>NC_139396.1:152417500-153852500 GCF_054392235.1 Sus scrofa | reverse complement strand
CAGCCCCTCTGCTCTCAGGCAAGCCCTGCCTCTCAGGATTGAGAAGAGGACCCCAGAGATGCCCTGGGTGGAGGCCTTGTTCACTAGCCCCGGATGGGGTAGTCCTGCTTCCCAAGGCTTTGCAGTCGTGTTCGCAAGGTCCTTTGCTGAAGGCCACCTGCAGGTTAGGACCTAGAACAGGTGTGAAGCAGGTTTGAGATGAAGGTCCTGAGAATGGTCCCCCACGTGGAAGCTGCTTCCAGATATGGGGGCGTATTCCTGATGGTGGAGAATGAAGAGGCAAGGGAAGGGTCGGATCCTGGCCCCCCAGCACCCATCCCCTCCCGGAGACGGTGATGAGCGTGTTAGAGCAACTGCCGAGGGAGGCGTCTGGCTCCTGGCTGGTGGAGCGTGATGAGGAATTCAGCTCACTGGACATTTACGGGGTCAGGCTCTGTGCTGGAAGTGTAGACATGCATGTGCAGTCCTGTCCTTGACCTGGGACGCTGGGGGTGACCACGATGCACACAGTAATGTGTTCAGTGACGTGGTATCTGAGCCTTCTACAAATTAGGAAAGCCTTGCTATTTTTAGTTCCAAGTACACTAATTTTTCTTTTTTACACAATCCCAAAGCCAGTTAAACCTCCAGGGTGTTCACCTTGTGCAGGTGCTTTTGTTTTTAGCAAGCCCTGGCTTCCCCACCTGTAAAATGGGTGTCATAATACCTAGCTCTGAAGTCACCGTGGGAATTTAATGCCGACGGCTGTGCGGAGGCAGCCAACACAGCTTCATGGTCAGAAAGGTGTTAGTCTTCCTTCCCTTAATGAGCCATTGACCTTCACTTATTTAAAAAATCGACTTCCAAACAGTCCGAGAGCTCTGCTTGTGTGCGATGGCCAGCTCTTTGCACTGGAGAACAACTCACATTTCTGCAGATGATGGGAATTTGGCTTGATTTTGATTATTTTCTTTTTCTTGCGCATGGGTGCCAAGTCTTTTCTTGTTTAGCCCAGAGGGTGGGCTTTGGTGTTTCCTAGCACCCTGGGATGTGGGAGGTTGGTGCCGAGTTCTGGCTCTCACGGGGGACGTGGAGGTCGCCGTCGTGGTGACTCCGAGTTGCGTCCTGATGTGTGGTCGGAGCCCTGTACACAGGGAGTCGGATTCTTCTGGCCACATGGCTGCCAAATGCATAGAGTGTCAGCAGGGAGCACTGCCCTGGGAGAGTTTGGCCCAGGGCTTGGAAGGTCAATAGGAAAAGGCCTCCAAAGTCCGGACTGCAGCTGGATCCCCCGGCGGCTGTTGGGAGCGATCATATTTCCTGCTTCCATCCTGGCCGGGCACAGGCATGCCTGAGAGGCTCTCCTGCTTTCCCTTCAATGATCTTAGCCCGTCCAGTGGGCCGCAGAAGCGCATAAAAACAAGGACTCGTTGGAAATTCTTCCTAATGTATCCTTCAGAGAGGGTTTGGTGTGCTCCTTTTTTTCACTGGGCCATTTCATGGTATCCTCTACCATCAGCCCATTGCACCCATGTCAGATGGACTGATACGACTCTCTGTCATATAATAGTTAGTTAACCTTTGCTAAGGACCTGTGTGAAAGTGTTGATAGGTTTGTTTGTTTGTTTGTTTTTCTTTTGGGTCGTGCCTGCGACATACAGGGGTTCCCAGGCCAGGAATTAAACCTGAGTCCCTGCAGTGACAATGCCAGAACTCCAAAGGACATTGGTTCACTTCTTTATGCCTTATCATTCCCACAAATCGGGGGTGATGATTTAGGACCCTAATGATCACTTAGCATGATGGAAGCTTGGTCTATTAACGTACAACTTTGAAAACACTTTTAACAGTTTGCAGAAACATATCTTTTGGAGAAAGGAAAAATAGAAGTTTGAATGCCTAGAGCTTTCTGAGACCACAGAGTTAATAGCAGGACTAAATCAGCCGCCCTGTAGTGAGCACCTCAGCATCTAGCCCCCATGTGTGGGGCAGACATTGGCTGGGCTCCTCTGTGGGGTCAGGTGTGGGGTGAGAACTGGACAGAGGATGTGGATAGGCAGGTGCTGGCCATGATGTAAGCCAGGAAAGAACATGATCAGTTCCCTTAGAAAGATAATTTGAGGGAAGCCCAGATGATGCAATAGGTCTGAGTTTGGAAGCAGGAAGCCTTATTGGGCAGATCGTGTGGCTCTCTGTGGGGATGGGGGCGGGGTAGACAGTGATGAGCCCCTGGACCAAGGGGTTAGCAGGTGACAAATTGGAGAGGCATTTGGGAGTTGAAATCAACAGAATCTGGGAGGAGTATGTAAAGAATTCTGGTGTATGTACCACAGGTGTTTACATGAGAAAGACCAAGAAGAGAGAAGAATTAGGGCAGTTGAGACCTTGAACGTGAGGTGCCAAAGGGCTCTCGATGTAAAACATCGCAGAGCCTGTTAAAATGAGAATCTGGATCCCAGGCGAGAGGTCAGGATGGAGATAAGAATTCCCAAATCTTCTGCATGTTTCTAAGGATGGAGGCCATAGGGATATATGGAAATATACAAACTTTAATGGGACAGGTCCTCCACTTTGAGGGACAGAGGGAGAGAGGAGCTAGCCAAGGACTCTGGGGGAGAGAGGGAGCGAGCGAGCCAAGGGAAGGGATGGGATGAAAGAACTCAGTGGGGGGACAGTTTCGAAAATGAGCAGGAAGTCAACAGCGTCCGGAACCACAGAGAGAGAAAAACAGACGTTAGAGAGGGTCCTTTGGGCCTGCCAAGGGGTTCTTCATAAACTTGAGGAGGAACAGGGATGGAAACAGGTTAGAACGTTTGGAAAGTGACCAGGAGGGGAGGATGATGTGATAACTGGCGTTTAGCCAGCTCTTCCAAACCTTTGGCTGTAAAGGGCAGGAGAGCCAGCGTGGAGATCAAAGATTTCTAACACAGATCTGTGCAAAGGACAGCCAGTCAACTGCAGATGAAAGAGAATGTGGATTCTTATCCACCTTTGCTCTTTGACATGACTGGGGCCTTTGGTTTTTGGCTTTGAATTAGAAGAGAAATAACCAAGCCGAAGCTGTATTTACTCTCTGGGTTATAAGACGTATGTTTCTTTTTATCCCTGAAGCATTTTGAAAGGAGTTCTTTCTCGATTTCAGTGTATCCATCGAGATTTAGCCGCCAGAAATGTTTTGGTAACAGAAAACAATGTGATGAAAATAGCCGACTTCGGACTGGCCAGAGATATCAACAATATAGACTATTACAAAAAGACCACCAATGTAAGTCTGTGGCAGTGGTAGGGCGGGATGGGATTAAGAGGTGGCATGGAATGTTCCAGATGGAATATGGTGCTCCGAGCTTTTGCCTTTCTCTTTACAGCCTTCTCAGTAAGCGAATTTAGGCTGCTGTTAAGATACTTCTAGTAAATGGGAAGCAGTCTTATTGTAGACAGAATAATCCACAGTGCCTGGGGGCATCAAAAAGCTCCTTCCCTGTCCAGAATTTTCCTAGCAAAGATTGGAGCTTGGGAGTTTCTGGATTAATTTCACCTAGATGTTGGTCAGGGTGTGTCTGTGTGCTAGGGAGACAGATGACAATGAGAAGCCAAGGAAATGGCATCTTATTAATGTGCCCAGATCTGGGCATCCCCCACGCCCCATGCGCATCTTATTACTGTGCCCAGATCTGGGCATCCCCCACGCCCCGTGTGCATCTTATTAATGTGCCCAGATCTGGGCATCCCCCACGCCCCGTGTGCATCTTATTACTGTGCCCAGATCTGGGCATTCCCCCACGCCCCGCGTGCATCTTATTACTGTGCCCAGATCTGGGCATTCCCCCACGCCCCATGAGCATCTTATTACTGTGCCCAGATCTGGGCATCCCCCACGCCCTGTGTAGTCCCAGCTGTAGCTTGTTTCTGTGCTAATGACTGTCCAGCAAACACCATTAGAGTGCCAGCTCTTAAAATACACAGGGCACAGCCCAGTTGAACCTGCTAAAGTAAACTGGTTTTAATATATCGGTTTTTACATTTCTCCCACACCTGCAGGGCCGGCTTCCGGTCAAGTGGATGGCTCCAGAGGCCCTTTTTGATCGCGTGTACACCCACCAGAGTGATGTGTAAGCAATGCCTGTCTCTGTTTTCTCCCCTGGGTTGGGTTGCAAAAATCTCATACATCTTGGCCCATCTTCATTCTTTGGGGCCTGCTGCATGTCCCGCACGCATAGATGGTGCAGGAGCCGGCCTTCGAAGGAGGGGCAGATTTTATGGTAGGCTGGTAACCAATGCTCTGTTACTAATCTGCCCAGCTTCAAAGCGCACACGAGGTAGAACCGCTAACCTGCTCCTGCCAGAGCGGAAGTCCCCCGCCTTGAGCTTATTCATGGACGTGCAAGCACAAAGCTGCTGTCTAATTTGCCAGGCTGTTGGCATGTCCTCCGTGCCCTTAAATGTCTCGCACTTGAAAGTGGTTTGTTGTGTTTCCCCTTCCTGTGTCTGTCCTTTCAGGCTGAAAGGTCCACTCAGATGACCTCGACAGGGTCTGCTCCCTGTTTTTCCTTTAAGAAAATTCTAATCTTAGCATCCTTGATAATGTTATAGAAATGGAGGGAAAACCATACAGTATTTCTAGGATGAGACACGTAAAAACACTACCAAGGCCAGGCTCCAGCTGGTGTTTCAGAATTTTAGCTTTGGAAATGGGGTTGAAAGATGTTCCCGTTGTGAGGAACTGGGTGAAAGGTACAGGTGGTCTCACTGTTCTGTTTTTGCAAGTTCCTGTGTATCTGTAATTATTCCAAAATTAAAAAAAAAAAATCACTCGAGGAGTTCCCTTGTGGCTCAGTGAGTTAAGAATCCAGCATTGTCACTGCAGTGGCTCAGGTCACTGCTGTGGCACAGGTTCGATCCCTGGCCCAGGAACCTCCACATGCTGCAGGTGAGGCAAAACAAAACAAAACACACACACATTTGAGCTACTCTGATTTGTGTGGGTGGGAGGGTCTCTGGGGCAGGCCTTGATCCCAGGCTGTGTATAGCAGCTGGGGGTCTTCAGTGATCCGAGAAGGGGAAGCCGTGTGCCTCCCAGTTTTGCAGTGAGCAGATGGCCTGGATTGTGCTGCTGCTCTAGCTCCACACAAAACTGAAGGCAGTTTCACATCTGAAACTCACCCTAATAGAATCATGGAGGGCGTGTTTCCAGTGACCCAGGCAAATGCGGGATTCTCAGCTTGATCAGCCCGGGAGCTGTCTCTTGAACAAGGCTCAGAATCCAGCTCTGGGCCTCTGCGAGGTCTGGTGTAAACTGTGCCCTGTGGGGTGTTTTCCGCTTCTGTTGTTTGACAGTCATCCCGGGCACAGGATGCCACGTCCTAATCCCAGCTCGGCGCTAACTTCCTTTATGACTTGAGTAAGTTGAGAACATTTGTGCCATCAGATGAACCACTGGCCACCTTGGGCAGCTGTTACCTCGCAGGATCAGTACACTGGCCTCATTCTGTTCACTGCCCATACCCCGTACCGCCCTGGGGTCAGGTACAGAGGCTGAGGGAAGAACTGGACAGGAGCATAAAGAGCTTTGCAGTTGAAATTCATGCTGCTCACGCTGCATTAAGACAAAGAGTTTTAGGAGTTCCCGTCGTGGCACAGTGGTTAACGAATCTGACTAGGAACCGTGAGGTTGCGGGTTCGGTCCCTGGCCTTGCTCAGTGGGTTAAGGATCTGGTGTTGCCATGCGCTGTGGTGTAGGTGGCACACGCGGCTCGGATTTGGCGTTGCTGTGGCTCTGGCGTAGGCTGGCGGCTACGGCTCCAATTCGACCTTTAGCTTGGGAGCCTCCATATGCTGAAGGATCGACCCAAGAAATGGCAAAAAGACAACAACAACAACAACAAAGACAAAGAGTTTTAGCTGAGAGTGATGGAAGGAGGGAAAAAAAATCTCTAGCAATGGCCCTCGGCCCCCACCCCCGCCCCAGCAAAAAAAGAACAGGGATGGTTTTTACCATCAGTTACCTGTTGATGGAAAATTCCATTGGAACATCCTTCAGCAACATCATTTGGGGATGCTCTTTGGGGGGCAGGAAGAAGCCTGCTGCATGAACTGCAGGAGGGCCCCCGGTCATTTGTCTTTGAATGCAAGATGCCAGCGGGCGTTTATTTTCTTAACTGGGCGTGTAAGGTTTCTGTGTTCAGATGGCTTAGTAATACTGTCTTCTCCCTCCGTTGCAGCTGGTCCTTCGGGGTGTTAATGTGGGAGATCTTCACGTTAGGGGGCTCGCCCTACCCAGGGATTCCCGTGGAGGAACTTTTTAAGCTGCTCAAAGAAGGACACAGGATGGATAAGCCAGCAAACTGCACCAACGAACTGTAAGAGCCATCACCTCTCTCGACGCCCCAGGGGACACGCCACACCAGTAACTCTTCTCCTGGCTGGTTTGGTTTTCTAAGCATGTCCTAAAAGAAGAATGGCGCTGGCTTTCTGGGCTCAGCCCCAGAACTGAGCTAGCTAGCTCCACTGACGGCCCTGACTGTCCGAAAGAGAGAGCATCCTTGTGCGGTGTATGGAGGGAGCTTGAAAGCACGGGCTGTGGCTGCCTGGCTGACGGCTCCTGACTTGGCTCCGCGAGCCCAGTGGTCCTCCCAGGCCACTGTGCTGCCCCTTGCTGTTGTCAGAGCAAGGTCCACCGGGCCTTTTCTCATCCACAAGCTCGAAAGCCATGGGGTCGTGCCCTTCCTCAGGGGTGGTGCCCGCCCCTGCCCCAGCACATGGGGAATGGGTGCTTCTTGCAGCTTCTTTGTGACCACAGAAAACAAACAGACCCACAGACACAGAGAACAGACTTGTGGTTGCCAAGGGGGGCAGGGGGAAGGGGTGGGGTGGATGGGGAGTTTGGAATTGGTAGATGCAGGCCGTAACATTTAAAATGGATAAGTGGAGTTCCCATCGTGGCGCAGCAGAAATGAATCCGACTAGGAACCATGAGGTTGCGGGTTCGATCCCTGGCCTTGCTCGGTGGGTTAGGGATCCAGCATTGCCGCGAGCTGTGGTATAGTTTGCAGATGCAGCTCGGATCCTGCATTGCTGTGGCTCTGGTATAGGCCGGAGGCTACAGCTCTGATTAGACCCCTAGCCTGGGAACCTCCATGTGCTGTGGGGAAGCATCTCTAGAAAAGGCAAAAAAGACAAAGGAAAAAAAAAAAAAAGAATGGATAAGCAATGAGGTCCTACTGTACAGCGCAGGGAACTATATCCATTCTCCTAATGGGAAATAATATAAGAAAGGAATATATGTATGTGACTGGATCAATCACTTTGCTGTATTGCAGAAATTGGCACAACACTGTAAATGAACTATACATGAATGTTAAAAAAAATGTTTAAAAAATTGCTATAATAGGAGTTCCTGTTGTGGCTCAGTGGGTTAAGAACCTGACTAGTATTCATAAGGAAGCAGGTTTGATCCCTGGCCTCGCTCAATGGGCTAAACATCCAGTGTTGCCACAAGCTGTGGTGTAGGTCACAGACGCAGGTCGGATTCCTAGGGGCCGTGGCTGTGGCATAGGCTGACAGTTGCAGCTCCGATTCGAACTCTAGCCTGGGGAGCTCCATATGCCATGGGTGCAGCCCTAAAAAAAAGAAAAAAATGTGCTCTGATCGATAAACATTGACCACGTTCCTCAGCGTGTACGTTACCCATGTTTTAGTGCAGAGAATTAAATCTTTGTCCAGGGGCCATCCTTCGAGTGCCCCATCCGACTGGAAAGCCATGAGCCAGTTTCTAGCAAAACCTACTCCTTGCTTTCCGTGGAATTACATTATCTTGTTGTCATGCGTCTCGTGCAGTAAAATCACTGCTTTGAAAGGAAATCTCTCCTCCCAACCCCCAGAATCAACTGAGACGAGGGATTGTCCCAGAGACCTTGGACTCTTTCATGGGGATCTTATATCAGTAATCCCGTGAGTGCTTTTTGGTACCATGGACGTCTGATGAATGGCCACATTTTATAGTATATTATATAAAAACATTTATTGTGCTCCTTGTCATTCCTCGTGCTCTTTCTACTCGAGAGGGTCTGTCGAAACCCATAATCAAGATAAGGCCTGGGAACCGAGACCTATCCAAGAGTTAATCAGGAAGTTAGGGTGCAGCCCAGCGGGGGCAGATTAATTCATAAGAACCTTGCCGTAAAGTTGTGGTTTTCAGACTTCTTTTTTTTTTTTTTCAACTGAGGAACCTTTGTCCAGAGTGTCAGGAAGACTGTGGTAGAGCTGCTTTGGTCCAGGCAGGGGGCGTGTTGGGAGGAAAGGCTGGATTCCCGCCTGCCCCTATGTGGGTCTCCCTACAGTGTCCAAAAGGGCTGTGGAAATGTGACCCCTGAATGATCACTGCCATAGGGATACCAGAATCAGCCTTGAAAACACGTACAGGTGTCTTTTCTGATGGCCTCAAATGTTTTGGATAAACTGGTGTTTTTATAAATCATAGTGCCATTTAGAAAATCCAAGCAGTGCATCTTTGGGCAAAAATGAATCACCACTTGCCACTGTAGTTGCCAGGGGGGACGTCCTGATACGTTTTCCTCATTTAGGACATCTCTCCAGATTGCTTCTGAAAATCGCCTGGTGGCCGCGCGCCTGGCCCTTGGGACATTAACTCAGCACGACATCCATCTCTTCCAGGTATATGATGATGAGAGACTGTTGGCATGCGGTGCCCTCACAGAGACCCACCTTCAAGCAGTTGGTAGAAGACTTGGATCGAATTCTCACACTCACGACCAATGAGGTAAGAACGTCCTTCTGGAAGCCCAGGGTCCACGCCTGGGAGGCCAGTGCAGCTTTTTCAGGGCAGCCTCCCCCGTTGGCGTCTGGGCTGTGGTTGATCATTTTTTGCACGGGGTGAAACTGCGTTGCTCTGCAATCCTGACTTTGCTCAGAACTGCCTCTGGAGAGTTCCGACTCACAGAACCAGAGGTGGAGCACCCCACCCACCCCACCTGAGGCTGCCCCTCACTGTGCTTATGGGTGCTGGGTCTGGGGTGTGTGGGGGTGGGGAGGGTGGGGCGGGGAGAGCAATGTCCGCCTGGAGCCTTTGGGTGGGAAGGAGCTGGGCTTTTGTGCTGGTTGGATCCTGTGTCCTGGTTGTTACTGTGAGGGCTGCTGACTGTCCGTTACCAGGGAGCTGGATGGGATGCACTGAGGTTGTGCTATTTCGGCTTCTCTATAACTCGTGACACAGACCCACGCGACTCTGCTTGACCCTGCCTGGCCTGTCCCCACCCCCATGTCTGGAAACATATACACAGTTTCCTTTAATAAGTAACTTCTGTAGCATTTTTAAGAGAAAACGTGTACCTTTGTTAAAATACTTATTTTCGGAGTTCCTGCCATGGTGCAGTGGGTTAAGAATCTGGCTGCAGCGGCTCAGGTCGCTACAAGGTGTGGGTTCAATCCCTGGCCTGGTGCAGTGGGTTAAAGGATTTGGCCCTGCCAGGAACTTCCATATGCTGTGGTGCAGCCATAAAAAAAATATTTTCTATAAAATATTTATAACCTATACCGACCGCCCCCAAACCCTTTTCTGTCACTTACTCTTTGAACTCAGCCACGTCAGCGTGGCTGGTTCAACATGTAGAGAAAGTGATTGCTGAGGCTGAGGTTGTGGAAAGGAGGTGATCTGAGCAGAAAAACAAAGCAAACAAACCCACAATAGAGAGAAGCTGTTAGTGAATGAATTCGGAATATTTAACGAGGTATACAGAATAGTATTCCTCCAAAACCGGGGGAAAAAAAAAAAACCCCACAATTGTCTTAACAGCAAAAAAGGTTCAACTTGTCTAAATATTTTAGAAGGAAAAGGTATATTTCATTTATTTTAAAATAATATATTTCATAATTTTAGATTTTTAAAAAAACAATAATCAAATGTTGTGATTCGAAGCCTTAAGCCAGCAATCCATTATCTGTGTGTCGGACCGGCTGATAAAGGGAGAGATTGCATTTAAATGAATACAGCTGACCTTCAGAAGTTGAAAGGAGCAGTTCAAGGGGAAAAAAAAACTTTCTTCTCCTGCCAAAATTGTTGTTTCTAGTATAAGTTCCTTTAACCCTAGACTCAGAATCCACTGATATCCCTAGTTTTTTTTTTTCTTTTTTTTTTTTTTTTTCCTGATCAGATCTGAGCATGTATGGCTTCAGTTAGAAATGAGGAAAGCACCAAAGTTCCTGTTAATGACCCCCAGTCGGTGCTTATGCTATTTATTTATATATTTACATCTCAGATGGGCCCGTTCACACTGCAGTTCACATCTAGCATCCTACAATGAAAAGAGCAGAAGGCCGCATTGTCTAACGGATATAAAAATCGAAGTTTCTTTCCTCCTGAAAATCATTACCATATGCTCGAGAAAAATGGTTCCATTTAGGACAAAATTTCATTTTTATCATTGTAAGCAAAAACGTTCCCTTTTGATGTGGTGGGCGTGTTTGTTTCCAGTGGTGCGGTTCATGCTGATGTTGTTGGAAGTGACACCCCATTCTGGGATGGGGACCCTTTTTCTTGCCAAACCTGCTGATGAATGATAGTGGTGGTTTGGTGAGGTTTTTTTGCCTTGGTCTTTTTAAAGTGTATGGTCGCCAACATTCTGTGGGCTCTCTTCTGATATCACTGAGGCTGGCTGTGCTCTGGGCTGCACTTTTTCCACCCCTCCCCTCCCCCTCCCCCTCCCCAGCAAAACCGCACATCATAGATAATGTACTTGTGGCGTCTGGAGTGTGAGCAGAAGCACCCCAACCTGCTAGCCCAGTTGAGGCAGTAAGACCTAGAAGTTCCCCAGTTTAGAAATCTCTCTGTAGTTTCAGAGCAGGGACCTGCAAACCTTTTCTGTCAAGGGCCAGACCGTCAATATTGGCATCTTTAGGGACCTCTTGGTGGGGCTCTGTAGCAGCAACTCAACTGCCGCTGCAGGAAAGCAGCCACAGACAATGTGTAAATGGAGGGGTCTGTGGTCACATTTCAGTCTTATATGAGTTTTGTGTCATCTGATTTTAATGCCAGGAGATGGTGTTCTTCCTTTGATTTTTTTCATTCCCCAACCATTTCAAATGGGTAAAAACCAGGTGTTCCCATTGTGGTTCAGCAGGTTACAAATCTGACTAGTATCATCTGTGAGGATATGGGTTCGATCCTTGGCCTCGCCCCATGGGTTAAGGATTCGGCATTGCTGTGAGTTGTGGTGTAGGTCTCTGATTCAGCTTGGATCCCGCATTGCTGTGGCTATGGTGTAGGCCGGCAGCTATAGTTCCAATTCAGCCTCTGGCTTGGGAACTTCCATACGCTGCACCTGCGGCTCTGAAAAGCAAAAAAAATAGTTTAAAACCAGGAGCGGGCAGGGACTCTTACCCTGTCATAAGTCAGAAGAAATGTTATCCTGGAACCACTAGGTAGACGCTCCAACAGCAACACCAAAGGATGTTTCAGGGTGCAAAAGGGCCCTTTTTGAATTTCAAACCCTGGCAATTTTGAAACATAACCTGGATTTTCCTAAACTTCTCTTGAACGAGTCCATGATTATACATACACGGGTCTATCCAAGCCTTTTTTGAACCTGTTTACATTTTCAACTCGGAGAGCTTCTGAGAGTAATGCATTACATCTGTGAAATTACCCGCCGAATGAAGACATATTCCCCCTTAAATTGTCCCAGAAGCTACCATAGTAAAACGTAATTCGTAAAATAAATATTCATGGTCTCGGCTGCGGAAAGGGGTCCTGGGCACCCACCGCATCTTAGGTTTTTTCCGTTCAGATTTGTTGGGCAGCGCCAGCCAGCGGGGCCTTGGGTCTGTGCCCGACGAGGCGGTCGCTCCGCCTGGTGGCCGCGTTCCCTCCTTGCCCCTCGGTTCTCCGGGAGGGTGGGTTGTAGAGGAGGCATCCCCGGTGGCCGAGAGGAAGTGGGGCTGGGCTCTGAAGGAGCCTGCGTGGAGCCAGGACGGGGCAGGCGCTCCACCTGCTGGGGGTGCCCCGCCCGCTTCCAGCCCCCGCGTCTACCTTGATGCCCGTTTTATTTGTGCCCGTTGTATTTCTGTGCGTGGGAAATAAAAGTCTTCTCTTCCCTTCTTTCAGGACTACTTGGACCTCAGTCAGCCTCTCGAACCGTATTCGCCCTGTTATCCTGATCCGAGATGAAATAAAAGTCTTCTCTCCCTTCTTTCAGGACTACTTGGACCTCAGTCAGCCTCTCGAACAGTATTCACCTAGTTACCCTGACACCAGGAGTTCTTGCTCTTCGGGAGATGATTCTGTTTTCTCTCCGGACCCCATGCCTTATGAACCCTGCCTTCCTCCGTACCCACAGAGAAACGGCAGTGTTAACACATGAACGGGCTTGTCCCCCTGTCCCCAGACAGGGCCGCGCCGGGAGCCTAGGTGTACTGAGCAGGGGAGGCCATGCCTCCCGCAGCCTGTATATATGGATCAGAGGAGTAAATAATTGGAAACGTGATCGGCACACGTGTAAAGAATTTAACCTGTTGGCAACTTGTCATCTTCACCAGGGGAAGAAGAATGTTTCTGGGGCAGTGGACGGCCACGGGCCCCTCCGTGCCGTGCCCGTGACCCACTGTGCTGGCTGTGGACCAGCCGGACTCAAGGCCGACATAGGTTCGGCCTTCCTTGTGAATTTTGTAATAATTGGAGAAAATATATGTCAGCACACACTTACAGAGCACAATTGCAGTATATAGGTGCTGGATGTATGTAAATATATTCAAATTATGTATAAATATATATTATATATTTACAAGGAATTATTTTTTGTATTGATTTTAAATGGATGTCCCAATGCACCTAGAAAATTGGTCTTTTTTTTTTTTTTTAATAGCTATTTGCTAAATGCTGTTCTTACACAGAATTTCTTAATTTTCACCGAGCAGAGGTGGAAAAATACTTTTGCTTTCAGGGAAAATGGTATAACATTAATTTATTAATGAATTGGTAATATACAAAACAATTAATCGTTTATAGGTTTTTTTTTGGTAATTTAAATGGCATTTCTATGCAGGCAGCACATCGGACTAGTTAATCTATTGCTTAGACTTAACTAGTTATCAGATCCTTTGAAAAGAGAAATATTTACAGAATATGACTAATTTGGGGAAAATGAAGTTTTGGTTTACTCGTGTTTCAACTCTGCTGTCAGAGGATTGTTCTTGACACACCTAAAGGCTCGTAGTGAAAGAACCCACCAATGAGGTGTTTTGTTTTGGTGTGCAGCGCTGTCCTTGGGCCCGTAGCGATTTAACTGGACTTCTCAAGATAAATGGTACCAGCAGTCTCTTAAAAAGATGCCTTAATCCATTCCTCGAGCAGGGACCTCCGTGGAGATGCTAGCCCAGTGTACTGCTTTTCGGCAGCTGGCCTTCTGCCTCCGACTTGCACGTTAATCAGATTAGCCTGTATTTCTTCAGCGAATCTTCCTAATAGCTTCCAGATTCATTGGCGACAGAGGAAGCCTTTTCAAATCTTCACGTCCCATCGTAGAAATTTGAAACACCGAGTTGTCGTGCTGATGGTTTTAAGCATCCTTCCATCTTTTTAAGGGATTGCTTCCGCCTCCTTCCTGCAGGACCTCCCCCAAAGATCCCGCCCAGTGCCAACGTCACACAAAACACTGCCACGTCGTTCGTTCCATATGAAAGAGTGTTTTGCTTCCGAAACACCTACTCCCTCTGCTCTAGCCATGCAACATGAATGCAGATCACACTGATTTTACGTGTTACGAAATGGGAGAACGTATTTAATAAAACCTGTTAATTTTTATACTGACAATAAAAATGTTTCTACAGATATTAATGTTAACAAGACAAAATAAATGTCACGCAGCTTATTTTTTTAACACTCGTGTCTTACCAAATGGTTTCCTGTGCTCGGAGGGGCTGACTCAGTGTAGTGTGGTGTCCCTGCACAGAAGGAAGGCTGAGCTGGGGGAGGTCTCGTTGGCTGCATAAAGGGTGACTGGCCAGAGGGCTTGGCCGGGAGCAGGACCTGGGTCAGGTGGACCCAGTGGGAAATCAGAAGAGGCTGGCTCAAGCCCTGGCTGAGTTGCTTCCTGGAACCCCAGGAGGGAGGTGTGTGTCCCTTTCTGGGCTCCAGATGCTCCCAGGGGAGCGAATGAAGCCTGGGGGGGTGGGGGAGCGGGGGAGGCTTTGCCCGGGGGATGGGGGGCAACTTTTCTAAGGACAGGAGGTACTGAAAAGGAGGAAGTGCCCAAGATCTGAAACAGGGCGCTTCTTGGAGGCTGGCTTCCTCCTGATGTATGGACAGTAGAAATTGCTTCAAAGTTTCCAAGAGACCACCTGAACAGACGTTTAAAGGGATTTGACTCATTTCCATGCCACCAAGAATCTGAAGAGGGAAATGGTGTTTTGCCTGTTAACAAAATGTGCATCTGAGACTCTAAAGGTTACATCCTCTCGGCCAGCCGGCCTCCCCATCAGGAAGGGGAGACGAACACAGCCTATTTCTCCTGGACTTCAGCTCTCAGAACCTCCTGGGGCTGTTGGTGGTTAAAAAGTATCTTACTTCAGAATTCAGTTTTTCAGTTCAGAATAAGATACTTCTTTAAAAAAAAAAAAAAAAAGTGCCACCCTGGGTGTTTGAGGCTGTTACTGGTGGAACAAGTGAGGGTTTCCACCAGCCAATTAAAGAGCGGCCTCCAGGAGTTCCCGTTGTGGATCAGGGGTAATGAGCCATACTAGCATCCATGAGGACTAGGGTTCAATCCCTAGCCTTGCTCAGTGGGTTAAGGATCTGGTGTTGCCATGAGCCACAGCATTGGTCAAAGATGTGGCTCGGTTCTGGCATCGCTGTGGCTATGGTGTGGCATAGGCTGGTGGCTGCAGCTCTGATCCCCTCCCCCCAGCCTGGGAACTTTCATATGCTGCAGGTGCGGCCCTAAAAAGAAGAAGAAGGAAAAAAAAAAAAAAAGTGGCCGCCAGTCCTGGTTCTGCATAACCCCCTGTGCTATTTAGTATCAGAACGTGCTGATCCCCCCCAAAAGAACGTGACTTCCAAAATAAGGAGCACGACACTGCAAATCAATTATACTTCAATTTAAAAAAATAAGTGAAAAGATAAAAAAAGATAAGTGAAAGCAGTCTTTAATCACACCTGTCCTGGAAGAAGACCATTCCTGCCGCCCTCTGGCCATCGTCACTGGGGGTTCCTCTTGGTCAGGTCGCAGGAAGGACCTGCCTGTTTCCTGTGTCCAGCAGGTTCTTTTCTCAAGATCCGTGGTGCCTCTGCTATACTTTTGAGACTGAGGGGGCGGTTGGTTTGGGGCTTTTTACCATGTAAGTTATATTGCAAAGAGATGAAGTAGGTGATCATCCTATGCTTGCTGTTAGCTGTTTGAGCCTTCAATTTATCATCAAGATAAGGAAGTTAATATGGTCCACGAGAAGGACAGGAGATACGTCCATTTCTTAAACCTGCCTCGAATAGACAGACACGGCTCGGGGAGGGCTGGATAAGAATCCTGCAGCCTGTGGCTTATCCTGCCCACTCCGGACCCAAGGAAACCATGGGAATTCATTGAACCACAGTGTGATCGTCATTGAGACGTCAGAAACTAAAGGTCACGGGCATCTAGGTGAGGAAGGAGTGGTACCCAGCTCTGCAGTCTCCGGTCCGGAAGGTGACAAATTCAAGAGGCTCCCTCAAAGTCCAGCTGGTGGTGGCCTCGGCAGGATGGGTGGATAGAGGAGGAAGCTGGAGAACCTGGGCCCTCAGGGGAGCTCAGTGGCTTCCTTAAGAACTGGGTACCCTTACCCACTGTTAGCTTCTCCAGCCCTTGTTCGCTCCAGAAGATTCCCTCCACCAGATGCGGGAGGTTCCTTGCTCCCCCCACAAACACAGGAAACTAAAACGTGAGGTTACAGTAAAACATCTGGCCGACTTGCACAGCTAAGGATTGAGGACCTAGCCCCCATTCTGGAAACAAGATGTTGGTCCGCTGGCTTGTACTGTAATCGAGGCTCCAGGAGGGCGAGAGTAAGGAGCCCTCCACCATCACAGATGAGGAATTTGAGGCTCTGCTTGAGGCTCCTGAAGGGCACATGGCTGGAAATCAGACTAAATAAACAAGGATGCTATGGCCTTCTGCCGTCTAGGGGAAAGGTGGTGGAGGGATGGTGGATTGAGCCGGAACTGGATTGCTTTATTTATTTATTTATTTTAAACTTTTTAGGGCTGCACCTGCAGTCTATGGAGGTTCTCAAGCTAGGGGAGCCGTAGTTGCCCGCCTACACCACAGCCACAGCAATGTGGGATCGGAGCCATGTCTGCAAGCTACACCATAGCTCATGGCAACACTGGATCCTTAACCCACTGAGGGAGGCCAGGGATCGAACCCTCGTCCTCATGGATACTAGTCAGATTCATTTCGACTGCGCCACGACGGGAACTCCACGGATTGGTCTATTTCTGACAGCTGGGCGATGTTGGCCAAGTCATGGATTCTATCTGGACCTTCATTTCCTCAACTGTAAAACTGGTTACAGCGGTCTTTCCATGAGGGCTACCTGTAGACGTGAGCTCAGTTTTGGCAATCATTTCCTGATAATTTCTTTTTGTTTATTTGTGATTTTGGGGGGCATGTATTCACAAGATTGTGCAACTATTACCACCATCTAATTCCAGACTATTTCCCTCACTCTAAAAAGGAGCCCTGTACCAATTAGCAGCCCCCCCCCGCCCCCGCTCCTAGCCCTGGCAAACTGCCCGTCTGCTCTTTGCTGATTCTCTTTCATATCCGTGGAATCATATATGGCCTTTGGTGTCTAGCTTCTTTCACTTACCATAATGTTTTCAGGGTTCGTTCATGTATCATGTAACTGAACTTCAGTCCTTTTTTATTGCCAAATCCCATTCCAGCGTGTGGATGTATACACGTTTTGTTTGTCTGTTCATCGGTTGATAGATAATTAGGTGGTTTCTACTTTGGGGCTATTAGGATTAGTGCTTCTGTTAACATTTGTGTACAAGTTTTTGTGTAGTCACATGTTTTCATTTTTCTTGGTTATATACCTAGGGGTGGAATCGCTGGGTTCTATGGTAACCCTGGGTATAAACTTTGAGGAATTGCCAGTCTGTTTGCCAAAGCGCTTGCACTATTTTGCATTCCCACGAGCAGTGTGTGAGGCTTCCAGTTTCTCCATATCCTTACCAACCCTTGCTATTGTTCATATTTTTTAATTTTTATTTTATTTTTTTGCTTTTAGGGCTGCACCCATGGTATATGGAGGTTCCCAGGCTAGGGGTCAAATTGAAGCTACAGCTGCTGGCCTACACCTCAGCCATAGCAACATCAGATCCGAGCCATGTCTGTGACCCACACCACAGCTCATGGCAATGCTGGATCCTTAATCTACTCAGCGAGGCCAGGGATCAAACCTGCAACTTCATGGTTCCTAGTTGGATTCATTTCTGCTGCGCCACAAGGGGAACTCGACATATATTCTTATTATAGCTATCCTAGTGTGTGTAAAGTGTCCTCCTAAGATCTTAATAGCTGAGGACATACTACTTAGATCATGGATCAAAGGTATATAATACCTTCGTGGGTTTTCTAGAACCAGATACTTCCATGAATGGGCTGGCTTTTGCACGTATAAAATGGCCAAGATAACCAAGAGGCCTCGGTGGAGCCCCATGGAGTGGAGAGCCTGAGAAGGCGATCAAGTTTGTCTTTCCTCCTGGCTGAGAAAGGGAAGTGGCACCGCCACGTGATGGAGAGGAGAGAGGACTTTTCTGGCTGGAATTCTTGAGTCCGTCTCTGCCCCATGTCCCCCGTTGTACACCAGATAAAGTGGAGTGAGCTTGCACCATCCACGGGGACCGATTCATGCACCATTGCTTATGCATGAGCCCTCCTTCTCCAGCTTGCATTTCAATGTTATTTATTTTTGGAGGTTTTTTGAAGATGAAAGCCAAGTTTATCTTCTCTCACATTTCATCCCTTGGAATCCTTGCAATGGCTTGGCCGGGCAGGGACTACAGTAGCCTTCCACGTCTTAGGTGACGTTCTGGAATGGGGCCCTTTTGTGTCCTCTTTTCCTCGGGGTTTCCGGGAGCGTGGACGAACTCCTCAATATCACCCCCAAGTCCCGTGTCAGAGGTCACCCGAGGGGCCGTGGAAGACCGCGGGTCTGGGGACAGTGAGTGCGAATCCCTGGGAAACTCCCGTGGGCCTTGCCATCCTCTCGGGACCTTTGAAATAAAAGCAGTGGGTTTCTTTTGTTTGCACAGCTGGATTCTAAGGTAGGTTGTTCAGTGACGGCATTAGGATTAAAATACATTTGCAGGTAAGTGACCTTTCCTCTTGTGGCTCAGAACACAGCTTCCTTCGGGGCTGTGTCTTTTGAGTTCTTTTCTCCTAGTTCCTTACTTGGCAGCGCCTGACTGAATCTTGCCTGCATCCCTTACAAGTCAAAGTCCTCCACATACTGTACTCAGAAAGGGACAGATGTGCAGATCTCTAGATTAAAATTAAAAGAGGAAACGTGTTCTTGATCTGTAAATGGGGTAACAAATGGTTCCTTTCTTAAATGATAGTTGAATTCCGTGAGCGTTTGCTAAACACAGTGCCTGCTACATAGACTCAAGTTATTAGCGGCTATTTTACCTATTGATTGATTTAGATGTAGACAGAGACATAGATGGAGATAGACAAATATAAAGAAAAATATATGTGGGGACTTCCTGCTGTGTCTCAGTGGGTTAAGAACCCACATAGTGTCCGTGAGGATGCAGGTTTGATCCCTGGCCTCACTCAGTGGGTGAGGTCGGTAGGTCACAGATTCAGCTCAGATCTGGCATTGCTGTGGCTGGGGTCTAGGCCGGTGGCTGCAGCTCTGATTTGATCCCTAGCCTGGGAGCTTCCATATGGCACAGGTGCATCTGTTAAAAAAAAAAAAATATGTGTGTGTTTGTGTGTGTGTTTATAACTGTCATGATTACCAAAGAATCTTATTCATGAAATTGCCAGTCAGTTGTGAATTTCACTAGGGCCATGTCTCCCCTGTTTTGTAGACCAAAAAAAAAAAAAAAAAAAAGTAGTAAGTTTTAAGTCCATGAAAACAATGATCAAAAAATTTTTAAATCATAAAATTGTTACAGCACTTAATCTATTATGTTCCCCTCTTTATTTTTTAATTTTTAAAAAATTAAAAATTTTTTTTTGCCTTTTGTCCTTTTAGGGCCACACCACGGCACATGGAGGTTCCCATGCTAGGGGTCTAATTGGAGCTGTTGCTGCCAGCCTACACCACAGCCACAGCAACACCAGACCGAGCCACGTCTGCTACCTACACCACAGTTCACAGCAACACCAGATCCTTAACCCACCGAGCAAGGGCAGGGATCGAACCCGTAACCTCATGGTTCCCAGTTGGATTCGTTTCCACTGCGCCACGACAGGAACTCCTATGTTCCCCTCTTTAAACAAGCATTTGCTTTATAACCACTGCCAAGTGATACCCCGGATGAGCTTTAAGGGACAATTCAATGCTTTCGAGAGGGTACCAACCAAGCTGGTGAATGCATGGTTTAAATACCACAGTCAAAAAAACTGGCCAGACCAAATAGCTAAAAGTTCGGGAGGGTTTTTACAAGGGAAGCAGCTCTCTGGCTCTGCATGTGATGTTGGTACAAGCAAATCAACATGGGTCCCACAAGCAGAGGAAATGTCACATGGGAAAAACAGAGGAGGCTTGAGACAGTGCTCTCCCAGGAAGGCGACTGCGAAGTGTTTGGGGAGGTCCCGATGAAGCTTCAGGAGCTGGGGAATCAGCCTATGTTACCGGACAGGGTTGGAGAGGTTGAAGGAAGCTCTCTCCGTTTCGTAGGGAAGTTCATGGCGGGTTCTGGTCAACTACAGGCATCTCTCATTCCTGCCAATCCTACGGCAGAAGTTTAAGTGGGAGAAGGTGGTTGGAGCGTTTATGCAGACTTGTTTTGTGACTTGACTTGCTGCCTCTTTGGGGAAAAAGCGAACTGTGTCTTTGCCGACACTAACACAGCGGGAGAGGCAAGCAGAAGCCTACACACCTCCCTGGCATGGTCTTTACTCCCACGAGACTAGCCCTTTGGTGGCTTTGTAGTGGGTTTAGATTTAACTCAAATCCAGAAGTTCCTGGTTCGCTGCTGGCCATCACCCAGGAGCAGCCAGAGCTGTGAATGAAAAAGGCAAAGGCAAAAATTAAACCGTAAATCAGCAGGGATATCCCTGGGGTGAAGGGTGTGGTTAGTGGAGGAGCTTGTCTTGCTCTTGTCTAGATCAAGGGTGGACAAACTATGGCCCACAGACCAAATCTGGCCCCCATACTGCTTGGGAGCCAATCTTATTTATTCCTTCATTCATTCTGTTATAGTCGCACCTATAGCATATGGAAGCTCCTGGGCTAGGGGTCGAATCAGAGCTGCAGCTGCCAGCCTACACCACAGCCATGGCAACACTGGATCCAAGCTGCATCTGCAAACTATGCTGCAGCTTGAGGCAACGCTAGATCCTTAACCCACTGAGCAAGGCTGGGAATCGAACCCACATCCTCACAGACACTATGTCGGGTCCTTAACCCGCTAAGCCACAATGGGACCTCCTGGAGCTAACTATTTTTAAATGGTTGAATGAAAATAAATACATATCTTGTGACATGTGAAAATTACAAAGTACTCAAATTTCAGTGTCCATAAAGTTTTATTGGAACTTGTCCATGCTTTCTCATTTATGTATTGTGGATGCTCGCTTTAGGGCTATATCCGAGAGTTGAGTAGTTTTGACAGAGACCAAATGGCCCACCAGGCTGAGAATATTTACTGCTACCCTTTACAAAAAAGCTGGCCACCCCCAGGTAGGATAAGGATATGAACCAGGAGGATGCCAGGCCCCTGCAGGTGGCTTGTGGTCAGGACCATAGCAAATAACAAGGTTCTGAAATCGGGGGATACTTTCACGATTGGGGTCCACTTGAAAGGTGTGGGGGTGGGGATGAAGGTCATGAAAGACACCCTTTGGCCAAGTGGGATGGATTCAGATCCTTTGGAGACAGTGGCCAAGACAAGCCTTCCCGGTGCCGCATCTCCCTGGGAGCGCCGTGTACCAGCACGCCCGGTGCCCTTCCAAACAAGGTTGCCACCGAGATCCATGAGCCAGAGGTGAAATAAATAGTGTGGTTCTTCCAGAGGGAGGGAACGTGAGAGGTTGACATTCGGATTTGAGTGATGCTTGTTTGGCAGGAAATCTGCTCTCTCCAGCAAAGGAGCACCTTGGGACCGACACGCTCTATGCCTCGGCAGGGCTGGAACACTGTCCCAGGGGGCACGATGGCCCTCTTTACAATTGTGTTGGCTGGGCTTTCGTTTCCATCCCCCTGGCGTCCGCGCATGCATTAAGATTTTCATGGACGAGATGGTTGGTACACATTCTAGTCCAAACACAAAGGCCATACCAGGACAGATGGTGTTGGATCTGCCTGAGTTCACCTGGACCCATAACCCGACGCAACTTCTATTTGCTTCCCTATTTCTGGGGTTCAAGTTCTCTCTAAAGCTCAGATGGCTGAAGCCTTGAAATGACAGAGCCCCTCGCCTCATCGGCAAGCAGCTCTCCCACGTACACAGATCCATGAACAGAAAAAAGGCTGCATATTCAATAAATGCATACGGGTAATGGAGACGAGTAATAAAAAAAAATGCTTGGGTCTGGTTTCAGCTTCTCCCTTGTCTTTTAAATGAGGTTTAAGGCAAATCAAGCACTAAGCCGTTATTTTTCTGACCTGAAAGCAAGTGAGTTTAGTCAAGTGTAGGAAGCGTGAGATGAAGGGGACCCCAGGGAAAGGAAGCCTGGGTGTGTGTTCCAGCTCCGGGGAAGCTGAGCTTCTGGCAGATCCCCAGGGTGAAAGCCTAGATCCTTTTCAAAGACTGGGGCGGGTGCGAGGGAGAAGGCAAGGATGTAAGTGGTGTCCCTTGAAAGGTACACATTGTTGGCCCGACCTGATTTACATGCCACTGTAGACCCAAGGAGAACCTGAGAAGGGGCCCCAGGCAGCGTCCAGGCAGGGCTTTGCGGTCGCCTGTGTGCATGTGCACCACTGTACGTGAGCGTTTCTCAGCTTTTCAGAAAAGGGAAAACCTTCAGAATTCCTCTGGTAGCCCCATGACGTCAGGCCTCCTGGTTATTTAAGCGCTCACGTGACCCAAGTGCATCTTAGAAGCCAAGGTCAGATCAGCTCCACATCCGAGAGGAGCACAGTGGTTATAAAGAAAGAGGGGAGGGCATGGAGGGTTCCAGAATATCTTCATAGAATATGGGTGGATGGTCTGAAACTGGCTCGGAACGGGGCTTGGGGAACTGGGGAGTTGGCCTGGAGCTGCTTTTGCATGGTGAGCGCATGGCTTTTGCGTAAATCAAGGGGTTTGGTTGTTGGTGGCGTTCCCTGTCAGGGGCTGGAGATGGGACAGGAAGCATCAGGTCTCCCTAAGCCACTTCAGCCTAATTAGCCCAAGTAGTTGCATTTCTAAGCCCTTCTCCCCAGAAGGCCACCAGACAGAATTTCTATGCACTCGTGGCCACCCCTGTTCCCCCAACCTGGCAGGTAGCAAGGCACATGGAGTGTCTTCTCCTGTCCCTTGAGAACTCATGCCTGACTTGAGCCGGGGCAGGACACAGCTCCAGGGGGTGAACACAGAGCAGCGTCCGTCTGCAGGGTTGAAATGCGCTCAGAGTCTGAGAAAAGTGAGGCTCCAGCAGAATGTTTCATTTAGCTCCCATGAGGCAGAAGCAAGGGCACAGTGCTTGCTAGCGATGTGTGGTCCCGCTCTGTTTCCTGGGGAGGAAAGGCAGTTTGGGTAGAATTAGCCTTGGGTGAGGAGAAAGGGGGATGGTACCTTCACAGGTGGCTCCTTAAGATCATCCCAAAGCACATTTGTGACGTTGCTTTGTCAGGGGACAACCTCTGAGATGATGTTGAGGCTTGATCTAGCACTTTCTACCAAGCCGGCCCATCATGAGCTATGTGCTGTGGGCCCGGCACTGCGCTGGGCATGGAGGGGGTATGACCCATCATTACTGTCGAAATAGTTCTATAGTTTCCTCTCGCTGCTCTAGGAAATTACCACCAACTTGGTGGCTTAACATAAGCAGAATTAATTCTACCATTTTTGGGACTGAAATCAGGATATCAAAAGGACTCTGCTTCTTCTAGAAGCTCCCGGAAGAACCTGTCTTTGCTTCTTTGAGCTTCTGGTAGCTTCAGGCATTCCTTGGCTTGTGGCTGAGTCACTCCAATCTCTCTGTCTCCACATGGCTCTCCTCTTCTCCCCATGGGGTCTCTCCTCCTTTGTGGGTCTCCGATAAGGACACTTGTCACTAGACCTAGGGACACCCCCCCCCATGATCTGGGCTGACTGGTGCCATCTCGAAATCCTTCATTTAATGATATCTGCAGAGACCTCGTTTCCTCAAAAGTTCGTGTTCACAGGTTGCAGGGGTGAGGACGTGGATGTACCTGGGAATGGGGGAGCCCCGTTCAACCTGTTCCATAAGTGGGGGATGGGATATTGGTGACTTGATGGCCTCTCGAATAATTTTACAATCAGGTTGGTGGAGTTGGGAGCTCCCATTTGGTCCACGGGCTTTCTGGTGTGCCGCCTGGACAAGCGCTGGAGGCCATGCTGCCTGCCTGCCCCTGGTGGGTCTGCCCAGCATCCTCTCTCCTTCCATCTGCGCCCTGCTCTCCTGAGGCCAACAAAGTCACAGGCGACATGGTCACAGTTCCACAGCTGCTGCGTGGGAGACTCGGATCCAGACCCCCCAGGCTGGTCTGTTTCTAGACTTGGGAGTGTTTTCTTTCCTTTTTCACTTTAGGGCTGCACGCAGGGCATATGGACATTCCCAGGCTGGGGGGCAAATCAGAGCTACAGCCGCCGGCCTACACCACCGCCACAGCAATGCAGGATCTGAGCCGCATCTGCGACCTACACCACGGCTGGATCCTTAGCCCATGGAGCGAGGCCAGGGATCAAAGCCGAATTCTCTCATGGATACTAATTGGGTTCATTACTGATGAGCCACCACGGGAACTCCCAGGAGTTTTTCTTCACCTGCCCTCCTGGCCATTGCACGGTGGTCCATCCCTCCCCAATGGGTGAGCGTTGGGTGATGTGGTGACCACATCTGACCTTCTTGGAAGACCCACCAGGCTGAGGAAGGCATGTGACCCAGGTCAGAGGGGGGCACGTGACCCGGGTCAGAGGAGGGCTTGAGCATCATTCGCTGGAGGTCGATGGCAGGAGGACTAAAGAGTGAGCAAAACCTCCCTGCGGGATGGGGAGTTTTTAAGGAGAAATGCTTCCCTGAGCTGACTGGGGGGGATCTCAGCCCGGTGCGACAGGACCAGGATTGCCTGTGGCCTCCTGAAGGTGGAAGACCCTGGGGGAGGGAGTCAGGCCTGGAACCCGAGGGCTGAGGGGGACATGGGGCACTCGGGGCGGGGGCTGGTCACAGCGAGGTCCCTCTTTCTCCTTCTTGGAGTTGGTGCCTATCTTCGTCTGCTCGGGCAGCCGCGAGGGCCACGGAGACTGGGAGGCTTAAACAGCCGGTCTTCACGTCTCTCAGCTCTGGAGGCTTGAAGGCTAAAAGAAATGTTCAGCCAGTTTGGACTGGGGAAGAACTGTCCTCTGGGCTTGCAGACAGCCCCTCCTCAGAGCCTGTGGCGGTGAGGGGGGCGGCGGTGCAAGAAGAGTGAGGAGGGAGGTTGGGTCCTGTGGGGTGAGAGCCTCACCCTGAGGGCCTCTCTGCCCTCTAACTGCACCCCTAAAGGCCTGATTTGCAAAGGCAGTCACATCAGGGAACAGGGCCGCCACCTGGTTTGGGAGAGCCTCGGATCAGTCCACAGCTGTCCTGGTCCCTCGCTTCCTGCTCGCCTTTCCTTCCTGGCCTCACGTCCCGCAGGGACACAAGGGCTGCATTTCTGCGCAGACCTCAGCCCGGAGGCACCACCCTTGTTGCGCCAAGCCAGTAGGGTGGCTGCGGCCTAGTCGTTGGCTTCAAAGCCAGGGCTGGCATCTCCTTCCTGCCCTCACTGAACGGCCCCACCTGGACCTCCCTCGGCCTTCCCGTGGGAGTAAGAAGGGCCACAGGGAGGCCAGGCAGCCCAGGCCAGCAGAGGCCAGGAGCCGGACTTCAAACCCAGTTCAGCCCTAACCAGCCAGATGACCCCAGACAAGCCTCTTCGTCTCCTTGGGCCTCAGGTGTCGCCTCTACAACAGAGGCCACATTCGAAACCCTGCCCCCACCCCAACCCCACCCCGAGACACAGCTGTTGCAGGTAACTGGGGAAAGCCCTGGAAAGAGGCAAAAACAGGAACAGGTGTAACGGGTAAATGTGAGCGTGACTGCAGTTAAGAAGCCGTAAGGTTCGGGCCACGAAGAAGATGCCTCTGCCTGGGCCGTGGCTGTAGAGTCAAGAAAGCTTCAGGTTTGGGCCATGACAAAGATGCCTCTGCCTGGACCCAGGCTCCCCGGCCAGCTGCGGGCAAAAGGGACTGCGTCTTGGGGCCTGGTCAGGACCTGCCCCGTGGGCACTGGCTCTCTGCTGTGAACGTGGCTTGAGGTTCTCCGGCTCCTTTTGGCTGCTTGAGGCATATGGTTCCAGAGAAAGAGAGACCAATTCCCTCAGGACCCAGGGGCCTGTCATCCCTCTGGAGACAAAGGCCTGCCTGCTCTGTTTTTTCAAACGTCAGGACGTCCCCTCATGAAGGTGGCCCGGCAGGCCTGGCCCCTGCATTTGTCCACTAGACAGAGACGGTGGCCTGTTCCTCCCCACGTCCAGGACTCTGAAGGGAAACACCGTCAAAGAGAAAGGAGAAAACCCCACGTTCTTTCCAGGTAAGGAATCTGATTTGTTTATAAACTGAATAGTGTAGAAAGAGCGTGGGCTACTTGGTTGAAGAAAGTCTTTCAAAACCACAGAAATGTGGCCCAGGATGGGGCGGACTGTGTCAAGTCAGGCCTAAGGCAGAGCTACGCTGTCTTTCTGTGGCCGCGGAAGTCGTGGAAAGGCAGAGGGTGCAAAGACGCCCATTATGGTCCATTTTTCACGGAGCCGCTCTCTCTTGCTGTAGTATTGGGGCCTTGATTGCCTAGAACTGGGTGGGCCTGGCCTTTCCTCACAGAGACCAGCCTTGGTTTACTGGGACCTTCTCTTGGCTTTCTTGCTGTGTGACCTTAGGTAGGATGCTTAACATTTCTGGGCCTCCATTGCCTCATCTTCAAAATGCAGAGAAAGACATGGACAAGGGTACACACCCTCCAGGCTTATTGTGGGGCTCCGGAGTGATATTGCTGGAGTTCCCATTGTGGCTTGAAGGTCATGAATCCAACTAGTTTCCATGAGGATGTGGGTTTGACCCCTGGCCCTGCTCTGTGGATTAAGGATCTGGCTTTACTGGGAGCTGTGGTGTCGATTGCAGATGTGGCTCGTATATACTGTGGTGGTGACTGTGGCGTAGCTCCCATGGGACCCTTAGCCTGGGAACTTTCAGATGATGAGGTGTGGCCCTAAAACGCGGTGGGTCGGGGGAGTGATATGGCTAGGCAATATTGCCTAGACAAACCCCAGTGGTGCAAGGGTGGGAAAACCAGCCACCACATCACTGAGCCTACTGGGACTTCAGTTTATCAGATCTTTTTCCTTCTGGAAGTTAGGGAGATTCCTCAGGAGAAATCACCTGAAACTGAGAGGGGTGTGCAGAGGGCCGTGCCCACCTGAATTACTCACTAACCATTAACTCAAGGTCGCCTCTGATTTCTAGAAAACACCTCTTACCCATTGAGTGGTTTCTATCAGCTGAGGGCATAGAATCAGGCTGTAGGTGACAGAGGGCTTGGAAGTCACCTCGTCCTAGCCCTGCTTTCCACAGGCTCAGAGAAGGGGGGGCAGAGCTGGCAGGGGCCCCAGTGACATACACAGGAGTTGGTCACTGAGCTGGGACGGGACTCCAAGTCTCCTGGCTTCCAGCAACCAGAGGGAGCAAACAAAATGGAGTTCTCTCTTTCCTTCTCTTGACACGTCGAAATTTCGCCTTGATTCTGATTCGAACAGGAGAGCAGAGATCTCAGTTGGTGCCAGTGAGCTGGGCTGTGTTTGGACTGTGCTGTGTTTCAGTTTGGGGTGGTTTGGTTCTCAAGGTTAAAATTCAGACGGTGTCACATAAACATGCAAATCTCCAGCTTCTCTTGGAAATTCAGATGTTGGTGACATGGGCGTCTCATGGCCACAGTTGCCAGAGCAGATTAGCATATGTTCCCTTTAGACAGGCACGTGAGCTCCACCTGGCCAGCCCGCCTCATTGCTTAGTGTACCTGCCTGGATTCATGGGGTGCCTGAGCAGTGGCACCTGAGTAGAACCTGCTTCTCCAGGAAGGTTTATTCTCCCTAGCTCATCAGAAAACACATGGACAACAGGTGGTTCCTGTTTTTCTGCCTCTCCATTCTCTCAACCAGTTAACCTGGCTTCAGGTAAAAGCGAGAGCTGTATGACATCTTATTCCATAATAAAGTTATTTTTCTAGGGTTCACTTTGAAAACTGCGAACGTTCCAGAAGAAACTCCTGTTTTCTTTCCCAGTTGACCTAGTTGCAAAGGAAAAATCTCATTTTCTTAAAGAGCCGAGACCTTGCTGGTGTGGTGTGTGGACAGGCTGGTCAGTATTTCCATTAGGAACACTTTCCTGGACTTTCAAATCCAGCCAAAAAGATGTGTTTTGGACCCAAGTTGGTCCTCCCCCAGTGGAACCTGGGAATCTTTATTTCAAGGACTCTTCCAAAACATCTTTCACTCTTGAAGCATAAATATATGTGGTTTGCGGCGTCCTTCACCACGGTTGGGGGCTTGGGGGTTTTGCTGCCTGATGTTTTTCCAACCTTTTAATTTTGAAGCCATCATCTTCTCCCTTTATTTCCATGGTTAAAATTGGCATTTTTTTTTTTTTTCCTATTGAAAGAGGATTGCATAAAAGGGCGCTTTGTCTGTCATTCCCCGTTGGTGTTCACCCTGACACAGGGCCTTGGCACAATCCCTAGAGCGAATGTCTCATAAGTGTGTGAATATATGTTACCTGCCAAAAATCAGTGGGTATGATTTAATAACGAATTAAGAGGCGATTGCCTTCCCAGGAGTCCTTTGCTTGTTAGTCGTCTTTCGATCGTTGCCTGCCCTTTGCAGGTAGTTTTGAGGTCTCGATGGCCTTAATTATCAGGAAATAGAGTTCTAGGCCTGGTATGATGGTTTTCGGGGAAACCTGGGAAAAGCTACTCTGAATCACTTACTTTCATTTTCAAGAATTACGTGATGGAGTGCCTGGAGTGGCGTGGCGGAAATGAATCCGACTAGTGAACACGAGGATGAAGGTTTGATCCCTGGCCTTGCTCAGTGGGTTAAGGATCCAGCGTTGTTGTGAGCTGTGGTGGAGGAGGCAGATGAGGCTTGGATCCCATGGTGGCTGTGGCTGTGGCTGTGTCTGTGACTGTGGCTGGCAGCTGCCGCTCCGATTTGACGCCTAGCCTGGGAACTTCCGTATGTCATGGGTGTGGCCCTAAAAAGCAAAAAAAAAAAAAAAAAAAAAAAAAAGGATTACTTGACATTTTAAGTATGAGGGGTGGCCTGCAGAATACGGCCCAATAAGTGGCCACCGGCTCTGTTCCCATCAACCCACTCTGCTCTTCTTCCCTGTTCTCTAACTCAGTCAAGACCACTTGTCAGCCAGAGACCTAGATGCATCCTGATTCCTTCCTTTTGTCCTCTCCAATGTCCAGTAGCCACCACTCCCTGGCCACCGTGCTGATGAAAACACCCAGGCTCTCTCCTCCTTATTCACATGTCCACCACCGTGGCCCTACCTCTGTTCTCCCACCTCTTGCCTGGCCTTCGCCTCCTGGCTAGCCTGGCGGAAACTGTCTCTCCCCAGCCAGGCCACCCTCCACCTCGCTACCAGTTTGAATCCCCTAAAAGTCACATCTCCTCCCATTCCATTCTCTTGCTTAAAAACTTTTGGTCCCTGGTCTGGGAACTTCCATATGCTGCAGGTGTGGCCTTAAAAAGAAAAACAAAAAACAAAAAACAAACCAAAAAACCCCTGTATCTTTGGAGTTCCTATTGTGGCTCAGCGGTTTAAGAAGCTGACCAGTATCCATGAAGATGTGGGTTCGATCCCTGACCTCACTCAGTGGGTTAAGGATCTGGCATTGCTGCAAGCTGCGGCATAGGGCACTGATGTGCCTTGGATCTGGCGCGGCTGTGGTGTAGGCCAGAAGCTGCAGCTCCTATTCGACTCCTAGTCTGAGAACTAGGTACAGCCCTAAATACGCACACAATCAAAAAACTTTTGTTGTTGGTCCCTGCTCACTCGGGATAAAATCCAAATTCTGCAGCATGACATTCTAACCAAATTTCCAGGCCTGTCCTATGCCACTTCTCCCTGAGGGACCTTATGTTCCTGTCACTCCCAACCTGTTATTCCATGGACAACCTCTCCCCAAATCAACGTTCAGTTTTCTGGAATGGTTTTCCCAGAAGCCTTTCTTTGGGAAACTCATTCGTGGTCCGGGTCAAACCTCATAGCCTTTGGAAGGCTCTCTTGGCCTCTTGCAGGAGGAATTCACACTTGACCCCAAGCTCAGCAACAGTATCATGTATTATGGCGTCTCTTTCTTTGGGTCTTTTCCCCTAGACTATGAACACTTCAAAGATGTTATTCCAGATCCCTACTGATTTCTGACTTCTGCCTCCTAATACCTAAACCATAGGATGGGTCATTCATATCTTATGAATTGAATACTGAGAGCTAATATTTATAAAGGACATGGCAGGCTCTGTACACTTTAATTTTCATAACTTCCTTTGAGGTCTCAGCACTCTTAGAATTCTATTTGCTGGTAAGAAGACGGGGGCCGATGGAGAGGTTATTTGTGTTACCCAGGGTTACACAGCCTGGATTGCCTTTATCTTGCCTGAAAACAGAGCCTGTCTGTGGGTGAATCCCAACATCATTCTCTTTCCCAAGTCAAGTGCCCTCATCAACCTTTGGATAGATTTGAGGTCAAGGTCATGGTAAGGACTCAAAGCCAGGATTTTCATCTCAGACTGGAGACCCATCTCTGGGCTCTTGATGCCTCAGCTGCTAGAGCCAGGTGAGCCCCGGGAGGCGTGGGGAGGAAGGCTGATAAAGGGCTGGCTCCCCTTTGGGAGCAAATCATCTAAAACTGAAAATCCTGATCTGAACAAACACCTCCTGGGGAGAGTCAAGCCCCCAGAACAAAGGCAGAGACACCCCGGCCCCTTTATCACCACCCTGGTTATGTGGGAGTCTCTCTGAGGTCAGCAACTAGATACCGGGCAGATCTGTAAGCCCAGATGGGATTGGTCGTTTTTCTGCACATTGTCCAGGGCACAGGCTTGTACATGAACGATGACCCAGTGTGACTCTTGCATGTGGCTGAAATTTCCCATCAGGAGAGCCAAGGTAATTACCTCCTTCCTGGAAGGAGGTGGAGGGATTCATCTCTCTGGAATGTTTGGGTACAGTCTTCCCTGGAGGTGGGGACCTTTCTAGGCAGGTGGGCTGCCAGGGCCAGAGGCTTGAGGAGTGGGCCTCACTGGGGTTCCACTGCCGGCTCTGACACCAAGGGAGGCGTTTGCTGCTTCTCTCCAGCATAATTCCCTCTTTGACCCTTCCCAATCATCTCTTCTCTCTGTGGTCTGTGGGAATGGACTCAGCTGCTGGGCCCGGGGTGGGAGCCGTGTGAAGGCTGGGCCAACCCGCTCGTCTGGTCAGGACTGGACATGAGACCTCAGCCAATCCAGGCACAGGACTTCGGCGGCAAGTGCAGGGCAATGGGCTGTTCTCTTCCTCCTGCGTATGTCTGAGCAGTACTGTGACCCTGGGGGCTGGACGTGCCAATCCTTAAGTCCTACCCCAGGCCTCCTGAGTCAGCATCTCTGAGCCAGAGCCCAGGCAGCAAGCCCTCCGGGAAATTCTGACAGCACTCACGTTTGGGAATCACTTCTCTACTTCATTCAATTTACAGATGATTTAAAAAAAAAAAAAAAAAAAAAGGCACAAAGGAACAAGGTGATTTGCCTGAAGCCACAGAGTTAGGGAGGCACCAAGCCAGGTCGAGAACTTGGCCGTGCTCTCACCCACGCCAGGCAAGGGGCATCGCTGTGTTTCCATTAAACTGTTAAACTATCAGCAACAGGAATCTCTTCTCACCTTCGCAGGGCCTCCCTTACCCGTCCTTTGCTCCGGGATGAACATAAATTTCCCTCGCTCTGAGGTTATGTGGAGTGAAGCCTCGTGCTCGCTCACAGACTTGACCTTGGCTGCCCTCAGGAGACCTTGGAGTTGGCAAGGACCACGTCCTGCCTGAAGGGACAGGTCTGCCTTTGGCCCAAGAGCTGGGGCATGCTGGGAGAAAGGTGGGTGCCATCCTTTCTGGGGTCAAGGTCCCGGCCTCCTGGCTGGCTCCTTCCTGCTCCATCTGGGCTCCCAGTGTTGACTGGCCACCCAAGGCTCCACTCTGTGTGTGTGTGTGGGGGGGGATGGGGGTGTAGGTGGGGGGGCCCAGCTGGTTCCTGGCCAGAGTCTGGCTCCAGTCTGGAAGTCCAGGCATACCTAAGTCGTCTCTCGTGGCTCCCCAATGCCATATTAGGCTGCCCCCTCTGAAGGCTGGAATCTCTGACTCATCCTCCCCCTCCCCCACGCCCTCTCACTCCTGCCAGTTTGGGCCAAGATTAGAATTCCCTCAAATCTGTGGGTTCTAAGGTTTATGTGCTATTTCAGTTTGGCAAATGACTCCTCCTTGTCTCAAGTTAGAAAAAGAAGTCCTTTCCTGGAAGGGGCTTGGGAAGGCTTTTCTCGGTGGCCCCATGGTTCGGGCAATTGGAAAAGTGATGATTGCTGAGCACGTGAGTCAGAGAGAAGTTGAGCTGTTTCTCAAATACATCCTGGGGGTAAGAGGTGAGAAGCACCGAGACCTCCTCATCAGAATGGCAGTCCCATCTGCCCTCCTGGAGTTTCCACGCCCCTGCTCAGTCCTCTCTGGGTATTTTCTTAACCCACGCTCCAGTCCCGCCAGGTAGGCAAACGTTCCCATTTTACAGATGAGAAACCTGAGACTCAGAGAAGTCAAGTCCAGAGGCTGAGACCACAGAGCTGAGAGGTGGCATCAGGTGGCATCCGGACAGGAGCTCCCATCTCATCTGTGGTTCGACTGGGCAGGTTCATGGGAAGAGAACCAGCTGCGTGATCTCCATCCCTTTGCCTAAGGATTTTTTTTTGTTTTTTTGCTTTTCAGGGCCGCACTCGCAGCACATGGAGCTTCCCAGGCTAGGGGTCAAATTGGAGCTACAGCTGCCGGAGCTGCCGGCCTACACCACAGCCATAGCCACGTAGGATCTGAGCAGCATCTGCCACCTACACCACAGCTCACAGCAACGCCGGATCCTTAACCCACTGAGCGAGGCCAGGTATCAAACCTGCAACCTCATGGTTCCTCGTCAGGTTCGTTTCCACTGCGCCACAATGGGAATTCCATGCTGAGGATTTGAAAGGTGCCTCAGGTAGGGCTTTGGGCATGTGGGCAACAGAATAAGAAACTGAAAACGAGGGGGAAGAATCCGGAGAAAGCAGACAAGCCAGACAGAGGGACTGGAGCGTGGGCTGCTCTGAGAGTCTTGGCAGAAGTGGATGGAAGGTCTGTCTGGTGCTGCCCCTGGAACAAGGGCACCAGCCTCCTCCTGCTGTTTGTTCTTCTGCTCATGATTCAGATTCCAAGGAAAACCTGCTAGTGGGTGGAGGTGCCCTCTCTTGTCTTGGGGTGAGGGGGAGCTTCCTGAGTGATGGTCCGTCAGACTGCTTGCAAGTTTCCAAGAGAAACTCAGGATGCTGTTACTGCAGCAAAGGGAGGAGAGTGGGTGTTGGGTTGGGTGCCAGCAAAAGCCAGAAACCCACACAACACTGGGTGGTGGTGGGGACGCAGATAGCCCCTGCCCCTCTGCCTCCTGTGGATTTTTTTTTTTTCCTCTAACACCTCTGAGGCCCGGAGGCCTTTTAAATGTGGTGGACCTGAAGACATTGTTGGGTCCAGGCTGACAGGTCATTCTGCAAGGTGACTTTGAGGAGTTCCCTTGTGGCACAGCAGGTTAAGGACCTGGCATCATCACTGCAGCAGCTCAGGTCGCTGCTGTGGCGTGGTTCGATCCCTGGCCTGAGAACTTCCCCATGCCACTGGCATAGCCAAAAAGAAGAAAAAAGAAAAAGAGTACAAGGTGACTTTAAGAGACAGGCCAGCTGTGATAACGGAGCTGAGAGATGACAGCCTTATGCAGCTCTGGCTCCTCCTTCAGAGCTCAGCCCCCCATGTGGCTAAGCTGCAGCCTGCGGGGGTTGGGGTGTTATGCATGCCAAGTAAGAGAACTCCCTGCAGCTTTCCAAACTTTGAAGCTCTGGGCAGAAAGGGCCAGGAGGTAATGGGTGGGGGCCAAAAAAAACTACTCCCCCCAAGCCTGCCAAAAATTGCTCCCGGGATGGAGAGGGAGGAGGATAGCATGAGAGGTCTTAGAGGTGCCCCACGCCAAGCGTTTCCCTTTAGCAGGTGTCTGAGGCTGGAGAGGTGGTACCATCACTTATTCCGGGTGCCCTTCTGGCCTCTGCTCTGGCTGCAACCCTTTCATTCAGCCTCCTGTCACCACTGACAAGCCCCTACTGTGGGCAGCTCTATGGGGGCGCTGGGACTCATGAACCTACTCTGCTCCCAGGGAGTTTACAGCCAATAGAGAGGAAACAAGGAAACAGAGGTGAAGGGTTTGACCTCAGGGATTCATGTGGGCACTTCTTTGGCCTCTGATGGTCCCAGGGGCTTGTATCTTTGTTAGGAGAAAGATGGTCAAACTAGAATATTTGAAAATTATAGAAGCTGCAGAAGAGGGTAGAAGGAAGTTTGTGTGTGTGTATGTGTGTGTGTATGCTCACACATGCACACAGGCACATGTGTGCAAGGGTGGCTGAAGTCTGGGTCATTTCTTTCTCTTCCTCTCTGTCAGGTGTTGCTGGGAGCCAGGGTTATTGGTGGGGCACCTGCTTCGGGGGCGGGGGGGAGTAGAGGGATGTGATGCCTTCGGGGCTCCATGTGCTCTTGTATTCTTGGATGCGCCAAAGCTCTTAAGAATGAAGACCTTAAAAATTCCCACCTGGATCTTGGCTGCTCTTGTCCAGAAGCTTAGTTACCTTCCTCTGCGCCTGTTCTAACCTTCATCCTGGCTCCTCAAGTCTGAGCTCTAAGGCCTTTCCCCTCCCCTCCTTCGGGAGCATTTTCTGCATCCCTGTCCCAGGGGCGCTCTCTCTGTAGGTCCAGAGCGAAGAGCCCAGGGTCCACTCGTGGTCTGGAGCCTCAGTAGGGACAGCTTCCTACAGCGAGGATAAATGATGTTTCTTACCCTCCTCATTGGACTCCGGTGTTTGCCCACCCACTTGTCCTTTCTAGGTTCACTCTCCATAGCACCTGCTTTATACACAAATGTTTTATACATTTGCTGAAAAAATATCTTCGTTCCATTCTGGGGCCACAAAATCATCCAAAGTGGAAATGATGCTTTCATGAGGGAGAATTTGGCGAGCATGTATTGGCAACGGTCGCGTGATTGGTTTGAACTTGAAGCACAAGGCCCCCTTAAAGGCTGTGTGGCGTTGGGCCAGTTCCTGAACCTCACTAAGCCTTAGCTTACCCATCTGTAAAATGGACGGAATCCTGATGCCTAAGTTTACCAGAAGTACAGGAGAATCAAATCAGGGAATATAAATATCAAAGTGCTAAGCAAGCCCCAAAGTACTGAGTAAATACTAGGTATTTACTAGGTATTATGATTACATGGCCCCTTGATATGGTCCATTTGGGAAAAAGAGAATACTTCAAATCTTAGTGCCTGGGCCTAATCTTTATGAGAAAAAAAAAAAAAAGGAAAAAGGAAAAGAAAGAAATTTAGTAACTTGTGGTCTTTGTTTGTTTTTTCTTAAAAATAAAGTTAAAATCTAACAAGAAAGACCTGGGAAACTAGAACTGATTAGATAATTCTCCGAGGGGGTCCCCAGTCCTTTTCCAGGAGGGTGGACAAACATCTCAGGATGCAAACAAAACATGTGTTGACTTTTCAAAGTGAGTATTCCCCCGCCCACAGAAAAACCTGGCCTGGCCGATGTTATCTCCAGGGAGTGCCTGGCACAAAGGAAAGAAGTGGGGACATGATGGCATCCGGAACTGCAGAGGCAGCCACGTGGAGGCCAGGCTGGGAAACCACTGGAACTTTGCCTTTCTTTAAAGAAACCCACTCATTGCAGGGGGAGGGGGACGGGGGACATTTAAAGCATTGTCCCCTTATCTGATTCTTACCCAGAGAACAATGCGGTAATGGTTTCCAGGATGTGGAAGGGGGAACGCCACGAGGAAGAGGGTGGCTTCAGTTCCCCTCTGTCCCAGGAGGGACAGCTCAGTGCTCTGAGGTGGTGGGGGGCCCCAAGCTGTCCCCAGAGAGGGAAGTGTTGGCAGAGTCTGTAAGGTCCCAGGGAGAAGGAGAGGGTGCTCCAGAGAGAATTTCCCCCCCCCCCCATTAAATGGGGTGAAGTTGAGATAGAGGGTCATTTTGACTGGGGTTCTTCAGTTTCTTCCAGCTTTGAGATTTGGGGTTCAAAATCCTAACAAGCACCTTGAAAGATGAAGTCCGCCAGAGCAGGTGGTCCTCGGCACTCCAGACCCTCCAGGGCAGGGACTTGTCTCTCTGGATCTCCACTGGGTCCTCCGCTCTTCCCATAGAGGACCTGAACAAATCGTTATCAGCTGCCTGATCACTAAGCATCAGGCTTCAGTGGTTCAGTGTGTCGGACGGCTTGGATTCAGTCACAGCCCTATATTTTGCTACCTGGGTGACCTTAGCACATTATTTAACCTCTCTGTGCCTTGTAGCCCTCGTTTGTAAAGAGGGCCTATAAATACGCTCTACCTCCAAGGTGGCTGAGGGGTTCAAATGAGACGATATGTGCCAACTGCTTAGCACGATGCCTGGCGGGTAGTAAGAATCCCAGGGAAATGAACGGGGATCATTAAGTCATGCTTGGGGAAGATGACAACTTCCCACCCATATGAACTTCAGTGGGGCCATGGGATGTGCTCTGGCCAATAAAATGCGCATAGAAGGGATATGTGGGACTTTGTAGGTGAAGGCTCTTCACCCGGCTCTAGTCCCTTCCTCTGCCACAGCCATGGTGGAGGCACACATTGAGAGGGAACCCTAGGTCCCCCAGTGACTACAAGGAGCAGAGCCCCTGCCTCCCTGCACTAGACAACGATGGGAGCAGAAAGAAACTTTGGAGTGGTTAAGCCTCTCATGCATGTGGTATATTTGTTACTGCAGCATAGCCTAACTTTTCCTGACTTATTTCCGTTTTAGGAGGCAGGTGCCAAAGGAAAATCCTCCTTCTGCCATACTCTGTTTTCTGGAAAGAGGCAGCATGATGGGATGGCCAAAGCTCAAGCTCCCATGGGAGAGAGCTGGGTTTGAATCCCACCTGGGCTCCATCTAGCTCTGCATTTTCAGGCAGGTTATTTAATTTCTCAGCGCCTCAGTGCCCACATATAACAAGTTCTACTCGGTTGGGTTGTGGGGGCTCTGGGTGCTGGAGGGGAGCCTGGCACGGGCTGGCACGTCTCCTGTGTTCACTGCTCATGGGCTCTGATCAGGGTTGGTAATGAGAACTTTCACTGTGGGAGTTCCTGTCATGGCGCAGTGGAAATGAATCTGGCTAGGAACCATGAGGTTGTGGGTTCGATTCCTGGCTTTGCTCAGTGGGTTAAGGATCTGGCGTTGCCGTGAGCTGTGGTGTAGGTCGCAGACATAGCTTGGATCCTGAATTGCTTTGGCTGTGATGTAGGCAGCTATATAGCTCTGACTTGATCCCTAGCCTGGAAACCTCCATATGCTGCAGGTGAGGCCCTAAAAAGCAAAACAACAACAACAACAAAACACCCAAAAACAAACAAACATAAAAACAACTTTCACCACGGCCGCGGCTCATCACCTCCTCCAGGGCAAGATCCAGCTGGGCCGACCCCTCCCATTTGTGCCAGTGGAACCTCTCCACTCTCTCTCCCTCTCCCTGCCCCAGAGGCTGACACACATGGTCCCGTTGGGACCAGAGGAAAGGATGAGAGGGTTCGTGATACTTACTCCTTCCATATCCACCCCTGCTACCTCCTGGTGAAGTCCCCTCAGGCTGACATTGCCACTTGACCCCGGGTCCCTGCTCCTCTCAAGGTGGCCTGAAGGTGGTAAGAGCCGTGCTGTTGCTGTGTTTCTGCATTTTCCCTGGGGTTGCTGTCACTCTGCCCACAACCCTTCTGGAACGATCCTAAGTGTGCCCTCTGGTTCCCGCCAGGGTCCCGAGGATGCCTCAGTCTACAGCACCCTCTCCTCCTCTCTGGCTTCCTGTGCTCTCTCTTGCCAGCCTGCTTCCTTTGGCCAGAGCCTTCTCTCCTCACAGCAGACCGGCTTGGCCCGTTCTCTATGCCGCATCTTTCCAGTTATGTTATAGGCGTGCTCTATTTTATTTTATTTTAGTCTTTCTAGGGTCACACCTGCAGCACATGGAGGTTCCCAGGCTAGGGGTTGAATCAGAGCTGCAGCTGCCGGCCTACACCACAGCCACAGCAACGAGGGATCAGAGCCACGTCTACAACCTACACCACAGCGCATGGCAACACCAGATCCTTAACTCGCTGAAGCCCAGGGATCGAACCTGCATCCTCATGAATCCTAGTTGGGTTCACTTCTGCTGAGCCACGATGGGAACTCCACAGGCGCACTCTTTAAAAGCAGGAACTCTCGAGACTTTCTTGGATGTCTACCCAGAGTGGACCTGGGGAATCCTCCTTTGGTTGCACGTTTGGAGCTTGGATAAAAATACAGATGCCTGGGTTCTGCCCAGACTTGTTATGTCCAGATCTCTGGGTGGGGTCTGGATTTGGGTGAGCAGACTAGGGTTGAAAGGCAACTGAGGAGGTGGTTGGTGATATTCCAGATCCTGTTAATTCTGTTATGATTATGCAAGAAGCTTGATTTTGAACGTGACCACTTTCATGTGTATAAACTCGTTCCATATGGACGCATGGGTGTCTGTATGGGTGTGCACACTGTGTGTGAGTAGGGGCAGGCTGGCTGGGCTGCTCAATGTCCCATTGAAAGGCTCTGCTCACTGCTCCTTCAGAGCCTTTGTTCATGCTGTTCTCCTGTGAGAACAGAAGAGAAATACTCTTCCTTCTGCTCATGGAAACACCCCATCTTTCAAGGCCCACCTGCTTCAGCCAACCATTGCTTTTGGCACACAGAGGGGGAGGAAGTCCCCTTTAATGTGTTTTGTTGTTTCGAGAGTTCTCTTGTGACACAGCAGGTTAAGGATCCAGTGTTGTCACTGGAGGCTCAGGTTGCTGCTGTGCCATGGATGTGATCCCTGGCCCAGGAGCGTCTGTAGGCTGCAAGCACCACCCCCAAAAGATTTGCTCTTGTTTCACATACAACCGTACACGAACCATCCTACTGTGTACAGATTTTGAGAATGAAACTCAATTTTAAACTCTTTCCTCCTCCTTCTCTGCACTGTTTATTGACTGCCTCATCTCTGCCAGGATCATAGGTGCTTTTTTATATGTCAGGTCATTAATCCTTGCCACCACGTGCATCAAGTAAGCATTATTATCACCATTCGACAGATGAAGAAGCCAAGGCTCTGGGTGAGTGAGTGGATGGGTAAGAGGGCAAATAGCTTGTCCAATTGGTAGAATTGTGTTTTCACCCCAGGTCTGTCTGACTACTAATCATTTGCTATAAACCAGTGGGTCTCAAGCTCTTCGATCTCAAGACTCTTTTACATTCTTAAAAATTATCGATGATTTTGAAAAACCTTTGTGAATCTGGGATAGATCTATCCCTATGCCACATTAGAAAATAAAACCAGAAAAAAGCCATGAGTATTTATTTCACATAAAATAACAATAACAAAATCATTACCTATGACACATATAAATTTTTAAGTGAAAATTAACTATATTTTCCAAAAACAGAAAGAATGAAAAGTGGCATTATTTTACATTTTGCCAAACTAGGTGGATTTTGCCAAAATAGGTGGACTCTTTTTTCTTTTGCTTTTTAGGGCCACACCTGTGGCATATGGAGGTTCTCAAGCTAGGGGTCCAATCGGAGCTATAGCTGCCAGCCTACACCACAGCCATAGCAATGCAGGATCCAAGCCACATCTTCGACCTACACCACAGCTCATGGCAATGCTGGATCCTTAACCCACAGAATGAGGCCGGGGATTGAACCCACAACCTCATGGTTACTAGTTGGATTCATTTCTGATGCACCACAATGGGAACTCCAATATCTGGATGCTTGTATTTGCTTATGCTGTCGGTCTGTTGCAATATAAATCATGTAGCCTCTGGGAAACTCCAACGTACACTCTGCAGACAACGAGAGTGAAAAGGTCAGATAATTTTTGGCGTTGCTGTGGAAATCATTTTGAGCTCATGAAACCCTCTACGATCTTAGGGGTACCCAAGGGTGCCTGGGTGATACTTTGAGAATGACAGCTCTACGTTGGTCAGCTCTGCCTTCTCTACCTTCTCATAGTTTCTGGGTACTTGTCTCCTCTTCCGCAGTCTGGGATGCATTCATGCCCATTCATTGTTGGGTGACATCCCAGAGGGTCCCCATGCACTCTGCACCCATCCTTTACCGTAGAAAATGGCAGCCGTTGAGCTCAGCTCTGCCACTGGGCTCCTGGAGAGAGGCTGCTATGGTCTGGTGAGCAGCCCGGGTTCTCCACGCTGAGCAGGGCATATGGGAGGTACAGTGGGATCTTGACCAGGCTTCAGGAGAATTTGTGAGCTCAGCTTGGTGATCCTGTGACCCAAATGAATCCCCACCATTTATCTTTAAAGGAATAAGAGAGAAAAGTAGACGCCTTTTTCTAGAAAACTGGGGAGAAGAACACATTCTTAGCAATTTTGGGGAGAGGGAGGGCTAGGTGAAGCCCAGGGGATTTGTAGGGCAGTAAAATTGCTTTGTATGATCCTGCAGTGGTAGATACAGGTTCTTACACATGTGCCAAAACCCATAGAGTGTACAATACCAAACGTGAGCCCTAATGTGAACTATGACTTTAGTTACTAACATGCATCAATATCAGTGCATCAGTTTTAACAAATGAACTACGCTCATGGCAGATGCTCATGATATAGGGGAATGTGGAAAGGGTGAGGTTATGTGGGAACTCCCTGTACTTTGATCATTTTGCTATAAACCTAAACCTGCTCTTAAAACAGAAGAAAACATCACGGCCAATCTGGGTCTTAGCAGAGGATCTTTGTGGTTTGGGGGCTGGAATGGCCCCGAGGAAACCCCTGGGCTTCTGTCCTGACTGCGCCACCACCCTGGGAAACTCTACCTACTCACACATCATGACCCCAGATGAGATGTTCTCATGAGTTCTTCTCCCATCGTCTGTAGCTCCCAACAGTCTACAGTAGCATCAGCTGGGATTTGGAGGGTGTAATTCTGGTGGTGAGACTAGTAATTAGAGGATTGTTTAAAAGACTCCTGGCGTTGTTTAATTACTTGAGAACTACCAGCCCATCATCACAGGGATAATAGCCCCTCGAAAGCACAAAGAATCAAGAACACTGGGTGTCTCTGGCTGGGGAATCTCCTGTAGTGTGAGCTGGGAAGGGGGCCCCAGCCCTTTAGCCCAGGCCACTTGAGACTTGGGCTGGGAATTCAGTGGGAAGATGTTGGGTGTTGGTGGGAGGAGTCGACAGCTGTGGCTGGCGGAGGTGTACCATCCATGAGTTGGTGACCAACTGAGGCAGACAAGCTTTGGCTTGTTCTAAGAATACGTCTTAGAGACTTAGTAAGTCTTCTTTTAAACAAGCCAAGTAGGGAGGCAAACCTGTAATTGCCGTTCTTGGGGATGTGTCGACCATAGGGCTGGGATGGAGGAGGCAAGGGAGGCACGTAGGGTACCAACTTTTAAGATATGGAGTAAGGGCATCTGAGAGTGGGAGCCGCTTGCCCCCGAGGTACCTGGCCCTGGCCTTATCCTCCTGTATGCCTTACCTTGACAGCTGGTTTTGTGTTTGTTTTTTTTTTGTTTTGTTTCGTCTTTTTAGGGCCACAGGTGCAGCATATGGAGGTTCCCAGGCTAGGGGTCCAACCAGAGCTGTAGCTTCCGGCCTATATCACAGCCACAGCAATGCAGGATCTGAGCCCCACGTCTGGGACCTACACTACAGCTCACGGCAATGCCGGATCCTTAACCCACTGAGCGAGGCCAGGGATTGAACCTGCATCCTCATGGATCCTTAGTCGAATTTTTTTTTTACCACCGAGCCACAACGGGAACTCCTTGATAGCTGTTTTCATCTTCAGAAGGGTTACCTGTCTTCACTCCACCCAAGTCCTACGCACTATAAATAATTCTCCGCCTGGTCTCCTCAACTTCTTTATCCAGCATGCATCTTCTTCCCCAGCTCCTTCGGGGCTGGCCGTCTCAGGAAATGAGCTTGACTCTGGAAGATTTCTTCCACAGCCCAATGAACACACAGGCTCTCAGATAAAAATATGCTTAGGAGACAATAAGTGGTTGTTTTGAGATTGAAAGCCGAGACCCTAGTGACAAGGCACGGGGGAGGTTTTCTTAAGCACCCTCCTAAGACTTTCTGCTTAGGGGCGGGGAGTCGCGAGGTTGCCGTTTGTGAGGACAGGTATTGGGGTGACCCTCTCAAGGAATTTGTTTGGGTTTTTTTCCTTTTTATTCTCTATTTGCTCAAACTTAATTGGTAATATGATAACTCTCCATTTAATCATTGACCTAAATGAGTTGTATTTTTATCTCAGCAGGAGTCTGGCTGGGGCTGAAAGAAGCAGCTGTGGCAGCTGAGTGAGAGGGAAAACTCTTACTAGAATATTTGGGCTGGCAAGTGACACCACTTCTGCTCCGAGATAAGATGGAGACTTTTTCAAGCTATGTTTTCACATCATAAAAAACAGAGTCTCCTGCGGGAGATAAGATAGATGTTGGTTTGGCGCATCTGGGAGCTGTAAAAACGAGGGTTATACCAGCATTACTGAGATTGTTGCTGAAACCAAGATTATAAGTAATTAAAGTTTTGAAAGTTTTCTCCAGGTGCACAATAGCCTACTCAGTATCTTAGATTCTTGAGCTGGGGTCAGGTTAACTATTAAAAGAGGACAAAAAGTATTTCTGACAAAACTGGAAGTTTCATTTAAAGCCTACACCAACCCTGTGGCTTTCGCAGACCTTGCTTTAAGCTGTAGCTCTTTTCCTGGCTCTCAGGACAGCGAATGTGGATTCACTTCCATGCCTAGATTCATGGTGTTTTTACTTCATTGCGATGTTAAATTAGCCTGCTCTGTTTCCATCCCAGGAGGGGTGTCTTTCAGCACACTGTCCACTGGGATCCCACAGACTCACAGCCTGAGATAAATGAGGACCAGCAATCATTGTGTTTCTTCTCCAAATCTACCTCCCTCTGCTTGAACCCAATTCTGGGCTTGCGAGGGAGAGCCCTGCTCCCTTTCTTTCTCGGAAAGAACAGATTGCATTTTTCACTGTAGGAGCACACAAGCCCTAACTTTCATGGGCCCACAATCTTCTTTTATAGGCATCCTTTTCCAGTATCTTTGATCTGCAGGAAGCAATCGCATGTTCCTTGAAGATATCAATCATCTAGGAAAAATACCGAAGAGGACAAAATGCCCTTAAATAACTTCTCAAACTGCATTAAACACATAAATGAATTATTTTGAATTATTTCCTAGTTCTCTCATTTCTCTCTTGTTCTCATCTTATCTTTGCATCATCTAGGCTGGCCACCCTGGATCTTGGATGAAACACCTCATTCACAAAGGAAAACCTCTCTTTTTGAGGCATTGCTGTTTCATTTATTTATTTATTAAAAATTATCTTGTTGGAGTGTAGTTGATTTACAGTATTGTGTTAGTTTCAGCTGTACAGCCAATTGATTCAGTAATACATATACATATATCCATTCTTTGTCAGTCTTTTCCCATATAGGTTACTGCAGAAGGTCGAGTAGATTTCTCTGTGCTGTACAGTAGGTCCTTGTTAGTTATCTATGTTATATATAGTGGTTTGTATATGTTCCAAACTCCTAGTTTATCCCTCCCCCGATGTTTCCCCTTTAGTAATCATAAGTTTGTTTCTGAAGCCTGTGAGTTTGCTTCTGTTTTATAAATAAGCTCATTTGTATCACTTTTAAAATTAGATCCCACATCTAAGTGATAGCATATGATCGTTGTCTTTTTCTGTCTGATGTGCTTCACTTAGTATGATAAGCTCTAGGTCCATCCGTGTTGCTGCAAATGGCATTGTTTTGTTCTTTTTAATGGCTGAGTAATGTTCACACACACACACACACACACACACACACACACACACACACCCCACATCTTTATCCATTCATCTGTCAATGGGCATTTAGGTTACTTTCATGGCTTGGCTATTGCAAATAAATATTGCAATAAACATTGGGATGTGGGTATCTTTTTGAATTATGGTTTTCTCTGGATATATGCTTAGGAGTGGAATTGTAGGATTACAGGGTAGTTTTTTTTCTTTTTAGGGCCTCACCTGTGACCTATGGAAGTTCCCGGGCTGGGTGTAGAATTAGAACTGCAGCTGAGGCCTATGCAACAGCCACAGTAATGCCAGGTCTGAGTTGCATCCGTCACTTATGCCACAGCTTGCAGGAATACTGGATACTTAACCCACTGAGCAAGGCCAGAGGTTGAACCTGTATCCTCACGAATACTATGTCAGGTTCTTAACTCACTGAACTACAACGGGAACTCTGGTAGTTCTATTTTTAGGTTTTGGGGTGTTTTTTTTTGCCACACCCACAGCAGTTCAGAGGCTGAATCTGAGTCACAGCAGTACCCAGAGCCACAGAGGTGATAATGCCAGATCCTTAACCCACTGGGCCACCAGGGAATTCCTATCCTTAGTTTTTTAAGGAACTTCTGTACTATTCTCCACAGTGGTTGAACAAACTTACATTCCCACTCACAGTATAGGAGAGTTCCCTTTTCTCCACAACCTCTCCAGCATTTACTGTTTGCAGACTTTTTCATGATGGCCATTCTGACAAATGTGAGGTGATACCTCATTGTAGATTGATTTGCCTTTCTCTAAGAATTAGTGATGTTGGGTATAATTTTTTTTTTTTGGCCATGCCTGTGGCAGGTGGAAGTTCCCAGGCCAGGAACGAAACCTGTGCCACAATGGCTACCCAAGCTGCTACAGTGATGATGCCAGATCCTTAATCTGCTGCACCACAAGAGAACTCCTTGTTGAGCATCTTTTCATGTGCTTTTTTGGCTATCTGTATATCTTCTTTGAGAAATGTCTATTTATATCTTCCACCCATTTTTTGATTGGGTTGTTTGCTTTTTTGATACAGAGCTACATGAGCTTTTAAAAAATTTTGGAGATTAATCCCTTGTGGATTGCTTCATTTACAAATATTTCCTCCCATTCTGTGGGTTGTGTTTTTGTCTTGTTTATGGCTTCCTTTGCTATGCAAAAGCTTTTATGTTTAATTAAGTTCTATTTGTTTATTATTGATTTTATCTTCATTACTCTAGGAGGTGGATCTTTGCTGTGATTTATGCCAAAGAACATTCTGCCTATGTTTTCATCTAAGAGTTTTATAGTATCTGGCCTTTAATCCATTTTTGAGTTTTATTTTTGTGTATGATATTAGAGAATGTTCTAATTTCATTCTTTTACTTGTCGCTGTCCAGTTTTCCTAACATCACTTATTGAAGAGACTGTCTTTTCTCCATTGTATATTCTTGCCTTCTTTGTCATAGATTAACTGACTGTAAGTGCATGGGTTTATTTCTGGGCTTTCTATCCTGTTCCATTGATCTATATTTCTCTTTTGGGACCAGTACCACACTGTTTTGATGACTGTAGCTTTGTAGTATAGTTTGAAGTCAGGGAGCCTGATTCCTTCAGCTCCATTTTTCTTTCTCAGGGTTGCTTTAGCTATTAAGGGTCTTTTGTGTTTCCATACAAATTAAAAAATTTTTTTTCTAGTTCTGTGAAAAAGTGCCATTGGGAATTTGATAGGCATTGTATTGACTCTGTAGATTGTCTGGCATAGTATGGCCATTTTGGCCATATTGATTCTTCCCATCCAAGAGCATGGTATGTCATTCTCTCTATTTTTGTCATCCTCCCTTTCTTTCATCAGTGTCTAATAATTTTCAGAGGTCTTTTGCTTCCTTAGGTATGTTTAATCCTAGGTAATTTATTCTTTTTGATGCAATGGTAAGTGGATTGTTTCCTTAATTTCTTTTTCTGATTTTTCATTTTGGGAAACTTTAAATTTGATTAAATTGGCATGGAATGAATTTCACAGGATCAGAGGATTTAAACTTGTTTTTGTTTTTAAATGCCTATTTTTAATTATGTAATATTATTATTATTATTATTATTATTATTATTTTTGCCACACAGCATGGGGAATTTCCTAGGCCAGGGATTGAACCCACGCCACAGCAGTGACCTGAGCCATAGTAGTGACAACACTGGGTCTTTAACCTACTAGGCCACCAGGGAACTCTATGTTTTTAATTTTTTTAAAATGTCCATTGATAAATGGATAAATTGTGATATATAGATATAATGGGATATTTTTAAGCCTTAACAAAGAAGGAAATTTTGCTATTTGTGACAACAAGAGTGAATTTGAAGGGCATTATGCTAAGTGAAATAAGCCAGCCACAGAAAGAAAAATGCTGCCTAACCTCTCTCAGATAGGGAATCTGAAATAGTCAAATACCTAGAAGCACAGAGTAGGATGGTGGCTGCCAGGAATTGGGGAGGGAGTGAATGGGGAGGTGTTGGGTGAAGGATACAAACTTTCAGTTACACAAGATGCACAATTCCTGGAGATTACTGTACAACATGATGACCCTGGTGAACAACACTTTACTGTACATTTGTGTTTGCTAAGAGGGTAGATCTTAAGTGTTCTTACCACACACACACACACACACACACACACACACTTATGTAAGGTAATGGCTATGCTCATTAGCTTGATTGTACCATTTCACAATATATACACAAATTATGTAACAAGTTGCACACCTCAAATATATACAACTTTCATTTGTCAGTTACACCTCAGTTGGAGTTGCCTGGTGGCTCAGTGGGATAGGATCTGGTGTTGTCACTGCTGTGGCTTGGGTTTGATCCCTGGCCCAGGAACTTCTGCATGTCACAGATGTGCCTACCCCCCCAAAAATTACACCTCAATCAAGTAAAAAAATTTTTTTTCAAAACCAAGATATTTTAGCAATCATTTAATCAAACATGTGTCACAGTGTACAGGACTTTTTGTGTTGCAGATACCAGAAAACTGCTCAAGTAATAAAGAGACACTAAAGAAAAGATAGAAGGGTAATTCTCAGAACAGAAGGGGCCCCAGGGCTAGGCAGCTCTGAGATCTGAGGGGCGGGTGATGTGGCATCTCACAGAAACCTCAGAAGTTTGTCCACCCTGGATGTCCATACCTTGGGGTTGCATCTTTGGAGCTGTAGCTAAAAAGAAAGATGTTTCCAGTCTATAGAGTAAAAATTATCCAGAAGAAGGGCTCAGTTTTGCTGAACTTGGGTCATGTGCGTACCTAGCATAGAGATTCTACTAGAAAAATAAGGGCAGGCAGCAAATCACCGGCTACCATCCTCTCTCTTACAGGGGAGACATCCCAGGTCCAACATATGTTCAAGAGACCATGACTGTCCCTCAGGGGAGTTGCAGGGTTGCCCCAGAAATGTTCTTGCCCTGAAACCCAGGGTAACTTCACCCCCATACTTGCCTGAATGCTCCCCTCCATTCATGCTCCAAGGAAAAATGGCAAAGAGTGAAATACAGTGATGCCATGACCACCTGGAGCCTTCGATTAATCAGAAATCATGTTTTTAATTCAACTTTAGGGAAAAATAGAAGAAAGCCTTGGTGGCTAACTTCACAATCTGCCTCCTGGGTCATGTTCCAGGAGCCTTCCATTCTTCCAAATGTCTTTTATATGCTTTTTAAAATTGTGCACAAATATGCATAACCTAAAATTTACCATTTTAAGTGTATGATCTAATAGCATTCATAGTGTTATGTAACTATCACTACCATCCATTTCATCACCCTAAATAGAAACCCAGCAACCATTAAATAACAGCTTCCCTCCTACCCAGCCCCCGGTAACCTCTAGACTACTTTCTGTCTCTGAATTGGTCTATTCTAGATACCTCACAGAAGTTGAATCATGTAATATTTGTACTTTGTGTCTGACTTGTTTCACTTAGCATAATGTTTTCAAGATTCATCCATGTTGTGGCATGTGTCAGAATTTCATTCCTTTGAATGGCTACATTATTTATATGTATAGATATATAGATATTTAATTTATATATCTATACATATATATAGTCCATTTGTCTGTTGATGGACATTGGGTTGTTTCTACATTTTGATTACTATGAATAACGCAGCTATGAACTTTCACGTACACCAAATGTCTTTTGGCCGTGCTGAAAAAATACTCATTTTCATAAACATGATGCTGTGGTATCTTCAATTACACCAACAAAAAATTGCTTCCCATCAAAATGGGGGCTCTGTGGGCTCGTGGAGAAAGGGTGGGCTCCAGATTCCTACAGACTCATCTTTAATGCTGGGTTTATGATTCCTAGTCTGTGACATCAAGCAAATTATGTAATCTCTCTGAGTCTTATGTTCCTCCTCCAACAAGTGACTGACAAAAAAGGCTGAAATGGACATTTCTGGGTTGCTTTGAGAATTTGGTGCTTCCCAAACTCAGTAATCAAAAGAGTGCCTGGTAGCATTTTGGAAAAATACAAATTCCTGAGCCTCACCCTGAAAGTATTGACTTAGAATATCTAGCCGTGAGGTCTAGATCTGCATCTTTTCCAAAATCTTCAGATGACAGATGACGTCAGATTATAACTCACCCCTGAAACCAAGCCTACGGAGCCAATTCTTTTTTTTTTTTTTTGGTCTTTTTGCTATTTCTTGGGCCGCTCCCGCGGCATATGGAGGTTCCCAGGCTAGGGGTGGAATCGGAGCTGTAGCCACCAGCCTACGCCAGAGCCACAGCAACGCGGGATCCGAGCCGCATCTGCAACCTACACCACAGCTCACGGCAACACCGGATCGTTAACCCACTGAACAAGGGCAGGGACCGAACCCGCAACCTCATGGTTCCTAGTCGGATTCGTTAACCACTGCGCCACGACGGGAACTCCGGAGCCAATTCTTGACTCAGGACTTGATACAGAGTAGGCATACAGTAAATGGGGATCTTCCATTTCCCCCTTCCACTTCTGCATACTGTACTGATAAACAGAGGATGATTGCATTTTAAGGAACACTTGAAACAATGCCATTTTTCACTTTATTCATTTATACCTTTGGTTATGCATCTGGGTACTTGCACTCTGTGCAATTTAAATTTGCTAATGAGGGTGCTGGGGTAAAGGGAGGCTGGAGGAAGGTACCAAATCCTGTTATGTGGAAGAGAGAACTCTGGGGAGATAGTCATGCAAACCCGGGACTCCAAAGCAGAGAGAGAGCCCATGAACTTCTATCAAGCAAGCCAGATTGATGTTATTTATTTATTTATTCATTCATTCATTAGGGGCGCCCTTCACATTATAGAAGGAGTGGACAGAGGGAATGTATTAGATGTAATTTGTTCCAGGTTTCAAAAAGCATATTTGCGTCTTATGAAATCTAACAAGAAAAATGTAATTTAAATTGGTTTAGAGATGAGAGCTGTCACATAGAGTGAAAGCTGGATTATAAACCAAGACGAATGGGGACGTGCACCAAGTTAGGGGTGGGGTCCCAAAGAATCTCTGCAAGGTCTTATAGGGGAGGTAAACAGCCTATGAATTCAGGGAGCAGATGGTAGTAAACTGGGAGATGTTTCAGATTCCGAGGACAGAAAAAGAGATGAAAAAGCATGAGCTCTCTATTGGCAGTTAGAAATCCCAGCAAGAGATCCATGACAGAGAAAGAATATGAGCCACAGGTAGTCTTGGAAGTTAGCAATATTTGGAATAGGATGGGGTTAGAAGGATCAGGACTGCTAGTGGAATGGCTGAGAAGCTACTGGAGAAAGCCATCCACGATGAAATGGCTTAGATCCAGCGACCCAGCAAGTTGGCCTGGGTACGTGTGTCTGAGCTGAGGGTTAGCGCATTTCTGGGTAAGAGTAGTCTTAAAATCTCCCCAGTGAACATTTGCAGACAAGGAAGCTGCCTGATGAGGAGGGACTAAATTGGATGTAAATTGAAGGAGTAAATTAGTGTGGGGGGGAAAAAGCAGATGAACTGCGAGAATCAGTGTGATTTGACCAGAATGAGAAGACCAAGTGATGAAGTGGATAGAAGGAGGGTTTTGGATCTTTCAGACTGGGTGCCCTGCAGTGTCTCTGCCACTTGTTTTCAGTTAATTATTCAGCTTTTTTTTTAATAATTTTTATTTTATTTTGGAGTGTAGCTGACTTACAGTGTTGTGTTTCAGCTGTACAGCAAAGTGAATCAATGACACATATACACATATCCATTCTTTTTCGGATCCTTTCCTCACATAGGTGATTACGGGATATTGAGTAGAGTTCCCTGTGCTGTAAAGCAGGTCCTTTTTGGTTATCTGTTTCATATATAATGGTGTCTGTATGTTAATCCCAAACTCCTAATTTATCCCTCCCCCCCACCTTTCCCCTTTGGGAACCGTAGTTTGATTTTGAAGCCGCCGAGTCTGTTTCTATTTTGAAAATGAGTTCATTTGTATCACATTTAAAATTAGATGCTACAGATAAGTGATATGCAATGATATTTGCTTTTCTCTAACTTACGTCACTTAGTAGGATCATCTCTAGGTCTGTCCATGTCACTGCAAACCGTATCATTTTGTTCTTTTTTATGGCTGGGTAATATTCCACTGTATATATGTACCACATCTTTATCCATTCTTATTTAGCCTTTTGTGAACCTCAGTTTCTCCACCAGTGAAATGAGGGCAAAATTTCTTACCTTCTATAGCTACTGTAATTTCAGAGATTTGTATGTAGATTACCAGGAACACAGTCAGTTTTGAACATGTTTAGACTCTTCCCTGTGCTACCTGCCTAAAGAACGTGATCAGTACCTACTTGGAGGAGGGGATGGTAATAGATGTTTGGGGAAATCCGGGGTACCATGTCTACACCTGTGTCTATGTCTGGTTCTTATTTTCTTCAAGCAGAGTCTGTTGTCCTCTGCTATTACAGTGGAGTCATATCCAATTCAGGGGTTAGGCTCTAAAGCCATCACATGAAGTGAAAAATCACATATGATCAAAATTATCTTTGAAAATACCTGAAAATGCCTATAAAACACAGTACTGTGCTGTCTTTCAAAAAGTTCTTTTTAGGAGTTCTCACTGTAGCTCAGTGGTAATGCACCTGACTAGTATCTGTGAGGACTTGGGTTCGATCCCTGGCCTTGCTCAGTGGGTCAAGGATCTGGCATTGCCGTGAGCTGCAGTGTAGGTTGCAGATGCGGCTTGGATCCTGCGTGGCTGTGGCTGTGGTGGAGGCTGGCAGCTGCAGCTCCAATTAGACCCCTAGACTGTGAACCTCCATATGCCGGCAGACACAGCCCTAAAAAGGAAAAAAAAGAAAAAAAGTTCTTTTTAGCCAGTTTTTCCTCTGGTGATGAAACTGATCATGTTTGTTTGTTTGGGTGTTTTTTTTTTTTTTTTGGTTGTTGCTTTGTTTTTTGTTTTCTTTGCCATTGAGCACCAGTAGTTGGCTTGCACTTATGAGCCATGCTACATAAAGAATTTTTAACACTAAAATGGCTCCTGGCATGGTAAGGCGCTTACACTGAGGGGCTCCCAGGAACCAAGGGCAGGGCTGGGCCCCCAATTCATGCTGTCTTCACACCTGTGCTGGCCAGGTGGCACTTGGCACCTTTTCTGTCCCTGGGCTACCCTCCCTCCCTCCCTTCCTTTCTTTCTTTGCTGCACCTGTGGTATATGGAAGTTCCCAGGGTAGGGGTCAAACCAGAGCTGCAGCTGCTGGCCTACACCACAGCTACAGCAACGCCAGGTCTAAGCCACATCTGTGACCTGCACTGCATATTGAGGTTCCCCACCCAGGGATAGAATCTGAGCTGCAGCTGCAACCTACAACACAGCTGCAGCAATGCTGGGTCCTTAACTCATAGTGCCACAGAGGGAAGCCCTAAGCTTTTTTAAAAGGGGAAATAGATTAAGAAATACAGCCGTAGTTCTCAGGACTGGGGAGAGACCCCAGGAAAGGAAGAGAGATTGGATTCTGGTGGGTCCCTCAGAAGGGACTCCAGCCTCTCAGTACCCTGAGGGAAGGGCTGCAGAACCAGAAGCCCAGGCAGGTGGAGGATCCGTGTTCCAGGGCATCTGTGCCTCCTCTCACCTTGTGGATCTGGTTCTGGAAATGGCTGCCCAGTGGGAGGCTGACCTGATACTGCTTTATAGAAGGTCTCCGAATCCACGGGTGCATTTAATTTTTATGGGGCTTGAGGCTTAAACAATTTGAGCTCTCTTTTAGAAAACAGAATTCTAAAGGCTGAATTCAAAATTAGGTATAGCCAGGGTTTCTTTCGGAGGTAAGGAAATATCCTGGACTTAGGTAGTGGTGATGATTGCACAACTTTACCAATATATTTAAAACCACAGAATTGTACCCTTTAGAGGGCAGATTTTATGGTATGTGAACTAGATTCCAATTTTAAAAAATACTCTGTTAAAAAACATCAGGCACAGAGTTCTCGAAGGAGCCAAACAGGAGAAGGCCCAAAGCAAAGCTGTGTTTGCCTTAGTCTCTTTGATTGCAGTAGGGCCAAGCGTGTCCCGGACAGAAGGCCAGCCAGAGCAGTCCAGGGAGGAGCTGTGGTCTGGAGAGATGGCCCATGGAGGACAAGCTCCTCTGGCCCCCTGGCCTGCCTCCCATACCCAGGCTGGAGTGAGCCTCTGGAAACTTCCGGGGAATCCCAGAGGAAGAGTGGGAATTAATGGTGACGAGGCTTCAGCTTTGTGGGATGGAAAATAAAGCAGTCTCACTTGTACTCCTGACTTGCGGAACTGAGCCTCAGACCCGCTCTGTATGCACAAGCCCTGGTGTAGGCAGGCCTCCCCCGGACATGGCAGGGGGTGGGGGAGCTTGGAAACCACGCCTTCTGTGCTGGGGAGGGCTGGCCGGAGGGGACTTGGGATCTCGGCTGTGCAGATTTGGATGGGGGAAACGTCTGCCGTCTGGGCAAACAGACGAGGCTCTTTGGAGGCCAGGGATATGCCACTGTCATATTTATAATCGAATCCTTGTTTATCTTGAATCAGACTGTGCTCTCTGCATAACTTCTGTTCCTCACATTTTGAAGATTCGGCCCCAAAACACATTTCAGGGAATAAGGAGAAAGCGCTCATGTTTGAAAATGAACCAGCAAAATAAATCATTGTGTTTCTGACATGATGCCCATTGAAAACTTTTCAATTCTTAGCTTTGGCAGCAGCATTTTAAAAAAGCACACACACACAAAACCTATCACATAATTCTTTCTGAAAGGCTCATTCAGCAGGCCTACCTTTTGGTTCCCAGCCCCCTCTTCCCCTTTCTTCTCTTTTTTTTTTTTTTTTTTTTTTTTCCTTTTAAACCAGCCCTTCTGGTGAGAGGGCAAGTGTAGATACAGTCTTCCTTTGTGTTTGTAAAACAGAGCCATATCAGTTGAGCAGTAATGATAACATTTGTAGTTATGCAAGCGAAGATAACAGTAATCAGATCTCATGTGCTCTGCGAAAAACCAATGGCCAAAATCTAAAAACAGGCTGGGAGTTATGCTGAAAGGTGAGGGGAATGTGTTTGTGTGTTTTTTGTTTTACCAAAGCACTGAGCACTTTTTTTTCTTTTTTCTGGCAGAGGATCTCCTGCTTCAAGCCCTTCCGAATTTGTCCAGTTAAAGGGACCCTACCCGAGATCTGAAGTTCCCTTCTGTGCTCAGATTCTCTTGGCTAATTTTTTTCTTGCATCAAATGATTTAGGGCTTCCTTTGCTTTCCAGCAGGTAATCTGACCTCTCTACATTATAGGAAGGAGCGAAGGCAGGCTAATGTATTCACTCCAGCAGAGGCCAGTTGAATGATAGCATCAGTTTGCAATGCCATTTGGATTTTTTAAAAGAAAGGTGTTGTTCTGGAGTTGCCCTCATTCTCTCCAAATCTGATTTCCCTGAGGGGGTTTCTGTTGCATTGTTAGCCAAACAACATGCAAATATATTGATACCTGGGAATTTGGACTGTGGCAAGAACAGGAAGTTGCAATTGCCAAGGTATGAAGAGGCTAAAAACGGAGCCCAAGCATGTATGAGTTTCATACACTAGAGGCCAAGATCTTCAAAATATGATTGATGCTTAGAGATCACCAAGTCCTTATTAGGTGTTGGGTGTTGGTGTCTCTCTGCTGATTGGTTTCTCTGATTTCATTTCGGGGTGGCAGTTCAGTACTTTGGGGGGCAAGGAAGTAGTCAGCTCTCCAGATCTAGCAAATAGTGTCTTCACGCGGACGGAACACTCCATCATGGGATAGTCATCAAGAGACAGATCTCGATTCTTATCTGACTTGCGTGGAAACTTGGATCCAGAGTAACCATTATTTTCAACAGAATGGAGACCAGGCTCTTCTGTGTTCCTAATTATGTTTAAAATAAAGTGCAACGTTTTTTCTGCTTTTCTTTTGGATGCCTGATAAAACGGTTCCACTTTATTTCCCCTTTCTATTCATCTCTCCCCGAAGAAGAAACCAGAAATGGAATGCAGACACGGAGCTATGTAGTGCTACAGCATAAACCAAGAAGGGCATGAGGGCGAGAGAAGAATTGTGTAAAGAAATAATTTTGTTTTATTTTTTAAAAATCCATGTTCTTCCCTGTCGCCAGACGTAAGTGTTTGAATTAAAAATTGTACTTCGAATGCTGTACAGATGTTGGCATTTTGAACCAAATACTATTGGCCCGCGGGTTGCTAAGCAACCTGCGCAACCCAATCAACATGGGCTTTAAAATGGACACTGTACCAAGAGACAAAATGAAGCACCCAGGGCTCTGTAGGATGCGGTGGGCTGGCCGGATAGATTCCCCACGGGGTGGTTCTAGCTAGAAGTTCAGTGCTCCTGGCCTTCTTTGCCTGAACACACATTTTAATTTCACTGTGTCAATTCTCATTATCTGTCTGCATGGAATTCCCTTTTTGGTTTTCAGAAATAATTAAGTAAAAAGCCCTTTCACTCACTGCATTTTTGGCATTGATAAAGACATTTGAGGCATTTCAGACGAGGCGGGGGCCAGTATCAGAGCCGTCTTTGAAGATGTTCTTTAAAGACAGTTCTGACAAACAGTGGCAAACGGACCAATTAACCCCAGAATCGAAGTCCTGGCGGCTTTAAACTCCCTTCAAAAGAAATTAGCCCTAATGTTAATAAAGTGGGTGTTAGACCATTTCAGAATAGCAACGTTGGCGGACTGAGTCCATTGGAACTATTATTGTTTTGCCAAAAGAGGAGCCCTGGGCTGGTGTAAGTTTTTGTTATGATTGCTGTCTGAAAGTTAGAAAAAATGTACAAACCACAGTTGGAGCGAAAGTTCCATGTGGAACAGTCCAAGTTTCTTAAAAAAAAAAAAAAAAAAGAAAGAAAGAAAAAAAAAGGGAAAAGCTAGTTTTGAAAAGAAAAGATAAGGAAGTGCCCAGAATTGTGTCCTCTAACCTTGGGATTTGTGGTTAGAATCAGGATTCTGTGCAAGGTGCTGGCTTCCAGTGATAAGCCCCATTAAAGCTTCTCCACTCACCAAGGGAGCTTTGTAGCTTCAGCTGTTGATTCCTTATTGATTTTTCAGATCACAGGGACCCAGACCCAGAACTTGGGGCTCTGCAGGTAGTGCTAATCAATTGCCAAGACCTGGGGTATATATTTGTGTGGCCTTGATGCTTTCTTATAAGAGAAAAGGGAAATTATTTGTTGGGGGAATTGTTTTCATCTGCTGGGACCGCGCAAGTCAATTCTGAATCGTTTGGGTTAAAAGTTCATTTTCGGTGATCAAGTGTCACCCCTGGTCTCTTTTTCAGAAAAGAGAAATAGATCATTTGATCAATGTATTCTCTGAGCAAAGATAATATTGTTAGTGTTTGCCCTGCCAGCATAACTGCTTGACAACATAGAGTAGGAAGAAAAGAAAACAGTGTCTCCAAGGCTGGGGTGGCTGGGGGGGCGGTGAGGGGGCATGGATCTCAGATGCGGGAGGAGGGGTGTGTCTGGAAGAACATGACAAACTCCTCTTCAGATGTGGGATGGAAGGGGCCGGGGCCTGGGGTGACCTGTCTGAAATGGAATCAGAATTTCAGCCCTAAGGAGCTGCCTCAATAACCTACGTCTGTATCTTTTGACCCTTCACCACTGTCCCCAGCGGTTTCCAGACAGGGGACTAGAGGAGAAGGCACCAGCCAGAGTCATGTGACCACCAGTGCCCACCCCCAGCCCTCTGCCTTCAATAGCCCTGGATTCTCCTTGCTCCACCAGGACCCGGAGGTTCAACCTGCTCAGGATTCAGGATTTGATCTGAGGTTGGCAGTCGGAGGGCCGAGATGTTGCATTTGTAATTGGTACATTTTGCTGTGTAAGCCACCTTGCTCTCAGACTGGCTGCTGGTTAAGTGGTGCTGGGGGCCCTGGGTTCAGGGTGAGACTCTTGCCACTGTGTCCGAGGCCAGGGCGGACCTCAGAGGCTACCTCCTTGCACGCTGTCTCCAGTTCCTATTCCATCTCCACTTTCTCAGGCTCGGCCTTCTCTCTCCCAGATACTGGGCTCCTCCCCCGCCATCCACATCCTTGGACACCCAGTAAGTATAAAGCCTGACTTGGTAGGAAAAGGAAGAACCCTTAGTGTGAAGTTTTGACTCTCCTCGTTGCTTTAAGAGGCTCCTATGTTGCTCCTCTGGGTTCCTGTAGGAGAAGTCAAGTTCCCGGCTTCAATTCACGTGGGAGAACTGGGACGCTGTCTCCTTTCTGGCCCCTTACCCTTGGCCTAGCCTGTGGGCGATGCCCTAGTTCTCCAGGGGGTGGCTCATCCACGCAAGTGTTCAAAGGGTGAATTCCCCTATTTAGCTAAATTCTCAGTTTTGAACCTCAGAGTGGCAGAAGTCAAAGTTCCTTCCATCTGAGACAACTTTCTTCTTTTCCTGGGATTGGGGCTCAAAGTCCAGGGGTTACGAGGCGCCAAGGTTATGAGGTTCTGGAGGCCAGGCACTTACTCACCGTCTATTCATGCTGGCGCCTGGGAACTGTCTGTTGTCACCCGGGGACACATGGCTTCTGGGTCGTCCTCATTCCCTTCCCTGAGATGCCCTGGTCTGCTGGTCTCTGAGGCCCTTCAGCGCACGCTGGAAACCTCTGTTGCACCCACACTGCACTCGAGTGAGAGGAGCTTTCTGAGCGCTGAGGCTCTGTCTGCCTCATTTTCTTTGGCTGAAGTTTGGCCACCTTCTTGGGGGCACCACCAGACTATGGGGCATAGGTGACTCCATTCCAGGCTTCCAGAAATCACTCTTGGATGTTGTCATCATCCTGCCACACTCAAATCTTGGGGTTGGGGTGGGGGATTGGGGCTCCCTCTCAGGAACCAGTGTTCTCGAAGGTACCTTCCCCTGGGACGTCCCCTTTCAACTTGAGAATCTTTATCCAGGATGAAGAGCAGGACTCATTTTCATGCAGACGCCCTGGTTATGCTTGAGCCTCCTTCTCTCAGAGTTGAGCTTTTGAGCTTCCTTTTCCCTTTGCTCTCTGAGTAAAAAAAATGGAGTGTGTGTGTGTGTGTGTACATATAAACATATACCTCAAACAGCTTTATAGAGATATAATCCATATATCATAGACGTCAACCATTTTAAGTACACAGTTTGATGAGCCTTTTGTAAATTCGCATGGTTTTGCCACCATCAGCACAATTCGGGTTTAGAACATTCCTATCATCTGAAAAAGTGTCCTTATGCCCCTTTGCAGTCAGTCCCTGTTCATCTGTGGCCCCAGGCAATGACTGGTTTGCTTTCTGTTGCTACAGTTTTGACTTTTCTTGAAATTTCACGTAAGTGGAACCATACGGTAGATAGTCTTCGGTTTCTAGCTTCTTTCTCTTCTGCTATGTATTCCTTCAACCCTCCTGGATGATTTAGGATGCAGGTGGTCTGAAGATGAGGGCTGAGGAACATGAGTTTGCCATTAAGCAATGTGACCATGGATGGGAGCCACGACTCGTGGTGGCTGGCAGTGGACAAGGGGTGGAGGGAAGGGCTCGTTTGCCTCAAGATATAAGGGACATCAGGAGCTCAGATGCTGAAAGAAGAGTCATTAGCAAAAGAGAGGATGAGGCTGCAGGGCAGGTGCAGGGTCCTGAGCTGAGCTGATGGTGTGGGCAAGAGGCTGGACCCTGGGGAAGGAGGCTCACTTTGGGTGGGAGGAGGGGGGAGATGGGACGGCCAGGCAGCTTTGGAGATGTGTGGACACTGAGGATAATCTCTTCTTACGAGGGGTTCTTGTTTCTCCGTCACCTGCTGTGAGTGAGGAGGGTGGAAAGTTGGTGGGAGGTTTGAGCCGAATGCAAGTTCGAAATAATTACTGTGGGAGAGGGAAGGCTGAACGGATCAAGGAGATAGAGTTGGATTGCCTGGCAGAATGACAGGCCCAGGGGGTACTGATGAGCAAGATTTCAGGATGGCACCCGTCCGTTTGGATGTCCCACGGATGCCAACAATGCTTAGTAGCCTGGGTGCATGTGGGAGGAAGGCATCCTTGAGTGGATTTGGCATGTGTCACCTGGTGACAGAGATGGGTGAATGGACAAAGAATTTAGGGTATTGGTAGGAGAGAGTCTGAATAAATCATTGAACCCAAGTGGAATATGGAAGGGAGTAAAGAGATGAAAGGTGGGGAGAGTCAATACAGGGGCAAATAAATAGGGTATTAGGAGTCATCGAAAGAGCAAGGGGAGAGGAACGTCTGACTTTGTGATTCCAGAGGTGGAGCCTTCTGCAGGGAAGACCACTGGGTAGCAGAATGGGGGTGCAGAATACAGTTGATGGAGACAAGAGATCCAGGATTTGAGAAGGCAGGTGTAGGAGGGCTGTTTCGGTGCCTCCAGTGAAGCATCTTCCAGGGTCACAGTCGAGTGGGGCTGGAGAAGGAGAGTGATCGAATGGCCAGGTGGGCCTTTCGTGGTGGGGCCAGGTAGGAGAGGTGAAAGGGGGAACAAACCTATTTTTCTGAAGACGGTGATCTAGAAACCTGAAGAAGGTCAAGGTGGGCTCCGAGAAAGCTGCGCTGGATGGGGAAGATGACCAAAGGTGTTGGAAATGAGGCTGTAGGGAGCAGTAGTCTGGCTGCTGGAGAACAGGTTTCTGACAGGGCCAGCAGGTCAGAGCTGGGGCTGGGGAGGAATATGCTGGCACCTCCCTCCCACCTGTTCAGGTGCATCAGGAGGAAGAGCCAAAGCAATCTCATGGGTAAGGTGCCGCCCACAAGTTTCTTTAAAATTAGAGGTTCAGCCCTGTTTGAAATAGCTTGGGGGAAACTGCCTGCTTCCCCAGCTGTAGTAGCAAGGAAAGGAATTAAAATGGCCAGTGATGCTTTTCTGTTCAAATCTGCATTCTACTTTTTAAGCTGCCTCTTTGTTGTCTTGAATATCTGCTATGTGTGCTGCTGCCCGACAGACTGTTTGGATAGGAGTGAATGATGTGCCTTCAACCAGACAAAATGGGCTTTTCCCTGTCTCTGTTCGTATAGGTCGCTGGCTCTGGTGACTTGTTCTGATGAATAATATGAAATCACCGTTGGAAATTCTTCTTTACGCAAAGACCAACCTCCCCCCCCCCACCCCAATTCTTTGTTTTGTGGAAGATAAATGCCCCATTTCATCCACCTAAATGGTTTTTGTTTCTGAAGGCTGAGTGCTATTTAACTCTTCTGTTTGCCCCTTGCAGGTCAGAGAGCCTTGATCTTTTAAGTGCATTTCATAGCCTTCCAGCATCTGAAACTACCCTGTGGCCTGTCTCTTCCAGGCAGAGCGAAATAGCTGTTTCGATTCTGCAGGCCTGTCCACCACCCTTCAACCTGTGAGTCCGTGTCGTGAAGTGACTTTGCAAAGGGTGGTGAGAACCTGCTGGTGCTTGTCTGGCTCCGGTTCCTGCTCGCTTCTCTGTGGGGGAAGCTCATTGTGATGGCAAGGCCTAGAGGTAGGGAGGTCTTCTGACTCTATGTGATTTTCACCTTTGTTCCGACCTTGAAACCTGAATCTTAAATGCAAACACCATTGCATTTTTTCTGGGGTCAAGTTTCCACTGGGCTCCTTTGCGTTGTCTATCGAGAGACACAAGTGAGGCCGTTGTAATGCATGCTAAGTACACGAAAGTGTGCAGGCGCCTTCATTCCATCTCCACTCAGGATTTATAGGATTCTCTGCCTGGTGTCTGTCCTTCCTTTATTATCTGGGGACATCCTGTCCCCTGAATTCACATGGCTGCTGCAGAGACTAACATGTTCCAGTGTGACCAGACCTACTGGCTGCTATCAGTTGGTCTTCAGTAGCCCCTGATCCAAGCTGGGCCAATCAGTCCGTTACTTTTAGATGTGAGAATGGAGGAGGGTGACCAGTGTGCCCCAGTTTTAGTACTAAAAGCTCCACATCCTAGGAAAACCCTCAGTTTTTTTTGCCTCAAGCGAGGCAGTTGAGCATCCTTAATGCCGGAGAGAGCATTAAAGGCAGTTCATCTCTGTGTGACTGATGCTCTGAGCTCGTCTGCAGCTGGAGAATGTGCTGATGGATGGGGAAACCATGGCGGAGACTGGAGATGGAGAGAGAGATACCAACTTCATCCTTGCTCACCTGTGCTCGCTGTGTGAACCCCCACGCCAAGCCCACCAACCCCTGTACTGCACTTTTTGCTGATGTATGTAAAATCAACTTGGGCACCTTGACTGCAGGAAGCCTGCTGACTGGCGTGCTCCATCTACAGCTGTGCTAGGTCCTTCCTTCTCATTTCATCTGAGAACAACCTGCCAGCTAGGCAGGAATGTGAACTTCTACAAATAAAGAAATGAAGGAACAGTGATTTTAAGAGACTTGAGGGTCAAGGCCACCCAAGGAGGAAGATACAGACTGACTTCCTATTGGGAGGGACACCGAAGCCCAGAGACTCTTAAGTTTAAGGTCCTCTTGTCACATTGCTGCTGCCCCTGCTGCTGATATCTGAACTTGTTAATTGGAAAGGTATTGATCAATCTGCCATCTCATTCTGAACACTAGCATGTCTGGGGAGGATCAATGGACCAGCTTATGCTCACTTCTTAAAGTCCAGCTTCTTGCTTTGGATGGGGGGACATGGTTAGTGCTTGGTCTTGTTTTCCCCCAAGTATTAAATAGCCTACAGAATTATTGAGAAGATGGAGGAAATAACGCAGAACTGACTACCAAGGGAGTATGGGCTCTTCTATGAAAAAGAAGCCACTGGCTCTGGCAATCCAGAAGCCACTGCTGCTTCCACCAGGCCCAGAATCAGGCCACACTGCAGTAATGCACCCAGTGGAGTGGATGTGCTTCCTCATACCTGGGAAGCTACAGCCCTGGCACGGCTACAGAGAAGCCAAATGGCTCCAAGGCCAAGCTTATCAGTAGGGAGCATCAACAAAGTGTTACCTTCATCTACTTCCACGTTCCTGTTCTTACATGCTTGCATCTGATTGGCTGAGACTAAATCACATCTGGCCTCCTCATGGCAGGGGCTTCTGGGAAATGTAGTTTTGAGTTTCCTAGCCTCCGCAACTCAAGTAGGCATCTAAGAAGGAGGGTGGAATGGATGTTGGGTACCCATGGATGTTGGGGATCCATACACCACACTAGGGTTGCCCCATAGGCAGGGGTCTCTGTGGGATGCTGAACGGACCTTCTGGGTAGAACTGCTGATGCTCACTCTGTGAGATTGCTGGGTGCTCAGGTGAGGAGTGGGGGGTGCGTGTGGCTGGATGCCAAACTCCTTAACTCTCCTTTGCCTCTACAGAATTGTGAGCAGGACTGCTATGCAGCACACTCTCTGCGAAATACCTTTCTCTGCATTTTATGTGCCAGGGGGAGTGGGCAGTGTGGCATGGCACAAGGCACCCTGGACAGAGGTTCTGGTTGCCGTTTGCCAGGGACAAGGTGTGACTTTGAGCATGTCTCCTCTTTTGCAAATGAAGGGGCTGGCCAGCGCCTCCTCTCACACTTAGCAACCTCTACATTTATAAGAAACAGACTCACATGTGGTCACTTCATTCCAGAGCAACACTGGAGAAATAACATATTTCTTTGCAATATCAACGTTGTCAAAACCACAGTATCTGGGTCTGCAGGGTTTCTGGTAAAACAGGGGCTGTTAAAACTCTGTCAGTGCAAACGTGGACATAAATAGATAATAAATCTTGGTAGGTATATGGGACTGCTATATTTGGATTCAAACCTGTTAACCCGCACAAGATAAAGTTCAGTTTGATGGCTCAGCTTCCCAAACTGGGCAAAGTGACAGAAATGGAAGTTTTGTGGATTTCATTGCTAAGAAAACAGAAAGTAGAAGTAGCAATCTCGAGTGTCAACATTGTTGCTGAATTTCACTGTTGAAACCCAGGCCCAAATCCAGCCCATGGTCTTTGGCTCAGCAGAGGTCAGGCGTGAATTCCTGGATTCGGTTAACCTGACATTTCAAGGGACTAGAGCCACTTAAAAAAAGCTGACTATGCATACAAGGACCCATGTGTAAGGGGCAACATTTAGATTCTGTTTAACGGCTCTTAGCAGTGGAGATGGCCTTCCTAAGTATAGGCGAGCCCTGGTTAAAGGCAGCCCAGACACACACACGTTTGATCGGGGGTTTATGTATTTACCTGGAAACATCCCAAGTGTGGTAGCAGTTAGCTTTTTTTTTTTTTTTTTTTTCCTGCATTAAACACAAGTCTTTCTTGGCTCTCCAGAAATCCATCCTTTATGGGGCACGAAGTCCCCCAGACCAGGCTAAGCTCTTCCCTAGGAACGCACATGCTCTTGGTTGCTTGTGGTAATCACTGTTTGTTTTATTTTCTTGGTTGAGCTAAGAAGATCCTGAGAGCAGTTGGGAATGAAGTCAAAGTGGGAAGGCTTTAGTGGGGAGGGGTCCTGATTGTCATCTGAGTGTCAGACCTGCCTGGTCCCTGCTGGCCCTTAGCCAACAGTACACGCGGCTCACGTCCTTGACGTTGAGGCTCTGTGACTCAGTCACTTCCTCATCCACTCCCATGCCACCTGCTCCCCCCCCCCCATTTTTTTCTTTTCTTTAGTAAACAATCTGTGTTGTGTTTCCTGAAAAGGTTTTCCCAGTGGGTCAGTATCTTGGACAATTTACTGACCTAGCTTTGAAGCTGTCCAGCTCAGCTGAGCTTCTGAGTCTGATTAGTTCCGAGCTATTGATCCATCGCTTGACTGAATCGCCTCTCTTTTCTCTCTACCCTCATCTACACCCACTCACAGAAATGGATAGGTCACAGCTGGACCAGGATCTGGGGGGACCTGGACCAGCATGAGCAGTTTCTCAAGCAGGGCATCAAGGATGCCCACAGAAGCCAGTGAAGAGGGGACAAAGCAGGAACCTATAGGTCCCTGGTTTGGCAAGGGAGACAAGAAGAGAACAACCTCAAGGGCAGGGCCAGCGAGGCGGGCAGAGGGCAGTGGTGGTTGTGGTGCCTGGGAAGAGCAAGATTGCCCCTTCATGCTAACCAGAGCAGGTGTTCAGCTTGGCACACAGTCCAGGATGAGATAATAGCGTCTACTGTGATCTCAGCACTCTGTGTGTGTGTGTGTGTGTGTGTGTGTGTGTGCGCGCGCGTGCGGGGACCTCTGTGCGACATGAAGCTTAAGACGCAGTCCCTAGTGATGGTTTCCAATCCATCCACCTATGTGATACGGCCAGCTGTGTATGAAGTGCTAAATTATGGTAGACAGAGAACTCTCTTGGCAAAGACGATGCTCCACCCTAACCAGCCACCTGCTCCTTAACCTGGCTGTCTGGGTCTCAGTTGGCTCATCTGCAGTGTGACCGGATGGGAATAAACTCAACAGAAAAAGAAATTAGAAAAAAGATAACGGATATAGGAATGTGCACAGAACATGTGAATTTCCACAAAGCCAACAGCGGCGTTTATGGTGTCAATATCACCCAGCTCAAGACGTGGAATAATGCCCGCCTCCAAAGATCACCGCTAACCCCCCGCCCCCACTTCATTGTCCCCTCTTCTCTCCAGACACAACCGTGTGGTCTTCATGGTTTTAAAGTCCCTTTCAGTTCTAGACATGAGCACCACCAACAGAAGATCTCCACTGCCCTGGCCAAATTTGTTAAAACCTGGAACTCTGTGTTATCTAAATGTTTTAAAGTATCGTTTCACAAGGAGTATTTAGGGTCTGGATTGTTTTTTGGCCATCAGAACGTCATAATTTTTTTTTTAAACAACTGAGGATGCTCAACCAAGTTTCTATATCTGCTCTCTGTTCTCTGTACTTGGCACTGCAGTTCCAAGGTGGCACTGTGGGTTAGAAAATTCCTGCTTTTATCCCAAAGCCCGGGGCTGAGTACAGAGCTATTTTTTTCTGGTGCTGCAAAATTGAGCTGGGTGGGTACATCACAGGGTGAAGCTGTTCTCTGGGGCTGCCAAATTGTGCCTTGGCTTGTGTACTTATGCCCGTAAAAGGTTGTCTCAGGCCAGCATCATGATCACACACACAGAAAGCATGGCCACCAGCATAATATCTGCACCATGCACCCATTCAACCATGTTTGCAAAAGGAAATGGATTTGAAAATTCTTTGAATGGAAAAAATGGCCTGGATACCATTCAGAGACAAATGAGTACATGAGGTTTTACTGAAAAGCTGGTTTCCAGCAAGGATCATTTTGCTGTGGCTTTCGCTGTATTAGAGGTTTCTACTTGCTTTCAGTTGGTGACGCAGTTGGAACTTGTGATGATTCACTAGGGAACGGGTGACCTTCTTTGTCTCTCTTCATCCAGCCTTGTCGGTCCTGCCTGTCTGCGTGTTCCCTGCCTCAGCCTCTGAGCACATCCATTTGCACACACACATGTGTGTTCATGCCTATACTGTGCACACGTACCTCTGCCCCCTGTGCCATCTCTCCCTTGGCTCCAGCAATCGCTATGCTCCTTGGAAGTGAGGTCAAGGCTGGTCTGACCCACAACGTGCTGGCTGGGAAAAACGTTGAAGAAACTAGTTCTCCACCCTCTTACCAAAAGACTTCTGAAAAGCCTGCAGAAGCAGGGCCTCCACTGAGCAGAAATGCACCTGCCATGCCCTGCTTCCTGGGCTTCATGTAATTCTCACCACCTGGTGGCTTCCACGGGGCGCAGCCCATGCGAGACTGGAGAAGGTGGTTGCTTAGGCTGCGTGGTTTGAGAGTGGGGAGGGCTCTGCCTCCTCCATCTCTCCCCTTTTCTCCATCCCACCTGCTTGTCACAGTGACCAAATTCCACCTGCTTAGTTCTGTTCCTGTGGCCTGTGAAAGATCTTTGGTCATGAGGAGTTTTCTTAGAGGCATGTACTCAAGCCATCATGACCTGATACCTAGGAGCAATCAGACAAGGCGAGGGAGTGGCCCTGGAGAGCGGCAGCAGGGGGCCGAGGACCACTTTGCTTCCTCGTGGGGATCGATGAACTTGACTGCCAGAGACGAAAGGGGACAGCCGGCTTCCAGGTAAGCACTGGCTATCGATCGAAATGCTCTCCCAATGGGCTGTGAATTCACGGGCGGTGGACCGAGGCTTTCTGGAAGGTATGTTCAAGGTACCAACGGCAGTCAGGTTAGTGCCCACCGCGGGTGGCGTCCTGCCGGTTGACTATTTGGTGCTTCTTTTTCTCTGCGGCGAGGAAGTAGGCTCATTCCCCTGGTGCAGTCTCAGGAAGAGCCCCTGAAAAGCTTGTTCAGTGTCCTCGATTTGCACGGAGGCCAATGCCACCAAAGAGGTGCTGCAGAGTTGGGGAGGTTAGCCGGGTAACCTCCTGGTGGGCCCGAGGCGAGCCCTTTACGGCAGCTTGAGGAGTTTTAGCAGGAGGGAAGCAAAGTAGTTCTTGAATGGGAGTCCATGCAAGACTGCAAATGAAAATACAGAGTGAAACTTGATCAAGCCTGGCACTCCTCTCCCAGGCTTCCTCCGGGCAGAGGGGATTGCTCTAGACTGGAAAATGTAATTTCAAGGGGGTCTGGAGAGAGACAGCAATAAAGACCAGTTTGTTTTATTGCGCATTTTGAGGGGAAAGGCTTAGGAAGTGCCTTAATGGATGAAATGGGAGATGGTTCTGGAGGACAGAGCTCGATAAAAGGCGGTCTGAGCTCTCAACGGGAGAGGTCATGCTTCTTTAATTGGGTGGAATTCGTGAAGGCTTCGCTGTAACTGCAGCCCAGCAGAAATCATGGGCTGTTCGAGTTTCTCTTTATCAGCGCTGATGAAGCAGAGATGAAAAAAGGCTGGAGCTGGTTGTCAAATAAACAGCGGTGTGCTGGTAAATGTTTAGCAAGTGGCTCTGGGGGTGGGGTGGGGTGGGGGGCGAGTTCTGGTCTGTCGTGTTTGCTGATTTCCATGGTGTGAATACTCCCACTGTGGCTGATTTCGAGCTTCCAGTGTGATGTCACCACACACAGATTTGGGGAGAGATACGCAGAATAGGTTCTCACGAGCCTGTATAAGCCGGCTCCAGCCCAGCCCTGCTTCAACGATCTGGTCAGTCATTTCTGTGGCTTTGATGTGGGGTGTGAGGGGGAGGGAGGGCAGCTGATCTGGTTGTCCTTCCTCAGATGGGAGCTGACAGCCTGCTGCAGGATAGCAGGCCAAGCTGTTTTCAGTGGCACAGACTGGGGCTAGGGAGGCAAGCCAGGTACAGGTCACTCTTTCTAAGCTGTGATTTTAAATGCACATGTGGTGTTCCCGTCGCGGCGCAGCAGAAACGAATCCGACTAGGAACCATGAGGTTGCAGGTTCAATCCCTGGCCTCGCTCAGTGGGTTAAGGATCTGGCGTTGCCGTGAGCGGTGGTGTAGTTTGCAGATGAGGCTCGGATCTGGCATTGCTGTGGCTGTGGCGTAGGCCAGTGGCTACATCTTTGATTAGACCCCTAGCCTGGCAACCTCCATATGCTGTGGGTATGGCCCTAAAAAGACCAAAAAAAAAGTGAATGTTTAGAGATGGTTCCATGAACCTATGTGCAAAACAGAAACAGACTCACAGACATGGAGAACAGACTTGCAGTTGCCAAGGGAGAAGTGGGGTGGATTGGGAGATGGTGGTTGCCAAGGGAGAAGTGGGGTGGATTGGGAGATGCCAACTATTATACTTAGAGTGGACATGCAGGGAGGTCCTACTGTATGTATAGCACAGGGAACTGTATTCAGTCTCCTGGGATAGACCGTGGTGGAAAGGAAAATAAAAACGAATGTGGAGGTCCCGTTGTGGCTCAGCGGTTACCGAATCTGACTGGCATCCGTGAGGTTGCGGGTTCCATCCCTGGCCTCGCTCGGTGGGTTAAGGATCCGGTGTTGCTGTGAGCCGTGGTGTGCACTGCAGATGTGGCTTGGATCCTGCGTTACTGTGGCTGTGGTGTAGGCTGGCGGCTACAGCTCTGATCGGACCCCTAGCCTGAGAACCTTCATATACCATGGGGGCATCCCTAAAAAATAAATACATAAAAATAAAAAGGAATGTATATATGTATATGGTGGAATCACTTTGCTGTATGGCAGAAATTGGCACAACATTGTAAATCAACTGTATCTTAACTATATATGTTCTAGATATGATTTCTGAGGGATGGGACATGTTTCAGAGAAATTCCAGTAAGCCCAGAGGATTCTAAACAACACACATCACGAATGGCACAAGAATATTGGGTCTTTAGGGGAAAGTGCCCATTATTTGAAAGGGACTCTTTTTAACGATGTGTGTACTGACCCTGGGTAAGCGGATCGACAAGGGTCACGGGGTCATCCCTCTTGTAGCCCGTGCAGATTGCTGAGAAAGGAGTGGCTGTTTCTTCCCGTCCATGTGTCTGGCACTTTTTAGAAGACCAGGCAGACCTGAATTAGCATGTTCTGTCCTATTACTCCGGAAAGTACAATCGTACCTGTCAGACTAAGAGTGCTAGGTCCGGCCCCCTAGGAGGCTCCTTTCCTTTGAATGTAGGGGTGCAGGCGCTCTCCCCACCCCAGCAGCCCTGGGAAAGGGGATGCCCAGTGTGGGTCCCTTGCCCCTTCCATGGGGCGGCCCAGCATTTGGGGTGTTTGGGGAGAATTCTGATTGAACCATGTTTTCTGTAGCTAATGACCAAAGACATGATGGAACCCCTCAACTACAAACACCCACACCCTCACTCCGCCCGCCACCAAAGAAACCCTATAAAAAGGAGAAGCTGGAGTTCTGGGTGTGGCTCGTGGAAATGAATCTGACTCGTACCTATAAGGACGCAGGTTCAATGCCTGGCCTCGTGTAGTGGGTTAAGGATCTGGTTTTGCTGTGGCTGTGGTGTAGGTCGCAGATGAGGCTTGGATCCTATGTTGCTGTGGCTGTGGTGTAGGCTGGCAGCGACAGCTCTGATTCGACCCCTAGCCTGGGAACCTCCATAGGCGAACCCATATGGAATCTCTGTATGGCTGCTGCCCTAAAAACAAAACAAAACAAACAAAAAAGGAAAATCCGCTGTTTAATGGTTTATTCCTGCTTGCTATTTTCTTCAAATATATCCCATCCTTAGTGGACACTTACGTCTTTTAAACCTAAAGACTGGAAAGCTAGGAAGCCTCTTAGGGGGTTTATTCTATGTATATTTGTTCCTAAGTGCTGTAAAAAACAGATAAGAACTGGTTTCCAGATACTCATTATTTAATGAGGAAAGTAGTGTCTGGAAGGAGTTGGAACTGGAGCCAGGAGGCAGCAGGAAGGCCTGGGCAGCTCTTGATCAGGGGCAGACGCAGAGCCGTGCGCCTGGAAGGCAGTGTGGGAAGGATGGGCTGGGAAGAGAGACTATAGTAAGTGTCCCCCCAGGACAGAGGTCCCAACGGTCCACGCAGGTGGCAACAGAAGGGACGAGAGGAGAGGAGCAGAGGGGGAGTGGTCTCACCGGGAGAAACATACACGCTCCAGAGGACCATATTTGAGCAGTTCCTGCTGCGGTGCAATGGGATCGGTCGCGTCTCTGCCATGCCAAGTTGTATGTTCGATCCCCAGCCCAGCCCAGCAAGTCGGCTAGTTGCTGCAGCTGTGCAGCATAGGTTGTAACTGTGGCTTGGATCTGATCCCTGGCCAGGGGACTCTGTATGCCACGGGGCAGCCAAAAAAGAGGGGAAAAAAAAAAAAAAAAGAGCTATTTTGAGAGCAGGATGATGAGCTCAACTGAACCGTTAAGCTCGAGGGGAGGCAGGAAGAAATGAATGTGTTCTCCTTGGGTTTCTGCTGTTTCTGTACATCTCTCGTGAGCAGAGGCGCAGATGGCTTTTGTTCTTGACTCTTTTCAAGGACAAGAACAGACTTGGAAGATAGAGGTAGTGTTTTCCTACGGAACGCAAGGTGAGTTGGTTTGTTGTCCAGCAAAATAAAGATAACATCTACCTCAAAGGTCAGCAGCTTTGCTTGTAGCCCATGATGAAAATGCTGCTGTGCTGTGAGCAAGGGTGTCCTTGTTCTATGACCTCGGAGTCTCAGATCTTCTTCCAACACTCATGAAACTGTGCCAGGCTCCCAGGTTAGCCTGCAAGGAGGGCCAAGCCTCAGATCCTCCACGGTTCTGGACACACGGAGATGGACATTTAGGTCTCCGTAGGCTTTATGTATCATTTATTTCCATTTTCTTGGATTAGAGGCAAGGAAACTGAAGGCTTAGGTGACTTGTCCCAGGACACAGAGCAAGTTGGCGGCCAAGATAAGACTCTGTCCCAGGTGCCTCCAATTCTTCCTCTAGAACTTTCTCCCCATCGCATGTTGGCGTGGCTGTAAGAGATGTTTCTGTGGATGGTAACAGTGGTAGATCTATGCTGTTCCAGCCAGGGGTGCTTCCAAGAGCTTCACAGGCACGTAGCATCTTGTGTAAGGGTCTTCCGTTGTTCTCTCTAATATAGAGATGAGGAAGCAGAGGCAGGCAGGGGGTACCTGGCAGTCCGGTCCTGGCATCTGTGGCCTTAAGCACCATCCTGTACTGCCACAGGCTGGTCAGAGTGGAAAAACTACTTTGGAAGTGGGGGGGCGGCATAGGAAAACTTTCAAAATTTATAACTTTATTGGATAGGTCATGGAAATAGAGGAAGGTCTGAAATGTGTTTTCATCATGAGAGTTTTGATAATTCCATTGGGATTATTTTTATTATAAATATACATTTCTTTTTTTTGATAAGTCTAGTTCTGGTGTCACCATACAAAGCTATATTATTATTGATTGTATCCTCCACACTGTGTGGAATTTCATTATATTTCATACTGTGGTTTGCTTATTTCACAACTGAAAGTTTGTACATTTCATTTCTGGTTTACCTGTGAGTTGAGAAAAACTCATGTCAGTAAGATGACAAAGAATATTGTCGAGAATGAGAGAAGGGACGAGGAGGAGGAAGAGGGGTCAGGAGCCCAAGCCGGACGTGAGAGCTCCCTTGAGGGAGAAGGGATAGGAATTCAGTCTTTTTTGCTTTTGTTTTTGTTTTGTTTTTTTGGTCTTTTTGCCATTTTCTTGGGCCGCTCTCATGGCATATGAAGGTTCCCAGGCTAGGGGTCAAATTGGAGATGTAACCACCGACCTACACCAGAGACACAGCAACACGGGATCCAAGCCGCATCTGCAACCAGCTAACGGCAACACCAGATCCTTCACTCACTGAGCAAGGCCAGGGATCGAACCCGTAACCTCATGGTTCCTAGTCAGGTTCGTTAACCACTGAGCCACGACGGGCACTCCAGGAATTCAGTCTTGCCTTTTGTTTTCAGTAATCCTCAACGTGTCCCCGGGCTCTTACTATACGCCGGTGACTATGAGCAGCATTTCACACGAATTACCTCATAGAAACAACCCCCGCCCCCGATGACTCTGTGGAGTAGATATTTTCATCACATCCATTGTACAGATGAGCCAGAGAGGTACAGTCATTCAGCAGATATGTGTTAGAACCCAGGATTAATTCTTGGCCATTAGTGCCCAACTCTCAACACTGCCTTGGCTGTGGGAGCATGGAGGGCTCCATGGAGGAGGTGGCATCTGAAGGCCAGGCAGGCTTCTGAGATGGGAGTGGGGAGCGTATCCTGGTTAGAGGAAAGGATGCCAGAAAAGGCCCAGATAGCTCTGTGGCTGATGTGGGTAGTGGGAGATGGAGCTGGAGAAGTGAGATTGGATCAGACTGTGGAGCATCTTGAATGGGAAAAGAAGGGGAGCTTGAGATGGTTTTTGAGGAGGAGGAAGAAGAGCTTATAATTGATGCTGCTGTTCAAGACATAATAAAGCGGCATGCAGATGAGGGCTTCAGCTGGGTTCTGGGATGGTAGTGAGAGGATTGAAGGCAGGGCTGGCTTCAACCCTGCCTGCCTCCTGCCTTTCTTCCTGTCTGTCTGCTGGCAGGTTCATGCCTATTATCTAGTCATTCTCCTCGTTTGTGGTCTGGACATAATTGAAAATACTTCAGCCTAAAATATTAGATATGAATGTATGGAGTAGATTTTTATAACCAATACTGGAGGGGAAATCAATCGCTCTGTTTGGGAAGATACACGCAGGGGTGGTCACTTAGTGTTTGACAAGGGTACAGAGTTATTGTGTGTTTCCTTGGCCATGCCCATGGCAGGCGGAAGTTCCTGAGCCAGTGATCAAACCCAGGCCGTGGCAGTGACGATGCCACTCCTTAACTGCTAGACCACCAGGGAACTCCAAGGGGCTTCTGTTAACAGCATAACGGGTGAGGGCAATCGCTTTCCAGTGGTGAGTTATGTGTTTGACATGCGGGGGTTGGCCTGTGGTATAAAACCACCTCCCTACTGCATGAGCAGGTAGAGGACTGCACAGGGAGGCCCACAGACAGTCTGTGCCCTTTGGAATGATGTCCCAAACTTGATTCTGCTTTGGCCCAGTGCAGCTTGTGCTTTGGAGGGTTCTTACTGCCTGTAACTGAGGCTTGAGCTTGGGCGTCCACCTTGAATGACACTGACCTTTTATGTACGTGCAATTGAAGCCCCTGAAAAGAGGACAGTTGAGACTTTCTCAAGTTTACAGACGAGGTGTGTGACCACTTTGCTAAGAAGCGGCCTGAAGAGAGGTGGTCGGCGGGGGAGGCGGGGGAGATCCCAGTACCACTTTCATCTAATTGTTGGAGACCAATGATGTTTACCCGAAAGAACCTTGTAGTTGGGAATAACCCAATTGACTGTCGGTTTGACTCTCCCATCAGACAGTACTCATACCTTCATAGTCCAGATGAGAAAATGAGGCACGGAGAGGGGGCCCGGCTTGCCCAAGGCCACACACCTAGGAAACCTGAGCTCCAAGATTCAAAATGTCACCTTCACTTGTTCTGCTAAAGCAAGATGTAGCTGTCATTCCTTCCTTGTCATGAAAATTTAATTTGTAGCAAGGAAGGAGTAGAGATTATATATGTGGAGTTTGCTATTTAAAATACAGGACCGTAAAAGGTCTATATTTTTAGAATTCATTGCCGGGGGCAGATGAAGTTGGTGCAGAGGCCAGGCCCAGCCCTGTGGCTCTCACTCATCTCCTCCAGCTCTAGGGACTCCAAATATAGATTTTAATACTGCTGCCTTTCCCTCCGGCTTATTCTGATCTTATTTTAAGGGCAAAGAAGAACACTGAGCTAGGCTTGGGTAAAATTGGAATTCACCTGCCTGCTGCTTTTTCTTCTTATGTGTTAATATTAGCCTTGGTTCTGTGATGGTAGACAATGAGATCTCAGGGTAGATGCCTCCCAAGAGCTAGTCTTCCTTCTTCCTCGATCAGGTTTAGACCAATCAAGCTTGGTCTAAGTCAGTCATGGAAATTCCATCCTCCTTTGCTTGTGAGTAGTTTATGGGGGAACAAGTAACCCTGTCCTGGCCAATAATGGGGAACCCGTAAGTGGTCTGGGAAAAGATTTACCTTTCTGATAAGAGCCAGAGAGCATTATGAGAAGAAAGCCCTTTACTCCCACCATCTTCCTTCTTGCATGGATGGGACATTGCTGTGTGAGGATGTGATTTCTGGGGCAGCAGCAGTCATCTTGTGACCATGAGGGGAGACTCACGAACATGTGAGGATGGAAGGACAGAAAGAGTTGGTATCTTTGGTGGGATTGTTGGAAGGCTAACCTCCAGCCAGTTGTTGTGGGAGACTAATAGTATAAGCCATTTTCAGTTAGGTACTCTGTTACTTGTAGCTGAAAACATTTCCAACTGGAAAATTTTTCATTAGTAAAGAACAAAACAAGGGAAGAGTGACTAATTCTCTGAAAGAATATTCAGCTCTGATATTCATGAAGATGTGTCTTAAGACCTTGATTAATCATAAAATGCAAGCATTACTAAAAAATTGAAGGGACTTCTTGTCCTCATAAGGGATATTTTGGTGCAAATGACTGTGAAAAGTCAATGAAAAGACTCTATTGGCCCAGTTAGTAAAAGACGGGAAATGTAAGCTTTAGAGATGGTTGACCTAGGGCTTGATGATGTTACCACATCCTAGTTCTTCTCCATCACTCTTCTCTGCTCTTCTTAGAGTTGACTTCATGTTCAGGCTTCAAGTGGCAGGAAAAAGGCTGCCATCAGTTTCAGGCCTACAGTCTCCGCTATTCAAGTCCAGAAGTAAACACTTCTTCACTTTAATAGCTACCAAAGTATAAATATTGGGTTAAAACCCCATACATAGCTAGCATACCAGGCTTTGATGTTCTGGGTATTGCTGCACAAAGGGAGACCGAGGCACGCAGCTCTTTGGGGTCCACACACGCAAACCTTGTTAATCACAGGTGCAGTGCCCAGGTGCCCCATGGCTGGGGGTTGGGCAGATAAACTGCGAAAGTGGAGTTTGGGAAATAGGACCCTTCAAAGCCCTCTCATGTTAAAAATGCTATGCCTGCCTTGATGTCTCCCTGTGGTGGTGAGTTTTATGTTGTCAACTGGACTGTGTGGGGTGTGCCCAGCTATTTGACTAAATATTTTTCTGGGTGTGTCTGTGAGGGGGTTTCTAGATGGGATATAGAGGCAGACAGCTCTCCACAGAGGAGCACCCCCACGGGGGCTCACGCGATTAAGGAGGCTGAGAAGTAATGACTCAGGAACACCCGCAGAAGAAGTTCCCGCCAGAGTCCGAGACCAAAGGCAGGAGAAGACAGAGGTCCCAGCTCCATTCTTTCCCACTCAGCCTTTTATTCTCTTCAGGCCCTTTTGCATCGGATGGGGTCCACCCTCCTTGGGTTCTGCTCCGCAGGCCCCAGGGTTCTGGTTGAATACGAGCAGCCAGCAAAGACTGTCCCTTGGTCCCTTTGACCCCTGCATTTGTACCTGACGATGTCCTCATTTGTGCAGTAGAATTTAAAACTCTTGACCAGAACATGTGGTTTCTGTATTTACGATCACCCTCAAATACCAAGGGCTCATTCCGTGTGAATCCCTGCGTAGACAAAGCCTCCTAAATGGTCCACAGGATGCTGGAAGAGGCAGGTCTCTAGAGAGACATCTAGGGGTAGAGGCAGGAGGCCGAGTCCTGCAGATGTTTGGTGAAGGCCACGGGGGTAGCCCAGGGAGCAGAACTGAGAAAGCGTGCAGTTGGGCTGGCTTTGTGGCCTTGTCATCCGTACAGCTGCCCCGGGCTTAGAAAAGGCCCACACTGAGTTCGGTCTCTGCTTGTCATCTTGAAATTCTTGTTAATTTCCAAACAAGGGACCCTGCCTTTTCATTTTGCCCTGAGACTCTTACCTGATAGAGTGAGTCTTGCACGGATGTGTATTGGGTAGCTTGAAGGATTCAGGTAAACAGCACAAGAAAAATGGGGGATATATATAAAGCCCTTTTAGAACCTGAGAGCTGCACACCTGTCTGCCATGGCAGAAATGCCTGGGGCATTTCTGGGGGCTGAGCCTTGTGGTTTCCTGCCCAGGATTGCTGCTTTGGGGTAAAGTAAAGGGAATGCACAAAGAGTGCATGGTTTATTGGGGGAACAAAGACCCCTAAAGAGGAATGAAGTAGCAATGTGGTGAGCACAGGGCTTTCGGGAGAGTGGAAAGCCATCTGTACCCGCTCTGGGTAAGGGGCACGGGAGAGTGAAGTTGGGGAGACCCTGGAGGAACTGAGGCCAGAGCCAAGTCTCAAAGGATTAACAGAAGATAGCCTGGAATGGGTGGGAATGTGGGTGTGGGCTCGTGTGCGCGTGCACGTGTGTGTGTGTGTGTCTGTGTCTGTATGCATGCCCTGGGCAGGGAAAGTATTCTAGGCCAATGTCACCCCATGAATAAAAGGCATGGAAGGAAGAGAACCATGACACACCAGCTCTATTAGCATCTGGTAATTGCCATGCTCTAAAGTCCTTCAGTGGCAAGGACTGATTACGGGGACGCTGGTAGCCCTATTTTGATGATGGGGCCATTGCCCTGCAGATGGTGAGGAAGTACCCGCAGTAGACAGCAAAGGAGACTGACGCTCCGAGAGGTGAGCCAACTTGCCCAAGTTTGCACCGTTCACTAGCAGCAGGACGGGCATGCCAGCCCATGTCTGAGCCATTCCCCACTGGGGTTATCAGACTTAGCAAATAAAAATAGAGGATGCCCAGTTAAATGTGAAATTCAGACCAACAAAAAAGAAAAATTTTTTAAGCATAAGTATGTCTCATGCATTATTGTGGATATACTTATACTTAAAATTTGTTGTTTATATGAAATTCAAATTTAAATGGCAGCCTTCATCTGGCAGCCCTTCTCCCAAACCCCTGTGCTTTCTTTTGGTCCATGACCATCCACCACTGTTCGTGCTCCTCCATCCAAGGCAAGTTCCATGAAAGATGCAGGAGATGAGGAGAAAGGAGTGTCCAGCATATGCAGAGCTGCAATTTAAATAGATATTTTAAAATAAGTCTTTCCCCGTTGCCTATGTCGGGGAGCTAGGATTGGCATGCTCCACCACCCTGTAATCCTGAACGCTAAACAGGGGACTCCAAGTTTCAGCCCTTGTGGGGAGACGGAGCAGCAGGTTCTTTAACCCTGGGATTATTTTGCCTTTTTTTTTTTTCTTCCATCCATAATATTTCAGGAGTTTTAACGTCTTTAAAGACAACCATGGGGGCAGGTCGGGATGTCACTTACAGTTTTAAGCATGTGCTATTGTGTGAAAGAAAAAGAGGAATTCCAAATATGGAAAACCATATTTTCCAGTGCTCCAAGCCACTTTAAATACCCTTCAAAGGAAGTGCCAGGAAGAATGAGAATGAAGAAAAGTGGGGTTTTTTTGGTTTTGTTTTTTTAATGCCTCCCTTATTATGTTCTGGCCTTCTTAAGATCTTAACATGCCGGTGTCAGATGCAAGTAGCTTTTTACTATCATCTTGAAACAGGATCATGAGACATTTACTCTAGAAAAATGTAGACGATTTTTCCTTCTTCTCTAAGTAGAAATAGCACATTATGGTTAGCATATGTGTCTCTCCCTTTCATGTGCTCCTTTTGATTACGTGTTCTGTCTCTCCAGGTCTTTGTAGTTGCAAAGGTGAGCCTTTCCCTTATAAACACCGCAGGCCTGCAGAGACGTCTTGGCCAGCGTCGCCCCGAGAAGCGTGTCTGCAGGCGCTGCCTGGTTTGTAATTGCCAGGGCTGCATATTTCGGACCTGGGTCCAGAGAGCTCCCATCTCTAGGCTGTACTCCATCCACCCGCCTTGCGGCATCACAGGGTTCCCTTTCCCCTTGTTTGGAACTGTTTGCCGCTGGGCAGGAAAGCAACGATTCTTTGATTCCTGTCCCTGGCCACATCGACGAGTGCGACACTCTCCACTCTCAATCCTCCTTCGCTCACCTGGAAACCAGTGGCTGTTGCAAACACGAAACCCCACCTGCACACAGCTCACAGGAGTTCCCAGGAGCGCCAAATTGCTAGCCCCTCGATGGTTTCAAACAACAGCAGGTTATTCTCTTGGAGTTCTGGAAGCTAAAAGTCTGAAATCAAGGTATCAGTAGGTCCATGCTTTCTGGGAAGGTTTTAGAGAAGAATGCTTCCCTGCACTCCCAGATTCTTTTGTTTTTTTTTTGCTTTTTAGGGCCTCACTGGTGGCATATGGAAGTTCCCAGGCTGGGGGTTGAACAGGAGCTACAGCTGCCTTCCTACGCCACAGTAACAGCAACGCCAGATCCGAGGGGTGTCGGTGCCCTACACCACAGATGAGGGCAATGCTGGATTCTCAACCCACTGAGCGAGGTCAGGGAGGGAACCCTCGTCCTCATGGATCCTAGTGGGGTTTGCTACCGCTGTGCCATGGCAGGAGCTCCCCTGTGCTTCCAGATTCTGACGGCTCTGGCTATTCCTTGGCCAGTGTCAGCCTCATTCCAACCTCTGCCTCTGTCTTCAGGTGGCCTTCTCCTCTCTGTGTCGCTGGCTGTCCTTTCCGTCCCTTAGAAGAACACCTTCCTGGGGTTAGAACACACTCTCATCCAGTGGGATTTCATCCTTTACCCTTTTCATCTGCCAAGACCCCATTTCCCAATAAGGTCCCATTCTGAGGCTCCTGGAGGACATGCATTTTTTGGAGGGCCCTGCTCGATGCCCTACAATCTTGTAGTGCAGTGCTGGCCTGTCATGGAAGTTCCCTGTTGCACCTCTGCCATCCGCGAGCCTGTTAACCTAGCCAGGATTTTATGTAACTTTCTCAGTCCCTCTAAAGAATAGGCTATTTACACAAGGCATCAGAAAAAGTCTTGTAGAGCCACTGGCCAGGTGGTTCCTGCCAGCTGGTCTATGCCAAATGCTGGGAGCCAGGGGCTAGATGACAGCAGTTCCAGCCCATCAGGAGCCCAGGGTCTAGTGGAGGAGAGCAACATGTAAACAGCGAATTACAATACTTCTCTTTATTCGGCCAGTGCTCGCTCAGGACTCCATCCAGAACGATGCTTCCAGAGCCGTTGGCTTCACACGTGGTTCAGGGAACCAGACCTCCCCTGGCTCTCTCTGTGGGTTCCGCGGGCCTCACCCTCCTGCCCCCGCGGCTGGGGTTGGCAGGTTACTTACAGGTTAATCTCAATCATCACCCTTTCCAGATCCTTGTCTGCTCTCTGGTTTTTGGCCTTTATCTTTATTGGAAGCACCTCAGCTGGCGGCCTGCTGTTTCGCTCTTTTCCTTGGTGCTGGATTTCTACACCCCTTTTAAAAGACAAAACAAATTGTTTGTTTAACCTCCCCAGGAATAAGTGGGCCAGGGGTGGCGTGGGAAGGGAAGCGTACTTATTATTCTTGTGGGCAGGCCTTCCTGGGTATTTCCAAAGAGATTCTTGACTGCCTCACCTTATTTCATTGTCCTTATTGTATGAAAAAAAAAAAAAAAGTCACCTCTCTGATTCTTCCTTATCCATCGCCCTTTCTGCTTTTTTTTTTTTTTTTTTTTTTTTCCCCTCTCAGTCCTAAGCTCTCCCATTATACAATGGGACCAGCGTGTAGTTTCGTATTGCTTATTTTTATATTTTTCAGGGGTCAGTACATGGGGCACAGTGGTTGCGTGAGATGCCATTTGATGATGGACAAATAACTATTCCATTGGTTGAATGGGGTTGGGGGCTATTTTAGAAGTTTGGGTCTGTTTGGTGAAGCTCAGAAGAACCAATATTTGGGGCAGGTTCCCAAGGCAATGCTTCCAAAACCAGTGACTACATTGGAATCACATGGGTGGAAGGTGCTAGAAACTAGAAATGCTCAGGTGTTCCTGGTGGGGCTCAGCGGGTTAGGAACCTGACGTTGTCTCCATGAGGATGGAGGCCTTGCTCAGTGGGTTAAAGATCTGGTGTTGCCGCAAGCTGCAGTGTAGGTCACAGCTGCAGCTCCAATTCAACCCCTGGCCTGGGAAATGCCATATGCCACAGGTGGGGCCATGTATAAAAAAAAGAAATGGAAATACTCAGTCCACCCCAAAGATTCTGATTCCTTTAGTCCTGGAGGAAGGCCCAGTGATGGTGGTGTTTTAGAAGCTTCCTGGGGCACCTGGGTTGAAATTCTGATGCCCAGGATGTACCCCAGACCCATCACACCAGACTCTCTGGCGTGGGACCCAGGCCTCTCTGTGTCTGATTTGAAAGATCCCCAGGGGTGCCGATGTGTGTTCGAGGCTGAGCCGGGCCCAGGCTCAGACTTGAGCTGGAGGCTGTTGAAAATGTGGCAAACACCCTCCTTCCACGCGGAGGCAGCAGGTCTGTGGTGGGGTCTGAGAACTGACATTTCCAGGTGCTGCTGCTCATCGGAGACTGCATTTTGGGGACCATGGCCCTAAAGGCAAGTCACTTTCCCCTGGGTCACTTGTTTTTCTCCTTTTCTTCGTCTTTCCTCCACCCCCCTTCACTTCCGTCCTTCCTCTGAGGCCCCAGCATTTCTTCCGAGTCCGCTGAACCAGGGTTTGTCCTCCGGCTTCTGCTAGAATCACAGTCAGGGGGTGTGCAGAGCGGATTTGGAGAGAGGGAGAGAGAGCCACTTTCCCAGGGCACCTTGGTTTTATTTGTTTTTTTGTTTGTTTTCTTTTTTGGCTGTCCCGTGAATGGCATTCCCGGGCCAGGGATCAGATCCCAGCCGAGGTGGCGAGCTAGGCTGCCACAACAGCAATGCCAGATCCTTAACCCACCACACTGGGATCTAACCTGTGTCCCAGCGCTCCCAAGACGCTGCCAACCCCATTGCACCACAGTGGGAACTCCCAGAGCACCTTGATTTTGGTTTTCTTTCTCTGGCCATCACTCTGGGCACAGGTACCACGAGTTCTCATGGCACCAAATTCCCCTTTGCTGGAGGGGCCTGGCTAGGTCCCCAGGGCCCAGTGCGGGCACAGCTCAGAGATCCAGTCCAGACTGGGTGCCGAGGAGCCCCTGAGCCTGTGGCAGGTGTGGGCAGCTGATGGGGAAACTGGAGAAGGTGGGGATGGGGGAAGGGGGGATTTTCTGAGCTGCAGGGGTTAGAGCCCTGGAACTTTAGGAGCCCAGGAGCCCTGAGTTCATGGGTGTTCTGCTGGTTTTTAAGGCAGGTGTAGAGCGATGCCATCTGAAAGGGAGACTGGGACGTGGTGAGGGCAGGCCTTGCTGCTGTAGGAAAGAATTATCTTTTGTCTCTCTCTGCCCCAGAGCAGATAATTTGCCATCCAGGACTGTGGCCCGGGAGCCACTTAGTTTAAAGGACAGGATCCTGCAGTAATAGAAGCTTTCGTATCCTCCCACTTTTAGCCTATGGGACAAAAGCAGCAAATGTCAAAAGCTGCCCTCCTGGTGGAATATAAGGCCCTCTTTGTTAAGTGCCAGGCTTATCTGAAAGCGCTTTACGATCTTAAGGCAACACGCCCACTCCTCCTGTTTTCCTTGGGCCAAGTAAGCCTGAGCCCTGGAACCCTTGGGACCTTATCTGTTGAGGAGGGGGGCTCTGTTTGAAGAAAAGGGAGGGACGCCTGGGGGTGGGAGTGGGGACACCAAGAAGGCCAAAGGTGACAGGTGAGGATGCTGGGGTGTCCCTGGGCTCTCAGGTCGGGGATGTTCTGCGCAGGTGTTTTTCTTTTGGGGCCTCAGCGTCCCCTAAGCTGCCATGGCCAGCGTATGGCAGCTTGTGTTGGCTTGGACACAGGATCTGGCTTTACTGTAGGACAGTCTGTCCATCCCGAGTAAGCCGTGAGGAGAATGTTCCAGAAATCAGGCCTGCAGTTGCTGCCGGGAAGGCTGGAACATGGGGGAAATGGATTCAAAGAGCATCTCTAAGAGGAGGTAGGGTTCGATGCTTTTCAAACCCGTTTTCCTGGCGAAGCCAGTGAAGGAAAGAGAATGAACTAAAAGCTGCTGGAGAGATGCCTCTGGTCACTCTGCTCACACCCCATGTGCCCCGGGGCTGTTGTGGGTGCTGGTGATACTGGGACAGAGGAAATGACAGGATCTCCTTCTCCTAGGACAGCAGTTCTCAGGTTTTTGGTCCAAGGACCCTTTGTATGCTTAAAAATCGAGAACCTGTAAGAATGTTGTTTGAGGGCTCTATCAATATGTATCCTGTTAAACAGAGACATGTTTAACATATTAATTTTTTAATCCCTAAAAACAAGCCCCATACATGGTCATATAAAAATATTTTAATGAGAAAACTATATTGTCTTTATTCTAAAGAGCATTATTGAATTGTGATTGATATCCAATTAGTTGTACATATTGGAAGTGAGTAATTTGATGCTTGACCTATTTGTACACCCGTGAAACCATCACAGTACATCCTTCACCCCAGAGTTTCCTTGTGCTGCTTTACACACTTTCTCTTCAGTTCCTCCCCCCACCAGTAACCATTGATCTGCATTCTGGCACTACATTAGTTTGCATTTTGTAGGATTTGTATAAGTGGAATCATACAGTCTGTATCCTTTTCTTCCCCTCAGCTTCTTTTGCTCAGTGTAATTATTTTGAGATTCATCCATGCTGTTATATGTATGAATAATTCATTCTTTTTTATGGCTGAGTAGTATTCCGTAGAGTGTATATATACCACATCTTCTTAATCCATTCATCTGTCATTGGACATTTAGGTTGTTTCCATGTCTTGGCTATTGTGAATAGTGCTGCAATGAACATAGGGGTGCATGTGTCTTTTTCAAGGAAAGTTAAAGTTTTGTCTGGATATTTGCCCAAGAGTGGGATTGCTGGGTTATATGGTAGTTCTATGTATAGTTTTCTAAGGTACCTCTGTACTGTTTTCCATAGTGGTTGTACCGATTTACATTCCCACCAACAGTGCAGGAGGGTTCCCTTCTCTCCACACCCTCTCCAGCATTTGTTGTTTGTGGACTTATTAATGATGGCCATTCTGACTGGTGTGAGGTGGTATCTCATAATAGTTTTGATTTGCATTTCTCTAATAATCAGTGATGTTGAGCATTTTTTCATGTGCTTGTTGGCCATTTGTATATCTTCTTTGAAGAAATGTCTATTCCGGTCTTTTGCCCATTTTTTCAATTGGGTTGTTGGCTTTTTTTGCTGTTGAATTGTATAAGTTGTCTGTATATTTTAGAGATTAAGCCCTTGTCAGTTGCATCATTTGAAATTATTTTCTCCCATTCTGTAAGTTGTCTTTTTTTTTTTTTTTTTATGGTTTCCTTTACTGTGCAAAAGCTTGTCAGTTTGATTAGGTCCCATTGGTTTATTTTTGCTTTTATTTCTGTTGCTTTGGGAGACGGACCTGAGAAAACATTTGTCAGGTTGATATCAGAGAATGTTTTGCCTATGTTCTCTTCCAGGAGTTTAACGGTGTCTTGTCTTACATTTAATTCTTTAAGCCATTTTGAGTTTACTTTTGTGCATGGTGTGAGGGTGTGTTCCAGTTTCATTGATTTACATGCAGCTGTCCAGCTTTTGGGGGAGTTTTTAAAAATTTTTCCTGGGGGGAGTTCCGATTGTGGCTCAGCAGTAATGAACCTGACTAGTATCCGTGGAACGTGGGTTTGATCTCTGGCCTCATTCAGTGGGTTAAGGATCCGGCATTGCCATAAGCTATGGTATAGGTCAGATGCGGCTCAGATATGGCATTGCTGTGGCTGTGATGTAGGCCAGTGGCTACAGCTCCAATTTGACTCCTAGCCTGGGAACTTCCATATGCCACAAGTGTGGCCCTAAAAAGGCAAGAAAGATTTTTTATTTTGGTTGTGCCCTTGGTAGTGGCATGCAAAAGTTCCTGGGCCAGGGACCCATGACCTGAGCCACGGCAGTGACAATGCTAGATCCTTAACCCACTGAACTGCCAGGGAACTCCTTGGTGAGATTTTTAAATTACAAATTCTACTCTAAAATGGTTATTACAAAAAAAAAAAAAAAAAAGGAGTTCCCGTCATGGCGCAGTGGTTAACGAATCCGACTAGGAACCATGAGGTTGCGGGTTCGGTCCCTGCCCTTGCTCAGTGGGTTAATGATCCGGCGTTGCGAGCTGTGGTATAGGTCGCAGACACAGCTCGGATCCCGAGTTGCTGTGGCTCTGGTGTAGGCTGGCAGCTACAGCTCCGATTAGACCCCTAGCCTGGGAACCTCCATATGCCGCTCGGGAGTGGCCCAAGAAATAGCAAAAAAAAAGACACACACACACAAAATAAAATGGTTATAGGGCTATTCAGGTTGTCCAATTCATCTTTTTTTTTTTCTTTTTCCAGCTACACCTGTGGCATATGGAGGTTCCCAGGCTAGGGGTATAATTGAAGTTACAGCTGCCAGCCTACACCAGAGCCGCAGCCACGCCAGATCCGAGCCGCATTTGTGACCTTACACCATAGCTCATGGCAATGCCGGATCCTTAACCCACTGAGTGAGGCCAGGGATTGAACCTGCAACCTCTTGGTTCCTAGTTGGATTCGTTTCCACTGTGCCATGGTGGGAACTCCAATGTTGTCTAATTCATTTTGATTGAGTTGTTGTAGTTTGTGATTTTTGAAGAATTGTTCCATTTCTTCAAGTTTATTAAATTTACGGGCATGGTTGTCTGCAGTATTCCCTTATTTTCTTATTAAAGGATATGTAATAATATTCTGTTTCCTTTCTGCTGTTGTTGATTATACCTTTTCTTGCTGTTAGACCTCAGTCTTGCTAGAGATTTATAAATTTTATTGAACAATAGTTTTACAAATCATTTTTTGTATTATTGACTTTGTGGTTTTCCTGTTTTCAATTTTATCATTTTTTTGCATATATCTTTGTTATTTACGTTTCCTTGCTTTGGATTTGTTTTGCTGTTCATTTTCTACTTGTACTTATGTCCAGGGTTTTTAAGGGGTGAGAAGGAGAACCAGGAAGGAATGGAACTGCTCTGTATCAGTGGAACTGAAAGTCAGTGATCTTTTATGGAGATTTTTTAAAATAAGAAAAAATCGTACCTAGTTACACAGCTAGTAACCATTTCCAAAGATCTAAATTTCTTTGTATACTTTCAGATTTTCACATGGGGTCATCTTCCTTCTGCCTGAAAAGACATCTTTTAATATTGCTTATAGAGTAGAGCTGTTGGTAACACATTCTTGCAACTTTCGTGTATCTGCCGGTATTTTTATTTTACTTTTGTTTTATTTTAAATAACTTTTAATTTTAAAATGATTTTAGACTTATAAGAAAGTTGCGAAGACAGTAAAGAGGGTTCCCAAACACCCCAAACCCAGTTTTCCCCACCATTAACATCTTTCATTACTGTGGTAGATGAGTCATCCATAGTAAACCAATGTTATTAAAGCTCATAATTTATTCGTATATCCTTGACTAGCTTTCACTTTATGTCCTTCTCTTCCAGGATGTCCTGTTACATTTAATCATGGCTTGTTAGGCTCCTCTTGCTTGTGACTGTTTCTCAGACTTTCCTTGTTCCTTTTGACCTTGAATGTTTTAAGATGTACTGGTCATATATTTGTTGGAATGCCCCATAATACCGTATTCTTCTGATATTGTTCCTCCTGATTTGACTTGGAGTCATGGGGTTTGGGGAGGACAATCACGGGGGTACAGTGTCATTTTCATCACATCATTTCAAGGGTGCACGCTGTGAACATGACCAAACACTGTTACTGTTGGCATTTGTCAGGTTTTTACACTGTAAAATTGTCCCCTTCCCTTCTATTCTGTTGTCTTTGAAAAGAAGTTGCTCTGTGCCATCGATACTTGAGGCGTGCAGAGCTTTTGTTCGCCTCTGTGAGCAGGTGGTCTCTGCATGAATTGTTTCCCACTTATTGATTTGCCCAGTCATTTTGTTATATAGTCATGGATTCAAGGATATTTACTTTTTGCTTTGGGTTGTAATTAAAACTAGGGTTTTTATTTTGTCGCTGCCTTCCTTTTGAAAGATCCTTTTGCCAGATATAGAATTCTGGGTTGGCAGATATTTTGTTTTAGTACTTTAAAAATGTCACATGAGAAAAATGTCACATGAGTGTCTTCTTGCTTACATTGTTTCCAATGAGATCCGCTGTCATTTTTGGTTCCTCTCTATATAACATGAAATTTTCTCTGGCTGCTTTTAAGATTTTCTCTCTATCACTGTTTTTAAACAATTTGACTATGATGTGCTTTGGTGTATTTTTTGCCAAGTTTCCTCTGCTTGGGATTTTGTTGGGCCTCTTGGAGTGTGGATTTGTAATTTTCATTAAGTTTGAAAAGTTTTATCTATTTTTTAAATATTTTTTTTTGTCACTCCCTCTACCTTCTCCTCTAGGAACTCCAATTAGCCGTATATTAGGTGGGTTGACATTATCCCACAGCATATTGAATGTGTCTGTGGTTTATTTTGATTTTTTTAAAAATGTTTCACTTGTGATAGTTTCTTTCCTATCTATGCCTTCAAGTTTACTAATTTTTGCCTTTGCAGGTCCAACCTGCCATCAGTCTCATCCAGTGTATTTTCCACTTGTAGACATTCATTTTGGGACTTTAAAGATATCTTCTGGGAGTTCCTGTCGTGGCTCAGTGGAACTGAACCTGACTAGGATCCATGAGGACATGGGTTTGATCCCTGGCCTTGCTCGGTGGGTTAAGGATCTGGTCGTGTTGTGAGCTGTGGTGTAGGTCACAGACACGGTTTGGATCCCGAGTTGCTGTGGCTGTGGTGTAGACCAGCAGCTATAGCTCCAAATCCACCCCTAGCCTGGGAACTTCCATATGATGCAGGTACAGGTACAGCCCTAAAAATCCAAAAAAAAAAAAAGAGATATCTTCCATGTCTCAAGCTAACTGAATTTCACATGTTCAAAATTTATAATTTCATATGTTCAAAAAATTAAAATAACTTAGTATCCTTCTTTGTTAATTCTAACATCTGTGTCATTTCTGGGTCACTTTCAGTTGGTCAATTATTCTCTTCATTACGGGTCATGTTTTCTGCCTCTTGAGTTGCCTGATGATCTTTGCTTGGATGTTGGACATTGTGATTTTTGCTTTGTCAGGTGCTGAAAATTTTTATGTTACTATAGATATTTTTGAGCTCTCTGCTGGAATGCAGTTAAGTGGGTTGGAAGCAGTTTATGATTTGCTTGGGGAAAAGCAAAGAAAAGAAAAGGAGGAAGGATGGATGGGAAGAAGGAAAGAAGAAGAGAGGGAGGAAGGAAGAATAGATAAGAATAAAATCCAGAGCAGCGCTCATTCTAGGGCTAATTACTCCCCATCGCTGAGGTAAGACCTTCCTGAATCTTCAGCAAAATACACCATTAAAAGCTTTTTCAGTCTGGCTAGTCCTATACCTGGTCCTGTGTGGAGGAGGCATTGGTTCTTCTAATTTTTTTGAGTGGGTTCTCTCCTTGCTCTTGGGTAGTTTTCTCTTGCCCATGCACTGATTATTATTTGAAGAGGGCTTTTGACACATCTCTAGAATTTTCTCTCTGTGCAGTTTACTCCTCTTTGTCCCATGAACCCTTAGCTGCCTTGATCTTCCTGGACCCTCAGCTCTGTATCCTCAGCTCCGAGCGTCTGTGAGGCTGTGCCTCAGGTTCTCCTCCTGAATTCCATCCTGCAAAGTCTCTTAAGGCAATTGTAGGGCTCGCCTTGTTGGTTTCCTGTTTTTAGGGATCATGTTTCTTTACACCTGTTGGAAATGAAGATAACTCTGGCTTGGGTTGTCCGTGTTGGAAAGTGAGACACGTGGACAAGGAGAAATCTCAACAAGGCTCTACTTGTGCAGAAGGGCGCAGGTCCTCCAAAAAGCATCCGCACCCGACAAAGGACCCTCCCCTATGGATCCCGAACGCAGGTGATGCACCTGTCCCCTTCCCATGGGTCAGGTCAGGGCGCACATTCTTCCCGGGTGGCTCAGTGAAACAAACTCTTGCTGGGAAAAGAGGGAAAGAGGAAGGGGGTCGCCGGGGTGTTTCTGCCAAAACTGGAGCAAAACGGAGTCACCAAGGTTTCCTTTGATAGAAAAGACATGATGTCACTTTCCACACAGCCTAGTGCCTACGCCCCTGATAACCGCCTTATGTATTTTGCCTGGGTTTTTGGTTGTTTCAGATGAGAGAGTGAATCCAGTGCCTCTTACTCCATCTTGATTGGAAAACCTGTAGTGCTTTGAAAAAAACGCACATGGTCAGATTCTGATTCCGTTGTAGGTCTGAGGTGATCGTTGCGCATTCAAGCTTCTGACTTGAAAAAACAAAACCCATAAAAACAGCGACATCAGCAACCACCTAGCATTGGCGATGCTCCGGTACTAACCTCCCCACAAACCCAGCTGAGGATGCAACCGAGGATGGTAATTACTGATTATGCACGTCCCTTGAGGCATGTGCCAGGTTAGCTGTTTTACCTCCTTTGTATAATGTATTCTCCGTCTATCTCGGATGAGGAAACTGAAATTTTAGAAAGGATAGAATGATGAGAAAAGAGGACAGGAGTTCTCTGGTGGCACAGCAGGTTAAGTGTCCAGTGTTGTCACTGCTGTGGTTCAGGTCGAACCCCTGGCCCAGAACCTCTGCTTGCTTCAGACATGGCCGGAAAGAAAAGAAAAGAAAAGAAGGAAGAATGGATGGAAGGAAGGAAAGACGAAGAAGAGAGGGAGGGAGGGAGGAAGAATAGATAAGAAAGAAAGACCCTAGCCCTTGGTCACTTCAGGCCAGTTTTCTCATCCTTCTGAAGAGCTGCCCCACAGTCCAATCATCACCCCTCTGCAAAGCACTCACTCTGATATTTGAGCAAAGTGGGCAGCTGCTTTCAGAATCATTGTTATTCATTATGATGATTTACTGGGTTTCACTCACTCTGTTCTTATGCAATTATTTGGTCACTTAGAGATGGCTCTTCCTTTCTTGGTTATGATCTTTTGTTGCTGTTCTTTCAGTCCTTTTAAAGACAAATTTAATCGTCAATAGTTAAACACAAACGGAAGAACATTTGCAAAATAGGTAGGACATAAAGAATGTCCGATGCCCACCAGCCAGCTCGGGAGAGCATTGAATGGCTCTTCGCAGCATTGCGGGTGAGATTAAGGTGCTTTGACGCGGGGCACAGACCTCAAGCTGCACCCCACCCCGCAGCTCTGGTTGCTGTCACCTTTATTCTGCGCAAGCTCTCCACAGTGTTTTATAGAATAAGGTTCAGAGATCAGGGCTCCTTGGGAACGGGCACGCTACCTCCCCTAACCCAGGGGGTAGATGCTCTCTAAGGCATCATTCAGCTGTTTGCAGAAGAGGGAGCACTTTTGGCAGTCATGTAGCAAATTGCGTAGTTAATAAAAATGGAAATACCTCAGAGGGAAGAGTGGAGCATATGTTTCAGTCTCAGGGAGGCAATATTTCATTTTCTGTGCCAAAAATCAGAAACTGCTCAGGAATTGCATTAAGTACTTCTCTACGATGGTGTTCTAGCCCAAACCGAAACTACCCTGGACCACCGACCGCCTCCCTCCCAGAAGATAAAACATGGCATCTATTTTCTTAATTTTTCTTGCCAAAGAAGTTACCTGCAGGCATAAGGGGAACTACAGATGTGTTGCTTAGCGGATGACACCTCATCTCCCAAGCTGGTTGAGTGAATTTTTTTTTTTTTTTTTTTTTTTTGCCATTTCTAGAGCCACTCCCACGGCATATGGAGGTTCCCAGGCTCAGGGTCTAATTAGAGCTGAGCCACCAGCCTACACCAGATCCACAGCCATGTGGGATCCGAGCTGCGTCTGTGACCCACACCACAGCTCACGGCAACCCTGGATCCTTAACCCACTGAGCAAGGCCAAGGATCGAACCCGCAACCTCATGGTTCCTAGATGGATTCGTTAACCACTGAGCCACAACGGGAACTCCCTGAGTGAATTTTGTTGATTCATATCATGAAGATCCGTGGTTCCCACGAGTGGCAGCTGTGACTTCCTGGAGATGGTGTGGCGTGGGGAGGGGCGAGGGGCTCAGAGTAAAAAGAATCTTTGAATTCATACGCACACTAAAGCTTGTGTGTAAATATGCTACTAGTGAGAGCTTTGTAGATGCTTTTGGAGTTAAAGATGTGAATCAAATCATGTTCTAAATTAGTGGTACATTTTTATTGTATATTTATTTCAATCAAGAGGTAAAATTCTTTTAGGAAGGGGATTTGTGACGTTTTCTGACATGAAAAATGGGCTTTTTGGAGTCCCAGTGTGGCTCAGAGGGTTAAGCATCCGATATAGTGTCCATGAGGATACAAGTTCTATCTTTGGCCTTGCTTAGCGGGCTAGGGATCTGGTGTTGCCGTGAGCTGTGGTGTGGGTCACAGATGTGGCTGGGATCTGGTGTTGCTGTGGCTGTGGTGTGGGCTGGCAGTGGTAGATCTAATTTGACCCTTAGCCTGGGAACTTCCATATGCTGCAGGTGCGGCCCTAACAAGAGAAAAAGAAAAAAAAAATGTTCTCTTTACTCAAAGTTGAGGATTGTTGGACTGGATCACCTCTAGCCTTTCTTCTTGTCTAAAACCCTATGATCCTGTGACCTGGGGTATGGCCACTGCATGCTCTGGGCTTTTTCTGTTTTCACGTGCTAGGATTCTATCTCGTGTTGTGAGAATGTGTGTCTTGATCTCACACCTTGAGCAGGGTATTTCCAGGACTTGCAGGCAGAGGAGTTCCCCAAAGTTTACTGCGGGTCTCTGCTCCCCACTGGTATGGAACTTTCTATGCCAGTGTCACACCCTTGGGTATTTCTGTGTTCCTTCACTCATTGCTTTCATAATCTCCTAACTACCTGACTGTGGCATTTTATCCATTCTTCCCTCGTCCCCCAAGAGATCTCTGAACTAACATAACTGCATCTAGTTCTCCTTCCATCACATAGTAAAACTGCCAGTCCCGTCGTGCCAATGATCTCAATTAGCTAGGGGTTAGGTGCAGTGCAATCGGATATAATATATTCGTGCAAATTCATACCAATATGGTTGAGAGCCCCACAGAGACTAACTCCCCTTGTGCAGTGCATTTACCTTGGTAAAAGAAAATGCTTATTAATCTAAATTATCCCTTAATTGGTAACTTTCAACAGTAAGAAAAAAAAAAAGATGTGCAAATACCTAGGAAGAGGGAATAATTTTTTGGGCATGAGCCCACCAGACAGGTGGGCCAGTCTGGGCTCGAATGTGTTCATAGAGTCAGCATCCATCCTTCTCTTCCTCCCCCCACCCGCCTTCATTCCTCCACTTCAAAACACTGCAGATTTTTGTAAGTAGTTGCCAATAGTTTTCACTGTGGCTCACTTCTCAGGGAGGGCAGAGGAAGGAGAGAGAAGCTGTATGTTGTCGACAGTGGCATATTTTTATGTAATTGTCTGTGTGAGTCTAGGACTTTTTATTGGGAGGGGGGAGCAGAACAATCACAATGATGAGAAATTAATATTAAAACATGGCTAAAGATGAAGGTTTTAGAGCATCTGTATCCTGACCGTATTCATTTAGAAGCTGTACGGATTCTGGCACTCTTTCCTAGAGAAACAGTGAGTTGGGGGACTTGGTAACAAAGCCTGATTTTCTAGATCGTGTTTATCCTGGAAGAATGGGGATGGGGGGCCTGGGAAACCGGGGTGGGAGGCAAGGGGGGGGAGGGGAGGGGAACTGTGCAGCAAGCTGCTGATCCAGAGAGGTGGAGGGTACCTGGGACATCATGACTCCTCTGCTAGAAAACAGGGCTGCAGCTTCCACTGGAGCCTTGGGGTGAGATCCTAGGATTCTAGTTCCTGGGTGGTGGATGGTGCACAGCAAACCAGAGTCCCTGTGTCATTGGAATAAACACTTGGAAAACTAGAGCGGCTTGAGCTAAGGAGAAAGCAAAGTCTCCATGGTCAGGATGGAGACGCCACGGAGGGGGTTGGGACAGGGAGGTTGGAAGCCCAAGAGTTAGCCGTGGACTCCGCATCCCAGGTCAGCCTCATGGGAAGCGTGGCCCAATGCTCAGATCTTGTGTATGGGGGGCTGGAGAACAGAGGTCTAACCTGTCCCAGCTCAGGTTTGGTTAGGTAACTTCCTGCTCTCCGCAGAGCTTAGCCTACCTGGGGAGCCAGCAGAAGAAGCAGACTTTTACAATACAATAGAGTAAGTGGTTCAGAATCAGTATGGACAAGTTTTAGGAGGACTGTGGGAAACCAGGAAAAGATGAGGCGAACTCTGTCCGGGAGGGGCTGTTGGGAAAGGTTTTCAGGAAGAAAAGCTCTGCCAGGCATTGAGACACTGAAGCACTGAACATTTCATAATAGGTTGAATGAATGATGTGGCTAAGCTGTATTTGTTTTTAACTTTTTAAAATCCTCAAACTTTTTTTTTTTTTTTTGGACAATTTTAGGCTTACAGAGAAGTAATAATAGTACAGAGAGTCCTCAGATGCCTCTGACCCAGTTTCCCTTAATATTAATATCTTACATAACCATTGTATAAAGATCAAAACTGGGAAATTAGCATTGGAAGCATGCAATGAACCAAAGCACAGTCCTTATTAGAATTCTACTAGTTTCTCCACGGTGTCCTTTTCCCTTCCAGGATCCTATTCAAGATCCCACATTATAGTTGGTTAGTTAGCGCTCTTTAATTTTCTCCAATCAGAGTGACAGACTCAGCCTTTCCCTTCTCTCATGCCTTTGACCCTTTTTTTTTTTTTTGTCTTTTTGCCTTTTCTAGGGCTGCTCCCATGGCATATGGAGGTTCCCAGGCTAGGGGGTCCAATCGGAGCTGTAGACACCAGCCTTCACCACAGCCACAGCAACACGGGATCCTAGCTGCATCTGTGACCTACACCACAGCTCCCGGCAATGCCGGATTCTTAACCCACTGAGCAAGGCCAGGGATCGAACCCGCCACCTCATGGTTCCTAGTCGGATTCATTAACCACTGAACCACGACGGGAACTCCCCCTTGACACTTTTGAAGAGAACCGATCAGTTATTTTACAGCGTCCCTCCACTTGGGTTGGTTTGGTGTTTTCTGATGATTAGAATGTTGTGCATTTGGAGAACAAATACGGCAGAAACGATGATGGGTCCTTTTTGGTGCATCTGATCCAGGGGTTTTGATGTCGGTGGGTAGCTTTACTAACGACCTTCTCCTTGATCACGTGGTGAAGGCGGTGTCTGCAGGGGTCATCGCTGGAAAGTTCCTATCTTCCCTTTTGTAGCTAATAAATGCCTTGGGGAGTTCTGTCGTGGCTCAGTGGTTAACGAATCCAACTAGGAACCATGAGGTGGCGGGTTCGATCCCTGGCCTTGCTCAGTGGGTTAAGGATCCGGCGTTGCCGTGAGCTGTGGTGTAGGTCACAGACGTGGCTCGGATCCCGAGTTGCTGTGGCTCTGGTGCAGGCCGGCGGCTACAGCTCTGATTGGACCCCTAGCCTGGGAACCTCCATCTGCCGCGGGAGTGGCCCTAGAAAAGGCAAAAAGACAAAAATAAGTAAATAAATAAATAAATGTCTTGGGTGAGACCCTGTGAAAGATGCCAATGTACTGTTTCTTCTCAAATTCCCCTTCACTAGTTTTAGCATCTCTCAGAGGTCTTGCTCATGACACTCATGACTGTGGTATTGGCTTCATGGTGGTGACTGTGGATTTCCTTCCGTATTTATGAATTATAATTCTTCTGTAAGGAAGCGCTGTCCCTTCTCCCCCATGTATTTATTCACGTGATTATTTATGTCATCAGGGACCTTGCTTTAGTCAGCTTAGCGGGCGCTGTAACCAACAGCATAGACTGGGTGGCTTGAACAGTAGAAATTTATGTATCTCCGGTCTGGAGGCTGGACACATCCAAGATTGAGGCACCAGATGATTCATTTCACGGTGAGACCTTTCTTCCTCCCGCCGAGATGACTGTGGAGGAGAGAGAGGAGGTCTTTCCTTCTTCTTACAAGGCCGCTGGTCCTCCTGATAGGGACTCCACCCCTGTGAGCTCCTTGAACCCGTTACTTCTTCAAAGCCCTGTCTCCAGATGCAACCATACTGGAAGTGTTAGGATTTTAACATGAATCTTGAAGGGACACAATTCAGTCCATAGCAGATGCACACATAACTATTTAAAATTTTATGGGTTAAAATTCAATACTAGTATGCTGTGTTTTGCTGTCCCAGTGGTTCTAGTTTTGAGCATTAGAAGCTCTTTCAGGTTGGCCCCTTTGTTTTTTCGACATTCCATTTGATTGATTCATTCAGGTCCCCCCCCCCCCTTTTTTAACTTTCTGCCATAATACAGTATTCTAGCCTCATCTTGTATTTCCCCTGCCCCGGCTCTGGTGTCAATCATTTCTCCAGGGAGCTCTTATTCTTTTTATTGGAGAGTGTTTGGAAACTAGTATTTATGTGTTAAGTGTGATTATTGCTACTGGAGTATCTGCATCCTAGGCCCTCTCAGTGGACAGAGCCTGGAAATAAATGCATGTGTACTAACCCGGCATACACCTGTATTTATCCTTCTCTACCTGTCTGTGTCTTTGTACATACAGCATTCCGAGTTCCATAATCTGTATTTTGCTCACTGTGCTTCTTATACAACATGTGTGGGATTTCCCCCCCCCCCCCCCCCCCCGCCCCCATACCAACCAATTCTCCAACTCTCTGGATGCCATTGGCCAATTCAACTCGATTCAATTCTGACATGACCAGCCTGGAGCTAATACAGACCCCTAAGGTTATAAGGGCTTAGTCCCAGAAGACTGCCCCCTTTCAGATGCTGATTGCACATCCAGGCCTCTGATCCTTGGGCCCACACAGGCAATACTCTCTTCAGATTTTATAATTTGCCAGAATTCGCAGAACTCAGGAAGGCACTTGCTTATCACCTGTTTATTATAAAGGATATGACTTAGCCACAGCCACATGGAAGACGTGCATTGGCAATGTATGGGGGAGGGGCTGGGCCTGGAGCTTCCAGGTCCTCTTGGGTGCACCACCCTCCCAGCGCCTCCATGCCTTCCCTTCAACATAGACACTCTCCAAACCTCATTGATTGGTGGTGGGGGTGGTGGTGGGGTGGTTTATGGAGCTTCCATAGGCACGGTGGATTAAATCTTTGGCCACTGGCGATTCACTCAATCTGCAGCCCCTCCTCTTCCCCAGGGGTCTGGGGATGGGGCTGAAAGTTCCAAACCTCTTATCACGTGGTTGGTTCCCCTGGAAACCAGTCCCCCTCCAGAAGCTGTCTGGGGCCCACCCAGAGTCACCTCATTAGCATAAACTCAGGTGTGGTTGAAAAGGGCTTGTTGGGAATAACATACCGACATGCGGACACATATCTTGCCCCTAATACTCAGGGAATCTAAACATTTTAGAAGCTCTCATGCCGGGAACCAGTGACAAAGACCAAGTATATATTCCTTATGTCACAATGTCACAGTTCTTACTAATACCTCTGATTCTAATCCAACACCATGGGGTTTATTCTAGCCCGCCCTTTTTCCTTATTTGTAACTTCTTTTCTCAGCAATGAGAAACCCGACTCTCATCTATTATATGCTTATTTGTTCAGTTCTGATATAGCACATAAAGCAATTTGAAGTTGCCAACCCATACCCCTTTGAGGAACACGTGTACTCGCTAGATGACGGTGTTTGTATAGAGTTCTTTTTGTCCTTAGCTTTACAATTTCCATTCAAGGTACTCTTTGCCAAAGTTATTTAGGTTAATTCTGTTCTTCTCCACCCTCTCAGGGTGCTTATTTTATTTGTCGTTTTTTGTATTCAGTTTTTTTCCCTTGCACGTCTTGGTTAGTTTTAATTATTATTATTATTATTTTTTTAGGACGGGAGGGCATTTGAAATGTTCTCACATTAAATATTATATATTTTATCTATCTATATATATATATGGCATTCTTTCCTTATCCCTGATACCACTCAATCCCCCAACCTTCTTCTTACCCCTTTCCCATCCATCCCTGGTCACCGTTATCTTTAGTTTCTGGTTGAACCACCTCTTCCTCATTTTTTTTCCCCCTCAAAAATGAGCAGATACATGAGCATGTATTTTCCTCTTACAGTTCCTTTTATGGGTTGAATTGTGTCCCCCCCGTCCCAATTCCTATGTCGATGTCCTAGATCAGAGTCGTGCTTCTACAAGCCAGGGGATGTCCGAGATGGGCAGCAAAGCACCAGAAGCTGGTGGAGGGTATTGTTCCTTATAGCCCTCAGAAGGAACCAACTTGCCGAAACCTTGACCTTGGACCTGAGGATCTAGAACGATGAGATGATATGTTTCTGTTGTTTAAACTGTCCGATTTGGGAGTTCCTGTCGTGGTGCAGCAGAAATGAATCTGACTAGGAACCATGAGGTGGCGGGTTCAATCCCTGGCCTTGCTCAGTGGGTTAAGGATCCAGCATTGCCCTGGGCTGTGGTGTAGGTCGCAGACATGGCTGGGATCTGGTGTTGCTGAGGCTGTGGCGTAGGCCAGTAACTGTAGCTCCGATTGGACTCCTAGTCTGGGAACCTCCATATGCCACGGGTGCGGCCCTAAAAAGACTACAAAATAAAATAAACCACCCAGTTTGGGTTATTTTGTTACAGCAGCTCTGACAAAGTAATATACGTTCTTTTCTTATTTTTTTATTTTTATTTTTTCCATTACAGCTCATTTACCAGGTGTTCTGTCAATTTCTACTGTACAGCAAAGTGCATCTTTTTCTCACATTATCCTCCATCATATTCCATCACAAGCAACTAGATGTAGTTCCCAGTGCTATACAGCAGGATCTCATTGCTTATCCACTGCAAATGTGATAGTTTACATCTATTTACTACAAACTCCCAGTCCATCCTACTCCCTCCCTCTCCCCTTTCTTTTCTTATTTTTTGATATGATGAAAACCATACTATGGCTACGCTTGGGCTCTGGTTTTACCACTTATCATCTTCTAGGCAATTTTATGTTCAAAAAAATTTTTTTTAACTGGTAACCTACACCTTATCCAAGTCTACTTCAAATCTTTGGGGCTGGAGCCTGGACATCAATATTAAACAATTGCTATGGAAACTTCCCAGGTGATTTTCACAGAGAGCAAGCGGTAGAACAGCTGTACTGTGTCGCATTTCTCAGATCCTAATGTGTCTGCAAATGACACAGGAATCTTGTCAATATGCAGATTGTGACTCAGTAGCTCTGGGAGTCTGCATTTATTTTTATTTTATTTTTTTTAGGGCTGCTCCGGGGGCAGATGGTGGTTCCCAGGATAGGGGTCTAATTGGAGCTATAGCTGCTGGCCTACACCACAGCCACTGTAGCGCTGGATCCATCCAAGCCGCGTCTGCAACTGACACCACAGCTCACGGCAACGCCGGATCCCTAACCCCCTGAGTGAGGCCAGAGATCAGACCTGAAACCTCATGGTTCCTTGTCTGATCCGTTTCTGCTGCACCATGAGGGGAACTCCGGAGTCTGCATTTTTAACCAGCTCCCCATTGAGGATGAGGCTGCCCATCCCTGGACCACACTTTGCTAGAGCATCCCAGAGTGTAAGCCTGTGGATGTGTTTGTTGAAGAGTTTCAGCTGCTAGGACGGACTGAATGATTGTCCTGAGGCTGGAGGACCCTTCCCTAGAGCCATGCCCTTTTCCTGGTTTTTGTTTATAATCCTCAAAGCTGAGGGATGGTTTACCCACAAGGCCTTGGGGCTACCACTTGAGTCGCAGAAATCCAAATCCATAGCAAGGTGTCACAGCTGTGTAATCCATACTGGTGCAGCCAGCAAACTCTCTGCAGCAGTGGCATTTATTCTGTTCCTCCTTTTTGTTTTTCTCTGCGGAGTCTGTGCTGTATACATGGTGTAATGGCAGGCGAGAAGGGAGCTGTCCAGTCCAACCCATGGAGCACAAGTTTAGGACCTCTCTAAGGTCCTCTGTCCCCCTAACCAGCAACCGAAACAATGGAGATTTCATCAACATGAAACAAACCCAGGACAGACCTCATTTCAGGATGAGCCCAATGGCAGCCCCTCCAAACAGCCGGGAGCTGTCCTGCTAGTTTTGATGCAAGATGTGATTAGTGGTTAATGGGCCTTGAAAGACATCTTTATTTATTACTGTTGCAGATCACTGTTGCCTTGATATCGATCTCTTCCAATTTTCTATTTTGTCCTTTGAAATGCTCAGAACACAGCAGGGCATCTCGTTGCCTGCAGCATTTGCTTTGTTTCGAGCTCATTTCCTCTTGCAATTAATGTAGGGATATTTCACAGTAACTGTTGTTTGCTTCGCTTTGCTTTTAGTCCAGAGGCTTGAAAGAAATGAGAACTTGTTGTTTTAAGGGCCAGTGACAGGTTGATGAAAACCTAGTTTGAAAATAAGTTCAAAACTTCTGATGGGCTTTGATGGTGGCTTAATCAGTGTATTTATCAAGAGGTGGTCCTTCTTGATAGGATAACACAGGGAAAAAAGGCAATGTCAGATTTGGGAATTTTTGAAACGTGATCATTTCCTTGATCAGAATGTATGTTATCCAAAGTATTTTTAGGGAGGCTGTATTTATGTTCAGAAAAGGTGAGTTTTGGAGGCCTGGGCTGGTGAGTGTATCTTTGACCCCTTTGCTTAGTCGGGGGCACCTGGTGTTAGACACTTTCTGGGTACTTAGTCCCACTAGGGACATAGAGATGCACATAGAGATGCAAGGCACATCCTTGTGCTCTAGGGGCCCAGAGTCTAGGGGAGAAGGCAAATAGATGAGACAGGGAGTCACATCTCAGATGTAAGTGAGGTTCCAAAGTTAGTTCACAGACAAAAACTGTATAGGGTCAAAACACAATAGGGCCAGTGTCATTTCAACAAGTCCAGCTCAGCGCGTCTTTCCTCTAGCTCCAGATAGTTCAGTGCCCTTTCATTGATGCCCCTGCTAGAGACACTGGCTTGGGTTTGGGCCTTGCAGTTCTGCAACTACGAGTCTCTAAAGGCTAGAATGATTCCCAGAGATGGAAGGTGTCCACAGGACAAGAGGCACGTGGGACCTGTCAACGTGTGTGTCTTCCCTCAGTTCCCTCTAGGACAGAGAGGCCCAGCAAGGGCCCAGGTAGCCTGAGTTCCCTGCCCTGTCTCATTGTCCTTGTCTCTCAGATTCACACGTGAACTTGTTGTTTGAGGCACGGAACTGACAGAAGTTATTTGACCTGTGCTGTGATTCTGCTGTATGAAGCCAGGCAGACTTTACAGGGACTGGAAGGAAGATATACCCAAAAGGTTAGGGGGTGTTGGGGAAAGGAGGTATTAGTTCCAACCAAGGAGATGGTGAAAGTCTTTTTGAGACAGTGGGGATGGAAGGACAGGCGTGACTCGGGTAGGTAGTGTGTGCAGAATTTTGAGGCCCAGAGGACACTGAGTCAAGTGTATCGGATGCAGATGTGGGGAGGTGTGGGAACAGACAGTGGGTGACATCATGCCTTTTCTTTTCTTTTCTCTTTTCTTTTTCTTTTCTTTTGTAGTATATTTACTTATTTTTAATGTTATTATTTTTTCCATTAGAGTTGGTTTACAGTGTTCTGTCAATTTCTACCGCACAGCAAAGTGACCCAGTCACACATATATCTATATTCTTTTTCTCACATTATCCTCCATCATGTTCCATCACAAGTGACTAGATATAGTTCCCTGTGCTATACAGCAGGATCTCATTGCTTATCCACTCCAAAGGCAATAGTTTGCATCTATTAACCTCAGACCGCCAGTCCATCCCACTTCTTCCCCCACCCCCTTGGCAACCACAACTCTGTTCTCCACATCCGTGAGTTTCTTTTCTGTGGAAAGGTTCATTTGTGCCATATATTAGATTCCAGGTATAAGTGATATCATATGGTAGTTGTCTTTCTCTTTCTAACTTCGCTTAATATGAGAGTCTCTAGTTCCATCCATGTTGCTGCAAATGGCATTGTTTTGTTCTTTTTTATGGCTGAGTAGTATTCCATTGTGTATATGTACCATATCTTCTTAATCCATTCATCTGTCAATGGACATTTAGGTTGTTTCCATGTCTTGGCTATTGTGACTAGTGCTGTCATGAACATGACACCACACATTTCATCCTAAGCAGTCTCTTTTTTATTCTGTAGGCAGTGTTGGAGTGAGGACACAGAAGGGTGAGATATTTGATGGGAGGGGGCGGGAGTTATGAGGTTCCTGTGGTGAATCTATCAGTGGGCCTACAGCAGAGGGAGAACAAACATAATTCATGTAGGGAGTGTTTATGACACAGAAGGGGCAGCTTGATGCCAGGTGGGGTGAGGGTGGAAGTGGGAAGGTGGAGGGTGGGAGGTTTGGAAAGACCTGAAATTAGTGGGGACCAGAGGGCTATAACAGAATCTTGGGGGGGGGTGTAATGGTGGTCACGAGTGGGCTTTTTTTTTTTTTTAAAGCACATTCAATATTAGGATATTTTATATTTGGAGAAGAACAAAGCATGAAGTTGTTTTGATGATATGAACAATAGGGATCCAAGTACTAGAGGCATTTTGAGGTCAGGGGATAGGGCTGGGGAAGGGCCTGTCTTCCTGCCTGGACAAGGGGGTTTTGCATAGGGATGCAGCAACCTTGACAGTGAGGGAGTGGGCCAGGCAGAAGTGCTATGTGACTTTCCCAGAGAGTCCAAGGGTGCTGAAGAGACGCCCCAAGAGCTTTGTGATGCCTGCATGGCTGAGAGTCTGTTTCGTAAGGGGTGGGGGGTCCTTGACCTGTTTTTGTGCCACGGACCCCATTGGCAGACTCAGAATAATGACCTTAGATGCATGAAACAGAGTGCATAGGATCATAAGGGAAACTGACTAGACGAAATTAAAGTTACCAAAAAATTTTAAAAATCACTGTTTGCGTGCGTGCGTGTGTGTGTGTGTATGAGTGGTCACCATCACTGGTCACAGCAATAATCAGAGAGCTCAAGAGCCATAACCTTCCCCTTTGGTTGATCCTAGATGGTAGGAACGTGGATTCAGCAGAGGTTTGTGTGGGAATGAGAGTGGGCCCTGTAGGAGACAGCGCTGGGCGATAACTAAAATGACCTTCCAGACAATTCCATGCCCGCTCATGGCTGGGGGACAAGGCAGATGTCTAGGTGTGTCCTCACACATGTAGAGCATCCTATAAGGATGTACCCATTTAATGTAAGGATTCCTATAACCCTGGAAGTAGAAGAATTACTTTCATTGGAGTTTCGGAGAAAAGCATTGACTCTCTGGGATATCAGCTAAATATCTTGCGATAACAATGTTTTCATTTAGGTTCCTCACCCGAAGTCTGTTTTGGGTGCAAAAACATTGTCTGAAGCTTGACTGTCCTTAAGAATCCCCTCACTTAATAACCCGGCACCTCATTAAGGGGATGAGAACCTGTCAAGAAGACACTAATTCTAAGCGTGTGTAGACTATGAAAACATAATCTCGGCTGTTGTGACAAGTGACAGCGGTCACCACTGAGCCCAGAGCTGTTGACTTCTCTGTGCAGGTTGGCCCCGCAAGGCCCTTATTCCAGGTGAGGAGGGCAATTGTCATTGCAGGGCCAACCCAGGCCCCAGCAGATGTGGAGCTTGGGGTGACGTGAACTGTTTGCGTAGGAGCAACTGCTAAGTGAGCCAAGTGGTCCAACCATGGAAGTCAGACTCATCCTGCATTTTTTTTTTCTTGACAGCTCAGAGCTCAGCACAAAGCAATGATGTTTAGTCATGTGGATTTGCTGGAATTCAAAGTCATACTGCAAATATGACTGAAGATTTCGGAATGGGGCTGGAGTTCAAAGCAAAATCATTTTGCAAATAGGATGGAAGATTTTAGAACGGGGTGTGAGGGAAATGTGTCACAGGGCTTACAAATAACTGTACCCCCCTGCGGTCTGGAAGGAGATGGCATGTGAGATCTGGATGCCTCAGGGATGCATCTAAGCACTCAGCCTCATAAACCAGACTCCCCCCACCTCCGTTGTCTGGCCCTTGAAAACAGAGCCCCCAAAGGATACCAAACTGTAAAGCTCTTGCACAGGAACCGCATGCTCTTTTGGAAAGGCACACTTTCTATTGTGTTCTCCCTTACGGGTGAGAGTCTGCAGAGCAAAATTATTGGCATTCTTGTTGAGAGCCAGCTGGGACTTCAATTGTTGAGCTGGACGCCTCTTTTAATGGTTGTCTGTGGGACTTCGTGATGAAACTTACCAAGTTCCTGGGCGCTGTTGCAACTGAGGAGGAGTTTCCTAGGGCAGCCTCAGTACGTTACCGCACATCTGCTGGCTTAGAATCACAGACGTTTATTCGGTCCCAGTTCTGGAGACCAGAAGTCCAAAGTCAAGGTGTCAGCAGGGTCGAGTCCTTCTAGGCGTTCTGAGGGGACATCTGCTCCATGCCCCTATCCTAACTTCCGGTAGATCCAGGCTTTCCTTGGCTGTGGCACCTTAACTCCAGCCTGTGCCTCTGTTTTCACAGACCTTCTCCTTTGCCTCTGCAGTGTCAAATCTCCCTCTCCTTTCTCTCACAGGGTCACTAGTCATTGGATATAGGGTTCACCCTAAATTCAGGATGGTCTCATCTCATTATATCTATAAAGACTCTATTTCCAATAAGGTCATAGCCACAGGTACCAGGAGTTAGGATTTGGGCATTTCTTTCTGGGGGACACTGATCCACTCCCTTGCAAATTAAGGGGGCAGTAAGGTGTTGGGGAAGGAGCACGGATTTGGAATTAGAGCAACAGATTCGAATCCCAGATCCGCTACTGGGAGGCGCTGCAAATTCTTTTGCCTTCTGAGCTGCAGTCTTTCATCTCTGCTGGGAAGATGATGATGGTGGACTCAGAGGTTTTTGTGTGACTGCGGGAGCCGACATGACATGAGACATGAGTCCATGAGTCCAGTACAGTGCCTGGGACCTAGCGGAGGCCCTATTAACCAAGGCTCTTTTTTAATTTTTAATTTTATTTTTGGTCTCATATTTAGTATGCTATATGGCTGGACACAGACTTTCCAAAGGTTTCACATAAATAGAAATGGAAAACAAACAAACCGGAAAACACGCATATGAATTCATACTAATTAATACTAGTGCACAACCACACCTACTGAAAGTTATTAACCATCGCTCTTCTTATTGTATTTAAGGCCAAAGTGCAGGGCAGCCTGGGTTTGGTCCTTTTCCCCATCCCAAGGTGGAGCCACATACATGGACTTAATCTGACTACTGGTTGGTCATTCCTGGGGGGCTACGTGTCCCACAGTTTGGCATCATCTGGATTAAAAGTTGGGCCACTTCCTTCTCTTTTACTGTTCTCTCTTGGTGCTTAGGAGGGGCTCCAACCTCCATCCTGCCCTGGAATGAGCCACAGAGCCTAAACCCTGGGGTTGATCTGGACCCCAGGCTGTATCTGGTCATGAGAAAAAGAAGCCTGTGCTCTAAACACAGGCAGGGCAGACAGGTCAGAGGGCAGTATGTCAAAACTCAGATCCTCGGTAGGGGCCAGCGGTCTGTGGTAGCCTGAAAGATAAACTAGTAAAGGGCCTGTTAGTTAGTAGGTCCTTTAGCTCTAACCTATTTAATTATACTCAGGGCGAGTGGAAGGGAGGAGAGATTCTGTGGCTGATCTCCTGATAGAATCATCAATAGGGTTTTGCCACCATTACCAGCTGTGTGACCGTGGACAAGCCACTTAGCCTCTCTGTGCCTCGGTTTTCCCACCAGTTGAAGAGTGATACTTAGAGGACCTTCCTTATCCGGTGTGTGGTTCGCATGCTTTTAATGACGGCAAAGCACTTGGGCTGAGGCCTGGCGTGGAGCAGAGGTTGTCACTGTATTGTTATTAGGCTCCCCATTCCCCAGTGTCAGGACCATGGTTCTACATCTTTGCAGCAACTTTGGCTCACTGTGGTTTTAAAAAGCCTAGAGGAAATCCAGGTTTTGTGTTTTATCAGAGGCTTCGCCCACGAATGAATCACTTATTTTGTAAGCCGAGCATCTGTCTTCTGGGCTGATAATTGGGTTTTCTAGATTAGATTTCACGTAGAAGTCACAGACTGGGATAAATGTGATCATGTATGGAATCAGGGACCCAGTTGACCAGGGAAGTAGAACTTACGGTCAGTAGAGAGATTCTCTTTGCTCCTGGAAGGTAAAACCGCAGCATTTAACATTTAAAACGTAGCTGAAGTTTGAGCTTTAAAGCACTTGAAAACTTTATGATTCCTTTCAAAGGATATCAGAGCACAGAAAGCAACAAAACACTGAGACCAACATCAAAAGCAAACATTATCCAATTAGTTTCAGATCCCATGAAAAAAGGAAAGAACACAGCACAGATGTAGCTGAAGTGTAGTCCTTTATCCATTCACCTGCTCACAGATGACACATGATGCAAATGCCACTTGTGTTTTAGTATTAATATTGTAGCCATTATTAATCAGGGCCTCCAGACCTTAGTACTACCTCTTGGATTTGATGTAGGTCATTCTTGTATCTGTTTTGATATGTTTTTGATCCCCTGTGTATATAAGCAAGAAGTATTCACGGGTTTTAAAATTTTATCTGCATGCTGTTGATATATGTAGATCTAGTTAGTTCATTTTAACTATTACATGGAATTCTCTTATATGATTAAAACATAGTTAACGGACCCACATACTTCCCGAGGGATTTTTTGGTTGTTTCCACTTGTGTAGAACTGTAACACACCTGTGTGCTGCACATGGCTTGTGTGTGAGACCGTCTATACAGGTGGAATTCTTGGACTGTGGAATGTGTAAGAAAGCACATTCATCTTCAACTTTATTAGGTATTGACCGGTTGTTCTCCAAAGTAGTTTTACCATAGTTTGCACCTTTGGATTGGGAATGTGGTAGCCTTCAAAAACCACCCTAAATATTTCTGTCAAATGCATAAAATAATCCGAGGAAACACACATGTAACACAATTTGAAAAAAAATCACAAATCTTGCTTTTTTTTTTTTTTTTGTCTTTTCTAGAGCTGCTCCAGCGATACATGGAGGTTCCCAGGCTAGGGGTCTAATCGGAGCTGTAGCTGCCAGTCAATGCCAGAGCCACAACACTGTGGGATCCGAGCCACAACAATGCAGGATCCAAGCCACATCTGCAACCCACACCACAGCTCAGGGCAACGCCGGATCCTTAACCCACTGAGCGAGGCCAGGGATCGAACCCACAGCCTCATGGTTCCTAGTCGGATTTGGTAACCACTGAGCCACGACGGCAACTCCAAATCTTGCATTTGTGATGTTCAGATAGCCTCTTACCTTATTGTCACATGCAACATATGGGTGCCCCAGTTGTACACCATAGCTTCAATTTTGCAGCTCCATCACCCAAATCTCCAATTGCTCTGCTTCTGAATATGTTCTTCATTTATTGCTCGGACGCTAAATAACCCACACACTGTAGCAAACTCTTGTGTTTCACTACAAAGAGAGAAATGCGTCGTATTATTAAAACAAATCAGGGTCGCACCCTTTCACAGCAACCCTGGAGGAAAGAGGATGCTACAGACAACAACGAGATGGAAAGCATTTCAGAGACGGCCAGCTACTGCTTCTGCTTTTAAGGAATTTGCCATCTAGCTGTGGGTGATAGCCCACTCAACATAAGTTCAGAACAGTTTCACGGCAGCGTATTAGCAAGTACCTGGAGGACATGTTTTCTATATTTAATGATGGAGGAAATAAGGAATAAACGGTGGAGAAAAGGAGAGTTAGCTGCTAGGAAATTAATAACCGAGGAAGGAAACTCACATAAGCATGAGAGGATGTGCCATTTATTATCTTCACCTCATTGATTAATATGTCCTGACGATGCTGGAAGGTTCTAAATCTGTACGTTCTTGAAGAAAGGAAACAGGATGTCACGGGTGTTGACTACATTGCAGGGTGACTCTTGCCTACTTTTTTGCTAAGTGGCGTGGATGCACTGGCTGTGGCCAGAATTTTTGGCTCACCTTTCAGCTCAAGGGACAGAGCGCCCGCCTGTGAATCTTGCCAGGGCATATGCGAGTCCATCCCCAGAACCAAAGTTTAAACCAAAAGAGCACCCTTCCCTTTATATGTCTACCAGTTTGGACAACCTGGGTAGAGCTTAAATGTCACTTCAGATTGAGAAGCAAAGCCACATTTTTTTGTGTGTGTCTTTTTTTTTTTTTTTTAAGGGCTGCACCTACGGCATATGGAGGTTCCCAGGCTAGGGGTTGAATCAGAGTGTGGCAACTGCCAACCACAGCCACAGCCACAGCCAGATCCGAGCCACATCTGTGACCTACACCACAGCTCACGGCAACCCTGGATCCTTAACCCACTGAGCGAGGCCAGGGATCCAACCCACCACCTCATGGTTCCTAGTCAGATTCATTTCCACTGTGCCACGACGGGAACTCCCAAAGCAAAGCCACATTTACCAGAGGACTATGGCCAGTGGGGCCAAGGAACGAAATGAGATCAAGCTGGCTGCCGCTCCGGGAAGTTTGGTCTTCAGCGGTGCCTGTGTCTGGGGGATGTGGGGGAGTGGGAATATGGAACCAAGATGTTACAGGCTTTCTTCCAGAAGGAGAACAAATGTTGTCTTCAGCACGTTAACATTTCAGGGTGCTCAGGGATGAGTTTCATATCATCTCTTTTGCTTTCCAGAATTTTCTGTTTGCACCATAGGGCCACTTCTCTCATGGACTCTTTCCACTGTTTTCCTATCATACTTAGAACAGAGTTTCTAAGAGTTTGCCATTTGGGGCCAGATGATTTTTTGTGGCGGGGGATGTTCTGTGCCTTGTAGGATCTTAGCAATATTCCTGATCATCCCCTACTAGACGCCGGTGGCACCAACCTCTCTTGGTCCACCCCACAGTTGCGACCATCAAAAATGTCTCCAAACATTGCTAGATGTCCCCGGGGGGTGGGGGTGGGGACCAAATTGCCTCCTGTTAATTACCACTGACTTAAGAGTAATAGCTAGCATTTTACGTGGCCAGCAAAGGCTTGGTTCTCCTTGGATGTCTCCTCTAGCTGTCTCTCCTGGCTCACTCTCCCTCTGTTCTTTGAACCGAGCCCATTCCCTCCTCAGGGTAGCCACTCGGGGCCAGCAGCTCAGCCTGGAAGGCGCTTTGCTCAGATCTTTGCGTGGCTGGCTGGCTTCTGCTTATCCTTTAGTTCTGAGTCAGAGGACTGCCCTGATCTTCCTATCTGAAGCCACTCACCCTCCCACCCTGCTCAGGCTCTCTCCCTTGCATCCCGCTAAGTATTTTCTTCATCATGCTTATCTCTACTGGAATGATCTAGATATTCCTCTGCTTTCTTGCTGATGACCTGTCTCCTACCAGGCTGTAAGCTTCCAGGAATAGAAGCCTTGTCTATCTTGCTTCTTACGGTATCCTGGAGTCCAACACCTAGTTGGCACTCAATAAATTTTAGTTGAATGGAACCACGAGAAACGGTTGGCTGAAGAAGTAGACCAGATGACTGCTTCCAGACCAGGTGGAGACTTTGCTGAGCATGATGCTGAAAATAGATTGGATGAAGTATTTGCCTGAACGATTTTTTGAGAAGTGACTTTAAGTTTTACAAACCTCTGAATTCTAGCAGACTCCACCCCCCCGCCCCCCCCCACCCCCAGCCCTTTTTTTTTTTTTCTTTTTTTTTTTCTGGTCGTATTGCATCAATTTTTGTCATGCCAGCAGCTCCCAAATAGATTGTTGTCCTGCTGAAGGTCAGAGGTCACACACAGGCCTAACTCATAAACTCCACTGGTGAAAGACTGGCGTGGGGGTGGGTTCCAATTCCTTCCTAAGCTCACTTCTCACACTGGTTCTTTTCTGCAGATAATTCCCTAAATGAGCTGGGAGTTTACAGCGCAAAGACCAATGGGGTCATTGTAGTCTGCTTTGAACCCTGAGCTCTTCCCAACACAGTCGGCCTTTGGAGGCCGTGGAACAGGCTCTCCTGCTTGTCGCTTTCAGGCTGAGGTGTAGAAGTGGGGCAGGGAGAGTCACATTAGTAAAAGCAGGGGAAATGAAACTTTAGCACGGGGCGGTGAAAGAGCTCAATTTTATTTTGTTTTCACACATTAGGTTCTGCTTATAGCAGACAAGTACCAGTGAAAATATTCTCAAAAGAGGCTTTGTGTCGGAGCTGGACGTTGCTCCATCAGATTTGTCATTTCAGGAATGTCGCCAGATGTATTGACTTACTAGCAATTGCTTTGGTGCCATCTGGCCTCATGGAGGCCGTGCTTAGGATGGAAAAAGCTGAACAGAGGACATGAAATTTGTTCATCATGCCCTTACCCTTGCTGCTTATTTAAAGAGGGGAAAAAATGTAACTTCTTGGCAGGGGGGGATGCCATTTGAAAATAAAATATAAGGTTTTTAGGAGCGAGAGTTCCAGAACTCCAGAGTCAGTCGTGATGTTTACACAGAGACTTGAAAGCTGGCCCCCCTTGCTGTCATCTTGTGTATATACATGTTGTTCAGCGTAAAACTTCTCTGAATGAGACTCGGGGGTTCTGTCTGCACAAATGTTAACCCCTTAGATCCTGGTCTTTTGAGCGAGCTACCTTTTAATGCTCCTTGGAATGTCACCAAAGAACTAACCTTCTGGCTTTTACCCCACGACAGGGATTTCTGCTTTATCCCCGCTTCTCATACAGAGCTGGGGTAGTTGCCACCCTGTCCCAACTGTTCTCCTGCATCGGGGGGATTCTCCAGGAAAATCAAAGTCAACTCGCTTTCCTGCCCCTTGTCCCAGATTCTTTCCCCCCCCACCCCCCGTTTAGAGCTGCGGTGTCATTTCTGGGTACAACTTCAATCAGTCTACTCAATCTGGGGGAGACCAGGCTGTATAAATATTTCAGACACTGGAATTTGTGTTTTTCTGGGGCAAGTAGTAAAAATACTATTGCATATTCTGAACCAACCACATAATCTGCAGGATCTGCTGTCCAGGGACAACATGGGACTCTTTGCTCAAAAAGTCGGAAGACTTTCAAGATGGCGACCACAGAGCATTTACCCAGGCGTGGAGGCCTCGAGCGGCTGTGTAGATCTCACTTGCCTGACGCCTGCCCTTGTGTATTTTCATTGCCCACCCTTACCCCTGTGTGAGGAAGTTTCCAGGATCCATCCTCTCTTCCCACCCCTGCCATCTGCCCCAACCATCCTATTGGGCCACTTAGCCTTCAAAACTCAGCTAAGCTGCCTCTTCTCTGGGCCCACCTGCCTCTCCACTAAACCTGTATTCCCCTTTTGTATTGTGCATTTACTTTTTGGTTTTCATTCAGTTGATAAAATTGATTAAGTAGTTCTGTGTGCCAAGTCCCTGGGCTTTTTTTTTTTTTTTTTTTTTTTTTTCATGAATTCATTGCTTGCTTGCTTGCTTGATTCCTTCCTTCCTCTCTCTCTTTCTTTCTCTTCCCTCTTGCCTGCCCATCATCCTTACAAGCAGATTCAGATAGTGCTATCTGTCTAAGGAGGAGATAGCCTGAGGGCAGGGCCTGAACCCAAATTACAAATACATTGTTGAGAAAATAAAGGCAGCCATCAGCCTGCTGGTGTGATTTGTATGTGGGCTGTTAATGAAGTAGGAAAATAGTCCATCAAGGGAAGTGACAGTGTATTTTCCAGGAATTTGGGATTTGCTAGTTTAATTCTTGAAAGCAATTCCTGTCCCCTAATTATAGGTGAGGAAGACAGCCTCAGAGACATCATTCGCTCTCAGTCATTTAACTACTAAAAGGTAGAGCAAAGATTTGAATCCATGTCAGACTAACTCCAAAACTGCTCTGTCATTTGATCTCAGTCCTACGATCTGCCTGATGATGTGGAAAAGGATGGAGGGCAGGAGGCCGTCCCAGGTGCAAGGACAGAGGGGGAAAAGCAGCTGGGCCGTCCGGTACCGGAAATGTTTCCTGCTTTGCATATTTATCTCACATTTTCGTATATGTATGATCTCCTGGGCTTCTCATTCCAGTCCTTTGAACTTGGTAGGGAAGGTGTAATTTATTGTCTTAGCCTATAGCGTGCGTACACAGCTCACTTTATTTTGGAAGAGTTCCAGTGTCAAATATTCTGCATCACCTCCCCAAGCTCACTCATATTTGTCAATGTGTCCCTGCTTTTGGTTGAGGGAATATGGTTATCACGGGTATATAGGGAAATTCCAGACCTGATGTCATAGAAAATTCTGGACCAGCCATTTTTATTGATGAGAAGGCAGCTTGAGGTTGCCTTTCTATACATACACATATATATGCACACATATATACACACATATATGTGTATTCTGTATACGTATATACACATATACATAACACACACACATATATGTATACATGTACATATATATATACACATGTTACATGGAGACAAGAGGGCAGGATTTGGTTCCCACCTTTGCTGACTCCTGAGGGTATCCCTTTGGGTAAGACTTTGGGTGTCTTTGTCCCCTCACTATAAAATGGGGCTTTCCGATTGCTCGTTCCAACCTTCTAAGGAACACCCTGATTGGCTGAAGAAGAACAGTTGGAAACATGAGATGCTCCAACACCGTATCAACTCTTTCGCATCCTGGATTCTGCAGGAGAACAGGGGAAATGGCTTGTGGTGAGTAAGTGAGTGGTGTTCCTTCCTCAATAGTTTATTTATAAACCTGTCCCTCCATCTGATTTGAACCACAGATGTCCTCTGAACCCAGCTGGGCTGGCTTCATCCGTCATGGGAGACAGAGACCCAGAGCCATCATCCTGGCAGAAAGAAAAGCCACACTTTTTTCTCTACTGAGGTGCCAAAAAAACCCAACCAACCAACCAACCAACCAAAAAGCACACGGGATAAATGGGCAGAAGCAAGAGGGAGACCAGTTTCAGCTCAGTTAGGAAAGAGAGACCTCTAGTTGCCTCTGTCGGTGGCAGATGCCTACTTGTTATAGCGAGTGTGAGTGTGTGTGTGTGTGAATATGTGTGGTCGACTAAAAAAATACACAACCTCAAAGTTGAGAGTTAAGTTTTATTTGGGGTGAAATTAGGACGTAAGCCCGGGAGACAGCATCTCAGGTAGCCCTGAGAAACCACTCATAGGAGGCGAGGGGGGGAGCTAGGATGTGGGAGTTTTTGGAACAATGGGGACGGGGGCAGGAACCAAAGATTTGCAGAGAACCAGATTTACAGGAGATTTACAGAAAACCACTTCTCTGGGAAGACGGAAAGGTCTGGGCTTACAGGAATCCCTCCTTTGCTCTGCTTTCCGGAGTTCCCTCAGGGCGCGCTGGCCCACCTTCGGGAGTGGCTGTTCTCACAGGTGACCGGGACATCTTTGGTTTTGCCCCAGAGGCAGTGCTTCAGAGATAGCGCTGAACTCCTGCCCTAAAGAAGAAAGGGGGAACATTGGGGTCTAAATCCTACAGGTGAAGGGGGAGGGGCCTGCTGCCAGGCACATGTTTTGCAGAAGTTTGCCCCTGGTGCCCTGAAGGGGACGACGAGTCCCAGACATCTTTCCTCCCTGACGGATTTTAGGGTTTTTCTAGAGGAGATGCAAGAACTGGGCTCATAAAATCTTCTCTTAAAAATATCTAAATACCCAAAACCCCGTTCTTCCGGTTTTCCCAGAGCACAGAGCGCCTCACTCTTGGTCTCCGCCCTGCACGCCACCCAGGGGGGCTGCAGGTGGGCAGCTGCAGTGGCGCATGTTTTACTCCAGGTAGAGGCTGATGGCAAGGGCCAAACTTCAGTTCACAGTGTGTATGTGCCTTAAGCATCAGAGAAAGCGCTATTTATAAGGACTGGAGAAGGTTTGGGATTTTTAAAAATTTTATTTATTACTATTATTTTTTTGGAGCTTCAAGAGAGCCCTAGGGGCAGGGAGAAACTGTCCCCTGACTCCTGGTAGGATCTCGAACAATCTCTACATGTCTGAAACCTCCCAAACATCACAGACTCCAATAAACAAAGAGCCCTCAATAAGCCCTCCACGACCTAAATGCCAACAATAAAGACAACTGAGAAAAAAATGCAGATGCCCAAAGATTCCAGATGGACTGAAAAACCCCATTCTGTCCACTTTTTCTAGATTTATGGTTCTCTGTCTCTCCATCTCTCTCCGTCTCTCTCTGTATCTGTCTGTGTCTATGTCTCTGCTGCAGCCCATCTTGGGCTCTCAGTTCCCTGGTGGGAACGGAAGGAGAGGGAGGGTAGAGGTTGGACCCCTCCAAATCTTTTCCAGCCCCGCTTCTTACTGGCTCCGGTGTTTTTGTCTCCCGGTGCTGGTACTCTGTCCCCGCTCAGGGGATGTCATTCAGAGGAATGGGACTCAGAGCCCGTCTTTCTGGCTCCCCAGCACCAACCCTCACAATGACATCAAGACATGGCACCCTGGGTCATAGGAAAAAACAGGACGGCCTGGGAAACCTGGCCCTTGTATTTCAGGTCCAATAAAACAGAAAAGCTCCATGTGCTTACACTCTGGGTAATTACATTTCAGGTGCCTCTGCTGGAGTGCTCCTGGTTAGGGGAAAAAAGCCCCTGTTCGGTGCCAGAGGTCAGATGACTCTGGCTGGCTGGCCGGTGAAATTCAGTCACGTGGAAGGGCCCAGCATGATGGGACGTGATCCCATGATGGGCTGAGGTAGGGTCCAGGCTCCGTGAGTCGGGGTGGGGTGGGGGGGTGGGGCTCAGGCCCAGGGACTATCCATTACTTTGTCTTGCAAGGGTCAACCAGGAAGTCTGCAGAACTTTCCTTCTTGCTGGAAAATTGTTTTACCAGTGTGGAATCTCTTTCCTGATGACGCAGTGTAATGAACATAATGAAATTAAAAAAAAAAAAAGTGACCTGCCTTTAACCTCGTGGACTTCAGCTCCTGCTGTTGTTGTATAAACGTGGACAGTGTAGGCCACAGACTGGACAGATCTGGAAGTTGCTTCTTTAGAATAAAACCTCGCTACTCCCCTCCCCCCCCCGCCCCCTTAGAGTGGAGCTAAGTGGACAGTCTCTGGAAAAATGGCTTTGAACCCTGGCTTTTCCACTTGCTAACTGTGTATCTTTAGCAAGTTATTTGTAACCTCTTTAAACTTCAGTCTTCTTGTGTGTAAAATGGCAATAATAATCCTAGCAGCTTTCCAGGGTGATGGGGGATTAACTCAACGTGTACCGTTGTCTGTGCTGTGTGTGGTGCCGGGTGTGGGCTAAGTGCTCAAAGCTATTCAAGTTTTAATTTTAATTATCAGCATGGTGCTGTTGGCACACTCAACCCCCCTTTCTTTCTTTCCTTCTTTATTTGAGCTGCATGTGCAGCATATGGAACTTCCCAGGCTAGGAGTCTAATTGGAGCTGCAGTTGCTGGCCTACATCGCAGGCACAGCAACATAGGATCCATAACCCAATGAGCGAGGCCAGGGATTGAACCTGCAGCCTCATGGATACTAGTCGGGTTTGAAACCACTGAGCCACAATGGGGACCCCTATTTCTTAATTTTTATTTAAATTTTTTGGCCACATCACGTAGCGGCTTGATGAGGGATCTCAGTTCCCAGACTAGGGGCTAAATCCAGGCCACCCTGGTGAGGTGCAGAGTCCTAACCACTAGGCCACCGGGGAACTCCCTCAACCTGTCTTTTAAAATGAAAGCAGTGTAGGAGTTCCCTGGTGGCACAGGGGGTTAAATATCTGACATTGTCATTGCTATGGCCCAAGTTGCAGATGTGGTATGGGTTTTTGATTCCTGGCCGGGGAATTTGCAGGTGCAACCAAAAAAAAAAAAAAGGCAGTAATGTAGGCAGGAAATCTTGTCAATGGAGAGTTTGTGTCAATGGAGTTTAGGGCTTTATTCAAACTCTCTTGATGCTGCCCCTCCAGACCCATGAGGTCCAGAGAAGACCTCTGGGGATGGTACTTACAACCTCAGATAAGTCTCCAGTATGTAAATCTGGGCTTTCCGAGAAGCACCTAAAACTTGAGGACATCACATGACATTTATCTAAATCTCTTGGGTTTGCAAATGGAGATTTGATTTCACAAGAAAGCTTTCTGGAACTTCCTGCTCCTGGTCTGGGCAGCACCGTGAGAATCGCCTTCCCTGTGTATTTTGGCAGGGCTTGGCCGGAACAGGGAAGCGGGGTGATGTTCGGTCCTCAAGAATAAAATCAAAAGAGTGAAGTGATACTTGCTGAATCTCAACATTTTTTGTTTGGGTCCATTTCCAATTTGAGCCCAGAATTAAGGGGCCTGTTCTTTCATACTCAGGGGGGGCTGTGCTCCTTGTACCTGGGGAGTTACGCAGCCCTCTCTTCCACCTGTTAACCCTGTTCTTCCACACCCTGTGACCTGAGATGTCCTCTGCCTCTCTCCCTCTTCCCAAATAAAATCCCTATGTTTCTCAGTCCTTTTAAGACTTCCCGTGAGTGTTTTCAAGGAGACCCAGGTGGAACACAGTTATGCGTTGGTCTTAGGAAGCAACTGACTCTCTGTTTTATATTTTCCTTTCCCAGAGCCCTCCCTCGGTGAGCTAGCATGAAGCAGGGATTGCACTGACCTTTAAGATAAGTAGATTTGTGGTCCAGCGAGCTATCAATTTTGTATAATGAAATCTGCTTGGCGAAACTAACTCTTTCCTTTGGAGTGGAGGAAAGAACCACTTGTTCTTTGATTCCTACCTGGCATAATAATCATAATTAATAATTCCAGCATTATTTCTGCTACAGTGCCTATCCCCTGGTACTTAAAATCCATCTTCCAGCTCTCCTGATCAAGTTTAATTGAAAGAAATGTCTACTGGAAATCTAAAGATGTCATGTTTAGGAAGTTCCCTTTGTGGTGCAGCAGAAATGATGCTAATATCCACAAGGGTGTGGGTTCAATCCCTGGCCTTGCTCAGTGGGTTGGGGATTTGGTGTTGCCCTGAGCTGTGGTGTAGGTCGTAGATGTGGCTCAGATCTGGCGTGGCTGTGGCTGTGGTGTAGGCCAGCAGCCACAGCTCCAGTTCAATCCCTGGCCTGGGATCTTCCATATGCTGTGGGTGCGGCCCTAAAAAGAAAAGAAAAAAAATGATGTCATGTTTTATCATATGGATCTTATCTAAGTTTGGCTGATAGGATTATTAGGCGATGTTTTCTGGAGTTGGAAGATAGGCTCTCACTGATACATATTCAGTTCAGATATATAATGAAACCGTGACAAAGTGGAATCTAAATTAGGTTTTCACTCCTGGTGGATTGCACTTTAAAGAGCTTTTCTGATAAAGTTTAAATGAGTCATGCTCTTTTAGATCTTGATTTATCACTTGGGGTCTGGGTTTCCTAAGCATGGGAACACTGGGTGCTTTTCCTGTGATGAGAGAAGAATGTGCCCTTGAAGACATTTGGTACAAAAGTCTTGAGGACCTACTGTGTGCTATGAGGAGGGTTTACTCTGTTTCCCCATCGAGAATGTTCTCCTTTAACTACTTAGTGTTTTTTTTTTTTTTTTTGCTTTTTAGAGCTTCACCCATGGCATATGGAAGTTCCCAGGCTAAGGGTTGAATTGGAGCTACAGCTGCTGGCCTACACCACAGCAACACTGGATTGAGCCATGTATGCGACCTACACCACAGCCCAAGGCAACGTGAGATCCCCAATCCACTGAGAGAGGCAAGGGATCAAACCTGCATCCTTCGTTCCCACTGTGCCATAACTGGAATGCCAAATTCTTTCTGTCTCTTAAGGCCCAGTTTATTTTATTAAAAAAATTTGTTTTTGGCCCTGGGCATGGGCATGTGGAAATTCCAGGGCTAAGGATGGAACCTGCACCACAGCTGCAACCCAAACCTCTGCAGTGACAGTGCTAGATCCTTAACCTGGGAGCTCAAAGACCCACGTGAGAACTCAGAGACTCACGTGGGAACTCAGAGACCCAGTTTATAAACATCGCTTTCTCTGAGGAAGCGTCACATTCCCTTCCTGCCTGTGTCTTTGAGATGCTTTGTACCTCAGGCTCTGGCACGTGCAGGTGTCTTCGTGTGTCGGGGGTTCCTGAAAATTGGACTTTTTCAGAGCAAGAAACTTATCTGTTTCTCCTTCTTCTTTGTCTTCACTTTGGACTTTGTGCTCAGAAAATGTGAACTGGGTGAATGCTGAGTGATCTTCCAAGTAAGTGTTGAATAAATGGATTGTTATCTCTTAAGAGGATGGACGGTCTGAACGACTGGGAAAACAAAGGCTCACCCCTGCAGGGTGCTGGAGCTGCCTCCGGGAGTGGGCTTTGTCCCCAGATCTTGTGGGTCTGGGGGCCCTGCGCAGCTGCCATGGTGCCACTCCACGCACACGTGCTGCTTCTCGGCCACGGCCAAGGGTGCTCGGCCCGCAGTAACTCTGTATGATGCTCAGTTTGGCCGTGTGCCCCAAGAGTTCGTGGCTGAGTTTATTTTCACATTGGGTGTCTGTGACACAGACACCACACTCCAGAAAGTCCCCTCAACGAAACCAGTGATAGCCCAGTCGGGCCGTGAATTAGGGACCTAGAAGCGATTCCGACATTGGCCTAGTGGTCCCTTTTCCAGGGCATGGTGCCTCAGCTGATCTGCCCCCTTTCTGTCTGAATTAACCCAGATTGTTAGTAAGTAGGATTGGAAGGAGTGCCGTGTCCCCATATTGCCAAACAAATGGACAAAACCCATAGTCACGGGGTGAGGAGGAAAATTTAAAAACATCATGATCTGAAAAAGTAATGACAAATCCCTAGATTTTTTTTTTTCTTTTTACATTTTTTAACTTAAAATTTTAATTTGACTTTTTTTCTCTGTTTACATTATATCCAAGAAAGATTGAGAAGGGAGGAATAGACGCTTCCTCATGGTGCTGTGTTGACCACCTCTGAGTTCAAAGCTCCCCCTGCCACCCCAACCTTCCAGACCTAGTTTTCCAAGCCTGCCAGGAAATCCCTTGGACATTGCCCTTGACTGCCTGGCCCTGAGACTGTCCTGTTACCAGGGCGACAGGCTGACTCAAGCCTTGCCCAGACGCCCTCTGTGGTCACTTGTGGCCTTGATGGTGGGCTTTTGGAAGAGGGACAACCTGTTTTTTCACTCTCTCCAGCAGCCATACTGGCTCATAGGCTCCAGGACAGAAGCCACATCCTCCGGTGGTGACTGTGGGAACCCCTGAGATGACCAAGGGCGTCTGGCAAAGGGGTCATTCTCTTCGGGGCTTTCCTGGGCGGGCCAGGTCGGGGCCTTTGCATCTCTCCTCTCTGCGGAGGTCAGCCTTGCATCCTTGGCACCTTCAGGCTTGATGGATAGTGGTCCATGGTTTTCCCCACAGGGTTTCCTGCCCTGAGCCGACGTCATAGCTGAAGGAGTGTCACCTTTCTCTGGCAAAGCAGAGGGAAATCTATAGAAATCTCAAAGAGCACTATACAAACTTTTATAATATACCTGATTTTCATGGTTGTAAAGATCTATGTATGTAGAGTACAGAGAGCGTACATCTGTATGGCTTCTGCGTAAGATTTCATGTCAAGAAATAAGTCTTTGCCTTGAGCAAAAATTCAAAACCACTGCCATATTGAAAAGGGCATTTCCTTTATTCATCCATCCATCCATCCATCCACCCATCCATCCGTCTACCTACTCATCCACTCATCCATCCTGTAGCACTTCGAAGGTGCCAGGCTTGATTCTAGGAGCATCACACATATATAAACGCATTTAATCTTCACAACCATCCTAAGTGGTAGGTACTACTACTGTCTCCGTTTTGTGCACGAGGAAACGGAAGTGCAAAGGACTTACGGTGACGCAAGCTACCTGGCTGGATCTGCTCTCCTACCCCCAAGACTTTGCAGCCCTCCCTGCAGGAGCCACCCTCCGGGCTACTCTCCCTCCACAGCTTGGAGCCTTGAGACAGATGGCTCCACCCCTCCTGTCCACCGTCAGGGGCAGCCCCCCTCTCCAAGGTCCCATTCAGTACTGATGTCTGAGACTCTGAAGCCCGGGGACCAGTCCCCTGACCTACTGTGTATCTGACACTGTGATCGCCAGTGAGACAGTCCCAAGGACAGCAGATGTGGGTCTCGGACCTCAGGCTGGACTCTAGACAGCCCTGACAAAAGCCAAGCGGCTATTAGACGGTAATGAACGTGGGCCGCTGTGGCCCATTAGCAACCTGAACCAGATGTGACTCAGCTCTTAGAAGCAGAAGGTCTGCTTTCTATTCCCCATCCGCTGGGGTGGGAAAGACAGCAGCAGGGATACTTTATCTTGACTGCAGCTTAAAACAGTTATGCTTCCATTGAACTGACACTTATATTGAGCAACCCTTAGAAATCAGAAGTGATTTACCAACTGCTAAGTAGTCAGTTGTGGTCACAAGTTGCCTGAGATTTTATTAAAAATTATAACAGATTTTATGAACATAATGCAATAGAGAATAAGCCAGGAATCAGTAAGTGTCTGCTATTTTTTCCTATAGAAGGCATCACTCACATTGTTAGCTGCCATCATAGGGGGAAAGATGATCCTTTTAAGAAAGGAAAAAAGCTTTTCAACGACTATATCTTTAAAGGCTCTAGTGAAAAGCAATGTCTTAAAATGACTTCCATGCATTAAACTAAATTTTTGTGATGCTGCTGCAGAGCATGGCTTTTAACACGGACAAGCAGTGCCATTTTCTGTGTGGCTCCCAGAAAGTTGGCAAGTTGTACTCCAGCGTGATTTAGGGAAGGAGGTTACAGGGATACGTGGAAGGAAATCTGAGGAAAAGAGAAAGTGGATGTTTCCTCTTGAGGCTAAAATCTCCTTCCATGGCCCTGGGGTGGGGCGGGGGCTGGGCCTGCCCCCATTGGCTTCTCTCAAATGGCCCTGGAGATTTTCTGCAGCCCTGTTCAGGCTCAGGGAGAGAGCCCAAGGAGGGTGACGGGCGGGGTGGAGAGGTCCCACATGGAGAAGGCTTCATGGGATTCATGGCAACATCCCTGTTCATTTGGGACAGGCTCTACCGCCACTCAAGCGCCGAGGCTTGGAGCTGGCTGTTTAATAGGGGAGCAAATCGCCACCAATTGCAATAGAATATGCAGAGCATCACTGAGGAGGGGGATGGGAGCCAAGGGCAGAGACCTACTGAGATTTGCCAGGAAGTGGTTCACAGACAGGGGTGTGGGCCCTTGAAGCTGGAGCCGAGGAGTGAGCAGTGAGTTGAAGAATAGAGGGACGTTAGGAAAAGAGTATCTTCCATCTCTGAGTCTAGGCCCTGGAGACTGATTCTTGCAGAGAAATGAGGGAAATGGCCATTTGATCCTTCAGGCAACTGGTAGGTGTGGAAAACTGACTTAGACAGAGACAACTCCATGATTCCTCGGTCATCCTTGCTCTGTCTCTATTCCTTCCCTCCTTCCTTGGTCCAAAGGGGCTTCTCTGAGCCAAGGCTGGTAGCCCAAGTCCTCCTTTCAGGCGGGGGAGCTGCTCCACTGTGCCGGCCTCCTGCTATTCCACTGCTGGGAGAGGGGGTCCCTTCCCACCCTCTGCCATGGTTGGTCTCAGCAGAGGCCACAGTATGTCACTTCAGAAATTAGATGATAAAAGACCAGGTCCTCACACTCCTGGAACACTTGCTCTGGGGAACCAGCTGCCATGTCATGAGGCCACTCACGCAGTCTCTGGAGCGGTTCATGGGTTGAGGAATGAACGCTTCTGGCCAAAACCTTGTGAGCAACCAAGGCCTGCCAACAACCCCATGAGTGAGCCTGGTGGCAGGACCCGCTCAGTCCTTTTCCAGTCATCAGATGATACTGCAGCTCCAGCCAGCAGCTTGACTGAAGCCTTATGGGCCCCCAGTTCAGCTGCTCTCAGATTCCTGACCCAGAGAAATCTGATCTAATCAATGCTTATTATTTTAATCTGTAAAATTTGGGGCTAATTTAAAAATTTCCTTTTTGGCTATTCCAGTGGCATGTAGAAGTTCCCAGGCCAGGGATCAAACCTGTGCCACAGCAGCAACCCAAGATGCTACAGTGGCAATGTTGGATCCTTAAGCTGCCAAGCCACCAGGGAACTCCTAGACTAATTTTTTGTATAGTAACAGGTGACCAATATAAAGGCTACTGTCTTTCATCTTCATCGTCTTTCCTGTTCCTACTCTTTAAAGTCTACATTAGCTAATCAAAAATACGGCTGCTTGAGGAGTTCCTGTTGTGGCTCGGCAGGTTAAAAACCCAACATGGTATCCATGAGGATGCAGGTTCAATCCTTGGCCTTGCTTAGTGGATTAAGGATCCAGCATTGTTGCAACCTGCTGCATAGGTGGCAGATATGGCTTGGATCTGGTATTGCTGTGGCTGTAGCATAGGCCTGCAGCTGCAGCTCTGATCTGACCCCTAGCCCAGGAACTTCCATATGCCACAGGTGTGTGACCATTAAAAAAAAAATAAGAGAATATGGCTGCTTAAAATATTGGTCTTAGATTTGGGCAAGAGATGCTTTAGTGAGTCCAGTCATGTTTCTTTCCATGGGCTAAGAATCTGCAGGGCCAAGAAGACCACAGCCTTCGCTGTCTGATTGCTGCATGGCAACTCTCCAGACACTGGGGATTCTCTTCCCAAAGGGACCACACCTGCTTCCAGGACGTGGAGGCAGCCTCCCTGGTCTTGACATCCTGAGGGTGAACTGTGCTGTTGGAAATGAACCCACATCTGTAGGTATCAAGGGAAGGATTGTCCTTGAGGATGTGGGTAGATCTTGGATGTGTGGGTTTGGATGTGCGTGTGTGTGCTCACACGGTGTGCAAAGGTGAGGCCTGGAGGAGAGACGAGGACCAGGCTGCGGGTCTGGGTCTGGCTGTTCCTCAACATTCTCACGAGAAACTCTGAGAATTTTAAATCTGCACCTGACTTTTCACGATGTTAGGAAGGCATATTTGTCATGCTAGGAGGACAGAATGGATCGTATTGAACAGTGTGTGATTGTAAGACATAGCTTTAAAGTATTTAGGTTTATGACATTTATTCTTGTTCTGGGCCCTATAAATGTTAGAGTCAGTCACAGGTACTTGGTCTCAAAAGAGATGTGTAGAAAAAAGGTCTTGGGCATCAGAGCTGGTCAGCCTGTGCATGAAGAACGTTTTTCTACCACCTAGAATCTGGGATAAAATGGAAATAAATAAAACATATTTTTATTGTCAGTTCTATCATCTTTTTATCTAAAAATCTAAATCTCTCTCTCATTAATCTACCCATCCATCCATCTACCTATCTAAAAATACCTTTCTCTTTTAAAACCCTTTTTTCCTTCCAAGAAAAGTTTCAGCTCTATACAGCACTTCTTATTTCCCTTGTGGCCACCTCATCTATTTTCTTGGGAGCATTCTTCTCAGGGATTGCTTTTAAGCATTGGGTTGGCTGGCCAAAGCTGGTGGTTACACTGGTGAGTTTGAGGCATTATTGGATTTCTGAGTTCAGTATCTCTGCTGTTCCCAACTAGCAGAAAACTTCTGAATTCTCCGCCATTTCTCATGCTGAAAAAATGCTTCTTCCATGACTTGCTCTTTTGTTGTGTCCTAGTACATACAGCCTCTCCATCCCAGTCTAAGAGCTGATGCATTTTAGTGGTCGAAGAAGTGTGGGATCTGCATTTCTCTATCTTTTGTTGACTTGTGAACCTCTTTGTCTAAACTATTTGTGTGTGTGACTATTCTAACCACCGGGGGAAAGACACAGAAAGAGCATCCCTTTCGGTTCCAACTGGAACTGGGACCTTAAACATAAACCATATTGCATTTGAAAATGGCTCTCGAGTTTTATCATGCTCACAGGAATCTTATCGCATTCCTACGTTCTAATGAAATCCAAAAGAGACTGGCTGGCCATTAGTAAAATCAGTGACCATTAAACAATGCTCAGGTTACCCAGCCCGTATCTTTCCTTCCCTAAGGTATGCGATAGCACCATTTTAGTAAATATGATACAGGAAAGCAATTTTCAAGTTATTTCCTGACATCTAAAAGCATTTAATAATCTACAAGTTGAAGAGTATTTTGTTTTCTCCGTCAATGTCTATGTACATTTGTGCTTGTCTGTGTATGTGTGTGTGTGTGTTAGTGTGCACACACGCACACATGTGTGTATTAATTTTTTCTTTAGTCTGATTTTTATTCTGCAGTTGTCCCACATGCCTTCTGGCCAAGTCAGAATGGGTTTGTCTGTGAGAAATGTGGGTTCCCGAGGCAGTCGCTGCATCAAACAGTCAGCATAGACAGAGTGTTCCAAGTTATCAGTGTAACTCTACAAGACACGTTTATTTAATCCTGACTTGTAGGACTTAGGCCATCAAGACCCTCCTTCTCCTTTGCCAGCAAAGTAATTGCTACCACATTTAACTCGATGAATGTGGTGCCATTTCCCTGCAATTGTGGTTAACTAAGGAGAAATCCTGAGACACATAAACCTTGGTCTCTATGAGACATATACGTATGTCATTGAAATATGAGAGCTCGCCTTTACAATGGTATCCTTTTAGAGAGCCAGAGTTGTCCGAGGCTCCTTGGAATGGTGCTTAAAAGACTTTGGCAGTGCTGCAAGCTTTCCTTTTTCTTTTTTTTCCCCTTTCTTTCTTCTTCTGCTTCTTTTTTTTTTTTTTTTTTTTTTGAGGAGTGGGAGTACAGATTAGGGAAGGAGAGAAGCAAATGGGCAAATGGGTCTGGGGGAGTATTTCTTTTTTTTTGTTGTCAGGAATCTGGCATTATTCAGTGGAAGGCATTTAGGCCCCTTTTAAGGCAGGGGCCCTAGAGTCTGACCGCATTTCAAACACGCACCCTGTAAATGTTCCAGTTTGGGCAGAGACGTCCAAGGGACCATCCCCAGAGTGTGGCGACTGATGACAATCACCGAGTGGAGATCAAAGCTCCCATCCTCTGTCTGTTGACACCCCAGCGTATTATCAGAGGGAATGTTGAAGCTGTCAGCAGATGGCAAGGAGTTATGTATGGAAGATATAGTGAAACAGAGGGGGCTAGAAACACAATCTTCCAGTAAAAAAAAAAAAAAGCCCTTTAAAACCTCCTAACCTAAGAGCTTGGGCCCGGCTCCCCGCAACGGCCGTCTTGGCTCCCCAGCTGCAATCGGGGGGTGGGGCTGTGCGTGCTCAGGGCGCAGGCGCAGCATCTCCGCCCGCGGATGCCAGTGGAGCAGCCCTTTCCACCCTCTTTCCACTGCTCGTGTGAGTGTCCAAAAGAACCATAAAATTCGGGAAGAAAACAGACACCGCGGAGAACACGTCTGCTCCAACACACACGTTGTGGGACATCAGATCTGTGTGATCGTATTTTTATTTTGGAAGTTTGGAGAGAACATTAATGATAACTAAGCCTTTCTGCAAAGTCTCAGAATGTTCCAGTCCTCATGCGCGCATCCAGCAATGCCCAGATAGGTGGGCAAAACCTGTCCTCCTGTTTGGCGGGCAGCGTAGGTAATTGCAATAGTCAGGAGCTGCCTGCTGGGTAAAGGGAGAGAGCAGGTGTATGAAAAGAACAAGTCAGAATGTCTGGGTCCAGGTCTGAGACGCTGTCTTTGATTGTTCCCTGTTACCCATACTTGCTGAATACCTTCCACTTGCCAGCCCCTGGGATGAGCAAAACAGGAGGTCCTGCACTTGTACAAACTTCCCTTTCTAGTGGGGGTGACAATCTTCAATAAACAATCTGCAGTTCCCGTCGTGGCTCAGTGGAAACGAATCTGACTAGCGTCCATGAGGACGTAGGTTCGATCCCTGCCTTGATCTGTGGGTTAAGGATCTGGCCTTGCTGTGAGCTGTGGTGTAGGTCGCAGATGTGGCTTGGATCTGGTGCTGCTGTGGCTGTGGTGGAGGCCAGCGGCTACTGCTCCGATTTGACCCCTAGCCTGGGAACCTCCATATGCCATGGGTGTAGCCCTAAAAAGACCAACAAAAGAAAACAAAACAAAAAACAATCCCAGCAATGTATAATTATAAACTGTGCTAATTGCTACTTCAGTGAAGGACAGAATATGCTAGGGGACCTTATTTAAATTTTCAGGGTTCGGAGGCATGGAGGGTTGTCTCCCTCCCAGGAGGTGACATTTAAATTGAGAACTGAAGCCACAATTGTCCAGGAAAGAATGAGGGAAGGACTTCCTAGGCTGAGGGAAGGGGATGTGCTGAGGTCGTGATTTAGGAAAGAGCTTGATCTGCTGAAGGTCTGGATCCAGAGGAAGAAACCAGAGAAAGTTGGGGGGTGGGGGTGGGGTGGGGGGATGAAGCCAGGAAAACAGGGGTCTGTATGAAGCAATGAACTTGACTCAAGGATAGAGCTCCATGTCAACCTCCACGAGGAAAAGGACAGGACACCCTCTTGGTTCCTCTGAAGGTTCCGATTCAGCTTGGGAGATAAAATATCCTTAAGACAATTTAATAAAAATATTCCTCTCCGTACTGATTCCAAGCAGGAATTCTAAACCTATTGCTGATATCAATCACTTCACGGAGTGTGTGGGTGGGAAACTTCTGGCTTAGTGTTTCAGTAATCCCAGGTTTACTGTTTGTTGTATGGAAATACATCCCCCAAAGAATCAGGCTCATATTAGGGTTGATCTTCTGGGAAGATTTGCAACATATTTATTCAGTTTTGTTTTCATTTACTTCCTCATGTCAATAAATCTCTGTACATATTCTTTTAGTTATTTTGAAATATACAGATTTCAAAAAAAAAAAATTCTCCTGATTCAAGTCCTTAGGCCAAATGCTGTTCTCCAGCTTTTCAGATAGAAGCCTTTATTGAAGCTATTACCGCAAAGCCTCCAGATGAGAAACTAGGAATGAGCTGCAGCTTCACACATCTCTTCCACCTCTTTCCAGGCCCCCTGGGTGTTTGGCCAGATCATCCCAGAAGAAAGAAACGGCTACGAAATTACCAGGGAAGCAGTTGTCTGACCCTGAATCTCTGAGTTGTCTACTATGGGATGGGATAAAAACCGTTTTTACTTGGCCAAACGTCCTTCCAAAATGGTTTTTTAAAGGTATACACAATTGACTGTGAAGAACGCCTTTCCACCGGTCCATCAGACCAGTGTGTAGTGCGTGTTTGCTATGTGCCGCATCCTGGATCAAATTTTTCTAAGGGACTCGCCCTCCCCAAGGAACCATTCCGCCCTGTCTTTACAGAGCTTACAGTCGAATGACATAAAATCCAAGTTCTTCCACCCAAAAATAGTGTAAGGAAAGCATTGCACTGGTAGTTCCAACGGAAAAGGCAACCAGAATTCAAAGGATGTGGTGATGCGTTGGGCAGGGGGATCTGGAGATAAGGGTCGGGGAAGAGGGAGGAAGGAGCAGGGAGGAATGTCAGGTGACAGTTACAGAGAGACAGAAGGAGGGGATGGGCCGTAACTGGGAGAGAGGAGTACAGAAGCTGTAGTAAAGGGTGATGCTTGGGGGAAACTGTGTCTTATTTCATGGGATGATCTGAGCTCATTTTATTTGGAAAGTGGGGGGTCAGGAGCTGGTAGATCACCAGAAGATGATCTGGTTGGGGGAGGGACGGATTGGTATCTCAGGGGGGCATGTCCTTGTGGGTTTCACACACATCTATTGATTTTTTTCCCCTCCACCTTAAATTCATGCCTCTGGAATATAGGAATGGGGAAAACACACAGAATTAGAAAGGACAAGAATAACTAATAATCCTGACATCATGAGATGATTTCTGTTACTCTAACACTTGAGTATATTTATGTACACAAGGGTGTGTGTATTTACATATAGCTACACACATAATTTTTAGAAAAAACATGTTTGTAGTATTAAAAAAGTTCTTTATTTTTTCTTTACTTAATTACATATTGTGAGTGTTGTTTTATAGCCCAAAACAGTTCTGAGAATTTTTTTATAGCCTTTTCCTTATGGTTTATTATAGTGAATATAGTTCCTTGTGCTATACAGTAGGACCTTACTGTTTTATCTATTTTATATATAGTAGTTTGTATCTGCTAATCCCAACTCCTAATTTATCCCTTCTCTATCTCCTATCCCCTTTGGCAACCATTTTTTTTTCTATGTCCGTGAGTTTTTTCTGTTTCATAAATAAATTCATTTCTGTCATATTTTAATTCTACATATAAGTGATATTATATGGTATTTGTCTTTCTGACTCACTTCATTTAGGATGATAATCTCTAGGTCAATTCATGTTGCTGCAAATGGCATTCTTTCATCTTTTTTATGGCTGAGTAATATTTCACTCCATTGGGTAAACATCTCCTTTACCAGTCCTCTTTTGCAGGACGCTTAGGTTGCTTCCATGTCTTGGCTATTGTAAATAGTGCTGCTATGAACATTAGGGTGCATGTATCATTTTGAATTAAAGTTTTCTCCAGATATATGCCTAGGAATGAGATTGCAGGAGTATACGGTAGCTCTATTTTTACCTTTTTAAGGAAACTCCACACTGTTCTCCATAATGATTGTACCAATTTACATTCCCACCAACAGTGTAGGAGGGTTCCCTTTTCTCCACACCCTCTCCAGCATTTGTTATTTATGGACTTATTAATGATGGCCTTTCTGACCAGTGTGAGGTGGTACCTCATTGTAGTTTTGATTTGCATTTCTCTAATAATTAGCAACAGACACTTTTCATGTGTCTGTTGGCCATCTGTGTGCCATGGAGAAATGTCGATTTAAATCTTCTGTCCATTTTTTGACTAGGTTTTTAAAATTCAGTTGTATGAACTGTTTGCATGTTTTAGTAATTAAGCTCTTGTCATTTGCATCATTTGCAAATATTTTCTTCCAGTCTGTAGGTTGTTTTTTTCATTTTGTTTGTGGTTTTCTTTTTTTATATAATGATTTTTATTTTTTTTTTTTCACTATACCTGGTTTACAGTGTTCTGTCAATTTTCTACTGTACAGCATGGTGACCCAGTTACACATACAAGTATAGATTCTTTTTTCTCACATTATCATGCTTTGTCATAAGTGACTAGATACAGTTCCCAGTGCTACACAGCAGGATCTCATTGCTTATCCATTCCAAAGGCAATAGTCTGCATCTGTTAACCCCAAGTTCCCAATCCATCCTGCTCCCTCCCTCTCCCCCTTGGCAACCATGATTCTATTCTCCAAGTGCATGATTTTCTTTTCTGTGGAAAGGTTCATTTGTGCCGTATATTAGATTCCACATGTAAGTGATATCATATTGTATTTGTCTTTTTCTTTCTGACTTACTTCACTTAGTATGAGAGTCTCTAGTTCCACCCATGTTGCTGCAAATGGCATTATTTTGTTCTATATATCCAGACAAAACTTTCTTGAAAAAGACACATGCATCCACATGTTCATTACAGCACTGTTCACAATAGCCAAGACATGAAAACAACCTAAATGTCCATCGACAGATGACTGGATTAGGAAGATGTGTTTATGGTTTTCTTTGCTGTGCAAAAGCTTATAAGCTTGATTAGGTCCCATTTGTTTATTTTTGCTTTTATTTCTATTGCCTTTGGAGACTGACCTAGAAAACATTGCTGTGATTTATGTCAGAGAATGTTTTGCCTATGTTCTCTTCTTAGGGGTTTTATGATGTCATGTTTTATATTTAAGCCTTTATTTTTGTTTATAGTGGTAAAGAGTGTTCTAACTCCATTGATTTACAGGCAGCTGTCCAGCTTTACTAGCACCACTTGCTGAAGAGATTGTCTTTTTTCCATATTATATTCTTGCCTCCTTTGTCAAAGATTAATTAACTATATGGGTTTTATTTCTTCATCGATCCATATGGCTCTTTTTGGGCCAATACCTTGCTCTTTTGATTACTGTAGCTTTGTAGGATTGTTTGAAGTCTGAGAAGGGTTTTGCCTCCAGCTTTGTTCCTTTTCCTCAGGATTGCTTTGGCAATTCTGGGTCTGTTACGGTTTCATATAAATCTTAGGATATTTGTTCTAGTTCTGTCAAACTAGAAAAATGTCATTGGTGATTTAATAGGGATTGCATTAAATATGTAGTTGCTTTGGGTAGTATGGCCATTTTAACAATATTAATTTTTCTGATCCAGAAGCTTAGGCTGTATTTCCATGGATCATCTTCAATTTACATAATCAATATTTTATAGTTCTCAGCATATAAGTATTTTACTTCTTTGTTCCTAAGTTTTTGTTTTTGTTTTTTGTGGGGGGGGAGATGAGATTTTAAAAGAGATTTTTGTTGGAGTTCCCATTGTGGTGCAGTGGTTAACGAATCTGACTGGGAACCATGAGGTTGCAGGTTCAATCCCTGGCCTTGCTCAGTGGGTTAGGGATTTGGCATTGCCATGAGCTGTGGTGTAGGTCACAGACGTGGCTCAGTTCCTGTGGCTCTGGCGTAGGCCGGCGGCTACAGCTCTGATTTGACCCCTAGCCTGGGCATATCCATATGCCGAGGGAGCGGCCCTAGAAAAGGCAAAAAGACAAAAAAAAAAAAAAAAAGAGATTTTTATTTTACTTTCGCTTTCTGATATTTCATTGTCAGTGTAAAGAAATGCAGCAGATTTCTGTATGGTAAACTTGTATCCTGCTACCTTGATAAATTAGTTTATTACTTCTAGTAGTTTTTGTGTGGAGTCTTTATGGTTGTCTACATATAGTGTTAGGTCATACTGTAAGGACTGTTTTATAATGACTATTTCACCTCATCTCTTCCAGTTTGGATACCTTTTATTCCTTTTTCGTGTCTGATTTCTGTGTCCAGGACTTTCAATACTATGTTGAATAGAAGTGGTGGAAGTAAGTATCGTTGTCCTATTCTAGATTTTACTGGGAAGCCTGCCAGCCTTTCACAGTTGAGTATTATGTTGGCTGTGAGTTTGTCCTAGAAAGCTTTTATTATTGAGATATGTTCCCTCTATACCAGCTTTGGTAGGAGTTTTTATCATGAGTGGATGTTGAATTTTATCAAGTGCTTTTTCTGCACCTATTGATATGATCATGTGGTTTTTGTCTTTTCTTTTGTTGATGTGATATATTACATTGATTAATTTGCATATATTGAACCATTCTTGTGACCCTGAGATGAATCCAATTTGATTGTGGTGTGTGATCTTTTTTATGTGTTGTTGGGTTCAGTTTGCAGATATTTTGGGGGGAATTTTTGCATCTATATTCATCAAAGACATTGGCCTGTAATTTTTTTTTTTTTTTTGGTATTGTCTTTGGTTTTGGTATCAGGGTGATGGTGGCTTCATAGAATGAATTTGAAAGTATTCCTTCCTCTTCAGTCTTTTGGAAGAGTTTGAAAAGGGTTGGTTTAAATTCTTCTTTGTATGTATGGTAGAATTCCCCAGTGAAGTCATCTTGTCCTGGACTTTTGTTTGAAGGGAGTTTTTATTTTTTATTTTTGTTTTTTTGTCTTTTTGCCTTTTTCAGGGCTGCACTCATTGAACATGGAGGTTCCCAGGCTAGGGGCCTAATCAGAGCTGTTGCTGCTGGCCTACGCCATAGCCACAGCAACACCATATCTGAGTCACATCTGCGACCTTCAGCACAGCTCACAGTAACGCCGGATCCTTAACTCACTGAGCAAGGCCAGGGATCAGACTCGCAATCTCATAGTTCCTAGTGGGATTCATTTCCGATGCGCCACAATGGGAACTCCTGAAGGGAGTTTTCAAATTACAGATTGTATTTCATTTCTAGTGATTGGTCTTTTCAAATTATCTGTTTCTTCTTGATTCAGTTTTGGTGGGCTCTATATTTCTATAAATTTACCCATTTCTTAGTAGGTTGTCCAGTTTGTTGGCATATAATTGTTCACAGTATTCTCTTACATTTTTTTTGTATTTCTGTGGCTTTGGTTGTTATTTATCCTCTTTTGTTTCTTATTTTGTTTATTTGGGTCCTCTCTCTTTTCTTCTTGGTGAGCCTGGACAGAGATTTATCAATTTTAATTACCCTTTCAAAGAACCAGCTCTTGTTTTTTTATTTTTTTTTCTATTTTTAGAAATCTCTGAGAATGTTATTTTAATAGCTGCAGAGTATTCTATGGAAAGGACATACCCCAGTTTCCTTAGTCATTCTCCCTTGGTTAAGCATTTATATTACTTTCAAATTTTCGCTAATACGAATAACCAATTGATTAAACACTCTGGAACATAGCATTTGTTTTTACCTCTTGTTATTAGGACAAATTTCTAGATGTGTAGTTACTGAGTGAAGCAGTGTAAACATGTATGAGGCTTTTGGTCCACTGCATCCAATTGTCAGGGGCCACTGTCGATTTCTTTGTTTTTAGATGGGAGTTTGCACTTCATTTGGTTTGCTTTTGTCACTGGGACACCATTTTTATGCCTTTTTCCAATTTTCCAAACCAAGGATGGATTCCAATGCCTGAAAGTGTGGGTCCCTTTGCATGGTTAACAGATCGCCCATGATGGATAAAGTAAACATGGTAGCACACAATGAAATATTACTCAGCTATAAAAAGGAGTGAAGTTCTGATACCTGTTATAACATGGATGCACTTGGAAATTATTCCAAGAAGCCAGACACAAAGGGTCACACATTTTGTGATTCTGTTTATATGAAATATCCAGAATTGGCAAATCTCAAGAGAGACAGAAAGTAAGTTAGGGGTTCCCAGGGCCTGTGGGGATTAGGGGGAATGGGGATTACTTTGTGAGTATGGAGTTTCCTTTAGGGATGGCAAAAATATTTTGGAAATGGGTGGAGGTGATGGTGGCAGTGGCAGAACACTGTGAATGTATTAAATGCCACTGCATTGTGTGCGTTATGATAGTTAAGATGATGCATTTCATGTTACCTGCTTTTTTTTTTTTTTTTAAATCTTCCATCACGTTCAATCCCAAGAGACTGGCTCTAATTCCTTGTGCCAAATAGTAGGACCTCTTTGCATGTTATGTGCATTCTACCTCAATGGAAAAAACATACCTGGTATGTATCAGAGTTCCAGATAAAGGAACCAGATAAGGGAACTCACTTGGGATCACAGGGGCCCCTTCATCTATTTCAGCTTATCTGGTCCAGGCCATCTGAGAAGCAAAGCACATTCCTTTTGGAACCAGAAGAAACTAGATCAAAGCTATGGTTTCAGTAGATGACAATTAATTTTCTAGTAACTAGCCAGGTAAATTTAGATAGAGCACATTTCTCATAGCCTTTACTTTCTCTTCAAAGAGACTGCCTAGTAGGACAAGATCTAGTTTTTTCAAAATAAAATAGATTTAAAAAGACACGTGGAAGAGTCAGCATTTTAATATAGTGCTGGGGGGCTGCTTAACGTAAATATTACCCCCAGAGCCCATGTTACTGACTAGCCTGTCGAAGTTCATCTTTATAAAACCTCTCTCTGGTTCTTTAATTACTCATTTTGTGAGGGAATGAGTTATTGACTATAAAGTTGGCCAGAGAGAGTCTCTGGGAATTAAAACCTGAATGTAAATTAATAATTAGCTCACCTGGCCTCAATTTTCAGAAGTGAAATTTATTTCCATATCTCTGTAAAAGTTGCCACATAGCTGGCTCATTGGAAATCTCCTAATTATAGGGAAATGGGGCTAAATCTCTTTCTCTCACTATCTCGGAGATTTAAGATTTTTTTTAAATGACAGCTTTGGCTTTGGTTATGCATTAGAATCAGTGTTTCTGAAAGTTTAAAGATATCGATATAAAATAAAGATAGTCTTTTGTCTGGCAAAGTGAAGAAAAGCACCTTTAGAAATTTCCATTAGAAAGTAAGTAGCCATGGTGGAAATGAAATTTCCATTAGTCTTATTCACAAAGCCTGGGGGACTTTTGAAAAGTGTTTTAATAGAAAAATCTAGCTCAAGGGACTTACAATTAAACCCTGAAGATGAAAAAAAATTAACTTCCTCGTCTTTGTAGTTATTAGATGTGTGATGAAGGAAAACCTGTTTCAAAGATGAGCCCTTCCGTACAATGACATATTAATTAATTAACTAATTAATTCACTCATTCAGTAAGCATTTACCCGTAGCGCCTCCGTGTTTCAATTGCATCATGCTAAGATCCATTGGTGCAAAGACTATATATGAGAGTGTTTTTGACATCAGAGTTCTTTTTCATAATTCAAGGCACATTGATCACGAATATTGATACAAAGCAGATAGGACTATGCCATGTAATTAGTGTGACAAGTTCTACACAAAGGGGAAATGTGCTTACTGGCTGAGGAGATTTGAGAAGATTCAATAGAGACAATGACCATGGCCCTGGCCCTGGAAAGGTAGACAGCCTTTGAACAGGAAAGATGAGAGAGGGCATTTTATGTGGGGCAAACAGCAAGTGTGCCAGACAGGTTTTGTTCTGTCTGAGGCATGGTTGCTGCTCTCATTTGGCTCAAGTGGAGGCTGTCAGAAGAGTGGGGTCTGAGACCAGGTAGGTAGAGGTACAGCGGTACAAGGCAACAGAAAGGCGAGTGGCGCTGGACCCTAGAGGGTCCTGAGACAGAGACGGAAACTGACTATTGCTCTGGAAGGGGTCTGTCAGACTGGGTGCTCTCGGCCCTTTTCTCTTGTGGGGGCTGCTAAGGACATTGACTGTTCCCTTGATGAAGCCGCTTTGCCATCTTAGCCTTTCGTTCCCCTGCAACAGAAGCCCTTACATGAAGGGAGAAACATGCCATATTCTAAGAGCAAGTGGAAATCTTGGGCTTTAAAGTCACTGCTTTTATTGAAGAATAAAACAAAGTGCTTCTCATTTTACTTGGGACTGTGATGCTGTGGTGTGTTGGAAGAAGGAAGCTATTTTCTGGCTGTGAATGCCCCTCCAGTGGCTGATGATTTAAAGTCAAGTAGGAGAGAGCTACGTGGACACCCAGGATGTTTCATCTCAAACTCCTTCTTGCAGGGGGAGGGTGTAACCTGTTAGATTCAAACTGGCCACGGAGGTAAAGACATTCATTGGCTCCTACAGAGGGTCTTGGAGTGGAGGGAAGAGGGCTCTTTGCATAAGAGGAGCAGGAAAGAGCAGACAGAAGGCGAGCTAAAGGCCATGGTGAGCCTGGCCGGGGAGAAGGGTCGCCACCAGTGGCAGCCATAGCAAGACGGAAAGCAGGCAGCCATTAAGACTGGGGCAGTGTCCTTGGTTTCCAGAAAGGCTTTTGTATGAATCATGAGCCTTTAAAGGCAACCGTGTGTCAGTGCCAATGCTAGTGTGAGATAGTGCCAGTGCCAGTGAGGGGCCCGTGAGGATCCAGATTTAAGGGTTAGTTCACCTGGGCACATGTAGGGTTACTAGGAGTGTCCTTTTTCAATTTCATTCGGAAATTCTCATTTGCAATCCTTCCCTCCATCCTTCCATCTTCCCATCCATCCCTCCAGCCACTCATGCATCTATCCCTTCATCCGTCCCTCCGTCTCTGAGCACAGCATATAATAACGCCCTCCTCAAATCAAGGTACTGCCATTCGCTTGCTTATTTATTGTCCTTACCCACTCCTCCCACATCCCTTGGACTAATTTCTGGGGGAGTACATGTTCTCTCTGTCTTGTGCACATCACATCTCAATACCTAGGAAATTACTTGGCCCATAGCAAGTGCTTACTATTTATCAAATAAATTCATTAATTCATTATCATTAAGTCATTCATCCAACATTACGTATGTACTATGTACTAGGCTTTATGCTATATTCTGGGCTTACAGAAATGAACAAAAGACATGTTCTTTGCACCCAAGAAACTAATACTGGGACAAAAGTAAAAAGAACACAATAGGAGTTCCTGTCGTGGCTCAGTGGTTAACGAATCCGACTAGGAACCATGAGGTTGTGGGTTCAATCCCTGGCCTTGCCCAGTGGGTTAAGGATCCGGCGTTGCCGTGAGCTGTGGTGTAGGTCACAGACGCGGCTTGGATCCTGCGTTGCTGTGGCCCTGATGTAGGCTGGTGGCTACAGCTCTGATTCGACCCCTAGCCTGGGAACCTCCATATGCTGCTGGAGTGGCCCTAGAAAAAGCAAGCAAACAAACAAACAAGCAAACACAATAAAACACATATTTGATAATAGCAATATAGAGAGACGAGAGGAAACCACATTTATTAAATAGCCGCTATGCCCTCATTCCTGTGTGTTGTCTTCCATGTGATTTATTTTTCTTAGATCGCCTTTGCAGGCATGCTAATTTCCACTCTCCTGATGAAGAAGCAGAGGCTCTGAGAGATAAAGCAACTTAGCTCTTGCTAATAAATGTGCTTCGAGAGTACAGAGAGGGTGGGGTTTGTTCTGTTGGTGAAGGGATATAGAACTAGTTCAAGAAGACCCTCAAAGTAGGTGCGAGCTGCACCGCAACTTGGAGAAATAAGCAAGCTGGCACCATGTGGAGAGAGAGGAGAGGAGGGAAGAGAGGGTTTCTGGCACTTCTTCCAGCAGAGACGCAAGAGAGCAACACCCCTTTCAAATGAGAAAGTCCGTATAATAGGAGGTTCATCAATAAATATGGCGCATGAGCCAAGGCACCTGAAATGAAAGGTGTGACGCCTGTTCCCCGAATACCTAACATCCTGTTTCCATGGCATTAGTCTCCCAAGAAACCAAGAAATGACTGACTTGCTATTTGGCTTCTTTTTAAGGACAATAGTGATCCCGGGGAAGGGAAGACCCGTTTGCCTTCCCAGAAACAGACTACAGTCTTAAATTTAGCAGGCTGAGTCAACATTCTCCAGTGCTGAGGTCTGCCATCCAGGGATTCCATTTTCCTTCAAGAAATCATTATCTTTCAGACGAGAAGGATGCACAAAGCATTCTTAATTCATTAGTTTCTAGTTATTCTACCCTGTCTTGGATGGTAGCCTTTGTTTGGTATTTAGCCATAACATATACACCCAAACTATCTTTTCCCTCCCCCACCATCTCTAAATTATATGGGTCATTGCCTTGCCCTCAACTCCAATTTGACAATCCCACTCTGGTGTGAGAAGAAACTAAGCGTATCAGGTTCCTTTGCCCTAAACAGTTAATTCATCTCACATGGTTGAGCAGTTCCTTCCCAGGAAGTGCCTGCCCAGGCTCAGAACGGGGTCAGCCCCAACTGTCACTGGGGGTGAGGGCTCGGGGGTGGCAGCAGATACCTCTCCTTTCTGCTGCTTCCCCTCTAGACACCGCCAAATATTCCAATCATTAAAAATAAACATTTGCTTCATGCGTACGTCTTCTGTAATGTGATTCCCTGATGCACTACTATCCTGTTATTAATTAAAAATGTAGAGCTAATATTAAGAATCTGTAAAGGCTTGAAGAAGTTGTATGGGCTAGTGATTCGCTCAAATTTAGAAGAGATAAATCCATGAAGAATTAAAAAAAAAAATGTGTTGTCCCCGGCAGATTGAAAACCACAACCCCCCAAACAAAACCATCTTTATGGCCCGCTCTGCAGATTCCAGCTCTGTGTATAAACAGAGATCCTCGGATATCTCTGTGCTCCTGGCAGTGGCTCAAATTTTACAATTGTTTTACTGAGGTGTCCATTGGTATTAGGCCCTCCTGCTTTTGATCATTCTGACTTGCTGTCTCCTTCTGAACTGGGTTTCTGTAACCAATTTACAGGACGGCGGATTCAATTTCAGTGGCCCCGTGGCAGCTGACGCGAACAGCGCAGCCCGGGCACTCGCTCTTCCCAACCGTCGAGCTGGCTTTTGTGCCATCAGCAGGCCTCCTGGGTCATTCATTGGCTAGCTGATTACAGGCAGCTGAAGGTCCATAAAAAGAGCCCCTGGGGGTCTTTCACAAGCTCCTGTCTGTTCACCTCCTAGAAAAACCCTCAGAGTCACCCCACTGTCATTCTCTTGGGGCTTGTCCAGAACAACGAGAAATGGGTTGGTAATACCCAAAGAATATTGTGCCAAGGGGGTTGGCCGGCCTTGATCAGTCCTACAGCAGGCCCTCCCCTGACCCATCAATATTCTGGGTAACTGGACAAAGAAATTTGACTCTTTCTTTTAGAATCAGCGGGAATTTTGTATCTCGACAAGTGATAAATGTATACATTTTTCTCTCTGATAAAGACTTCTTTGCCAGGAGAGAAGCTCCTGAGAATCAGTAACGCATTTATTCCTGGTTAACAGAAGGGGTTTCGAATCTTTTCAGGACCCATCAACTACTTCCAACTCGAAACTTTGTAAAGACTCCATCCAGCTGCCAACATCTGCCTCAAACCTAACATGAACCTTCAAAAGGCCTCTGCCAAGAAAACTCTTGAACCTGCCTTCTTTTTATGACCTGCACCCCCAAAGAAGGTTTTATGGCTTTGCAGAGGTTTTGTCTTCTATTCCCAGGCTGGGTCTCAACCCGTTCCAACTCCTCCCCACCTTTTTCTCTTACAAACCTTTGAAGGGCAACGGGAGGCAGAGCAGATTTCTGCCTCCTTCCCCAGTTCTTTTTCCTCTGTCGGGATTTGCAGGTCTGGGCAAGAGGGGAGGTAACATGGCATCAATGTCTGTGTCCCACCCTCATTTCCCTCCAAGCTGCTGCCAGGGAGAGCGTAAAGCACTGATAAAGACACCACCAACATGTAGCCCCTTTGACTGAACGAGCCCAAAGGGAGGCAGACACTCGAGGACTTTATTTAGCAGTCTGCCACCAGGGCGAGGGCTTCAGGACAGGCTGGATCTTTTCTTGTCTGATGTTCCATCCTGCAGAGAGGGCGTTGAGCTGCCCGGACCTTTGTCTCAGCGAACCTAAATACCCCTCCCACGACATTATGCAGAGCGGATGCCTGAGCCTTTCAAAGACTGAGGGGCGTGCAAAGGCCGTCCGGGGGACCCGCCACTTCAGAGGGAAGAGAGAGGGAGCCGACAGACGCCGGGGACAATGGGAGCTGGGGCTTTGTAACTCAGAACCCCGTGCCTCTCTCTCTCAGCTCTCCTCCTCTGACCTTCCCCAATTTGACCAAACAATGGAATTGTGGGAATGCCAAAATCTAAGCAGCTTTGCCGGGGGCTTTTGCATTTCTGCTTGAAGTCTTGCTTTCAGATGGAAGAAAGTCATTGAAGGAAGGTGGGGGGTCAGGGGAGGGCTTCATGTAGATTAATCTGTGTTAGGCTGCACAATATGAGGCGATGGCTTTGTCAGCAAGCAGTGGTCCATCCTGAGTGTTTCTGATTTTGAGTTAAAGCCTCGAGAGATCACTGCCTCCACTCCATGGCCCCCACAGGCTAGGAAAGACGTGGCTTTGAAGCTGACTTGAGTCTGCAGATCAAAAATACTTGCAGTCATTACTCAATGGTGGCAAAATTTAAGGAGTGGTGGGTAGATTCAAATCATTCCTATTACAGAGCTGACACAAACTTCACCTGGTCTAAGTTTTCGGCAGGGTGAAGGGATCCTCCTGGGTTATCAGTGTTTGATTTTCAGTGAGTTTAGCTTTTCTCTCTTCACATCCATTTCTGATTTCTGAAATGTAGCAAGCTGACATTTCAGATTAATTCCATTCATGCATTAGACTGGTTAGTGATGGAAGAGGAGCCGCAGAAGTCTGTTTTTGGAGAAGGAGACCCCAAGACTTTCAAGGTCTCTGCCTGCCTAAAAGTATCCAACCACAGTGGAAATTGGGATGAAACATATAGCCCTGCTTCTGATGTGTTTCCATGGCTTTTTGGTTTGGATGGAACAGAAAACCCAGAGCAAACAGTCTTTCTGAGGACATAAACTTCCACTTTTCATTTTTTTTTTTCCAAGCTAGAGAAATGCCAAAGTTTTCCAACCTCAAAAGATTCTGATTTCAGATCTGCTCAAAATTTGCTGAAGGCCTGTGCATTTCTTATCTTGGCGGTTTTTGCTTGCTACTCCTGGTGAGTGTAAAAGTCTATTTCAGAGACTCTGATGGCGGTTCCCTATAGCAGAAGGCTTACTCCCAGCTGACAGAGCGTTTCTGCTTCTCGGCAGCATGTGTCAGTCAGTGCACTGCTCTGACACGAGAGAAAAATTTCTTCCTACTGATAACCTAAACCTGGTGCATATCAGAGGCTCAATCATGGTGAAACAAACCAGACAGTGTATTCTGCCCTCTCCTCTCACTGTCCTTTTTGATAATCTGCTAGTCTTAATTTCTCCCTGTTCAATTTCTTAGCTCTCTTATTAACCTTTGATTTAGAATTCCAACTGCACTTTCTAAAAGAGGGTACTTGCATCTTGGAGGCAAATCGGAAAACCAGCCCAACTGGGTCTTTGGTTGAATGTATTTGCCAGTGGTGAGACATAGTCACTGAAAACCAAACAAACCAAAAACCACCCCCCCCCCCCGCCCCAAACCAAGAGGGTGCTGGATCTGGGGAGGGAAGAATGTCTGCTCTGGGCTTGCCAGACACCACTGAGCTCAGCAGGTACCGCACTGGGAACTGCATTTGAAGAGGAGCCTGGCCCCGTTGGAGTCAGTGGCAGAGAGAGCTTTCAGCTTCCTGATGTGTTTAGTTTGACCTACAGCCTGATTTCAAGAGTGAATGCTTTTCACTGAGCATGGACTGAGAGAAGGGCATGCTCCCCCTTTTTGCCTTCCATCCGGTCCTCATCACTCACGGCTGTCCCTTGCCTGACTTTTGAAGGCAGCTGAGAGTCTGCCAGGTAAAATTCCAGGTACCGGGGACATGCCTTTGTGGGCGGAGAAAGCCCTTGCCCCCGTGAAGCTTTTGTTCTGGGAGGGGAGACTGAAACAAAATAACCCCTACCCCCCAGAGAATTTCCAGGATCATTTTTGATAGTGATCTGTGCCCTGTAGAGCATGGTAGAGTGTAACTTGGCGGAGGGTGATGGAGGAGGAACGTTACAGGGGATGGTGAGGAAGGTCACGGTGATGGTGACATTGAGCTGAGCCCTGTGACACTTTGAGGAAGTGGCAGTCCGGGCACAGGGCAGAGCAGGTGCAAAGTCAAGAGGCTGCTGTGAGATGGCAGAGGTCCAGTGTGGCAGCGTGGAAAGAGTGAGGAGTGATGGGGAGATGACAGTGGAGCAGTGGTCTTTGCAGGTGGAGTCAAGTTTGGAAGTCACTGGAGGAGGCTGGGATTGGCTATGACTGTGGTACCCAAGTGGAACTAGGTGCCTGTTGAGGTCCCTTCCAAATGGATTCGGAAACTCCGATTGATGCCTCCATGGGCTGCGTGAGACTAGTTGCCAAACTTTCCATCAAATGAGTGTTCTGGTCTTTATTAATAGAGTTCTCATGACATGTGCAGAAGTATTGCAGCTGCAAGCAAGGGCTCCAGCCCTGTTTTGCAGAGAAAAGAGAGGATGGTGAGATTCAATGAATTGGCTGCAAAGACTCAACAAGCCATGAGCAGCACCTGAAATAAAGCCCCACTGTGCTGGCTCCTCTTGCTCTAAGCGTGGTCCGACGATTTCTGCCTGTATCGCCTCATTATTATTCACTTAAATGGGTGTGATCTGAAAGGGAGCATTGTTTCAGAATCAATAAGGAGCCGAGTTCGTGTAGTACAGTGGGTGTCTGAACTTCAAGTACCTCCTTATCACCAACGCACAGCAGAGGATAGATCCAAATACAACACATTATCAGGCTCTGCTGAGTGTCCCAGCCCAGCAGCTGTATTAATGGAGCTCTTTATATCCCTTCCCTTATGAACTGGGTTGTCTCACTTTCATTTCTCTGGGAACTTCTAAAGACAGCTCTTGCTGAAGAATGACAAGGGTGTTTGAGGTGAACAGAAACCATTTGCTCAATGGAGTTCATGCTGGCAACATGGGGGAAAAAATATGTAAGAAACGACCACTGCCCTTCTAAGATGGCAGGGAAGGGTTCAATGACCTGCTTTGTGGCATGGAATTCCAGATCATAAATTTATGGTGCTGGACTTACACCCTTAGTATTGGCTTCATAAGTTTTTCTCCGAATCTACCTGTCTGCAATTACAAACTTAAAAAAAAAAAAATTAACCTGTTTTCGCGCTTAGAATCCTAGTAATTACCCATTGGATTTAGCCTGTGTGTGGATGTAACGCTGCAGTAATTTTGAAAAGATCTAGGTTATCAGAATTATGCCACTGGTGAAAACTTTTAGCAAAACTCTTTCTTGTGACCGACCTGCTGGTAGGTGATTGTTATGACTCCCTGGTAGGCACTTTCAGGATGAATGGTAGTTTCAAATAGTAAATAATCCTAACAAATTCAAAATGAGCCTGCTTGGGATTTATTGTTATCGTGATTTTCTGTTGTTGTGATATCCCATTTTATATACCCATTGGCCTCATCCTCTCTATAAGTATGTTTTGCATACTGTTTAAATATTTTCTTTTCTTTTCTTTTTTTTTTTGGCTGCGCATGTGGCACATAGAAGTTCTCAGGCCAGGAATCAAACCCGCACCACAGCAGTCAGCATGCCAAATCCTTACCCACTAGGTCATCGGGGAACTCCCAAATGTTCAAATATTTTTCTGAGTCAACATAGAAGATTATAAAATAAAAATCTGGATTTCTAGCTCCTCTCGAAATACGAAAAGATCAGTCAGCACCAGATCTACCCAGGGCCTGTGTTTGCCCTGAATCCACAGTCCCCACCACTCCCTATTACTCTTGCCCGAGGCTGATGCCAGTCTGTGATTTATCATTACACTCATTTGTTTTAGGAGTAGAGAAATACTTTGTATGTGTGTCTTCATTTTATTATTATCATTATTATCTTTTTGCTTTTTAGGGCCGTACTTGTGGCATGTGGAAATTCCCAGGCTAGGGGTTGAATCAGAACTATAGCTGCCAGCCTACACCACAGCCACACGGATCCACAGCAATGCAGGATCCGAGCCACATCTGCAGCCTACACCACAGCTCGCGGCAACACCAGATCCTTAACCCACGGAGCGAGGCCAGGGATTGAACCTGCAGCCTCATGGTTCCTAGTTGGATTCATTTGTGCTGTGCCACAACGGGAACTCTTGTATTTGTGTCTTTATGAAAAACGGAAGTAAAGCGATTTCCCCAGATGACTGCTTGACAAAATGGGGAGTGCTCTGTGTTTCATAAGTTGAGAAATATCTGGTGACCAGGCTCATTGACAGTGCCCCCTAAATTCACTTGCCTTTGTCACACGCACACATGCATTTCGTCTCCAAGGAAAAGGTAACCTTCCCTACCTTTTCCATGAGTTCTCAGCTTAAATATCATCTCCCCATCCCCACTTTCCCTGATTTTCCTGTGTTAGATTCGGTGGCCCTGCTCTGTCCGGCTGACACTTGCCTCAGCACAGCCATTGCCAGGCTTTCTTGTAATTACAGGTCAAACATCAACCTCTGACTCTTAAGTTGTCTGAGGTCAGAAACTGTCTTTTCATTGTCGTCACCGCAATCTTAGGGACCTAGTAGGTGTGCAATATGTATTTGTTTTAAGTAACTAATTAATTTTGACCAAGCCCACAGCATGCAGCATTGCCAGGGCCAGGGCTAGGACCCAAGCCACAGCCATGACAATGCCAAATTCTTAACTGCGAGGCCACCAGGGAGCTCCCAACAATGTTTTTTTAAAGAGTGAGTGAGGTCACTGCAATGTGGATTTTCCTTTGAGTCTTCAAAACAAGTTTTTAAACTCTTCATTATAGTTTCAACATAGAGTGACTGCTTCTGAGAAGAGGACTTTTTTTCTCTTTTAACTCCATAGCAGAAATTAGTTTAAACAACTATTATAGAGATAGTACGATTCATGCAATAAGTATGAACTGAGCACCTGCTATGTGCCATGTACTATTCTCATTGTTATGGATGCATCGGCCTCTCATGAAGCTTTTATCCTTGTGGAGCTGGGAGATGTGCAGACAATAAACATGTGCCAAACTTATGGTTACCAAAAGGGAGACGTGGGGGGCGGGTAAATTGGAGGTTGCGTGGGATTAATATATACACACTACTCTATATAAAATAGTAAAAAATAACCAGGACCTACTGTGTAGCACTGGGAAATCTACTCATTGCTCTGTTATAACCTATACAGGAAAAGAATCTGAAAAAGAGTAGATATATGTGTATGTATAACAGATTCACCGCATACCTGGAACTAACACAACGTTGCAAGTCAACTATAATAAAATTTTTTTAAAAACATGTAAAAACAGATAAGTTTGGGTATTGATAAACATTGCAAAGGAGTTAAAACAGGCAGGTGGACCAGAGAATGACTGGGGGGTGCGGGGTGTCAGGTGGAGGAAAGAGGCTCCCGTGGCCGAGATTGTCAGGGAATATCTTTTCCGTGACCTGCTACTTGAACTGAGAGGTAAATGATGAGAAAATGCCACCTTTAGGAAAATCTGGGAGACGAGTGCTCCAGTTACAGCAAGGAGCAAGTGCAAAGGGCCTGTGTGTTTGAGAGACAAAGATGGGGCTAATGACGCTGGAGCTTGAGTGAGGAGCCGGCTATGAGACAAGGTCAGAGAAAGAAGGATCTTAGAGGCCACATAAGAACATGGACTTTTTTATTCCAAGAAGTGCTATGCCTTTCACAGACAGGCAGACTCCAGATTTCTCTTGGCAGACAGAGGGGTGTCCTGGAGAAAGTGTGGGCTTGAGAATGAAACAGACCTTGGCTTGAATTGCCTCTCCACCTTCTCCCAAGCATGACCTTCAGCGAGTCTTTCATTTCTTGGAGCTCAGATTCCAGCTGTAAAATAGGATTAAGGCTTTCAATGTGATTGATTCATGCCTTTGTCCATTCATCCCACAAACACTTCTTGCACTTCTGCTGTGTATCAGGCCCTGGAGGTAGACCCATCAAAAAGACAGATGGGCTTTTCCTGCTATCATGGAGCTCATGATGGCTGTTATGGAGGTGACAGTCAATTGATAGCAAGCACTAGATGTTAACTTCAGGTAGTGGTCTGTGTGATGAAGAGAAGACACAGCAATGGATAAAGGAGACTGGGAAGGAGCTGCTTGACCTACTGAGTTGTTCCCACTTTACTTTTGAGGCCACTAGGGGTCAGAGACATTAAGGACTTTGTCAAGGTCACTCTGCCTATAAGAGGCAGAACCAGAAATCAAATCCTGTCTTTCTGGTTCCACAGTCTTTGTTCTTTCAAGACATGACATAGCTGGTTTTACTCCCCAAGAAGCAGAATAATAAATTACCTGTTTTGATTGAATGACTTTTATCTGTGAATTGGGAATTAATGCCCAAACCACCCAGGTGACGGCTTCATGCCAGGCTCCACTGCACACGAGTTGACAGAACTTCAGCATTTCTTTGGAATTACGTGGCTGCTAAAATGACCTGGGATGGAGTATGGCACCCGGCTTGCGGTCTGAGTGGACCCTATTCCCACAGTTACCTCCATCTACTGTAGCCCTCAGGGTCTCCAGGGCACGTTCCTGCCTCCTAGTTCATCTGATGCCCAGGCCAACCCTTTGACGAAATGGCATTCCTCCTGCATCATAGATGGAGACCCTCAGGTTCTGAAGAGTAAACTGACTTCGCTGTGCTGAGCAGATATCAGGGGGCTGGGGCACGACTGGAATGCGCTCTTCAAGGTCTAATCTTAGGCTTTCTATCTCCTTGATTCTTCCCAGGGGCCTTCCTACCTCCAGATGCTCTCCTTCTCCCCAAGCCTATAACCCTAGGGGGATACTTTCCAGTGACACATCTTAAGAAATACATTTCGATTGTAGGGGTGGGAGCTGATCTAAGCAGAAGACCCCATGGTTTGACTTGAAGACTTAATACCTTTAGTAGTGACACTTCAAAGAACAACCGGGAGTTCCTGCTGGGGCAAGGTGTGTTAAGAACCTGACTATAGCAGTTCAGGTTGCTGGGGGAGGCACAAGTTCAATCCCTGGCCAAGTGGCAGTGGGTTAGAAGATCTGGCATGGCCACAACTGTGGCATAGGTCACAGCTGTGGTTTGGATTCCATCCCTGGCCCAGGAACTTCCACATGCTGCAGGTGCAGCCATAAAACAAAACAAAACAAACAAACAAAACCCACAAAAAAACCTCATCCAGTGGGTGGGGAGAACTTTATTTATTTATTTATTTGGTTTAGGGAGTCTTTCTATAGGAATTGAGTGTGGTTTTAACCCAAACATTTTGAAGACATTAGTCTTATCCAGAGCTGCTCTTGCTTTTGAAAGACTGATTATTTTTTTAAAAAACTTTTAATGAATGAGAAGGATTCTTGAATATATGCAGTGGGGCTTTGGGGAGTGGAGTGGGGGTGGGGGCCACTAGGGAAAATGTTCATGCCTCCCCCATCCCTAGGTTTTCAGGCACCTGCTCCTTGCCTTCTGATCCATCCTCCCTGTCTCTTAGGAGGCTAACCTACACCCTGGCCAGGAAGTATCCGATTTTGCAAGATGGCACTAAACCCTAGTGTGGCTTCCCTCTTTCTCCTCTTCCTGGAGCACCTCATTCAGACCCACAGTGACCATTTCACTCCAGAGGGGGAGAGCCACAACCTTCTTCCCGTTAGACTTTGCCTTTCAGCCGAAGATCTGATTGTCTATTAGCTATTTTCTCTGGCATCTCTTGAAGAAAGCTCCATTGCAACTTGTCGAGACAGATTTTCACTCCCCAGACCCATTGTTTTTCTAGTGATTTCTGTCTCAATGAGTATTACTGCTATCTATCCCATTACACAAGCCAGGAAATGAGGAATTAGTGCTTCATCTCCAGCCCAGATCTAGTTCAGCCCCGTTTTAGCTCCTAAATAATTCTGGTATGTAAACAGTCGTCTCTCTATCCCCCCCCCCACCCCAGTCCAAGGTGCTCCAAGCACCCCTTTACCCTGCTCCCTGCTCATCACAGGGCAGCCAGACAGGTCCTTTCAGAGGGCAGCGCTGGTCATGTGACCTCATGGCTTAAAACCCTCCAGTTGTTTTTTAGTTAGAGTAAACATGGAATTCCTTGACGTTCCCTACAGGGACTTGTTGAGTCTGGACCCTTCTACCTTTGTAACCTCATCTTAGCTATGTTTGTCCATGTGCTCTCTCCTCCAGCCATGCTGGTCTTTTTTCCTGCCTACGACACCATAGCCTCTTTTCACACGATTCCCTCTGTCTGGAACACTCTTTCATTCTGTCTTTGCTTGGTTGAGTCATATTCGCCCTGTGGTTCCCAATTTCTCTTCTTCTTCTTCTTCTTTTTTTTTTATGTTTTCATTTGTATTTTTTTGTTGTTTCCTCGAAGTACAGTTGACGTACGCGGTTGTGATAACTTCTGCTGTACAACAAAGTGATCCAGTTACACACGTACACACAGCCGCTCTCTTTCAGATTCTTTTCCCACATTGATGATCACAGAACACTCTGTGGAGTTCTCTGTGCTCCACAGCAGATCCCCGTAGGCGAATCATTCCACATACCTCCGTGTGCGTAGACCAATCCCAAGCCCCCGGTCTTATCACTGTGCAGGCACGTTGTTCCCGGCCAGGCTGAATTCCTTCATTTACAGACTCAGTGATGCTCTCCTGCCACTTGGAAGCCCTTTTCCTACTTACGGCTTTAAAGCTTTATTCATGTGATCATTAATCTCTCTCCTCCACTAGCCTGTGACTTTCATGAGCACAGGGGCCCTGCCTGCCTTTGCCCCAAACGCAAGTGTAGGAGCTGACGTTGAGGACTGAGCAGAGGTCTCCTTACCATGAACAGTCACTGGAAATTAATACCCCCTCTAAGTTCTGAGGGTCCAGTGGTATCAATCCCAGAGAGCCGGTTTGGAGTAATTGACCTGAATTTCTTTTCCTACCGCCACCGCCATCATCGCCACCTCCGCCACCCCCATCCCTGTCCCCATCGTCACCACTGTCACCTCCAGCACCAGCTCCACCATCCTCCTCACCAGCTCTGGCATCCGAGTGAGACCACTGTCACTTCCCTATTATGTGACCCAACCAATTGTTCATCGGTTTCTTGGAAACATCTAGAGTTCTGATGAAGTTGTCCCAGATATTTATACTATATTATTTGTGAAGTATCTTTTTAACTAAAAAAAAAAAAAAAAAATAGTATTTTTGCTTCAGGCCTTAGAGAGTTTAGATCTTCAGGTTGAAACACACACACATCCTCCCAAAGGTAAGAACTGGGATCTCATTTATTCACATAACAAATATTTCTTGAGCGCCTTACATGTAAGGTGCTCTACTAGAGGCCGAGAATACCGGGCCCTCAGGGAACTTATATTACAGTGAAGGAAATAGGCAATAAACAAATAAACTAAAAACTGTATATGAGGAAGGTAAACACTAGAGTGAAAACAAAGTGATATAATAGAGCCTGAGCGGGCTACTTCAGTTTGCATAGGGCTATTAACTTATTTTGCAATGTAACAAGCAGCATTCAAATCGCAGTGGCTTATGAAAACAACAAGGATTTGTTCTGAGATGGCTCCTTTATGGGTTCTTCATTCATTTTGGATCGGGGATTATTTGGATATATTTTTGTTAGCAGAAGCAGTGGGTTAGTTAGTGGAAAGGTGTCATCGTTCTTAAGGCTTCAGACCTGGTCCGCCTTTCATGATCAAAGCAAATCATGTGACCCACACCAGGGAGAAACGTTGCTCCTCCCTCCAGGGAGAGGCCCTGAAAAGACCCCTGGAGGAGGGTGGATGTCTCCTCCTCTTCCTGGGAACAGAGAGTTGGGAATGCACCCTGGAGAGCTTGGGAGCCCTCAGCGTAGGTGACATGCCAGGCGAGACCTACCCAAAGAGAAGGAACCAGCCTTTGATCACCTTGAGGAAGAGATCCGGGTAGAGCGCCCAGCGGGAGGGTGTTCCCACCGCAGGAACAGGCTTGGGGGATTGGGTGAAACAGAATAGAATCAAGTGTGGCTGGAGGAGGGTGGCAAGAGGGAGATTTGGAGGGTCAGCAGGTGTCTGATCGTGGGGGGCAGGAGGGGGACTGACAGGTCAAGAGTGAGCGTCTGGGTTTTGCAATGAGAGGAATGGGTGTGACATGTGTACTTCAGTCTCAAAACCCCAGCCTCGTGCGGTGCCTATTGTCTGGCAGGCAGGCAGGAAGGGTCGGTCAGCTTTGAAAACCTCTAAGGATGCCCTGACATCCCCCCCGCCCTCCACCCAGAGACTTTTTCTCAAGGGGTTGACAGGCTGCCCTAGGAGACTGCAGAATAACGTAACCCAAGCTCCGCTCCTTCACCCTGGAGCCGGGTGTGGACCCTCTGTTTCTCAGGGCTGTGCTTCCCCAGGGAGCCAGCTGACTTTACTGGAGAGAGATCAGGGTGGGCCCCAGATTTGTACACCACTCTGCCACAACCTCCTAATTCAGAGCAGAAGCCTCAATAAGGAATCACTTTAGAAGAAAGGCTGTGCTTTAATTTATTGTTTTTTTTCCCCTAAAGTTTAAACATTCTCTGCACTTGAGTGGCTGTTGCTTATGCATCTGACTTATTTAGGCAATTTGCTATTGTGTGTGTGGTCCAATCCAGCCTGCTTCAGTGAAGTGTATGTTAGATGCTTGGAAATTGTCCAGTGGGCATTGTGTGTGTGTGTGTGTGTGTGTGTGTGTTGGGGGCGGAGGGAGGGAGAAAAGTTGGTGAGAGAATTTTTGACTAGCAACCCAAGCATGATGTTCACAGATGAAGAGTATACATTTAATTTGAAGAATGGATTTTTTTTTTTTAAATGTTGGCTATTGTCGGTCACATTGCAAGCACAGTGACATGGTTTAAATTAGCGTGGTGGAAGCAGTCTACTGCAGAGGAGGCGTGACTGAATTATTAAGCGCCATCTATGAAGACCAAGCACGAAACCATCTCAGCAAATAGAGAAACGTTATGTGGAGTTTTTCGCCAGCTGTGTCCCTGGTCATCGAGCACAACATGTTACAGTTTTGTGCCCAGGGACTATTTTGGGAAAAAAACACTCATTTCATCAAGGGTACAGCTTAAAATTTGAAATTTTGTTTGGATCATCTGCCACGAAGTTGGCATCCAAAAATTCAACATGAAAAATGTTAAGAGAATTGGAAACTAAGGCAGGAAGCACGGCTCACCAGATTTTAACTCTTACTAACTTGTTGGAAAAGAGTATTACTGAGTAATGCTATCACGTTAATGATTTAGACTTTGTTCCTGGACTGTAATTTCTGTGAGGCGCTGGTGGCTAAGTAGAAATCGCAGCTGCTTTAAAAAAAGCAAAAGGGTTGGAGTTCCCCCTGGGGCACCGTGGGTTAAGAAGCCTACGGAAGTGGCTCGGGTTGCTGAGGAGGTGTGGCTTCGACCCCCAGCCGGGTGCAGTGGGTTCAAGGATCCAGCTTTGCCATAGCTGTGGCCTAGGTTTGGCTCGGATTTAGTCCCTGGCCTGGGAACTTCTACATGCTATGGGTGTGGCCATTAAAAACAGGTGTGGGGGGGGCTAAGATTAAATCTTTTTTCTTTGTTTTATTAGGGCTGAACCGTGGCATATGGAGGTTCCCAAGCTAGGGGTCTAATCAGAGCTGTAGCTTCCGGTCTACACTACAGCCACCACAACACCAGATCCAAGCCAGGTCTGCAACCTACACCACAGCTCATGGCAACGCCGGATCCTTAACCCACTGAGCAAGGCCAGGGATCAAACCCACAACCTCATGGTTCCTAGTCAGATTCGTTTCTGTTGCGCCACGACGGGAACTCCAGATGGAATCTTGATTTGGCGTTCTCTAGTGGCTCAGCAGGTTAAGAATCTGGCATTGTCACTGCAGTGGTTTGGGTCACTGCTATGGCACGGGCTCAGCCCCTGGCCTGGGAACTCCCACATACCCCGAGGGGGCGGGGTGTGGGGGGCTGAGAATCAAGACATAGGGGCGGTGTGAGCTTGGGGTAGTCACCTTACTTTGTGCCTGTGTTTACTTGTTTGTAAACCGAGAGTGGCTGTGCATACCCTACACACTTAGAAGAAGGGAGTTTGTGTTTGCAGAAGCCTTTTTAAACGTGCAAGTATGCACCCATATGCATTATAACTTTTACCAATGGTCATGACACGTTGAGGTTCACTGCTGAGCACCACAGATACGCAGAGTTAAGAACGTCCACATTTTTGAAAATTCCCGGGAGCTATTTAGCTGAACAAACCAAAGAAACAGCCAGGGCAAATGTTTCAGCTCTAGCTCTAGGGGAGTAGACTTGGAAGATGGTGGGAAGCAGGTTGGGACTAAGGGCAAAGGAAAAATAAAATCAGAACACATCTGCAACAGGTTTCAAGTAGATGTTCTTCTGAACCTCTCATACTGGAGCCCCTCATTTTGTTCTCATTTCCACATGTCATAGGCTCATCAGCTTGGGGTGATAAACAGCCCCTCTCAGAGACAGAAGCATCTGAGATGAGGAGCAGCCACAGGTGATGGGCGTGGGAGGAGGTTGGGGACCCAAGACAGGTGTGAGATCTCGAGGATAGATCCTGCCCATCTCAAACAAACAGGGGCCCAGCAAGGCTAGGAGCATGACATTATCCCTCAGCATCTGTTTATTGCCCTGGTGAACAAAAGGACAAACGGAGAGGATGATGGGAGACCGGGGCCCGGAATCCAATTCTGCGCCTTCTTGAAGTGCCAGTTGAAGTTCCTTTTTGTGTGGCTTTTCACCAGGTAGGTGTCCTTTTCATCCTGGTTCTTACAGTTTCTACCACTGGGGAGAATCCTTTGGGCCTTTCTTTATTCATTTCTTTCAGTCTGTTTTTATTTTTATTTTTTTGTCTTTTTAGGGCCCCACCTGCTGCATAGGTTCCTGGGCTAGGGGTCGAATCGGAGCTGTAGCTGCTGGCCTATGCCACAGCCACAGCAATGCCATACCTGAGCCCCATCTGTGACCTACACTACAGCTCAGGGCAATGCTGGATCCTTAATCCACTGAGCAGGGCCAGGGGTTAAACCCATGTCCTCATGGATACTAGTTGGGTTCGTTAGCACTGAGCCATGACAGCGACGGAGGAACTCCTCAGGCTATTTTTAAAACAGGAGGTTTTTCTCTGGGGTGTTGGCTCTGTACCAAGGGCTGCCCATTGCCCTGAAGGCTCCAAGAAGAAAAGAGAGCCTCTAGGGATCTCCTTGAGTTCACTGCCGGGAGGGAGGAGTCAACATAGAAGCCAACAGTCAACATTTCTCCAAAGAAGATACAGACATGGCCAACAAGCACATGAAAAGATGGCTCCTTATCTTTTAGTCAATAAGGAACTGCAAATCCAACCCATCCTGAAATCCCACTTCATACCCACTAGGATGGCTATACCTAAGTGAACAGAAGATAACAAGTGTTGGTGAGGGCGTTGGAGAAATTGGAACCCTTATGCAGCGCCAGTGGGAATGGAAAATAGTGCGGCCACTATGGAACCCAGTTTAGAGGTGCCTTAGCAAGTTAGACATAGAATTAGCAGATGACCTAGAAATGCCACTTCTAAGTCTGTACCATAAAGACCTGACAACCGGTGTTCAAATGAAAACTTACACATGAATGTGTCATAGCAGCACTATTTACAGTAGCCCCAAACTGGAGACATTCCAAATGCCAGTCAGCGGATGAATGGGTAAGACAAATGTGGTATAAATCCATACAAGGGAATACAACTCAGTCAGAAAAAGGAGTGGCGTACTGACACTTACTACAATGTGGAGGAACTTCAAAAATACCAGGTTGGGGAGTTCCTGTTGTGGTGCAGTGGTTAACGAATCTGACTCGGAACCATGAGGTTGCGGGTTCAATCCCTGGTCTCAGTGGGTTAAGGATCCAGCGTGGCTGTGAGCTGTGGCGTAGGTCGCAGATGCTGCTTGGATCTGGTGTTGCTGTGTCTGTGGTATAGGCCACTGCTACAGCTCCGATTTGACCCCTAGCCTGGGAACCTTCATATGCCATGGGTGCGACCCTAGGAAAGACAAAAACAAAAACCAAAACAGAAACAGAACACCAGGTTAGATGAAAGATTTAAGACTCAAAAGCTACTTATCGAATAATTCTATTTACACAAAGTACCAAGACTGGGTAAATCCAGAGAGACAGAATGATTGGGGATTACCGGGGGCTGAGGGAGGAACAAATCAGGAGTGACTGCGTAATGCACACAGAGTTTCCTTTCGGAGTGATGAAAAGGTCTAGAATTAGTGCTAATGAATGCATCAGATTGTGAATGTACTCAATGCCACCAAATTACACACTTTAATTGGTTAATGTTATGTTATGTGAACATGACCCCAATAAAAATAAGCAAATTAGTTAAACAGAACTCCAGTATCTCTTCATGGCTTAATGAGGGCTTTCAGAGAAGAGTAGTCCTTGCACTGTGGGAACATGGGTGGAGAGAGCCTGTCTCTGTCTGGGGTGTTGAGTGGGACAGGTGTGTGGAAGGAGGTGGCCTCATTCGGGTAGCATCTTGGAGAGAAAGGGAGTGTGCTCCAGCTAGAGGCAGGCAAGATAGGGGAGTTGGAACAATCATGGTGTGTTTTGGGAACATGAATCTTTTTGCAGGGCTGGTGAGTAGGACCAGCTTGAGATAGTGGAGTGGGAAAAAAAGGAAACAACCAATTACTGACCATTTACTATGTGCCAGGCACCCTGCTAAGGGCTTTGCATCAGCTAGGTCATTTAATTCTATCAACAATGCTGGTATATTTCTGATCTTACCTAAGATGAAACTGAGTGTACGAGGAGGTCATTTGCCCAGTGTTGTATGGAATCTTCCCTTGTACAACTACATGAGAAAAACACACACTCAGGAGGGAGGTAAGAAGGGGAGCATGCAGCTCTATCTGCCCTAGTTAATGCCACTTCACTAGATGTTCAACGGTGTTTTCAGGGATGGCAGGAGAAGCTTTGTTCTTGGGATCCAAACATAAACCCACATTATCATAGGTAGCCTTCTCTAGTGAAACAAGACCAATAGGATATATGTATAGGAAGAGATTTAGTATAAGGCTCATGGAATTATGGAGGCTGAGAAGTCCCATGATCTCCCAGCTGCAGCTGGAGACCCAGGAAAGTTGGTGGTGTAATGAAGTCTGAGTCTCAAGGCCTGAGAACCAGGAGTGCCCAGGGCAGAAAAGACCCACGTTGCAGCTCCAGCCATCAGGCAGGAAGGACCGAATTCTGCCTCCCTCCTCTTTTCTGTTCTAATCAGCCCCTCAGCCGATTGGGCGATGCCCACCCACATGGGGAAGGCAAACTGCTTTCCTGAGGCCACTGATTCAAATGCTAATTTTATCCAGAAACATCCTCACTAACACATCCAGAAATAATGTTTAGCCAAGTATCTGGTTACCCCGTGATCCAATCAAGTTGACACGTAAAATTAACCATCACACACATGTAATTGATCTCCTGTGTGTTGGGTTCTGGAAGACAGTGGCGAGATTGCGTTGCTTTTTATTACCATTTAAAAAATAGTTAAACTGTATTTAAGCAGATCTAGACCAGACTTTTGTGGGCCGCCTGGGTTCAACAGAACACAGTTTGAAAACCACAGCTTGTGTTATCAGAAGTCATTTAGTCCTGTTCAACCATATCATCTGTGCCTCTTGCGCCTTTGAGAAGAGTGCTATTTTCTTGTGGCTCCGTCTTTTATATTACATGTAATATGTGGTCAGAAAAAGTTTTCAATCAGTGACAGGACTGATAGAATTGATATGAGTCAGACTTGATGAATGATCCTTTGTCCAGGTGATTATATATTTCTGTAATGTCTCTTTATGAGCTATTTCATTTTTGACCTCTGTAACTCCTGGAAAATTCTTTAGGGTTCTTCATCCCTCATCTCATCTCTTTTTGAAATAAACATCTTATTATGGAATAATTTTGGATTTACAGAAAAGTTGCAAAGATAATAGAATTCACACACACACACACATGCAGATACCACATCCAGTTTCCTTCATTGTTCACATCTTACATTAGGTATGTTGGTCACGATGGATAAATGAGCATAGATACAACATTATTAAATGTCTATATTTTACTCAAGTTTCCTTTTGTTTTTGGTTTGTTTTTGTTATCGCTTTTGTTTTTTTCCTTTGTTTTTGCCTAAGGTCCTGTTCCATTCCAGAATCCCATCTGGGATTCCATATTACATCTTCTTGTCAAGTGCCCACAGGCTCTTCTTGACTGTGATCATTTCTCAGGCTTTCCTTATTTTTGATGACCTTGGCAGTTTTGATGGGTATTGATGGGTCGGGTGTTTTGTAGAATGTCCCTTCATTGGGATTTTTCTGATGTTTTCCTCAAGAGAAGACTGGGGTTATGGACCTTGGGAGGTGTCATTTGTATCTCAACCACATCAAGGGTACATACTGTCGATGTGACTTGTCACAGTGGATGCTGACCTGGACCACCTAGCTGAGGTCGTGTTTGCCAGGTTTCCCTGCTGCAAAGCTCCTCTTCTCCATTTTCATGTTGTCCACTGGGACAGAAGTCACGATGTGAGTCTGCACTGAAAGAGCGAGAGTTTGTACCATCTTCTGTTTGTTCTCCTTTCTATTCTCAGTGAAGGAGATAAAATGGGAATTATCTATAGAGGGGTGACTATATTTTCCTTCAGTCTTACATTCAGTTTAGGGTTCTCAGCAATGGCCCCACTGACATTTGGGGCAGGGTAATTTTTGGTTGCGTCGATTGCACTGTAGAATGTTTATGGCACCACTGACCCCTATGCATGAGATACTAGCAGCAAACTACTTCCAACCACCAAAAATGTTTCCACACATTTGCTAAATACCCACCCTGGGGCTCAAGATTCACCCACTCCTTGTCTCTACTGAGAACAACTGCTTTAGAGTAAATCAATACTCTGTAGGCACTGTGAAGAAAGATCTTTCTAAAAAAAAAGAAAAATATATATAGTAATATAAACTATTCTTCTCTGGGCACAAAATTTCTTTTTTTTAGATCCAATGGCTTTATTAGTAATTTCTAACAATTTTTTTAAAAAATTAGATAATTCTGGGAAATAGAAGAAGAATAAAAGTACTAAAAATAATTTTATGAGACTAGCATATTACTGATTCCAAATTCTGTCATGGTCAATACACAAGGTCATTTGGTTTTTTTAAACATAAATGTAAAAATGCAAAATAAGTTAAACTTAGAGAACTCAGGAAATATATGCATTTATCCGCGAACAAATTGCTGCCTAGTTTCAGGGGCAGAACACAGGCTGAATGTCTGTGCTTTACACATGTGAGCCCTATAGAACACAGCATGAATGGTGCCCCCTGAAGCTGTGCAAGGCAGTGGCCCTGACTTTTCAGAATGTAGAGGCCCTGAAGAGATTCCTAGCCTATGTCCCCCTTTGTGTTAGTCAAGATGGACCAAGTTATGCTGCAGTAACAAAAATCTCAGTGGCTTAAAACATCAAAGGTTTATTTTTCATTCATAGTGCATGTCCTGTGAGGGTCAAAGATGACTCTGCTCTTTGGAATCTCTTAGGAACCCAGGATTCTGGGGGCTGTTTCTTGACAGATGCTTTCCCCATCTTCATGGAAGAGAAAAGTCAACACTGCCATGCCTCACACTGGCAATCGTATGTTTCTGGAAGTGGCATTCATCATTTCCGTATCCTTTTCATGAACTAAACCAAGTCATGAGTCCATGCCTAACTTCAAGATGTCAATTTCACTTTGCATCCGCGAGGAGGCAAATGAAAATATTTATCAACAGTCCTAATGACCACCATAGGTTTGAAGTACCAAACATGGTACTATTATAGATAAATTATTATTGAAGAATCAATATGTAAATGATTCATGAAGTGCCTTCCTACCTTGAGGACAGGGCCTCAAAAATATTTGTTGAATAAAATGAGTAACTCAAAACATCCAGAATTTTTTTCAGGAAGAGGATGTTGCACAGGAAGTCATCCGCGCAGTAGATGTTCCAACCACGTCTAAACCAAGATACGGGGTTTGATTGTGTCTGAGCTGTGCCTCGTCCTTCTCTCTTCACGTGGCTTAATATCTCTAGTGATGTCATGTCTGTCTATGTTACAGAGGGCTACGACATCAGAGTTTTGTGGGAAAATTTTTGTATGTATGTCCTTGGAAGATCATAGTGAACTGTTCCCCCATTTTCCAGCCTCCCTCCTTGGACCAAGCGGTCTGAGCTGTGGAGAGAGGGAAAGCTGAAAATGAAGAACTGAAAGACTCTTCAGTTTGACTTCGCAAAATTCTGGATATAAGAAGTGTAGTGTGGGTACCAGTGATAGAGTAGAGAAGAGGAGGCGTGTCCTCAGCCATCCTTGGATATGCAGTAGGGTCCCATCCAAGTGGGCATGACATCATCCTGGTGAAGAAGGAAGAATGATGTGCCTTCCTCAGGTGGCTTAATGGGCAGTGGGGACCAATAAGGAGGCTGGAGTGGGGAAATAGGTCAGCTGTTCCTATGGCCCCCCCAGAAGTAAGACCAAGGCAGAAGGCTGATCTCTTGAAGACAAGCAGCCAAAGTTTTGGAACCAGAAGGGTCTGGGCATTAGTTTGATATAATCTCATTCACATCCAAAGTCTTGTGAAGCCTGCGAGAAATTCCAATTATGTGAGGATTTAGGAAATATTTTAAAGACTTGTGAATTGCAGCCTCAGAAAAGATTATGGATCTTTGATTTAGATGTTGGAGCTCTTTGAGCAGAATAGCTTTTGTCTGCTGGTAAATTCAGTTGTTAGTAGTAATATTGACAGTTATGTTAAAAAATGAATATTGTGGAGTTCCCACTATAGTGCAGTGGGTTAAGAATCTGACCGCAGTGGCTCAGGTCACTACAGAGGTATGGGTTCTATCCCCAGCCTGGCACAGTGGGTTAAAGGATCTGGTGTTGCTGCAGCTGCGGTGTAGATTGCAGTTGTGGCTTCACTTCATTCCCTGGTCAGAGAATTTGCTCCAAGTACGGCAAAAAAAAAAAAAAAAAAAGAAAGAATATTGTGTAATTTGGTTTGATTACTATATCCTGAAAGTATTTCTGTGTGTGTGTGTGTGTGTGTTTAGAAACAGAACTACCAATGAGGTATATCTGTACTGCCGTCTATGTATGTGTGAAATTATTTACTGTGGGCATATCTTGGCTTCTTTGCTTAATGTGTACTTTCTACTTATGGACATAAGTGCTCTGCTGTTTAGAAAAGTGTGATGTGGTTTGGTTCTTGAGTCAAGCAGCACCCTTGGCTATTTCGCAGTGAGCTGGGATCCCCTGTTCCCTGGGAAGGGCAAAACATTCCCTTCTCACCCGTGAGGTTTCTGAGTATAATGTGTTGTTAGTGATGATTTGATGTTCATTCATGTGGTAAAGTTTATTTTTGTTAATTGCCTGTGAGTCAACAACTATAACACGCTTTTCCAGGAGAAAGCAGCCCACTCTCTAGTGTATACAGGTTCAAGTTTCTTTAAGAAGGAAGAGCTTAGAGAAGCATCTTTGAAGTCATCAACCTCCAGAAGAGAGACAGATGCATGCCCTTAGAACCACCGTTGCTGACATGCTTAATGAGGCAGAACTAAAATTTGAGACATAGAGATGATGGGCTAGGGGTGGAAGGTGAGAACAGAGGCAGATGAAGGCATGCCATGGCACTTGTTTGGTTCAGTATAAGATGTAAATATTGATAAGTTTAAGAAATGGATGGGAGTTCCCATGGTAGCACAGCAGAAATGAATCCGACTAGGAACCCTGAGGTTGCAGGTTCGATCCCTGGCCTAGCTCAGTGGGTTAAGGATCTGGCATTGCTGTGAGCTGTGGTGTAGGTTGCAGACACAGCTTGGATCCTGCATTGCTATGGCTGTGGCATAGGCCGGCGCCTGTAGCTCTGATTAGACCCCTAGCCTGGGAACTGCCATATGCTGCAGATGTGGCCCTAAATTGGGAGCAAATATCAGAAAACAAAAATAGCTTGTATAACTTTCAGTCAAAAAAGTCTGAGCTATCTAATGGAAGGCAGGAAAGGAGAAGGAGAAAAAGAAAATGCAGTAATTGGGATAAAACTAAAATTAGTTTAAATCCTAATATAGCAGTAATTATAGGAAATAGTGACTCTCCAATCAAAAAGACAGAAGTACTTGGATTGGATACAGAACATAAAATCTGGTGATATTTTATTAATAAGACAGTAGAGGAGGAAAAGAATTTGGTTTGACTAATAACAAAAAGGTGAAAAAATATCATAGACAAATGTAAATCAAAAAAGGTGAAAGAGTAATATTTATATTGGATAAAATAGAATTAAAGGCAAAACCATTAAGGGCAAAATGAGATGGGACATACTTATCAATGTAACAATGGAATAAGAATATATAGTCATAATGAACATAAATTCACCTGATAACATCACTTTAAAATATATAAAATGATAACTGATAGAACTCTGGGAAGGAAAAGATAAGTCAACAACTATGGGTAGTAATTTTAAAACAGCTCTCTCAAACTGATGGTTTAAGCAAACCAAAGTTAAGAGGTCTCAATAATATTAAGATGAGGAACTAATAGACGTGTGTAGAATTCTATATCCAACAAAGAGTAAAGGTACATTAATTTTTGAAACTGAATCGTCCACAAACAATGACAATTTACCAAGCCACCAAGGAAGCCTCTGCTTCCAAAGAAGCCTATTTAATGAAGAATATATTGTCTCATCAAAATGCAATACAATCAGAAATCAATGTCAAAAGAAAGTTAAAAATAGCTCATAAATCTGGAACCTAACTAACCCAAATATCATTAGGGAAGTTACAAAATAGGACTATAGAAATTAAAAAAAAAAAAAACACCTACTGATCAAAATTTGTTAGGTAGCTAAAGTGAACTTAGAAGAAAATATAGCTTTAGATACATTTATCTGAAAACTAGAAAGAGTTTAATAAATTATTAAAGGGTTCAAGAGGAGAAGTTGGAAAAAGAACAAACACAAAAAATGAGAAAGATACCTTTAATAAATTTAAGATAAGAAATTTAGGAGTTCCTGTCATGGCTCAGTGGTTAACGAGCCTGACTATTATCCATGAGGACACTGGTTTGATCCCTGGCCTTGCTCAGTAGGTTAAGGATCTGGCGTTGCTGTGAGCTGTGGTGTAGGTCACAGATGCAGCTTGGATCTGCTGTTGCTGTGGCATAGGCTGGCAGCTACAGCTCTGATTTGCCCTATCCAGGGAATCTCCATAAGCCATGGGAGTGTGCCTAAAAAGACAAAAAATAAAAAAAATAAAAAAAATAAAAAAAAAAGAAATGTAAAGGATACTAAAAATAGCAGAGAAGATTAATGAAACCAAAATCTGGCTCTTTGAAAATAACAGTAAAGGCACTCTTTGGCTGGACTGAATAAGCAAATAACAAAATTATGGAATGAAGAACAGGGAAATAAAGAGGACACAGCTGAGAGAAAATATGAAACCTATTCTGTACAATTATTGCTCAATAGATTTGAAAACTACATGAAAATATATTTATGCAAAAATATAAAATACCAAAATAGTGTAAGAGAAACTAAAAATATTGACTAGACTGATAAAGAATAATGATATTAAAATTGTATTCAGGCTCTTTTCTATCACAGAAGCCCCAGATCCAATGGCATTATTAGTAAGTTCTACCAACATTAAAAAAAAAAAAAAAAGACAATTCTGGGAAATAGAAGAGTAAAAACATCAGAAATAGTGTAATGAGACTAGCATATTACTGATTGCAAATTCTGTCAGGGTCAAAAAAGGTCATTTGGCTTTTAAACATAGATATAAAAAATGCAGAATGAAGTATTAGCTACAAATATATATAAGGGTGAAAGTAACATGATCATAGAGAGTTCAGCCCAGAAAAGCAAAGATGGTTCAACCTCGGAAAATGTACTGCTACATTAATCCAAGGAGAAAAACCACTCGATCATCTCAGATATAAAAAAGCATCTTAATAAGGTTCAACATCAGTTTATGATAAAAACATCTCTTGCAAATTATGTCTAGAAGGGAACTTCCTTAATGTGGTAAAGATTTATGCCTCTGACCTACAGCAGACAACATACTTCAGAGAAACTTTGGACGCATCCCCTTTAAGATTAGAAACACATGCGGCTGCTGTTTTAACACAGTACCAAAGGTCCTGGCCAACTAACAAACCCATGTCAGTCTAATGATTGGGAGGGAGGGTATTAAATTGTCATTTGCTGATGATATGATCTAAATGGCAATCTATAAGAATCAACAGAAAAAAATTAGAGGCTTCAAGAAATTTGAAGACTCAGATAAACTCAAAAAAATCTATTGTGTCTCTCCGTACCACCAGTAACCAATCAAAAAATAAAAAAACAAGATGCCTTCATAACCACAACAATAAATTTAAATGATCTAACAGTAAACAAAGAATATACATAATATCTACGGCTAATGTTTTAAGAAAATAGGGTGAAATGGAGAGCTTCTTCATGCTTATGAATGGAGTACTTTAACCTTATACAGATGTCAATTCTTTCCAAACTATTGTACAATTTCAGTGTGATCCAAAAAAAAATTCCAGTTAGTTTTTTTCAAGGGATGTGACAAAAGTACTCCCTATACAGAAGACTGTAGGTCCATGAATAAATAAGTTACTTTGGAGAAGTTACTTCTTTGGAAACAAGAAGGCAGACTTCCATGACTAGATATTAAGCCATAGTACAAAAACACAGAAGTGAAAATAGTGTACAATGGATACAAGAACAGAGAAGTAGACCAATTGAACAGAAATAACTTATAGACTTGCTATGTTAAAGGTCAATGAGTTACCAGATAATTACCTAAAAGAAGGTGTTGAGAAAATTGGCTCACTACACAGAGAAAGACAAAGCTAGATCCCTACCTTACACCATATGCAAAGTGCCTTCTGGATAGATGAAAAGCCTAAAGGTGAAAAGCAAAAACTAGGATGCTAATAGGAGGAGAGGTAGGACCCATGGGACTTAGGGGACAGAAGGGACTTCTTCAGCATGACCTAAAAGACAAGTCATTAGATGATAATCAATGGTTCTGATTATACAGAAAAAGGGTTCTGGTTAAAAAAGACAACATAGACAAATTTGAGAGGTGAGAGGTTAGAAAAACGTATCTGCAATGTCTCAGACCAATGAGAAACCAATATATAGAACACATAGAATTCAAGGAGCTCTGCCAATAAACAAGAAAGAGAGAAAAAGCTATAGAAAAACATGGAAAAAGGCTGCGAACAGCAATTCAGAGAAGGGGTAAACCTCAATTTCTAGTGAATATATAGAAAGATAGGCTCAAACACAGTAATAGAGAAATGCAAATTCTAGTCCCATTTTAATTGGGAACATTGTAATCAGTTCTGTTGGCTAATGCATGTGTTGCCGGGATACAGGGTAGTAGCAACCCTCCTGTCCTACTATCTGTTGGGAATGGAAACTGATCAGCCATCCGGGGGAGTGACTAGGGCAGGGCTTACCTAAGTGATGTGTGTGGATGCAGAGACTCGGAATCCCACCCACCTGTGGGCGATCTCAGAAAAAATCTTTACATGAATCCAGAGGAAGACATAGATGCAACTATTTGATACTTACTGTTTGGCATTGTCCTACGTGTCAATTAGAGGGGAAATAGTACAGCGTAATGAGTGGATAACACCATGCAGCAGTTAGAAGACACAAAATCAATGTGCTCATGACAATGGGGATGGAGCTTTAAAACATAGTGCTGAATTGAAAGGAGAAATATGTGCTTCATGGCCCAATGCCATTTAAACAAATTTTATCACGCATTTTACAGAGATATCAACAAAGTTGTGGGTACATATAACATGCATTTGAACTGTTACCTCTGGTGGCGGGGGGGCAGGTAATGAGGATGGGACATTTTTTTTAAAAGGAAATCAATAAGAAAATAAAATAAGAGAGCAGACCTGCCTGGATCAAGGATGAAAATGGGCCATGAACTGAGACATAAGATAAATTCACCATCTCTCTGAAACCTAGAAAGCACCATTTCTGCCGCTCTATATTTTCTTTGTTTCCTTGTTTGCCACTAAACATGGACAACTTGATATGAGTCATTTTTATGTTAAGTCCCCCCGTTGGAAGAAAGAACTAAATTTCCGGCTCCTACAATTTGGAGCACACAAATGGTCTCCATCCTTAATGAGAGAAGTTTGGCTTGTGTTCATCACCTGTTCCTGGCACCTGGTTTTACTTGGCCTCGCATTGCTGCCTACAGAAGAATTTCAGGGAGACCTTCTGTTTTCAAAATCAAGGCTTTGGAGCAGGCACCTCCTCCCACCCCCTTGCTTTGCCTACACAGACTTCCTAATTGATGGATGCTTTCCCTTCCATCAAGCTGCATCAGTTATATTAGCAGCTTTACGGTCTGATATCTGATCCGCTGGCAATCCCACCAGGCAAATGTGGGTTGTTACATGCAACCAGGTCCTCAGACAGTGTCCAGGTTTCCCAAATAATAACTTCTGAAGATTTATTTTTTTTCATTAAGAGTCTGTTAGATTCCCTAACTTTTATTTGTAACATGGTACAAAGCAGATTAATTGAATGTCAGGGACTTTCTCTTCTGAGATGGCCTTTATTCTCTCCTAGAGTGAAAAATAAACTATTATGAGACCCCTGATAGGCCTGCTTAGCTAACTCCCGCCTCTAGCCTAGGTTACAACTATCCTGGCGTATTGGTCCTGGTTTCAGAAAACTCTTGGATGTGATATTTTCCCACCTCCGTTTGGCCCCCTCATGAGGAAATTCCCCTTTATAGAGCTCCCACATCCTCCGTGAGGGCAGTTTCAGCTTCAGTTATTATTTTGTTCTATGAAGACAGAGCATCTGGAAAATATCCTTGGTTCAATAAATGTTCATGAATCTAAGCCTATTAATAGGTCCCCAAGCAGTCTTTATGCCTCTCTTTAATCAATTTTTGTTATATCAACATTTCTGTGATAATACCGTGGAAGGTTGTAATCCTAGGTATTTAGCAGATTTCCTATTAATAACCTATTTCATTATTATGGGTGTACATGGAATTTGTCACACTATACAGTTCCTCTGAAGAACCCAATGTTCTTCCTATAGATTTGGTGCTGACTCAGTTCCCATCGTTCAAGTATGATTAGTAGTTGTAGTTGCTCTTTCCCAACAAACTACCAGTCTCTTGAGTGGTCGAGACATGTCCTTAATGTAGAATGCTCCATGTATTAAAAGTATTCAATTTTGCTCCTTCTCAGTATGACAAGTTCAGGGGTCACAGAGGTCAGCGCCTTTAGTAAGCACACCTGTGCTGCATGGACTCTGGGTCGAATAATTAAGAATCTTGATAGTTTCCAGTTCCCTTGATCATGAGCACATCTAATTAAACTTGTAGAAACATACCTGTGTTTGGAAGGCAACTTTACCTCTAATTAGTTGGATGGCCTTGAATACATTAATTCACCCCCCTAAGCCTCAGTTTCCTCACCTATGAGATAAGAATTCCTTCCTTCATTTAGCGAGCACTTATGAAACACCCCCTTTGTATGAAGCATCATTTTAGGGGCTGGGAATGGGGCTGCAAATGAGATGCAAAGTTACCTTTCTTGTGAAGCTCACATTCTGCTTGACATTTAAAGCAGAAACAAAATTCAGACAAAAAAATTGTGATACAGTACAAATATAATTATACAGTTAACCCCTGAGGGATGCGAGGGTTAGGGGCATGGACCCCCAGCACAGTCGAAAAATCTGTGTACAACTTTGGATTCTCCCAAAATTTAACTACGAATAGCCTGTTGTTGACCAGAAGCTGTACTGCTAACACAGATGATTGATTTACACATATTTTGTATGTCGTATGTATTATATACTGTATCCTTTCAATGAAGCAGACTAGTGAAAAAATATCATTAAGAAAATCATGAGGGGAGTTCCTGGTGGCGTAGCAGGTTAAGGATCTGGTGTTGTTACTGCTGTGGCTCAGTGGCAGCTGTGATGTGGTTTGATTCCTGGCCTCAGGAACGTCTACCTGCTGTGGGTGCAGCCAAAAAAAAAAAGGAAAATCCTAATGAAGAGAAAATAGATTTATAGTATTGTACTGTATTTATTGATATTGTAAGTTTATGCTCTCTGTTTACAAGATGAATCATCTGTCAGGACTTCCATCAACATCACTTTATGAGATATAAAAGATTTTAGATATAAAACATTGTACATATTAGTAACACTAGACATAAAAATGAAAAGAATGCAACAGAGAAATTCATATGTATTTCCAAGTATAACGATTCATGCATTGATAATGAAGAGGCAGCAGTATGATTGTTTTTTATCATAGCCTAGTGTAATCGTTCCAATTGTTTCATGGTAACCTAGCCTATACACTAAAGAATAAATCTTTATAAAACTTTTAAGGCATACAGTATTACAGTCATATTCATAATACAGTGTTAGAAACATTTTTATATTAATCACTTACCTGTGGTAATAGGCTGATATGCAGTTTTTCCAATTATGAGACAGACATGCTGTATGATAATGTAATTCATTGAAAGCAAAATTACAAAATAGTAAGAAAACTAACACATTATTAATTTTATGTTAACCATCACTCACTCTATGCCTGTATTAGGATAAACGAGTCTCTCTATGCATTCATGACATAACGTTTTTGATATTTCTAGGCAATGTGATTTGTCTGAAAGTTTTTTCAAGTTGTCACAAATCTCAAAAAAGTTTCCAATATATTGACTGAAGACAGTCTGCATATAAGTGGACTCACTTGCTTTAAACCTGTGTTGTTCAAAGGTCAACTGTCCTTACCTTATAGAGCAGTTCTAAGACTTATCCCACAGAGATGCTACAAGATCGTGTGAGCAAACACCCCTGTGTAACTCCTGGGGTAGAGCAGGCGCCACTCCATGGCCATTACTTGAGTGGAAGAACTGTCAGTTAAAGGCCGTTGCTTTTTCTGTCCTCTTTGAGAGGTTGGTGTGGTGGTGAGGATGCAGCAAATAGTAATCTTGAAGTGGTGCTGGGGTGCCCATGGAATTTTTTTCCTGGACAACATGTAGGGGGAGAAGCACCAGTGCCCTTTGGCTTCCCAAGACAGAGAGTGTGGGACTATGTACAGGACAGGTACAGACCCCAGTCTGCGTTGCACCTCTCTAGCCTGGCACCTCCCCTCCCACCCTGCGCATTGCACTCTCCCTGGAGGAGGCATTGGCATTATTGCCGGGCAAGCGTCAGAACTGACCTTGGCTCTGCTTTGAGGCTCATGCGTGCATGCAGTTGGGTGGGGGATGGAGAATGCAGCAGCCACTCCAGGCCAGTGTTTGTCCTCGCTGAGCTTCCCCTGTATACCCACTGAGGATCTTGCAATTCTCTTTATCATGGCCCAGGCTCTGTGTCTTTGGGCCAAACAGGAGATGGCTTAGGGCCCCTCCAACTGAGACACATTCTAAATGCAATATGGCTCTTGTCTTCTTCCTCCCTGTAGGACTCAAGCCCGGGGAGGGAAGAAGCTACTCAGATGGTTGGAAGTGAACTGGGCCTGGCCATTCACCATGGCCTGGACCGGTCTTCCTAGAGCCCTGCCTTTCCCTCATCTTTGTATAGAAGCTTGGCTCCGGGTCCCAGCTTCACAAAACCACTTAATATATAGTCACTTGATAGACTGAGAATATCACTGGCACTATACTTTGTGGTCCTTTTGGAAGGGATTGTGAAATATGATTGAAAGGCACATAGGAGGAAGGAAAAGAGAAGTGGTGTGGCTAAACAAGTCAGCAGAAATCAAGTCTGAATTTGTGAACCACTCGGCGGAGTGAAAGCCAAGTCATGAGAAATAAATCAAAATGAGCCAACACATTTTTGTATTATCCTTATTTAAATATTTGTTATATCATTACAGCACTGAAGCCTACTGGCCTTTTCTTGGGCACGCTGATTCTTGGGTCCTTGGCTTTTGTTTCCCTAGAGCAGGTAATCACTTGAACTCCCTGGCATTGCCCTTGACCATGAAGCCTGTCGGGTAGATATGTGGGGAAACTAATGCCTTCCCCGGCTGCCGATCTGTGTCTGAATCGGCTGAGTCTATGAGCCTTGAAGGCCCAACAAGCCAACACAAACATGCAGATCCCCCTGAACTCGTTAAAGGAGTTTGGTTGGGTTACAGAGGATTCCCAGTTCTGGCTCCTGGAAAACACAGCCGGGTCAAACAGTTCAGATATGTCACAACAGACTGGTAGTGAGTGTCCCTTTTTTTAAAAGACAAAAGAAGACATTGATGTGCTGGTAGGAATTCAACATGATAACAAATTTGGAACTATTCCGTACAAAGATTTTCATTTTGGGTCTTCTGATCAGTACCTGGTAAGGTAAATTCATTAGCTGGATTGTATTTCAAGCCCAAAGAGGAATGTCCCAAGTGAAAATGTGATTTAACAACCCAGGGCCACGTGGCCTTCTGGAAGCAGCTGTGTCAGACCTTCAAGTTGGGGCATGAGTGACCTCTAACATCTAAAGGAGCATTTACTCCTGGTAAGTTTATCCTCCAATTTTTAAAAAATAGTGTTTGCTGACATACAGCCTTCATTAAGCCGCCAGAGACTTAAGATAATAACAGGAAGTTCTGCACAGATAAACCCAGCATGGTAGTCAGGGAAGATTGAGACTTAGTCAATTAAATCATTAACGGATATTTGAAATGCCTTTATAATGGGGCGCCCATGCAGTCCACACATGCAAATAAAAGGGAAAAACATCTTATCTCATTCCGCTCTTCTTTTCGGGGGCCAAAAGATTCTCCCTTGAACTTGCTCTGTTTATAGATGGCAAGGAACGAGGTTTATTTGAACTGGTTTTGTTATGCGTTTGTATGGGTTTCTCCTCTCCACTGCAGAATGTAGTCTTGTGGTTCCTGTGTCTCCGAGCCTGGTTTTTCTTTTTTTTGCAGCAGCGCCAGAGTTTATCACCACTCACTTCTGGATAGTGTTAATGCTGCAGTCACTTCCTATCTGCAAAACAATTGTAACATTCACCAGAGTTCTGGGTGTTAAGGCCACGTGGGGGATTGTTACCTGAAATGGCTAAAAAAAAAAAAAAGATTTTAAGAAGTTCGTGCAAAACGCTGATGCTGTTTGTAGAGAAATATTGTTCTAGATTCCACACATGTCTGTCAAACACATGGGACGAGCACAGCAGCCCCGTGACTAGGCGAGAGAGGACCCCATCGTTAAGTGTTTATCTGAGAGCTCATTGTAGAGCCATCGTTCGTAGCCTCGTTGCAGCAGGGAGGGTTCGTTTATAAGCAGTGGAGATTCCAAAGAAGGGAGTCTGTTAGGGAGAGGATTTCATAGTCCAGGGAGCATGAGGATCGCTGGGGGAACTGATGAAAATGTGCATTGCGAGGCCGTCTCCGAATCGGTCAGGCGTGGGTAGAAGGGATCCTGGGAATTTGCCTTTCTGGATGATGCTACTGCTGTGGGTGGGGGGGGGACACACTTAGCGAACCACTGATTTGGGTGAGTTCAGAAGGGGAAGGGAGCTGAAATGCTAATGGTGTGCTTAATACTTCAATTCTCTTGTCCCGTTTATGGAGATAACATCTTCTGAAAGATATATGTGTATATTTTTTTCCTTCTTAAGGCTGCATTGGCCACATATGGAAGTTCCCAGAGCTTGGTGTCAGATTGGAGCTGCAGCTGCCAGCCTATGCCACGGCAGTGCCACATCCAAGCTGCATCTGTGACCGATGCTGCCGCTTGTGGCAACACCAGATCCTTAACCCACTGAACGAGGCCAGGGAGGGAACCTGAATTCTCAGGGAAAGCAGTGGCGCTCTTAAGCTACTATGCCACAGTGAGAACTCCAAAAGATAATTTTTGTAAATTATGGTTGATTTACAGTGTCGTGGAATGAAAGATAATTTTGCTGTTGCTTTAAAGGTGAATGCAGACATCCGTGGCTTCATAGAACAGGTGTATCCTGACAAAGCCACGTACAGACAAATGTACAAATGAGCAAAGTACCAGTGAATCCCATTTGCTTGCTGATCTTGTCCGTGAAGCCAGGGATGGATTCCCTTAAAGTGGGGTTCCCCGGGAGCACTAAGAGACGCCTTTCGTTAAGGAAGAGGTTCGATGTCATGCTCACGGCAGCCTGGGCGCAGCCTCCTGGGGTGGGTGCTGGACTGTTTTCTTAATGCTCTGAGGTCTCCGCCCCGCCTCTTTGCACCTTATTATTCTCCCTCCACCCTTGGCACTCCCCTCGCCTATGGACATTTCTGCTTTTCCTGTGGGGTGACTGATGATCTATGACACCCCTTTAGAATTTAGCTTTCTTCTTGTCACCTGCACTTTTTAATGTCTGATGTTAGTAGACATTAACTGCCTGACTCCATTTGTAGAGCGGGGCACCTACATCTTTCACCACATCCCGAGAAGGGTATTGGTTGACGTCTTCAGGTGATGCAAAATAAACCTCACATGCAAAAGGACATCAGATGAAATCAAGATGAAACGTGTCAGGATTTTCATTTTCTCTCTCTTTTTTTTTTTTTTTTTTTTTTTTTTTGGCTTTTTAGGGCCGCACTTGCGGCATATGGAGGTTCCCAGGCTAGGGGTTGAATCAGAGCTGTAGCTGCTGGCCTGCGCCGCAGCCACAGCCGCAGAAGATCTGAGCAGCATTTGCTACCTACACCACAGCCCACAGCAATGTTGGATCCTTAACCCACTGAGTGAGGCCAGGGATCGAACCCACAACTTCATGGTTCCTAGTCAGATTTGTTAACCACCAAGCCACAACGGGAACTCCTCATTTTCTCCTATTTTAAAGTGGGAACACGTCATGGCACAGCGGTAAATAACTCAACTAGGATCCGTGAGGACGTGGGTTCCGTCCCTGGCCTCATTCAGTGGGTTAAGGATCCAGCATTGCTGTGAGCTGTGGTGTAGGTCGCAGAAGCAGCTCGGATCCCACGTGGCTGTGGCTGTGGCCTAGGCAGGCAGCTGCAGCTCCAGTTTGACCCCTAGCCTGAGAAATTCCATATGCTGTGGGCGTGGCCCTAAAAAGACCGGAAAAAAAAAATTAAAGTGGGAACAAGTAGTAGGATCACATAGTGGTGAAAGCAAAGGAGAATTTCACTGCTGGGTTATCTTTCTCAGTGGAAACTTGGGAGTTACTGGGGACAAGTGGGATCAAGAGTTGTCTGTGCTTCCTAAACTGGGGAACGATTTCTCTGGAGAAGTTTTAAAGGCATTTGCAGAATGTAGATGATTTGTTATCCCAATGATCCAAGACATGTCAGCAGGTGTCAGGAATCCGCGTCATAGTCGGAGGTTGTAGTTCAATATTGGATTGAGCTACAGATAAAAATCACATGCCTGAGGCTTGCAATTGGAAAGGAGGAGGAGGGGCAGATGCAGAACGCTTCCTGTGCAAGGGGGAAAGCAAAGAAAAGGGAAAAAAACAGGCTTGTCCATCACTTCTGAGTCACCTCTTTGCCCTCCAAGACTTATCTGTCTTTGGAGGCTGCTGGCACTTCTAAAGGAGTCGGGGGTTGTCTTTGCCTTCTGCCATGGCTGTTTCCTTTTTCATCTCCTTTTCATCCCTGCCTCTTCTCTGCTCTGTCCCTTTCAAAGCAGAGCTGTCATGGAGCTGGCCTTCTGGCTTCTTTTCCCCTTCTCTGCAGGGAACCGCATGTGACAATCCTCACTCATTGCCCCAATCCACCTGCTCTAAATAGTCTCACCCAGAACGCCTTGGGCTCCCCGGGCTTCCTTGTAAATGTGCTCTAAAGGATAATTGTGGTTTCTCAGTTACAAGCTCGATATGAGGCGACAGTTTAGTGGTCAGTCCAGCTGTATTGGGAGTTAAAATTATCCACGCTTGTCTGCACTCTGCTTACCGGACTGTACAGAGCTACCTTTTTCCGGCTGATTTAGCCTTCCCTCCCCTGTGGAGTGCACAGCCTGAATCCCTTTGCTGGCTCAGAAATTGGCTCCTGGTGTCTTTTGGAGTTTGTCAGACCACGGGGGTAATGAAGTGGTCTGGCGTGTGCAGAGATCTCTCTTTGATGAGGTGCAAGAAACCATTTTTTTTTTTTTCTTAATGTGGCAAAATAAGTAGTTGCTCCCCTCCTAGGAGGAAATGGATTTCTAAGTTATATTCTTTGCTCGGTGCTGGATCCTTCTATTTTGCCTCTGACTTTTGCTTGAGGAGAGTTTTCTGTCTTTGGATGAGCCTTGTGGTGTAGTCTGCATTCCGGTAAGTAGATGTGGAGGTACCATGAGCGGGTCCATGGATCCCTGAATTCTTAGGAACTTTGTGGTTTCAAACACTGCCCCTAGGAGTCCAAGAGAGGTCATGCTTAGGGTCAAAGTGCACTCCTCTCTTCCAGGAGGAACATTTTCATATGTTAGACAAGTCTGACCTTGAAGAGCCTTCACTATGTGCTATTCAAATGATTTTTTCCTTATCTCCCTCACTCATTGTCCACACTGCATTTTTCTTTTCCTAGAAACCCAGTGTGCATTTTTTTGCCATGCCTGTGGCATGCAGAAATTCCTGGGCCAGGGATAGAACCTGCGCCACAGCAGTGACCTGAGCCACAGCAGTGACAATGCCAAATCCTTAACCTCTAAGCCACCAGGGAACTCCAGTGTGCATTTTTAATTTTTTTTTTTTTTGTCTTTTTTGGGGCATTTCTAGGGTCACTTCTGCAGCATATGGAGGTTCCCAGGCTAGGGGTCTAATTGGAGGTATAGCCACTGGCCTACACCAGAGCCACAGCAATGCAGGGTCCAAGCCGCATCTGTGACCTACACCACAGCTCACAGCAGCACCGGATCCTTAACCCACTGAGCAAGGCCGGGGATTGAACTTGCAACCTCATGGTTACTAGTCGGATTTGTTTCCACTGTGCCATGATGGGAACACCTCCAGGGAGCATTTTAATCAGGAAAGGAGAAGACACACAAGGAGGGCCCATTGGTGAAGGCTGCGTTGACCTTAGCTCCCCGGGGCGGGGGAAGCTTTTGCTATTTTGCAGAGTGTATTTTCTCCACAGCTTTACCAGAGCTTTGTGTGCAAGATTCTGGAGTCTACAGATGAAATCCTTCCAAGTGTTCTTTGAGGCAGCAACCCTCCTGTGTTTTCTTACTTTCTCAAGTCAAGAAATCCAATTGCCTCATAGAATATTCCGTCCTTTAGTCATCCAAGATGCTGTATGCTCAATATTGTGCTGGAGACAGAGATAAGTCAGCCGGCTTCTACCCCCAAGGAATTTGCTTTCTAGTATTGAGGGGCATCAGCCGGAAGGATCCAGTGGTCCAGGGTCCAGTGGGAGTCCTCAAGAGAAAGCAGAAATTGAGTTGCAAGTGAGAAGACGTGAGTGGAGAATTATCTGGGGAAGATGCCCCTGGAGCTGTGTTAGAAAAAAGAAGAGGGAGTTCCTGTCTCGGCCCAGCGGAAATGAATCCGACTAGGAACCATGAGGTTGTGGGTTCCATCCCTGGCTTCGCTCAGTGGGTTAAGGATCTGGAGTTGCCATGAGCTGTGGTGTAGGTTGCAGATGCATCTCAGATCTGGCATTGCTGTGGCTGTGGCATAGGCCGGTGGCTACAGCTCTGATTAGACCCCTAGCCTGGGAACCGCCATATGCCATGGTGCTGCTGTAAAAGGCAAAAGACAAAAGGCAAAAAAAGAAAAAAAAAAACGAGCAGCCTTTTGGGGTGGAGGGGCCGGATGAACAAATGCTTGGAATCATGAGCCCATTGGCGTGTGCAGGGACGGTCTGAGATGCCATGTGCATGTATCTCCCTCTTTCTCTTTATTTTTGTGGCTTTTTTTTAAAAATATATATATTTTTTTCTTTTTAAGGCAGCACCTGTGGCATATGGAAGTTCCCAGACTAGGGGTTGAACTGGAGCTGCAGCTGCTAGCCTATGACACAGCCACAGCAATGCCAGATCCAAGCTGCATCTTCAACCTACACCACAGCTCATTGCACTACCGGACCCTTAACCCACGGAGCAAGGCCTGGGATCGAACCTGCCTTCTCATGGATACAAGTCGGGTTCTTTAATTATTTTTTAATTAAAGTATAGTTGCTTTAGGAGTTCCCATTGTGCTCATTGAGTTAGGAACTTAAGTAGTATCCATGAGGACGTGGGTTTGATCCCTGGCCCTGCTCAGTGGGTTAAGGATCAGGCATTGCTGTGAGCTGTGGTACAGGCCAGCAGTTGCAGCTCCAGTTTGACCCCCTAGCCTGGGAACTTCCATATGCCACAGCTGTGGCCCCAAAAAGAAAAAAAAAATTATAGTTGATTTCCAGTGTTGCGCCAATTGCTGTTGTATAGCAAAGTGACCCAGCCAATATATCTTCTGACATGGGCTATCCCAAGAGATCGGCTCTAGTTCCCTGTGCTGTATAGAAGGACTTCATTGCTTATACAGTTTAAATGTAATAGTTTGCATCTCCTAACCCCAAACTCCCAGTCCATCCCTCCCTCCCCTGCCCCTTGGTGCATGAATCTTTCTCATTATCTAGATTTGGGCAGCTTAAGTCCTGAGCAATTTTGTGCGTGCTTTACGGCACACCTTCTTCCCTTTAGAGGTTTGTATCCTCTTTCTCACAATGAAACCCGGAGTCCCTTTGGGGCTCATCTGTAAACTACAGAAAACACAGTAAGGACACATTTCGCCTCCTTCCTCCACACACAATGGACCTCCAAAACATACATCGTGCTCTGCTGGATTCCCTGTGCTTCCAGCACTGCTGTCGTCTTGGGTGAGGACCATGTGGCACTGAGAGCGGTGGATGCCGTTATGATGAAAGCCGATTCTTCATGGCCTTGATCTCAGCATGTCTTGACGGAGCCCACGTCTGTCTGTCTCTACACAGTGAAAGCCTGGCCCCAATTCTAGCAGATTTAATAGCTCCTCATTTATTTTTCCAGTCTTCATCAACATGCTTCTAAGTAATTGTCTTCACATCCCATTACCATTTTCTCGAATCTTCCCTGCAGAGGAAAACCAACACACCAACCCACTACTCTGGTTAAATGTTGGCAGATGCCTTGCAAAGTTTTGCAAAACATACATTAAGCAATTCAGCTGAAAGCCTGTTGTAACAAGCCGTTTGATTTTAATGAACTGTCTGCATTGAAGGGGTTTTGTCATATTTACACTATGTCTTTCACTAGTTTCCTTTCAAGCCAAATAAGAAAAAAAGAAAAGAAAAAAAAAAAAAAGAGAAAAGGAAAAAAAAAAAGTGAGTTACTTCCCAGGGTAAAGATAGAAATACAGAGGTTTCCATTGTGGCTCAGTTGGTTAAGAAGCCGAGTAGTATCCATGAGGATGTGGGTTTGATCCCTGGCCTTGCTCAGTGGGTTAAGAATCTGGCGTTGCTGTGAGCTATGGTGTAGGCTGGCAGCTGCAGCTCCGATTCGACCCCTAGCCTGGGAACTTCCATATGCCACAGATGTGGCCCTGAGGGGATTAAAAAAAAGAAAAAAAAAAAAAAAAAAGAAAAAGACAAAGGGTAAAATTCCTTGCTTGTAAAGTTTTCTGAAGCCACGTGGTCTGCTCTGTGTATAAGAGACATGTGAGTTCTGAAAGACCCACACCCTTCTCTGCCCTTCTTTTTATGTAGCAAGGTGCATTAGATAAAAAGTAAATTTAAAAACTGTACCCACTTTTGTGGTGGTTGAGAATTGGCCAAACCAATAAACCCAACAAGAATCGTAAACAGAAACAATCGCTACTTGCCACTTATTGGTGTTCTGTCACTCACTGCCCATGATGATAAAACCAAAAAAGTCATTTAAAAGTGAAATCCCAGGTTGTAAGCTTTTCCTTTGACAAGATAGATGCCCCTTGGAAGCCATATCATCCCGTGGATCCTGTAGTTATTGGCCAGTGGCAGCGGACTCAGTGGGGAACCCCAGTGACCCGACGACACTCCTGGGGTTACATGTAGTCCAGGGACGGATTTGTTACTGTCACGGCAGGGCAGTGGTTCTGATGTGCAGGCTGGGTCAGGATTCTGGTTATGTTTCCTACAAAGGTGTGTCTCTTAGCAAGAGCTGATGCTGTTAGCAGGAGCCCATTGGTCTCTTTCTCGTTTATACTAGGGCAGCAATCCAGCAAGCAGCCAGGTCAACAGGGGTCTGTGTTATACAGGGTTTCTGCATCCAGGGACGTGTTCGTGTAGGCAGATGTGTATTTCTGTGCACATATATATTCACAAGCCTTAGTTCCCCTGAAAGCAGAGCCTGAGACAAAGGCTTGCATGCAGATGGTTTATTTACAAAGGGGTCCTGGGCAGCAGGAATGAAGGATGGAGGGAGCGACCGAGGGCAGGAGGCAAGTGAGTAAAAAGATGTGACTTTTGTGTGGGGCTGCCTCCCAGGGCCCTTCTGAGGAGCTTGGGAAATGCAGTCTCCGATTGTCCAGAGGATGTGGTGGGAGGCACTGGCGCACCTGTTCCTGCCTGGCGCTGGCCCTGGTGGACCTGAGGGCTCTAACTCCTCTGCATCTTCTGGATGCACTTGTGTGTCTTGGATCTTACCCCAGAGCCTCAGAGAAGCTCCAGGGCCGAAAGAGGGGAGCATGAAGTGGGGGGCGCCATTAGGCAGACGTTAAGTGTTTGGTACTATCGGTTTTGATAAACGCGTATACCTGTGTATGCAGCCCACATCCCTAGCAAGATATAGAATATTTCCAGCATCCCAGAAGTGGGCTTGCACCCCTTCCCAAGCAACACCCACCCCCTCCTTCCCCCTCCCCCTCCCCATCACCCTGCACCTCCAGTAGCAAGCACTGGTTTGATTTCTACCACCGTATGTTCATTTTTCTCATGTTAAAAACTCCATAGAGATGGACTCTAATATTTACTATTTCGCATGTGGCTCCTCTCACTCAGCATCATGTTATGGAAACTCACCCATGTTGTTTTGTGTCTCCGCTGTTTGTGCCTTTTTTTATTCCTGTGTTGTCTTCCACTGGTAAATGGACCCCCCTTTATCCATTCTACTCTTGATTGACCCTTGAGTGGTTTCCCGTATGTCACTGTGATGAATAAAGCTCTCTGAACAAGGCTTTTTGTGGACCGGTGTTTTCATTTCCCTTGGATAAATACCTGAGAGACTGCTGGGCCACAGGATAGCTGTATACTAAACTCAATAACGAAAGTGGTTGTAACATTTTATACTCCCTCCAGCAAAGTATTGAAGATCGGATGGCTCCATATCCTTGCCAATATCTGATGTTTTCAGTCTTTTTCGTTTGAGCCATGCTGGTGGGTATGTAAGACATTTCATTGCAGTTCTAATTTACATTTCCCTGAGGACTAATGATGCCGAGTGCTCTTTCATGTACTTATTGGCCATTTGAATATTTTCTTCGGGGAAATGTCTGCTCAACTCTTTTGCTCATTTTTTTTTTTATTGGGTTATTTGTCTTTTTTAGTATTGAGTTCTAGGAATGCTTTACATTTTCCAGAATCAAGTCCTTTATCATAAGTGCGTGTTGCAAACGTTCTTCCCCAGTGTGTGGCTTTTGTCTTTTTATTTTCTGAACGGCATCTATTGACAAGCAGAAATGTAATTTGACTTTGTTCAATCATTTTCTTTTTCTTTGATGTGCAGTGTTTTCCGCGCCCTCTCTAAATCATCTTCGCCTCTTCCAAGGTCGTAAAGATGTAGTCCTCAGTTTTCTCATTGAAGCTTTGTAGTTTTACAAGGCATATGCAGGATTGTTCTGGGTTGTCGATGCCAACTTACATTGCTTACCAAGAAAAAATTGGTAGTCACTACTTTTTATTGCCTCTAAATATTGATGGAGGCATTACCTTGCAGGCGGATGCATTATGGAGACCTTTAAAAGTCCTGACTAAGTTTCCCATGTTTATATCAAGATCCGCCCCCTGTGATGACACGTGGGTCTGGGCAGGAATGGAGGAATGGCCTCTGCACGTTCCTTGAATTTACTTTGGGTGATGCCATTTGGCTTATCTCGGCCCACATGTGCCTGTCACCATACACAGGGCCACTCTGCTGTTGAAACCTGACTTATGTTAAATGCCTGTGTTGACACTTCTTTTCTTAAATGAATGGGCTTTTTCTTTAACTGGTGGCTGCTGTATTTGTGGGGGCGGCCAGGTCATTAAAATGATGTTGGTTTGAATTTGGCAGAATGAAAAATGGGACTTACATTTATTTATTTATTTTTTCTGTTCCCAAGGCTGTTCTCACCCTTCACCCCTGACAATCTTCTTTTGATTTTATGAAGAAGCCTTTAGCAAAGAAGAATGAAGGGCAGTAGAGGCTCACGGCATGTTCTAGGCTTCAGGGGCGTGTAGGCTTCTCTCGTCTCCAGCGCCTACAAGGGAAGAAGTCAAGCACCCTGGATTATACAAACAAATTAGAAGCAGAACTGTCTTTTCTAAAATTGCGTATTAATTGTACAGCTTGTCATTGAATAACAGCTGGTCACTAACTTATGCATTTAGGCAGCATCTTAACATCTGGGTCTCAGGGGAAAGAGAGCTGGAATCAGAAGGTTTGAATTCTATTCTGGGCCCTGCTACTTGCTATCAATGTGTGATCTTCAACACATTTTATATCTGCTGTGAGTCTGGGTCTTCTCATCTGTACGATGAAAACAGTCATGGCTGGTGTGTTATGCAGAACAGGCTAAGCTTAGCTGGAGTCACCGACACATCTCCAAATCTTTATAGCTTAGTCTTAAAACCTGACTTTTTCTTGAGTAAAAGGTATTCCCTTAATTCCTTTTTTTTTTTTTAAGAGTCACACCCACAGCATATGGAGGTTCCCAGGCTAGGGGTCAAATTGGAGCTGTAGATGCCGGCCTACGCCACAGCCATGCCAGATCCAAGCTGTGTCTGCAACCTGCACCACAGCTCACAGCCAGACAGGATCCTTAACCCACTGAGTGAGGCCAGGGATCGAACCCTTGTCCTCATGGATCCAGTTGGGTTTGTTAAGTGCTGAGCCATGACCGGGAACTCCTATTTACTTACTTCTTGAGCATCTCCTGCTGGGCGTCAGTGTCTTTCTTCCATCTGATGACTCGGAGAGGAAGATCTCTTCCTCTTCTTCTTGCCATTTCGCCAAGGGGCTTCCAAGGTCACCACGACAGGGAAAAGGGGAAGACAGAGGGTGAACACTGTCTATTAACTGCCTCGTCTTGAAAGGGATGCTTGTCGTCTCTGCTCACAGGCCACGTGAGCGAGTCACAGCCCCACCCCCATAGAAGGCTGGGAACTGCAAGGGAGCAGATGCGCTGTTTGAGGGGCACTTCCGTCGTTTGCCTGTAGGTCTAACATGTGTTCTGTGATGTTCAAATGAAATTACAGATTACAGAACTTTATAAAAAATTAACAGTATTTATAACAGGATTATATTGTTTTATATCCCATTCAAGACATGCGGATTTTTTCCACATGTTTGCTGACATTTATACAGAGTTTTTTTTTTTTTTTTTTTTTTTTAAACTCTTGCCTCACTTTAAAATAGAAACAACAGCCGTGACTTTTCTTAAAGGCTAGTTGGCAAACAGGTTCTTCCACTGTCTACCTTTTTGCACCTAAACACGCTTTGCTTGGTTAGAGTAACAGAGTGGAACACACATTGGAATGAGTGAAATGTTTGAATAGGAGCAGGGTTTTAGAATAAATACAGGAGCCCTGTAGAAATTTAAACGCCCTGCTTTAAAGACCATTAAGACGCCTCTCTAAGGAGCAGCTGTCATTGCATGCCAGTTGCACGCTGAAGCCCTCTTTGAGTAGCTTAAACAGGACTCCTATCATCATTTGTGTTATTGATTTGTTTAGTGAAACCACTACTCAGAGGACAAAGGCAGGCTTCAATGCAGCCAGAGCCAAATTATTATAATTCTGGAATGAGTGGAATCTGAAATTATGAGGTTTTATTTTACTTTGCCCTGGGGGTATTCTCTGTAGTATTGGGAGAGGAAGAAATATTTGTTTTATTTAAAAGACACACAACTTTCATTGTGTTCAAAGTGAAGTTAGAAAACAAGTCAATAAAACAGCCTCTTGGTACACTGGGGCTTGTTCTGTTATTAATTTCACTGTTCAAGGCATTTAACTCAAAAGAGCTGGGTTTTTCTCTCCCCCACCTCACTGTTTGGCTCATTTCATTTTGAACTCTGGGCTTATTAACATAACTGCAGAGTCACCGTCCTGGTTATTAATTTTTTGCTTGCTTTTCTAAAGCTCTGAACCACGGATTTTGTGTGTGGTGTGTACACATACACACAGTCTTTTTCAGGAGGGGTGATCCATAGTTCAGCGGTCACGCACACAGCCCTAACCTAGAGAAACGTCCATAGACCTGATTCTAACTCTTGCTCTTGTTTCCTTTCTGCACCGCGTCTATATAAAATGCTGCACATGGCACACGTGTTGCTGGATGTGGAACAAAGAGGAGCTCTTCCTTATACTCCTGCCCTGGCATCCACCCTTTCCTTAGGTGACATCCTTTTTTCATTACGTGTAATCTTAGCAGGGCCTTCCGTTGAGATGCTCTGCCTTCTCTTGGCCACGATAAGAGCACATGACCAAGCTAAGCCAATCAGAATTTCCTCTTCTGGGAATCTCTGTATTACTACACGAGTAGAAGCTGTTAGAACTGATCCTTTTTAACAGCTGCTCCCTAAAGAGGTTGTCATTATTTCTTGCTACCTGAATTCCTGAAGGTGCTCTGAATCTTTGCTCTCTGATACTTGATATTTCATCCTTTTCTTCAGCTCTGTGTGCACCCCATACCTTCCCAGTATTTCTTTTCTTTTCTTTCTTTCCTTTTTTTTTATGTTTAAAGGAATTCTGGTTGGTTTCCATTGCTGCAAAAATGAGTTATGTTTCAGCCTATTTATTTGCATTTGCTTCACAATCATAGAATTTCAGTAGGATGGAACCTTAGAGATAAACTCAAAATGCATTGAGTAGGGTCTGAAAGGTTGGCTGAGCTCCTGGGCTACATTATAGTTTCACCTATTAAAGGGGTCCAAAGAATGGTTATCTGGAGACTGACAATATTTTTATCCCCTCGATTGTCCCCTGGTCATAATAATTAAAGTAAAAAAAAAAAATCCTCTTCATTGTAGACTTACAGACTCCATCGCTCAACGGGCATTGCTACTTGTGAGTCTCACAGGCACCTCAGCCACAGACTGTCTAAAACCAGATGCAATTGCCTCCAGTCTTGCTCCCCAGGGAACCACAGATAAGGACCAGAGGGTTCTCATTTTCATTCTGCTGCAATGTCTCACCTGGCCTCCTTATTAGAAAGGTGACATCTAATAGAATAATTTAGGACCGGGGTTTTTCTAGAAGCTTCTAAGAGCTTTTATCTGTCTCTTTATCGATTATTCTTTATCATTACTCTTCATTATAGATAATTACTAAACTGAGGATATAGGCAAGAAAAAAATCATACCCCGTCCTAGTGTGCAACGACAGCTCTTGTTACCATTTTGATGTAGTTATTTTCCTACGGATTTTCATGTCATGTTACTAACAGATCATCTGCATTTTTCATCTTGCTTTTCCCTTAACATTGTATAATAAGCAGTCTCTGTATGGTAATACAGGTTTCATAACCATTCTCCAAAGAACTAGGTATTGTTCTATTAAGTGGCTATTCTATATTTACTGAGCCATTTCCCTTCTGGACATTTAGACAGGTTGAGTAAATATAAAATACTCATACCTACACTTGCAGAGGTAGAGTGCTTCAGCCAACTCCAAAACTTGCCACAGTGGGAGATTTACACACTGTTTGCAATTCATTTGATTCTTTAGCTGCTAGAGATGGGATTGCTCGGATGTAATTGCTTATCACAACAGAAATAAATAGCTGTAATCACAAAGCGGTGGGAAACTTTTATAGTCCAAATTTGATGCTTACACATGAAAATTTGAAAGAACAATAGTTTTTTTTTTGTATGCCTAGCTGCTAGAGTTGGTAAGATTTGACTAATTTGTATTTAATTTCTATCATTGAGTTTATTGGGTTTAAGTTTTGGCTCTCAGTTTCTTTGGATTTACTTCTGCTCCTTCCACTATATTCCGGCAGCAAGTGATTATGTTTGGGTTTCCACTCTTGGAGGGCAATCCTTGGTCTGAACTGTTTTCATTTATTTTATTTTAAAATCACAAAGACATTTCCAGTTATATTTGGTTTTGCAATTCACTCCTCCTCTGTTTCACAAAAACCATAAAACCCACATTGTCTAAAAATGCTGTGTTGGGCAAAATGGATTCCGTCCTCTTCTGCAAGCGAAAGAGGATGGAGCCAGTATGTATTATAAACATTTCCAGGGAGATTGTCTCTTTCCCAGAATTGCTTTTAGTCAAAGGCTGCTGACCAGTTGTGTGATTTCATTTGGGGTTGCTGACCCTGGACCGTACTTGAACTTGACTGTGAATGTCATGTAGGCATCTACTCACATCGTATCTATGTCCTCAATCTCCATTCCTGCTGGTTCAGCCCCTGTCATTACTTTTTGAGGACCCGAGCCGTAAAAAAACTGAGTTTGGATTTCTGAATGAACGCGTCTACTGTTAAACTCGGTGCTTTCCTGTCGCAGAGGCAAAGGCTCAGTGGATTCTGATTGTTCTGCAATGTGGATCTTTCTTTTCCGGGCGGATTAAACATCCTCATTCTCCTAGATTGGAGCATTTGATCTTCCACGTTCAGAATCTGCAAATTCTTTGAACCGTTTATTTTCAGCAGAGGATAGCTGGCCTTTCATTTTTCCATGCCGAAGAAAACCAAGTGGAAAGTGCAGGTTTTTGGGGGGATTTATTTATTTTTCCTGTTTGCCCTCGGATTTCCTTGAGGACTGTGATAGATGGAAGTCAGATGGGGGAGGTTCCCGTGAAGGCCCTTGCTTCTCTGTTTAGGCCCTCATGTTCTAAACGTTTGACCAGAATCATACATCCCTGGCGTAACATCACAGGTGTTAGGACCTGGCCATTGTGTCAGTGGCAGCTGTGGTCCCAACCCAAAACCTGAGCGACACTTTCGAGAGAATCCGAGCCTTGCTCCTTCCGCAACCTGACTCCGTCCACTCACCCTCCTTGTCATCCCCCAGCCCTCCTTCCCTTCTCTGATTTGGGGGAGTGGAGAGAATGGGGGGGATATGTGGCGAGCATATTGCTCACATGCTGGTATTCTTGAGGTGGGGAGAATTGTCCACAGGCGACAAATGGCCATGCTCTTTTTGGAGCACCTATGGAGATGGAACATCCCACTCCAGTCTCCCACACACTTTCCATTCCCTCCTGGGCTCACTCACGATACTCTTGGTATTTTTGCAATGCCTTCTTTCTCTGCTAAACTATGATCTAGCTGAGGGTAGAGATACAGCTTGATCAGCAAGCGTTTGTTGAGTGAATAAACAAATGAGTCATTGCTGAGAGCCTCCTGGGTCTTCTGTGCTTAGAGGAGGACTGGTAACTTCCTAGTTGGATTTGAGGAGGGTCACAGATATTCCATGGGCCTCCTTTCCCAGCAGCTCCCTGTATTGGATTCTTGTGGCTCCCATAACAAATTCCCACAAAGCAGGTGGCTTAAAACAACAGATCTCTGTAGGCCAAACATCCAAAATCAAGTTTTTAGTGGGGACTCTCTCTCTTCAGAGGCTCTAGGGGAGACGTCTTCCTTGCCTCTGCTGGGTTCTGGTGGCTCAAGTCTTCCCTGGCTTGCATTCCATGACTTTAATCTCTGCTTCCATCTTCCCGTGGCTTCCTCCTCTCTGCTTGTCTACTGCTCATAATCTGTCTGTCATGAGAACACTTGCCATTGGATTTAGGGCCCACTCCTGTAATCCAGGATGCGCTCATCTTGAGGTCCTTAACTTAATGACATCTGCAAAGACCCTTTTCCCGAATAAAGTCACATTCACAAGTTCTGGGTTAGGATGTGGACGTATCTTCTGGGAGACCACCTAACGCACCCCCAGCCTGAGCTGTGCAAAAGGGAATTGGGTTTCAGTGGTTTATAGTCTTCGTCTGAAAGCCGACGTTGCATTAGGGTTTGGTTCTGCCAAGTAGCTAGTCAAGGGCCATGACTGTCTCGTGCCCCCTCCCTTCACTTCTGCCTGTTGAAGAGAAGAGAAGAAGAGAAGACGGGCAGCTTCGATGTTCATCTGTCTTATCTTTCCATGTTCAAGCACGGATCCTCTTCCCTGAGGAACAGGGCAAGAATTCCACATTGGTTGCTAATTCCTTGTGAACATGCAACTGAAAAAAGATGCCTTCTTACTTAACGATTCATTTCTTAATAACGTGTTTATTGTTTATGTAGAGACAGTTTGTAAAACATCTTTTTGGCTTGAGTCAGTCTTTGACCTGCCCTAAGCACTGATGAAAGAATGAATTCCCTCCCCTTTTCAGAGATGGTTCTTATTTGTTCTGTGTCAAATCAAGGCCCTTTCAGCAGCGGATTTCTAAGGACAGCCCAGATGTTAGGCAAACAGCTTCTTTGGAGAAACTATTACCTTTTGTTTGTTTCTCTCATCGCTTGATTTAGTGATTTTTGTTTGGCTTAAGTCAAGTCCTGACATTACAGAATCAACCATTAAATGGGTTTTTAAAGGCAGTTCATAAAGGATCCCTTAGAGCCACCTGAGGCCTGCCCTAGAAATAAACAGAGTGAGTCAACCATCTCACTTTCACTGAAGAGTCTGAGCTTTAGTACTTGAGTTTAAGAAGAGAGAGAGTAGACGTGATTAGGATCAGAGGATAGGAATTCTGGCTCCTTTGCTAACTGATGACACAGATGTGTCATTTTAGCTTCTCTTGTCTAAGATGGTGTTTCCATCGTGCATGGGGCTCAAACTCTCCCTCCTCTAGCTGTGAAAATCCAGTGCTCCCTGGGACTCATTCTAGCTCTAAAATTAGTTTCTATAATTGTTACCTTTATCTAAATTATTTGCAGAACTAGTTTGGAAGTTGGAAAGAGATAATCTATGATGTTACCCATCACTTTCTATGTATTCAGTCCTTTTCCAAATGTATATGTATAAATATTTATATGTATGTGTGTGTGTGTGTGTGTGTGTGTATTTCTTTTTAGATTGCAGCTTATAGAGTTCCAGGTTGCTTTAGATGGGGAAAAATCTTGGCTGTCCTTACCTGGGTCTTAGCTAATTCCATTTCTCCACCTGGATTTTTCATAGCTGCCGTGGTTTCTCTTAAAACAGGAAGTTGTCTAAAATTTTAGGGGGAAAGTAGCTGTGTGAATCAGCATACCTCATGCTAAGAGCAACTCAAATGTCAGTGACTTAACACAATACAATTGTATGACTTGCTCACACAAAGTGTAACATAGATGTTCCTGATCTGGAAATTCTACGGGGAGGAAAGCTTCTTCCCCAAGCTGTGACCTAGACGTCCTCCATCATATGATTTCTCTTCGGAGCCCATGTTTACGGCCTGGAAGGAAGAAAGAAAGAGAGGGAGCACAGAAGATGGCACCAGAAATTATGTGGTCCCAACCAAACTGCCAAGGATGTTGGGAGGGCTGTCTTCCTATGTGGCCAGGCAAAGGAAACAGGTTTGGTGAGCATATGGTATTATCTCCGCCATCATAATTCTGCTTCCGACTTTGGAGCGATGAAGACACAGAGGCCAAGTGATTACCCTCAGCCCTTGTGATATAGCTGGGTACATCTCAGAAGAAAAATTTGTAATTTCCATTGCACTCCTGAAGACGTTGATCCAAGCTGGCCTTGTCATCATGCCTTTCCACAGAAACATTATGTTACCCAAGATTGAGGTTTTATTCTTTAATTTGCATCATGTGCTCCCAATGCCTCACGGGAATAAAATGGGAAAGAATGTGCGTGACTGACAGCCTCTGCTCATGGAGGCTCATGCTTGTAAAAGGGCATCTAACCACATCTTAAGAGGTTGGAAGGGTAGTCATCATGATAATAGCCAACATCTATTAAGTGCCTGCTGTATCCTTAGCTCCATGGTGGGCATGACTTAGATCTACCTTATTCAATCCTCTCATTTAATCTTCGAGTCTTACTTTTTTTTTTTTTTTTGCCAAGTGACTTGGACACCGACTAATTTCTGAGGACAGACCTTTAAGTGATTTTGAGGAGAAGAACAATTATAATTCCTTTTAAGGTGATCCCCTTGAGAACAGCAATCATTTGGATGGACAAGTTCTGACGGATTTGTGAAAACATTGGTCATGTGATCAGAGAGTCCCATTTCAAGTGACTTGGTGGGGGCCTGGGGCTGGCCTGTCATCACTTCTGCTAGCAGATGGGGTTGCCCATCTGCTCTTGATTTTCGATGTTGCCTGCTCAGCGAACCAGCTTGCAGTCAGAACGTTGGCGAGATCCCCCCTGCCCATCTAACTGGACAGAACTATCTATCAAAAATGGAGTGTGTCGGTATTCTCTCGGGGTCTTACGTGTTGGGGAGCTGTGCTTTGGGGGACACTGATTGAAGAATAACTGTAGCGGTTGGGAAAGGTGGTATTAAAGGGTCCAGACACTTTCATAGATGAAATTAACATCTCTCAGCATCCTGTCTTCTCCTGGGGCAGAGTGGCTAGATCAGCTCCTTGTCCAGCAAAACCTTGGGCTCCCTGTGCATTATTTGGATTTATCCTATATAAAGGTATGTGGTTGAGGGATGTCTGAGTCTTTTCATCTCTCTCCGACAGCTCTGGAGATGGCCCTAAGGATAAATTTCTCAGGCACTTTCGTGGGGCTGGAGTGGAGTGGAGTTGAAAGTCATCAAGCTGTTAGAATGGACATCTAGTCTTTAGACAATGGAGACCTTCAGTGCAAAATATGTTTTTATTTGAGATGGACACTCACAAATATTTTCAGACAGGTTTTCAAGGGACCAAGACAATGGGAGACATTTTTCCATAACAGAAGAGCTCTGCCTAGTGATGTTTGCCCTGCGGTACCAAGGTGATCAGAATCGGGGCCAAGAGCCCTATGAATTACAACCTCTGTTGTAAGTAGGCATTAGGATTTCTGATGAAAATGGGCCAAAGCACAGTGTCTTTTAGGTGTAAAAATCATAGCTTTTAGTTCCTGAAATATAGGTTAAATTCCCTGAATATTCAACTGTCCAAGGGGAGGAAGAAAGAGGCAAGATGGCAAATGCTTTGAAGCCCTTTTAGGAGAAAACAGCAGGTTTGAGCACAGGCCCTTGACCCCCTACGTTCATCCTCTCCCAGGACCTTTTTTCTGGGCTGGCTGAATTTGTCTGTGATGACTCCACCACACAGCCTCGAAAACGGAGCTGCCAAAGGAGGTGAGCTTCCTCTTTCATTCATTCTTGAGGCACTGAACTGCTGAGCTGGAGGTGGTCTCAGGCAGTAGATGGTTAAATAAGACAAGATTAAAAAAAAAAAAAAAACGAGAGTTGGGAGAAGGGAGTTGGTGGGTGACCTTGACTTTTTAGGAACATATACTCTGTGAGTGTGGCATAGACCTTTCTGTTTTCTGATCACAAGGGATTGTCTTTGGCCTCAGCCCTGATGCTCCTGGGCTCTCACGGCACCAGGGCCAACAGCCCCTGCCTCCTCGCTGTATATCCTGGGCCTGGTATTTATAGAATAATTAAATAGAGCCTCTGAACAAGGATACAGTATATCAACAAGGTTGTTTGATTTGAAAGTCTTTCTCTAAATAGCCGTAATAACCATAAACTGCAGGAGACAGGCTGATGATGATCATAAAATTCATTATTGAAAGTATGTTATCTCCCTGAGAGATGCCCTCTCTTCATCACAGTTGAGCTGATTACATTTCCATGGTTAAAATTTCATTACGGCCTGCGTTTGGCTCAAGGTCTCATAACTGGCTGAGAACTTGAAGCCTGTCAGCTGGGGGTTCCTTTGGGGAATTTGATTTTATTAATATTTTAGAGGTAGTGGCCTTTAATTACTGTTAAATGAGACTGAGATTCTAAGAGCACTACAGAGGACTTTTCACTTGGGTGTCAAAATAATTTATGGTGATTAATAAGCTTTAAATGACCATCAGAAGAGATCGTTTGAATTCCATTTTGATGGTAAGGCATTGCCCAGAATATGTTTATAATTTTTTTTTTTAAAAAATGTGTCCTTGGGAAAAATTTCTGTCCAATTCTGTGAGCAACTGCTATGTGCCCCTTAAAAGGTGGCTGTTAGAACAGCAGGCAAAGAGCTGCATTGGTGGCCTGCACTGCATTACTATGGGATGCATTATGGGGTGACTGAGCCAGCTTTACTTATTCACCCCTTTCCTCTCCTACCCACCCCATTCAAGACATACACATGCACACACACACATACACACGCACACACACTCACACTTCTATTCTGGGGAAAGGTGGCGTATAAACAAATAAAAGCTAACATTTACAGAGAGCCTGTCATGTGTCAGAGGTGCCCTATTTATAGGCAGCATCTCATTTAATTCTTACAGTAACTCCCTGAGGTCTTATTCTCCCCATTTTATGGATGGAGCAACCAAGGCTTACTGTGATTAATGACTTGCCTAAGGTCCTCAGCTATTAGGCGGCAGAATAAGATTTCGATGAAGTGAGTGTCAGAACTCAGAACCCGAATATTATGCTGTTTTTCATGGATAAGCAGATACAATTTCAAACCCCCGCTCTCCTGCGGGCAGGCCGGGGATTCAGGGTGGGTCAGGGGACAGGCTCTGTGAAGCACACCAGGCATGCTCCATGGAGGGAGAGGCCACATCACAGTGGCCACCACGGTACCCAGTGGCAGTGGGTGGCCTTCTGACCCATTCTCACGGGCAGGCAGCTTTAAGGGGGAAGCAAGTTGCTGGCAGCGGGCTTTGTTGAGAAAAAGAGCCGTCTTGACTGCACCCTATTTTGTAAACATTGCTCAATGTGTTTACTATAAGGTTTTCCTTCCCATATTTTTATATAACACATTAAAAACAGGTCTGAAGCATCACATAGATTCGAGTTGGTCCTGGCTTACCCCTCCCTGGATCACCCAGTGCCAAGTTTTAACTCCGTCTGCCTGCCCCTGTCCTGGAGCCCTCCCTTGGGGCACCTGTCCCTTCCCACCTTCACTGCAGGTTCTTTTCTCTCTGAGGGATACAGACTCCTTTGCTGGAGGCTTGGAGCCCAGCATGACTAGGACAGTAAGTGACCCCAGGAGACAGCACCAGCTCCTCTTATTAGGCAGCTTCTAGGTCCAGGCATGGCCTGAGCATCCCATGGTTCTTTTCTTGGTTATCCTTCACGGCAGCTCTGTCTCTGTCTCTCCTGCTAAAACCGTGCGGAGATGCCTGCAACCACACACACACACACACACACACACACACGTGCATGCACACTCACAATATGGTACCCAGGCACACTCACACACGTATGTGTGCACACTCACACACACTTGCCTGCACACTCTCTCCCCCCCCCCCTCAAGTGTGCGTATGTGTTGATCATGAGTCTTTGGAGGACCTGAGCCTGCTTCTCCCCAGGCTCCTGGGTGTTAGGGGGTCTGGGGGCAGTCACAAGGAAGCTCACATCACTGGGTCCCCCAGCAGGCCAGGCAGTCTGTAGGTAGACCCTGTGTCACCTTGGTTGTCACCCTGTCTTGCCCCATGGGAGGACTGGAGCCCTTATCACCGTTGCATCTTCCATCTGTGCCTGCGTTTGGGATTGACGTCTGCCTCCACCCACGGCTGTAGGCTCCAGGGGGACAGGGGCCCTTCCCCTTGCTTCCCCGAGGTGCTCAGGCTGCATTTTTGGTGTCCTGAGTCCGGGAGGGTGGGGTGGGGTTGGTGAGCTAACACTCCGGGTTCGGGCTTGCTGTGGTCTTTGCCCACTGTCACATGTGCTAGGTCCACGGACGTGGTGTCACCTCGCTCCTGAGCCTTGTTCAGCAGAGATGCTGGCGGGCCACCTGCGGAGAACAGTCTAAGAGACTGCAGGCCCTTTAGGTGCCCATGGGTTGCCCGTGACTTGCCCTCATGTCGGATCTGCCAGGACAGGGGAGCTGCTGAACTTCAGAGCTGAGAAAAGTAAACGTCGCCATAGAAACGGTCTGCTTAATTGGTTGAACTTTATAATGCGCCCTCCCGGAGAGGCCTTGTGACCAGAAACTGGTTTCTTTCAGGTCCTGGGGGTGGGGAGTCTGCAGTGACAACCCGGCCTTTGATATCGCTGCCCTCCCGCTGTGCAGTTGCTGCAGCCTCCTCTTGTCCTGTATGTGTGTGCACGCACACGACCGTGTTTCCATGTTTGTGCTATAGGCTCGTGCATCTCTATATGCATGTGTGTTGGGTGTGAATACATGTGTCTGTGCCTGGTGTGAATGTGTGTCTGTGTGTGCTTGGATGATTGTGTATGTGTGTGTGTATTTCTGTCTGTGTGTGCATGAGGTGATTGTGTACTCGCGTGTGTGTTCGTGACTGGGTGTGCCCTTGACCGTGTGTGGAAGCATGTGTATCAGTGTATACATGTAGATGTCTGTACGTGTGACTGGGTGTCTGTGTGTGCTTGGATGTGTGTGTGTGTGTGTATTTCTGTGTGTGCATAAGGTGATTGAGTGTTTGTGGAAGTGTATGTGTCAGTGTGTAAACGTGTATGTCTGTTCTTGTGAGTGTGTGTGTGTCTGTGTGTGCCCATGGCTGTGGGTGGAATGTATTTGTCAGCATGTGTGTGTGTGTGTGTGTGTGCACATGGCTGGGGCAGTGTATCTGTCATTGTGTGCAGGCGTGTGTGTCTCTGAGTATGTGTGTGTGTCTGTGTGTGCACTTGGCTGTGGGGGGAATGTATTTGTCAGCATGTGCACACATGTGTGGCTCTGAGTGTGTGTGTGTCTGTGTGCCTGAGTGGCCCCCGCCCCCGCCCGTGAAGGAGACGCTGGTGCCCTGGGCTCCCCATCTCTCCGCATGTTGATATTATCACTTCTGCTTCCCAAGTCTGGCAGGAGACGCAGAATTAAACACAGACGCTCTGGTGCCAAAACAAAATCGTGAAAAGATTTGAAGCCCCCGTCCCCCAAACTTGCAGCCTATCAAACTGGGAACAAGCCTGGCTTTGTTTTATTTCCCGCATCGAACGGGGGTAGAACAGTCTGGAGCCACATTGGTTCTGATAGAAGAGCTGACTCGAAGCCAGGGAATTTAAAATTGCTGAAACCCAAGGCAGAATGGAGACAGCAGGATGTGATGGGAAAGGGAAAAAAAACCCTGTGTGCGCGGGGGAAAAAAGACCTTCTTACCTCGAGTTAGGAGTGAGGAGAAGTGGCAGCCCCATCTCTGAGAAATATAGAAGCACAAAGAGGAAGAAACAAAACATTGATTCAGGCGGAGAAACCCAGCAGAGGTCGGCGGCCTCTGATCCTGCCTTGCCGGGACCTGGGGCCAGCTCAGTGGGTGGTACCCACCATAAAAAGGGGCAGGAAGAACCAGTTCCATTTGAACGTGTTCCCGTGTCCAACCCTTAATTTCACTTCTGGGGAAGTAAAGGCCCAGGTGGGAAGGCACATCCCTGAGGCACAGGGGTCTAGGGCCAAGCAGTCTGGGGCTGGGGTCTCTGACTCCCAGCCCAGTGCTCCCTGCACCTGGAGGTCCTACGGGGAGGCGAGAGCTGGCTTCTCCGGGCATCTCCCACTTTGCTGCCCTCCTGTCTCCTTGCTTCACTTTCTGAAAACAAGTTCTTCTCTTTTATGTGGAGCCTCTGATCTTGAACCTGCCTAACTTGAGTTTTCTGTGTTTAGTTTAATAATAAGGTTCAGCACAATGGTATCAACCAGGTCGTGTTTTCACTGATTGTGACTGAAGAGTTTCTTTCTTCACATTTTCCCCCTTTATCGGCCCCAAGGGCATCAATGACCATAGTTCCCCCAAACCCATGGATCTCGAGGAGGCTGGCCTCTAGGTCAAGATGTCTGTGGGAGGGCCAGACAAGGCCAGGAGAATAGAATTGGGGGGCAGGGGTGGGCATCTGAGTCAGCCGGGAAGAAGCCCGGCTCATCACCAACCTCATGAAGTGTAGACCGTTACCCCAGAAGCAGTGTCCCTGTGAGCACACAGGGCCCAGAGCCTGGTTCCTGCTCTTGGCCCGGCTGCTCTCCTAGAGGTGGCCAGGCCTGGGTGTGGGATTTCTCCCACGCTGTTCTAACCCTTCCTCCACTCTCACCTGCTGGAAGGGCCACAGCTGCATAGAAGACCAGGCCTTCCCAGGAAGAGGCCTTGCTCAGTTCAGGGACTTGCAGGCTGTGGGGTTTTTAAGCAGTGACTACTTCAGCTGCTGACTTCACTGCTGCTGACTCCATCCCGTAGGCGTCCCCTACCAGCCCTTAAAGCCACATTTCTAATCTGCTCAGGTTCAAATGGGAACTCTTCCCTCTCTTATCTTTTGCCAAGAAAACTGTGGATTATAAATCTCCTTTATTGGGGCTTGTAAAAAGGATTGGGGTATAATCATCAAGGAGAGTGCTCCATGGCAGCTAAAAGGACTGGGGCAAATTTATATATAGGAAAGATATCCATAGTATCATTCCTGATTCTTTCCCTTTGTGCAGTGAAAGAAGCCAGCTGTAGAAGAGCATGGCTTGTTTGATTCCAGTTTTATTACGTAATGAGTATATGTGGCTGGAAAGCCATAGACCCAGCTGATAGCAACAGTTATCTTGGGGAGGTGTTGGGAACTTGAAATTTTTATTTTATGTATCTCTGTTCTACCCCTCTCCCTCCCTCTTTCTCATTCATTCTATTGATTCTATTGAGCATAAATAGTTTTTAAATTAAAAAATCTCAGTCCAAGATGGCAAAAGTTCATGGTAAACCCTGTTCTCCTGCCCCCCCCGACCCTTTTTAAATGGGAAGAACACAAGGGTAAGAGTTTAGGAAACCTGGCTTTTCTTTTAGCCAGGGGTTTTAAATCTTTCTTATGCCATAGGCTTTTTTGACAGGCTGATGAAGAAGATCCCTTCTTAGAAGGATGCTTCAAATACCTAAAATCAAATACACAGAATTACAAAGGAAACCAAGAGTGTTGAGGTATAGCCATCAAAATATTAAAAAACAACAACAACAAATGTTTGGAGTTTCCATCATGGCTCAGCAGTTAACAAACCCGACTAGTATCTGTGAGGATGTGGGTTCAATCCCTGGCCTCACTCAGTGGGTTAAGGATCCAGTGTTGCCGTGAGCTGTGGTGTAGGTCAGGGATATGGCTCGGATCTGGTTTGGCTGTGGCTGTGGCATAGGCTGGTGGCTACGGCTCTGATTCGACCCCTAGCCTGGGAAACTCCAGGTGTGGCCCTAAAAAAAATTGTTTGCTGTGGTAATAATACATGTGCTCCTTAATGCATTAAAATACAAGATCTATCTGCAACTCTCATAACTACTGTGATTTAGAATTAGCAAGAACATACGTGATATTTTGAGAAATCTGCAACAACTGAATGTTACATGAAACTATCTGTGATCGCCATTAGTGACAGAGTCAGATAGGTTAAGACTACTGTGGTTTGTCATTCTCCTTCATAAATGAAGGAGATGCTAAATTATAGTTAGGGGTATTGAAAATGAAGATTGGTTTTTATTTCCCATCCACTATCACAGACCCCTGTTTGAATTTCCCAGGCTGAGAACTCATACTCTTAACTAGCTGTGAGACAGTGAATCCTATTATTCCCTCTCTCAGAGTCTTAATCTCTCCGTCTGTGAAATGAGGGACTTAGTTATGGCACATGGTGTCATCTTACATGTTGACTGTCTTTGATTGACAGTGACTTGGTGAAGCATGTTGAAAATGTTACCAAGGTCACCTCTGAGATCAGCTGGAAAGGATGCCATGAGTACTTGGTGACGTCTGCCATGGGCACTAGGTGGGAGACAAGGAAGAGTGTGATGGCACGGACTTCCATCCAGGGACTAGAAGAGCCCATGGTCCCTTCTAGCTCTGATAGTCTAATCAGCCTGAAAATAATTATTCTCTTCTGACTCTAATTAAAAATATCTTCTGTCTGACAACAATAACAACATCAAGGACTATTGGTCCTTCCTGAGGGTTTTGTATATTTTTTTGGGGGGGAGCATGGGCACCATTCCCTTCCCCCCTTAGACCCCATCTTCTGATAGACTTTTCTTTACATGAAATTGTTAAGCATTACCTCAAGTTTCAGCAATAGAATGGTTCCTGGGAACAGATTGTCTAGAAAGAAAACAAGAATTAGTAAACACAGTCTTACAAATGAGCCATCTGGAGATTTATTTACATAAGAAAAGAAGGAAGTCTTGGTATTTTCATGCTAGGGTTTGTTTCTCTTGCAAGTAGCCACAGGGGTGTATTTGTCATGAACACACATTGAGCCTTTTAGCAAAGATTGCTGAAAGCACAAAAAAGCAATGCTCATTTGGTTGGTTATTTGAGGAATGGGAAGAAGGAGAAAAGAGTGGGAGAGTCTCACACACACACACACACACACACAAAACCACACACATACACACACACTCCCACATTTTTTGAATGAAATTTAGCCTATGGGATTTCAAAATAGCATTAAGGCACTCACACCCTAGTTTTAAAATTATACATTATCCCAAAGTATCTAATGAGAATGATTTTCCCATACCAAGGTCAAATTTGGAGGCATTGAACTTTCTTGGAAATGCAGAAGGACCATAGAAATTTGCTGGGGGATTAAAACCTAGGCAGTTTGACTAGAGGTCGGAAGAGTGGCCTTTCAGCCCCAGAGAGCTCCCTGGGTCTCAGACCAGCTCTGCAGAACCACTGAACCCCCTCAACTTGTGCCTTTTCCACTGTTCCCTCAGGAAACACGTTGAAATAGGAGACCAGTCACGTGACCTCTCCTCCCATCCACTCAGTGTTCGTGAGAATAGATAAGACATGGGTGGGGAGGGTCCCATGGGTGACGTGATCACTAAGCCTCCCATCCCCACGTTGCATGACACCAAGGAGGCCCAGGTTGCAGGGTGTGCTACACCTGCAAAGTGACAGTATGGGTAAAAATAGCCCCCCTGTGTCTGGACAAGCACTGTTTGGCCGATAAATTCTTCTTTTTCTTCTCTCTATCCTTTTTTTTTTTTTTTTTTTTTTTGGTCTTTTTAGGGCCGCACCCATGGCATATGGAGTTCCCAGGCTGGGGAACCAAATTGGAGCTGCAGCTGCCGGCCTATGCCACAGCCGTAGCAACTCAAGATCCGAGCTGCATCTGCAATCTACACAACAGCTCATGGCAACCCCGGATCCTTAACCCCCTGAGCGAGGGCAGAAATCAAACCCACATCCTCATGGATACTCGTTAGATTCAGTACAGATGAGCCCCAATGGCAACTCCCTGTTTGGCCAATAAAATAGAAACTAGTAAGACAACAGTTGGACAGACTTTATGGAAAGATAGCTTTTTGCTCTTGCACTGGGCTGGGTTGTAAAGTCTCTTACATGTTTGCACTGGATATTGTATAACTTAGGGCAGCCGTTCTTTATAGGGGCAAGAAGAGACATGACTGAAAGGGCTGAGCAGGTCTGCTGCCCCAGGGCTCCTGGAGTCGGGAACAGCTGCAAGGGGGAAGGGAAGTAAAGCTTGAAGGGTGAAACATAGCTGGAAGGCACCCAGCAATTCAGAGCCATCAGCATAGAAGATAATTACCTGCTGACAGGTCTCTGATGTGTACCTGGATGGGAACATGTGTGTATGGGGGGGGGCATACACACTCACACAGGCAGGCTCTGGTTAACCAAGCTTTTACAGGCAACTTAGGGGCATATTCCATACTCCATACCTGGGCAAGAGGGAGAAGAGCTCCTAAATAAAGATTCAGAATACTTAAATATTGTGAATTACATGTGAAATCTGCAATTACATGTGAAAATGTGGAGGGTGTAAAGAAAAAAAAAATACGAAATGTGGGAAGCTTCTGGAAGAGGCAGAACCAGAGCAGTGCTTTGGGCCAGTGTCTGGCTTGGAGATGTTTCACAAACAGCTATAAAGGAGTGTATGATCAATTGACCAACTGGCTGAAGGGAAGTATAAGGAGAAAAACAGCCAAGAGGGATGGCAAATACTTGGTTTGGCTCTGGGGCTAAGACCCTTCGCAGCCCAACCCACTGTAGACATTCTTCGTGGATTCATTTTCCTGAAGAACATCCTGAGACTGAGAGCGGGGAAGTAAGTTGCCCAAGACTATCCAGCTGGCTAGAGCGGGGGCTGGGACCTAAACCGACATTGCCTGAACCCAACACCTGTCTTCTTAGCTATTACTTAAGCAAAGGTGACCTTGATCTTATGGAAATGACTGACAGGAGGCTCTGTGGAGTGGCAGGAGCATTAGAGTAGGAGAAGACCCCCACCCCCCGCCCGGAATGTTGGGCAAGTTATCATTATTTTTCTGTACTCTTCCTGGTGTCATTCTCATGACAACCACGAAGATTTATCACTACCAGTATATGGAACAGGACGATAAAGTTGTAGCATTTTGGGTTTTGTTTTTCACATTTTTAAACGGATATTATTTATGGGGTTCTTAAAGTGACATCGGACAATAGTGAAATTGGGTAGTCTTCTAGTTCAGTAATCCCCACCATGGAGGATATCCAAACACACTCACGATGTCTAAAAATGTCACAGTTCTCAAACTGTAGTTGTATATTTAGTACCCTATGTTGGCGAAATGCATAATGTCAAAAGCTACTCTGAAGTTAGAAATTCCGTTAAGTGAATTGGTACGTAATTGTTATGACAGCATCTACACGTATTTGAAAACGGTCATATATACATGGAGTTGATGATACGATTTTGTAGAACCAGAGCAGGCTTTCTGGCCAAGGGTTGTTAGGAAGGTGTGTTTCCATCCTAAAATGAGAGAGGAATGGGTACGTTTCAAGTGGCATAAATGTGCTTATCTCTTTAGTACCAAATGGACCCCTTAACTGTCTGTATAATCCAACTTTATACCATGCAACCAGTATGATTTGTTCAAAGAACGAAAGTCGAGCTCAAGGAAATAGTGGTCCAATCTGACCATTAAGGACGTCAGGCTACGAGTCTGACTTTCAAGTGAAGTCACGGATGAGACTTGTTCCCCCAAAGTCAACCCAGAAGACGGGACGAAAGCGGCTGGCAAGAAAGACATGAGTTCAGGGCCCGTTTTCCACTCCCGTTTCCTATTATTGAGAGTCTTTGCTGGTTCTCTGATGATAATAGCTGGGGGAAATGTGATCTATGGCGAAACGAAGCCTGCAGCTCTACTGATGAGGTACATAGATGGTGCTCTCCCAGCCTCGCATTTCCAAAAGCAGAACTGGCTCTGCTTAATTCACTCTTGCTTTTTCAGCTCTGAGGCCAGGAGCAGCAAATTCCACAGGCACTTGGTAGGGTTTTATCTGATGGTCCCTCCCAGGGACTGACATAGTGTAACTCATTGCGGATGGAAATGAAAGGTAATGTAATGCTGATATTATGCTACTTTTCCACAGAGGCCTGTAAGTAAGCATCATGTTCATTATCCATTCATCTTTTGCCCTTTCTGAAGTTGGCAAAGTTTAGCCAGCCAGAACAAATTTGTGTCCTCTGTCATCATGATAGAACTCATGGCGCTGGCATTTTCTAACATTCCTGGTGTTTTCAACCTGAGTGCCAAATAGAATTCTTTTTCCTGAGAAAATGAATGATCTCTTAAATTTGCAGATACAGAGACAGGAGGCACTATGTCTTCCTCTGTCTTGACACATAAATACCTACCCAGAGAGGACAGGGGCGTTCGTGGTTTCCTCTCACTTCTGCTATTATGTGAACTTGCATGAGATTACATTACATGAGTGGCAATTCCTTTGCAATGACAATATTATGCATTTTGCTAAGCTCTCAGAGAGCGCGCAAGTGTTAAGGATTCGACAATTATTGGGAGGAGACTCTAGTAGGCTTACAGTTTCAACTTGTTTTGGGGCTCCACTTCTGGAAGACAGCCTACAAAAATAGCAATTTACAGGAAAAAAAAAAAAAAGCGGGTCCTGAGGCATTTGGTCAGGGCAGACATTAGTTCTATTTAGGGCTTAAACCAACCCACAGTTAATTGTAGGTCTCTTGCATTAGCTTGTAGGAGCAGTAAAAGCATGTAATTCAAGCTAATCTGATGGGCAAATGAACTGGGTGCTTGGTGCCAAGTGAGACCGTGAAACAAAAGGACACATGTGTTTTCAGGGAGGAAAAAAAAAAAAAAAATCAACACAACACAGTTTCAACTGTTGCACACGTGAAACTCTGGAGAATGCTTTGGAAGTTTTGTCATTTTAGAAAAGGACCTTGAGGGTACAGTGGATGAACTCCTGGAGCCCAGAGCTCTTGGTTTTACCTGGGCAGTGAAGCATGCGGCCTGGAACAACTGGGGGGTGGCTTTCAGAGGTTGATTGCAATGGATCGTCAAAACTCTCTTTAGAAAGCGCCTCTGTCTGGTGGGTCTTGGCGGTCATCTTCCCTGAGTGTGTGTTCGAATTAGCCAAGGCCCCGTCCCTGTCAATATGGTTTCACTGGTTTGGGGTAGGGCTCGGGAGTCCCGTGCTTTCTCTAAGTCCCCCCCAGATGGGTCCGATATGCTGGTGCCGTTAGGATTCAGAACTCCTGATTTAGCAGCACGTATGGCTGAAGGAAGGGGTTGCTGTGAGGTTAATGCACTTGCCTGTAGCTGCCTGAGAGGGAAGAGACACAACAGCCAACCTATGGTTGTTAGTGAGCACTTGACCTTTTACAATGAAGCCATCTTGTTGTCCATGTTTTAGGATTTGCGTTCCTGGGGAGCTGATGCACTGGTGATTTTCCTAATGTCGTTTGTCCAGAGACTGACTTTCTTGACCAGAAATGTAATGTGACCCTACATAAGATGAATTCTGTGTGCTGCCTGCCAGAGCAAGCCCCCCAAAGAGATGACCCTGCCCTGCTTTCTTTGATCCTAAACCTCAAGTGGGCCTCTGCTATGTTTTTCCAGGCACGGCTGCCCTCCTGGTGTCCCAGGTACGAGTCCCTGTAGGTAAGGTGCCCTTAGGAGAGTGTGAAAGAATCAGGCAGTTGAATCGTTTAAGTCAGAAATTATCCATTTCAGCCAAAAAGTGTTAAGCCAGCAATTTAAGAAAATATGTTAAAATAGTACTCAGTGTGCTTTGAATACATTTTGCTAATTTAAACCAATTATGTAAAAGGTTGGGTTAAAAAATCAAAACTTTTTACTATTAGAAGAAAAGAAGGCAAAAACAATTTTAGTAGCAAAAACGTATAATTTGGACTGAATGTGGGATTAGCATCCTCAAAAATTGGAGGCAGAAGATTAAATAGTAACTCAAACATAAGCTACTACTTGGCTTAAAAATGAGATTAAAAAAAAAAACCACACACTACTGATTAATAGTTTCATCAGAATGGACACTAAAAAGAGAAAGCAAGCTTTTCTGTTGCAGACTAAATATTAACCCCACATTAGAGAAACAATGGTTGTATTGTTTTAATACTCTAGATGTTTATATATATATACTCCAGAGTATAAAACAATGAGTATATTGTTTTATACTCTAGATGTTATGAGTGGAAACTGAATTACTGAGACTTCATATTGAGTTTGCAGGTCAATACAAAAATTGCAAATATATAAATTATGATCTCACTGGAGGGCATAACGAGCAACATCACCTGTCCTCAGGTGTGCAGTTAAGGATCTTAGATCAGGTGATTCAGGTATGGGAAGGAGGATGGCAAAAATGATTTCTTAACATACATTTAAAATAGTAACAAAATATACTTAGGTAGGAGCTTGTGAGCTGGTTAAGTTTGATCATTTTGCTAGTATTTTAACTTTACTGAATTTCTCAGAGGACTCTGAGTGATGGGCCTGAAAGGGCACCATTCCAGGGTCCAAGCATAATTCACTTCTCCCTCCTTCACACAGTAAATATCTTGGAACATCTACTCTGTGCCAGGTGACACCACATGGAACATTTATGGAAGAAGAACTCTGTGTCAGACAGTATTCTCCAGAGAAACAGAGACAGTAGAATATGAGAGAGAGAAAGAGAGAGAGAAAGATTTTAAGAATTGGCTTATGCAGTTGTGGAGATTGGCAAGTCCAAAATATGCAGGGTAGACCAGGAGGCTGGAGACCCAGGAAAGAGCTGATGTAGCTCAAGTCTGAAGGCTCTCTGCTGGCAGAATTTCCTCTTCCTTGGGGGGACATCAGGAGGCTGGAGACCCAGGAAAGGGCTGATGTAGCTCAAGTCTGAAGGCTCTCTGCTGGCAGAATTTCCTCTTCCTTGGGGGGACATCAGTCCATTTTCTGTTAAGATCTTCAACTGATTAGATGAGGCCCACCCACATTATGGAGAGTAATCTGCTTTATTCAAAGTCTACAGATTTAAATGTTAATCTCATCTAAAAAAATACCTTCACAGAAACATCTAGAGTAATGTTTGACCCAATATCTGTGGTCTGGTCAAGTTGACACATCAAATTACCCATCACAGCCAGACTCCTTGTTGTGTGTAGGATGAAAGAGTCAGGAGTCTAAGTGGTGGGCTCTTTGGCCCACCTTGCTGGTCCATGCTTACCCCCCTCTCTGTCATTCCCAGGGAATACTGCAGATGCTCCCTGATGTCCCACGAGCTTGGTGGATGGGTATTAGCAGATGAGGCTCAGAAGGCAAGGAAAGGGGCTTCTGATTCTCTCACATACAATTTCCTCCCAAGATGGAATGGACATGTACTGAGAAAAATCAGCAGCCCATGTGTGGAGTTCAGAAAACAGGAGGAAACTCCTCTATTCATTCTTTGTCCATAAAATTGTCCTCATCTCTAAGTTTATAATGGAATCATGCGTTGACTTTCAGCTAAAACTCACTGTTTCCTTCCCCTGCATCTTCACTAGCTGCATCTGGTGGCTGTTATTTGAACATAAATAGGACTAGTAAGACCGTAGTCGGTCGTGCACGTTGATTAATGGAATTATTTCCCATAGTATTTGTATGATTGACTGAATTTCTTCTGATCTTTTCTATATGACAACATCTCAGCAAATTGGGAACATGGAGGAAAAAAAGTAGGCCCACCACATCATACTTGTGCAGTCCCCTCTAAGTCCTTTTTCGTATAAATACATTTTGCTTGCATGATTATTATAGAGTCCATATATTTTTTTCCTTTCCGCATTAATATTTTATCATAAGTACATTTCCATGTCTTTTATAGTTAGTCTTTGCGGAAACATTCCATCAAAGGGATGTAGCATAATTTAATTAACTAACCCTCATTGTTGCTTATTGAAGTTGCCTCAAGTCTTTTTGCTGTTATAAATCATGTTGCAGTGGTTTGTTTTTCTTTAGGATAAATCCTTGAAAACAAGATCTGTGAGCCAAAGACAGGAACATTTCATGACACTTCACACATACCGCTTTTGTTGGATTTGATCGGATTATGTACATTTTTCTAAAATTTTGGTTTTCTGTTTCTTTTTTTTTTTTTTCTTGTTTCTTTGGTAATAACCTCGCATTAGCATGTCTGGTTTCCAACAACGACCTCTGCAGCCAAGGCGACACACAGATGCCCATCCCAACTTCCTGATTCCTTCGGTTATATCTTTCTGACAAAAATAGTCTTCGAGGCTAAAAATGTCCCTACCTAGTGCTAGCTGGAGAGAGATTTATAGCTTGGAAAATCTGCGTACGATCTCTGCAGACATTTTTCAACCGAGAGTGGAACAAAACTACATTTCACACCTAAAAGCAATTTGGGATTTATTTTTGGTTCTTTGATAATTCACGGAGACTTTAAAATGCTTCATGTCCCATGGCTCCTCAGCATAACTGAAGACGAGCCCCAGGTTGAGAAATTTAAGGAATGATAGTTAGAGTTTGGAGCAAACATTATAGAAAACAGAAGTCAATCATGCGATTATCTCTCTAAAAAGAGTTCATTTTTATTTTTTGTTGCAATCTTTGGAGCTTCATGTTAAACATCAATGTTCTGTTTTGTTGGGTGGAGTCTGGTAAATATGATCCAGGGCTCATTTTAGTACAAGGAAGTAATGTGTTTAAAGAAGTCAGTTTAAAAATTGGTGTTAGGCACAGTGCTAGCCTTAAGCGTGAGGACTGAATTACCTGTATTCTGGGAAAATTGTTTATACTTGAACCCATATGTTTTTGCAGATGAATGGAATCACACACTAGGTGGCCTTTGGTGACTGGCTGCTTTCCCTTGCGTTATGTTTCCGAGGTTCACCCATGCTGTAGCATGTTTCAGGTCTTTGTTCCTTCTTATGGCTGAATAATAGTCCATTATATAGCTATGACACATTTATCCATTCGTCATTGGGTGCACGGCTTCCACGTTTTGGCCACTATGCATCATGCTGCTATAAATATTCGTGGACGAGTCTTGGGTGAATGTAGGTTTCCATTTCTCTGGGATATATCCTTAGAGGTGGACTTGCTGAGTCCAGTGGTGGGTCCATGTTTAGTTTTGTAAGAAACTGCAAGTGTGTTGTTTGTGGCTCGCCCATGGAGATGGACGGGATTATGCGTAGGCCTGCTGGTGTCAGCTTGAGTGAAGGGACTCCCGCTGGTTGGGAGTAAGAAAGTGGTGGGGGCGCGTCTGACTAAGAAAGTTTTAATGAGCATGGTTTTCCCTCATCAGCCGTTCATTCCGAACAACCTTCTCTGTAGTTTTCAAGCATATTTATTTGTGTAATAGCGAAGTTGTAGCAGGATATTAGTGGTCTGAAGGATTAGAGGTGATCCATGTATAATTTTAAATGCCTCATTTACTTTTTAAGAATTAGCTGTTGCTTTGGAAAGCAAATACCCCACCTCCCCAAACCCCCCCCTCCCCAAGCTTTCTCAATAAATATCCTGTTTGGCCTGCTCATAAAAACACTCTCTGTGCCGGCCTTCAGTTAAATATGCTAATGGTGATTTCTTGACAGCCAGTGAGGGAAACCAACAGTTCCCCAAATGTTTGAACTCTCCCTGAATTCTGCTGTGTATGTGAAGGTTCTAATAAAACGGGTTTATTTTACCCCAAATCCCTTTAATAACACGGAGACAGTGTTTGGGGAACATTTCTGAAATTGACATTGAATACATTTAAAAAGACATACTATACGCATGTTGATATTACTATCAGATGCTTATTTTTTCAGCTTGGAAACCGCCGAATGTGGGGACCTCAGGAATGCGATACGAGCCTCGGTCTTAAGCCGAGGAAGGTTCATTCACGTCAGGGTTGGCCGTGAGGATCCCTTTTCCTCTTCTTTAGCAGAAAGATGATATTAGCTTGTGTAATTATATCCCTAGGTGGCATTAACCACAGAATTGAAGGTTTGGCTTCCTTCTGGCAAACAAACCTCGGTTTTTGACTCGACACTCGCACTGCTTTTGCTTGTATAATCATGCTACATGTGAAGGGTGGAAATTAGAGTGGAGGATGGCTGATTTATATTCCACGAACTGAGTTTTCCCGTGCCAGCCCAGAAAGATCTTACCATGGCTGAAGTGTTCAGTGTTTTTTCTTGTGGCTTCTCCAGGACTCGTAAGTGATCCAGGAGGCCACTTTTGGTACATTCCGGCAGAAGGTCTAATTATGGAGGTAATGACTGGGGAACATGGAAAGCAAGAGCCTACATACTAAACCCGGACCTTCTTGTTTTTGAATTAAAAGGTCAGTAACCCAGTGTCAACAGTTTTAGACGGCTGGGGTTATACCTCGAAGAAATAATCGAAGTCAGCAAGAAACAACAAACCCAAACCACTCCGCTGCTTCTAAGTGAAGGAATCCAGTTGTCTTAAGTGTTGTAACCGACACGATTTGACATGCTCATTTTTTTTTCAGTCCTTGGGTTTTGAATAATTGCTTCTTGCAGAAAGCCTATATTTTCTGTACTCTGTGGTTGCCAAGCTGTACTTGACTTTTAAAAAGAGAGTCAAAGGAACGTATCCTTGTGAGAAATTGCTGCTTTGTGGAGTACAGATGAGAGGTTTCATGATCTTTGAAGCTAGCAAGGCCACATCTGACTTAGAAACCCCATCGCCAGGCGGCATTTTAATATTCTCCATCGCTTGACTGAACCGAACTGTCCTTCTGTCGGTAATGAAAAGAAAAAAATGTCGGGGTGCGTTTGGATTTAGATATGTGATTTTCCCCATTTGGCTCAGAAAGCAGAAGGCTGCCCTTGACTACTGACTGTAATCCAGAACTCGGGCAGAACGGCAGGCCGTGCCCCTCCTGCCTTAGACCTGTGGGTCTCAGCTGGGGGAGATTTCTGTCCCCCAAGGGACCTTGGGCAATATCTCCAGTTGTCCCAACTGGAGGGGGGTGGTGCTACTGGTATGTAGTGGGTAGAGCCCGGAGATGCTGCTAAACAGCCCACAGGGCACCAGACAACAAAGAAACATTCAGGCAGAGATGCTGACTTAGAGAGATGACTCTTACCAGCGGGTGTTCTGCTGTTGACAGGGGGGCAGAGAAGAGAATGAAGATCCAGAGTCTTTCTTCCAGTAAAACGTTCTCTTTTGTTTGGCGCTTCATTTCTTGGGTCTGCTCTTCATTTCTTGGACCAAGAAACGTGAAGCAAGCTGTCCACGTGCACAAGTGCCGTGGAGCCAAAGGACAGGCACACACACGGCCGGTGTCACATAACTTCAGCCTCTCCCTCTACTGCTCGGTGAGCAAGTGGCAAGCTCTTACAGGTCTGGACTTATTTGCTTTATTTGTCAGATGTCTAACTGCTTTCGCCCCAGGTTAATTTTCTTCTTCTTTGTTATGCAAAAAAAAAAAAAAAAGTTTTTTTTGGTTTTTTTTTTTTTTGGTGAAGAATTAGTTTTTAAGCCTTCACCTTCCCTGGAAGGGAAACAATTTGACAAACAGATTATAAAGTCATCCAAAGTCACCGTAACCCCTAGTAGGTTGGGGGCCCTGCTGATACGTGAGTGTTTCTGTTTTCCTTCGCTGTGTCTGCAAGGAAACAAAACCTCTTTCACCTCTTTTCTAGAGTCAAAATCTCCAAGCGTTCTGGGGGTCCGTTGTGGTCTGTGGGCAACTGTGTAACTCAGGGTGGCCTCTTCCCCAGGGTCTGAGCCTCGACCCCACTGTTCGTGCACCGCTACATCCTGGGGCTGCTCCAGGCAGGAGAAAAGGGAATGAAAGATTCATGCTAAGATGTTCACATTCTAGCTGATGTCCCTTCTCCAGTTTTTAAACAAAGGGCTCAGAGAGAGTGCCACAAGCTACAAGGGTGACGGTCTGCCATGGTTGTTTCAGAAATTGGTCGTGGTGGTTGGGTGAGGAGAGATGCCTTGGAAGCTGTGCGCCTTCTGCATCTCCGTAACATTCCCAAATTGGGCCAACCCTACTTAGCATCGTCACTATCAGCAAATGCCGACTGCACTACCCAGTGCTAATCACTATGAAAAATGAGAAAGTGAATTAAGTGTGTTTTGTGCCGTGCACTTCATTGGGGCTACCTCATTTAATTAAAAAACAAAAAAAATCCGGGCGTTCCTGTTGTGGTGCAGTGGTTAAGGAATTTGACTAGGAACCATGAGATAGCAGGTTCGATCCCTGGCCTTGCTCAGTGGGTTAAGGATCTGGCATTGCTGTGAGCTGTGGTGTAGGTCACAGATGAGGCTCGGATCCCGCGTTGCTGTGGCTGTGGCATAGGCCGGCGGCTACAGCTCCGATTCGACCCCTCGCCTGGGAACCTCCATATGCCGCAGGTGCGGCCCTAAAAAGACAAACACACACACACACACACACTCAAAAATCCCATGAATGGAGAACTTACATAATTTTCATTTTGAAGATGAGGAAACTGAGGCTTAAGAAATCAAGTATTTTGTCGAAGGTCACAGAACTTTTAAGTAATGCTATCAGCATTCAAACTCAAGCAGACACCTTTGTATTTTCTAGGTTCAGTCCTAAGAGTAGGCGCTCAACAGATGTCCCCTGAGCTGACATTTTGTCCACACACCAAGTGAAAGCATATATACGCTTTTAACTTTTCATTTCAAGTAGGTGTGCTGAGCAAACTAATGATCAAGTCTCAGGGATCTACAGAGGGTGGGAAATGGCCAAGGAGGTGCCGTCCTTTCTCTGTTGGTCCAGATGTGTGTCCTGGAAGTGAGAACACCTCGCTCAGTGAGTGATTCTGGTCCTTCAGGATAACGTTCCATCTTGGGCCCCAAGTGCAAACTCTCGATTGTGGTTCTCAACTAGAGACAGGGGCCTGCCTCAACATGGGAAGAACTGGTTGGGTTGCCCTTCTGGAGATGTGGCCTCTCTCTCTCTCCAGCAGACACAGTGACACTCTAGAGCTGTACTCTCTAGTCCTTGAGATGGCTACTGACCATTGGAAATGCGGCTAGGCTGAGTTAAGGTGTGAGGCCGGTGTAACATGCACACTGGATTTTGAAGACTTAGGATAAAAAAAAAAGTGAAAACATTTCATTAATAATTTTTATGTTGATTACATGGTATCGTAATATTTGGGGTAGATTAGATTAAATAAAACATGTTATGAAAACACATTCGACCTGTTTCTTTTTGCATTTTTAATGGGCCAACAGAAAGTTTTAAAATACACATGTGATTCTCATATTTCTATTGCACAGCAACAGGCACGTTAGTGAGTTTTCAAAGAAAATACGACCCTATGTGTTAACTTTCTAACCTAACTTCCTCCTACCCAACCCCAAATAAAAATTCGACTTTATGATAACTTTCAGAATAACCCTGTAGGAGCTGGTGTTGCTGCATTTTTATAAATGAAAAATTCAGTGTGTTGGCGAGATTAGATAATTGAGGCAAATTCTTGCAACCACGGTGGTCATATTTGGAGCTGAATTCAGCTCTATTTGAATGTTCGGTCCTGGTTTCTTTCCCTTATAGTTTGCGAGGAAGAAACTCAGAATGAAAGGGGATGGAGTTCCTGTCGTGGCTCAGTGGTTATCGAATCAGACTAGGAACCATGAGGTTGCGGGTTCGATCCCTGGCCTTGCTCAGTGGGTTAAGGATCCGGCGTTGCTGTGAGCTGTGGTGTAGGTTGCAGATGCGGCTCGGATCCCGCGTTGCTGTGGCTCTGGCGTAGGCTGGCAGCTACAGCTCTGATTCGACCCCTAGCCTGGGAACCTCCATACGCCACAGGAGCGGCCCAAAAAATGGCAAAAAGATTAAAAAAAAAAAAAAAAAAAGAATGAAAGGGGAGACATGTGGCCACAAGCTTTCTGACAGTTTTTTTGTTTGTTCGTTTTAAATCACTGTATTTACTTAAACAGAGAAGGTGGGCAAATTCCAGTGAATTGAGGGTTCTGGTTAGTTGGCCTTCAGTGAATACAAGGTTCATGGAATATGTCAATTTTTTAATTCATTGTAAAGGTTAGAGAACATAAAAGAAATAGCAACTTTAAAGATGACAACTTTCAGAATTCCTGTCATGGCTCAGTGGTTAACGAATCCTACTAGGGACCATGAGGTTGCGGGTTCGATCCCTGGCCCTGCTCAGTGGGTTAAGGATCGGCATTGCCTTAAGCTGCGGTGTAGGTTGCAGAAGCAGCTCAGATCTGGCGTTGCTGTGGCTCTGGTGTAGGCTGGCAGCAACAGCTCCGATTGGACCCCTAGCCCCGGGAGCGGCCCCAGAAAAGGCAAAAAGACAAAAATAAAAAAAAAAAAAAGAGATGACAACTTTTCCTGCATCTTATTGAGATATAATTGGCATGTAACATATTAGTTTTAAGTGTACAACATAATATCTTGACATCTGTGTACATGTGAAATGATTACCTCAATACATTTAGTTAACATCCATCGTCTCCCATAGTGACCCATTTTTGTCCAGTGTTGAGAGCTTTTAAGATCCCTGATCCCAGCAACTTTGAAATACCCAACAGAGTGTTGTGGAGGAGAGTCGCCATCACCATGCTGCACATGACACGCATATCATCACCTCTTTTTTATTGGGATGAGCAGTTCGCTACCTGCGCATTCTTTAATCCCCATCGGGGAGACCTCTGTTTTGGGGACCATGCCCCAGTTTTGGTTTTGTTCCAGGAGCATTTAGAAGTTAGGAAGGGTTGTCAGCCAACTTCATCACAGTCTGCTGCTGCACCCTGCCTAAGGCCTGTGTCTACACAGCAGAACGTACAGCTGAGATCTGGTAGCTATTCACCTTCTCTAGGAGAGATCAAGTGGGTGGCCTTTGCTCTGGTTTGCTTGTTGTTTTTAATTTCCAGCCAAGGGGGCATAGAAACGAGCTATTTGTTCTGTAATGTTTTGGACTGGGATCTCGATTCCCACCTGGGAGATACCCACCCAAGGGTCCCTCCCTCTGTCAATGCTCCATCTATTTTATTGTCCCCTGCTCCAGCTAAGAATTGTGTTCTCTATCCAAGTTAGCAAAGCACGGGGGCAATAGAGCCAGGGTCTTCTCCTGCCCTCAAGATATGAATTTCGATTTTGCAACAATCACAATTAAAGGCTGGAGAACATGTTTGAGTGTAAGTAGCTCAGCTCTCAGTGTAATAGGTGAGAGCCGGCCATGGAAGTGGCTGGGGGCAAATGGGGGGTTTACTGCTCTCTGCACGGCCCATGTCAGCCCTATTGGTAAAGCAGGTGGTGCCCAGTTGGCCAGCGTACAGCTGGGGCTGAACTGTAGGGATGAGGCCATTATTTTTGCATCCATGTCTGTGGTAATGCAATGGAAATCATGCTTGTCCCCCTTGCATATGTCTCTTAGCTACACGTTGCTAATGACAGATGATCGAATAAGAAAAATTGAAAATAAACTCTGTGTCTCCGGTCCTGGCCAATCTCCTCAGCTCCAGATGGACATCTTTAGCCAAATGACATTCCCATCTAAAGGTCTGATGACCAGGGAAGCACCTAATCTGTGCCAGGTATGGCTCTAAATGTTTCAGGTGCATGACTTTATTTCATTCTCACAATGGCCCCACGAAGTAGTCACTGGCATCACCCCCATTTTCCAGATGGGGAAACTCAGCTATAGGGAAGTTAAGAAAATTGCCCAAAGTGACACAGGTAAGTATTAAGGCCAGAACAGAGTGCAGGCAGAGGCTAGGTTTTAGAGACTTTATTGTAACCCCCTAGGCTGTGCTGTCCAGTCCAAGAAACCCTCAAATGTATTGGGTCCCAAAGTCAACACCTATCTGCACCCTCTGCCACTCCCTCCCTTTACTGCCCCATTTCTCTGAATGGTTTTGTCACCATGCTTTCTGGACAGGAGTGAGGGATGGAGGCTAAAACCTCCTGCTACCTACACGTACTCAGAATGTTGCCAAGTCTTATAGATGTTGCCCCCTGAGAGTTTCTCAATTCTTTCTATTCCTTTTTATCACCAAAGCTACCAGGGAGCTCAGATGCTGGTTATAGCTTTGGATCATAGAGTCTTAAGGGGGAGGGGCTTTCAGGAGCATCCAGGCTCAGCTTCCTCCTTCTCGAAGAAGAGATGCTGCCTCCAACTGTGCAAGAGCCTCCTGTCCAACCCGACAGCCTCCTGTCTCTCTCCACCCCCAACCCCCATTCTGGGCAGAGCACTGGCCAGGAGAGGAGCCACCCACAGCGCTCATGTACACGCAGGCTGTGGGTCCCACGCCAGCCACGCAGAAGCAAGCCTCCTCCATGAAGCCTGGTGTCTCCACTTTTAACAAGTTCCCCAGCTTTTCTGATAGGCAGGGTTGGGGGATCCCTTCCAGTTTATTCTTCCATCAGGCCATTCCTGTCCTGCAGGAACACCCCCGGGCTTGCTCCCTTGCTGTGTCATGAACTCACCCCTTTGCTCGCCTGCCCAGAGCCCTTCGCCTTGTGGCCAGGGCAGCTTTTCCAACATCATTTCCAGCTTCTCCTCCACGTGCACCCCGCCTGCTCCAAATCCTTCACCTGGGCGGATGCACAAGGAGATGGTTATCTGTTGGTGTCGTTCACCCAGCAGGGCCCTTTGCTGAGCTCAGGAGCTCCCGAGGAGAGATTGTGCATGTGAGCTTGGGTGAGGCCTCCGCGGTCAGACTACATGCGGTCGGGGAGCTCTCTGGGACCTGGGAAGGCATGCGCCGAGCACAGCCCCTTCTCAAGTGGTGTTTAGATGGTTTTGACCGCGGTCTGTGTTGTTTTTGTTCAGGACCCAACTCCCTAAGCAGAAGGCAGAGGATGCTTCCAATTCCTTAACTGCAACTGGGGTGTTAGATTCATAGGCTGAGACTCTCCAGGGAGCGGCGTTCCTCTCTGCAACGTCCTGCCCCACCCTCCTCATACTCTGGACTTGCCTCTGCTCCAACCTTTGCTTTGGCCCATGACCTCTCTGCCCCTGGAGGGCCTAAGTGACTCTGTTTCCTGTCCCCACCCCTACAGCCCATTCTTCCATCTCTGTTGTCATCTGTTGGAACAAGGATTTCAGGTCACAGCTCTGGGACAGCATCTGTGAAGGGGCAGCAGACAGAAGCCTATGAAGAAGGGCACCTGGCTTGTCAGAGGGGAGCCCCTGCTTCTCTGCCCACCCCCTCATGTGATGTCTCTGCAGAGGCAAATCAGAGATATAACCTCCCTTCATGTGCCCCTTTCTCTCTCTCTGGACCCGCCAACACACAGGATACTTAAACACCATGCATCACATTTATTTCCTCGCTTGTTTGTTCATTCATTCAATTCATAGTCAGTGACTGCCTGGGGCCTTCTCTTTTTTTAGGGCAGGTTGCACCTGCGGCATATGGAGAGTCCCAGCCTTGGGTTGAATCGGAGCTATAGCTGCTAGCGTATGCCACAGCCACAGCAATGTGGGATCCAAGCCACGTCTGTGACACCACAGCTCATGGCAATGCCAGATCCCCAACCCACTGAGCAAGACCAGGGATCAAACCTGCGTTCTAATGGATATTAGTTAGATTCATTTGCACTGAGCCATGATGGGAAGTCCTGCCCAGGTCTTCCTGCAGCCACACGACTTGCTGTCCTGCCTCAAGCGTACCCAAATGAATGCGACCACTCCTCTGCCTTTTAAAACCCATGTCTTGTTCACTGAATATAATAATAAAAAAAAAAACCTCATGTCTTCTTGTATCATTGGTTGAAATAAAAAACCAAACATATCTATTGGGGCTGAAAGCAAATTAGAATGCTAGTGACTTTGGATGGTTCTCCCAGCTTCTGATGAAGAGCCCCACCCCAACCTGCCCACAGACTTGCCCAAATGTGAGGTGCCTCTGAGTGTGATGGGCTGGATTTGTTTCCTTCCCTCTGTGGCACCCACAGCCAACTAGGAACCGTCATGGCCAAGGTGACCACACTTGTACCCAGCGCATGGCAGGCACTGGTCAGTGGGGGTGAGTCCACTTTGGTTTTGTAGCTGGCCTTTCCCCATCCTTTTTTGGATAAACACAAAATCTTGGAATGGCTGTTCAGGCCTGTCCCTTCTCTAGGGGTCTTTGTGTACCCTGTATTCACATGTTTTTGTCCCATCTCCCAACGAGATGGGCAGACCCCTGAGGGTAGAGGCTATGTCCTTCTTCTCTTTCTCACTCTCTCTCCCTCTTTCTTACTCATGGAGTCAAAGACCGCCCCCTCCAGTGCATAAGCTGAGATGATTAGAAAAGTAGAAATTTAAAAATTGGCGCTAGAATGCTTCCAAGATCCTGCCCAAAGGGATGTGAGCTGTCTTCCTTTGAAACTACAACTAAAAGTATGCCGTATTGTTTTTCTTTCTAATATTCCCATTTCCTTCACCAGGAAAGGATGCCACATGTCTTTGGTGAGACAGGTTTGGCCTGTGATGCTCATGGGTGGTGGCTCTCTTGCCAGGTGTGATTTTGAATCTAGAGCCAAGGCTATCTCATTGCCCTTGGGGACCTGGCTACTGGATGTCTCCCCAGCTCCTTGAAAGGGAGAAGAGCTTTGGCTGCAATAGGAGGTAGGGTTGCTCTTGCTGCCTCCAGCAGTACTCAGTACATCCCAGTGGCAAGGCTCGCCTGTGACCTTGACTGTGACACCTGACACGACATCCAACACCTGTGCTTAACCTGGGCCATCCATGCTCCAGGTGGCTCCCCAGGTGTAAAGGAGGGAGCAGGCAGACCAGCAAGGGCTCTAGTAACTGATGCAAGTTCTCTTAGGCTGCTAACTCCTGCCACGTTTTAAGGCAATGCAATGGAATGTCCCTTCTTGTCTATCTAATTTCTCTCTTGTCACCCCAGAGCCCTGCATTGAGCACCATCTTTGGAATTTGGGGAAGACCTCACCCAGCACCCAAGACTAAGGCTGGTTGTCTTAGTGTCTGAAACTAACAACAGCGAACATTCATTGTGACAACACCCAGCATGGTGCATATATGAGTCACTACATGATTTAATTTAATTATAATCAAATGCTTTGAAACAAAGAGTACTGTGCCCATTTAACCATGCAGGAAACTGAGGCTCAAATAGTGAGCAATCCCCCCTGAGTCATATTCCTGGTAAGCAGCCAGACTGGGATTTGAACCCATGTCAGCCTGACTCTCAAGCTCTTACTCTTTTTCTGGATGCTTGACTACAAAACAAGTTAATCCTGTAAACAATGTTGCAAAAAGAATGCTTAATCTGCCAAAGAAAGTGAATGCTTTGGCAGCATAGGGACAACATTTATTGCTGGCTGATTGATACATTAGTTACAAATCAGGTTACATCCTCCATAAAGTATTTCCTCAAGGAGCTCTATGTGGCAGTGATATTAGCAAAGTATGAATTATTTTAGTACTTGAGAATTATTAAACTGCTTGTCATTACAAATAATGACTTATTCAGACTTCCTTCTCATTCAGACTGGCAATTTCCTGGAAGTAGACAGAGTTACCATCCATGATCATTGGCTAATTCACTGGGCCACAAAACCAGTCAGTTGGCTCGCCCATAGGCTTACTTCGTCCTGGCTCTGTTTATCAAATGTGCTGATGGCTTTCGCTCCACCCCCACCATCAGAAGCAACCACATCCCCTTCCAGCTTGATCTCGTCCATGGGTCTGCTAAGGTTTTGTCTAGGAGGTGCCTGGCACAGACTTATGTGCTCAGGGGGTACTTGCTGAAGAAATGAAGCCATGTGTTTGTTTGACATTAATCAAAATGTTGAACAGGACGGGGCTGGAATGCACAGCTCCGTATGTCTTGGTGTCACACCGCCCGGGCTGTGCTACGGTGCCAATGGCTGATGGCTAAACCCAATTCTTTCCCCTCACGTCCATCCTTTCTCCTTGACTAAGGTCCAGGACAAAATTGTCCCTTTTTCTTTTTCTTTTTTTTTCTTTTTAAACCACCCTGTCTCCTCTGTCTCCAAATCTTGCTCTCCGTCTCCTCGGGTTATAGCCCTTCAAGGCTGGTGTTCTTCCCAGCTCCACTCTTGGCCTCCTCCCTTTGGCGGCTGATCCACCCACATGACTTTTGGGACTACGTCTAGGGTGATGACTCCCCAGGCCATCTCTCTCCCAAGCTTTGGAAACGCATATCCAGCTCTTTCCTGAATGCCTTTTCCTGATTGAAAAGCCCTGCAAAACAAACAAACAAACAAAGACAACAAACAAACAACCCACCTTTGTCAAAATCAACTTATCATTTTCCCCCTTTGCCAAATCTGAGCCTCTGTTTGTATTTTTTGGCTTTTGAGCTTAGCGGGTGGTAGGCTAAGTTTCCTCATCCAGAAGCTTCGTACCCTCCCTCTCGGCTCTCCCATCACCTTCTAATTAGTTGCTAAATCCCAGAAATGCCCACAGAGCCAGCCCTTCAGCATCCTGGCTTCTGCCCCTATTCTTGTCTCAGTCAAGTTCATCCTCCACAGGCTGCCAGATGGGAGTATCACGTGCCAGCAGAGTGGGCCAGGAGCATTGACCAGTCTCAGACTCCTCTTGCCCAAAGACTGACAGTGGTTGACTCTGTGTCTCCTCCAAACTTGTTAGGGATTGAAGGGGCTACTGCATCACACATTTGAAATGAAACAGCCTAAAACATAGAGACAGGTTGGCATCCCTGAGCTGACCTTTCACCTTCCTTCTGTGCTGTGGTCCTCAGATCAGTGTCCAATCAGCAGTGTAGACAGGGGGAGGGTTCAGGGATCCTTGCAACCTGCTGCACATAACCCGAGACCTCGTCTCTGGTTGTGCAAATGGTCTTCCTGGTGTAACATTTTTTTTTTCCCCTTTGGTTAAATGTACTATATCACCATTGTGTGTATGTATGTGTGTAAGTTGTGTGTGTGAGTGTGGGTGTGTGCATGCGAGGGTGTGTTAGAGTGTGTGTTTTAATCAGCTAATTCATATTGAGGAAAATCTAACCCACATGGCCCGGAAGAGAGAGAGTAGGTCAAATAAGGCCAGGGTTAATCTATTAGCAAAACCCTTGTGCTTTTAAACAGGAACCACTAGAAACAGTCATTCCTCTGCTTAAAAATCTTGGTTCCCTCCCTGTTCTGTACAGGATTGAGTGTGGCCCTTTGTCCCAAGGTCAAAGTCTCTAACCTTGGACCTTGCCACTCCCCACCCCACTCCACCGCAGCCTGCCCTGCAGCCATTGCACCTCTGCAGCCATACCTCGTCTTTGGAGTGGGAATGACTCTCAGGACTCCTGCAGTGTACATGTTTCAGCCTGTCCTTTTGAACACTTTGCCCTCCTTTCTCAAATTCTTGCCAACATCAGCCCTGCTGGGAATGTCCCTGATTCCTTGTCAGATAAAATGTAGGATGCCAATTAACTTCAAATTTAGATAAGCACCCAATATTTTTTCAGTAGATGCTCCAAATAATGTAGCCATTGTTTACCTGAAATTTGAAATGAACTATGGCCTATATTTCCATGTGCTATAACATCTGGCACCCCAACCGCTGACGTTCTTTCTGCCTCCCTGTTCCCATAGAACAAGGTTGACACATTTCCTATAGCTCTTCTTACATTGTATGATTTATTATTTCGCCCACTGTCTTCTCTACCAGTTTATGTATCCTTGAGGCAAGAATTAGGACCATCCACTCACTCACTCCACATTTCTCAATCACGTCCCATCTGTGAAGTGCTATGAAGGGTGTAGGTTGTGAGACCAGTAAGATCAAGGCCCTGCACCAAAGCAGGGATTGGCAAACGATGGCCCTAGCACAGGTCCAGCCCCCAGCCTGTTCTGTAAGGGCCCTAGACACTGCCACACTCACTCATTTATGTGTTGTTTGTGGCTGTTTTCACACTGCTGTGGCAGAGCTCATGGCCTCTTGGCCCCCAAAGTCTAAAATATTTCCTCCCTGGCCCTTTACAGAAAAAAATTGCCAACCCCTGGTCTAGAGGATCTCATCATCTAGAGGAGAAAGACAGACATAAACAAATAAAAGCAAATTCATCTTTCATCTCTGAAGCCTCATACCTATCAATGTGCGGTCCGAGACCACCTATCTGAGAATCACCTGGAGCCTCATTCTGATTTCTGAGCCTGGCCTCTGCCCTTTTAACAAGCCTTCCTGCGATCCTTTGTACCCAAGTCTGAGCACCACTGCCCTGTGCCTGCCACCCTGTCTGGCATGTGTTTAGCCCTGGTCAACATTTGGATGAGCAAAAAGTGTCTGTTGGTTGGTTGCATCTCAATTCTGTTAAGAAAAAAGTCCCTGGCATTGTTTGTTACATAAAGTAATATTTCAGCCTGTTCTGTTCTAAGCGAACTTAGCAAAATTGACTACCAACTCAGGCGTGGTGTGGGTGGGCTCAGGCCAAGAGCTGTGGACTATAGGCTGCTACCCACCCCTTTTTTTGGTCTCTCTCTCTCTCCCTCTTTCTTTCTTTTTTTTTTTTTCGCCTTTTCTAGGGCCACACCTGTGGCATATGGAGGTTCCCAGGCTAGGGGTCCAATTGGAGCTGTAGCCACTGGCCTATGCCAGAGCCACAGCAACGCCAGATCCAAGCCGCCTCTGCAACCCACACCACAGCTCACGGCAACGCCGGATCCTTAACCTGTTGAGGCCAGGGGTCGAACCTGCAACCTCATGGTTCCTAGTCGGATTTGTTAACCACTGAGCCACGACGGGAACTCCTGCTACCCACTCTTGAGCAATGGAACAGAGCCACCCTTTAGTACGATGGCATCTTCTACCTTGGGGTCCCTTGTCTGGAGCCGATGTGGGCGGCATCACTTTAGTAGCCACATAATCAAAATAAGCTAAATGATTCTTTCATGTCCCCAAGCTCAGAAAATGCCGTCTCCTCATGGTGCAACGTGAGGGGCTGACAGGAAAGAAACAAGAGTGAATTCAACCCATTAGTATTTGGAAGGCAAATGTTTCCCAGTGAAAAATACAGTCTGTGACTATATATTGAGACAGATGTTCACACTTGTTACTCTTGTTAAATGACTTAAGAAAATAAATTCAAGATAAGAGAGCCAGTCATGGGCAGTCCTGAGGCTTGCATGTTCCTGCCTCTTCAAGCTTCTGCAAACAGTGATCAGGGCACAAAGGGAATAAAATATGGAAATAATTTTCCTGGTAATTCTACCTAAATTTTCTTGTGATGGCCAAGTAATAGGGGCAAATGAATTAAAAAAGCAAAACAAAACAAACCTTGGATTAGCTGATATGACTCTATTTCACCTACAAAGATCCAGACTAAATGTTCTGTTGATGTGTTGGTGAGAGAGACAGTGTTTGGACCACACCTTATATGGGCGGTAACGGGTACAGTAAACTCAACCGGGTCACACTTGTTCCTGCTGTTCGGGTTTAGAGCAGCCACGCTAAGGAATTTAACTGCAGTCCCTCCAAGGCAGTTGAAATGTCTGGGCTTCATGGGATGCTTCAAGTTTCTCTGTAACAGATATCAACTCTCCTACTCCATTCTTTTTAGTTGATGCATGAAGTTATCAGTTGTGGACATGTTTTTATATGAGTGATTGTTAAGCTATATTTTAAGTGAAATGCCACTGTATGTGCACCTTGGCTTTTGGATAGTAAAGGAAATGAGAACTGCTTTCTCTGTGACAGGATTTGGACTAAAAATCAAACCAACTACAATGGGAAAAATAAAAATCATTAAAAGAAATAAAACAAATGTAGCAAAACATATGAACCTGTCTGAAAACAAAAGGATAGATCATGAGAAATAACATCAACTTTCTGAATGTCATAAAAATACAATACAACTATATGCATATAAAACAACAACAACAACAAAAAACCCCCTAAATATCACTATACTTATAATCTTTGGCTCTTTTGAAAAAAATTCAAACAGCCTAGGTGATTCTGTTTTATGATTTCTTTGCTTGATAAATTCCTCGTATGTTACATTTATTATATTCCAAGCAGTTCATACTATACTACATTCTCGTATATGCTCTTATTCGATCTAAAAACTCCTGTACGCCCAGTTATATTTCATCTTTAAGGCCTAACATTTTTTGTCTTTAAAATAGAATAATTTAATGCTTTTTTTTTTTTTTTTTTTTTTTTGGTGCTTCCATCATTTGTAGAAACACACCAGAGAGGGAAACCCGAGTCAAAAATTGTCTTCTCACATTTTTTAGAAAGGAGCCTTAGAATTGGTTACTAGATTTCACCGGCACGGGACTTGTTAGCTGGTTAAAGCCCTATGTACGTACATCGTGAAGGGAGGCTGAATAAATTTTATGTGCAAATCTGAGGTTTACCAAGAAAAAAAAGATCCTGACTTACGCAATCATGCTGAGAAGGTGGTGTTATACATCTAGGACACAAAATAAATACAAAAAAGCAAGTCCCCCACCATTCAGCTGGTTTTTATTAATAAACCTCCATCCATCATAAATTGCTGGGAAAGTTGGCCAGATGTTTGAAACCACCCCACTTGTCACCTAGGTCATTCCTGCAGGAGTTGCAATTTAGTTAATTTCACTGCTACAGTAGCTTGATGTAATTAAAGACTCAGTAGGGTGTGTTTTAAATGCTATTAAGTCATTACGGGGGTTTTTTAGGGGAGCAGGAATGTTCCTTCATTGCAGTAAAGAGGGTAACATTCTCTTAACACAAAGAAGCCAACGATCCCTTTTTAAAAAGTAGGAGTTGAAGTACCAAGGGGTGAAATGCAGTCCTCTGCCATCAATTATGGAAATCAATAAAGAAGCTGCAACATGCACAGTGCTTTCTTTGCCCTCCCTTGATTGAAGGAGAGACCATGGCAGAGCCAAGGCTTGGTTAATCAAAGCAATAAATTCTCTTTGTCAGAATTGCTTTAAAGATGCCCTAGGATATCTTTGTTTCTTTTTTTCGGAGCTGAAGACTGTTTCTGAACCCAGTTTACCTAATTCCTGAGAATAAGAAAGACACAGGAAAGGATTTTTCCCACCAAACAAATTTAAAATAACCTATAGATATTGTTCCACAAATCTTCCAACAGCTCATTTCTGTGGGCGAAAATATGAGGCCATTGGAGGAAATCAAGGACTGAATAGGAATCTACGTGCAACCAAGCTGCTAAAAAAAAAAATTATAATAGCACCAGCATTTAAATCAAATTAAATTAAATTATAATAGCATTTAAATGGAGAGAGTGGGAGTTCCCGTCCTGGCTCAGTGGAAACAAATCTGATTAGTATCCATAAGGATGCAGGTTCGATCCCTGGCCTTGCTCGGTGGGTTAAGGATCCGGTGTTGCTAAGAGCTGTGGTGTAAGTTGCAGATGCAGCTTGGATCTGGTTTTGCTGTGGCTGTGGTGTAGGCCAGCAGCTACAGCTCTGATTTGACCCCTAGCCTGGGAACCTCCATGTGCCACAGGTGTGGCTCTGAAAAGATAAGTAAGTAAAATAAATAAATAAATAGATGGATTGAGTGGATCCCAAAGTGGACCCCTCTGAATGTCATTTGCTGAGGCAAGGGAGCTTTCAAGGTCTGTTTTGGTTCAACCTATGACTAGTACGTTATCTACCCTTCTGAGTGGGCCCCACCCCACCTCCAGAGCTCCCCTGGCACTAGGAGCCCTTTCAACAGCCCCTCTAGGGCACCAGGGAAGGGTACCCACGAAGATCTTCCACATGCTCTGAGTGTTTATTGAGTTCAGTTTTACTGTGTAAGTACTACAGCCATTAACAATCACATTCAGAGATGACTGTCATAAATCAGGACAACAGGAGTTCCCGTTGTGGCCCAGTGGGTTAAGAACCCGACGTCATATCCATGAGGATGCGGGTTCCATCCCTGGTCTTGCTCAGTGGGTTAAGGATCCAGCGTAGCTGCAAGCTGTGGTGTAGATCAAAGATGAGCCTCGGATCCAATTTGAATCTAGTGTTGCTGTGGCTGTGACACAGGCTGGCATCTGCAGTTCTGAGTTGACCCCTAGCCTGGGAACTTCCATATACCACAGGAGTGGCCATAAGAAGAAAAAAAAAATAAGAAAAACAAATCAGGACCACAGCCCCCAAAGCCCCCATTCCCTCCATTCTGGCAACAAGGAGAGAACAGAGCACCAAAAGCAGGTTTTAGGTTATTCTCTAGAGCTGCTTGGGTACTCTCAGAATTGCCAGGGATGTGTTACAGTGAGATGCTGATGAGGAGTGAGAGTGAGGCTGTGGTCAGAAAAAGTTGGGGCCAGACTATGCAGAGGGTCGAATTATGCCAGACTCTCCTGGGCTCCAAAACACTTGTTTGTCTGGATCTGGAATGTTTGGGGCACACCGAGAAAGCCTGGGGGAGAGCTGGGGGCACTGGGATATCCAAAAGAAAGTCACAAAACTGTGATGAAGGGTTCAGGAGTCACAGGGGAGCTTGAATACAAGGTCAAGGATGTGTCGTATAACTTGGCCAAAGGTGGGCTGGCTTATACAGTCACTGTCAGCAGGAAGTATGTGAAGGGTCCAGGTAGTTTGGTGTTAGCCAAGGACGGAGAGGGCATACCATCAATTACATCATTAGGCCTAGGAGGCTTTGGCATAGCAACCCCCAAACATATCAGTGAAAATCCAACTGGACCTTAAACTGGCTTAGGAAAAATAAAGAAATCTTGTCCCATGGGTGCTGGCCTAAGGCTGAATCCTCCTCACTGACATGCCTGCTCGGGGCTGTCATGAAGAAGAGGGGCCTGATCTAATTGGAACCTTGATTTCCGACTTGATCCAATTAGAATGCCTGGTTTGCTGAAGTCCTTTGGGGACTGGAAGGAGTCTAGTGACCAGCAGCAATGGAAAGTTCCTGTTTTGAGCTGGAAGGAAACCAGATGTTGCTTGCACGACTGGCTGTCAGTGTAGATCTGGGTTCACATGAGGATGGCTCCTTGCAGATGTATGAGCTAATCAAAGCCAACTGGCTGTCTGGTTTGAAATCGATCTGCTCCTCTTGCCTGGTCCCCCACTCCCACCGTAAATGCTTCAGCTTTTACACCAGTTTAATTGCAGCTCACGTTAAGAATTCATCCATCATTTACTGAGCACCTCCTATGTGCCGGGCAGCACGCCAGGCACTGGGGATACACGAGACAGACTTCTACTTAACAAGGACTTCAAGGTGTGATCTGTCCTTGGCCTCTTCTCCAACCAGATCTTGTAACTCCATGCCTTTTGTGCTGTATTCACACTGGCCTCAGGGCCTTTGCATATGTTGTCTGTCTTGGAATGTTCTTCCTCTTGCTCATCACATAGCTGCATCTGTCCCATCTTGCAGGTCCCAAGTGCCTTTCCTGACCACCCACCCCTTCTAGAGTAGATTTTTCTACCATTGATCCAAGAGACAGCATAGTATTAGTAAACGTGGCATCTTAACCCCATTCACCTTATTTTTTTTCTTTATAGTCCTTACTACAATTTGTAATTATTTTGTTTATGTTTGTTTGCCCCATAGAGCATCTTGTTTAAGAGAATGAGCTCTGAGGTGAGACTGCCTGGGTGCAAATCTTGACTCTCTTGCTCCCTGGCACTGGGTCTTCACCTTAATACCTGATTTTTTAATCTAAAAAATATAAATAATAATGATCTTTTTTAAAAATGTCAGTTGAATTAAATCTTTAATGAAAATATGACATTTCTTTTTTTTACTTTGGACCATCTGCTTAGTACAACAATGTAGCAATGACTAGAGGCAGACTGCATTAATGCACAGACTGCATTAAACTCAAAACCTTGTATTTTTAGACTACGATTATTAAAATCACCATATATCTTTATTAAATGGAGGAATTTACAGCTATAAAATATGAGGAGGAGATTTTGCTGGCCTGTAAAATTGATAAAAATAGTTCTGAATTAGGAAAAGACAGTTAGCCTTCCAAGCTCACGAAGTGTTTTGTAGCCTGAGATTTTGTGGTCAGTGGACCCATGTGTGTAAAACAACTGAATTCAGATGGTTCAACTTAATCTCGGAAAAAATAACCATTTCTAGGGTTTAATCACTGCTAGCTCTTAATGAGAGGGGACCAGGTAGTTAACACGTCTAAAATACAGCAGGTGTTAACGACAGGAATGAATTATTGTAAACTATCATGGGCAGTACGATGAGTAGCTTAAAACAGAAGAAAAATACGTTTTAAAGCATTATGAAAAGAAATGTAATAAGTTGTTGGCTATAGATAATGTTTTACAAGAGAAGGCTTGTGTTTTGGAGCATGCTTGAAAGGTGGATCTTGTGGTGAAAAGAAGCCTGTTAGTTTAGAGTCAGTATGAATTAATGTGGTTAATGTGATAACACGGCAGCTGTGGTGATGGCAAGGATATGACATATTTCCAGGGCTTTCACTAGCAATCTAGAACGTCCTTTCTTCTCTAATGAGAGCATTTTGAATAATCCATGTTTCATCTCTTGAATGGTGCATATATCTTCACAGTGTTCAGATAATGGGGAGATGCAAGCGTTTCTCCTCCGTTTCTCTGATAGCGGATACTATTGGAGGTCGGTAGTCTGTTGAATGAAAGTGTCTGGTTAACTGAATGACTGTATGCAAACTGTTTAGTTTCCGAATGTTCCGTCCCACCCCCAATAACACTCATGGGACAATTAAAGCTCTTCTGAACAGCATTTCATTTTTAGCTCAGAAATGGTGCTGATTGTGATGTTTTATATTCACCGTTCTGAGCCCCAGTGAGCCTTCTGATGACGTAGAACTGGTTGGTTGGTCATCCCAGGTGATGTCTTGGACAAACCTGTCGTTCCTGGGCTGGATATAGATTTAAGTGATGGAGTCATTCACACTTAGAGCTTTTCATGCGTCGGGCACTGATCTAAGTCCCTTGTGGTTAGTTTCTGTAATTGGCACAGCAACCCCCAGTACTAGTGTTAGTCTCATGCATGTTACACATAATGAAACGGGGGATTCCCTCCCGCTCCCCCCCCCCCAAGTGCAGTAACTTGTGTAATGTCCCTCTTTATAAGCGGAGGTGCTGGGATTGGAACCCAGGCCATCTGGCTCCAGAATTCATGCCTTTAAGCCATTACACTGTATCGATTTTTGTTTGTTCTGGCCATTTTGGTGGGGTTATATGTGCGGAGACGAGTTGGATAAAAAAATTTACTTAAACAGTAGAAAAATGTGACAGTACCGTGTGTGTATTCCCATTTTTACATGATGTATACATGTATATATGCGTGGTTTTTATAGGCCATTTTCACCTTTAGTGGGTAAAATTATTCTCCTACCTTCCGGATGGAAATCCCGTATTAGTTATTAAAGTCTTTGGCTTAAGTTTTTCTCTCCTCTGGTGATTTTTTTTTTTAAATGAAAATACTCTTGGAGGAGAAATATTTTGTTATGAATTAACACTTCAAATGTCCTGAGATAATTAGTTTTGAATCATATTTCTTCTGTCTGTAAAGCATTCTTTAAAACAGAGTTCTCTTGAGACCATAGACAAACATTTGTAGATTCATTAGGCTGGATCTCATTGTAAACCTTAAAACTATAATTTAAGAATGGAAACAAATATAAATTAACTCTAGTTATGGGCTACATAGTGTAACATAAAGGAATCAAAATAATCCATCCTCACTCAAAGGCTGGTTTGCAAGTGTTTGAGAAATTATGACACATATCAGTTGTCAGCACAGATTAAAAGTATTGTTACTTCATAGAATGATGACTCTTTTATTTGACGGCTGTTTTATTTCATCGACTGTTTTTAAGTAATTTTAATTGAAATGGCTCATATATTAAAAAGTGAATAAATTGTAAGTATATATCTTGATTAACTTTTGCGAAAGAAAGACAGCTATAACAGCACAGCTATAATTGGTACCTAGGTCAAGAAATAGAATATTAACGACCCCCCCAGAAGTCCCCCCTCTTGCCTCATCACTGGTATACCCCAAAGGTCAACTACCCCAACTGCTAACACCAACGATTGATTTTGCCAGCTTTTGAACTTTCTATAAATGGGATTCATACAGTGTGTGTTCTTTAGCGTATGGTTTCATTTTGATGGTGTACTTTATTCCTGCTCTTGAATATAGCAGTATCTTTTCACTGCAGCAAAATATTACACTTTGGGGTTCATTCCACACGTGCCGTTTAATAAGCGGATATTCTCTCCATCCATATTTACTTCTATATCTATAGTCAAATTAGTTCATTATTTGGTGAGGCTCTCCCATGCTATTACTGATAGTTTGGTTGCCCTGTTGCTGAGAAAAATGTGATACATCAGTTACAATCTCTGTTAGAGTCTACTATGGTTATGGATTTGAGTATTTCTCCCTTTAGATCGATTGATTTTTGCTTTATATATTTGAAAAAACATTATTTGAGGCATACAAATTTAGAATTATATATCTTCCTTTTGGAGTGATACTTTATCATTATGAAATATCCTCTTTAATACTGTTTCTTATCTTAAAGTCAGACTTATCTAATGTTAGTATGTCTACTTTTTTGGGCTGACATTTGCATAGTGTATTTTTCCAATATTTAGTATTTCTCTGTCCTATTTAAACTTATATTTAAGGAAAGAGAAGCTATTTTATGTATATAAGATATTATAGGTATAAATTTTTTTTTTATTTTCCCACTGTACAGCAAGGGGATCAAGTTATATACAATACATTTTTTTCCCCACCCTTTGTTCTGTTGCAACATGAGTATCTAGACATAGTTCTCAATGCTACTCAGCAGGATCTCCTTGTAAATCTATTCTAAGTTGTGTCTGATAAGCCCAAGCTCCTGATCCCTCCCACTCCCTCCCTCTCCCATCAGGCAGCCACAAGTCTATTTTCCAAATCTATGATTTTCTTTTCTGAGGAGATGTTCATTTGTGCTGGATAATAGATTCCAGTTATAAGTGATACCATATGGTATTTGTCTTTGTCTTTCTGACTCACTTCACTCAGTATGAGAGTCTCTAGTTCCATCCATGCTGCTGCAAATGGCATTATGTCATTCTTTTTTATGGCTGAGTCGTATTCCATTGTATTCCACTACCACATCTTCCGAATCCAATCATCTGTCGATGGACATTTGGGTTGTTTCCATGTCCTGGCTATTGTGAATAGTGCTGCAATGAACATGCGGGTGCACGTGTATCTTTTAAGTAGAGTTTTGTCTGGATGTATGCCCAAGAGTGGGATTGCGGGGTCATGTGGAAGTTCTATGTATAGATTTCTAAGGTATCTCCAAACTGTTCTCCATAGTGGCTGTACCAGTTTAGATTCCCACCAACAGTGCAGGAGGGTTCCCTTTTCTCCACAGCCCCTCCAGCACTTGCTATTTGTGGGGTATAAAATTTATATCTTTTAATGAAAGTATGCAGAACATTTATATATTTAATGTGATTGCTGATGTATTTGGATGTTTTATATTTTGCCTATTTTATTTTTATTTAAAAAATTTTTAAATTTCCCCAATACTATCTATTTTAAATGTTAAAAAAATTTTTTTAACCACACCATTTTTCCTTCTCTGTTAGATTTTGATACATCATTTACTGTTCTCTTGGTGGCTAATGTAGGGATTACAACATGCATCTTTGACTTTTTGAAGTATTATTTAAATAAGTACTTTCTCTCCTCCAGACTATGCTAGGATCTTTAAATATTTCTACACTCTATTTATCCCCTTTCCTACGTTTAATTGTTGTCATGCATGTTACTTCCCAATGTTTATATTTTACAGATTTATTTGTATAAATAAATAAAATATTTTAATAGATTTTATATTTATGTAGATTTACCCATATGACACAACCAACTCTTTCCATTTCTCTTAATTTCTTCCTGTCTTGCTGGGTTTCCATCTGGGATCATTTTTCTTCTGTCTAAAAACAAACTAAAACCCCAAACCAATTCCTTTTAGGATTTCTTTTAATACGTGTCTGTAAATGATTAATTCTCTTAATTTTTGTTATTCTAGAAATGTCTTTATTTTGCTTCCAGTTTTTGTTTTCAGTTTTTCAGTTTTATTGATGTATAAGTTACATAGAGAGCACGCATTTTATGTTTATGGCTTGATTCATTTTTATATATGTGCATACCTGTGTAACCACCACCAAGATGAAGATACAGAACCTTTACAGCTCCCCAGTTATTCCAACTAAATAATTGCTTGCCCAGGGGTAATTACTGCTCTGACCTCTAGATTAGTAGATCAGGTTAGTTTTACCTATTAAAAACATTATTATAAGTAGAATCATATCAGGACTCCTTTGCTTCTCCTTTATGTTTCTTAACATTATAGGGGTGAGTTTCATCTGTGTTATATGTATAGCAGTAATTTTTTATTGTTATTGCTGCATATTATTCCATTGTATGACATTACCATAATTTATCTGATCTGCTGCTCATGATCATTTGATTTACGTGAAGTTTTGGCTGTTGTAAAGAGGGCTTCCTTCAAAATCCTTGCTTAAGTCTTTGGAGGATATAGCGTAATTTACTTGGAAAAGCAAGTGCTGAGTTTGGGTATATGCGTATTTCACAAAAAAACAAAACAAAAAACGATAATGTGTCTTTTTATTTCCTTGTCTGCTTTAAGATTTTCTGTTTGTTTTTGGCTCTTTTATTGTATTTTGCTCAGGTATTTTTTTTTTTTTTTTGTATTTCTCCTACTTGGATTCATAGCATTTCTTGAAACTGTGGCTTGATATTTTGGAAAATTCTCAGCGATTATCTCTTCAAATATTGCTTCTCCCCCATTCCCTTTCTTTTCCCCTTCTAGGACACTAATTAAATACATTTTAAACCTTTTCATCACGTCCTATATGCCTTTCATGCTGCTTTCTGTGCTTCCCAACTCCTTTTCTCTTCATTCTTCAGTCTGGGCTATTTTCTATTATATTTCTCAATATTCTTTTTCTCTCTTTAGCCGTGTCTACTCTCCTGTGAAAGTACTCTATTGAGTTCTTCGTTTCAGTCATTCTATTTTTTTCCTAGAATTTCCAATTATTTCTGTTCTAGAATTTCCACCTTTTTACACATTTCAGTTCTATTCCATTTTCTTGAACATATTAATTGCGGTTTTTTTAAAGTCTGTGTCTGAGAACTCTAACATCTGGGTTAACTCTAGTCTGTTTTCATTGCAATTTTGTTTTATTTTGGTCTTGGTTCTGTTTCTTGGTATGATCAGGTAACTTTATATGCTAGGTCTTTCTGTATGAACTTGCGGAAGCTTTCCATACCATTTTATTCCTCCAGAGAGAATATACCCTATCTTTGGGCAAGCAGTAGAGAGGCAGATTATTTCAGTCCAATCAGGGATTAAGGTGACCCAAGCCTGGTTTAGAGCCTTTGAAATGCTTGGTCCTCTCCCAGCTTGCTCGCAGTCCTCGGGAAAGCCATCCTCTGGTGTTCTCAAATGAATGCCTGGGCTGTTTTCTCAAGCCCTAACTCTTGGGTGGGGCAGAACTCAATTTTTTGCCTGTCCATCACTTTGAGATAGGCAAAAATTCTGTTCTGCTATGAAACCCATCTCTTCTTGGCTTCTTAGCTTCTCTTTCAGTACGGCTTATTGAGAAAATACTTCTAGGAGAATCAGTGAGTGTTGGGCTCAGAACTGTGTCCTTTGCTTTTCTCCAGAATCTTTTCCCTCAAACTCTGGCTGTCTTGGCAACCTTGAACCACATTCTGTCTCTCCAGCTTGTAGGATTGCCTAAACTCTGCTGACTTCTCTGCTACTTAGCAGCCTTCTTTCTCTTTGCTTCTCAGATTTTTGCTTCATGCCAAATGCTCACAAATGCTCCAAGGAAAGAAGAGGTGTGCAGAAATCCTGACTCACCTCCCTGAACTTCCCATCTCTCTGGGACGTGTCTTCTCAAGTCCTGGATGCCCTGGCAGTTCTCTGATGCCTTTAGACAGATGGTTTTGGTATTTTATCCAACTTCTCTCCTGCTAAGATCTACTGCAGGTTATTACATCATAGCTGAGAAGCTTTTTACCACTTTTAAATTTTAATAAACATGTGCTCCAGTCTCCACCAAATCCAAAGTAAGAAAGATACAGCAACATTTGACAAAATAGAGCACGATGTAACTATTTTCCAATTTCTTCACTACCTATTGTGAGGCACAATAGCTTCTGGGATGTCTTAATATAAAATCAGCTAGAGTGCAGGTTTTGGTCTTGTTTTTGTTTATGTTAAGATAGAAAAAGAGAGGTCAAAATGCAACTCAAGAATTCATCTGAGCGAAAGACCCTTGGTTTCAAGGAAGGCTGGTGGTACCACAATGAGGTCCTTGGGTGCGGAAAAGGGCTAGCACTGTGGCGAAATAATTCATCTCTATCTCGATTCTCCATATGCATGTGTACCGAAGTGTGGGCACTGATGTCCTTTATGGGCTAAGGTGAGTGCCATTGCTTGGAATCAACATTGCCCTTCTTCCTGCAAAATACGAATAGCTCTGTGGCCCCGGAGGGCTACAGCTGCCAATCACTTTTGCGGTCATCAGAGGCAGAAGCTCCATTGTAAATGAACAGTGTTTTAAAAGCCATCAAATAAGAGCAAAAAGGGCAAGAGGCAAGCCTGCCTTGCTTGGAGCGCATCTCATCTTCAGAAAGTGCCTTCAGATTTTGTGAAGGAAGCAAGTGGCCATTTTCCCACTCTCCATTCTTTTGATAAATATTATGTACTTACTGTGTGTGTTCAGGTGCTGTGAGGGATACACAGGAATATAAAACATCATCCATGGCCATTCCAGCAACTTCACACTCTAGGAAGTAGCCAAGACATAGCGCACAAGTCAGAACAGCCTGCTATTCAGGGTGAAAATAATTTCTCCGGAAGATGAGTTCTGTGGGAGTTTGGCCAAAGGGGGAGGGAGGGGGAATCTTTGAGACGTGGAGCGTGTCCAGGAGGGCTTCCTGGGGGAGGCAAGTCTCACTGATGCCAGTGCTTGGCTGCTCTTAGCTACTCTTCCAGGGAAGAAATGGTGCCCAGCTCTGCTTCATGCTTTCCACTGGCTCTTTCTTCCTCCTCTGGTTCTGTGGTCTAAACAAGATTTGACAACGGCCACTTTAGCATTCTGTGGTTTATTCCTGGGCAAATCCCTCACCAGGGCAATTGGGTATTACAGGATGTCTTCCCAGGCTTTCTTCTCCTTTGGCTCTTTGCCATCCAGATCGAACACTCACCTGCAAACAGCTCCCTGTGGTGCACTGTGGCTTTGCCTTGGCCGTCAGTACTTGCCAGGGGACGGATGAAAAGGCAGGGGGATTGGCTTGATAATCAGGACTTGAGCTGCTCGAGTGCCATTGCTCAGAGCTTTGAAGGGGCTTCAACAAATTAGTGGTGGTGAGAGAAAATTCTTTTTAATCGTTTCCTCCCTTTTTCTTGTTGGCTCTGTGAATTTTCCAGAAGGCAATGGCCAGAACTTTATGGAAACCAAATGAGATGTTATTTGAGAGAAATAAAAGATAATGGATGCATACTATCAGTTCATCTCTTCCCTGTAGTTCAGTAGAAGGGAGTTCCCAGCCCCCTTGTCCTTGGAATATAAAGGGGGTTTGTTATTGAAGGCTGATGTTGATTTGTCAAGTCATTCAGCCTCATAAATAGTTTTTAAAATAGGCTCAGGCTCCGGCAAGGAGGCATCGTGTGTATAAAGGGAGGGCACTGAGCAGGACATCAAGGAGGCAGGGTGGTGAGCCTGCGTGGACGGCAGAGCCCGAGGGTTGGGGGGCTCCTTCTGGCAGGCAGGATGCTCCAAGGTCAAGCACATTATTGAGAATACAGCAGGGATTCACATTGTTCAGTCGAATTAACTGATTATTGGAGTTGAGTTGTGTTTTTTTTTTTTTTTTTTTTTTTTGCTTTTTAGGGCTGCACTCATGGCATATGGAAGTTCTCAGGCTAGGGGTCGAATGGGAGCTAAAGCTGCCGGCCTATGCCACAGTCACAGCAACAAGGGATCTGAGCTGCATCTGTGACCTACACCGCAGCTCACAGCAATGCCAGATCCCTGACCCACTGAGCGAGGCCAGAGATCGAACCCGCATTCTCATGGATACTAGTCAGATTCATTTCCACTATGCCACAGCGGGAACTCCCTGAGTTGGATTCTTGCATGTGCTGGTCCTATGCTCTCATGTACACATTTCACCTGCCTGAGAGCGAGTGTCTCTGGGACCCATTTCCTGCCTTGGAGAGCTATTAGAATGAGGGCTACCACCCTCAGGAAATTCTCAAATCCACCATCAACTCTCCCTCCTGGGTTTCAGCAACCTCCCATGCAGCCTGTGGGGACGTGATGGAAAAATGGAAGCCAAATGCAGTCTGAGGGTCCATATCCGGTTGAAGAAACCCAGAGGTTGATAAATGTGGGCTGAGCCCTGCTGGTGGGAGGTCTCCAGAGTGTACATGCAGTTCCAACTTCAGTCCTTGCCTTTGCTCAGTTTCACATTTTATTTATTTATTTATTTTTTTTCTTTTTACTGCTGCATGCATGGCATATGGAGGTTCCAAGGCTAGGGGCTGAATTGGAGCTATGGCTGCCAGCCTACACCACAGCCACAGCCACATGGGATCTGAGCCGCATCTGCGATCTACAATGCCAGACCCTTAACCCACTGCGCGAGACCAGGGATCGAACCCACAATCTCATGGATGCTGGTTGGGTTTGTTAACAAATGAGCCACGAAGGGAACTCCAAAGTATTCTAATCTAATCGGTGGAAACTTGAGGTGATTTTGTGGGGCCTGAGGTTTGATGTCCCTTAATCTTCATCACCCTCTTCCAAAGCTCCTTAAATAAAAATTATAATATTTCTTAACGTGGAAAATTAATGTTTTCTTTCTTGATTTTACATATGACAGGAATGAAAGCATCTTTATTTGTATTTATTTGTAACCAACACACCAACTAAAAAGCAAAACAGTATGCTTGCTATGCAGACACAACTTGAAGAAAACTTTCTGTCCCCTCCACAGTCAGACTGCTGATCCAAGGTTCTCTCCTGTTAGAAAACCAATAGTGCTACTCTCAAAGGGAGGTAATTTTATTTCAAGTTTGTCTTTGCATTTTATAATCCCTTTTTTTTTCCATCAGCACTCTTCCTTGCAATGTATAAAAGAAGCTAGATGCAAGTTTTATATGTACATATATATAAAGATCAAGGTTATTTTTTTTTTGGTCGATTGCTAACTCGGAGACTCACTGGATATGAATTCCCAGCTACTCTTTTCATCTAAATCAAGACCAGGAGACTCACTGATGTGCTTGAACTTGTGGTAAGAAGATTACTCTGCACTCGGGCTGGAGGTAGAGAGACTTGATTCCCCGTGTTAGAATCTGAGAGTGAGCAGCATGGATGGTGTGACTGGCGATTTAAATGCTTTCGACACATCTTCCTTCTGGTTTTCATTCTGGGTAGTTCTTTTCAGAGTTCAAAGACTCTCTCTTCCAAGGCTAGAAACTTGGTGATATATAACTGTCTCTAAGTTTGTTCTACTTTCTGCTTTTAACGGTGATCAAACTTCATTCCTCAATTTAATTTGGCTAAAAGGGCTTGGATTCTAACTTTCAGGGATTTCTTGTGGTGTCAGGGAAACATAATTCTAGGTTTCTTAGCCTTCACAATGGATAGAATAAAGAGGTTGACAGGCTTTTATAAAATAGATTATTTTCTTTGTCTTTCTCTTTTCTTTCTGTTTGAAGTCATTTTGTACAATTTAATAATATCTGCTTTCTTTTCTCCATCTTTGGTCCCAAGCTTTGTGCAGGAAGAAATAGAAAATAAAAATATATCCATGGGAAGCTCTACTAACCACATAGTCTGCCTAACTATATAGCACTTCAACATCTAGTCTGGGAAAAACAGGAAAATTTGTATTTTTAACATTTCAATATGTCAGTTCTTTTAGCTCCAGTTTTGTTATTAGGCAGCTCTGCACAAAAACAAACACAGCAAAAAAAAAAAAAAAAAATACAGTGCATCAAATGGAGACTCTAGCATTGTTTTTGATTTTGCACATTTTACCAAATGTTCCAGGGATTTTTTTTATGCAAATGTTTGGTTAATATTAATAAGAGCTTTTGGGGACATGTCATATTTTTCAAAACCCAAAGGGAACATTCTTTTCACCCTTCCCAAGCATCTTCATGGTTCCCCTAATCTGAGAGTATCTCCAGCCTGAAGAGCAGTTAGAAATCAGCTCACAGACCTTGACTTCCAGCCTGTAAGATCCTGTTCATGTACCTGGGAAAACTTCACCAGGAAAATATTTCGTCTGTACTGGAAACTGAAATGGTCTTTTGAGTAAACAGAGAATCATGACATTTGTTTTTCCCCTACGTCCCAGCCCCCTTCCTCCTCCCTCCCTTCCTTCCTTCTTCTCTCTCTCTCTCCTCCCCCACTTTCTTTTAATTTGGCATCTAGCAGCTCAGCACGAAGATTATTTTCTCTCAAGAATGACTTCTCCCACTATATAATACATAGTTTTTGAGCTCTTTATTTAATACATATTCTTAATATCAGTGTTTTTTTCTCATAAAAGTTGTATTCATTGTAAAAATGGATTTTAAAAACCCTAAAAATGTAATGAAAAGAAAAATCATCATCCCAATGCCAACATCAGGTTTGGGTGTGTTTTCATCTGGTGATTTTTCTCTGCAAAACAACCTTTTTTTTTTTTTTTTTTTTTTTTTTTTTGCTTAGTTGAGATTAGTTTGTAATGTATTTTGTGTTCTGCAGTTTTCACTTAATAAACTATTATGTCTTCCATATGTTATTAAAGTGATCTATAAATGTAATTTTTGATGGCTGCATACTATTCCATAAAATGTTGACCATATTGCCTTAACTATTCCACTATTGTTAGCTGTTTAGGGTGCATCTGATTTTTACTTCAGTTTATGAATCAATACAATTACATAACGCCCCTCCCCCGCCCCCCAGGGAATAAGCCATTATCAGCATTTTACTTCTGTATCTTTTCCTCATGCAGAAGTCTACCTAGGTCTTTTTGGTGAAGGCCCAGATTGTAAATAGTACAATTACTTAAAGCCTGCTTTGCAAAAGCAAAGCAGCCACAGACAATATGCAAATAAATGGGCATCACTTGGTTTCAGTAAGACTTTATTTACTGAAATATGATTTGGCTCCTAAGACCATGGTTTGCCAGTGCCTGCTCTACTGCTACAATTTTAGATTTATGGGTCTCAAAACTTATTTTAGAATCAGGCATGTAATTAATTACAAATCAATTGCATCATTTTCTCCCAGTGAGTCCTTTAAAGTTAACATTTAGGTCCAACCAGACCCATAGGCAATGGTCCACTGCCAGCCCTGAAGGGAGAGGAGCGGTTTGCTGCCCGCTGCTCTCCTGGCAGGTCAGATGGGCCACCTCCCAGCCTGCGAAGCTCCAGGGAAGCCACCAGCTGGCCTGGGCCAACCACACTGTGCCATCGTTTATCCACACGTCAGCTCTGTTTGCAAAGTGACTCCAGAGGGCCTTATCTCTGTTTGTACCTACATTTGCCAGTCCATCACTGGTTCTAGCCTCCAGCCAGCCAGGTAACAAGCCAGAAAAGCCAAATGAAAGAAAAAAAAAAAATGCAGGGAAACAAGTCCGAGTGTCTTCACAGAGCTCAATTCTCCAAAATCTTAGGGGCTGGATCCCACGTCTCCAAACCCAGATCCTTTGAAAGTTTGAAATGAAACCAGTTGAATATGAGAGCGACCGATACATCTTCTCAGACTGGATCACCTCAAGCTCCCCTGGAGCTGTTGCGTAGACTATGCCTCAAAGCGAAAGGATTCTTGCATGTCTCTAGGCAGTGTCAGAAATACCTGTGTGGACACAGAATTGTGGGTGATTCCTTTGCTCTGGGGAATCGTCAAAAAGGAGCTCAGGGGTAGCGATGTCCACATATTTCCATGGATGCAAGACGTGCATAGAGTTGAAATTAAAACCCCAATCACCCTGCTTTCTTCCAAGGCGGGAAGGTAGAGCTATCAGTTAAGGTTGAGCTAAATATTTCCTAAAACACCAGGAGGTGGTCTCCGAATACATATCGCCGTTAAACCAACCATATTATAGAGTAAAAAGCCAGACTGGGCTTTCATATTGTAACTTGAGATGGGATTTTTTTTTTTTTTTTTTATTTTCAGCCCATATCAGGGTTGTCTCAAGTTCTCTGGCTGTGAACTCCAACTTATTTATAATTTATTGCTCCTGAGGAGGAGCTAACGTGGGGGTTATTCTATTTTGTCTGGAAGCTGATATTCAAGAGAGAAGTAGATTCATGGCCCACCCACTCTAGGGTCTGGCCACTCCAAAGGACAGATTTGTCCTTATTTATTCTAGTCGGTGGAGGAATTTTAGAGGAGAGAAGACAAATGCCGGTGGAAAAATGTTAACTTAATAAAACTGGCTAAGATCAGATTTCCCTCTCTCTGGCTGCCTCCCTCCTGGAATCTTTTTGTTGACTCCTTGAAACTTCCTGTGATTTATGAGAATCCTCTCCTGCAGGCTGAGTGCCTTTTGATTAAGAAGTGAACCACAGCTCCGAAACCACAGGACAGCTGTTGTTCGAATTATCCAGAACACTCACTGCCGTTCCCCACTTTGTGGTGCGAAGACATTATCTTAGTGCTGAGAGTGGCCCCGAAAGCAAGAGGGCACCCCATTGACCTAGATCGTTCTTGCTCCCCCATTTTTGCACCTTTTGGCCACCAGAGGTCTTGAAGAAAGTCGTTGGGCATCTTAAATGGATGGTGGGTGGGACCCTTCTCCACTGTGTGTCCTGGGTTCCTTTCCACCCTAAAATTCTGGGTGTGTTGAAGGCTCTGGGATCCTGTGAATAACAATCATCTCAATTTCCTAAAACAGGGATTCTAAGGGAGTGGGTGGGAGATTTCCCTCCCTGGAGGATCCTATCAGGGTCTGGGGTGGTTGGGGTGGTGGGGGTCGGGGAGGGTGTTTATCGTTTGAAAACAACGCGTGATTATCCCTGTGCGTCAGATGTTTGATGTCGTTTTAATTTCAAATAGCATTAAAAGAGAGCATGGCGTTTTCGTTTGTCAAAGGGGAGCGCCGGTGAAGATGGGAGGAAAAACTCACCCGTGGATGATGACAGGCAGGTGGGGGACGAGATGGTGAGACGTGACTAGGAGTCTCTAAGGTGCCTCGAATGGCCAGGACGAGGGCCTGTCCTTTGAGACGAGCTGATCAATCAGAAGGACTTAATATGTGTATCTGTGGCACCCAGGAGGGGGGGAAACAGACTGAGGCCCCTTCACCCAGGAAGGTAGGAAGGGTGTGATGTTATCTCAGGGCTTAGAATGCAGCTCCCAGCCACCTGGGACATGGAGCAGGCAGGTATGATAAAGAGGGAGGGGCTGGTCTGGGGCAGTGGTTGGCAAACTACAGCCCATGGGCCCATCTGGCCCCCTGCCTGTTTGTGTGAATAAGCTTTCCCTGGAGCACAGCCATCCTGCTCATGTACACATCATCGGCGCTGCTTCTGCTCTGGCCCTTGGTACAAAAAGTTTGTTCCCTCCTGCTCTAGCGTACGGGCCTTCAGAGGGAGATATCCCGAATGGCCCTTGAGTGGCAAGACCAGACACAGCTAGGGAGCGCTTGAGAGCAGGTGCAGGGACAGGCAGAAGGAAGGAGAGGAGGAGGAGGAGTCTGCTCTGCGTGCCCATTGCTTTTCACTCCTTTGAATTCTTTCTCAGCAGCTTTTCCCTTTGTATTTTGTCCAGTTTAGCAGGAAGGGGTGGTCGACAGGGGACGCTGCGCAAATTCATTCTCTGTCTCCTTATTGCCATGTTCACGCCTTTGGGCCTTGGAGAGGAGATCCAGTCCGGAACGTGCGCACAACCCTGTTGCTGAGCTTGACCTCGGTCAAGTGCATAGACGTGTTCTCTGGTGAATCATGAGCTGAGGTCATCGTTCTATCTGAAAACAAACAGAATGGAAGGCACACCTGAGCCGGGGTATCCTCGGCAGCTACCATCCCATTGGAGAGCCCCAATCAGGAGCCACACACAGACATGTACCTGCCTTGCCTCGGTGAGCTGACATCGAGGAGGCCACGGTGCATCAGCCCCGGCCAGCATGTGCAGAGAGGCAGGGTCCCAGAGAACCAAGCCCTGGGGAGGACACAGCCCTGCTTATTAGAGAGCCAAACGGAGGGCTTCCGGAATGTTCTCGGACCCCGTATGTAGAGTCCTCAGTGACTTGTTCCCATGATGCCAGCAGTGTGATCAGCTCTGAAGATGGGCTTCCCTCGGGTAGGCTGGGGGAGGGGACTGCACAGCCCTCAGAAGCCTGTTTGCCAGACCCGCCTTCTTTTCACTCCTTTTCCATCTCCTGAAACTTAGCAAAGCAACCTAATAGGAGGCAATCATTTTCCTCTCCTACAGCAGTTGTTTCTGTGCCAACAGCAATGAGTCGGCTGAGGGTTCCACCTTCCTGATAAAGGCTTGGGGACCTAAGGGATGGGGTGGGCACGTGATCCTGATGGGATGCTCCTGTTTGCTCCTTTGGATTTTTCTAGTTCCATTTTAGAGTGTTTCGGGGCTGAGCTAACAGACATGAGCCAACAGACATTTTCAGTCCAATAAAAGATTACACTGCAGAACTTCTGGATCTTTGACTACGATCCACTCAGCCAGGGCTGGGGAGGTGGGAGGACTTAACATTTAACTTTGCCAGGAGCCAGTCCCCCAAATTCCACGATGTGTAATCTTGTTTTTCTTTAAAACAGAAGCCGAGTATTCCCAGTAGCAGGTGATTCACTGAAGTCGAGTTGTAAAGTTTCATCATCTTCACAGCGTCATCTTGTCTGCTTTTCCTTTGGACAAAGTCTCTCTGGGGAGAGGGGTGTTGTGGTCCTGAGCCATTTTTGCTGTTAGATTTGGAGTTCCGATCTATGTTGTTTGGCTGCCTTTTAAAAGCATGATTTTGCAGAAACCGTATTTGCCTGGCATTCGTTTGCAGCCTGGTCTCTGAGCCATTTAGGGAGCACATTGATACAAATGAGGCTCTCTTGGGTCCTGGCAGGTCTGACTCCATGCAGATCCTGGAGCGCCCTGCCTGCTACTCTGCTTCCCCCAATTCTCCCGCAAGGACTTTCCCATTGAGAATTTTCTCTGAGTAGAGTGTAGTCCCCCGATCCCCTAGTTACAGGCCAAGGCAAGCTCCTAGGAGCCCTCCCACAAGTCCAGCCACTAAGGCAACGTGGTGGCATGGGAAGTTCCTCGACCTAAAGAGAAATAACTCCTTTTCCCTGAGATCCATCTTCTAACCATTAGAATTTCAGAAAGACTTAAGATTTTTCCTGTCTGCAAAATGGAGATGTGGGCACCTACGTGGCCTATTCCACAAGATTTTGAGACAGTAACCTTTATAAAAATACACTGCTGATGAAATAAACGAAAGGGACCTGCAGGAAGAGGCCTAGGGAGTTTCACGGTAGTGATAAAGGAAGCTGGTTCAATGTGAGCCCCAGAAAAGGATCCATAAAGGGAGACATACGTCAAGAGCCAGATGCTGCTGTATCTGGGTGAGATTATCATTCCTTGAACTGTGTGGGCAATATAGTTAAGCACAGTCGAGCAGAACAAGTAACAGGTGCTCTTTGGCGCTTTTATTGTTTTGTTATGTGTGTAAGACTCTTCATCCAGAGCAAAATAAACACATATCCTGGTTATTTAATAACAAGGAAAAGGCCACACACCAAATCAGGGTGAAAAGATAAATAGAAGGGGAACAAATCCTCTCCTTTGACAGGTGGCAGGTACCAGGGGGCAGGGTCCAGAGGGGTATTAAGGTGAGAGGGGTTTAGCTGCAATAAGGAACTTTCCAAAATTGAGGTCTGAAGCCAAGAGGGTTGCTAGGTATTGAACCCAATCCGACCACCCATCTTGGTGGGTGGGGGAGGAGCCAGCACACCCTCCGAGGATGGCAGACTCCACCATCCCCATGGTCCCGTCTGTCGGGTGGGGAGAAGTTCAAATGAGTTGCCAAATGGGAGGGGGTCAGAGGGCACCTCCAAGTCAGGGCGCTGTGAGTTAGAGAGCAGAGCTCTTTGTTCTAGGGAGTTGGGGTGAGTCAGGAGAAAACGGGGTGGAGCCAGAAGAAAAGGCAGCCGAAAGAAGCTGGCTGCCGCCTTGAGCCTCCGCCAGATTTCGTGATCTCTTTTTATGCACCAGCTGGGCAGGGAGCAAGTGTCCCTGGGCACAGCCTCCAGGATGGGGCTGGGCAGACCTGAGGTCCCGAGAGCCCCTGGACTTCGACGCGTTTGCTGGGGCATCTCCAGTCATGGGTCTGATAAAGGGCCACCTTCTTCAGGGAACTTGTTTAAAGAATGGCTTCGTTTGGTTATTTTTGTTGTTTTTGTTCTGTGAGTCAGATGACTTTGAAAATAGATCCCCTTTTACACTTCCACAGGCTCGGAACCCATGCAAGCAGGGAATGGATGAACCCCCAAGAGATGGTCTTTTTTTTGCACTTATTTGTGGAAGAGTCAATAAAATAACTTCCACTTTTTTTTTTTTTTTTTCCTTTTTCTTTTATGGCTGCCCCGAGGTGGCATGTGGAGGTCCCGGGCCAGGGATCAGATCCAAGCGATAGTTGCAACCCAAGCCACAGCTGCAGCAATGCTGGATCCTTAACTCACTGTGCTGGGCCAGGGTTTGAACCTGGGTCCCATTGTTCCCAAGACACCACCGATCCCATCGCACCGCCGTGGGATCTCCTAACTTCCACTTTTCAGAGCATCTCTTTTCTTTGGCCTTCAGACTTCCCTCTCCTGCAGATCTCTTTGGAAGGGTTTACAGCAGCTGTGTGAATTGCTGAGATCTCCTTGGTGGGAATATAACCTCCTATATATCATGGCCCTGAACATTTATCTTTGCAGTAACTGGCAACAATTTCTTTAAAGAGCAGGGTACACACGTGGAGTGGCCATGCTTCTATCCCCTTTTACAGACCTAGAGGCCAAGGCATGGCGAAGGCTGTGCCTTGCACCCTCACTCAGGGGACAAGGGGATGCGTCTGAATCAGTTCTGAACACACTGGGGCTTCTCGCTTTCCCCACTGTACAGCCATGGGTGGAAAAACAAACCAGAAACTCTCAAAAGGCAGAGAGTTTCCATGCGTGAACAATGATAGGCCATGGAAGGGAAGAGCCTTCATGGCTATAGGAACCCAGGTATTTATCGTCTTTCATAGAAGGTGAAAATGAAAGCAGTTCAGGGCCTATGCATGACCTTGCTGATAACCAACCAACCCACCAACCCAACCATCTCCTGACTGCCTTTCTTCCCATCAGAGGAAGGGATCTGAGAGGTGGGGTAATTTAGATAAATTCTAATCAAGTCTGGGCAGAAAATCAGGGTCAGATTAAGCAGTTACTAACTCAAGGTAGTGGTTAAGATGGGCAACCATTAAGGATTAGTAAAAGAGACGCCAAATGCTACCCAAGGATCTGTCTGTCTTCAAGGTTCCTGCAAATCACTTGGTGATTTTGCTTAAAATTCACTTTAAATCCCTGATCCCATTCCATCCTGTCAGTGTCCAGGGCACACATGGGCCTGAGTGCCATGGGGAAAATTGAGCAACTGTCCTATAACTAATATGCAAAACAGGAATTCCCGTTGTGGCACACCAGGTTAAGGACCCAACTAGAATCCATGAGAATGTGAATTCAGTGGGTTCTATGGGGCGTCGCTAGGTGGGTTAAGGACCATTGTTCATCCCTGTGGCTGTGGTGTAGGCCTGCAGCTGCAGCTCTGATTTGACCCCTAGCCTGGGAACTTCCATATGCTGTGGGTGCATCTCCCCCCACCCCCTGCAAATGCAAAAATTAGTGAACCACTTGGAAAGATAAACTTTCTTTGGTGTTGATGTGCTTGATTCTTCAGGGTTACCTGCAGGGACAAGGTCCATGCCACTTCTGCCCTTACCCCAGGCCTCCTCTGCTCACCCCCTTGGCTGGGTGAGGTTTCCAGCTAGATCTATAAGGTATGGGAGGGAGACACAGATTCTCTTCCATCAACCGCCTTCATATGGGCATCTGGGCAGGGAAGTTAAACCACGATCTGATCTCTAGATCTGTCCTGCTCCCCAGAGGAGCGGATGCTGGAGGTGGGGGTGGGAGGAATAGGGGCCCATGGGGGCCTCTCCTCAGGCCTGTCCCTCACCGTCTTGTCCAGATTGTCCAGGGGAAGAGGGGCTGTGCCCTCCTTCTGCCATTGCTCTTTTTACATGCAGGTCGTTCAGTAACCTGGCAAGGAGGGAGGCTGATGAGGAAGGAGATGGATAGAGAGGGCTGATGGTGGGTGGGGAAGATCAGAAGGGGAGGGGGCGAGCTGATGATCAGGGAGCTGATGGGGAGGTGGCACTGGGGCGGAGGAGGGCCTTTGGGAGAGAATAGAGGAGGGATGCTGCAGGAGCGTGATGGCTGGACCACAGCTGGGATGAGGGCAACGGGATGGTGATGGGAAGGGAGGCAAGGGGAGAAAGGGAGACCAACACAAAGGGGACCAACGGGGCAGAGGGCTTCTTGACAGGGTGGGATCTGGTTGTTTCCAAAGCCTTAACCATAATAGTATCAAATTCGGTCAAAACCCTTTTCCTTAACCATGTCATTATCCTTTCAGAAATGTCGAGCTGTATGATAAAATATTTCAGTTTCTAATTAGCCCTCCAGTGCCCCATCGCCTTCTCATACAGCCAGGCTAAAGTACCAACGCCCACTGTCACCTGGTGGATTTTACCTTAAGTATAAGCGAGAAACCCTAAGGAAATGAATTCTTTAAGGACTGATGTTTTAAAAACTGAAATAGAAAGTAGCAGCCGTTATCACACACCAAGTGGTAGGAAATGCATACATTCTAGTCATGACACTGGGTGAGAAAACTCCCTATCTTGCTCAACCACATATATTCTCACATTGCTTCCTTCTTTTTTTTTTTTTCTTTTGTTTTTGCTTTTTAGGGCCACACCCGTGGCATTTGGAAGTTCCCTGGCTAGGGGTTGAATCAGAGCTGCAGCTGTCAGCCTACACCCCAGCCACAGCCACCAACATGGGATCCAAGCCGTGTCTGTGACCTACATCACAGCTCATGGCAATGCCAGATCCTTAACCCACTGAGCAAGGCCAGGAATCAAACCTGCATCCTCATGGAAACCAGTCAGCTTCCTTATTGCTGAGACGCAACAGGAACTCAAACATTGCTTCTTTTTGTAAAGTTTGTATAGAGTAGCTGGCAAGCCAGAATACTTTCCTGCTGTTACTTCCCATCACTGTGTTTTGAAAGTAGATTTCTGTCTAGCATTTAACGTCTTGAAGCCTAAAACATTATAACAACATGTTCTTTTATACTTTGAATAATTAAAACGAACCAATAATGGTTCATTAAAAAGGACACAGTATGTTTTTATTTAAGAACAATGACTAAAATTGGGGCTATAGATTGATTTAACTTTCTACAAATTGTTTTCTGAAGTTAATGAAAGAAGCTGGCAGAATATGCTTTGGATCATAGAAACGGATGGTAATTAGTGGTATTATTATCCCTTCTTTCAGGAAAGCTCTGTTTCCATCATGGTGTGGTGCTTTGAATGTTATCCTCTAGAAACTGAGTTTGGGAAATCTGGTCTTTGGAGGGTGAGGGTGGTAAGGATACGATGGAAACTCTGGCCCATTTTTCATGATGCTCAGGCAGACTCCAACACAGAGTCCCGCCCCTGACGCCCAACCTTCCAACATCTACAGTCTGCCCCCTGGCCACCCAGAGTAAGCCTCAATGTATAGACCTCAGGCCTGACCATTTGCTCTGCACAAGGACCTATCTCCACCTCCTCCTTCCTGAGTATGAGAGCTTACCTGTCCTTACTTTTTTTTTTTGGTCTTTATCCCATGCCTGGCTTTTCATTCTTGAATACTTTCTCCTTCTGCCCTCCTCAGTCTCAGCTTCTTGCTGGATTCTGAAAACCCTCCTACCTTGACACCATCCCAATTGCTCATCTGACCCTCATATGAATTATGGTTCTGTCCAAAGAGTTCCCTGCTGCCCAGTCATCCCTGGTGCCTCAATCAGAAAGAGGCTATGTTGTCCTCCTGTATCTGGCAGGTTGACCAGGGAGAGAGGTAGCCTGAGGCCGAATGGTGTGCCCTGGGCTAGGAGCTGTCCTTGGAAGATGCGGCAGTCAGCAGCTTTGGACCAAGGGGAGTCATCACTTAGAGAAGTTTAACCTGAGGGACAGAGGGCCAATCCCTAGGGCCTTTCTTCTTTCTTCCTGTGCATCCCTTCCCTGCCACTGTCCAACCCTCATAGTCAGGAGCTATTGACCTTGACCAACAGGCCAGCACAACTTCAAGCCCTCAGAGCCAGTCCTAGCCCTGTGTTTGAGTAAATGGGTGGGTGGGGAGACAGGAGGCCCAGGCTTCAGTCCTGGGGTCCTATGTCACCAGAAGACACTGCTTTATTTTCCTATGAGTTCCCAGTTCCCACGGGCATAGATATCCTACCTTTGAACTGAAATATTTAAATACCCTGTTTCCCTGCCAGCTTCCATACATACTGGAGTTACTGACCCCCTCCGACTGACCCTCTGAGACAGTTTGGATGTGGGCTAGTAGTACAGCTTTGCCTGTTTGTTCCTATGATCTTCCGGGGTGGGTGAAGACCTAGTGGAAAGTTCTGCCCCAGGGCTGATGAAAGTGCCTAGGGAAAGGCTGGACCAGGATGGTTAATAACCAACAGGGCCCAAGTCCACTCTGTGGAAGGGAGCTGAGGGTGATGCTGGAGGAACAACATTTGACATTGGAGCCAAGGGTCAACTGTGAGGCTCAAGGCTGGCATTGAAGTCAGGGTTGAGGAAAATGGGAAGACGGAGGGGATGGTGCTATGAGGTGGAAAGATTTGAAATGAGGGCAAATCCCCCCACCCCCCAAACTGTCTCCTCCGGAGACCATAAGTTTTTCAATGTCTATGAGTCAGCATCTGTTCTGCAAAGAAGTTCCGTCTGTCCTTTTTTCAGGTTCCACATGTCAGTGAAAGCATTGGATGTTGGGGTCTCATTGTATGGCTGATTTCACTTAGCATGATAGTTTCTAGGTCCATCCATGTTGCAAAAAATGCTGGTATTTCGTTCTTTTTGATGGCTGAGTAATATTCCATTGTGTATAGGTACCACATCTTCTGGATCCACTCCTCTGTCGATGGACATTTAGGTTGTTTCCATGTCTTGGCTATTGCAAATAGTGCTGCAGTGAACATTGGAGTACATGTGTCTTTGCGAGTCGGGGTTTTCTCTGGGTAGATGCCCAGGAGTGGGATTGCTGGATCAAATGGTAGTTCTATGTTTAGTTTTCTGAGGAATCTCCATACTGCTTTCCACGGTGGTTGCACCGATTTACAATCCCACCAACAGTGTACTAGGGTTCCTTTTTCTCCATACCCTCTCCAGCACTTCTTGTTTGTAGACTTTTGGATGATGGCCATTCTGGCTGGTGTAAGGTTGTACCTCAGAGTGGTTTTGATTTGCATTTCTCTAATAATGAGTGATGTTGAACATCTTTTCATGTGTTTCTCGGCCATCTGTATGTAACAACTCCTTCTTTTAAATCAAATACATTTATAATGTAAGCTTCTGGTTGCCCATTACATTTTGAGGGTAGAAGATACCCAGCCCTTAGCTATCGAAATAAAGATTATTTAAGTATAAATTATTTAACTTATCATTTCTCTTTGTATTATAGTTTGAGCATGATATTGATTTGATTTTTTAAACTTTTCTGGCCACCCCAAGTTTTATAGAGTACCTGGAACAGGGATCAGGTCCAAGCCAGATATGAGCCACAGTTGCTGTGGCTGTGGCAACACCAGATCCTTAACCCACTGTGCTGGACCAGAACCTGTGTCTCAGTGCTGCAGAGACGCCGCTGATCCTGTTAAGCCACAGCGGGAACTCCTGATTTAATTTTTTTCGAAATTTCATGTGCGGTTATGTTATATAAGCTCTGAAATTCATTACAGTTTCATAAGAAGGATGTTATAAAGTATTTATTTAAAAAAGAGGGCGTGGGTCTCAAAGCATCGCACTCTGACCCTGTTCTTTGCCCGGTCTGTCTTTCAACTGGAGCAACCTGGCATCTGATTCGTCAGGGGAGGGAGGCGTGGTACCCCTTGAAACTACTAAGCTCTATTCTAAGTGAGAAGTCTTGGAGACCCAGTGCCTTTAATGTGATTTAGGGCATACAATTTTCTTCTGTTTTTTAAAAAGATCAATCCTTTGCAGAAGTCTGCTTTCTTTGATGTGGCATGTTCCTGTGAAATCTCTGCAGAATTCCATGTTGACTTGGGGTCTTGGGCAACCTGGGATGAGAAGTGCCCTCCCCCAGCCCACGGCGTTTACTGATGGATGGGAAGGTGGGGTCCCCAACTCCTCTTGTGGCCCCTGGGCTGAGAGCTTCTCCTTCAGGATTTAAGCTGGGGAGGTCAAGGGCACCTGCCCTGCCCCCTGCTAGACTTCTACATCTGCCCGACCTTTGCCAAGAGCAGCATCGTGGGAACTGGAAGAAATCCCAACACCTCAGACATGGGGAAGGATAATGGGGCCCTTGATCACTTGAAGTCTACAGCTCCTCTCTTGCCAAAATTAGCTCATGAGAGGCCACCCTCCAGAACACGCCATTCCCGCAGCCCTCCCAGGGCTGCCCCCTTCGACCTTTGACCCCACAGCCCAGTGGCAGAGTGCCACCACTTGTCCACTTCCACTCTGGACCCTGCTGTGCTCCTGGGAATTGTGGTCTCCAGATGGAGGCAGAAAGACAGGGCTGGAAAGAAGGAAGGGTGGGGTGGGTGGAAGCTGGGGCCACATCAGGACATCGTCCTGGCTGGGGGACTCTGTGTCCTACATCCTGGGCACGTACACGGAGTGCATGGCGAAACCCACACTTTATCTTTCACCAGCCTGGCTCTGCTTTTCTGTTACAAAATCCAAGCACAACAGAGCAGCTCTAACTTCTCCATGCCACTTAGGCTCAGTGTCTCTTCCAGAGGTGGCATGTCATGAATTTACAGCACAGTCTGCCACTGGCACCTCTGTACGTGTGTTCAAGGGTGATACATTTGTTTGTTTGTTCACTTACTCAACAAAGATCTGTGGGGGAGCCTGTTCTGTGCCAAGGACTTTTCTGGTCTCTGGAGACACTGTGGTGAGTAAAATCCTCATCTCTTCCCTGGCAACTTTAACAAGTGAAATAATAAATAAAGTAAATGATTTAAAACTCTGACAAATGACAGGAGGGAAAAATAGAGGAACGAAGAAGAAAATAACAAGGCAACTGACTCGGGCTGGGCAATTGGGGCAGGCCTCACGGAAGAGGTGACATTCAGCCTGAGATCTAGGGACTGGGAAGGGTCCAGGCAGATGAGGAACAGAGGGAACAGAATTTGCAAAACACTGGAGGCAGGAACATGCTTGATGTGCCTGAGCTCAGGACATTTATTATCTTATTTTTCTTTTCTTTTTTTTTTTATTTTCCCACTGTACAGCAAGGGGGTCAGGTTATCCTTACATGTATACATTACAATTACAGTTTTTCCCCCACCCTTTGTTCTGTTGCAACATGAGTATCTAGACAAAGTTCTCAATGCTATTCAGCAGGATCTCCTTGTAAATCTATTCTAAGTTGTGTCTGATAACCCCAAGCTCCCGATCCCTCCCACTCCCTCCCCCTCCCATCAGGCAGCCACAAGTCTCTTCTCCAAGTCCATGATTTTCTCTTCTGAGGAGATGTTCATTTGTGCTGGATATTAGATTCCAGTTATAAGGGATATCATATGGTATTTGTCTTTGTCTTTCTGGCTCATTTCACTCAGGATGAGAGTCTCTAGTTCCATCCATGTTGCTGCAAATGGCATTATGTCATCCTTTTTTATGGCTGAGTAGTTTTCCATTGTGTATATATACCACATCTTCCGAATCCAATCATCTGTCGATGGACATTTGGGTTGTTTCCATGTCCTGGCTATTGTGAATAGTGCTGCAATGAACATGCGGGTGCACGTGTCTCTTTTAAGTAGAGTTTTGTCCGGATAGATGCCCAAGAGTGGGATTGTGGGGTCATATGGAAGTTCTATGTATAGATTTCTAAGGTATCTCCAAACTGTTCTCCATAGTGGCTGTACCAGTTTACATTCCCACCAACAGTGCAGGTGGGTTCCCTTTTCTCCACAGCCCCTCCAGCACTTGTTATTTGTGGATTTATTAATGATGGCCATTCTGACTGGTGTGAGGTGATATCTCATGGTAGTTTTGATTTGCATTTCTCTTATAATCAGCGATGTTGAGCATTTTTTCATGTGTTTGTTGGCCATCTGTATATTATCTCATTTTTCAAGAAGCCCAGGTGTCAGGTGACTGTTGGGGGCAGGGGCTAATTCAGTGGCTCACCAGTATCATCAGGACCCAAGCCCTTTTTGTCCCTGTTCTGCCCGTCTTGGAATGTTGACTGTGTCCCCAGACTCACTCCTCTTGTGGGGACCAGATGCTTGCCAGGATTCTGGATGTCATGTCTAGAAATGACAGAGTCTAGTTGAAGCAAAGGCCATCTCTTTCCATGTGTCTCTTCGGAGTGTGGGAGCCTTTCCTGGAAGCTCGCACATATCACTGATGAGAATTTCATCATATGCTCTCAACTAATCCGTCTGTGGCCAGGCCACCATGGACCACCATGATTGGCTCAGGCTAGACATGGTGATGGCTTGGAGTAGGATTGTGGCCGTGAGGTGGGAAGAAATGGATTTGAGAGATATGCTGTGGAAACCAGGAGAGAGATGAGAACTGCATATGGCCCTTTTTTTTTGGCATGAGCAACCAGGGGTACAGAAGTACCATTTTCTTTTCTTTTCCTTTCCTCTTTTCTTTTCTTTTCTTTTCTTCCTTTCCTTCCTTCTTTTCTTTTCTTATCTTCTTTCTTTTTCTTTCTTTCTTTCTTTCTTTCTTCCTTCCTTCCTTCCTTCCTTCCTTCCTTCCTTTCTTTTTCTTCCTTCCTTTCTTTCTCTTTCTTTCTTTTCTTCCTTTCCTTTCATTTCCCCCCTTCCTTCCTTCCTTCCTTCCTTCCTTTGAAAAAACCCCTGTTTACTGAAGTGCATTTGGGTAGAACTAGAACCAGACCCAGTCATCCCTGTCTGGTGGGAAGACGACTAATGGGTCAGAGTCCTGGGAGCACCTGACTTCTTACTGCACTTTGCAGAATGTGGGGGAGGTCAGAGCTCCCTCTGCATGAGACATCTGTACTCATGCCTCAGTGTCTGAGCCCCTCGGCAGCCCTTCAGCACCCACAGCTGACTTGGGGGTTCCTCTTCCCCTTGGAGCTGGGCAGCCTTCTGGGTATGTGTCTGAGCCCAGTGCCCGACCCTTGTCACCATGTTCATCTTGGCTGCTGACCTCCTCCAAGGGTGTTCTTGAAATTCTGTGGGTAGAGCTGGACCTCTTCCTCGGAAGGATATTGGTACATTTAGGCTTTTTTTTTTAATTTTTAAAAAAATTTTAATTTTTTTATTTCCCCAATACATTATTTTTATTTTTATTTTTAAAAAATTATTTTGTAAGATTTTTCTTTTCTTTTTTTCCCCAATAATGTCTTTATTTATTTATTTTTTTCCATTACTCAAATGAATTTATCACATCTGTAGTTGTATAATGATCATAACAATCTGATTTCACAGGATTTCCATCCCACAGCCCAAGCACATCCCCCCACCCCCCAAACTGTCTCCTCCGGAGATCATAAGTTTTTCAATGTCTGTGAGTCAGCATCTGTTCTGCAAAGAAGTTCTGTCTGTCCTTTTTTCAGATTCCACATGTCAGTGAAAGCATTGGATGTTGGGGTCTCATTGTATGGCTGATTTCACTTAGCATGATAGTTTCTAGGTCCATCCATGTTGCTAAAAATGCTGGTATTTCGTTCTTTTTGATGGCTGAGTAACATTCCATTGTGTATATGTACCACATCTTCTGGATCCACTCCTCTGTCGATGGACATTTAGTTTGTTTCCATGTCTTGGCTATTGCAAATAGTGCTGCAGTGAACACTGGAGTACATGTGTCTTTGCGAGTCGTGGTTTTCTCTGGGTAGATGCCCAGGAGTGGGATTGCTGGATCAAATGGTAGTTCTATGTTTAGTTTTCTGAGGAATCTCCATACTGCTTTCCATGGTGGTTGCACCAATTTACAATCCCACCAACAGCGTACTAGGGTTCCTTTTTCTCCATACCCTCTCCAGCACTTATTGTTTGTAGACTTTTGGATGATGGCCATTCTGGCTGGTGTAAGGTTGTACCTCAGAGTAGTTTTGATTTGCATCTCTCTATAACGGTAAGATTTTTATTTTCTATTAGAGTTAATTTACAATGTTCTGTCAATTTCTGCTGTACAGCAAAGCGACCCAGTCATATACATATACATATATATATATAGTTTATACATATAAATACATTCTTTTTCTCACATTATCCTCCATCATGTTCCATCACAAGTGGCTAGATATAGTTCCCTGTGCTAGAAGTACCATTTTCTAAGAGGAGACCCCTAGGGGGGTGCAGCTCTGCCATGGGGGAAATAAAGAGTTTGTTTGCAACTTCTATGGCAAGGGCTCATCAGACCCAATTTGCTAACTACCATCATATACTTGAAGAATATGGTACCTTTGCTTCAAGACGGACTCCCCAATGATAAATGTCTAGCACCGTCACAGGCTGGCTAGGGGGTAAATTCAAGTGAGGGAGCCCTTTCTAACTAAACCACAACAGCTGTAGCCATTTCTTTTTACAGCTAAGGTTTGCTTTAAGGATCATGTTAAAGACCTTCATTGATACTGTAAATTGCAGCATAGGTTTTGATGGGGTCCTTGGATCATTTTCTCTGCAGTGGACACTTTCATTAGCCTTCTTGGCAGCCAAATGCATTATGTTACAACTTCCATGAATAATAATGACAAGAGCATTTGCCTCCAGGTTGTACTTTCTATTTTTAAAGTTCTTTGCCACATTAATGGATTGTTCCATAAATGTATAAAAGCTATGGAAAAGAAATATTCTTATCACGTTTTTAGGCTCTATATTATTTTATATGGAATTAAGACCAAAACTCTATGTGACAGCTTGGTTTGACAAACGTTTCTTGAATCTCTGTTGTTCCTGGCACTGTCCTAGGTGCTGAGAGGACAATTATGATAGTAGGTGCTCAGTTAACACCATTGACTGTTGAATGAATAGAGTTAGAGGTATTTAGCCAAGGAAGAGATAAGAGAGGCATTTTTCTTCTTTGGCAGAGTTTCCTAAATTTCCTCTTTGTAGAAATGATGGTGGAAAAAAAAATCATCCTGGCCCTTGAGTCCTGGGATTTTAAAAGAAAATTTCCAGAGCTGAGAACTGATTGGATCTTACTGGGTGATGTCATGCTTCTCTGTAGGGTTGAAATGTGGTCTCTACAAAGGTACAGAACCTTTAAATCGATTTGAGACTTGAGGTCCCAAGAAAGAATTCCAAAAGCCTAAACATGAATTATAGTGACATTGGATTTGCTTGGCTAGAAGTTCCATCATAAGTCTGAAGATTAACCAAATATACTCTACCAATCTTTTTAAAGGATAAATTAAATTAATTTATTCCCCACTATTAGAAATGAACTTGTTTATATATATTTTTTTGTTTTTATTATCTGCCGCCTGCTGAGACACTAGTCCTTAGAACAGTCCCTGGCATAGACAATGAAATTAAATAGTTGTTGTAAAATGGGTGAAATCCCCTCCTGTTGGAAGTTTTCTTATTATTTCTCTCTCCTCTCCCTGGATTCCAGTTACCCTAAATATTATACAGTAAGTTCTTCTTGTTTAGGACTTGACTGTTTAAAATTGTCAATTTAAATTGATACCTGACTATAAGATCCTTGAGGCCAGGCACCAAGTTTTATACTTCTCATAAAGCCAGGCTCCTAAACTCAGATAAAAGGAGTCCGTATTTGACTGGTCAAGGTGTGGAGCAGGTAGAAATTCAGAGAGGGCCCTTCCTCTACATATCACACCCCCTGCAGAGAGCTGTTCCTCATGATGAGAAATGCAAGTCTAGTTTCCAAAAGAAAACTCACCAGCTTCAGGAGGTTTATTTGCTTCGGAGCAGTGGCACTCAGCTCTGTGGCTGTGTGGCTTTGTGTGAGATTGAGCAGAGTATCATAAAGCTCTCAGTTGTGTACGTGGCTTGGAACTGAAATTTGCTGCCAGTTCACACCCCCAGGAAAGGCATAATGGCATTAGACTTGCATATTTTTAAGAAAGACTAAAAAAAAAAAAAAAAAAAAAAAAAAAAAAAAAAGAGGCAGAGAAACATTAAGTTTTAACATGTGCTCTCCAACCATTAAAAGCATGAGAACAAGAAACTATGGCAAAGACGTTGCAGGGTGGACACAGTTGGAGGCAGGAAGTAAGGACAGATTTTATCATGGCAGAATTCTGGTTGTATTGCTCTTGAAGTTGTGCAAAAAGAATCAGAAGAAATGTGACCCAAATTAAGAAGATGCCTTTGTTATTAAATATCTTTGGGGCTGTTTGGCTCATTCTTTCGGCTTTCCGTGAAGACAGAGCTCACATTGTCTCCAAGGAGACATTAAGTGCAGCAGTGTTTGCCACTGATGAGTGGTCCAGAGTGCAGAACGGTTCCCAATAGCTGGATTGTCAGTGAACTGGCAAGGTCAAAATGTGGTTTTGGGGTCCCGTGGATCTCACTCTCTAGAGAGACACCCTTTGGAGCAAGAGCCAGGATGGATTTTACAATTACTCTGGCTATCTTGGGAAAGTTCACTTATTTTTTGAGGTACTTGAGAAACTGTCAATATGGCTTCCGAGGTGATTGTAAAGGTTTGTGTGTGTGTGTGTGTGTTTGCCTTTTCTAGGGCTGCACCCGAGGCATATGGAGGTTCCCAGGCTAGGGGTATAATTGGAGCTGTAGCCACCAGCTTATGTCACAGCTACAGCAACTCGGGATCCGAGCTGCATCTGTGACCTACACCACAGCTCACAGCAACGCCAGATCCTTAACCCACTGATCGAGGCCAGGGGTCAAACCCACAACCTCATGGCTCCTAGTCAGATCCGTTAACCACTGAGCCATGATGGGAACTCCGATTTTCAGGGTTTTGAATTAAGTTCAGTCTTTCAGAAAAGTCCCCAAAGCAGCACAGTATTTCCATATACCCTTCATCCAATTTCTCCTGACATAAGCATGTTTTATAACTACAGGGTCACCGGCAGAACTATGAAGTGAACGATGATGCCATGCTATTAATGAAAGATCTTATCTGGCTCTCACTGAGTTTTCCACTGATGTCCAGGCTCTCATGTGGCATTTAGCTGTTATTTCTGCCCCAAGCTGTTGCCGAAGTCCCTCAGTCTTTTCTTGTCTTCACAACTTTGACACTTTCGAAGATTCCTCATCATCGATTTTGTAGGCTGTCCCTCGATTTGGGCGTATCTGATGTTTCCCACGACTGGAACAGCATATTTAGTTGTGCATATTTAGTAAGAATCCCACAGAAGTGATGTTGTTTCCTTCTCAGTGTATCCTATCATGAATTCTTGATGTTGATACATCTTGTTACTAGTGAGGTTTACCTCTTAGCTGGGTTAAAGTGGCATCAGGCCAGTTTTCTCTGCTCTCTTTTTTAAGATCGTTAATAAGTATCTTGGGGGAGATAGTATGAGATGAAGCAAATTCTGTTACCCTTCTAACTTTCACTCTTCAATTTCAGCATCCATAAGGGTCTCCTATCTGCAACAGTTCTTATTGTGGGGTGGTGCCTGCTATTGCCATGTAGTTTTCTATTGCTCCTTGTCCTTCTACCTTTACTCATTGGAATTTTAGTTTGAGAAAGAGTAGTCTTTTCTCCTCTAGTGAATTGATGAATATAAATCAGTTAGTATGGACTAAAGATATTTATTCTGTATTCAAAGAGGTATCATCCGATATTCTTATTATTGATTTGTGCCTCGAATTGTTCCTATGTAGGACATTATGAGCTCCTCTGGCTTGGTTTGTCTGTTCCATCAATAAGCCCTTAACGTTTTTTGAGCATTCTCTTATTTTCTGGCAATGGAAGAGGTTCCTGGCTCAGTAGTGACTATGGAGTGATCATTCTGGCCTTGAATTCACATCCAATTTACTTAGAAATCAGGAACACTTAAGAGATTTGATGGTCTCTCATAAGGCACCTCCCATCGGTCCAGATGTCCCAGAAGATCCTATTCATAAGGCATGCTAAACTTTGACTGCCGTTGTGGGAGGTGAGCTCTATTCCGCATCACAGGTGAAGGGGAGAGCTTTTGACACAGGAAGACTCAGAGGCACATCTCTACCACAGATGTGACCCCACACATGTCACATGGCCACTCTGCAGAGGGACCAATTCTGACTGAGCGCTGAGCTGACAAACTTCCTGTGGGGATCAAAGGAGCCATGCACTAAAACGCTTGTGAACTGCAAAATGTTATAAAAATGTAAGGTGTGAGTATTATTGCTTCTATAAACACTTGTTCTGTGACAGCTGTGGTGGAGCTAGAATGGACCTGAAAGATCAGCCCGTCCAACACCTGTGTTTTACCCGGAGCAAAGCAGAGCTCCAGACAGGTCATGTGATTTATCCAAGGCTCCAGGGTGTTTGAACGGTGACAAGAACCCAGGTCTTCTAACTCCTCATTGGGTGTTCTCTCCACTACAACATCTGCTACTTAAGCCATTTTTTTTTTCATCAGCCAACCTGGGAGGAGTGACCATGCTTTTATCTTTTTCCTTTTTTTTTTTTCCATTTATGGCTGTACCCATGGCATATGGAGGTTCCCGGGCTAGGGATGGAATCAGAGCTGTAGCTGCTGGCCTACACAACAGTCACAGCAATGCAGGATCGGAGCCACTTCTGCAAGCTACACCACAGCTCACGGCAATGCCAGATCCTTAACCCATTGATCGAGGCCAGGGATCAAACCCGCATCCTCACAGAGACGATGCCGGGTTCTTAACCCGCTGAGCCACCACGGGAACTCAGCTTTTTTCTTTTTAAGACATCTTTCTAAAATGGAATTCAAGTAGACCAGAGAAACAGTGCCAGTTTTACTTTGGGGAATGTTGTTGCTTTAACATTTTCCTGTATTCATTTTCACTCATTGTACTTGGCTCTCTAGTTAGGGCAGGGCTAATTCTCTTCTGTAAGAAACAGTACAAGATAAGCTATCTCTGTTCTCAGAAAACGACTATGTGAACCTGGTTCTGGGAAGTGATTCCAATTCTCCCGTGGAAAGGGACTCCCACACACTGTGGCAATGACTAAGTGATGCCAGACGCCTGGCTGTGTGGAAGCACGTAGATGATTTTGCCTACGTGTTTTCTCTGTGTTTGTTCTCGATGTTTGGGATCCTGGAGACAAAGTCTCTGTGTCTAGAATATCAGGGAAGAAAAGGTTTTATTTTTAAAATTGAACGTGTTCTCACAGGGTCTCGGAACAGAGCTTTATTTATGGTTTTCTTTCCTGGAATGTTTGTCGAGCAGGCACTTGGAACTCCGGAAATGTATGATCCATAGAGACCTAGTTCTCAAAAAATTTCCATTAAGATCCGTAGGGGACACCTGCTGTCATTTGGTGTTCACACCCTTCTTTCCATTGGGTGATGGTTTTCTCACCCGTCCCATGTGGATCTGGGAAATTGCTGGGATGCTCTGGTCTCTGGCTGCAGATACGGCTGTATGAAGAGCTCTTGCTAATCTTGCATCTCATGTGTATCTACAGTAATTGTGCAGAGCTGACCATCACATTTGTGTTTCTGGATCTGACTGAATTTGAGCCGCACCCCAGGACTTCATGGTCAAGTGAAAAACAACAACGACAACCACAAAACCCTTCTTTGCTCAAATGGATTGAGTTGGTTTTCTGTCTCTTACCCCCACAAGGCTTCAGAATTCCTGGTCTTCATCTCAGCAATGTCCCCTTTTACCTCATCTGCTCACTGCAGACAATCAGGACCTGCATATTGAATACGTGAGCACATTGGAGATAAGCATAGCATGGGTTTTTTCACTCTTAAGTATGTGGGTCTGTCGTTTGGACCTCTTCTTCCAACAGTCATTTGCCAGGGTGCAAGAGAAAAAGGGGGAGGGGAACATTATTTTGGAACCATCAGTGAGCAGTGACATAAGTCAAAGGACAAGAAGAAAGACAAGCAAGGTATCTGAATAATTCACAGACTGGATAATTAGCCGGAATGCTTAGCATCACCAGAAATTCCACTGCTCAGGATCCCTTTGTTCAGCCAATAGTTGCAATCTGTCTCATTTCATTACATCAGATTTTTAATGAGAAGGGAAGGAGAAAAAAGGACATTCATTTGTTAGAGCCACAGTACCGGCCAGACACCAGGCTGGGCGGCAGGGCTGGCTCCCTGGGCACGACCTGTGCGGTCCCAGGGTCCCAGGCTCTGAAAGGCCCTGTGCTTGGTTTAATGCTCTGCTGTCACCAACCTGGAGTTCTTAATAATTTTTGAACAAGTCCTGTGGTTTCACTTTTCATGGGGCCTGACAAATTCTGTAGGCAGTCTTGCTGGAGTGCTGGTTTTCTTTCTATGAATCCTCACAGCAGCCCAAGGGTATAGTGTCATTTACCCCGTTTTTCTAGAAGAGGAACCTGGATAGATGTCCAGCCCAAGGTCACTTTGCAGAGCCAGGATTTGGACTCACATCCACTTGGTGTGAAAGAAAGCCTCTGAGCTTTCTTGTGCCTCCTCTGCTCACACACAGGTAATAAGGGGGCAGGTCCTGCCTCCGAGGGGCCTACATCTAATCTTAGGTGGGTTGCATGGAAGACCCAAGGCCAGGTGAATTCAGGGAGTCTCCAAACACTGTATGTGTAATTGGACTAGAAATTTCTCAAGGTTTTTTTTTTTTTTTTTTTTGTCTTTTTAGGGCCTTTCCTGAAGCTCATGAAAATTCCCAGGCTAGGGGTCTCATCAGAGCTGCAGCTGCCAGCCTCCACCACCGCCACAGCAACGTCAGATCTGAGCTATGTCTACAGTCTACACTGTAGCTTGTAGCAACATAGGATCCTTAACCCACTGAGCCAGGCCAGGGATCGAACCCACATTCTCATGGATACTAGTTAGGTTGACTAGTATCCATGAGGATATGGGTTCAGATGCCCAGTCTTGCTCAACGGGTTAAGGATCCGGCATTGCCATGAGCTGTGGTGTAGGTTGTAGATGCAGCTCAGATCCCTAGTTGCAGTGGCTGTGGCTGTGGATGCGGCTGGCGGCTGCGGCTCCAATTTGACCCCTGGCCTGGGAACTTCCATATACCACACCTGTGGCCCTAAAAAGAAAAAAGAAAAAAAGAAAAAATTTGCTGGCCTTCCAGTTAGTGGGAAACAAAACATTAAATTCTGTCTCTGGCCTCCCTAGAGTGATAAACTGATAAAAGGAATTGGTTTTAGGTGGTGACAGCCTTGGAGGGACAGACACACGAATCTGAATTGAGACCTCTCTGACCACATAAATATTTATTGCAAATTTGCATCACATTTTCCAATGTCCCGCCTTTTTCCCCCCCTTTTTTCTTTTTAGGGCTGCACCTGCAGCATATGGAAGTTCCTAGGCTAGGGGTTAAATTGGAGCTGCAATGGCTAGACTATGCCACAGACACAGGAACGCCAGATGTGAGCCACATCTGCAACCTACATCACAGCTCAGATCGACACAGGATCGTTAACCCACTGAGCAAGGCCAGGGATTGAACCACATCCCCATGGATACTAGCTGGGTTCTTATCCCATTGAGCCACAATGAGACCTCCTCCAGTGTTCTATTTTAAAAACAAACAAACAAACAAACAAAACCCCCAAACCTCCCAGCACAGTTTATATGCCAAGGACCCATATATCCTCGTGGAAGGTTGCAGTTTGACCTGGGGGTGGGGTGGGCAGAGAGCAGACTCATGTCATGTAGACTCCCTGTTCCTCCTCTCCTGAGTTCAGCATCTCCTTACCGTGCCTTTGAAGGTCCCAGGACCCTGACAGATGAGAATCTCAGCTCCTAGAAGGGCCAAGTTTTAGCCTGGAATCACATACACCCAATGGGACGCTCCTGACACCAACTCTCCTAAAGAAGGTGGATGCACTGTCACCTCAGATTTGAACTGTGTCCTTAGAAAGCCCTGCCCTACAGTCCCTAGGTACATCAGAAGTGAGCCAGGCTGCTAGGAGGGGTGAACCTGTTGCTACATTCACAAAAAAAAAAAAAAAAAAAAGCACAACCAGAATTTCATCTTGCTTCAAGTCCCGTAGATGAGAAAAACTTTTGCATTCATTGCCTTGCCTGGAATTATTTTGGGTAGATTTTAAAACCAGTCACAGATAACAATAATGATTATTATGAATGTTTAAAAATGTAAGACATATTCACTTAAACAGTGAATGTCAACAATCATCACGCAAGGTAAGATGATTTAGACCTGTAATATATATTTGTGATTCAGCTAAACGCACTAAAATTTGCATTTATGCTTGTTTTAAAACCGCTAATTTTAGTGTGCTAGTTAATTACTGGGTCATGTCATTGCTTTGTTAAGAAACCAAACAAAGATTTGTTAAACAAAAATGTGATGAAATGTGATTTTTAAAGTAAGTTGTAGAAATCTACCTGCCACAAAGCTAACGAGGATTTCTGGATGTAAAAATAGCTATTTTTGATAGTTTCATAAAACATGTGGTATTTAAATTACAATGCTGAGTTAATGACAACAGCCCAACAGACAGCCACTTCTGACTTTTGATGTACTGAAGGCAAAGGAAGAAACTCTAAAAACTGTATACATGGCTGCATCTGGCAGTAAGCAGCTTATCTTTCCTGGTATTATTCTTGGGTGGGTATTAATGAAAATGTCCTTTACAGAATGTCAAATGCGTCTGCAAATACGTGATTCCGTTTGGACTTTCAAAAGGTAGAAGAGGTTTGGAGGTCGATGGCCTCCCAGTCGATTGCATTTTATGTTCATCCATGTGAATGAACATTTTCTTCTTCCTCCTCTTCCTCCTCCCCTCCTTCTTCCTCTTCTTCTTCTTCTCCCCTCCCTTGTCCTCCCCCTCATTTTTTTTTTTTTTTTTTTTAGGTACTGCACCTGCAGCATGTAGAAGTTCCCAGCTATGAGTCCAATCCAAGCTGCAGTTGCCAGCCTATGCTACAGCCACAGCAATGCCAGATCTGAGCCACATCTGAGACCTGCACCACGGCTCACAGCAATGACAGATCCTTAACTCACTGAGCTAGACCAAGGATCAAACCCACATCCTCATGGATACTTGTCAGATTCTTAACCCGCTGAGCCACGATGGGAACTCCCTGGAATGAACATTTCTTGAAGTTTCACTGCAGGTGGGGTCCTTCTCTCTACAACCCTTCTAGGGGGGCGGGGTGGTAGATGTGGAGGAGTAAGTGTATTCATTATTCTTTTACAATCCCTGCCAAAGATACCATCATCGGTCATCATCAGAAGCTTTGCTTTGCAGGTGGGAGCCAGGGGCATGCTGAAGAAAGATTATTCAAAACTCACTGCTTCGTGGTCTCAGCATGACCCTGGCTAGTTTGGGAGCGATGCCTCCAGGCAGGTAGCCAGGTAGACGTATCTCCCCTCTGTCCCTGTCTCCCGTGGCCCCTCTTAGCCCTTCCACCTTCTTCCATGCTGCATCCTCTGTATGTGGATGCTAGCCTGCTTTTATTTTGATCTGTGCTGACAATGCCACAGAGACCTACTTGCAAGTCACCACTCCCCACTTGACCCAAGTTTCAAGCAATTATACCTCATTTGGCAATCATCACGGGCCAGGCACACAACAGACAGTAATGCCTGCTGGAATAGTCTGGAAGCACTCAGATTCGTGGGGAGTATCTACTCGCCCGGTTTCTGGTGTAAGAAGAGCCTCACCCCACCCCTGGCCCCTACATGGGTCACTGTTACGGTATTGTAAACAACAGGAAATCTGAGAGAAGTGTCACCTCTCAGCAGAGCTGGAGTGCACAGGAGTTCTGAAACTGCACCGTTCTGCTGAGCTTGTCCAACGAGCCCCCTCAGGAAACCAATTTGGCGATAACAGAAAAATACTTCTCCTGCATATTTCTTACGTTTCTTGTCTTTCGTAGAGAAATGGAGGGGGTATGTGTGCTAAAAGAGAGGCATCTTCTTTCCCTGAGCTGTGAAAACACACCTGCTCTCCAACCACATGGGCGGTGAAAAAACGCTGGACTCAGCACCCGGGTCCCAATTCCAGAATAGCTATGGGCTCGGTACCATTGTAGAATGTCCCAGTTCATTCTCTCCAGATAATCCCAGACTGAATCGGAATTATGTCCAGAGGGATCCTTTCCCACGGATTCTGCTATTACTGGGGGCGGGGTGGGGGTTGGGTGGAGCCTGGTTCAGCTGCCTCGCCGTCAGGTCAAGGTCATCCCGTGCTCTTGGCGAGCACATGTGGATGGTACCCGCATGCTTTCTGCTCCAAAGACAGCAGTTCTCTCAGGGTCATCATGTTCCTTTTGTTTCACAAGTTAATGTTCGGGCGGAGACACGTGGGGGGAGCACGCCCACTCCAGGCGACCTGGGAGGTCGAGTTTTAGGGTCCGCGGGTGGTGACGTCCCTTTGCCCTGCCTGGCAGGCGGCCTTTGGTGGAGGCTGCCTGAACACTGCCGTGTGTGGTAACTTGAGGACAGGATGGAGCAATCCGTTATCTGCTTCCAGGTCGCTGAGCGACGCATGCGCGGAGCACCACCTTGAATCGATGGTTCGGGAGACACACGTCAGAGGCGAGCCGCGTGCCAATCCCGCCTGCCAGCAAAGGGCTCCAAATGAGGTCATTGCTTTGACAGTTTCACAAAAGAACCCCAACAGCCCGAACAAACCCTTACACATATTGGAGCATCCCGAACAGTCGTGAGATAAAAAATGAACTGGGACCCAAAACGTTAGGAGGTGTGAAACACTGCCGAGGGTTTCTCTCTGATGCCTCACGTTCAGGGAAAACCCCAAGCAAGGCTGGGGAAGAGGGGTCAGGGTCCCCTCCCAGCGTCCTCTAGCTCCGGGGTGTTGGAACTGCTTGGGTGGCAGTGAGGATCTGATAAGGGCAGGACAGTGATCTCAAACCTCAGCGATTGCAAAACTCCATTGAGAAGCGTCTTGGCAGCCTGGACACTGATATTCTTGGAACACCCTGTGTATTTCGCCAGTTTCAAGAGTGGATGTGTAGCAAGTCACGTGACCCCCAAGTAACATTGGAAATTCATAGAATCAGAGTATCCACTGGGACTACTTATCATTTGGGTTGGGAAATTAGGAAAGCATATATCTTTCTTAGTTCTTTGCTGGGGCGACCACTGTGTCTTGGCTTCTAGACTCTGCATCCGTTGACAGCATTGCTCGAATCCTTAAGCAACACATCAGCTTATCCTAGTCCTGCAAGCTTGCACCTGAAGGAGAGACAGTCTCCTGTTTTAAATCTGTGTGCTCATCAGAGCTGGGGTCAAAAGTGATCGCATTTTCCTCCTCCTCTTTGAGGTGATAGAAAGAGCCCTGGATTAGAAGTAAGTTTTCTATCTTTAGGTTCTAGTTCTGGAAACTCATGAAGGCAAAAAATGTGCTCTGTGTTGGTATAGTTTCCCATAGCGCCTATAACCAGGTATCACACACTGCATGGCTAACACAGCAGAAATTTATTCACCCACAGCTCAGGAGACTAGAAGTTTGAAATTGAGGTGTTGGCAGAGCTGGTTCCTTCCTGGGGGGCTCTGAACAGAGGGAGCATCTGTTCCATGCTTCCTTCGCGGTGGCTGCCAGAAATCCTTGGTGGCATAACTCTAACATCTGCCTCCCTCCCCACATGGTGGCTTCTCTGTGTGCCCCTGTGTCCACACTTTTCTCCTCTTGTGAGGACAGCAGTCTCAGCATCAGATCCCACCCCATTTGAGCATGGCCTCACTTTAACTCATTACATCTGCAAAGACCATCTTTCCAAACAAGGTCACATTCGCAGGTACCAGGGTTAGGGCCTGAAGATGTTTTCTAGGAGGACCGTTCAATCCCCTGCAGGTGTTGACTCCTAAGCCCCTCCCCCATGCCAGCCATCTCTTGCCATCTGTAAGCCTTTGGCAAATCAAGGAATTTCTAGGCTCGAGTTTCCTCATCCTTGGAATGAATGAATCTGAGGACCCCGAATTAGACAGTTTCCCATGTCGTGCCCTCTGCTCTATGTTCCCATTCATGGGCATTATTGCATATGTTCTAGGGCATCTTTATCTGGGTAGGGATGAAGAGCAACCCAGGAAGGACTCAAACTTTGTATGTGAATTTCAAGTTCTCCTCCATAGTTTACTCCCAAATTGGGCAATGTGGGTGAAATGAGTCTTGAAAATGAAAACCATTCAAGTGCTAGTCTTCAGACCCATGTGTAAATTTTTGCTAGTGGCATAGTCTCCACACAAGATTTATGGGCTAGTGTGCACACATTGTCATTTCTCTCCTTGGAGTGGAGGGTTTGCAGCAAACTCCCTGATTTTAGACATGCTAGCAGGTGTTCTGGGCACAGGAGGGTCTTATCGGCATGCCAGGTGAAGAGGTCAGTACTGAAAGTTCATTAGCAAAGGCTAATTGAACCCCAGCAGTGCTGTCACTCCAGCTCCTCCCAGGTGCTTCTCTACTTTTACCCTCTGTGCAGTGATGTTCATTTCATCACTTCAGCTTTTTCTTATTCCCTTTCATGGCCTAGGGATTGTGAAGCCCCATCTAAAATCTCCTTAAAGGACTTCCTCTCCTGCCATTACTTCCTATCCCTGCTCCCATCACAAGTGCATTATTTATTATGGCGCTTCATTGATTCTAGAAGCTACCACATAGGGTAGCCATGAGCCAGGCCTGCTGGTGTAAGATGCCAGCTGCTCCAAACTGACCATGACACAAACACTTTCTTCCAGGAGCTCACACTCTAAGAGCAGAAAGGCAGATCCCAAGAATCTAAGTGCCAGGATGGAGATGGGCTGATGGGCAGGGGCCTCACCCAGCGTGGAGGTAGGGGGTGCCCAGGAAGACTTCCAGGATGAAACAGAAGATTCGAGGGGAAGGAGGCATCATTAAGGGGTTTCTTAGGCTGTTGAGGCTCTGCAACCTGTGGGGGGGATGAAGCAGACGAGAGGCAGGAGCAGCAAGCTGTGTCGTCTTGTCGGTGCACAACTCCTACGCTCAGCATTCAGCTAGTGAACCTCGGGGATCACGGTGAGTTTGTCTTCTTCCCACAGCGCTTCCTTCAGATTTAGTTTTGTCTTAAAGCTGATTGTTAAGGGAGGGGGGCCTCTGCCGGCTCCCCATGCTGGTGTGATTTACTTATAACTCTCTTAAATGCATGTGTCGCGTGAAAGAGGTGACCATACGTATGGCGATTCATCTTCCTTGTTGTGAAGACACTGAATGAATAGCGTGCATTTGCTTCTGAGCAAAATCATGGGGGAGGTTGGTGGGGCAGCCCGGATCCAGAGAGTGTCCCCCAGCCCCCGTGGTGCCCTGGCTTGAAATAGGAGCAGCCTGCGGTGGGGGGGTGGGGGGATGTTATAATCCTCCACCAATTAAGACTCTGCTCAAGGTCTTTGCTCAGAGAGCCTGTGGGGGTCAAGCCTGTCCTTGACCTTATCTTCCAAGGCAGTTAATCCCTTGAAGAAAGTTTAGCTCTTCTGTAAGGTTCTGCTCACCCCAGACAACCTCCCTGAATCTGTACAAAACCCTCCAGGAAAAACTAATGAGCATGCTCCATGATTGATATTCTTTTGGTATTTTTTCCATAATAATAACATCTTCCTGTTGACAGTGGTGGTCAGATGTTGTGCTTGATGTAAGCATAGTGAGTCTGTACATACGCTGTCATAATCTGCCTGTAGTGGCCGTGGACATAAACCCCTCCCAGCTCCCCCTGCCGGGAGCATGTTTGCTGATGGCTTAGCCACTGTGCTCTGAGCTCACCACTACCGTACATCACTTTCCAAGCCTGTGGCCAAGTTTGGTAGGGATTCCGCCTGAGAAGTATGGGTCTCCCTTGATGAGCAACGTGGACCCCAGGGTGCCCCATCAGCTTGCTGAAGCTTTCTTAGAACTTCACAGCAGGCTCAAACTTTTCCTGCCCAGCCTACCTGCCTTCCCTCCCTGTCTCCTCCACAACCAGGTCTTTTTGGTTCCAACATCTTCTCCTTTTACTCTGCCCTATGGCCTCACCCCTCCCTTGGTGCTTGATATTGTGGAGAGCCGTTCCTGCATTTATCGGTTCCTCTTCCAGGCTCCATGCCTCATAGGGGTTTTATTATCTTTAGAAGCCCAATTCCTAGCCCAGTGCCCTACAGAGTCAGTGCTTAATAATTGCTTGCTGAATGAATGCCCCCTGACACCGATTCACCGAGCTATTTCTGACTTCAGTTCGTCCAGGAAGCCTGGCTTTGTCCCCTCCCAGCCCATGGGGCCTGCTCTGTCTCAGACCTTGCCTGCTGCACTTGGAATCCTCACCATAACGGGGACTTCACTATTCTCTAATGACCTGTCTCTCTTCAAGTCTCCACACAGAGCAGAGCCTATTACTTAAAGGCAGGGGTGGCATCGGTCGGCTTCTTCAGGATCCTCACACATCTAGCAGTTGGGGACATTGAGTAGACTTTTGATGACTACTTTTGGAGTCACTGTAATTCATTCATTTTTCAACTTGCTTGTTACCCATCTTCTTTTTTCCCGCCTCCACCCTGACAGAGGCTGTTGGTCTCCAGGATCTTTTAGCTTCTGGGATTTGTTCTGTTCTGTGTCTTCATGCTCTCAGACATGTGTTCTTACTGGGGGCAATATTGTCCCAAAGGGGGCAGGACAGAAATGAGTTCTTGGAGGCTGAAGAAAATCTTATTCTATACATGCATAAAGCACCAGTATATATTCAGGACACAGATATACAATATAGTTGTGATATTAAAATGTCATAGGAAATGATTAAGAAAAAAGGTTTTTTGATTTTTTTTTTTTTGTCTTTTGTCCTTTTAGGGCTGCATCCAAGACATGTGGAGATTCCCAAGCTAGGGGTCTAATCAGAGCTGTTGCTGCTGGCCTATGCTAGAGCCACAGCAACTTCAGATCCGAGCTGTGTCTGTGACCTACACCACAGCTCACAGCAATGCCAGATCCTTAACCCACTGAGCGAGGCCAGGGATCGAACCCGCAACCCTGTGGTTCCTAGTCAGATTCGTTTCCACTGCGCCACGACAGGTACTCCAAGAAAAAAAGCTTTAACAGCCCTTGCAGGGAGGGGATGGACAATATTGGGGGAAAAAAAGGACAAAGAAGGTTGATAACTACAGCTTGAGGAGTCATACTGGACCACAACAGTGTGGGGACTATGTCTGTCTTATCCATCAAAATTACCCCTGGTGACTCAACACAACATGTGGCAAAGAGTCAGTCATCTTTATTAATGAACTTTTATTAGGTTATTTATTTATTTATTTATTTATTTAAACATCCTTATTGAAGTATAATTTACATATTATAAACATTCACCATCATAAGTGTATAGTTTGGTAATTAAAGTGGCTTTCAACAGTCATCACAATTCTCATAAAATCTAGTTTTAGAACGCTTCCACCACACCAAAAATTCCCTCCTATTCTTATACAGTCAATTCCTGGTCCCACTTTTGTTCCTCTGATTTGCTTTCCATCTCTACACCTTTGCCTTTTCTAAAAACTTCGCCTAAATGAAATGGTACAAAATGTAGTCTACTGCGTCTGACTTTTTCTATTTAGCATGATTTAAAAATTCATCCATGTTGTTGCATGTATTAGTAGTTTGTTCCTTTTAATTTCTAAGCAGTATTCCATTTTGATGATGTCCAGCTTGGGGTGTAGAGGAAAGAAAATAATTTCCCCTCTACCTTCTGAGTTCTTGGCCGAGACCCCTGTAATAAATGACAGATTAACAGAAGAAAGACAAAAGGGACATGTATATTTTCAAGTATATCTGGGAGATACACAGGAAAAAATTAGTAACTCCTAAAGTGTTTAAGTCTGAGGCATCCTAAACTACTATCTTAAATGGTTATTTTCAACTAAAGACAAAGCTGTGTGCAGAGAGGAGGGCAGTGGAGTTTTGAGAGGCTACCAGAAAAGTATGGTCAACCAGGACAACATTCAATATGCAGCTTTAAGTCCATGTTTTTTCCATCCTTCAGATTCTTTTGTGATTTAGCGTTATCCTTTACTTCCTGGTATGGAGAGGGAGACAACTTTATAAGTGGAAACTTCCTTCATACATGTAAATTTCACTTACAAAAGAGTAACTTGTACTCTATTTCCTGTGTCTGATGTTTCTCAAAATAATCCTTGTGCCAAAGAAGTCTATTTTGGGGTGGTGTATTTTGCTATCCTTCAAGGGCTACTATAAACAATGCAGCTATGAACATTTGCATATGTTTATGTGAATCTGTGTCTTCATTTCTCTTGGGTAAATACTTAGGAATGAAATTCCTAGGTCACATGGTAAATTTATAGTTAACATTTATCCAAATTAACTCCACCATTTTATATTCCCGAAGGCAATGTATGAGAGTTCCAATTTCTCCATATCCTTGCCTGTAGTTGATATTGTCAGTCTTTTATTATAGCCATTCTAGGGGTGAGTAATAGCAGTTCACTGTAGCTTTAATTTTTTTACATTTGCATTTCCTCTTTTTATTTTTTATTTTTTTTGTCTTCTTTCTTCTTTTCTTCTTCTTTTTCTTTTTTTTTAATGGCTGCACCTGCAGCATATGGAAGTTCCCAGGCTAGGGGTTGAGTCAGAGCTGCAGCTGAGGCCTACACCACAGCTCGTGGCAATACCAGATCCTTAACCCACTGAGCGAGACCAGGGATCAAACCTGCATCCTCACAGACCCTATGTCAGGTCTTTAACCTGCTGAGCCACAATGGGAACCCTGCATTTTCTTATAACTAGTGATGTTGCCCATTTTTCGTATGCTTATGACCACTTTTATATCTGCTTTGGTGAAATGCCTATTCAAGTCTTTTGTTCATGTTTAAAAAAATCAATTTGTTTAAAATATTTTCTCCCAGTCTGTGGTTTGTCTTTTACGTCATTCATTTATTAACTAACCTTTATTTATGGAGTAGGTAAATGACTATTAGAGCTGAGGAGATTTTTTAAAAAATTTGTCATAAATGTGTAGTTTTATGGCATCACTTACCAGAATGGTATATTTGTTATCAAGGATGAACCTACATTGACAAGTCATAATCACTTTTGGTTCATAGTTTACCTGAGGGTTCACTCTTGGTTTTGTATATTCTGTGGGTTTGGACAAATGTACAAAGATGTATGTCCATCCTTATAATGCCATAGAGAGTATTTTCAGTGCCTTAAACATTTTCTGTGCTTTGCCTATTCATTCCTGCCCCAACTCCCAACTCCTGGCAACAGCTTTTGATTTTTTTTTAATTTTTACTTTTTAGAGAGTAGATCTCTCTCTCTCTCTCTCTCTCTCTCTCTCTCTCTCTCTCTCTCAAGTGTTCAGAGGCTTAATGAACCCAGACCACAGCAGTGAAAGCGCCAAATCCTAACCACTAGACCACCAGGGAATTTCCAACCGCTACTTTTTAATTGTCTCCATAGTTTTGCTTTTTCTAGGCTGTCATATGATGGAATCATCCAATATGTAGCCTTTTCAGATTGCCTTCTGCCACTTAGTAATACACATTTAAGGTTCTTCCATTTCTTTTCCTGGTTTGATAGCTCATTTCTTTTTTGTACTGAATAGTATCCCATTGTCTGGATATACCACAGTTTATTTATTTATTTATCTACTAAAAGATATCTTGGTTGCTTTCAGGTTTTGGCATTTATGCATAAAGATGCTAAAAACCTCCACGTGCAGGTTCTTGTGGGGCTACAAAATTTCAGCTCCTTTGGGTACATACTAGGGCGCAGGATTGCTGGATCATATAGTAAGAGTATGTTTAGTTTTATAAAAAACTTCCAGTTGTCTCCCAAAGTGGGTGCACCATATTGCATTTCAACTGACAGTGTATGAGAGGTTCACTTGCTCCACATCCTGCATTTGGTATTGTCAGTGTTTTAAGTTATGGCCATTCTAATAGGTGTGTAGTGATATCTCATGGTTGTTTTGATTTTCATTTTCCTGATGACATATGAAGTGGGGCATCTTTTCGTACATTTATTTGCCATCTGTATGTCTTATTTAGTGAGGTGTCTGTTAGGTCTTTGGCTAATTTTTTAATTGGGTTGTTTATTTTCTCATTGTTGAGTTTTAAGAAGCATTCTTTGTATATTTTGGATAATAGTCTTTTATCAGATTTTTATTTTGCAAATATTTTTCCTCCAATATGTGGTTTATCTTCTAATTGTCTTCATATCATCTTTCACAGAGTAAAAGATTTTAATTTTAATGAAGTACAGCTTATCAGTTATTTCTTTAATGAATTGTGTCTTTAGTGTCATATCTAAAAAATATCATCACACCCAAGGTCATTTAGGTTTTCTCCTATGTTGTCTTCTAGGCATTTTGCAGCTTTGTGTTTTTACATTTAAATCTGTGATCCATTTTAAGTTAATTTTTGTTAAGGGTATAAGGTCCAAGTCTAGATTCTTTTTCTTTCTTTCTTTCTGTTTTTAATGTGGATATCCAGTTGTTCTAGCACCATTTGTTGAAGAGACTATGGTTTCTCTTTGTTAATCCCCTTTGCTCCTATGTCAAAGATCAATTGACTATGGGGGTCTATTTCTGGGTTCTCTATTCTGTTCCATTGATCTATCTTTATTTTTTAAATACATCTTTTTATTATTATTGTTAAAATATAATTGATTTACAATGTTTTATCACATTCTTTTGTACAACAAAGTGACCCAATCACACACATTTTCCTGTGATGTACAGTAGGATCCCATTTCCAATCCATTCCAGATATAACAGTTGGCATCCAACCCCGCCAGTTCCCACCCATCACACTCCCTCCCCTTTCCTATCTAAAAATAACAAACAAACAAAAAACAGAAACAGATTACGGCCAAGAGGAGCAGACTTGGGGTTCCCAAGGATGAAAGGGGAGGGTGCATTTTTTTTTTTTTTTTTTTTTGCCAGTACAACACTGTCTTGATTACTGTAACTTTATACTAAATATTAAAGCCAGGGAGTGTCAGTTTTCTTTGTTCTTCTCCTTCAGTACTGTGCTGGCTATTCTGAATTTTTGGCTGTCAAACTTTAGAATCCATCTGTTGATCTCCATAAAATAACTTGCTAGGATTTTTATTAGGATTGAATTGAGTCTACAGATTCAATATTGGTAACGTTGAGTTTTTCTGTCCATGAACATGGACTACCTCTCTTGATATTTTGTTCTTTGTAAAATTTCTTCTATAATTTTCCTTATATAGATCATATATATATATATATATATGTATTTTAGATTAATATTCAGGTATTTAATTGGGGGGTTTCTGATGTAAATGATATCATATTTTTAATTTCAAATTCTACTTTTTCATTGTCAGTGTAAAGAAAAACAATTGACTTTAGTATACTAACTTTGTATGCTGCAATCTTGTTATAATTGCTTATTAGTGCCAGGAGTTTTGTTGATTCTTTAGAATTTTTTATGTAGACAATCATGTCATCTGTGAACAAAGATAGTTTTATGTCTTTAATCACAATCTACATGCTTTTTATTTCCTTTTCTTGTCTTGTTGAATTAGCAAGGACCTCCAGTACAATGTTGAAAAGGAATAGTGAGAGGGAATGTACTTGCCTTACGTCTGATCTTAGTGGAAAGCTTCCAGCTTTTCACCATTAAGTATGGTGTTATCTGCAGTTTTATTTTATAGATGTCATTATCAAGTTGAGAAAGTGCCCCTCTATTCCCAGTTCACTGGGAGTTTTTTTTTTTTTTTAATCATGAATAGTGTTATATTTTGTCAAATAGTTTTTCTGCATCTGTTGATATAATTGTGATTTTTCTTTTTCATTCTCTTGATGTGATGGATTATAATAATAAATGATTTTTGAATGTTGAATCGGTTTTATGTACCTGGAATAAATCCCATCTGGTTATGGTGTATAATTCTTTTTATATATATTTTTGGATTTGATTTACTAATATTTTGTTGAGGGTTTTTGCCTCTATGTTCATGAGAAATATTGGTCTTAGTTTTATTTTCATGTAATATCATTGTCTGGTTATAGTGCTAAGGTGATTCTTACCTCATAGAATAGTTAGAATAAGCTAGCACATATTCTCTGTTTCTATCCTCTGAAATAGATTGTAGAGAAATGGTATAATTCCTTCCTTAAATGTTTGGTAGAATTTACAGTGAACCCATCTGGAACTGGTGCTTTGTTTTGGGAGGTTATTAATTATCAGCTCAATTTCTTTGATATATTTAGGCCTGTTTATATCAGTAAGTTTTTTTATGTGAGTTTTCCAGACTGTGTCTTTCATGGTCCGTTTCATCTAGGTTATCAAATCTGTGTGCACAGAGCTATTCAGGATATCCTTTTATTATACTTTTAATTTCCATGGGATCTCTAACAATGCCCTTTCATTTCTGATATTAGTAGTTTGTGTCCTTTCTCTTTATTCTCTTAGTTTGGCTAGAAGCTTTTCAGTCTTATTGATCTTTTGATCACTCATCGTGTTTTTACTCCCAGTGCCTACTTTCATTTATACCTTGTCATGCTCATGTTTGTCTCATGAAATGTTCAAATTGGAGTGTTAACCCCTATATTACAATCATTAACCTAATGACTTTCTTAGGAGAAGCATCAAAGAGGAGTTCTGGTGAAACATCATCCTGGAAAGAAACCTTTTAGGGAGATTACTCTGGCTTCTTTTTGATTTTCTTTTATAAGTGGTAGCTTATAAAGGGTGGGAGCTGAGGAGTGGGATTCTGAAGGGGGCTAGGAATTTCTTTTGAATTTCCTCTCAACACTGAATTGCAGCATGAGTTGCATTTCAACAGCAAGTGTGTAGGTTTCACTTAGATTACACTTTTGAATGGGGGGCGTGGGTTATTGGGAGGGCGCTGGTGAAGATAATGGAAGAGTGTAAGGTGCCTTTCCCTCCAGCTGCCTCTTGGCACCATCACTGCTCTTGGGAAGTTTCCTTATATGTAAACATTATTGTACCTACTTCATTAGTAATACTATTATAGCCCTCATTTTGCAGATGAAAAAAATTGAAGAGCAACAGTTTAAATGCACTGTAAATATCTAGTAAGAATCAAAACCAGGATATTAAACTGAGCCTATCAAGTTACAAAGCACCTTTCATCATCTCCTGCAGACTCGACTAGGATGCATGAAGTTTACAGATGGCAGAGTATTAGCTAATTCATTTATTTGAATGTTCTGCCTCTGCTCAAAGTTACTTTCAGACTGCAGCATCTTAATTAAGAGGACTGGAATGTCTTGACTCAGGCCCCCATTGACTGAAGAGTTGCCTGATGGAGGTGCAAAGAACCCTACTTCATATATTTCTTTATTTTTCCTGGTTCCCTTGGCACCTAAGCCTGAACAATAGTTTAAAAATGGCAATACACATAAGCATTAACAAATATTATACCCTTAATTATTGTTAATCATTCCCACCCACACTTACCGTCCTAAAGGCTACCTTAGCTCCTGAAGGATGATTTTAACTAGTTATATTCAACTTAAGAAATCTAAATGCTCTGGGAGATTTCTCTTTTCTGACTTAGGTGTATGTGTCAGGGACTCCCACTACTCTTGGTGCTTGGTGTGGACCTCATTCCCACTGATTCTGGGTATGTCATTACCTATTTGTAACTAAAATGTTAACTTTCAAATTAAGTCATTTATTGATCATTCCTTTGTGTTCAATGGGATGGGATGGAAAAGGTGAAGAAAATAAAAGTATATCTGTAAAGGTCAAAATTTAGCCAAGGCTCCCAGGCACATTTGCTGGACAGTCACAGACTTCATGTCCCAATCTCAGAGCAGAATCCTTTTTATATGAAGGTTCTCTCTCAGTCTTGGGGTTTTTTAGAAAAATGGAGACAATCTAAGCATTCCAGGAATAAGGGCTTATCCGAGTATTAGAAGAGCTGGTATTGCCAAGGTCTGAGAAGTTACTGCAGAAAACCAGGGAAGTGCATCCAGCAGGCTGGGAAAGTAGACACAGAAGATTTCAGGCATCTCAAAGCTTCTAAGGAAACTGCTGTAGTTCTTAAGAATTTCTGAAGAAATGCCTACCCACTTGCTTAGTCTACAGTAGCAAAATGGGTGATTCACAAGCACTGGCTGAAAAGCAATCACGGATCTCACATCTGCTCCCATGTCTACTGAACTAATCTCTAGAACAGAATGACCTCTGCTCCAGCCCCCTCTGCAGGATTCCTTGGCAAACTTGACATGGAACCATGCAGGGGAGAGGCTTTGGAAACCAGTTTCATAATCCTTAGAAGGTTGTGGAGGGTAAGGGCATGCTGGTTGGCAAAAGACCATTCCAGGTGGTCCTCAGTTGGGCTTCTATGCCACTATTTGTTTTAGTGTAATTATTTCAGGTAAACCTGACTTACAGATAGCACCTCTAGGAACATTCCTTTCCTGTGTTACTTTTCTGCCTCCAGTGCCATGGTCATGCCTGAGAACTCTCCTTGTCACTCTTCCTTCTTAGTCCTGTCACCAGGAGGTCCTCATCTCCCTGCCTTGGGTTTTGCTTATCTCTTATCTGTGGGCTGATTCACTAAATGGTTATCTATCTTTTCTTCTGGGAGGATAATGGGTGCCTTGTTGAGCACCTACTTTTGGTCACATAATTAAGCCCTCAGTGAGTATAAGTTCCTTTATTCCCTTTAGTAGGTATTTGGTATTTGGTGTTTGGGTGTTTTTGACCTTCTATTATCCACTCATCCTTCTACAGGTCAAAGCAGCTCAATTCACTTGAGAGACCCTCCTTCTCTCTTCCCATAGTCATGTATCCATGTGGTTTGGATGAGGCTGACTGTTGGTGTGCTTCCTTTCTGTTTACCCCTCCACCTGCTATGGGCATGGGCATAGGACTTGGGCTTGGCCAATCAGTGTTTCCTGTCTCTCTGGTCTTCATGATTGGCTGAGAGCTGAGCACATGACTCAAGTTGGTCTACTGAGAAACAAACCTAAAAACTGAGTGGGAACTCTAGAAAAGAGGAGCAGTTTTTTGTTGTTGTTTTTGACTGGGTTGATTAAAGTCGTAAAATGCAAGCCCAAAGGTACTGGAGGGCTATTTACCTCCAAGAGTTGAGAACCTGCCTGAGATGAAGGCATGCCAGTGAAAGCTGAGTCCAGGGATATAGAAAGAGTCCTGACAACCTTGTTGAGTCCTTAGATTAAGTTGTATCTAAGGCTTCTGGATATTCATGCCCCAGGTTAAACTCTCATTCTCGACCCTCAACCTATGGAGATTCTGAAACCAAAAGCAAGGCATTTGGAGAAAGCAAGGGAGAGGATTTTAAATCAAGGGTAATGGAACTCTAGCCTGTATCAGGAAAAAGAGAAGGGAAATGCTTAAAAGTTGATTTAGACACAAAGTTCTAGCACCATGAATCTCTCATGCTCTTCTTAAACCTTCCCAGAATGTTCCAAGAATTTGTCTCTAAAATCTTTAACTACCTGCTTTAATAAAACTTGCTTTACCTCAACCATTGGAATATAAGAAAAGTAAAACATGTATTCAATACTGTTTCTCCAAAAATTAACAGTATAAGAACATATCAAGTAATAACTACATCTACTAAGACAGAATTGGGTATTCTCTATGTTTAAATGGCTTCTTTTTTAATTCATTATTTTCTTTTCTATTGAAGTATAGATCGTTTATAATGTTGTATCAGTTTTAAGTGTACAGAAAAGTGACTCAGCTATGTTCAGATTCTTTTCCATTATGGGTTATTACGAGATACTGAATATAGTTCCCTGGAATGCAGATATCTGTTATAGATATCATTGACCTATAATATTAATTTCAGTTACACATTATAATGAGTCAATATTTACAGTTATTACAAAATGATCACCACAATAAGTCTAATGACCATCCGTCACCATACATAACTACAAATTTTTTTTTCTTGTGACAAGAACTTGTAAGATCTGCTCTCTTAGCAACTTTCAAAGATGCAATATGGTATTATTAGCGATAGTCACCATGCTATATATTACACCCTCATGACATATATTTTATAACTGGAAGTTTGTGCCTTTCAATCCCCTTCACTGATTTTGCCCAACTCCTCTGAGGTTTTTAAAAAATATGCTTAAAAATATGGATCCTTATTAATATTTTATACCTTATTTCAAATAAAATACATTTCAATTATGGGAAAGCTATAGTGGGCTTGGTGATTTAATCTGTGAATATAATCTTCATGCACCACAGTGTTTTTATTAAAGTTTTGATTTCAAATAATTAGCCTACAAATACGTTTTTAAAATATAGGCTTTGAGAATTACTTGCTTCTCTAGCTTAGCATTTGTTACTACAAAGGACTTAATCTGTGTATGCTCTGTACTAAAGAATGCAAGTTCAATGGTAAAGGAAAAAAAACATGTGGAAAAGCCAAAATGAGCATGCTTTTGAGCTGTGAAAATAGAAGTACAATGTCTGGCTCAAGAGAAGTGACCCTCTGTGCTGGTTGGACCACACAGGGTATGATCGACTGCATGGTCAAGGCATGACAGAGGTTTGCTTTGCTCAGCTATGGAGGCACATTCTAAGGATACTGATAAACTGAAGCAGGCTAGGGGAGAGTAGTGGCATATTGGCTCATAAGAAACTCTGACAGATAGTAGAAGGACCCAGGAGTGTTTAGTTTGGAAGACAGAGGGCTCGAGGAGGACATGTGGTCATTCAGTGGGTGATGGGCTCCCTTATTCTGTAGTTCTGAGAGCAGAACAAAGCCAGTGAGTGGAAGGTGGAGGAAGACAGAATAAAAAAATCTGGGTGTGGTCACAGTTGGAGGGGTCAGCCTGACCTGGCCACCAGCAGACTCAGCCAATAGGTAAGAGCTCCAGGTGTGGGGTTAGATGCCTTGGTTGGAATCCTGCTTAATAGATACGTGACCTTGGGCATATTCCTCATTTATCTGCAAATTAAAACAATGTTAATACCTAGCATTTAGGGTGGTTACTCAAGTTGCCTGAGATGAAGGCAGAAGTCTTCAAGAGTATGCCAAACAGTAAGCTCAGGGATCACCCTGAGCACAGTGCCAGGCAGAGTGGGTGCAGGTGCCCAATTACGTGTTATTGAATGAACGAATCACTAAATGAATGAATGAAGCTATTGTATCATTCCTAAGGTCTCATCTGTCTGTGAGTCAGGTGCCTAATCAAAAATAGCATTTTCTATGCAAATCAAAACTACCATGAGATACCACCTCACACCAGTCAGAATGGCCATCATTAATACGTCCACAAATAACAAGTGCTGGAGGGTTGTGGAGAAAAGGGAACCCTCCTGCACTGCTGGTGGGAATGTAAACTGGTACAGCCACTATGGAGAACAGTTTGGAGATACCTTAGAAATCTATACATAGAACTTCCATATGACCCCACAATCCCACTCTTGGGCATCTATCCGGACAAAACTCTACTTAAAAGAGACACTTGCACCCGCATGTTCATTGCAGCACTATTCACAATAGCCAGGACATGGAAACAACCCAAATGTCCATCGACAGATGATTGGATTCAGAAGAGGTGGTATATATACACAATGGAATACGACTCAGCCAGAAAAAAGAATGACATAATGCCATTTGCAGCAACATGGATGGAACTAGAGACTCTCATACTGAGTGAAGTGAGTCAGAAAGACAAAGACAAATACCATATGGTATCACTTACAACTGGAATCTATTATCCAGCACAAATGAACATCTCCACAGAAAAGAAAATCATAGATTTGGAAAATAGACTTGTGGCTGCCTGATGGGAGGGGGAGGGAGTGGGAGGGATCGGGAGCTTGGGGTTATCAGGCACAACTTAGAATAGATTTACAAGGAGATCCTGCTGAATAGCATTGAGAACTTTGTCTAGATACTCATGCTGCAACAGAACAAAGGGTGGGGGGAAAAATGTATACATGTAAGGATAACTTGATCCCCTTGATGTACAGTGGGGAAAAAAATAAATAATAAAAAAATAGCATTTTCTTTTCCTTTAATATACATCAACTCTATTTGTATGAGTTTTAAGAGAAATATATATGGAGTATTATTTACATTATCTGTAATATGCTCTGTAAAATATTATGTACATTATATAATTTATATATATGTGTGTGTGTGTGTATACACAGCTTCAAAGTATAGAAAATCGAGAAGCAGGAATGAAACACCCATGATCTCATACACTAGAAATAATTACTAATATTTCCTTCGACTCTTTTCTCATGTGTTTGTTTACACTGCTGGATCAGTCTATGTATAGATTTTGTCTGTTGTGTAGACTTTTTTTTTTTTCTTTTTTTGGCTTAGCCCCGTGTGATAATTTGATTGCTTTCGGAGATGCTTTTTAGTGTTTATTTACTCTTTGCTGAATCAATCCTGAGCATTCACTGAACACCTACAGTGGGTTCTGGTCTAGAAACAGATGAACAGGGGGGCTGTTCTTGTCCACTCGCCAGCACAGGTACTAGATACTGGGTTCATAATAGCAAATAACTGAATGCTAATTAAAAATCTTTGTCTTCACGATCTTCATTGAAATGCCTGCCCCAAATGTGTATTATCAAAAGTTAACATGTGTTTCTTTTTGTCCTTGGACTAGAAATCTTCCCCCAAATAACCAGTTTCTTTGCCTTCAACCATGCCGCCTCCCCCTGTAACCACCCGGATTGCTGGGAGTTGCCAGCACACACACAAAGCTACTAGACATGTTCCCAGACGATGCTTAATTAAATCCTTTAATTATCAGCCACTCACCACATTTGCATCATTCCCAAGTGCTTAGCGCCAGACTCACTTGGGGAAGAAGCCAGCCTCCTATTTGCCCAAATTACTGCCTCAATTAGAGTTTTATCAGATTCAGGAAAGTCGAAATTCTGAAAATATTTTTTTGGAATGCACTGGCATTTAGCTCCATATTAAGCAAGGTTTTATGCCTTGAAAATGCCCTTTATCCAAATCAATAAGCCCAGACTTCAGGTTAAATCCAAATATAGGATTAGCTTAATCATACCTCATTGATGAGAGTAGCATTATCAAAAGTAAAAGTAACTGGGAAGCAATAATTTTATAGATTTATTTTCAGAACCAAACCCTGTGCTGCTATGGAAACTCATTTTTTTTTTTTTTTTTGGTGTGTTTTCCTGGGGAGGTGATTCAAAATAAAAAGACAGGGAGGAAAGAAGAATGAGAAATTCACCTGGAATTGAATTTCTGCTTGGTCACCAGTTAGCTGATGACCTGTCATTCTCTGTGTCTGGGTATCTCAGACTCCTCATCTCTGAAGGAAGTCTGCACCCCCCTGAGCAGTGCAAGAATTAGGTGAGACAGCAGCAGGGAAAGAGCAAGAAGAGAGTGAGAGGATGAATTGGCAAGAAGTATGGTGGCCAGGAGGGGACAAGAAACCTCTACACACCTCCTTCTTGTGAAGAGAAGGAACAGCGCAGACCATGCGCCTTTGTTCATTGTCTACCTTTAAAACGTATTTTTATTCTCACTGGGCAGATGTGCAGGGTCGGAAGACAGGACTGGTGTTAAAAATCTCCATTTTACAAGTGAGGAAACATTCTCAGAGAACCTAAGAGGACAGCTAACTTCTGCCCAGGGCTCATGCCCCCAACAAAGCATAACAGAGTGGGGCCGGTCAGTCCTGAGTGCCTTGTCCTCCTCCTTCTCATGAGAAACAAGGAAGCTGACCCTTGGAGCTGGGGCTGCTGTAAAGTGGATCCTGCCACCAGTGGCCTCCACCCTCCCTTCCCAGAGTTCCCAGGCACAGGACCAAAGCTGCCTGTAGGCACCCGATGGTGTGGCAGAACTGGTGAAATATACGCTATGGCCTGAGAGCAGAGAAAGTATTTGCAATACTTAGCATAGATGTTGTGCCCAAAATATGTTTTAAATAATAAATTATGGAGTTCCCGAAGTGGCAAACTGGGTTAAGAGTCCAGCATTGTCGCTGCAGCAGCTCAGGTTGCTGCTGTGGCACGGGTTTGATCCCTGGCCTGGGAACTTCCACGTGCTGCGTGAGCAGCACAAACAAACAAAAAAACCACCAAAAAAAGAATTTCCTCATGCACATACCTGTTCTTATCTGGCATTCCTGACCTAAAATAGCCAACTCCCTCCCACTTACAGACATCTGGGCCCTCACCCATAGTGCCTGTTACCCTATTACATACTAGAAAACTTTAGGTCTATTTGCTTATTATCTAACTCTTCCCCAGCTTCCTTTGCCAGAAGGCAAACTCAAGGAGGCTGGTTTTTTCTGTGTTCTCTGCTGTATGCCCAGCCCTAGCATAGCGCCTGGAGCATGATAGGTGTTCATTAAATATTTGTTGAGTAAACGAATGAGCATGAGCAACTCCTAGAATCTTCTGAAGTTTGCAGGTAATGGTGTCTGCCTTGAGGACCCTTTATTTATTCAAAAATACTTAATGAAGAATGATTGTTCTCTGGATAAGATGATGGGGGAGGTTTGCCCAGGCTTGTAAATCACACTCAGAAAAATGGCTTCTTCATTTTACACTTATTTCATGAGCACTGTTTATGTGCCAAGTATTGTGCTGGGCACTGGCATTTTAACAAAAAAGCGAATGGGCCATGTCTCTGCTTCCAGACTAATAGAGGGAAAAACAGGTAAGCAGGTCATTAGAGTAGAACATGCAATAATTGAACTGCCGAATGATCTGGGAAGAGAAGCAAGTAATTATACCTATGAGAGCTGGGAAGATGGTCTTAGAGAGGGGACAAAGAGGAGAACTGAAGACATGCCAGGCAAAGGAGAGAATGTGCAAAGGCAAGACATTGCTAGGGGGCAGGATGGCTATGCATGGCTGTGCAGGTTGTACACTGCACAATCCCAGGTGTGGGTGAGGGAGGCATTCATACTGTAGTCTATGTGCAATATGGCAAGTTCAAGGACAAGGCAAGTTCAGAGGATGGAGAGAAATGCAGAGGCTAAGGAGATAGAATGGATTTAATGGACATGAAGAACATGGCTGGGGGTTAGGTTGGGAGGTGATGATGTCCAAATGTGAAGGGCCTCATAAACAAGGTAAGGAGTTTGAAGTTTCCTCTCTAAGACACTGGAGGCTAATGGGATGAAAACCAAAGACAAGAAGGCTCAAAGGGAAAGGGCTTGGACTAGAGCCTGTGGAATTTTCTTAAGCCGAAGGAACTTTTGTAGAGAGATAGCAGCTTCAGACACAGGTGAGGGGAACCTATTGGGCAGGTGAGAGCTTTACATGAGAACATCAAGGCAGAGTCTGTGGACTTCCAGGCTGGGAATCAGGATTGATAGTCGGAGGCAATATAGAGATTAGGGTAGAGTGGAGTTCTTGAAACACAGCGAAGAGAGTTTCAGAAAGTCACATGTGGTCCATAGGGCAGAAGGCAGAAAGATTAACTCAAGTTGGAGAATGGACATTGATTGGGGCCACTCATTTGGGATTTCCCTGGGGTCCAACAGGGAGTTAGAGTGAGGAAGGAGGAGAGCCAGGAAGAAGAGACAGAGGCAAAGAGACCCCTCAGAACTCAGCGTCTACCTGGCCCACTGGGAAGGACGACTCACCAGCTGGAGTCAGGAGCTCCCAAGATTTACCTTTCATCTCTCCTTGAGCTTTGGGGTCTTGATGTGTGTGAATATATTCACCATAATCCATTTACTCAGATGATCATTCATTCACAAAATATTCCTCTGTGCCAGGCTCTTGGAGGGCACAGCAAAGTGGGACAGACAGAGTCGGTTTTTGTGATTCTTAGTATCTGTGGGGAGAGGTGGGGCCATCAATTCTTACTTAACTGGATATGAATCTTTCAGATAGTGGGCTATAAGTCTACATAAAAGGGTCATGGAATAGGAGTGACGGCTATGACATGGGACAAAGAGTGACAGGTGTGGGTCCAGGTGGGCTGCTCCAGGAAGGCCTCAGGAGGAGATGACATCCAAGCTGAGACCTGAATGATGAGCAGGTGTCTGCAGCACAAAAGTCCAGGGGAAAATATTTTGGGTCAAGGAAACTGGAAACGCGCCCTGAAGCCAGAAACAGAACAGGAAAAAAAGCCAGGGGCCAGAGATGGATGAGCCAGGAGGAAGGCGGTAGAAACTGAGGATGAGGGTCAGGATAAGGGCCTTGTAGATTAAGTCAAGAGGGCTGTTTTTTTTTTTTTTGTTTTGTTTTGTTTTTTTATTTTCCCACTGTACAGCAAGGGGGTCAGGTTATCCTTACATGTATACATTGCAATTACAGTTTTTCCCCCACCCTTTCTTCTGTTGCGACATGAGTATCTAGACATAGTTCTCAATGCTATTCAGCGGGATCTCCTTGTAAATCTATTCTAGGTTGTGTCTGATAAGCCCAAGCTCCCGATCCCTCCCACTCCCTCCCCCTCCCATCAGGCAGAGGGCTGTTTTTTTTGTTGTTGTCATGTTGTTTTTTGTTTTGTCTTTTTTTCAGGGTCACACTCACAGTATATGGAGATGCCACAACAGTGTGGGATCTCAGACTCGTCTGTGACCTACACCACAGCTCGGGGCAACACCAGATTCTTAACCTATGGAGCAAGGACAGGGATCGAACCTGTGTCCTCATGGATACCAGTTAGATTCATTTCTGCTGAGCCACGATGGGAACTCTTGGATTTTAAAAAATTTATATATATATATATATATATATATATATATATATATATATATATATGGTTTTTTTTTTTTTTTTTTTTTTTTTTGGAAATGGAGGTATAGTGGAGTTCCTCAGAAGGCCCAGAGCTTAAAGGATCTGACATTGTCACCGCCATGAAACAGGTTCTATCCCTGGCCGGAGAACTTCCACATGCTGCGGCAAGGCAAAAAAAAAAAAAAAAAGAAAAAAAAATTATAGTTGATTTGCAGTGTTTCAAATGTACAGCAAAGTGATCCAGTCATACATAGTATATGTATTTATTCCTGTTCTTTTTCACATTCTTTTCCATTATAGGTTATCACAAGGTATTGAATATAGTTCCCTGTGCCACACAGTAGGTCCTTGTTTTTTATCTATTTTATGTACAGTAGTGTGTATCTGTTAGGCCCAAGTTCCTAATTTATCCCTTCCAGCCTGGATGGATTTTAAGTGCAGTGGAAGCAACTGGAGGCCTTGAAGCAGAAATGGTGATTCTGCCTTGGGGTCAGTACCTTTCTTTGCTAGTTTCCAAAAATATCTTCAAATTATGACACATTTGTTGAATTAGTGGTTTCGGTCTCACTGTTCTCTTCCTGCCGCCTGAGGGTGGGTGGGCCTTTTGCTTTTCCTTTTGAACCATCGGCTGAGGGTTCCCTGGGCACCAGCTCTGGTCGTACTCGGCCCTGGGTGGGAGAATGGGACTGGGATGCCCATGTGATCTGCTTGCAGAGACAGGACCTGTTTTCCCCTCCTGAGTGATTCCGAGACAAAGGAAGGTGACAGAATACAGCCCTGGAGCTGAGGATTCGCAGGTAAGAGCCTGCAGGGGGTTCAGAGACCCACAAGGGCTCAGGCTGCTGCAGAGCTTTCCCGCCAATCAGGAGGCCTCTGAAGGAGTGGTCGCGGATAATCTGACTGATGGATGGAGCCCTGTGGCTTGTGGGTCACAGGAGCCAACTCCTCGCCAGGACCCAGGCTCCCCGTCCTTGGCATCTTCAGCTGCCCTGAGACCAGAACGCAAGCTTGCGAACTGGAGACAGCGCTCCAGAGCCCTGGGGCTGGTCAGCGGATTTTAGGATTGATGTCCTGTCACCTCTACTCTGGTGCCTTCCCTTTTCCTTTCCCTTCCCAGCCTCCTCCTCTTCTCTCTCTCCCTCCCTTGCTCTTTCAATTTCTTTGCCATCTCTTCTTCGTCAGTAGGACACAGGATGCACTTCTTTGGTCTCTGCCAGCTACTCAATTCTCAGGTCCTCTCATTTTCTTGGGCCTCAGCCTTCTGGTCTTTTTCCCAGCGTTCTTCCCATGACTCTGGAATTGTCTATGCCCAAGTGAAGATATGCCCACCGGCTCTTGCCTCCTGCCTCTCCAGCAACCTCTTCTCTACTTCACTTCAAGACCCTTTCTGACTTTGACTGTGACCTCAGTTCTCATTGAAGCTCCCAGCTCAAGAGAAGCCCTGCATTTCACATGGTGGGGAGGCTTGGGGGCAGTTGTCTGGTTGGAAGTTGTAGCTGAGAGATTTATTTGCATTTATGTAGCAAATGCGCGTATACTTTTTTTTTTTCCACCAGAAGTATAGGTGGTATACTCTACAAAAAGTACTAATTTTTACTTCCATTGACTGTTGGAATGGGGAGGGAAATGATGAAGGTTGTAGGGCTAAAGATCCTCTTGCCACCCCTTGGTACCTTGTCTTAAATTCATTCATCCTACTCTCTGACCATGCCATTAACCATGTAGATCTTACACTCCTATTCTCACAATTCTTGATCTTTTATTTTACCAAAATCTCTGTCCCTTTGCCCCCCATTCCCATCACTGTCTCCTCTTCCTTTTGTCTGTCTGCCTTCCTGAAATGTTGGCATTCCATCCTTGACCTTCTCTCTTCATCTCACATGATTTTCCTGCCTTATCTTCCCCCATCCCATATCCTGTCCGTAATGAGTGACTCGCAATATCCAGGGTGTCCCTCTCCTGAGTTTCAGGTCCCTTTAATCAGTTGCTTCTCCATCTCTCCCTCTGGCTGTCCTCCTACCACTTCGCATCTCATAGGATACCGACCTCTGACCCAAGCAGAACTCATTTCTCCTTGTGAACGTTGACTTTCTCCTCAATTCCTTTCTCAGTGACCTGGCCACCAGTGGCCAACAGCCCAAGCCAGAAACCTGGTCTTGTTCCTGACACCTCCCTTCTCTGACCTCCCCGTCAGTAGCCTGGTTATCACTACCTCGGCTAATGCCATCGGTCTCTGCTTGGCCTCCCACTGAAACCACCTTGTTTCTGGCTCCTATTCCTGGCCTGAATCAATGTGATGGCTTCTCAAGTGTTTTCCCAGCCCCCAACAAATCCTTCTTTGTTGAGTTTCCAGAGTTTCCTTCTACAACACTCATCCCACCTGGCCTCCCTCTGCTTAAACTGTTCCCTGGGCTCAGTCTCCTTGATCAGCCAGCCCAGGGGCCCTTCCATGTCCCTGCTTCGCCCTCCAGCCTCATGGCTGGCCACTCCATCTCCCCTTCTGTATTCACACTCCTCCATCCTCATCTTCAGCTCCTCAAAGCTGTACCACACGCTAGGCTCACTGCTCAGCCTTTGTAAGCTGCTCCCTTGACTCGTAATGTGTTTTGGGCATCACTCCTAAGCACCCGACTCTCCTTCCATGAGGAATCATCCTTAAGTAACCAGAAAGCTTGGACACGTCCTCCCTCCTGGCCTGACCACAGGTGTCACCCTCCTTTGCTGGGTTGCAGACCCATCAAGGACAAAGATGTTGCCCTCTTCATTTTTATAGGACATGTTTCTGGCTGTCTCTTCAGTAAAAATTGTATGAACAAAGGTGTCTTTCCTTGTTTGTAAGTTTATCTGCAGATCAACTTGGGCAGACAATGCCTCTTCTCTAGACATCAGACTCCTTATGAAAATGGATTGAATTCAATCATCTCTCTCCTCTCTTCTGGCATTGACTATGTAAAAATTGACCGAAAGGCTTCGGTATCCAAGAAAAAGAAATATTTGGCTTAACTATTTTTTTCTTTTAGAGCTTTACAGTCTTAAGTTGGGGCTTAAATTTAATGTGTATTTAAAGTAAATACCATGGCCATTGGTAGAAAAAGACAAAAGTTTGAAGAGACAGTATCTTGGTTTTTTTTTTTTTTTTTTTTTTTGTCTTTTTAGGGCTGTACCCACAGCATATGAAATTTCCCAGGCTAGGGATCGAATTGGAGCTATAGCTGCTGGCCTACACCCCAGCCACGGCAATGCCTGATCTAAGCTGCATCTATGACTTACACCACAGCTCAAGGCAACACCAGATCCCTAACCCACTTAATCCAGGCCAGGGATCAAACCCAATCCTCATTGATACTAAACGAGTTTATTACCCCTGAGCCACAAGGGGAACTCCCTGAGTCCTTTACTCTTAAATCATCTCCTGTGAAAAGTTCTGGAAAATGGATATGGTTTTCACTTAAGTGGTGGGGGAGGGGGGATGAGCAGGTGGAAATGAATGACTGTTCCAAACTGGGTAGCCAGTCTTGACTGTATTTCCCTAGCCCCCTCTGATGGTTGCCCACCCTCTCTATCCATGGCCATGACTCAGCAAGGACGGGGCAGGGGTGTGGAGTGTGGGGACACGGCCCCTTGTACTGACTGGCATGGCCCATTGGAACGTTAACATAGCTTGAGCTTAATTCCTGCTCCAGCCCCACAGCTCTGTCCTAACTCTCCCTTGGCGGCCTCACCGTTACTATTTCACAGGTGGGGAGAGACAGATGAGTAACTGGGTGCTCGCTTCTGGTGGTGATGGAAGGGGCGGGAGGCTTGGTGACAAGCCTGACAGGAAGGTGTTATTGGTTATGTGCAGTGGCATCTTAAATTGCATGAACTCAAGGGGAAGTTTGGCACTATCCTGAAAAGTCCCAAGGCTGAAAACTCCCATCGTTCTCTTCCCAGCTGTCCTTCCAAACACATTTCATGCTTTGGTCCAGGTCTAGCCTTACACAGAATTTTTCTTCTCCTCCTGACATGTTATGTGCATCTTTGAAGCCGCTGATGTTAGCTTCTCATGTGCCATGAGGGCTGGGTTCCAGAAGCAAGGATGCTAAATCACACTGGGTAATAGTCAACACTTCAAAGAGAGACTCTCAGGGAAGCCTCCAAGTTCACGAGGTGTTCCTTATGAGAAAGTCTGAGCCCATGATGCTGTTTGTGACCATAATTCTTTTCTCTTTGTGATAATTTATTTTCTCTGTAATGAGTGGACAAGCTGAAAAAAAATCTAAATGTTTATTTTCACATGGTAATACTGTATTTTCTGAAGATGATCAGAAATGATTATTTGTTGACTACTTATCAAGTACAGTGGTGGGGTTTTCTGTGATTGAATCACAGTGGCTTATTCCCTCTTTCTGGGTGGACTTCAGTAACAGCTGTATCAGGGCTCCCATCTAGATGGTTACACCAGGCAATAGAGGCAGGTATGTACAGATTATCTGAGCGTTCTTGGTTCTAGAAAAAGTAAAACCACTTAAAAACAAGGCCAAACCTGTCATATTACCTAGAGGAAAATAAAGAATTTAAGAACCATGAAAGTAGGTTTACCTCGAGTAAGCAGAATCTAGGTTACTGTTCAGCACTGTGCTGATTTCTTAGTATGAACAAAGAGCGAATCAAATGTTAGGGCGTAATTTTTTCTGAAAAAACTATTATAGTACCAACACCTTGCCCTTCATGGATGACTTTCAGAGCACTACATTGCAAAGAAGCTCATTTGGCTTAAATGAGAGACTATCTCTATTTCGTCCTTGAGTCCTCTTCAGCCTTGACTATTTATAGCTCCTGCTTCAGCATGCCCATTGTGTCATCACTTTAGGTGATTTTTCCTCCTCTTTTTTTTTTTTTTTTTTTTGCTTTCTAGGGCTGCACCTGCAGCATATGGAAGTTCCCAAGCCAGGGGTCAAATCAGAGCTGTAGCCACCATCTTACGCCACAGCCACGGCAACACCAGATTCAAGCTGTGTTTGCAACCTACACTACAGCTCATGGCAATGCTGGATCCTTAACCCACTGACCGAGGCCAGGGATCGAACCCACAACCTCATGGTTCCTAGTCGGATTCATTTCCACTGAGCCACTATGGGAACCCCTCCCCATCATTTGTTAATTGGACCTATTCTATCATTTCTTTACCTATCAGTGATGGTGGCTCTAGTCTGAGCTGTTCTAATTTAATCATAATTCTAGTATTCTCTGTAAGTGATAATGCAATAAGACATTTTTTTTCTAATTTTATAAATAGTCCATTTTTCAGTGTGTTCATGAATATTTTTGTGTTCCAAAAAAAAATTTTTTCCTTACTCATGAAAACCTCACAACAGAGAGAAAATATATACCAAGTTGTCTTCCCTGTGAAAGGAATGAAAAACCAGAGGTGGTGGCTAATTGCTAAGTGAGTGGTCCAGGTGTTTGTGGTCCAGGTTTGCAGAAGGAGACTTGTGGAGTGCGATGCCTGTCATTTTAGAGTCTTTGGGGCACTGTGCCAGGCCTTATCAATGCTGACCTCTCAATTCCTGCCAGGTCAGAGCTGATGGGCCCATTTTATAGATGAGCTTTAGAGGAAAAAGGCTCATACGTGCTGGTCAGTGTCATGGCTGGGACTCCAGCTAGGTCTCTTAATTTTAAGAACATTGAGGAAGCCTGGGAGGAGGGAGGGCGCTTATGTGCAGAGAAAAGGGAGGGACTCTAGATGGGGAGCCTCTGGGGGAAATAAACTTGGGGTACAACGAATGGTGAAAAATTCAAACAAAAGAGTAGATGTGAAATATGTAAAAGGGACTTTGAATTTTGTGTGTCAGGTGGCTGGGCTTTTGGTATTTCATGGAAGACTCTGGGCAAACAGCTGGGACATTTATTGCCTTTATCTGTACTTCCCCAACTGTGGGGAGTTCCATTGTCCCTGGCCCTTATCGCCTGTAACATAGGCTAGGCAAACTCTTGAAGTTAAATGGAAAATAATCTTTTTATCCTGCAGCAACCAGTCCTCCAGATCGCATCTAGATAAGGCACCCAGAACCTTTCACACTCCTTCCCACACAGCAAGTGGGTTTTGGCAATAAAAACCGTCAGTGTAGAAAGAATTCAGAAAAAAAAAATCTTTTGAATTATTATTTTTCCCTGAGGTCTTAGAGGAAGAAAGAAAGTTTACTTAAAGGAGAATGCTTTTCCATAGACTCTAGTAGCTAGTAATTTGGGTCTGTAAAATGGTATTCCAATGACAACCTGCCCCAAATGTCTTGAAAATCACTTTTGACCCAGGGAACAGCCTCCAGGAAGCCACTGTTGATATATTTAAATGAATCCAGCTGGATTACTCTAATGTATTGATCCTGGGGCTGTGGTAGGGCGTCCGGGGACAATGCTGGAGGTCGATCCAATGCATTTTGAATAAAAGTTTATTTTATTGAGACTTTTATTAAAAGTCCTAAGACCAAGCTGCTGCGGTGAGAATGCACTGCAGCCTGGGGCACTCAGTTCTGGATCCTTCCAATGTCTCCTTCAGTGGGTAGAGCACAGGGTGCCAGCTACTCCTGGGCAGTTCCCTTTCAGTGCCCTAGATTGCCAACAACTGGTCACAGCTCAAGCTTGTAATCATTCTCATGAATGTACCTTAAACGTTTGTGGATTCTGGGAGTTTCTGTGTGATGTGGCAAATTAAGTATCCAGCATTGTCACTTCAGTAGCTTTGGATGATGGTGTGGTGTGGGTTCGATCCCTGGCCCAGGAACTTCCACATGCTGCAGGCACAGCCAATAAAAAGAAAAAAAAATTGTGGATTCTGGAGACCTCAGCAAAATCCCACAGTCCTCTCCTTTATACTTGTCCTCAGAAGGTTGGGTGGGACCTTGAGTCCTTCCCAGCTGCCCTTGCCTTCTTTCCACCATCGTCACTCCTCTGGCCTCCTGCGTTGTCGGGGCTCAGCCCCAGGCTGCTCCCAGTGTCCTGTGGAAGGAGCCTGTGTACTGCCTGGGCTTCCTTCAGGAGGCTTCAGCCAGTGCCCAGGCCAGGCAGCCCTGTTGAGCCCTCTGTTTACCAGTTTGGGGCAGGGATGGTGCCTGAACTGAGTCCTGTCCCCAGTGCGACCTGGGTCGCTTCAATGGCTTGGATTCTTCTTCTCTGTGTGTGGACCAGAGCCAACCATTGGTGATATTGGGGGATGGGGAATGCACAAAGGCACATCTTGCCATGCTAGATGCACCTAAATAAATAAATAAATAAATAAATAAACCCCAAACGCAAACAACCCACTTTGGACAGATCACCAAGATGCGATGAATATGAGGATTCTAGTGCACATAAGCCAAGAGCAGCAAGCTGAGAAAAAGCAGAGCCACGAGGGAGGCAAATAACTGACAAAGACAAAAATGGTCTTTGTGCAGCTTGGAGCCAGCCAAGTGGAAAGCCGTTGCCGAAGAGTTGCCCAGGGCAGAAGGACCGCCCAGACCTGTCTGTCCAAACCCTCCACTCTGGATTAAGCTTTAGCAAAGGAATACGGTCCCAATGCCACTGGGATCTGGAAGGACTTTTCAGGCATGGTCCTTCAGAGCTTCCTGGAAGCCAACATTTTGTCTGCTTTTCTGATGTCTGGGCTCTGGTTTGAAGGACAGCATTGTGAAGATGTCACCCTGAAGGATGGATGCCTAAGGAGAATGAAGAAAGCAAGCCTTAAAAACACCTGTTGCAGTCTCAGAGGCCACCACCAAAAGACAATGGCGGAACATTGTTAATCAGCTATACTTCAATAAAAAGAAAAAAAAGCACACAACAGAGAACAAAATGTTCCACTCAAGCCTTGACTTGGCCACGCAACACAAGCAAAACCCAGGTGACCTAGTGCCATGACTGAGTTTGATTAGACTCACTCTTACTGATATAGCCTTGTCTGAACAGAGCCATGTTGCAAAGATCAGATCTATCCTTTTGTCTCAACCTTCCGTTCTTGAATTTGATGACTGGTTAGGCATGTTAAGAGGTTATGTTGCCCATAATTCTTCAGTCTAAACAGAAATCGTCACTTTGGGATAAACATTTATTGTATTTGTACCACGTTGCAGGAGCTGTGCTGGAGTGGAATGTTGCTCATTTTGAAGGACTGAACTGTCTGCTGAAGGAGATGCATAAATAAACAATGACAATGTCATGCCACAAAGATTATCATGGAACTATGGCTAGTCCAAGCAGATACCTGTCGTCTTTCTTTTTCAAATTCTCTAGCCAAAGAGATTTCCACTCTCTTCCTTGGGAACACATGCAGTATGGCCGCAACCCCATAGGGCTTCATTCCTAGGCTTTCTGCCTAGGGCTGATGGGTTTATGGGCTGAAATGGGTTCCTCACCAGGCTAACACATCTTCCAACTCTCAACATTTTCCTTGTCACAGTGAACCAGATGAGAACATATGGATGGACTTTCTGACCTCACCCTGACCGCCAGCTCACAGCTCACCTGGGGGGATAAATCAAAACTGACTTGGTCATCTCCTCTGTGACACTTATAACAAAAGTCCAAGAAGTTATGCCTCCAACAGGCACATTGCTCTTTCTAACTCAATGGTTACCTTTACCTTTTTTCCCTCAATACCTGGAAAAAAGTACTTGTGTCCCTCTGGTCTGTAGAAGAAACTTTGTTGCTATGGAAGAAAAATAAATTCTCTGGTTGCACTTATCTGCACGGAATTTTGTGGTCAGATTTGCTGCAGTTCTTTTTCTTTTCTCTGTGCCATTTTGAAAGCAGCCCAAAGTGAAACCCTGCTAAGACACCAACCAGCATCTCCACCCTTGCCAGGCCCAGCCCCCTCTAGGAGATAGTTCTCTCAAGAACTCTGCTGCCACAAAGTATGGCCCATCCTGATTTCTGGTTGCCTCTCCATGGGCACTTATTGACACTTTCACAGTTGTGCTGAATTGGACCTGGAGTGATTCAGCACCTTTCTCTCTTCAACTTACTGAAGGTATTTTCGTTTTGTAGTATCAGGAGGGAGAAATCACAGCTAACATTCTACAGAAAACCTTCCAAAAATAAAAGCCAGAGCATCTCCCACAATGCACTGGCTTATTCTCACAGCTCCCAGAGGATGCATCTTTAGTCACCCCTAAGTTAATTGTGAATAATTGTGGATAGTTCAGGTCACTAGTGAGGTCTTCAGATCCATCATTTCCACTGAATCTCTTGATCTCAAGTGGGGAGCCTCTCTTGATTGTCAAATGCATGTTTTCCCCAAACAACAATTTTGTCAGGGCTTTATTTGAGTGTTTCCCTAACAAAAAGCCTAAATGTTATTTCTGAAGATATTGGAGATTACTGCAATTTCCCTATAGAAATCTGAGAAGCCTGCCTTAATTGACACCAGCAAAATATTTGGCACTGGGAATTTCAGCTAGGAGCAAATGAAAAGCTTGTCTCTGCTGTAAAAATTTTATTTTTAGTGAATGGTCCAATTCATATGCAGAGTCATAAGCCAGAATTCCAGGGGGATGGTTCCATCTTAGATTTTAATTGATTTTTTTTTTCTGCCTAGAGATGATTGACTATGAGACTTTTTATTAAGGGAAATAACATGGTAAGCCTTTCTAATACTGTTTCTCTGAGGGGAAGTTAAAAGTGCCAAGCAAGCACTTAGATGTTATAGCACGCTATGAGTTAGAACATTTTAGAGCATTAATTATTACCAAGGCTAATTAGATGTCATTGGGGGAACCATAAAGTTCAGAGGCTATCCTATTTACCACAGAAACAAGTCTTTGATAAAATAAAGTCTTTTTGACAAAGATTTGAAAGATGGATGTTGCCCCTGCCCAGGTTTAATCAGAAAAATTCCACTTTGATATGCATTCAATATTGGGGTTCCACATAAATTTAACTTTAAAAGGGGTTGCTTAAAATATTTAGTAAAATCACTCTCTGTGGAGTATTGCTTTCATCCTTCTAAAAATTTTTATCACCTGTTTTCTTAAACACATATACCTATTTTTAAAAATAAATATAATTACTGTAGTGTGTGTATGCCAATCCCAAACCCCCAATCCATCCTGTCCCCAAATCTTTCCCTTTTGGTGAACAGAAGTTTGCTTTTGAAGTCTGTGAGTCTGTTTCTGTTTTGTAAATAAGGTCATTTGTATTATTTCTTTTTAGTTTCTACACATGGAAATCTATACCCAATATTCTATGATAACCTATATGGAAAAAGAATCTAAAAAAGGATGGATATGTGTATCTGTATAACTGAATTACACTGTTGTCCAGCAGAAATTAACACTACATTGTAAGTCATCTATAATTCCACAAAGTTTTAAAAAAGAAAAAAAATACACAATTGAATACATTCTGACCCAACCTTATACTCTGTAATACCCAGCCCTCTTAGCCAGTTCTCATGGCTTGGGAAACATTACGTAAGTCAGACATGTAATTCAATTGGCAGTAGAGTAGGCTGTTTAGACGACTGAACTTTGCTAACAGGAGTGCCAAGCTTCAAGAAAAGGAAGAGGAAAAATTTCCCCTTAAAAAGAGATCATCATTACCTAACAGTCTTTTTACCTCCACTGCTATATTTGCAGGATATAACTCTAAGAACCATATATCTCAAAGAGTTTTGACCTCCTCAAAATTGTAACCTTTGGAAAGGCCTCAGTCATTCCCAGGATACAACCATTTCTTTTTGAGAATTATCTTCAGCATCTGTGCCACTAAAATCCTCCTTTTTGAGAGCACAGTACAGTTCTTGGATGATGCATAGGATTATAGGGGGCCCACCAGAAATCATGAAAAACCAAACTGGATGCCTGAAGCGATCATCAGCCTGCGTCATGAAGTTTTAAGTGAAAATATATGGAGGCCAATTTTCTTTTGGATTCATAAACTGGTTTTGAAGAACTTACATTGACAAAAATCATTTCATTATTTCAGTCACTGCTTATTGAACGACTTCCCCAGACAAGTAAGTTCTCCTTAGATACTATCTTTTATTGTTCAGTGAAAACTATTTTGCCTCTTGGCCAGTGTTACTCATTGGTTGAGAGCAAGCGTTTCATGTCAGTCACTCAAATGAAAATTGAACTGTTGCTTAAAGGGTCTCAAACCTTTCCTTAAGCTGCCGTACTTGAACTCAGGCTTCAGAAATTCTGCTTGCATTCCACAATATTTGGGAGGTTGACCACAGTCTGCAGTTATTCTGGGCTATTTTTAGAGCACACGCTGATGCCAGCACATTATTTACATTGGTCAAATTAGCTGGCGACTTGCCAGGTGGCCTTTTTCTTTTCTGATATGCTGACAGCAGCTTAATTCTGCTGCTCCTAAGGAAGGCCTAGGTTTCTTGGGGGGCACACATGCTTTATAACTGTAAAAGAAAAATAACTATCTCAAGCATCTGCTTACATAATCCATTCCTTTTTCTCAGAAAGAGCCACAAATAGAAGCTGAATTTTTTCATACTTTTTTTTTTTCATGATAGTCATCATGTTGCCAGACTCCTGGGGTGCCGAGTAGATTCAGCTAAAAACACAGGACACACAGGACAAATTCTGGAAGACCAGAAGAATGTCAAATGCCATTCCCTTTGTTTCCATAGAACTCTGTTCGTATTGATGGTTTCCTTTAATTTTCTTGCTTGTCAAGTATTTTGGCGAGACGTGGGCCTGTTTGGAATGTAGGGAGGAAGACAAGATTTCCAAACTCATGGAATGAAACGAGATGGAGGTTGTGAAAGTACAACGCATGGAGCAGAGACATGGTTCTGCAACGTTTTCTAGCTGACCAAGTGTTTTAAATATCAAACTGGGAATGTTACCCAAGGTTTCAACACATTTCAGTGTATTATACACTGCATTAGTCATTTCAGAACAGCTTGAAAAATTACACTGAGGGCAGTGGATGACCCAGTCACGTTAGAGTCCTAATATCGCTAAAAAAAATTCCTCCATGCCTCCCTCTTTCATGCGAGAACTCACTGCGCTTTACAAACTTGACTTTGTTAATCCTCACAATTTTGTGGCCTGGTTGACACGTTTTCCAGTCTTCCAGTCTTTCAGTCTCTTTGACTCTCTCTTCTTTTCCCCTCCCCTAGGTAAGTATACAATAGCAAGGCCTTCATTTCAGAAAATGGATGCAGTCCTTGATTCTTGCCCATTCTAATTTGATCATTAAGTAACACTGGAGGAAAAGGGAACCCTTTGAACAAGCGACATGAAGCAGATGGAGCTTCAGAAGTAACGTTTAAAAATGTGCATTGGATATGATGTCTTTTCACATTTTGGAAATCGCCAGCACAGTGGATTGTTTAAAATATACGAAGTGAGATTTAGCAGCTGGGGAACACTTGTTTATCTCCTTTATAGTGTTAAATCCCAATAAATGTTTTGAACAATGAACTGGTATGTAACACTACCAAATAACTCTTTCCATGAAATGGGAAACTTGTTAGACCTCATGGCACAGCTGAGTTTTGTAATAGCAAAGGATTATGGACCACATGTTAATTTAGGATAGCATATAATCACATAATTGTTAGAACTATATTTCAGAAGTTGTTAACTTTAGTATGCAACTTTATTTTATACATCATGATGAGATATGCTTTATAGTCTGGAAGCAGGTCCCATCAGAGAGCCTTAGGTTGCGGGGTAGAACTACTTGCTTTGATCAAATCATCCATTGAGGAAAAACAATCAGAAGGCCTAGATGGCATTTTGTGATCAAAACTACCTGTTCGGTTGACCAGATATCCATTTTTCATCTTGGTTGGGTGGATCATAAGTCCGGCCTAGCATGGTGTCTTGGGTTTTAGTTCTGCCAGAGACCACAATAGGACACAAATCCTGCTGATCTGACTCATTTCAATTCATATGTCAGCCCTTATGTGGTGGTAAAAAAAAAAAAAAAAATTATCTTGCCAGTTTTATTTTCCTTGGCTCTTACGTGAAGATTATGAAAGTTCCTTTCCCTGGAGCCTGTTACATAATGTGGACGCCATATACCAAAAGCTGATTGAGAGGAGAAACCAAGACAGCAGGTATGAAGCTCGTGTCACAAAATCTGGTGCGTCGTCTTCATTGTTCTCATTCTGGGTTTTGTCCAGGGAGGTAGGAGCGGCTGGCAAAGTATCAAAGGGGTAGAGGCAGGCATGTGCTTTTCTGGATGCTGTCTCTCCATAGAGGTGCTTCCTCGTGGACCAGCTCTTAGTCACTGGTTGGTTCAGACCTCTGCTCTTTTACTGATATTCCCGGCTGCAAGGCCACCTGCAGTCCTGTATCTCTCTTTGCTGCTTTCATATCTCATAGGAATCCTTTTGTGGCTCCCAAGGCATTTGAGAAATAGAAAAATTGTGGGGCTAAATCCCCATCTACCTAGAAATTCCATGCTGCTATGTCTTTCCTCCTGGGGTCACTCCCAGGAAATGACTCATAGGCATCTCCTGCTCTTGGATCCCGCAAACTGGGGATTGATTCCTTCCTAGGAATGGAGTTGGGGGGATGGAGCAGGCAGGAGGTAGAGTCTTTATCCTGAGCCCTTCTTGTTTTTAACCCTCTTATCTCTTTCTTCTGGACTCCTGGAAATCCTATTCTTGGGGGTATTCTTACGCAAGGACTATCCTTAACCTTTTAAGGTTAATCATCTTCTTTCCTCAAATGATCTGAGGTTTTGAAAGGAAAAGACAAATTGAGAATGAGAGAAGGAAATTTTGATGAAAAAACATTGCTAAATACATCAAGTCATTAAGCTATTATACAGCCATGGAATGCTTATAAGCCAGGCACTGTGTTTATAAATAATATTTTATCCCATTTTCAATGCCTTACAAAGTAGGGTCCTAAGCTTTCAGACATATACATATATATGGAAATTGAAGCTCAGGAAGGTTCAGTAACTTGTCTAAAAACCAATAAGGAAAAAATGAGATGCGAACCAGACTTTTCTGACTCCAGAGCCAAGAATCCATCCTCTAAAACAGTGGAATCCCTAGAGATTCTGATATGACTGGTCAGGACGCTGTCTGGGCATTCGGATTTTTTAGTTTCCCAAGTGGTTCCGTTCAGCCAGGATTGAGAGTCAAGGCCCTAAATGATATACCCCACAAATACAAGCACTGTTTCGGGCACTCACCCCTTGGTTGAAGGTATCTATTGGAGATGGACCTTTGGTTTTCACTCATTCTTGTCTCTAAAAGGTGAATGTTCTTCTGAAAAGAAACTATAGCCGGAAGAATCATATATATTGGGATTTTTGAGCCCCAGAATATATGCTTAACTTCATATATTTTTGTGGCCAAAAGGATTCCTAAAGTTTCCTAGGAGTAAGATAGACCTCTGGTCATCTTGGATTCAATAACAAGGAAAACCTTTTGAGCGTTCATGTTTAGATTAAACGTTTAAGTTCATCAAAGAGTGGGGGGAGCTAGGAATAGGCTAAGTGATGTCACCTGGAAATTTCATTTGGGAAAAGCTTTCTTTAGAACACTTGCTGAGGGGGTGGGGGAGTGCAAGGGCTACTTTTACCACTTCCAATGAAACTCATAAACGATCTTCTTCCAAAAGGACTAATTTCATAGGAGGCTGGAGAAGTCAGTAATAAGTTGAACTTCTTTAGTTTTCACTGAAAGGCCATTCTCAATTGCAGCCCTTGTTAAAAGTTAAGCCGGGAAACGTCTCTGAGGAGAAATTCAAGCTTGACTTCCAGCTTGGACTGGTCATGAATGGTGATTATCTGACTGTAATTCAAATCATATGTGCTGCCCTTGTTTTCTGCCCTAGTCAAGATTATTTTTCCCCTTTTAAATCGAGCACAATAGTCCTTGGCTTAAGGCAGAACTGTTCACATAAAGACATGCAATGAGATGGTGTTCCAAGACCTCAGACTGCAACCCAGATTTATAAATCTCCAGCGCAGCTGAGGCCCGGTATGAACACATCCATCATGAGCCTGATAATCTTCAACTCAGCCTTCCCCCGGTGATTCATGAATGAAATGCTTTTCAAAACTTGAAACTGAAATTGTCAGAAAAATACAAACAGGGACAAAAGAGAGTCAAATACTTTATTTATATTCTGGTAGCAGAAACCACTCTGTGTACAGACGGGCCTAATTATGCTTTTGTCTCCAAGCAGCTGGGGGGAGAGTGAAGGACCCAAGTGTTTTTAGGAATGTTTCCCAGCATCTCAGTGCTGGATGTCATTGTGGATGATGTGTGTAGATAGATGGTTTTCCTTGTGCGTTTGGTGTCTTTTTAGACAGAGGGTTAGGCCAAGTGACCTGGTAGGGTGAGCTTGTCATCAAGACTTACCACACAGGGATGGAGGTTCTGCTCTGTTTCTTACTGGTAGGTCTGTTAGAAAATCTGTGTACACCTTGAGTCTCAATTTCCTTATCTGTAAAATGGGAGACAAGAATTTGTACCTCCCAGGGTCCTAGTGAGGGTAAAATAAGGTTATGAGGATTTCCCATGTGGCACAGTGGAAACGAATCCAACTAGGAACCATGAGGTTGTGGGTTCGATCCCCACACGGGTCTAAGGATCCAGCATTGCCATGAGCTTTGGTGTAGGCTGGCAGCCGTAGCTCTGATTCGACCCCTAGCCTGGGAACCTCCATATGCTGCAGGTGTGGTCCTAAAAAGAAAAAATAATAAGGTTATGAGTGCAGTTTATGGAGAATCATAGGCACACTAGTGATTGCTATTGTCAGAGGCCTTGGGAGGATGTTGACGACAACAAAAGAAATAAAAAAACATGCTTTGAAAAGGAAAGAGTGAGATAAATACCCACAGCCTCTTCTGTGCTCTGCACAGGTGCATAGCCACCAGGAGACCCATCAATTACCCAACCTTTCTGTGCTTGTCTTTTCATTGGCCTTAGATTTCTCTTTGCTTTTCAAAATTGTTTTCACTGATACGGACCAGATTCCTTTAAAAGTTCCTCAGTATTCTAAGAATGTTAAGACCCTCTCCTAAAAATTTACATTTTCTGGAGTTCCCATTGTGGCTCAGCGGAAACTAATCTGACTAGCATCCAGAAGGATGCAAGTTCGATCCCTGGCCTCACTCAGTGGCTCAGGATCCAGCATTGCTGTGAGCTGTGGTGTAGGTCACAGACCTGGTTCAGATCTGATGTTGCTGTGGCTGTGGCATAGGCCAGCGGCTATAGCTCTGATTCAACCCCTAGCCTTGGAACCTTTACATGTTGAGGATATAGCCCTAAAAAAAAAAATAATTAATTAATTAAATTTTGAAAAGACAACCCCCCCCCAAATTTTCATTTTCTTCTGTGTTGCCAAAGGCAACAGTTTTTCCCCTCTGGCTTGCTCCTGAAGTATAAATGGAACTTTCTGGAACTTGCCTCCAGCCATATGTTGTATTCCACAGCAACTGGTCAGCCCAAGGCCCTATGCAGCACTGTCTCCCCATCCTACCTCTGTTCCGTGTGTGCCTGTGAGATACATTTCTGTGGGTGTTTGTCCATCAGCCCCTTTTCATAATTCTCACGTGTTTATTTGCTTGCATCAACAAAACAGTGATTATAGTAGATCTTTTGGATAGGCCCTTATATGGCATGTTTTTCATAAAGTATTGCAATGTACAGGGTTAGTTTAAAAACTCGGAGTTCTTGCTGTGGCACAATGGGATGCTTGGCCTCCCAGCAGTGCCGGGATGCTTGGCCTCCCAGCAGTTCCAGGATGCAGGTTTGATTCCCAGCCTGGACAGTGGGTTAAAGGGCCTGGCATTGCCGCACCTGTGGCTGGGCTCTGATCCCTGGCTAAAGACCACCCTCCCCACCCAAGCCTGGCATCCCCTACACTGTGCTGTGCAAAAACCACTTCTCAGTGACTCACAATTGAGTTGCAAAGAGAGTAGCATTCTTTGCTGAAACCTGACTTTCTCATCCTGGAAGCAGATATTTCTCATTGTGGGGAGAGAAAATGACATTAAAATCTGTTGGAAAATTTGGGTTGGAACAAGGCGCAAAAATGTTTCTTGTAGTTGCAGATGCCTCAGTTGTCATCCTTAACAAAATCAGGGCTCCCTTTGTAAAAACAAACACGACCCAGGCATGTTCGCTCTTTCTTTGGAATGTATCCGCTGTTATTCAAAGGGCATCTTCTTCTGGAAGAGCCTCCATGTGCCACATCTCTGCAGGCCGATGTCTGTGGGCTTGTGGTGGCTCTTTGTGAAGGTACCAGGGTACCAGCATCTGTGGGGTGGGAAGAACTTTGTTCCTTCGGAACCGAAATGGATGGAATAACCGGCTGCCTCGTTGCTATTTCCACTGGAGCTTTTTTGCACACATCCTCTGATAGACGCATGTCCTCTCAATTGAAAATAATATCGGAGTTCCCTGGCAGCTCAGTGGATTAAGGATCCAGCATTGTCACTGCAGGGGCTCAGGTTGCTGCCATGGTGCAGGTTCAATCCCTGACCTGGGAACTTTTCTATGCCCTGGGCTCCACCAAAAGTAAAAGAAAATACTATCACTTGTGAGGGAAAATGGAGAAGGCACTCTTCTTACCTCTTTAGAGCTTGAAATGACACCAGATGATGCTTAAAGTAAGAGAAGGAGGGGCCCCATTTTGTCCTGTGTTCACAGAGTGCTTTTGGCAGAGTTCTGCAGGCTATTACATTAATTACAGGTAATGCTGGGTACCAGCCTAAGCATTGACAAGCCTCATTTTCTTTACTCCTTTTATGTTATCATCCGGATTGAGTCTCAGACAGGCCCAAGTTTAGGCAGATAGTAAACCTAGTCAGGAATCAAATCCACTAAAAGCATTTTGCTGAACGTGTGTCTACTGGTAAAGCAAGTTCTTAGAAGCCCCCGATCCTCCCTGGGCCTTTGGCCTGCCTGCTGTTCTCCAGATCATCCTGTTCATCAAGAGAGTTGCTAAGGGTAAAACGTGAGTGTCCAGTTAGCGGTAGGATGCTATCGGGACCAAGTGATCTCCTGTCCATTTGTCTTTTCCTTTCCTTTGGACCGTTTGCGTGAGCCAGGATATTCATGGCTTCCTTAGACATAGAGTGATTGCTCAACTCCAGCCAGATCAGCCTGGTTGAACGGGGGCAGGGTATACGCAACACGGTGGGGTTGTTAACATGGTCTTTTTCAGCAGAAAAGTAACAACCTGGAAAATATGCGCCTTCATGCCATATTTTCTTTTGCCCCTTTCCAACATGTGCATCAGTTAGGAAAGAAAGGAGCTGTTCTTTCCCTTGCTTTCCTAGGGCACTATGTTCTTCGAGAGTACAAAATAGTGTGCAAGCCAGGATTTGAGGCCCAAGGCAAGTCACCCACAGGATAGTCTAGATGGAAGCCCGAGGTTCTCCTCTACCAGGTGACAAATGGTACAATGGTCTTCTATATGCATGGAGTATACGTGAACATTTTCCCCACTTGAACCAACTGAAATATGCAGTAGCTTTGATTAATGAGTGATATGAAATTTGCTGAGTGTTTCATTGTGTGAACACACGGTTAATGCAGACATGTGATGCAAATTCAGAATGTTCAGACGAGCACCCAGTAAAAAGGCTTCTTCCCAAGCTCCCTGAAAGTCCACTCAGTTTCTTTTATTTAAGGCACACCAGTGTGACCAGCACCATTTTCTCCCTTTCCTTCCTCTCTCCTTCCCTCTTTTCCTCCCCCCCATTCTTTCTTTCCTTCTATCATTTTTAAAATTTGAGTGTTATTAAGTCAATCTTCTTTTCAATTATGCCAGAGGCATTGGGATTAAAATCATTGCAGGTTCCCCTCTAGATGTAACATTTACTATTGAGGTGTTGAGGTTGTATAATAAGCTCCAGCAGTGTCTCAAGGCATTTCCCTTCCAGTAACATTCATTAAGTACTTACTCTATTCTAGACTCTATGACACAACAGTCGGCTCATGGTGTCAATCAAGTCAAATGGTTGTCAAATTAGTTCTTAGAAAATTGACTGATGGCCAAAAATTCCAACTGGAAGCTAGATAATTTATAATTAGGAAAAACAGATAAATAACATTAGACAAGAGAACCCTGAAAAAGAAGAGCCATGAGGGGAATGGGCCTCCATCAGACATCAAAACATAGTAGGAAACCTCCACAATCAAACAGTTTGATGTTGACACATGCCTCGGTAGACTAATGGAGCAGAGTAGAAGATCCAGAAAGAGAGCCATTTTCATACAGAAACTTAGTGTATGAAAAAGGGGGCATCTTGAATGGGTGGAAGAATGGACATTTCTACAAGCTGTGTTTGGATAAGTGACAGCCACTGGCAAAAAAAAAAAAAAAAAAAAAAAAAATTTGTATCCATTACTCATATATCAGGTTAAATTTCAAATAGGTAAGAGATTAACATGTTGAAGCTGAAACTATAGAATTAAAAAAAATGTATTGACAAATTATTACCTGACCTTTGAGTAAATCTTCTAAACTATGATAAATTTGGTTACAGTAAACTTGGTTGTATTAAAATTTTGAAAAATGTATGGAAAAGAATCAAAGAACAGAAATAAAAACCAACAATAACAGAAACCCACCGTGAGTAAGATACAAAGCAAATAACAAACTAGGGTAAATATTGGCAACTTAAAGACAAAGAGTTAGTAGCCCTAAGACATAAAAAAAAAAGCTTCTAAAAAATAGAGGAGAAAAACCCCAACAATGCTATAGAAAAATGGACTAGAAATACAAGAGGACAATTGACAGAGAAAATGCAAATCTCTCTTAAGAATACGAGAAGATGTTCAACTTCATTCAAGAGAAACAAATGTAAAATTAGATTACACTAGATACGGCTTCTCATCTATTAGATGCCAAAATCTGAAAGGTAGACCACAGGGTCTACTGGTAAAGCTATGGAGAAGCAGGCACTCGTACGTGGTGCTGGTGGGCATGTGAAATGGTTCAGTCCCTCTGGAGGAGACTCCAGCACGGTCTAGCAGCATTACGTATGCATGCCTTTACCCTACCATCCAGCAATTCCACTTCTAGGAATCTCCAAAACACCCTGGCAAAAATACGAAGAGACAGACGCGCAAGCTTCCTCACTACAGCACTATTTATAAGAGTAAATGACTGGAAACAACCCAAATGTCCGTCACTAGGAAAGTGGTTGAATAAACTATGGGCCATCTGCAGAATGGAGTACTGCAGAGCTATAAAAGGGAATACGGTCATGCCTGTGTACAGTTGCGGCCTGGTTTCCAGGGTAAGTTAAGTGAACAAAGAAAGGTGGTGAAGAGAGTAGTAGGTTGTCATTTATCATTTATGCTACGTACTTATGTTAAGGGAACAATGAAAGAATAAACCATACATTCAAAAAAATGACCACTTTTTCTGGGGGTGGCGCAGGGAGGATGGTGTCACAAGTGCGACGGGGACAGACATGAAAGCTAGCCTTGTTAAATCTGTTTCCTTTTGTAGATTTGACTTTGGAACCATGAAAATGTTTTACATATTTATAAAATGGACTTCTAAAACAAAACTGCAAAAGCAGTCTCTAAAAGTGGAAAATAAAATGAAACACACCTAACTGTGTACAGAGCTGGTGGTACAAGCAAGGAGAAAAGAACTCCTCCAAGAGACTTTAAGAATTGCCATTTGACTGTATGTTCCTGGGGAGTACATATTCCAAGGGCCAAAAGGACAGCAAAAAGAAATCTTAAATTGTTTTCAGTAATCACCTTGTTGGTCCTAGTGCTTGTATTACTATTCTGACACTGTTTTAAGTATGGTAGAGAATACAAAAATAATGATAAATAAAAGAGAGGGGAAATTTTTGGAGGTGATGAATAGGTGTATGGCATATGATTTTTAAAGCCATATCTATGTTGTATTTACAGTCCAGATAGATATAATTTATATGACATTCATAGCACAGATTGGGGAGACGAATGGAGTTATAAAAAACAAAGTTGCTATATTTTAGTAGAGTTTGGTATTAAGCTGAATGAAGCAAACTGTGCTAATTAAAGGGGTAATCCCTCCAGCAACCACTAAAAAAACAAACAAAAAAACTTGAAACCTAACTTAGAAACAATAAAGGAAGCAAAATAATGTACTAAAAAAAAAAAAGATTTAATGCAAAAAGTTCTTCTTTCTTGTACTCCATGCTTTCAAGACTAACGGATCAGTATTGCCCAAACTTTTCCAATAGTTATGACTACAGAAAAGGCCAGAATCCGTGAAGGCCTGCCCAACATGACCCTCCATGGCCAAAGTTGTTTTCATTTTGATCTTTTGTGTTTTATTGTTAAAATTACTGAATTTTATCTATCTTCTATTACATTTGTGCTTGTTTTGGTATAAAAAAGATGGAGGTTTTTATTTGTTTTCCTACATTTGTTTTCATCAAAATTTTTGATTAACACTTGAAGAAAATGTAAAAAAAAAAAAGTATGGTGTGAGATAAAGAAAATAAATAATTGTGTTGATATAATTGAGAAATGGGATTTGGGGCATGAGTATAGATACAGTTGTGAAATCGGGGAATTTAAGTAGAATTTTATTAGTTCTGATTTTAAATTATGAGTATGGGCTCAGATAGATTTTTTTTCAAACTCTGTCCAGTCATGATTTCTGGGACAAGTGCTAAACTACTACTGAGCACCCAGACTCTGGTTCTGCTAAAAGGTTCTTCTTGCCAAGGCTTCTTGGCAAGATGGTGGATTCCATGTTTGGGAGGAAGTAAACAAGGTGAGCCTGGGGCAATTTGTCATAACTGAAAGCGAGGAAGCTATCAAAGACTAGAAGGGACATGTCAAAAAGGCTCGGGAGCCAACTTGCAAGCTTCCACAGGGCAAATATTTTAACATCAATAAAGATAACTAAAGTGGATGGAAACACATCAAATATGTTTGCATCCAGGGGTTCCAAATCATGATGGAAAAGAAAATCACTGGTTGCCTCTGGAGAGTACTAGGAAATAACTCATTATTTTGCAAATTGGTAAATGAGGGAAAGAATGAAGCATCTACCCTGTTGTTTCCATATGGACTGTAGCTCAGGGGACAAAAAGTTGATGAGAGGAAATTTCTTTTTATACAAGTATTATAGCTAATGAAGAGGAATGAGAGGAGAAATGAAGCCAGGGAGAATGAAGCCTCAGCTTCTGATGCCCCTGCCTGGGGTCATAGGCTGGAGAGAAGAGGACCAATATGCAAAACCCCAATGAGTTAATGGATGTAGACAATGATTCTCAATGGCTGCAGTTGTTACAACATAGAGAAAACCCAGCTGAGGGAAAGATACAACACTGCTTGGGAAGCGGTCTCTCCCCAAAATCAAACTTGAATTTGATCTAGACTCCAGATACAGCTACCAGTTACAGAAAGGACATGGGCCAGAGCAACAGGTCATGTCCATGGGGATGCAGTTGGTGAAGGGACCTACAGGACAAATGACCCAGTTTTTCAACAGAAGATTTCGTGGATATGTAAACAAAAAGAGATGAGGAAGAGCCTCTACATTAAAAGAGACTTTAGATGGAGTTCCCATTGTGGCTCAGTGGTTAGTGAATCGGACTAGCATCCATGAGGACAATGGTTCGTTCCCTGGCCTCACTCAGTGGGTTAAGGATCCGGCGTTGCTGTGAGCTGTGGTGTAGGTCGCAGCTGCGGCTCAGGCCAGCACTATAGCTCCAATTGGACCCCTATCCTCGAACCTCCACATGCCGTGGGTGAGGCCCTAAAAAAACAACAGACTTCAGAGAGTAACAACCAATGACATTGTATGAACCTAATTTGCATACGTCTTCAAATAATTTTAAAATGTTTAAGAAAACTGAGAAAATGTGAACACTGAGATATGGGCTAGATAACTTGGTGGTAAAGAATAATTATTTCTTTTCAGAGGGGGTAATATAACTGAGGTATTTTTAAATGTTATTTTAGACATACGTATTGAGATAGGTACAAGATGAATTGATGTGATAGCTGAGATTTACTTTGAAATAAATTGTAGTTTGAGGAGGGAGGTTGATGGGGTATAAATTGGCCACAAATTGATAATTTTTGAAGCTGGTGACCTCTTGGTTCACTAAACTGATCACTCTACGTATGAGGACATTAAAAAAAATTATTGAAGTATAGTTGATTTACAGTGTTGTGTTCATTTCTGCTATGGAGCAAAGTGATTCAGTTATACACATATATATTCTTTTTCATTTTATTCTCCATTATGACTTATCCCAGGATATTGAATTGAATATAGCTCCCTACAGTAGCACCTTGTTGTTTATCCATATTCTGTGTACGACAGTTTGCCTCTGTTAACCCCAGTTCCCAATCCTTCCCTCCCTCACGGCTTCTGCTTACATTTAAAATTTCCATAATAAAAAAATTGAATTAAAATTAGAGCGTGAGGAAAGCATAGGGAGGCATTTTCTTCATTTCAGAATCGCTTTTTTCTGGTTATAATTCATAGTCCACTCAAAAAATGAATTTGGATTTTCCCATTTCCCTGATGAACAGCTAACTTTAAACTTAAAAAAAAAATTACAAGGATCTTTATTTCAGTTCACGTCAAGTTTGTTACCATCCCAATGATTTTTTTAAAAAGCCAAATAAAATACAAGTTATCTGGGAAATGATTACAAAAGGGTGATTTCAGCATATTCTTAAAATTTCCTCTTTACAAAAGACTTGGAAACCTCAGTGCTAAAAAGAGGCAGCTTACCAACCACCACACAAAGACCTTTCTCGGGTAATTAAGACTCTTCCGTCTTCCCTTCTGTCTTTCCCCATCTGTTTCCATTTTTGAGGGTAGATACTATTTTTTTTCAATTTACAAATTGCCATTGATAAGATTGCAGTCATTGTATCAGAGTTTTGAGAGATTTATAGCCTAATAATAAATTTACTATTAAATGTTCCTTGGGTTGAACTAATTTTTAAAGTTAAGGTTTACATGTAGGTCCAACTACCCTGTAAATAGAAATGCATTGTGTGTGGTACACTGCTTAGAACTTTGACATTTGAAAGTTGGTTGTTTGGAAGTTTGAATAGCTAAGGGCTTTCCTGGCTTTGAAGAAAAACTTCCAAAGGGTCACAGGAGGAACGGGGCATCCTGGGGCTGGGGGTGGGGGTTGGGGTGGGAGGACCAACTGCCTCCTGAGCTCCCACTGTGGATTGTGGCCCCACCAGCAGCATCTGCTGCTGCCCTCTTGGGAACGGGCTCTCAGAGGGGCCATCGGCTGCCAGCATTGGGGTGAGAGCAATTAATTTCAAAATTAATAACAATTATAAGCTCCATCAGGAAGGTGTTATGATGGCTGTAAGAGTGAAAAGTGAACATTCAAATTAGTCTGCACAGGTTTTTGTCTTCTATAGGACACCTCACAACTAGGTAGGGAATGTTCATCCGTGATTTGGTGGCCTGCTTTGCATTGTAAAGATAATAGTTTCAGAAAGAAAGCAAGCCACCTGCACCCACACCGGGGATGAAGGTTATTGGACAGTGAGAGGTCTCTCCACTCATGCACCAAACAGAGAATAGTGGACGCCACTGAAGCGTTCTAAGCGGGGGCGGGGGCAGGATTATGATCAGAGGTGAATTTTAAGAATATTGCCTGCGCCGAATGGATTGGAAAGGGGTAAGAATGGAAGTGGGGAGATGGGTTAGGAGATGGGTCTAGTCATCGAGGGACTTTACAGTCATAAGATGAAAACTGGAACTAGGGGTGATGCAGATCACGGGGACAGATGGTGCTATTAATATCAGGTTTGGCGCAGTGTTTTGCAAAGTTTTCTGTGTTGCACATGCTCTGGGGCTTTCTGGGACATATTTGATTACCCAGTATTGTGACGGGATGAATGTTGTGGTTAGGAAAGTCTTGTCCTGAATAGATGGTTTATTTTCTTAGCACTTGCGTGGCGAGCGATCCGGTTAATTGTAGCATTTGACTTGTCTGCTGAAAAAGAGGCTTGTAGAGTCCTTGAGTCACAGCTCCTCTCTGTTGGTTGTTGACTTGCTGACTATTGGCTTTTCTCCCTCGATGTGAAGGCAGACACTGTCAATCGCTTTCCCGCCAGGAACCAACTCTGACAGGTGGGAGGAGCTCAATAAATCTTTTAAACGTGCTCGAATCTGGACTTGCCTGTGAACATCAATTATCTGTGTACTGGAGCCTCTCTGGCTCGCATTTGTGCTGTGGGAGAGATGCCCAGGCTGGGTGGCAGGGTTGAGCGTTGGTGCTCCGGGCCCCGTGCAGTTTGGAAGTGCTCTCATTTGCAAAACACCTGCCATTTTTCTTTTGCAAACATTTTCCTTCCTCGTGGAAGAAGAATCGAGGAGGAAATGAGCAGTAGATAGTGCCTGGTACCCAAATGGCCACTGGCCCCACCGAAGGCAAGATGCGACGTGGCCCCTGGACAGACCAGGAAAGGCAGTGGGGGTCTGTTAACAAGGAAAGAGGCAGCTGTGTTTGTGATCATGCCTCTATTATGCTTTTCCCTGCGTTTCGAGTTTTCTTTTTTCCTTAAGGAACAATTTAAAGAATAAGCATGCCGCCTTTTTTCCTTCCTCCGTCTGTTTCCACCTCTCCCCCACCTTACATTTGGTAGAATAGCTCATTAATTTTAGTGGATTACAGATTGATAATTAAAAACAGTAATGGCAAAGATATACTGAGCTGTTACTCTGAGCTAGGTATTGTCCTAAACACCTTAGAAAGGCCCATCCCCTGGAGTCCCCACTGTGGCTTGGCTGATTGGGGACCCAACTTTGTGAGGTTTCGGGTTCCATCCCTGGCCTCCCTCAGTGTGTGAGGGATCCAGCGTCGCTGCCAGCTGCGGTGTAAGTCGCAGATGCAGGTGGGATGGCGTGGCTGTGGCTGTGGCTGTGGCCAGGCCAGCAGCTGCAGCTCTGATTTGATATCTAGCCTGGAAACATCCATATGCTTCAGGCGAGGCTGTAAAAAGACAAAAAGGAAAAAAAAAAAAAAAAAAAAAAGTCCAGCCCTTGACTGCTAACAATAGCCCTCTGTTAGCTCTCTGTGTTGTGCTGCAATTAACCCCACTCTACAGATGAGAGAACTGAGACTTTTTAAAGAGGCCACTAAATGTGCTCCCTCTTGCACAGTCGCATGGCTCATGAACGGTGGGCCTGAGAATGAGGCCCCATCTGGCCGACCCCAGAGCCCATGGACGAACCACTGTACTATGCCCTGTCCTCCTGCAATGTGATTTAACTTTTTCTTTCCTGGCGAGGGTCGTTTCACTGTAGCGCACAGAAGGGCATTTCCAACACCGCAGACTCATTCCTCGTTGCCTTTGGAGATTCTTGGAGAGGAGGCGCCTCACAGTGTTCATCTTTCTATCCTCGGGCCTCCCGTCGCTCGGATAGGTACTCAATAAATCTCCACTCCACGAAAAGCCAAGGACATTGTTTCTCATTCCGCTCAATCCTCGGATCACAGAGGTGAGTGGCAGGAAGGATCTGACATTTATTTTGACTTTTACGAAATGTTAGAGCTCAGGTGAGCAAGGCAATTTGCCGGCACAGTGCTTGAGAACTGCTTCAGGATTCGCTTGTGTCCTTGGATGCATCTTAATGAAACCTGATCACAGGAGTGGCTGGAGATGGACTTGCTAGCCAGGTAAATTCCACTCGAGGTGAAAAGCACGAGAACCAAGTTCCAATGAAATAGTGGGCATTTTATTTGGTTTCATGGTGAGTGGCATTTCCTGTCTTTTCCTGCTAGATCCTCTGCCACCATCCCACCAGTGTCCTCTGACCTGGGCACAAAAGCCGGCAGATGTGGGCTGAGAGGCAGGATGCATAGCTGGGATTTAGCACCGTGCCAAGCTCTAGTCTACCCTACACTGGCCCCATCACGCAGACCCACTGGATGGTAGGGCTATGTCCTCCTGCCTTAAGATGGGCCATATCTGCTTTTCAGTCTAGAGGGTTTTTTCACCTATGATATCACAAGCAGCCATTGGCATGGTATGTCTGTTTCTTACTTTTTGAAGTTCTTAACCACTCAGCAGCTATTTAATATGTAGAGTTGTTGAAGGGGTTAAGAACTGCAGAGAGGGATTCCTTATAACACCAGGATCTTCTGAGGTTTCACCGCATCATGGCGTCAGTATGGTCCATCAGGACCTGACCTTTGAGACATCCATGTGGCTGAGGGTGTTGGGCAAGAGCGATCCAGTTACAGCTCAAGATATCTCCAGGGAGAGAAATCCTAACTTGATGACAAGGGGTGACAAGCAATTGGACCAAAAGCACACTTTACATTGCATTATCGGGGGAAAGGTTACATCTTGGTTACAAAAAAAAGGAAAAGAAAACAAATCTTTTTTTTGGGGAACTGCTGTAGTATAAAGTGGAGACCAGTTGCTGGGATAAGAATTAAAGAGCTAGTCTTGCAGCGTCAAGGCAATGACTTGCATTTTTATCTTGTGCTTGGTAGGCACTCAATAGATATTTGATGCGTGTTATGTGAAGAAAAGTCTTGGGCTGGGTACTTAACCTCTCTGGCTCTCATTTTCTGTGTCCATAAAATACAGGTCACAGGATTTTGAAGGTCTTTCCAAGCTTTGACGGTCTGTAGCTATGATTTTTTTTTTTTTTTTTCTAGGAAGACATGCTGAGGAGAGAAAGATTTACTTAGAGTGCAATTAAGTCAGTGTATCTTAGATGAGATCAGGCAACTAAGGCATCCTTTTAATCAGTAACGTTTTATAAATGGTGAGTTGACAGGTGGCGGTGGCGGGGGGGTGGCGTGGGTGGGTTCAGAAACACCGAAGTTACCAGCAAGAATTCAGGGGTGGTTGTGATCGGAGGCTGGCTGTGGTAGGTGAGTCCAATACAGATGGTAGAATTTCCTTGTTGAGAACATGAATCAGACTGAGTCTGCCTCCTGGTTTTTCGACTTACTACCGTGTCCTTGGGCAAGTGTCGCCTCTTAAACTTAGGTTTATGTGATGCGGTGATAACGAGACGCCTTTCCTCATACCATTACTGGAAGGGTTGAATGGAAATGCCATGAAAGAAAGCACTTGGCACGATGCCTAGCAACGTTTGGGAGACAGGAAAAAGGACATGTTTAGCTGTTCACTGTGTACATAATGTTGTCCAGAAGACTTAACCAAACAGGGTTTTTTTGGGTTTTTTGTTTTGTTTTGTTTTTGCTTTTTAGGGTCATACCCACAGCATATGGAAGTTCCCAGGCTAAGGGTCAAATTGGAACTACAGCTGCCAGCCTACACCACAGCCACATCAACACCAGATCTGAGCCACATCTGTGACGTATCTTGTGGCAACGCCAGATCCTTAACCCACTGAGCAAGGCCGGGATCGAACCCATGTCCTCATGGATACTTGTCAGATTTGTTACAGCTGAGCCATGACGGGAACTCCCCAAAATGTTTAAAGAAGAATGTTCTCCAGCATTCTCTAACTACTCACAATATCTTTCATAAAGACGATGCATTCAGAACAGTCGAATTCCTTTATTCTGACTCAAGTTTGAATGTGCTTATGCTTATTTCAGGGGAGGAATGCCTTGACCTGCTAATGTGATCATTCCAGACTGCTAACAGTTTACTGTTCCTCATTTAAAATCCATTCATTGGCATTCTGGTTATATACCAGTCTTTTACGAGTTTAGTGACTGAGAGTTCATTATCCAGGGTTTTCCCAGCTCTGGGAACTAACCAAACCTGCTGAAATAGAGTTCCTGGAGCAGCAAAGTGGAGGGCCACGTCCTGGTCTGAGGTCCACGCCCCAGTGAGATGACCTGAAGGACATTCGATCACACTGGATAACACGGAGGCCACACATTTTTTGACCCTCTACCTGACTTTCCTAAAGTCAAGGATTCTGCATGGACCACTCAGGCTACAAAGGCTCCAAGAAATACCATCTAGGCATTGCATCTTGTCACTGCTGGCCCTGGGCATCCAAATGCAGAACTTAAGAATGTCTAGTAAGTAGAGCAGGAAAGCTTCCCTTGGACAGTGGTTCTAATTGCCTTGTGTTGATTGGCATGAAGCCAAGATAATTGCATTTTACTATAATTATGTAATGCATACAGAAAATGTTAAGTAAGATTGCAAACTTATACAGAGCGGATTGCAAACTCCAGGGCAGTAGTTTGGAAGCAGCAGCTTGAAGCCATCTCTCACACCCCTCCTCCCACTTAATTCTTACTAATATCCTGCTCTGGGGATTTAAAAGGAAGATATCTTCGGTTTATAATGAGGGACCTGAAGTTCAAAGAGGTCAAGGAACACCCCTAAACTCTTGGTTATTATAGGCAAAACTGGGGCTCAAACCCAGGTCTTTGATGTCAAAAGATCTTTTGTCTTTGCACTTAAATCAAGGTTTTCCTCTGTACAGGTATATATTGGAATATGTTGAGGAAATGTTTGAGAATTTGATGAAAATGTCAGAAGCAGAATTCAGAAGAAAAGGCTGTTAGGAACAGGCACAAGCTGTATTATGGCATGTCTTCAGCCAGGTTGAGTTTATTGTATCTGGTATCTAAGATGCTTGAAGGTTGGCATGACGGTGGTTGTTAAAGTATTCATCTTGTTATGCTTGGTTCCTCATGTATAATTCACTCAAAAGGCTATTTAAAGAGAGAAGGGTAACACAGGCTTACATAGTGATTACTTTTGTTGGTTTGTGTAAAACAGTAGCACATTGCCACCGGTGCTCCCCCTGCACACCTTTCAGAATTAGCAGGTGCCAACCCTGTTCATTGACAAGTTTCTAATTTCACCCCCAAGAATCCAATAGGCACATTTTCTGCAATAGCGTAGTTTTGTGTTTCAGAAAACCAGTGCCACATCATCATGGGAGAACTGTTCTGGGCTTATAAAATTTTTTTTGACTTCCTACCTCTCATCCTGCCAGCAGTAAAAATATGAATAAATGTCAAATAATGTGCTGCTTCCATTAAGACAGACACCACACCTGTGACCAGGTACATGTGAGAAGGCAAAGGTACTGGTTCCAGACTGGGTTACTCAAGTGCCATGTTTATCAATTCTGTTCCACTGAACATGAGCTGGAGGGTGGGAGGGAGGCGCCTCACACTCCTTGGAAGAAGCCCGTTAAGGAAGACAGCTCGTTCCACTGTCATTACCAGGGCTGATGCCAAAAGCAGGCTTTGGATCCCCTAATTGCGTAGGTGCATTTGAGGAAGAGCTGGCTCCTCAAATCCTCGTGTAGACTTTTGGAGCCTGTACTTTCCAGGATTGAATAAAACAAAGAGAGCATCCAGTGTATAATACAGCATGGTGCAGCCTAGGGAAATGCTGTCAGGGTGCCAACTATTCCAGAGCTGCTGGTGAGCAATGCATTTGGTCAATGCTTTGGAAACCAAAGAGCCATTTTTTTTCCGGCCTCTTTGATGACACTGAGTTTTTTTCACTCACGCTGTGCGTAGAAGCAATGCATGACTTGTCTGCTGGCATGGTCCTTGGCTGTCTCTTCGTCTTCCCCTTAAGTCGAGACCATGCTTCTAGGACAGCCAGATCATCATTTAGTGATATTTCAGACCTGCAGAGAAGGCCTTCAGCTCTGTGGGCACAGAGCTTGAAAATCTTCACTGACACCCATTTCTTTCTTTCTTTTTTTTTTTTTTGTATATATATATATATATTTTTTTTTTTTTGTCTTTTTTTTTGTCTTTTGTTGTTGTTGTTGTTGCTATTTCTTGGGCCGCTCCCGCGGCATATGGAGGTTCCCAGGCTAGGGGTTGAATCGGAGCTGTAGCCACCGGCCTACGCCAGAGCCACAGCAGCGCTGGATCCGAGCCGCGTCTGCAACCTACACCACAGCTCACGGCAACGCCGGACCATCAACCCACTGAGCAAGGGCAGGGACCGAACCCGCAACCTCATGGTTCCTAGTCGGATTCGTTAACCACTGCGCCACGAAGGGAACTCCTATATTTTTTTTAATTTTTATTTCCCCAATACAATTTTTTTCCTACTGTACAGCATGGTGACCCAGTTACACATTATTGTACTCATTCTATTTCTCGCATTATCATGCTCCATCATAAGTGACTAGACATAGTTCCCAGTGCTACACAGCAGGATCTCATTGCTTATCCACTCCAAAGGCAATAGTTTGCGTCTATTATTCCCAAGCTCCCAATCCACCCCACTCCTTCCCCCTCCCCCTGGGCAACCACAAGTCTATTCTCTAAGTCCATGAGCTTCTTTTCTGTGGAAAGGTTCATTTGTGCCATATATTAGATTCCAGGTATAAGTGATATCATATGGTATTTGTCTTTCTCTTTCTGGCTTACTTCACTCAGGATGAGAGTCTCTAGTTCCATCCATGTTGCTACAAATGGCATTATTTTGTTCTTTTTTATGACCGAGTAGTATTCCATTGTGTATGTATACCACATCTTCCTAATGCAGTCGTCCGTCAATGGACATTTGGGTTGTTTCCATGTCTTGGCTATTGTGAATAGAGCTGCAATGAACATATGGGTGTATGTGTCTTTTTTAAGGCAAGTTGTGTCCAGATATATGCCCAAGAGTGGGATTGCTGGGTCATATGGTAGTTCTATGTGTAGATTTCTATGGTACCTCCATACTGTTCTTCATGGTGATTGTACCAGCTTATATTCCTACCAACAGTGCAGGAGGGTTCTCTTTTCTCCACACCCCCTCCAGCATTTGTTATTTGTGGGCTTGCTAATGATGGCCATTCCAACTGGTGTGAGGTGGTATTTCCTGGTAGTTTTGATTTGCATTTCTCTAATAACAAGTGATCTTGAGCATTTTTTCATGTGCTTGTTGGCCATCTGTATATCTTCCTTGGAGAAATGTCTGTTCAGGTCTTTTGCCCATTTTTCAATTGGGTTGTTGGCTTTTTTGCTGTTGAGTTGTATAAGTTGCTTGTATATTCTAGAGATAAAGCCCTTGTCAGATGCATCATTTGAAACTATTTTCTCCCATTTTGTAAGTTGTCTTCTTGTTTTCTTTTTGGTTTCCTTTGTTGTGCAAAAGCTTGTCAGTTTGATTAGGTCCCATTAGTTTATTTTTGCTTTTATTTCTGTTGCTTTGGGAGACTGACCTGAGAAAATATTCATAAGGTTGATGTCAGAGAATGTTTTGCCCATGTTCTCTTCCAGGAGTTTGATGGTGTCTTGTCTTATATTTAAGTCTTTAAGCCATTTTGAGTTTATTTTCATGTGTGGTAAGACAGTGCGTTCTAGTTTCACTGATTTGCATGCAGCTGTCCAGGTTTCCCAGAAATACTTGCTGAAAAGACTGTCTCTACATGTTTATGGAACCAATCAAGATTTACTAAGTAGTCTCTTATGCAAAAAAAAAAAAAAAATAAGCAACAACAGTAATCCCAGTCATACAGTAGTGTCCTGATCTTCATTGCTTTCTTCATTACAGGCAGGTGGCTAAGTGCTGAACACATAGTATTTTTTTTTTTTTTGTCTTTTCTAGGGCTGCACCTGCGGCATATGGAGATTCCCAGTCCGGGGTCTCATCGGAGCTGTAGCTGCTGGCTTACGCCAGAGCCACAGCAATGCCAGATCTGAGTCACGTCTGAGACCTGCACCACAGCTCACGGCAATGCTGGATCCTTAACCCACTGAGAAAGGCCAGGGATCAAACCTGCAACCTCATCGTTCTTAGTCAGATTCATTAACCACTGAGCCACGATGGGAACTCCCATACTATTTTTAAAAATTTCATTATATATATATATTTTTTTTGAGGTATAGTTGATTTACAATGTCTCAGGTCAGTTTTATATATATATATATGTACACACACACAAGAAGATATATATATGTGTGTGTATGTATATATGTATTCTATGTATATTCTTTTTCAGATTCTTTTCCATTATAGATTATTATAAGATATTGAATATATTTCCTTGTGCTATTCAGTAGGTCCTTGTTGTTTATCTATTTTATATGCAGTGATGTGTATTTGTTAATCTCAAATTCCCAATTTATCCCTCTTCACCCCTTTCCCCTTTGGTAACCGTAAGTTTTTTGTTGTTGTTGTTTTAACTGGCATTTGTTTGTTGTGTAGCATATTTATTTTTTCCCTAAATTTTTTTAAAGTATAGTTGATTCACAGTGCTGTGTCCGTTTCTGGTGTGTAGCAAAGTGATCCAGTCACTTTTTTCTCATATTATCTTCCACCATGTTCTGTCACAAGAGACTGGATATAGTTCTCTGAGCTATATTTTATTTAATCCACATGGTGCAACCCTAATCTCCATCCCACAGACAGAAAAAGAGTGAAGGTGGAACACCACATGAGCTCTTTGGATGATATACAATGCATTTAGCTGTCGCTTTTAAAGAGACGGTCATTCTACAAAACTTTATTGAGCACCTAACATGTGCCACTGGAGACATGGGGACCCTTGGGAGGCAGTAAGCACCCTGATCTCAACAATTTCCCTTCTAAGAGATCATGACATGTGCATATGTAACTCAATATTAAGTGGCTCAAAAAAAACAAGTCAGCTTGCATAGAAATCGCATATCAAACAGCATTTGTCAAAAGCTATGTGTGTAACTCTGATGCCCGATTGTTTCGTAATGGGGACTTGGCAACTACCACGGCCTTTCCTTCCTGCCTCTACCTGTTGTCTTTCTGTCCAACCTCCTTGAATTTCTAGACCTGCTATCTGTACAGACCTGTTTTGTCATGAAGTTACCCGTAAAATGCAGTCTCCCTTGGAACAGTGCTCTTTCCTCTATCTAGAGAGTTCTTTTTTCTTTGGTTTTTTTCATAGTTTTGTTGGGTTATAATTTACTGACCCACACAAAGTATACAATTCAGTGGTGGATATATTCACAGATATGTGCAATGATCAGCAGAATAATTTTTATTTTTGTCTTTTGTTTTTTCAGGGCCACACTTGTGGCATATGGAGGTTCCCAGGCCAGGGGTCTAATCAGAGCTATAGCTGCCGACCTACGCCACAGTCACAGCAATGCCAGATCCTTAACACTGAGCGAGGCCAGGGATCAAACCTGCAAACTCATGGTTCCTAGTTGGATTCGTTTCTGCTGCGCCACGACGGGAACTCCTTTTTTTTGATAGAATAAATTTTAAAACATTTAAACCTCAAAGAGAAATCCTGTATCCATTGGCAATCACTCCTCATTTCCCCAAAAGCCCTAGTCCTTGGAAGCCACCAATCTACTTTCTGTCTCTGTAGATCCACTTATCAAGAGATTGATTATAAATGGAATCATATAACATGTGATCTTTTGTGAATGGTTTCTTTCATGTAGCCTCGTATTTGTAAGGTTCCTTTTTTTTGTTTTGTTTTGTTTTGTTTTTTTTGTTTTTTTTGTTTTTTTTTTTTTGGTAGCATGTATCAGGAGTTCTGTTTCAGACTGTTTTCCAAAAGTAGCTGGACCATTTTACATTCTCACCAGCAGCGTATGAAGGTTCTGCTTTTTCTACATCCTCACCAGCCCTTGTTACATCTTTTAGATTAGAGCCATTATAGCGGGTGAAGTGATAGCTCAACGTGGGTTTGATTTGCATTTCTCTGATAACTAATGATATTGAGCATCTTTTCATGTGCTTATTGGCCATTTATATGTCTTCTTTGAAGAAATGTCTATTCAGATCTTCGGCCCATTTTAAACTGGACTTTTGTAATTGAGTTGTAAGAGCTCTTTATATGTTATAGATATAAGTCCCTTATCAGATAAAACAGGTGTTTTCTCCCATTCTGTGTTTTGTTGTTTTTGTTTGTTTGTTTTTACTTTCTCGTCCTTTTCTTGTACTTTTACTATGTCCTTTGGAGCACAAAAGCACTTAGTATCAATAAAGCCCAATTTATCTAGTTCTTCTTTTGTGTTTTTGGTGTCATGCCTACGAATCCACTGCCAAATTCAAGATTATGGTTTACCCCTATGTTTTCTTTTAAGAGTTTTATGGTTCTCTTACATTTAGGTCTTTTATCCATTTTGAGTTTTTTTTTTTTTTTTTTTTTTTTATGTGGTATGAGGTAAGAGTACAGCCTCACTCTTCTCTTGTAGCTATCCAGTTTTCCCTGCACTATTTGTTAAAAAGATTATTCTTTCTCCATCGAATGGTCGAATGGCCCTGGTACTCGTGTTAAAATCAGTTAACCATAGACAAATAGGTTTATTCATGGACTGTCAATTCTATTTCTTATGTCTATCACTATGTCAGTATCACACTGTTGCTTTGAACCAAGCTGTTACCAATATCACACCGCTGTCGGTCTATTGTTATGACAATACCATGCTGTTACTGTTACTGTTGCTTTGTAGTGAGTTTACAAATCAGAAAGTGGGAGTCTTCTGACTTCTTTTCTTTTTCACCTTTGTTTTGACTATTCTGAGTCCTATATTCCACATGAATTTTAGTATTTGTTTTTCAGTTTCTACAAAGAAGACAGCTAGGATTCTGGTAAGAATTGCCTTGAATCTATAGATCACCTTAAGAAGCGCTGCCATCTTAACACTGTTAAGTTTTCATGTAACACTATTAAATCTTCTGATCCATGACCATAGAATATTTTCCCACTTATTTAGATCTTATTTAATTTCTTTCAACAATGCTTTATAATTTTTAGAGTATAAGTTTTCCCTCTTTTGGGGTAGATATAGTCCCAACTATTTTATTCTTTTAGATACTATGGTAAATGGAATTATTTTCTTATTTCATTTTTAGATTTATCACTGTCAGTGTATAGAAATACATTTTTTTTTCTATGTTGATCTTGTATCCTGTAACCTTGTTGAATTCATTTATTAATTCTAATACTTTTTTGGCAGGGCTGTGCTTGTGGCATACGGAAGTTCCTGGGCCAGGAATCAAACCCAAGCCACAGCAGTGACAACTCCAAATCCTTAAATGTTAGACCACCAGGGAACTCCCTAATTCTAATACTTTTTTTGTTCATGGACTTATTAGCACTTTTCTATACACAAGATCATGTCACCTGTGAGTAGAGATAGTTTTACTCTTCCTTTCCAATATGGATTCCTTTAATTATTGTCTTGCTAATATCTTTGGCTATCATCTAGAGTACAGTGTTGAATATGAGTGGCAAGAATAAATGTCTTTGTCTTACTCCCGACTTTAGTGGGGAGGAATATTGTCTTTCACTCTTAAGTGTGATGTTACCTGCTTCATTCAAGTCTTTGTCCAGTTGGGAGAATTCCCTCCTATTCCTAGTTTGTTGAGAATTTTTATGAGGAAAAGTTGTTAGGTTTTATCAAATGCTTTTTCCATATATATATTAAGCTAATCATGTGGCTTTCGTTTTTTATTCTATTGGTATGATGCATTACATTCATTGATTTGGGGGCATTAAACTAACCTTGCATTCTTAGGATAAATTCTGCTTGTTCATAAATTCTGCAGTACTTTTTATAAGTTGCTGAATTTGATTTACTAATATTTTGTTGAGGATTTTTGCATCCATATTCATAAGAAATACTGGTCTTCAGTTTTTGTTTTTCTTGTAATGCCTTTGTCAGGTTTTGGTATCAGAATCATACTAACCTCTCTAAGAGGGTTCTTGGCCTTCTTCTTTTACTTCTTGTTTTCGCTGCCTTCTCTAGGTCCCCAGGAAACCTTAAATCTCTATTTATGAATATCTATGGGTGGTACTTGATGTAATAGCTGGTCCCAAAACTAATCTGTGCGTGAGAATTTCCTGAGAAACTTTTAAAAATACAAAAATTATTCCAGATTTTAAGAGTCTTTGGAAATGGCACTCGGGACTCTGTGTTAAAATAATCCCAGATGATTCTGGTGATTGGCCAGGTTTGTACTCACTGTTATAAACATGATGTTTGAGCAATGGGCAAGTTTTCTCAGTTGGACTTTGAACACAATGGATGATGAGTCAATGCTGTCATCTGCCTATATCCATTGTTTACAAACTTAAAAACTTGGTTCATAGTGTGAGATACATTTTACATCCTGACCCAGTAGAGAGTCCATACATTTGTGGGTGTGTGTGTGTGTGTAAATTGAAATTCTCTTTTTTTTTTTGCAATAATACTTACTCTTATTACAGAGAATATACTTGGATTTTTTCTTTTCTATTCTGTTCCATCCTCCTTTGTTCATTAAAAGCAATGATTAAAATCCACTACTTAATTTCACAAACAATGCATGGGTTAAAAACTCAGTTTGAAAAGTAAAATCCTAGAATGCATCTCAGAAGCCTTGGCATCCCCCCTATCGCTGCAGTTCTGGAAGCCTCAGCTTCCCCGTCTGAAAAATAAGAGGGTTTTAGATTAGCTGAACTCTAAACTCTTGAATTCTGTACATTTGTTAGGGGGTAAGTGTCCTTTAGTTCTTCGCTGTTAACAGTTCTCTTGCCCTGGCTAAATGTGTTGTGCTTTCCAATCCATCATTAGTTGAATCTCTGTACCCTCTCCAAGTACCCTGTGTCCCTTTTACATCAGAAAGGCCAGAACTGACTCCAACAGATGTGTCCTGTACCAAGGATAACCCAATAAAATCAATCATCTCCTCTCTTCTTACGCTTTTGTCTGCTGTTTGTTCTATCTATTAGAAGCATTAGAGAAAAAAAGAAAAGAAACTCCTTATTAGTCTGCACTAGTAATGTTCTTCTGTTTATTCAGTCATTCAACAAGTATTTATTGAGTGCCTGCTATATGTGTAATGATCTCTGTGTGTTGGATAAATAAAGAAGTCTTAAAGAATTCTTTTTGGTATTATTCTTATTTTTTATCCACACACAGAGATGGAAGAAAGAACAAGGGTTGGCAGAGATTACCACATCATGTTCTAGTTGTGTAACAAACTACCAGTCTCTACTGAGGTGGAGGGTGGGGTGGAGGGATAATGGTGTAATTTATATCATCTATCCGATGGGAGGGGCACTTTCAAATTTTAGCTTGGCTATCAGTAAAGACAGTCTCAAAAACACTCTCAGCTCTGGTGTCAGGATTCTTTTGGATGGAGGTAATGGGAAACCCAGTTTCAACTAGCTTAAGCCCTATAGGTTTTTTCTTTTTTTAATTTACATGCCTTAAAAGTTCAAGATGCTGGCTAAATTCAGGGTATCAATAATGCTGCAAAGGTTTGGTTTCCCCCATTTCTTGACTCTACCTTCCATGATGTTGAATTCATTCCATCTAATTTTCCTCAGCAAATCCAGTTTCTCTCTTATGATGACAAACCTAAACCAAACATCCTCTTCATGTTGAGATTAAAAGCACCTGCTGCCCCTGCATTTTCACTAGCAGAGATGCTGACTCTCACTGACTGGGTCTCATGCCTTCTCCTGAACCAGTCATGGTGGCTGGGAAAATGCAGTGGGCTGGTGGGCTTGGTCTGGGGAAAATGTCCCACCTACCCAGAGGTAGATGTTGAGCTCCCGCCAGACCATGTGGTCTGAGCAAATGAGGGGTGGATGCCCACTGAAAACTGGACTATTCGTGGAGAGGGAGGAATGACCGTCATGGAGGATGGATCCGTCAGATCTTTGGGGATGGGAAGAGATCTATGCAAGTGTCCTCAATTTACCATGTAGAGAATGGGAGTCTTCCAGCAAAAGTGGTCATCTGTGTGACTTTGATTTGGGATTGCTCTTAAATCTTTCTGCCATTCATTCACTTAACAATATTTATTAAGAACCAGATTTATGAAGTGCCAGATATGTACTTGAGATAATCAGTAAATAGTACAAAGATCCCTTACTTATGGTGCTCCCATTCAAGTGGTGGAGGGAGTTGGGGTGTTTAAGGAGATGGATTTTATGTAGAATGATCTGAACAGATTTTTGAGAAAATATTTGAGTGAACACTTGAATAGGGTGAAGGGAGTTGATAGGAAGAGAAAAAGGGCCATTCAGAGACCCTAAGGGGTTATACCTGGCTTATTTGAGGAAAAAAGAATAGGTCAGTGTATCTGGAGTAGAAAGAAAGGGAGAAAGAGTCAAGTGATGAAGGACAGAGATGTAAGGGAGAGGAAGTTCAGATTGGACTTTGAGGATCTTAGCTTTTACTCTGATGGAAGTAAAGAATCATTGCACGGTTTGAATGAATGAGTGCCATCATCTGACATTTAAAAAAGACAACTCTGGAGTTCCCCCTGTGGTACAATGGGATCAGCAGCATCGTGGGCGTGCTGGGACATAGGTTTGATCCTGGGCCAGGCACAGTGGGTTGAGGGTCTGGCAGTGCCACAGCCATGGCTTAGTTTGTGACTGTGGCTCGGATCTGACCCCTAGCCTGGGAATTCCATATGCTGTGGGGTGGACAAAAGAAAAAAAAAAAGGCAACTCTGACTATTTTATTTTGTTTTTGGTCTTTTTAGGGCTGCACCCACAGCATATGGAGGTTCCCAGGCTAGGGGTCCAATCCAAGCTACAGCTGCCAGCCTACACCACAGCCACAGCAAGCAATGCAGGATCTGAACCGAATCTGTGACCTACACCACAGCTCACGGCAATGTTGGCTCCTTAACCCATTGAGCAAGACCAGGGATTGAACCTGTGTCCTCATGGATACTATTTGGGTTCATTAACCACTGAGCCATGACTGGAACTCCCCTAACTCTTCTGATGAGTAGTTGGGGGCCAAAGTGGGAGTAGAAAGATAACCTAGGGGCCATCACAATAACTAAGGTAATAATCAAGAGTCAAGATTGGCTCCAGCCAACAGCAGTGCAGGTCAAGAGAAGTGCACAGGTTCTGGATCTGCTTTTGAAGTTTGAGCCAACACCCTTCACGACAGACTGGATGTGGAATATGAGAGGAAGGGGAGAATCAAGGACGACATCAAGGCTCTTGGTCTGAGAGAGTGGAAGGATGAAGTTGCCATCACCTGAAATGAGAAAGCCTATGTGTGGAGCTGGTTGGGCAGAGAGAGCCAAGGTTATGTCTGAGATGTCTATCAGACATCCAAGTGGAGGTATTGAGTAGGCAGTTGGAAAATGAAGTCTGGAGTTTGGAAGATGAGTCTTAAGGCATATTAGGGAAATAGTCATAATATACAGTGTTTAAAACCATGAGGCTGGGTGAGACCACTGATAGGGTAGCTGCAGACAGAGAAGTAGGCTAATAGCTGAGACAAGGGCCACTCTAACACTATGATAGCTCATTCTATGTCAACCCAACTGGCCCACAGATGCGCAGTTTAAATGTGATTTCTGGGTTTGTTTGTAAGGATGTTTCTGGATGAGACTAACATTTGAATTTATGGACTCAGTGGATTGTCCTCCCCAATGTGTGTGGGTATCAACCAATGCATCGAGGGCCTGAAAAGAACAAAAATCGGAAGGAGAGGAAACTGAGCCCCTTTTCTTGCCTCAGTGCATGAACCAGGACATCAGATCACATCTTCTCTGGCCCTTAGATTGGGGCTTGACACCATCCACTCTCCGGGTTCCCAGGCCTTCACACTCAGACTGAATTATACCATCAAATTCCTGGGTCTCCAGCTTGCAGAAGGCAGGTCATGGGGCTTCTCAGCCTCCATAATTATATGAGCCAATTCCTATTGATTCTGCTTCTTTGGAGAATCCTGACTAATACAAACACTAACGGCAGGAGAAAAGGAAGAACTAGAAAGGGAGCTTGAGATGGAGGAACAATGGAAAAGGAGGAAAATCAGAGGATTGTGCTGCCTGGGTGCCTGATGAAAAATTGTGTCATGGAAGAAAGAATGATTGCCTGTTTCGAGTGCTTTTTATAGGTCAAGTAAGATGAGGCCTGGGAATGGAGCCATTGGGTTTAGCAATGTGGATGTTATCGTGAAAGAAGGCTTTAGGGAAATATGGTAAAATCTGATTGGAATAAGTTTAAGAAAAATTAGAAGAGAAGATTTGGAGATAACGAGTTGACTAAAACAGTAATTACTGGAGTTCCCACCATGGCTCAGTAGATTAAGGATCCAGTGCTGCTGCATCTGTGGCTTGAATTTGATCCCTGGCCTGGGTACCTTCATATGCTGTGGGTGCAGCCAAAAACAAACAAACAAACAAGCAAAAAATATAATTACTTATGATTTTGCAGTTTGGGTAGAGCCCAGCAGGGACCACTGCCCTCTGTTTCACAGTAGGACAGTAGCAGAGATGACTCATCTGGGGCTAGCAACCCACTTCCAAGATTTCTCACTTACCTGCCTAACAAGTTGGTGCTGATTGGTACCTGGGAGCTCAGGTAAGGCTATGGGACAGGAAACTTGATTCATAATGTGAGCCTCTTCTCAAGGCTTCTTGGGCTTCCTCATATCATGGAGGCTAGGTTTCAAGAGAGTGAGTAGCTTTCTTAGTGCCTAGCCTTGGAAGCTGAGGAATGTTATTTCTGCATTCCGTTGGTCAAAGCAGTCACAGATCCAGCTGCGATTCAAGAATAGGGACTCTAAGCTCTACCTCTTGATGGAAGGAGCAGTTTGTACACCAAGGGAAGCACAGAATTGTCTCAGGCCATCTTTAGAGATTAATCACATATATACATACACTTATAACAGGGATATGTATAGAACAGGGATCTTTACCATGAAAATTAAAATGTCTGGACAGAAAAACCCACCAAGAAGATGGCACACCAGAAATGTAAGAAGAGGGCAGAGGTATGGGAGCGTGTCCACCTGTAGCCCCGTTGTGGAACAACTAGGCAGAAACTCTAACCTGCCATAGACCGTATTTACTTGTGTATTTCCTCACTGTATTTTCACCTTCTTCCCTCTTTCCCCTCCTCTACATTCAGAGGATAAAGGAGTAATCTATTCTTTACTCCCATCACCTTGTTTCTCCCACCCGGATTGCTGCTCTTGTCCTTGACAGCAATAGAGTTGCTCTTACCCTTGTGACTTTTTTGACTCAGGATTTCTTTGATTCAAGAAGTGGGAGTCACAAGTACTATTTCATAAAAAGACACAAACCTGAAAGTGGTTTGAAGTTTTCCATGACATATCACGATCCAAGAAAAAGATAGAAGCCGGCACCTGCCTGAAATAAAGAGGAATCATCTAGGGCAAGGGTTGGCAGATCTACCATGTGCTTCCTGTTTCTCTAGGGTCCATGATTAAAAAACATAATGTTTATATTTTTAAACAGTTGGGGAAAAAATTAGTATTTTGTGACACATGAAAATTCTATGAAAGTCCAACTATTAGGGTCTGTGAGTTAAGTTTGATCAGCATACAGCTATGTTCATTCATTTATATATCATCTGCCCACTTTCACATTACAATGACGGAGTTACATCATTGTGACACAGATTTCATGGCTTGCAAAGACTAAAATATTCACTATTTGGCTCTTTACAGAAAAGGCCAGTGAACTTCTGCTTTGGGGGCACCCCATTGGCAGAAATTTGGCTAAATAATATCATCCACATGTTCCCAATCCATTTTCAAATGTCTTCAGGGAAATGGAGGTGGTATCAGCAAATACATCGCTGATAATGTCATAGTGTCATGGAATTCTGCGTGTCCATCCTGGATTAGGTCACCATCCTGGACCCTGATTTCCCCAGATTTTGAGGAGCCTTGACCTGGATCAAGGCATTTGGTACTAAGATGTGTGAATGGCTGCTCTTCTTAGTAAATGCACTAGACTTAAAAAAAAAAGCAGTGCTCTATTTTCCTCTCCCTAATATCTTTTAAGCTCCTGACATTTGGGATCTCTTCTTTGCCAGGGAATGCTCTGAGGAATTGGTAGCAGCAAATGCAAGGCAGAGGAGCTCTGCAGAGTGGCTCATGGTTCTGAGATGACTGGTTCTTTTGTGGATGATGGTGGTTTGCTTGGTAGCCACACAATGGCGTCATTTTCTGCTAGTCATTTTGCCCTTGACTTGTAAGCTGAGCTCTGCTTTCGTTGGTGTTTCTGAACCCCTGCCCCATGAAAAGGTTTGAACTGTGTTGTCCTAAAGGTGGTATGATGCAGAGAGAGGACAAATTTGAGGATCAGAGAGGCAGGGGTTCAAACCCCCAGCTGATTTTCCTTCACAAGTTCTGGATTGTCCTTCACAAGTTCTGTAACCTTCCTGACCCTGGGTTTCTTCATCTGTGAAACAAGGGTGAGAGTACTGCTTACTTCACCGTCGTGAACTCTCTTGGGTTAGCTGTTGCTATAATATCCAACACACACACACACACACACACACACACAGAGAGAGAGAGAGAGAGAGAGAGAGAGAGAGAGAGAGAGAGGGAAGAAGGGAGAGAGAGAGCAAAAGAGAGAAATTTTAATCCTGGGAATTGGACCAAAACATTTTAACTTTGAACTATTTCCTTCTTGGTTGAATGAATCACTGCCCATTATCTTTATGATACAATAATATAAAATGCCAATGAAAGGAGTCGGTGCTTTTTGTTTTAATGGGCCATTACCTCTTCAGGCCTGATTTTCCTCATCTTGCTCCTGAAGTCTGCATTAATTTCAAATTAAGGAAATATTTAGAAGGCCATAGACAAGAGAACAAAAATGCTCTGTTAGTGCACGGCTGACATGGGAACCCGAGGGAGACCTGATAAGAATGACTTTGTAGTTACAAACTCTGGGTCACTGTTGGGCAAGGGCAGGTGCCTGTTTACACTGGGTCATGGTCATGGTGAAGGCCTGGCCCCTTCCTCAGGAAACTGTGGTCTTTAGTGAGAGGTCAGGCAGATGTCACTGCAGAGCTGAGCCCAGGTACCACTTCTAAAGTACAGGTTTCCTAATGCTGGTTTTAAACATATCGTCTTTAAATCTCTTTTTCTTTTCCAATTTCCTCAGCAGGGTTTTGATCCCCCATCCAGACATCAGTAGAGGCATTTCTTTTTATCTTGCTGCGCTGTTTCCCCAGGCATGTCACTAATGGATGAGTTCATTTTTAACCCTCACCTCTGAATCATCTTCTATAAGCTTCAAGGGTGAGGCTGCCCAGACAAAGACGAATATCATGTGATATCACTTATATGTGGAATCTAAAAAAAAAAAAGATAGAAATAGACTTATTGACAAAACAGAAATAGACCCATATACATAGAGGACAGACTTACCAAAGGGGAAAGCAGGGGGGGAAGGATAAATTAGGAGGTTGGGATTAACATATACACACTACTGTATATGAAATAGAAAACCACAGGGAACCATACTTAATATTTTGTAATAACCTGTAGGGGAAAAGAATCTGAAAAAGAATATATAGATATAGATATATAAACTGAATATTTGTGCTGTACACCTGAAATTAACATAATCTCATAGTAAATCAGATTGTGTGTGTGTGTGTGTGTGGAGCTTACTACAAGGCAAATCTGGTCATGTCTCTGACAGGTTTAAAATTCCTCCCTAGCTGTGGAAGTTTTATTTTGTAATTTAATTGTTGTTTTAATTAAAGTTATACATTAACATTGGTTTTTGTTAAAAAGGCAAATAGTAGTACCAGTTTATAGGGAAAAACAGCTGCCCTCTAACCCACCCCTCCCTAACCTCAATTCCTCTCTGTAAGAGGAGGTATTTTCCACTCTTTTGTACTTTTGTTTCACCTCCTTGCCCTTCTTTAGGGCCATACCTATAGTATATGGAAGTTCTCAGACTAGGGGTCAAATCAGAGCTGCAACTGCAGGCCTACACCACAGTCACAACAACGCCAGATCTGAGCCACATCTGCAACCTATGCCACAGCTTGCATCAACACCAGATCCTTGACCCGCTCAGCAAGGCCAGGGATTGAACCCACATCCTCATGGATACTAGTTGGGTCCTTAACCCATTGCACCATGATGGGAACTCCTGTGAGACCCATTTCAGATTTCTGACCTCCAAAACTGTAAGACAATACATTTGTATTATTTATTATACTAGGTTTTTGGTAACTTGTTAGAGCAGCAATAGAAAATTAACAATCCATTTCTTGATTTTTTTTTCTTATTAGTTCTAGAGGTTGTCTACTGATCTGCTGTTGTTGAAAGTGAGGACCTTAAACTGTCTTGTCCATGCCCTCCTCCCACTTTCCCCACTTCTCTTCTCCTGTTCTCCCCTACAGTTACATCATCATTTGTCGATTACAATATTCAATATGGAATATTGACATTGTCATAATAGTGTATTCTGAGCTGAGTCAGGTAGTATACTATGATGACATTTCTATTCTTGCACAGCTTTTTCTTTTCACAAGAGCTCATAATCATTTTCTGTGTTTGCTTAGTTTTCTAGTGCTTCCTGTTAATGTATACCCAAACATTTCACCAGAAGTGCGAATCTTCTCTCAACATATTCTAACTCATCCACTGATCTTTTTTATTGTTGTTGTTGTTGTTGGAAAGTTTTCTATTTAAAAAACATTTATTATAGTCTATTTACAATGTTCTGTCACTTTCTGCTGTATAGAAAAGTGACAAAGCTATACATACATATATATTATATATATGTACACATATGTATAAATGTGTGTGCATATATAAACACACACATTCTTTTTCTCACATTATCTTCCATCATGTTCCATCACAAGTGTTTGGATGTAGTTCCCTGTGCTATAGCAGGATCTCATTGCTTATCCACTCCAAATGCAATAGTTTGCATCTACTAAACCAAAACTCTCAGTCCATCACACTCCCTCCCCCTCCCCCTTGGCAACCACAAGTCTGCTCTCCATGTGTATGAGTTTGTCTCTTTTCTGTAGGTAGGTTCATTTGTGCCATATATTAGATTCTAGATATAAGTGATATTATATGGTATTTGTCTTTCTTTTTCTTCACTCAGTATGAGAATCTCTAATTCCATCCATGTTGCTGCAAATGGCATTATTTTGTTCTTGTTTATGGCTGAGTAGTATTCCATTGTGTATATGTACCACATCTTCATAATACATTCATCTGTTGATGAACATTTAAGTTGTTTCCATGTCTTGGCTATTGTGAATAGTGCTGCAATGAACATAGGGGTGCATCTATCTTTTTGAATGAAAGTTTTTCCAGATATATGCTCAGGGGTAGAATCACTGGATCATATGGTAGTTCTATATTTAGTTTTATGAGATACCTCCATAGTGGTTGTACTAATTTACATTCCCACCAACAGTATAGGAGGGTTCCCTTTTCTCCACATCCTCTCCAGAATTTGTTATTTGTATACTTTTTTTTTTTTTTTTGTCTTTTTGTCTTTTGTCGTTGTTGTTGTTGTTGTTGCTATTTCTTGGGCCGCTCCTGCGGCATATGGAGGTTCCCAGGCTAGGGGTTGAATCGGAGCTGTAGCCACCGGCCTACGCCAGAGCCACAGCAACGCGGGATCCGAGCTGCGTCTGCAACCTACACCACAGCTCACGGCAACGCCGGATCGTTAACCCACTGAGCAAGGGCAGGGACCGAACCCGCAACCTCATGGTTCCTAGTCGGATTCGTTAACCACTGCGCCACGACGGGAACACCTTATTTGTATACTTATTAATCATAGCCATTCTGACTGGTGTGAGGTGGTATCTCATTGTAGTTTTAATTTGCGTTTCTCTAATATCAAGTGATGTTGAGGTTTTTTTTCGTGTGCCTATTGGCCATCCATATGTCTTCTTTGGAGAAATATCTATTCAGGTTTTCTGCCTATTTTCCAATTGGATTGTTTGTTTTTTTTTTTTGAGTTGTATGAGTCATTTGTGTATTTTTGAGATTAAGCTCTTGTTGGTTGCATTGTTTGTAACTATTTCCTGATCTTTTAATTTTATCCTGTGTCTGTGTGTGTGTAGACATCCTTCATCTCTTTTTGTTGCTTTCCATCCTGTCACCCCAGGCAGGTCTGTCTGCCCTCTGGGCTTGCTACTTGGTGGTCACCCTCTAACATCTTAATCACCATGTGGGGGTCCCTTTTCTCCCTTGTTGGGGCCCATGATCTTAAATCTAATTTCTTCCTCTTTCTGCTTTGTTACATATATATGTTACACACATTCACTGAAGCTTCCAGAGAAAAAGAAGCATGAAAAGTGTAGCTTGGAGAACTTGCATATCTAAGAAGATCATTAGTTCACCCTCAAGCTCAACTGAGTGCCTGGTTAGATATATAATTCTAATTTGGAAATCATCCTTTCGCAGAATTTTGAAAGCTTTGCTTATGGTCTAACAGTTTGAGAAGCCTGATGCTTGAGTCTTTAAAAGTGATTTTTCTCCCCACAGTTGGCTCACTCTCTCTGCTGGAACACCTATATTCCAGGATGTTGGACCTCCTGGAAGTCTCTTCTAATTTTCTTTTCTGTTTATTTCCTACCCCTCTGGTCTTTCCTTCTTCCTCAACTTTATCTTCCAAAATTGTTATTGCATCTTTCATTTCTGCACTCTGATTTTTGGCTTTAGGTTTTTTTTATTGTTCCTGTTTTATGACCACTCCTTTTTTTATAACTTCTGATTCTTATTTCATGGGTAAAATAATTTCTCTTGACTTTCTGAGAATAGCAGTTATAGTGTTCTTAAAAAAAAAAGCTTTGCTTTGATTTCCCACAAGTTTATTTTATTTTATTACTTAATTAATTTTATTACATTTATAGCTGTACAACAATCATCACAACCAAATTTTATAGCATGTCCATCCCAAACCCTCAGTGCATCCCCCCACCCCTCAACCTGTCTCCTTTGGAAACCATAAGTTTTTCAAAATCTGTGAGTCAGTATCTGTTCTGCAAAGAAGTTCATTGTGTCCTTTTTTTAGATTCCACATGTCAGTGATAGCATTTGATGTTGGTGTTTCATTGTCTGACTTCACCTAGCATGATAATTTCTCATTCCATCCATGTTGTTGCAAATGCTGTTACTTCGTTCCTTTTAATGGCTGAGTAATATTCCATTGTGTGTATGTCCCAGATCTTCTTGATCCACTCCTCTGTCATGGACATTTAGGTTGTTTCCATGTCTTGGCTATTGCAATTAGTGCTGCAATGAACATTGGAATACACCACAAGTTTATTTTTTAAATTTTGTTATCTTTGGCCTCTGGCTTACAAGCTTTCTCTAGGTTAATGATGCTCATTGATTGTTTATGATTAAGAGTTTTATGTTTGTGTGTGTGTGTATGCACATTATTTATTTGTGCAACTCACTGTAGGTTGATCCACTTTCTTCATTTGGGAACCCTAAACCTTCAGCACTTCTGGATTTTTCCGTCAAGCCAATCAGTTTTCTAGAGAGGTGTCTTTCCATTCTTCTTCCTGGGAAATGGGAGGCTTGCTTCAAGTTCTTTCATTGCTGAGTTGTGGAAAGCAGCTGGGATTTTCATAGTCCACTCCGTGACTTCCAGTTATGATTTTTTGTAGCCCAAAATGTTACTGCTCCAAAAAGACCCACCTCAGATCTCTTTTTCCCACTCACTGTGTGCAACTGTCTCTAAGTATTAGATGCTGTTGTCTCTGAGAGTGGGCACCTGTGACTTTTCTTGGGGGAATTTCCCATATGATACTGGAGCACTTTGCTGATATGTGCAGAGTTGCAATGCCTAGGAGTTTACACTGACCTTGCCCCAGCCTGAGCAGTCCTTGACCAATGATTTTCAGGATGGGTATGAAAGCCTGGCGAGTCCTGGCTCAGGATGGGCAGCTCTGAAGCTTTCCTTACCTTTAGGGTTTTGTGGCGCTTTGCTTGAAATTCCCCCCACTTGCTTAGATCCCTCCCTCTTTCCTTTCCCTGGACTTCCTTACTCATCTCCCCTGAACCACTGCTGTATTGCTTGCCTTCCTCTCAAGGACTTTTCAGGGAACTTGATCTAAGACATCCCATTTCCTATATGGTACCCATGCCTGAAGACCCTCTCCAGGGCATCTTATTTCAAGTGTCTGACAGCGTGTCAAGTGAAGAAAAAGTTACACACAGAATATGTAGCTCCAAATGTAGCTTAGGTCTCAGATGGAATTTATCAGAAGGTAGAATTTGGTTTGTTAGAAGAGCTCCTTAGTAAGTAGTAAGTTCACCATCCCTGAAGGTATACAAGCCAAGGCTAATGCATGCTTGATGAAGTGCTTGAAGGTAGGGATTCAAACAATTTGTGGGGAGGCTGACCTCAGATTCTGGGGCATTTGTATTTCAATATAGGACCTCTGTAATGAAATAGTATAGTGTAGAAGCTACAAAACCTCATTGGGGAAGCAAATTTTCAATTTGGAAGATTTGTTTCAGTACCGTGTGGTACTCTTTTGATATTGTGAGTATAATTAGAGCTTGTAAGATTGCAGCGAGGTGCCCATGTATTAATTTTTCAACAGCGATTCAAGCTTGATTAAAAGAGTACCTAAACAATTGCAGTAAAAATGCATTGACAGTAAATGCTTTGTGTGCTGTTGGCATTTCTCTGACTCACTTTCATTACCAAGAATGTAAGTCAGAATTAAACATTCACATGCTTCCAGAATCACGTGCCTGAAGCTCATTGTTCCTGGGATCTGTTTGTCATCTCCCCAGTGGCAGTGTGTACACACAGAACAGAGTTTGCTGATTCAGCCCCTCTAGTCCCTTTGCAGCTCTCTGACCCAACAACCTGGCATTGTTTCCAGCCCTGAAGACAGTCAGGCCGAGAGCACTGGTGATTTCACTTTTGCATAGTTGTAAAGACTGAGGGTATGCCTCTGTCAATGAAGACTGAGATTGGAAACTCAAGGTCAGGTGCAAGGAGCTATTGTCCCCATTACCCCAAGTCATCCCTCATAGTTGTGGAGAATTTAGGCTGGAGTAGTAATTCCATCAGCACATGAGATTCTTGGGTATTTATTACTCAAGTTCTTAAAAACCTAGATGAAAGAAGCACAAATAACCAATTTTTGTAACTTTTAAATGATAAGAAGTTTCTCTTTCAGAAAATAAATATTATAGTCTCTACCTCCATTTACTTTATTTTATTTTTTTGCATTGCAAAAAGTATGGCATAACCTGTAAAGGGCAAATAAGCAAGCACACTGACAGTGCACAAAGAAGCTAAAGGTCCTTCAGTCTTGCCTGACTCTAGAAGCACTAATGCCAGGAGGATTTGCTCTAATTTCTGCCTTAGATTCTTTTTAAAAATATTTTTAATTGAAATATAATTGATGTACAATATTATGTACAATCTACACTATATTCAGATTCTGGACACTGCAGGTGCACTGCGTTAAGCACCTTCCCTTGTGAAATGGGGAATACATTGAGTAACTGTTAGATTCCTTCCTTCTGCTCATTTGGTCAATCCATCAGAAAAGAGATGTTGAGTCTCCACTACTGCCAGAGACCTTTCTAGGAGTCAGGATACCCGATAATCCACAATACAGATGTAGCCCCTGTCCTTACAAGCCTTCTGTTCTAAGGAAGGAGGCAGCGTGATATAAGATGTCAGTTGGTAAGGAGAGCTCTGATGACAAGTACAGCAGAGGAAGGGACATGTCAGGAGCTGCTCTTCTAGAAGGGTGGTCAGGGAAGACTCTTTAAGAAGTTAAGGAGAATGAGGTGAGGAAGGGAATGGTCCAGGGTGACCTTGTTCAGACAGATGGCGCATAAGTGAAAAGCCCTGAGGTGGGTACGTGCTTGATACATTGAAGGAAGAACAAAGATACCAATACACTACAGGGGACATGGCAGAGAGATTGCAAGAGAAGTAGAGGGGACCAGCCACACCAGGTCTGTGGGTCCATGGAAAAGAGTCAGGTTCTCCTCTGGTGAGGTGGTGAGTCCTGGGAGAAATTCGAGTAGGTGTGTGATATGGTCTGATTTGCATTTCAGGAACCAGCTGGCTGCTGAACTGAGGATGGACTAGGAGGACATGTTGGAAATACGGGCCAAGTTCTCATGTTCTTTTACTCTTCATGAGAGAGGTGATGGTAGCATAGGCTAAGGGCAGTGGTGTGACTCAGGATTTATTTTGAAGATGTGATTGACCCATTTAGGGGATAAGAGGAGCCATAGGTGATGTCACGACTTTCAATCTGTGAGCTATTGACTCATGGAGCCATTTACTGAACCTGGGCAATGTGGCTGAAACAACTCTACAAATTATGATTCAATTTCACTGGAATGGATAAAGCCACTGTTTATGGGACACTCTACTGGCAACTGGAGATGCACGTGATCTCCTGCGTCTTTGATGTCTGGTCAGCAATCTTCCCCAACTTTTGGTACAGAGAGTTTTGCTAGACGTTAATGTCATTGAGGATAATCCCTCTAAGGCGGGCCCTCACATTCTTGAATTCTGTCTTTAGACTTCAAAGTCCATGGGCATATCCTGGTCCTTGTCTTCTCCATTTCTGTAAATATAACTTTTAGACACCTTACCCTCTGCTCACAAAATCCTATTGGCTCTACCCTGTCCTTAGCTTCCAATAAACCTACCTTTTGAGCTCTGCAAGCCCCGCTCTCTGTACAGCCCTCCCTCCCTACCTGTGCAACAATACCCTCTCTCACCTGGCACGGACCACATCATTTGTGACTTTTATGCAGCACCTTTGGTGCCCCCCCTCCCTGAAACCAGTCTCCAACACTGAATGAATCAAATTCTCAGCCTTTCCTGTTCTTCTTAAGCTAAGCTCTCTCTAATCTTGATAGAGAGGCTTCCAGATATGATTAATGTGATTCTGAATTCAGCTGGACCTTGCTACCCATCTGCTATCTTTGTCTCTATCTGTGGTGGACAGATCCTTCGGTGACTCCCAGTGATCCTGCTCCTATTGCTCGTGCTTTTATATGAGGTCTTCCCCTTGAGGGTGGACAGAACCTGTGACTTGCCTCTAACAATGGGATACAGCAAAGGTGTTGGGATGTCACTCCCAGGAGTGTGTACCATTATGCATTAATCCCCCTTAGCACACTGCAGGCAGGGACTCTCCTTACAGGCTTGATGGAATGAGTGACCTGTTGAAGAAGTTCATGTGGCAAGGAACTGCAGGTAGCCCCTAGGGTTCAAGGATGGCTTCCAGCAAGAGCTGGGGTCCTTGGTCACAGAGCTACAAGGAAATGAGTTTTGACAACAACTTGAATAAACTTGGAAGCAGATTCTTCCCCAGTCACATTTCCAGATGAGAACACAGCCCAGGCAAACACCTCAATCGTATCCTTGTGAGACCCTGAGCAGAGAATCCTGGACAGCCATGTTCATATTCTTCACCCACAGAGGCTGAGGCAGTAAGTGTGCATTGTTTTAAGCTACTAAGTTTATGGTAATTTGTTATACAGCAGTTAGGAAAGAATACAGAATCCATGATCCCTTTCTCATTTGCAAGGGATTTGTTTCAACCTTTGCCTGCTTCTCTTCATGCCTCTACTACATGCCAGGGCTAAGTAGAATGGTCTTGAGAGCAGAGAAAATGAGAAACTCGGCTATAAATTCCATTACCTTTCTTCTCCATCACTTCCAAACGTATCCATATGTCCTCCCATTCTCCCTCCTTGTCTCCACCCCTGGACCAGCCTCTCCAACTGTCATTGGACTCAATCTTCCCAAGTCACCCCAGGACCTTGTTATACCCTCTCTTCCCTGTCTATTCAGTTATCACCCCTCAACCTGCTTCTTCCCTTCAGCGTCTCTGCAAAGCTCCCCTCCCTCTCCTCAGAGAATCAAATAGTAAACACACACAAAACAAAACAAGTTCCCTTGGCCTTGCTCTTCTGTCAAGGTGTAGTTCTTACTTTCTCACTCTCTTTACTACAGAGTTCTCTACCAAGTAGAGTCCGTGTGTCATATCCTGAAACCTTGCATCGCTCCCATTCTCAAACTTGCCGTTTGTCCCCATTACCTCACTGAGGATGCCCTGAGTAAGGACAGCCCATAGGCTTCTAGAAGTCGCTGGATTTTGCTCATCACTGCCTTCTGGAACATTTCCCCAGCTCATGTCAAACTACTCTCAGGGGTGTTCCCCTGTGTGTCTGTGGGTTTCTTCTCAGTTTCCTCTGTGGTTTCCCTTTCTACTGTCCTCTGTTATCATTTGGGATTTAAAAAAAATAAAGTTTCTTTGTAATTAATCAAGAAACCCTCACTCCTAAGTTTTATCTGCTGCCTTTCTCTGGTACAGTTAATCCCTATGGAAATTCTTAGAAGTGATTCTTCAATTCTTAATTATCTACTCTAAACCATGTGGGGTTATTAAGAGATTTCCTCCATAATGTATTTTCTCATTTGTGCCTTTCACTAATAGAAAACTATGTTAATTAGAATTGGAAAAATTTTGCAAATGATTCCTCAAACTTTTCTGTTTTCATGAGGAGAGAAAGGGTGCTGTTTTCTGGGGGCAGAGGAGAAGGAGAAGGGCCATGTATGAAAATAGAGTAGAAAAGAAATAGATTAGGGAGCTCCCATTGTGGCTCAGTGGGTTGCAAAACTGACTAGTATTCCTGAGCATGTGGATTCAATCCCTGGCCTCATTCAGTGGGTTAAGGATCCGACATTGCTGTGAGCTGTGGTGTAGGTTGCAAATATGGCTCAGATCCCATGTTGCTGTGGCTATGGCATAGGCTGGTAGCTCAGCTCTGATTCAACCCCTAGCCTGGAAACTTCCATATGCCACAGGTGATAAAGAAAAAAAAAAAAGAAAAGAAAGAAAAGAAGTAGATTACACTGACACTCAATTTTTGATGGATTGATTGATTAGTTGAATAGTGCCATTTTGTTCACCTGGCCTGTTCATACCGAAATTCTATTCTGTAGTTTCAAGGATAGTTTGTTTCACATTTTAATATTTTGATAATTACAGAAATTTAACTTAGGCATTTAAACCAGTACAATTTTCCCAACTAATCTGAATTTATTAGTAAGTAAACTTTTATGGATCGTTTACTATGTCTGTGGCATTCTGCCCGTCTTGTGGGTAGGCATCATGAGATGAACACACAGATCTAAAGAGCTCTGAGCCAGTGGCAGAGACAAAGTGCAGATGTAACCCCTGTGCAGAGATAGTGCTGCTTTGATTTTGCCCCAGGGTTGCCTCTCACTGGTACAGAGAAAGCCCACATTTCCCAGCATTCCTGGCAGGGAGTTGCTAAGTCCATGACTGAGTTGAATTGGGGCCAGGAGCTCTCTCTATGTGGCACTTCCTCCTCTGGCATCGTAGGCCAAGATCTTTGCCGTCACCTGTGTCATCACCTTCAGCCAGCTTAGCTCCACTCCAGGACTCTGGTGATCTGCTTATTCCTTTTAGAGTAATGTATTTGCTACCAACTGCTGCTCTCATCATGGCTGGTTCATAATAATAAGGAGTAGCTACTGTTAATTGAGCACCTACTATGTGTAGGAGCTGGCATCTGCCTCCAGAGCCTGTGCTCTTAACAACCATCCTTAGCTCCCTACACCTGCCTGGCATAGGCACTCAGCAAAGGGTGGTTTGTGTTTTTTGAGTTGCATGGAAAGGAAAATGATTGGAGGACACAAGACAGGTGTCTGCATGTAATTTAGAGCGAAGCTTCATTCTTGGAAGCTAAGCCTCCTGGAAGGAGCTGGAGACATCACTCCCATCAGTCCCCAAGTGAGCCGTGCGGTCCTCCAGGCTTCATTTTGCTTCAGAGTGAGCTGGCTGTTCTGACAATGCTGTGTTGTCTCTGTCGCTATCGGCTGACCGCCCCAGCGAGCGCACAGCCTCTGTGACTCCAGCCTTATCTCCGAACAGGACACCCTCCTCTGCACATCATTGAGCCGCTTGTGATGCCAGCTCCGCTCCTCAATTGAGCTCTATTCGTCTGTGACCTCTGGCGGGAGCAGAGAAGGGACAGGCCAGCTGCCCCTTTTCCACCTGAGTGGCTGTGATATGAAGTCCCACTTTGGAACACTGAGATGCCCTGAGCCTGGCTGGGCCCCCGGGCACCCGCACCCCTGCATGAAAGGCCCTTCTTGTTCTGCAGAGTGCGGCCAACTGTGAGAGAGCCTCTAAGGTGCTTTTCATGTGGCCGCATCCAGCCGCTCCCCTCTGCATTTTAATAGTCAAGTTAAAGGTAACTTGATAGGCAGATATGCTGGGAGCCTGGGAAGAGGGCTTATACTCATTTATCCCTACTTTTAAATTTTTATTTATTTATTTATTGCTTTTTAGAGCCACACCTGCAGCATATGGAGTTTCCCAGGCTAGGGGTCTAATCAGAGCTACTGCTGCTGGCGTCGTACACCACAGCCATGGCAATGCCAGATCTGAGCCGAGTCTGCGACCTACACCACAGCTCATGGCAATGCCAACTCCTTAATCCACTGAGCGAGGCCAGGGATAGAACCTGCAACCTCATGGATACTAGTTGAGTTCACTAGTTGGGTTCGTTTCTGCTGAGCCACGATGAGAACTCCCTAATCTTTTTTTTTTTTTTTTAAGAGTATAATCAATTTACAGTGTTGTGTCAATTTCTGCTATCATTGCTAATTTCCCCCCTGCTTTCTTAAATATCTCAATGAGCAGTGTAACAAGCAGCTAAATTTACTTTATGGCAAGACACTAAAGCCCCTGAAATATAATTCGCTTATGTCAGATTTTCCCAGATTTATCTTGTCCAATCCATACATAGCTTCACAGTTGATCCAATAAGCCATGGGGTGCAGATCACAGGACCCTGCTTATCATCTCATTGTGCGGTCTCTGCTATCTGCCAGGCTTTAGTGCCTCCTAGAAAAAGCCAGGAAGATGAATCAGTTCCTTAAGTGGAAGGTGAATCAGTTCCTTAAGGAGATGCAAGGGTACTGGAGAATAAATTGAATTTTCATTTTACTTTGGATGTTGCTGTGGCTGGTGGGAATTTGCTCTCCTAGGAAATCCTTGCTGGGTGACCTTGGCAGAGTCACCTTCCTCTCTGAGATTGAGCCTCTAGTCTGTAACAGGAAGGGTCTTTGTACACTAGGGCTGGAGATCAGCTTTGGGAGAAATGTATACTCCCTTTGAGGTTCAGGTTGGTTCCAGAGTGACCAACTATCTGGGTTTGCCTGGGACTGATGGACTTCCTTGGACACTAACATTAGGAAAGTCCTGGGAAAATATGGAGAGTTGGTCATATGATTGCTAACGATTTTATCTCATCTTTCTGAATTCTTTTAATAGTAAAAGCCAGAGGATTTGTGTAACATTTGTGTTTTTAGTAGTAAAAGTCTGTTCTTGGTTAGTGGCATTTCTGTCTTTTTCAGACTGCTGGACACTTTCTATGGCAATGGTGGCAGCCATAGACACTGCAACTGTGCTTCTCCATCAGGGAAATTTGTGCTCACAGAGCCTAGGGAGTGAGTCCATCATGACTGTCTAGGGTCCAGGATGCCAATTGTCCTGTAAGAAGAGTGATTTCATCCAAGACACCAGGAGCATCCCTGCTGAGGAGCCCTGGATCTGGCCAGGGTCCTGCCCTCATTCCTGATCTGCTTCTTGATGGGTTGGTAGTCCAGTCCATTGGGAGAAATGCAGCCAGTCCTGAGGGTGATGGGGAAGCTACTCTGTAATAGAAGAGGTGCCTCCACATTATTCACCCATGCATTTATGTCAGGGAACATTTATTGAGCACTTGCTATGCATTCTGGGAATCAAGTGGTGAATAAGACATAGTCCCATCCTTATGTTGCTTCTAGTCTAGCAAGGAAAGCAGTACCAAAGATCTAAAGAGGGGAGTTCCCATCGTGGCTCGGTGGTAATGAACCTGACTAGTATCCATGAGGATGCTCATTTGATCCTGGGCCTTACTCAGTGAGTTAACAGTCTGGCATTGCTGTGAGTTGTGGGGTAGGTCACAGACTTGGCTCAGATCCTGCGGTGCTATGGCTATGATGTAGGCTGGCAACTGTAGCTCCAATTCTACCCCTAGTCTGGGAACCTAGGTCACAGGAGTGCAGACCAAAAAAAACAGAAAAAAAAAAAAAACCCAAAGCAAAAAATAACCAAAAACCAACCAACCAAACAAACAAAAAGCTGAGGATTGCTAGGAGAAAGGACACCCAGGGTGATGGGGAGCCCAAGGCAGGGCAGCTATCTTCATCCAGGGACAGTGAAGAAAGGAGTGCAGGAAATGACTGTCCCCTGGCACCTCCCCTTGGGTAGCTAACAGGCAGCATTATGAACAGTTCCAAAATAGTGCACTGGATTACGCCAAACCCTGCTCTTCCCACACTCTTCCCCATCTAAGAAGAAAGCAGTTCCATCCTTCCATGGCTCAGGCCAAAATCTTTGCAACATCCTTTCTCTCCCATCCCACACCCAATCTGTCAGTAAATTTGGTTGGATAAACCTCACAGTGGAATCCAACCCCATCTCCCCACCTTCCTGTTACAGCCATCATCTTGGCTCACCTGGCATTTTGCAACAGTCTCCTAAGTGGACTCTGGGTTTGCCCACTTACAGCCTGTTGTCAACACAGCTGCTGGAGTAGCCCCTTGAAGGGCATGCCTCTTGCAATAATAGCAACAGTAAACACAAGTTCATATACCTCTAAGGATGTGCTAGCTAGCCATGTCATTGCTTTGTAAGCAAATTAATACAATAATCCTATGAGGTGAGTATTGGAGTCAGTTCTGCTCTACTGTGGCATATGCATTCCTAAAAATCAGTGTGCAAAATACATAAATACTACCCTAGGTATGGCACTTTCCCTTGGAAAAGACAAAATGTACCTGTCAAAGGGAAGAGTCAGGGTCAGCTTGTGAGCTTATCCCAAGTGGGAAAATGTTGCTCGAAATGATAAAAATAATAAATAATGTGTGTACACGTCCAATGTGTGTGGTATTCATCATGGACCAGACACTAGGGTGGTCTCTTTACTCAAAGTGGGACTGAAAAAGCAGAGGTGGGTATCTGTGCTCACCATTTTACAAGTGAAGTGAAAGAGGCACAGAGTAGCTGACTGCCTTGCCCAAAATCACACAGCAGAGCAAGGATGCGAATCTGGATGGTGTCACTAAATCGTCACACTGCTTAGAATGATCTTCCTTTCAGCAAATGGAATGTGATTTTAGAGCAAAGGGACTTGGGATTCATGTGGATCACTTTGTCATTGAAGAGAAGGGCAGTGGCTTGCCCACATCCACACAGCCACCCCGGGCCAATGTCCTCCCTTCCCAGCCTAGTGCTGTTCATCTTGCCACTGCACCTGTTAACCGTGATGGCTGGTGTCCCTGAAATGGACAACCACCTAAGGGCAGTTGAGATGAACTTTTATCTTCAAGGACTTTGAGATCTTGGGCACTTTTCCAAAAAGAAAAACGCTTCTTAACACCCACAACATGTGGTAGCAATAACCTCCCCTTTCTGAGCGTGTTTGAAACTTGACAGATCTCTGGGTAATTACCACATCATTTGGTAAACGAGCATTACCCACTGGTCTCTAAGGAGTAACTCAATGCCGATCCCTTGTCACAGCCCTGAAACCGACCCCAGCCAAGCACTGGCTTCTGCCATCCTTGTGCCTCCCACAGTGGAGCCACGGCAGGGACAGTGAACAAACGACCAGCTGTTGGAGGGAAGGGGGTTTGCTCAGACTGTCCCTGCCCTGAAGGGCTTCACTCTGCAAGGTGATTGTTGGCTCCTGGGGAAGGAGGGCCATGTCCCACTCACCTCCCTCCCACCTCGGTGGACGGTGACAGACAGAGCGCTGAGAACACTCTCTGGGCTCCTGGATCCGGCAGAGCATGGCCAGAAGGGGCAGATGTTGGAGTCAAAAGAGGTTTGGCCTCTAGAGGAAAGACTTTAGGCATATCCTTGATCTTCTTTGGGTCCTGGGATCATGGGGAAATAGGAAATAGATAAAACCTACTTCACAGGTTATTATGAGAATGAAGTTAGGTTAATGAAAGGGCCAGAGTGAAATATTTTCAGCCTTGCAATCTGAATGGGGTCTAGGGTCTGTACATCTCTATTGTCATGGCTCAAAGCAGCCATAGACAATATGTAAACAAAGGGGCATTGCTGAGTCCCAATAAAACCTCATTTACAAAAATAGGTGCGGTGGGAATTGACCTGCGGGCTGCCCCTCTGATAGAGCATCTCGCTTAAAATCTGGCACATGCTTGGAACTAAGGAGAACCTATTGTTATTACTCTTTCATTATAACTATTATTACTATTTCTATTACTACTAACACTCTGCCTATTCCACCACTGTGGCTGGATAACCATGGCCAACCTTGATGCTGTGGTGGTGCCAAAATAGAGTAACTTGCTCAAAGCATCTAGCTGGGATTCCAACCCAGACAATACGGCTTCAGAGCCCAGATAACTTCTAAGGGTACTCGGAGAATACTGTATTGTGATCATTTATTACATGATTCTGTAACACGCTTCTTGGCCTCTCCTTCAAGTGTGATGCCTTCCTGAGGATGCTGGGCACTCTCCTTGCTTGGTCTGCTGCAGAGCTGGCCGGGCCACTGGCCTGGTCCTGTCCTCACCTGGGGCAGAGTCTTCTCCCAGGGCACTCAGCTCCCCATCCTCAGCTCTAATTGCAGGCCGACACGGGAGATGTTTGGGGCACAGCTAATTGCACGCTAGCACCTGGGTCACTCTCATTTACTGGCACTAATTAAATGACTTCAGCGCCAGGGGTGCCCATTACCTAGCTGATTACGTTGCCTCTGCCCATTAACAGTAAAATTACTAGAGCCTGGAAAAGGTCTGCTGGGAGAGAAATAACTTAGTCGGGTGGGACAATGATTTCATTTTTACTATGTATTACGTCCTTTAAAACAAACAACTTGTAGACATCATTTCATTTTGGAACCCTCTTTACTAACCGCCCCCCCCATCCAAAATCTGGCAGATCTAGGTGATGGTAAAATTTCCATTTCAAGTGAAATTTTAATTTCTCATGGATGTATTGCCATCTTTCCACCACTGGGTGTATTTCCCTCTGTGTTTAGGGCACTGCATCTCCTTTGAACTTGTCTCCAGCGCCTGCCTGGTATGTGCGGGGGTTTGCGAGGCCAGGGAGTGGGCTTTGCTCCCTTCCCAGTGACCTTACAGTGGCAAATTCAATCAGAAAGACAAAACGATCCATTCCTTGCTGGAGGCATGAAATACCAGCCCTGGGGAAGGAGACACAGGCGTACCCTCTTGTTGGGCCGCCAGCTGAGCAGGATGATCTAATGGGTCTTTTCCACATCTGACATGTGATTCTCACACACACACACACACACACACACACACGAGTGTGGTTCGCAAGTGAGCCAGGCCGGGGCTGACCAGAGAGAACAAACCTTGCCTTATTTCCATTGTATTCTCATCTTTATAGGCTGGGGTCCTGGGTTCTATACATTCTTTCGTTGAGCACATGGGGGGAGATGAGTTTTCCATGCATGGCGGGTATTCTTTGAGGCCACACAGTCTGCTATTTCTGAAACCAAAGCTGGGCCATCAGCCTCCGCTGGGTTTTATTGGGAAACATCAGCATCCTCCGTGCCACTCGCCCATCAGAGGTGGAGAGCGAGCTAGCTCGGGCCAGATGGCATCTCTGCAAGCTCCCGGCTCCCAGATGCAGCTAGGTGGGGCGGGAGAGAGGGATGCAGGCAAGGTTTATGGGAGCCGATCAATCCAGAGCAGGAAAGCGGGCGAGCTCTGGATAAAAATAGCACGCGTATGAACTCCTGCCCCCCACTCCTTAATGACTTCTCCGCTGACTTGTGTTTGGCTCCGGGAGGAACAGCGGGCGCCGAGAACTGTTGCTCAACTGGGGCGAAATGGAGGGAGCCCGCCTGCCAGGTGGGTTTTCCAAGCCCTCACAGCTCTAAACTTCTCCACATGTGAACAAGTGTTTACAGTTTTAAAGATGTGTTGAGTAATTGCACATGCAAGCTATCTCCCCTTTAATGCACACAGCATGTTCCAGGCTCCCCGAGAACACCCTGGTTGACAATGAAATTGTTTGCCTTCCCTGTGTCCAGGCTTAAGGAGGCACTGGTTTGTGTTGAGATATAATTGGTAGCACTTGTGCCTTTGTAGTTCTTTTTTAGCTACTGAAAATTACTGGCTTAATCCACTCTTTACTTTCCCGGATTAGAGAGCGAAGCCCCACGGAGCCCTCTTCACACTAGAGAACAGCGTGGCCATTCTTAAAACTGACTTTGAGGCTCCCCTAATATCTCGGAAGGCTGGTGAAACAGCAAGAAGACGATAACAGCATGATTCGCCTTTGCGTTCTCTCCATTTTCAGGAACTTGGGATTTCCCCCCAGAATAATATAATAATTGTTCTTTTGCTACTGGAAAGTCATTGAAAACCTTCCTGTTTTTACAGATGGGTTGCTCCCCCGCCTCTTAATTATTCCTTGCTCTCTTTATTTTCCTGGGAAAATAGCTGGTGTCACCTCAGGGAGACAGGCAGGGCATTCTGCTTTGCTTGTTATTTTTTATAGTGTTCTTTGTCTTCTCTCTGGCTTCCAGCAAAACACGGCCAAAATGGTTTGGCAGATCACTTTGCATTAGCAAAACTCTGTGTCAGCCACAACCAAGGCCCAGAGTAAAGGACTAGCGTCAGCGTGCAAGTTGGAGAAATGTACCAGGCCCTGAAAATGTCTTCCCATCAGCTTCCGCAAAGGGATTCTGTGGGCAACAAGACCAGTGGGATGGATGACACGTTTCCGCTGCCTGTCACCTGCCTGCTGGTCCCCTGGCTGCTCCGGGATCTCCCCATCTCATCTGACAAATGATGGAAGACCATGACCTGGCCGGTGCCTATCAGTTGACTTCAGGGCTGTATTTTCCAAGTTGAAAATGCTTTTACTACTGTTTTGCAATTTTCCCCACTGAGCACTTTGGCATCAGAGGAAGAATCTCTGAGAAGTGGGGCCCAGGGGAACTGTATCCTCTTTCCCAGTTTGGCAGCTCTGTCTCGGCTCCAGACACCCTGCTGACATGGATTTCATTTCTCCTCCAGCCCTTCCGTGAAGTCAGACACACAGATCCCCACCTGAGGGATGGGCACCTGTTTGGAGAACAGACCTTACAATTTCCAAAATATTTGCAACACCTTTGCAGCCTGAGCCTCTGTCTTGCTGGAATGAGACATTAATGACACTTAAATGAGAAGTAAAATTTTGTCCCCACTCCAAGCTTTCACCCTTCACCTTTCCACAGGCTCTCACTACCTCTCCTCCCCCTAACCCAGGGTGGGGCAACCAGTCCACCAGTGCTCCCTGTAGCAGGATGGTCTGGTGGAGAGACAACTGGAGACGCTGGTCTTTTCTGCCCTCTGCCCCCACCCCCGTAATGGTAACAGCAGAATTGGGGTGTTTGTCATTCTAGGATAGTTACCAGTTTCTTTGCCCTTTGGGGATTCTCAAGAGCGGTTTCTGTGGTCCCTCAGTTTTGAACAACTCTCAGCAGAAGACTTGGAACATATCAGATGCTCAGTAAATATCACGTGAGTGAATCCTAGATTCTCTCTGGACTTGTGCCTAATTCCGAGCTTGGTACTCATCCCAGAATAGGCATGAGAGATAACATGCCTGCTTGGAACAGGGACAAGGGGACTGGACAGGAAATGGAAGCAGAAGACCACACCTGTCTCTGGAGGACCCGGGCTCAGGCAGTAGAGTGGTCAGCGTGGAGGGAACTCCAGCATGGAGAAAGGCAGTGAGCCATGGGCAGTCCTGCAAGGTCTAGACCAGACAGAAGGGTCAAGGCCTCTGTGCAGTCATTAGCAGCCAGGTATCAGGGGGGAGAACCAGGCACTAGGTGGGGTACTGTGGATCCAATGGGAAACAAAAGAGAAGCAATCACTGTCGTCCTTGCCCATACTGCTTACTGAAGGAGGCAGATGATGATATGTCAAACTGGTAACCTTGGGAAGTGCTAGGAAGGAAATGCATGCCTGCCTGGCAAAGGTCAAGGGTAGACCCTAATCCAGGAATCCTGTGGACAAGATCCAGGAAGGGGCTTGGCTCATAGAATCAGAGGAGGCACCTGGGATCCTGACTGGGGAGAAGCAGGGATGGAATCCCAGCAACGGAGGCTGGGTACCGAATCCCAGAATCCAGGCTCAAGCTCCTTAAGCCCATCCTGCCTTGGGTCAGGAGGAAGCAGGACTAAGCTTCAGGTTCAGGAAAAGTTTCTTTCATTCATTCGTTCATTCATTCATTCATTCATCAAATATTTGTAGAGCATCTACCACGGGACTGACACTGTTGTGGGCACACAGAAAAATCAAGACAAAATCAGCACCTGTGAATATCTTACCTGACATTGCAAGAGGAACTTGGCTGATGAAGGTTATGGACCATGAGTTGGGAGGATATCCTGGATGATCTGGTGGACCCAACCTAATCATGAAAGTCCTTAAAAGCAGAGACCTTTCCCTGCTGTATCAGGGAAAGGTCTGATATGATCTTAGAAAAAAGCGTCAGAGAGATGCAGTGTTTGGAGATGGAAGAAGGGGCCTCAAGCCAAGGAATGCTGGTGGCCTCTAGAAGTTTGAGAGTCAGGGAGACAGATTTCCCTTAGAGCCCTCAGAAGAGAACACAGTCTTGCCAACACATGGACTTCAGCCCAGTGGGACCCATGTGAGACCTCTGATCTACCGAACAATAAGAAAGTTGTGTTGTTTTAAGCTACTAGGTTGGTGGAGATTTGTTTCCGCAGCAATAGGAAACTCATACGGGCTAGAGGCAGAAAAGAGCTTGGTACATGCCAGAGACCATAACGGGGCTGGTATGGCCAGAACCTTGTAGGTGAAACACACAACCAAAGATGTAACTGATTTAAGCAGGGGAGGGGCAGACATAATATTGCCATTTCCATTTTGCAGCTTCCCTTGGATGTTAGGTGGAGAAGGGGTTCGAGGGGGCAGGTGTGGTGGGAGAGACTGGTTAGGGGCTATTTTAGGAACCCTCATAAAAGGTGACAGGTGCTCAGCTTAGGGGGATGTCAGAGACAAGGGAAAGTAGTGGGTGGATTTGAGAGCCGTCTGGATGTGGACTTAATCAGATGTGATGACTGACTGCATTCAGAGGACAAGGGACAAAGAGGAATCAGGGATGACCCCCAGCTTTCCTGCTTGAGCAGAGGCTGGGAGCAAAGGTCGGAGGAATCTGGGAAGGAGGCAGGCGGGACCCCACCCCATGCAGCCACTGCACAGATGGTCCCACTACCACCAGCAAAGCTGATCTTTGGGAAGCATCTGTCCCTTCAGAAGATGATGGAAAATCCTCTAAGATGCAAGTAAAATGCCTGTTACAAGGCCCATTGGTCGAGACTCTTTTTGAAGATGTGAGTGATGAAAAAACCAGCTCCAAGTGCTTTAAGCCTGAAGAGAATTTGTTTATTTTAAGCTCAAAGTCCAGGGGATACATCCGGCTTCATCACCGCTCCATTCAGGGCATCATTTTTTGGAGTTCCCTTGTGGCACAGTGGGTTAAGGAGCCTGCTTTGTCACTACAGCAGTTGGATAGCACTGCCGTGGCGAATGTTCGATCCCTGGTCTGGGAACTTTCACATGCTGCTGGAGCAGACACAAAGAAAGGATAGGTGCCATCTCATGGCCTCACTTCCTCCAGTCCTGTGTGCCAGCATCCCCACGCCCAGCAGAGTAAATGACTTTGCCCCCAGAATGCCCAGAAAAACTATGGTGATGACTCTGATGGGACCAGCCCAAATCATGGGATCCATCTCTCGGCCCTCTTCCTTTGTGGACTCAGTAACTACAAAAGAGAAAGGCATGGGTTAGAGTCCCGAGGGCTCTCTGTAGGACAGAGAGGAGTGTCTGGCCTCCCTCCCCCCTTCCCTGGCCTCCCTTCCCCCTCCCCTCCCACCTCCCCACCACAGGTCCTAGGGCAGGAAAAGGAAGGAGCTGAATGGCTTGGCCTGGGTCATGAGCTCTACTCTTTAAGTTGTGGTCCAAGTGAGTAGGAGGGATGCAGGCCTGAAACAGAAGTCAGGGATGCTACTGGAAAAAGCCAAATCCCTGTGGAATTTCCCACCCCCCGCAACCCCCATGTGCAGAATCCCTTACGCTTTCCAGGTTGGCAGAAAAGAGTGCACAGCCCGGGCATAGGGCTTGTTCACTGAGAACCATGGGAAAGCAAAGCATACTGAGTCCTGGAGACTGTGGCTTCCCCAAGTGCTGGCCATTCACATTCACAATGGGCAGGACCACAGAAATACTGGGTTGGAGGACAAAGGCCAGTGACAGGAGGAGACAGAACACTTAGGCACTCCAGGCAGATGCGGTGTCTGAGGCTGCTGAGTGTTAGTGGGGGCGATGCAGCCTTCCCTGGGCATGGCCAGGGGGTGGGTGGGGGGTTCCTCTCTGAGGAGGGGTCCTTTGCCCCATGACACCTTCCTTTGTGTGGAAGAGCAGTGTCTCTTCACTGCTGAGGGTTCTCCCACCCCCATTTCTGGCACCTTGTCTCTTGAGCTTAAGTGGCTGATAATTTCAGAGGGGCGTGGGGAGCTCTTGTCAGTGGCTGCGTGGCTTGACATTGTTTGAGGGGCTGAGCGGGGGCTCGGATCATGGGATCCATCTCTTGGCCCTCTTCCTTTGTGGACTCAAGAGAAAGGCGTGGGTTAGAGTCCCAAGGGCTCTCTGTAGGACAGAGAGGAGTGTGGTCCTGTCTCAGAAAAGGTTCTAACAAAACCTATAATCTTAAAACCATGGAGCATGGGCAGGGAACATTGTATTCAGTGTAGCCTGTGGGGAGCTCAGACCCATAGCAGATGCTGTGAGGCCCCCAGCCATGGCCCTGTGTTTTCCCCATTCCCTTATGTGCTAAGAGTTGCCCCCATCCAGGAGGCATTCTGAGGCTGGTGTGTGCATGTCCCAGTCCAGGGCAGGTTGGAGTGCTGGGCAGGTAACCCTCTGGGAGCAGCCCTCAGCCAGAGATGGGTGGGTTGGGTGGGGAAACACCCCAGCTCCCACAGCACCTTCTGCTCTCAGGAAGACAGCATCTCTCAGAGGTCCCCAGTGGGTGGTGGGGTGCTGCTGAACAGGCTCTGGTGGGAAGAGGGAGCTGAGAAAGTGCCTCAATTATCCAACCAAATCTCTCTCCCCCATTAGGACAGAGGGAGGCAGGCATGACTGTGTGTGTATTTCTCTCTGATAGTATCTTGGCCTTCCCTATGGGGACCCCGCTTGAGGTTGTCCATGTAACCAGGGTCAGCACCCCCTCTGATCCTGGCTCCAGGAAACCTGTCTTCCATGGCAGCCTGGAAGCTGTCACTGCCTCTCTGGGCTGGTCATGCTTCCCATCCAGCTGGTGCAGCCCAGCCCCAGCAGGCCCTCTCCAATTTGGGCTCAGAGCTTCAAGTCACTCTCTAAGACCCTTGGGCAAGGGGCTGAATGGATGGAACCAACAGCCCCCAATTCCCTTCCCAGCATCCCTTCCATGATGCATCTCACTTTTGCGCTGCCTTGATTTTTGCACCAGAAGATGCTGTCTAGGCTTTACTGTCAGGAGGATTCTTTAAAATAGCGTTTCTATGGTGAAACAATGTCCCTTGTTTGGAAACACACGGAGCTTCTAAAATATGTTCCTGTGTTTTCCTGGATCGGGGCATATGGTAGTGTCTAGGGATTTATTTACAATGAAGAAATTGTTTTTGTGGAATTGTGGTTAAACAAAAGGATCATTTCTGGCATGCTGAGCAAAGGAGATATTGTTTATTATATTAGTTATTTGGGACACAAGCTGGAAAGGGATGCTCTTACAGGGCATGGGGGGAGGGAAGCACCATCGAACGGAATCCTCCGTTGCTTTGGGCTGGGCAGGCTAGACATAAAACACGACCTTCAGCGTACAACTCCTCGTTTCTAAATTGAACTTCACCTTCTCCACTCCAGCCCTTCCAAGGGAACAGACATCAGCTCTCAGCCTCTCCATACCCCCTTTACCCAGGGTCCCGTCACGCTGCCCCCCGCCCCCCCGCCAACGTCCGGGAATAAGAGATTTGCTGTCTGATCTTCCTTATCTTGCTCCAAGGCTTTGCTTCCAAGGAGCTCTCAGCACTTCGGAGACAGAATATCTCCTTCACCCGCCCAAAGTCCCCAAGCAGTAGGGGAACAGAGCGTGTCAGAGTTCACAGGATGAAAATAAGAGCCGAATCCAAAAGCTTTCCATGGTCACAGTTTCATCTTCTGCACTTTCCCACGTGGCAAAACTGGGGCACAGAGAGGGAGAGCCTCTTAGCGGGACCCCGTGGTCTAGAGGATCCAAGCAGTGGCGTAACTGCCCCTGGGAAGAGAGGTCCTTACTCATTTAAGGAAGCCGTCATCTTCCAGGCCCTACACGTTCTGCATTTTGAATTTGACTTTGGGGGAAGCAGAACAAACATCACTTATTGGGTGTGTGTGGGTGTCTGGGTGTTGAGAGGGGATGAGTCTTGGTAGCCTAAAATATCTACTCCACAAATGCCATTTGAACACCTTAGGAGAGCTTGAAGACTCTTCTGTCTTTCTGGAGCCCTAGTCTAGTGAAAATATCCCTAAGACGTTGTGAGTTCCTGAGCGAAGAGTATTTTGTTAATCTGCTAAATGGTAGGAATTGGTTGGCTGCCAGTAGGAAGAGGATTACAGGTGTGTATGTGGGGAAAAGGCAGGGGAGAGGGAGGTGGCGTGTGGGCTTGGTTCCACTTACTTAGCAGTCCTTTCCACTGCTGGGGACGTTGCACTCAGTGTAGACCCTGGGTAGTTCAGACTCATAGCGATTGCTGTTAGGACCCTGGCCTTGGTCCCTCAGTCATCTCTAGGCTCTTACGTGCTAATGGTTTTCGACTCCAGCCAACTCAGGCTCCCCATCTGCAGTACACTAAATGTTTATGTCCCCTGAGAATTCATATGTTGCAAGTCTAATGCCCAGAGTGATGGTATGAAGAGGTGGGGCTTTGGGGGGGTCGTGATTTGATCATGAGGGTGGAGCCCTTGTGAATGAGATTAGTGCCCTTTCTAAGCCTCCCCAGAGAGCTGGCAGAGAAGCTCCCTGCTTCTGCCACACGAAGACGCAGCAAGAAGACGCAGCAAGAAGAGGGTCATTGATGAATCAGGGAACAGGCCCAAAGTTTCAGGCACCTTTAGCTTGGACATCCAGCCTCTAGAACTGTGGGAAGTAAATATTCACTGTTAAAAACATCCAGTCCATGACATTTGGTTAGAGCAGCCCTAATGGACTAGGACACCAGCCAAGGGCATTTTTCAGCTGGGGGTGGACTCGCCCTGTTCTAGGAACATGGGGCAGGTAACCCTCCTGCAGCAGCTCTCAGCCCACGACTGATGGGTATTGGTGGGTGAACACCCCGGCTCCCCAGTGCCCTCTACTCTGGGAAGACAGGACAAGATCATCTTTCAGAGGTCCCCAGATGGCAGAGTGTACTGGTAAGCAGGCTCTTCAGGAGGGGACAGACACAGGTAAAGGCTTAATTGGTAGCGTTTGTCAGTTTCTGTGGTTAGCACTCCCACTGGGGCAGAATTCGAGTCACTCTCACATGTGGATAGAACTCAGAGCTGGGGATGGATGCATACAGTTGGCTCTTGGGAGGCCATCTGAGCAGTCTCAGCACGTCCCTGTCAGTGGGTCAGAGGCCCGGTTGCCCCTCGTGGCAACCTGCTCATTAACACCCCCTGGAATTGGCATCGCTCCCTTCCCCATCTCCACCCCCCACGGTCTCCCCAATGCTTTCTTGGATCACCTCCCAAAGAAACCACTGGCACCCAAATACTTGTTTCAGGATCTGCTTCAGGTGGAATACAAATTAGAATGAGATAAACTCATCAATTATTGTTCTTTGAACAAAGTGGGCGGAATTCACCCCGGATGGAGAAATCCGAGTGTTTTCATTCTGGTCCCAGTCTAGATACCAGCCTCACTCCTCGGAGCCCAACACCTCTCTCTGGATTTTCTCTCCACCTACCAGCCCCAGGGTTTTGCTCCCTGAACCTTCTGCACCTGACATCCTCTCAAGGGCTGTTTCTCAACCCTCCATCATTTCTGCCAGTCTCTCTTTCGGCCGCAGCCTCCTCTTCAAGGCAGTTCCTGGCTGCTCTGGAAGGAATGACAGGCTTCCTCCCTAGTTTGCTGAGCTGTTTTGACCTTGATTATGGCATTTATAAGACTAGGCATGTGTTAGCTTTACTTGGGTTTGCGTCCTTCCCTCGCTGCCTGGGGAGCCTGGAGGGTGGAGACCATGAGCCGGAACCATTTCCCGCCCAGGTGCTACTGGGCTGGCATCAATAAATGTTCACGAGTCAGAAACAAAACCGACTAATACCCATGAGGATGCGGTTTTCCCCTGGCCTTGCTCAGTGGGTTAAGGGTCCGGCATTGCTGTGAGCTGTGGTGTAGGTTGCTCTGGCTGTGGTGTAGGCTGGCAGCTGCAGCTCTGAGTGGAGCCCTAGCCTGGGAACGTCTGTGTGCCTCAAGTTGCAGCCCTAAAAAAGAAAAGAAAAAAAAAAAAAAAAAAAAGCAAAATAAATAAATAAATAAATAATAAAGGTTTGCTGAAATAAATGAACTTGGTACCGCCCAGAATTGCTCACTCTTCAGCCTCTGCTTTGACTTCCCCCAAGTCTCAGCCAGTGGCACCCCCTCCCCAAAGTAGGTGGCCTCAGTCATGGATGCGAGCCCAGGGAGGGCAGTCCTGGGGCGGGTGTGTGTGTGACTGTTCCTTTTCCTAGAGGAGAAAAAATACCAAGCTCTGTCTGCCCTCCGGGTGTGTTCCGCACAGCAAGGAGGGGGCAGGAGAATCGCCATTCCCCAGATTTCTCTCAGAGGAGAGCAGGGCGTCACCTGGCAGTCACCACAGTCCAGCGAACACTCTCTGACTGGCAAGATCACTGGCCAGGGGAGGGGGGGCACTTTCATTTGTTCTTTCATCTGTTAGTTCACTGGGTATCGGGTGCCTGGTCGTGTTCAGGGATTAAGAGCTTTGTCTGAACAGCCTGGGCTGTGAACTTGGCTCTGTCTCTGTCCACAAGCCAGGAGACTCTGAATGAGCCATTTAACCCCCAAACCTCCGTCTCCACTCTGCATAATCGGGTACCTACCTCTCAGGCTTTGGGGGATGCTTGGATGCGAAGAGGTGTATTAAGAGTGTGGTGTTTAGCCCCTGGCACAGGTATTAAATATGTATATCCATTATGATCAAAATAAAAACGTGGGCCGGTCTCTGTGCTAAGCCTGAGGGGTGATCATTCGAATGGGATGCAGCCTCTGTCCCCAGGAAGGCCACCATCTAGAGGGAAACACGGACCAGACCTGTGACCCGTGAGGGATGCTATGTGGTCTCAGAGTGAAGTTTGCTGGGGGCTCTGAGCCCCCGGGGGAGGAGACCCAGAGCCACAGTCCCCCAGCCTAGGGCTGTCCTTGAATTGTTCTTACTTCTGATGGAAAATGTTTCCTTTGGCATAAAACTCTCCCTCCCTATTCTTACTCTGACATGTCGGAGCAGGCTGGCTGGGGTAGAGCTGGTATTGATGGAGTAGGCGGGACAGTGGGGAGATGCCAGGGGGCTTTTCAGGCCATCTTCCCCCACCCAAGGCCTCTCCCATCAGACAGGAAGGTGCGGTGAAGGGGTCGCAGAGGCGAACCGCACTCTGAGTCAAATCCACTCAACCTCAAGGAACCATGCCTGCTTCCTCTGCAAGTCTATTCTTCCTCCGACGAATTCTTGGATTTTCTCCCAACTACTTAAACTCCTAGATTTGTTTAATCCAGGAAATAAATTGTAAAAGGGGAACTTTCTTACTGAACATCTAGTACCTCTTGGTTTCTCAGAAAGCTAGAAATGATACAGTCCTTCAGGTCTAAGGAAATGGTGGTTTGCAGTGAAGGGGAGAAGGATGTTACTCCCGGGGAAGGGGGCGGATTTGGGGGTTCCCCCTGCGGAGGTGCCACTGGGTATCTCTGGGGACAGAGATGCTGCAAAACATCCCACAATGCACAGGACAGTCCTACCACAATGCACTATCCCTCCAAGGATGCCAATAGTGCCAAGTTGCACATGCGCACGTGTGCGCGCACGCAGGCACATGCACCCGCATGAAGAGGAAGACGCATAGACAGGGCGCGAGCAGGGACGTGCCAGAGGATTTTTCAAATATCTGCAAAGGCAGTGGAATGGGCACCGCGTTAGATCTCCTTGTATAGGAATCAGACTTCCAGGTCAAGTCAATTAACCAGCACAAATTCCTATTCAGTTTCTATTTTCTAGTGGGAGGCGACTGGGAAACAGATCTGTGAAAGACACCCGTGAAGCCTGAGTTGACTAGAAGGCATTCACGGCACAGCTGAAGCTCAGGGGTTCAGGTCCACTGTCTATCTGGTCCTGTGATGGCTGCTGGAGAAACCCGGCCTTCAAAATGCCAAACACGGAAGTTGGGGAGTTGTGCGGGGAGACAGGGTGTGGAGTGGAATAGAGCCTGGTGATTACAGATGCGTCTCCCCCTTCCCACCAGTAACAAGCAAGTGGAGTTCAAAAGGAGGCAGGGATGATGCTGATTGGTTTGGAGGTTCATTAGTGAGCATCTGGGGGTGGGCTGGGGAGACTGAGGGCTTGACCAGCCCTGAATCTCAAGCCTGCTCTTCCCCTGGAGGGGCCAGGAAGCAGTGGCGGTAAAACATCTGCCTTGCAGACCCCTGGGTCCCAGGCCATCTGGGCCACGATTCTCGTGCAGACTTGCAAACAAGTGGCCTGAAGCCTTTGCCCCCTTTGCAGAGATCTGGCAATTACTCTCCTATTGAAGTGGCCGAGCATTCCAGGGCTTTGGATCTTGTGCAGACTTCTCATCAATATGGGTCTTGCTCAAGTCACTATCTGAACCCTCCCTGCTTGCACGTGGCTCCCGAGGGCCAGCTGCACAGACTCTCCATTTCTGGCTGAAGGCATTTCCAGTGTGGATTGTCCAGGTGGAATGCAGTCAGAGGCAATAACCTTGAGTGCAGGTGGTCACCACACTTCCTGTGTATCAGAGAGGCCCTAAATTTCCCTCAAGGCCTTCCCAAACCAGGAAAAGACCCCGTGACACCCTGTGTTTGGATACAGCCCAGGAAGAAAAAATACAGACCTCGGTGGGATAACCTCCAACATAATCTAGTTTGATCACTTCGATTAGTGGAGGGTGGAGTTCCCGTCGTGGCTTCGTGGTCAACGAACCCGACTAGCAACCATGAGGACGTGGGTTCCTTCCCTGGCCTTGCTCAGTGGGTTAAGAATTTGGCGTTGGCGTGAGCTGTGATGGCAGTTGCAGATGCGGCTTGGATCCTGCATTGCTGTGGCTGTGGCTGTGGCTGGAGGCTAGAGCTCCGATTAGACCCCTAGCCAGGGAAGCTCCATACGCTGCAGGTGTGGCCCTAAAAAGACAAAAAAAAAAAAAAAAGAGAGATTAGTGGAGGGCTCACTATTTTTTCCAGTTGTTAAATTCATTGTTTTAACATGTCTTAAGTCTCCGTCATATCCTTGACAAGAAAATTAGATCCTCGGGTGGAATGGTGTGGAGATGGGAAGTGACAATACACACCTGTCAATGAGCTTGGGGGCAGAATGTGGGGCCACTCAGAGGCCCTACTCTTTTGTGAAAGCATTTGGGGTGGTGGAGCTGGGGTATAGACGGTGCTGGCAGTGAGGTGTGGTACCCGAGAGGAGTTGGCCACTGTGCTGATTTTATTGGATCCCAGACAAACTGTGTGATTCAGTAGCATATAGACGTGGAATCCTCAGTCCACTTTAAGACATCTTAGGTAAGACTTTGCCATCCATTGGTAGAAATGGTTGAAGCCAAGAAGGCTTTATTTGATGGATCTAAGCTGTCCTGACTCTAGGGCCAGTTGTCAGGCTGGTTTCTACCTATAGGTCAGTTCTAGGCGCCATTAAAAGAAGGGTTTTATGGGAGAATCTACACTTGGCAGGAAAGTGTTCTGACTGATTATTGCTGTCTGCCAAGAGAACAAAATAGGCAAGTGTGGGACAGACACATCTTTGCCTTCCTTCACAGAGCTGTGACCCTTCAAAGCAGCCACTGGGTGGGTGAGTCTTGCTTTCTGCCTGCTATGTGAGCTTTGGGGGGGATCACATCCTATTTAAATGGTTCTTGTGCATTAATATTCCCCCCCACCACCCGCCCCCGCCAAGAGGCTGTGGTGAAGCCCCTGTTACAGAAGACTTTGAATAAGGGGAAAGTCTGTGGTTGTCACTGCAGATACAAAACCTCCTGTCCACTAACCACAGGCTATCTCTGGATGTGCCATCATTGTTTATCTCATGGGAAGTGGTGCTTTGCTTACTCCTTGCAGATCTCCGTGGACACTGAGTTACTGAGGCCAGCTAACTCTTTAAAGACTCCCTTCCCAAAACCTTGATTGAAAGTTTATTGGTTTAAGAGTTCTCATTGTGGTTCAGTAGGTTAAGAACCCCGACATAATGTCTGTGAGGATGGCATTTCAATCCCTGGCCTCCTTTAGTGGGATAAAGATTTCGTGAAGCTTGTGGCATAGGTTGCAGATGTGGCTTGGATCCCGTGATTCTGTGGCTGGGGTGTAGGCCAGCAGCTGCAGGTCCGATTCGATCCCTAGCCTGGGAGCTTCCATATGCAGAGGTGTGGCCTTAAAAAGAAAAAAAATTTATTGTTTTGTTTTCTCTTGTTTCATTTATTAATGTTTTAATGTATTGAATCGTGGCCAGAGTAATCTTATTTGACATATCTAGAGGATCTAAAATTATAGCTTCAAGTGCTTTTGAAACATGGCTAAAGAAATCTTACCATGGAGTTCCCGTCATGGCGCAGTGGTTAAGGAATCTGACTAGGAACCATGAGGTTGTGGGTTCGATCCCTGGCCTTGCTCAGTGGGTTAAGGATCCGGCGTTGCCATGAGCTGTGGTGTAGGTCGCAGACACGGCTCGGATCCTGAGTTGCTGTGGTTGTGATGTAGGCCAGCGGCTACAGCTCCGATTAGACCCCTAGCCTGAGAACCTCCATATGCTGCGGGAGCGGCCCTAGAAAAAGCGAAAAAGACGGAAAAAAATAAAGAAATCTTACCTTGAGGAGGGTCTGAAAATGAAATTGTGGCAGATTTCTGAAGAACCTGCTGCTAAACCTGCAGAGAAATTACTCACCACCTATGAGTCAGTGCAGATCAAATATTCCCCCCTTTACTTTAAAAATAATGTTTCCAATTTATTCTCCTAAATATGGAAGCAAAATGACATGCATTAGAGAGCACTTGGAAAATACAACAAAGTATACATACGAAAATAAAAATTATCCTTTTCTCCTCCATCAGGGCAATAACCACTGTTAACATTTGGGTGTTTGGTTCTTCCAGCCTTTTTCTGTGCATGTATAATGATATGCATTTAAAATATGCTTTATAAATATATACTGTATTTAATGTTATGCCATGCTTTCCCACGACATTGTAACATCTTCCTATGTTACCACATATTCATCAAAAACAAGATTTATAAACATTGCATCATAGTCTCTGGTATAGATTCAACACGGTCCATTTAACCATCATCCCTCTTGCTCAACATAAATTATTACCCTTTTTAGAAAAACTATGATGACTAAAAGATAAATATTTCATAAATGTTTGACTACAAATTTGATTATTCCCTTAGGATAGTTTCAACAAGGGGTATTACTGTGGCATAGGACTTGAGTATTTTCAAAGTTCTAGAAATGCATTGTTGCCTTAGGAAAAAAACATGCTAATCACAGTTCTAGCAATGCTGGGCAGTATCATTAAAAACTGTTTAATTTTAATTACATTTAAAATGTAATAGAAATAATGTTCCATTCTGCAGTGTTTTTTTATTGAAGTATAATTGGTTTACAATATTGTGTTAGGTTCAGGTGTACATATGTATATATTCTTTTTCAGATGCCTTTTCATTATGGATTATTACTAGAGATTGAATATAGTTCCCTGTGCTATACAGTAAATCCTTGTTATTTATCTGTTTTGTACATAGGCGTGTATATCTGTCAATTCCACACTCCTAAATTATCCCTCTCCTCAGCCTTCCCCCTTTGGTAATGATGTTTGTTTTCTGTGTCTCTGAGGTGGTTTTAAACACATCCGTGGAGTTCCCGTCGTGGCTCAGTGGTAGGGAACCTGCCTAGTATCCATGAGGATGTGGGTTCGATCCCTGGCCTTGCTCAGTGGGTTGAGGATCCGGTGTTGCTGTGAGCTCTGGTGTAGGTCGCAGAGGCAGCTTGGATCCCGTGTTGCTGTGGCTGTGGCATAAGCCGGCAACTGCAGCTCTGATTTGACCCTTTGCCTAGGAACTTCTGTATGCCTCAGGTGCGGCCCTAAAAAGCAAACAAAACCAAAAAATGTCCAAAAAATCTCCAATTCCTCCCATAGAGCCGAGGGATGTGTGGCCCTCCCTATTTGTCTGGTTTGATCTTAGTGACTCATTTGCAATCAATACACGCAGTACAATGCCAGGGATGTGATGCTATGTGACAGCCTAGCTTTGGTGAGAAGTGGCCACTTGGTTGTCATTTTATATTTGTTTACAAGCCAGCTGTGGTTTATGAAGTCTGTTCCCCCAAAACCTCTGTGCTGGAGAAGCCATGTGTAGATGGTCTATCCGCAGCCCAGCCGAGCTCCCAGCTCCCAGCCATTATCAACTACTGGCCAAATGCATGACAACCCCTTTTTGGTGGTTTATTCGTGTCCCTTGCCAATTTTTAAATGTAGGGACTAGTGCTTTCCTTAGTGATTGAAAAAATGTCTTATGGCTTATTAAGAATAATTATGCTGGGGTTCCCATTGTGGCGCAGCAGAAACGAATCTGACTAGTATCCCTAGGTTCAATCCTTGGCCTCACTCAGTGGGTCGGCGATCCTGCATTGCTGTGAGCTGTGGTGTAGGCCAACAGCTGCAGCTCCGATTCAGCCCCTAGCCGGGGAACTTCTGTGGCCCTAAAAAGCAAAAATAAATAAATACATAAAAATAAAAGCTTTTTTTTTAAAAAAAAAAAAGAATTATACTACAGGCTGAAAATATTTTTCTAAGTTTTCATTTGCCTTTTTAAAAAATTCTATTTTGGAAATCATAAAATTGCTGACCAATTAAATGTTTCATGTGTGATCTCATAAATCATTTCTAGATTAGAAAATGCTCCTTTTAGAGTTCAGTTATTTACTGTATTTTTGAGTTTTTTTACTTTTCTTTCCTTCCTTCCACATTTAACACTTAAATAGGTCTTTTGCTATTTTGGTGGTTGATAATAATTTGGGTTGATGGCTGAATTTTCCAATATTATTTGTTGAATAATAAACTGTTCCTTATCAATTCATTTATGCTGCTGATTGCTAATTTTACCATGACACACACACACACACACACACACAAACACACACACACACACTTTGTAGAGTCCAATTTAGGGCTACTTCCTTATTTGGTTTGCTATTCAGTCCTTGTTCCAGTTAAATATGGCTTTAAATTCTGATAGGACAAGATAGGCATTATTTTTTAAATTCCAAAATCATTCTTAGCCAGTCTTCCATATTCTTCTGAAAGCCCTTTAAAATTATTTTTCAAATTAAGTTCAGCACATAAATTTTTGACAAATAACTGAAATTTTTTTTTTTCTTTTTGTGGCTGCAACTGTAGCATACGGAATTTCCTGGGCTAGGGTGTCAAATTTGAACTGCTGCTGCCGGCCTACACCACATCCACAGCAATGCTGGATCTGAGCCGCATCTTCAACTTACACCACAGCTTGCAGGAACACTGGATCCTTAACCCACTGAGTGAGGCCAGGGATCAAACCTGCATCCTCAGAGAGATAGCATCAGGTTCTTAACCAGCCAAGCCACAAGGGGAACACCCCCCAACTCTTTATTGCCCTGGGTTTTTGTCTTGCAGCACAATACCTTTCTCTATTTCCTCAGATTTTATGCTTGCCAGAAAGTCTCTGGTAGGTTTCATTTGTTGGGAACCTATGTGCAGAAGTCAAGGGCTTTAGAATCCCGTGACCTAGACTTCAGTGCTGGTTGCTAAGTACTAGCTGGAGAACCTTGACAAATCACAACTTTGGGGGACCCTCAGATTCTCCACCTATACAGTGGAATAAAACTCCAAATGGCATCATCATTCTTATTTTTAAAAGATGAAGAGGTCCATCCATGCTCTCAAATACCCACATCACTTCTTGCCCCCTCCTTCCCTACATGGAACTTCACAGTCCAGCCATGCAGACACCTTCTACTTGTCTGTGCTGTTCCCCATACCTGAGCTTTGCTCTTTCTCTCTTTTGCCTGGAAGCCTCTTCTACCACACCTTGCCCTGGCCACACCCCTACACATCCTCTGAGAGCCAACTCAGGAGCCACCTCCACAGGAAGCTCTCCAAGACTGGACGGTCCCCATCCAGCATCCACAGCTCCCTAAGGCTGTGACCGGTACCTGGTTGGTAATCGCTCACAGGCCACAGGACACGTCTCTCTCAGGGCACTGGCCGCTTTGTTGTTGGGTTGTCTGTCTTCCCTGTTAGACGAGGAGCATCTCAAAGGCAGAGACTCTGTCTTATTCTCTTATCTTCCTGGTACCAGCCCCCTGCCTCGCCCTTAGAAAGCTTCAGAGCCACTGGCTGCAGTTCAGTGGATTGCATGGATTGATTGAACAGCGTTCCTCTCTTGGAGCATCCTCTTTTAAGTGGGGTGCTAGAGAATTGGGGTGGGACAAAAGGAAGGATGCCTTCGGGTTAGGAGGAAGACCCAAGTGGTGGTAGCCAGACCGGCTTCGCCTTTCAGATGCGGGAGGAGGGCCCATTTGATCCAGAGGCTTCCGGGCAACTTCACTTTCAAATGGAAATGGCTCGTCCTTGCAATGCAGCCCTTGCTCAAGAGCTGGCCCCGTCTCCTTCCTTCTGATGAGAATGGCCAAATTCAACATGCAGGAGGGATGGATACGGAGACACATGTGTCACACCCAGGCAGCTCCCGGCTCCAAACAAGGCCCCACTGAAAGGATCAAAGGCTGCACATGGCCCAGCAGTGACAAATTTATGAAGTCCCGTCATCCACATGAAAACATTGTGTATTTAATCTGCCCAGTGGAAATAAATCAATCTCAAGTTTCTGTTGAAGGAATTGCAAGTCAGCTACAACGTCTCCATAAAGACGTAAGGGATCTGTTTAAAGCAACTTGTACCTCTTTCAAAGCCTTGAGGTCTTCTCTGTGCCATGGAGGCATCTACAGGCACCTTTGTATTCTGCCTTTCACAACGGGTTCTGAACATCGAGCTTCCAATGAGTATACAAGCTTTGTTATTACACTTAGATTTACAAACAAAATTGTTGGCACAGGAAAGCCTGTGGTAGGTAGGACAGACCACCCGTAAGTGTGCGTATGAAAGCCCAGTTGGAAAATCTCCTCTGTCAGCCAAAAGTGTGACTGCATTTCTAAAAACTTGGCTGTTCTCTTGGTGGTCGAAACAGTGAACCTTTTTGTTCATTGAATGCTGAAAAAACAAGTATGCCAAAAAGTGCCTTTTCCTAAAGGGTTTCAAGACTCTTAGCTATTTTTGACTCTTTTCTCTCAGGGCTTGAGAACATTCAACCAACGTGAATCAGAGATGCTTTATTGTTTCATGTGTATGTTGGTGATTCCAGACCATGGCCAGCAAGCGTTGGCCCATTTGCCTGCCATGTGGCTGACAGTAAGGCCTCTTTCTGCCCCTGTCCTCTGGCCCCAGGCAGGGGCGGATGCTGGAGCTATTCACTTCACTTGTTGGGGATGTGGAGAGGCTTCGGCATTGGATGAGCATGAAAGGGAGTATGATCTTTCGTCCAGGAGCGTCCTTTGTGCAAAATGGCTGACCAAGTCTTGGTCATGCAATTATGCAAGAGAGAAGCTACGTCTCCAGATTAGGAGAGGACTAGTAACTCCTAGTAACTAGGAATTTCATGAGCTTGCTACTTCTCACCAATGGAGCCAACACATTCTCCACATGTTATGTATGTGTGTATACACACACACATATATTATAATGCAATTGACATCAATCCCATATATATACTATGTAAAACTACATATAATGCTGTATGTATGTGGGTATGTAATACTTTATATAATATAGCTGACATAATTTCTCTGCTGTAGTCTTGTGTTTTTGTCACAGCCTCTGAGAGATTGAGAAACATTTTTTGAAGTTTTTTTCTTTTTAAGAAAAAGTAATTACATGTTCAAAGCAAAAAATTCAGAGTACAAAATGCTCTGCAATAAAAAAATAACTCTTTCTTTCATTCTGGTTCCCCAGATTCCTTCCACATGGCAACCACTATTAATGATTATTATTTAAGCAAATCCTTCCAGAGCAGTACACACACACACACACACACACACACACACACACCTTCAAACCATAAGCCGAACCAAATAAGGGCATACAATATTGTTCTGTACTTTTTTCTCTTAATTATTTCTTTCAGATATCCTTCTCTAATAGCTTAGGTTCATCTACCTTATTCTTTTTGATGACTGCGTAGTGTTCAAAATTGAATGTAATTCAGTTATTACACCAGCCCTCACCAAAGAGTACTTAGTTCAATGCCAACTCTGTGTCACAATAAACAGCACTGTTGTTTTTCTTCCACTTGCGAATGTCTCTAGGGGAATCTCCTAGGTGTGGCTTATCAGTGTCAATGGGTATAGCATTGCAACATATTATGGCTTTCATTGTCATTGTTTATTATTATTATCATATTTTTATGGATTTCCAAAGTGGTTGAGCTGGTTTACTCACCCTCCAGTGGACCAAGAGCACCTGTTTTGTTATTCATTCATCAGCCCAATGTGTTTTGAATTTCATTCTTTGCCAATCTAATGAATGAAAAATGCCACATTAAATGTTAAGGTTTGCAGAGACAGAGTCTTTATTGTTTTCCCACAACATTATAACAGTGTAGAGCTAAACACTTCTTAGCGGTCATTTAGTCCAATTTTTTTCATTTTATGATTTTACAGTTGAGGAAGAAAGCCCGGCATGGGACCTGCCCTCTGCCTGGCCATGTAACACTCCCCCTGACCCCCTTAACCCAGCCCCTGCCAGGGCAGAGCCAGCAGCAGAGCTAATGCAGGGCTAAGGTAGAAAAGGATGTTTTACTCTCTCCATTAGTGGCATTTCAGGTATCAAGTCACTGAAATGATGTGTGATGGAAAATTCTTCCTCTATATGATCTGTATTTCCAGCAAACATTCATTTCTCATAGTTCTGGAGGCTTGAAAATCCCAGATCAAGGTGCTGGCGTATTCAGTGTCTGATAAGAACTTGCATCCTGGTTCATAAGTGATGGTCTTCTGGCTGTATCCTCCCACGGCAGAAGAGACGGTGGTGCTCTTGGGGGTCTCCTTTATAGGGGCACTTATCTCATGACCCAGTCAACTTCCAAAGGCCCCACCTCCAAACAGCATCACTCTGGGGATTCAGTTTCAACCGATGAATGTGGGAGAATACAAACATTCAGCCTATAGCACTTCCTGAGCCAGGAGCCAGAGTCAAATGCACAAGGGTTCTAATTCTGGTCCTCTCCTCGTGAGTGCTGCAACTTGGGGCAAGATGTCTAATTCTTCCAGGTCTCAGTTTCCTCATCTGCAAAATGGCCATCAGGATAGGATCCACGTCTATGGTCTCCACGCGGATTGTCATGATAACACATGAAAAGCATCTGACACAGTGCCCAGCAGATGGTTAAGCCCTAGCATGTGAAGGTGTCTGTGTCAGGGTTGTCATTTTCTGCTCTCGTAAGTTTATTTCTTACTTCAATCCCGTGGCCCTTGCTCTTCCTTTCTTAAGCTGCACTTCTTTTTGCTCCCAGACCACTCTCCTGTACAAGATGTTATCTAAAAAAGAACATTGTCAAAGAAAAAGGACAACCACTTGGAATAAACAAGCCGTGCTTCCCAGGAAGGCAGGGGAAGGATGCTGCCCAGAAGGGATGTTCCCTCTCCTAGTTGTGCTGAAGTGACCCTGGGAGATTTAGGTGGTGCTATTTGTAACCTGAGTTCATCCAAATGCATTTGGGAAGGGGACACGTCAGGGTTTATCTTGACCTGCACAGAACCAACCACGAGAGTCCTTCAGGCATGTGGACACCGCGGGGCTGTTCTGAACCCCCTGACATTTCTCCACTCGTGTTGGATTTCAGAAGCTGGGCACCTTGACGATAAAGCCCCTGGGACAAGATAAAACAGCCACCCAGAAGGCTGATTGGGATATACAGTTTTTCTAGACTGTGGCAATGTTGAGTAGGAACTACTCCCGTCCAGGGTTTTAAATCTAAAGTTTCTATGTGTTTTAGCACTTTTCTCTCTCCTTCTCTTGTAATGGGACAGTCTGTGGTCTAACTCCTGGGGTTTTGAAGCTGGTGGTTGACTGGTGTTCTTGGCTTTTGGTACTCAAAGCATGCACATGTGTGTGTGTGTGTGTGTGTGTGAGAGAGAGAGAGATGATCTCTTCTTATTAGCCATTCTCTTTATATCAGTAGAACAGGTTTCTAGGAGGTTTGTTAGCTTCTAGGGGGTGTATTCTGTGTGACCAGGTTGCAGGTTTGGATATCTATAACCAGTATATTTTTTGGCCTCCTCACAAAAATGTCAGGTCTTTTTGATACAACTGAAACTGATGCTACATCCACTGCTTTACTAGAAAAGACTAACTATAAAGATTAGTTCCTATAGCTCCCTTTTCACCGAATTTTTATGTTACACATTCTTCTAATTTTCCCAGCACTGCCTCCACCTCAACAATCAGGGCTCTGTCACAGAGCTTTCAGCCATGTTTCAAGCACCTTCAAAAAATAACACACACACATCCCTAAGTATAATGTGAGCATTTCAGTCAGCTTCAACCATAAGAAATCTGTAGAAAAATATAATTAACTCTTTTTTTTTTGTCTTTTTTGGGCCACGCCTGTGGCGTATGGATGTTCCCAGGGTAGGGGTTGAATCAGAGCTGCAGCTGTCAGCCTACACCACAGCTCACAGCAACACCAGATCCTTAACGCACTAAACGATGCCAGGGATCAAACCTGCATCCTCATGGATGCTAGTCAGATTTGTTTCTGCTGAGCCATGATGGGAACTCCAAATTGACTCTTGTTTTATTAAGAGAATGCAAAGGGCAGGAGGCTGGTGGTTACGGGGTTAGGACTCTGGAGTAGGCAGTGACCCTCTCACACTGCAGTGGGCTGTGGTCCTTTGGGGTCCTGTTTCCTCATCTACATCACAGGACATTAATTAGAAGATTGAGGCTGGGGATGGAGCCCTTCCATCCATGATAAAAATATCTGAACTCCAAATTCACACTGCTGCTTTTTTATTCCTCACTGGTTTACTTGTGTTTTCCCCCATTTTTGAATACTTACAAAACAAAATAAAAGAAGAAACTAACAATCATTTTATTTCCATCACCTCAAAATCATAAGTGGATATATATGCATCTAGGATCTTTCTCTCCTCTTGTTCTCTTTTAAAAATTGTGCTATTGGAATTCCTACTGTGGCACAGTGGGTTAAGGATCCAGCATTGCTGCAGCTGCTCAGTTTGATCCCTGGCCCAGGAACCTCCATATGCCATGGGTACAGACAAAACTAAACAAATTTTATTTTTTAAAATCTTTTATTTGTGTGTATATTTTTTCTACTGTACAGCATGGTGATCCAGGTATACTTATATGTATACATTCCTTTTTCTGACATTACGTGTTCCATCATAAGTGACTAGACAAGTTCCCAGTGCTACAGAGCAGGATCCCATTGCTATTCCATCCCAAAGGCAACATTCTGCATCTATTTACCCCAAGTTCCCAGTCCCTACCACTCCCTCCCCCTCCCCCTCGGCAACCACAAGTCTATTCTCTAAGTCCATGATTTTCTTTTCCGTGGAAAGATTCCTTTGTGCCGTATATTATATTCCAGATATAAGTGATATCCTATAGTATTTGTCTTTCTCTTTCTGACTTCCTTCACTCAGGATGAGAGTCTCTAGTTCCATCCGTGTTGCTGCAAATGGCATTATTTTGTTCTTTTTTATGGCTGAGTAGTATTCCATTGTGTATGTATGCCACATCTTCCTGATCCAATCATCTGTCTGTGGACATTTGGGTTGATTCCATGTCTTGGCTATTGTGAATAGTGCTGCAATGAACATGCAGTTGCATTTATCAAGGAAATTAAGGAAAATGTAAAGAAATGGAAAGATAGTCCATGCTCCTGGGTTGGAAAAATCAATATTGTAAAAATGGCCATACTACCCAGAGCAATCAGCAGATTCAATGCAATCCCTATCAAATTACCCATGACATTTTTCACAGAACTAGAACAAACAATCCAAAAATTTATATGGAACCACCAAAGACCCAGAATTGCCAAAGCAATTCTGAAGAACAAAAACCAAGCAGGAGGCATAACTCTCCCAGACTTCAGGCAATATTACAAAGCCACAGTCATCAAGACAGTGTGATACTGGTACCAAAACAGACATACAGACCAATGGAACAGAACAGAAAACCCAGACACCAAAGGTCAATTAATCTTTGACAAAGGAGGCAAGAACATAAAATGGGAAAAGACAGTCTTTTCAGCAAGTATTGCTGGGAAACCTGGACAGCTGCATGCAAATTGATGAAACTAGAATACACTCTCACACCATGTACCAAAATAAACTCAAAATGGATGAAAGACTTAAATGTAAGACCAAGACACCATCAAACTCCTAGAAGAGAACATAGGCCAAACATTCCCTAACAACAACCTTACAAATGTTTTCTCAGGTCAGTCTCCCAAAGCAACAGAAATAAAAGCAAAAATAAACTAATGGGACCTAATCAAACTGACAAGCTTTTGCACAACAAGGAAAACCAAAAAAGAAAACAAAAAACAGTTTACAAAATGGGAGAAAATAGTTTCAAATGATGCAACTGACAAGGGCCTAATCTCTAAACTATACAAACAACTTATACAACTCAACAGCAAAAAAGCCAACAACCCAATTGAAAAATGGGCAAAAGACCTGAATAGACATTTCTCCAAGGAAGATATGTGGGTGGCCAACGAGCACTTGAAACAATGCTCAACACCCCTGATTATTAGAGAAATGCAAATCAAAACTACTATGAGGTACCACCTCACACCAGTCAGAATGGCCATCATTAATAAGCCCATAAATAATAAATGCTGGAGAGGGTGTGGAGAGAAGGGAACCCTCCTGCACTGTTGGTGGGAATGGAAGCTGGTACAACCACTATGGAGAACAGTGTGGAGGTACCTTAGAAAACTAAATGTAGAACTACCATATAACCCAGCAACCCCACTCTTGGGCATATATCCAGACAAAACTCCCCTTAAAAAAACAAAACTAAACAAATTTTAAAAAATGAAATTCATGCTATTGATATAATAAATGTGATATATGCTCATGTTAAACAAAAACTGACACACTCAATGCAGAAAAGTACAAAGGTGAAAGTGAGTAATAGACATGAAATCCCATCCTCCAGAAACAAAAATTCTTAAAGTGACTGTTATTTATTCCATATATACATGTAAAAGTATTAATAGACATATCAAGTTGATAGAGATGGTTATAAAGATGGATTTAACCGATTTTTTTAATGACAAGTACTTAAATTTAACTTTATTTGAATTTAAAAGAAGAAAATCTGAATCATGGCCTAGTGGTTCAGGACTCAGCATTGTCACTGCTATGGCGTAGGTTACTACTGGGGCTCAGATTTGAATCCAGAAACTTCCACATGCCCTGGGCATGGTGAAAAACAACAACAAAACCTCTAGGAGTTCCATCGTGGCTCAGTGGTTCACGAACCCGACTAGCATTCATGAGGACATGGGTTCGATCCGTGGCCTCCTCGCTCAGTGGGTTAAGGATCCAGCATCACCATGAGCTGTGGTGTAGGTCGCAGACGTGGCTTGTATCTGCTCTGCTGTGGCTGTGGTGTAGGCTGGTGGCTGCAGCTCTGATTCTACCCCTAGCCTGGGAACTTTCGTATGCCGCAGGTGCAGCCCTAAAAAGACCAATAAATACATAAATAAATAAATAAATAAATAAAAGGACTCTTATAAAAAAAATCTAAACTGAAATAGGTTTTGTTGACCCATAATTTTTTTTGTATCATATATTATTTTCTAAAAGAATTTTCTAAGGCTGAAAAATTAATTTTTAGCCTATGAAAAGAATAAGTAATTGGCTCATGTCACTAGAAAGTCTTAGGGTGTTAATTCTAGAATCAGCTGGATCTAGAAATGATAATGATGTCTCTCTCTCCCTTTTACCCATTTCTCTTGCTCTGTTTTCCTCTGGTTGGGTTCATGCTCATGCAGCTTCACACTTACTCTACGCTAAAGTAGAGATGCTGGAATCGTCAGCTGGAGCCATTGCATCTTCTGTGGTTTGCTATTTGCTTCCATTTCAGACAATACTCCCCCACTTCCTGCTCTAGGCAATGGGAGCATTAGCAACATTGTATTTCTTTCCTTATCTCCTCCTAGGAGATAGCAGTTGCTCCTGATGACTGTGTTTACATTGGCAGGTTTATAACATTCACCTTTCTCATAATTCCCACAGTTGTTTAGTGTTGGTTTGACATAACAGTGAATTTGAGATTTTCTACCAGTCATCTTAATGTGGTTCTCTATTGCCAATGTCACTATTTTGATTTATCGTAATTGGTTGGATTTTGTTGTCAAGGAGCTTTGTCAAAATTGTTCAGTATTACTGTACGCCCAATTTTTTTTTTTAGTTGGAGGTTGTTTCCATGTTGCTTTTATACTTGAAGGATATCTTAGGTAGATAAAACTATTGTAGACACACTTTCTTTACTTTGGGCCACTTGTCATTGTGCCAATGTCTTCTGCTTTGAATTCTGCTAAAGAGAATTCAGAAGCCAGCTTGAGTCTCTCTCCTCAACCCCCGCAATTATAGGTACCTTTTGGCTTGACAAATTATTTCTTTCTCCTTTACATTTAATAACTTAAAAAGCATGTCTTAATGTTATGCATGTTCCTTCGTGTTTTCCTGGAAAACTATAAATTACATAGAGTATAAATATATTATATATTTATACAACATATATAAATAAAGGCGGGTTTGTGTGTTTGCTTGGGGGGCATCCTTATATACTATATATCTAAATTCATTTTATCTTCAGTAGTATTCTCTGTTATAAGGTACCAATTATTTTTATGTTGGATTGTTTTTTCTGACTTCTATCTTTATTGGCTTTTATCACCGTTTTCCCCATCTTTGTGAATTTTTAGAAACTCTATATTTAGGTGAATTATTTCCAACCTCTATAACAGGAATATAAATTTATGTTTTACTTCATATTTACCACTCCAGGTCCTCTTTATTTCATCTTGTAATTTCATTTACTCAGCAGCCCTACAGAAGCAAAAGGGGGGCTGCCACATTAAGATTTTACTAACTGGAGAATAAGCCCTACTTGGCCGCAGACTTGAGCCATTGCCAGTCATTTCCAATGTCATATTGCCCAAAGTTGGCAATCAGTTCCTTCTTCCATCTACAATAGTATCCATTAAGACATGCTTTGGTGCAAATGGCAGAATCTGTCTCAGATTGGCTTGATCTTGAAGGGGAAATTCATTGACATGCATAACTGGAAAGTCCAGGGATGTGTCATATCACATGCTGCTTGATCTAGGAGTACAGATAAAGACACATTTTCCCTCTTTCTGTCTCTCACATAGACCCTTGGAAGAGCTCCCTTGATGAGTGGGCTCCATTCTCAGTAGCTTCTCACCTTGTAGTGGAAAGATGGCCACCCGAGGCCCACTGTGGTCCAGGTTGGAGTCCAGCAGGAATACAAGGGACTGAATGTCTCTGAGTGAGAGCAGTTGCTTCACACAGGCTCTGGCTGCAACATGCTGCTCCTGGACCCATCACGGTACCAGGAGAATGTAATCCTCTCACGGGCAGCCCTGGGTCAGTGGCTGCCTCCAGATGCAGGGCTGGAGTCGGCTCCACTGAAGCACATGGACTGAGGGTGCAGGAAGTAGTTTCCCAGAGGAAAACTGGAACAGTATCAATAGCAGACAGGTGCTCAGACTCTGGAACCCCATAGAACAACACACCATACTTCATCTCAGGGTAGAGTGTTGGTTGGCTGGTTTGTTTGAGGTATTACTTTAAAAATCAATTTTTATGACTTACTTTTCTCAGTATGAGAGTCTCTAGTTCCATCCAAGTTGCTGCAAATGGCATTATTTTGCTCTTTTTTATGGTTGAGTAGTATTCCATTGTCTATATACACACATACACCACAGCTTCTTAACCCAATCATCTGTCGATGGACATTTAGGTTGTTTCCATGTCTTGGCTATTGTGAATAACACTGCAATGAACATGTGGGTGCATGTGTCTTTTTCAAGGAAAGTTTTGCCTGGATAGATGCTCAAGAGTGGGATCGCTGGGTCGTATGATAGTTCTATGTATAGTTTTCTAAGGGTCACCATGCTGTACAGTTGGAAAAAAAAACAATGTATTGGGGAAATTAAAAAATAATAATAAAAAAGATATTCTAAAAAAAAATCAAACGTTCTGAATGGCATTAACTTTTCTGTCTCTCTCTTGACCTTCAGGGTTTGTCCTAAGACCTACAGAGAGCATCCTGGAGGAATCCACCAGAGTTATTCCAGCAGACACTCAGATATAAGAGCTGGATGGCCCCATCCCAGGCTTATGTGAGGTAAAATAAGTGTTTGAATTTTATTAAAAAATAACTAGTGGCATTCTCTTGCGGCGCAGTAGGTTAATGATCCTGCATTGTCACTGTAGCAGCTTGGGTCACTGCTGTGATGCAGGTTCAACCTCTGCCCTGGGAAATTCCACATGCTGGGGACACAGCAAAAAAAAAAAAAAAAAAAAAGGAGTATTTCTTACGGGCATTAAGATCACACATCCATTTAAAAATATTTAATATTCTAAGAAAAAAGATACGGTGGAGGCTACAAAAGCCTCCGATTGGCTCCGTTCCTTCCTTCTTTTTTCTCTCTGATTTTTAGAAGAAATAAGACTCTAGTGTGTGCAGTTTGTTTCTGCAAAGCTTCACATCTTTAGAGAGACATGTGGGTGAAAGGGGTCTGAGAGGCCTATCTGGAATTTGTTTATAGTAAACCAGACAAAACTAAAAAGAAGAGATTGCACTCCTTTGCTATGTAGCATGAAAAAGAATTATCCTCTAGGATGAGCAGAGCTGGTTTGCGTGTATTCTTTCTTTGGGACACTTACCATTATTTATGATCTCTGTTTCTTGTCACTTCTCAGGTTATCTGGGAACTTTTAAGGCTAATGTGAAGACTGGTTAGTTTCTCTTAATCAGTGTAGGCATCATTTCATCCTTAGCCTGGATTGTGCTGTCCTGGTGGGGAAAGAGGTTATCATCCTGTTATGCTCACATCTAACCTTTAGAAGTTAAGAATAAAAGAAAATTCCACATCTGAAGAGCTTCCCAGGTCTCTTATCCCAGTTTGCTGCATGGAGGCCAGTGTTCAACTTGATACTTTTTGGATTAAGAATAGGTTTGAGACGGTCAGAGCTTTTTCTTTTTGCTCTTAAGGGTCTAACCCATGTTTCTGGAATATTTCCAGAATACCCTACAGATACACTCTCTGTTGTCATAGAGGCCAAGCAAAACACCGAAGACTAATTATTATTTCTACAGAAAATATTTTGAAGTTCTTCAGGGTAGGAGGAGGTACATATCAGGGTATTTCACTGCCTACTGTGTAGTTCTCAGAGTTTTCCAAATCTGACTTGTACTCAGTTTTATTTTTATTTATTTATTTACTCATTCATTCATTCATTCATCTTTTTAGGACAGTACTGCGGCATATGGAGGTTTCCAGGCTAGGAGTCAAATTGGAACTGCAGCCACAGCACCAGATCTGAGCCACATCTGCGACCTACACCTCAGCTCACGGCAACGCTGGATCCTTAACCCACTGAGCAAGGCCAGGAATCGAACCTGCAACCTCATGGTTCTTAGTCGGTTTTGTTTCTGCTGCACCATGATGGGAACTCCCCGTACTCAGTTTTATTTAGAAGATAAATAACTAGCATTTGTAAGAGATGAGGAAATTGGAAACTAAAACTTCTAAAATAACCCATTGCAGGTTGCCTGTTATCTGATGACTGCAAAGCCTTTCAGGGTGACCATGGTTTGCCAGAAGTGGCTGGGGGTCCAAAGGTGCCAGCTGAATCTCCTTACGGTTTCTGTCTGAGGGCTGTGCCACTGGGGGAAGGGGGTGCTCTCAGATGACCCACTTGCTTCCTGAAAAGCTAGTGATGCTGGGAGATAAGGAAGCAGGCCTTACGGGATGGCGAGACGTTTTCACCCAGAGAGCTCTCAGGAAAGCTACCTTGCTAAAAGCCCTTCTAGCTTCTAGGTCTGCTCTCCCCTCCCTATCTAGCCTCTGAACTTCAGCTCAGTTGATTTTGAAAAAATATAACCTTGACCCTGTCCCTACCTTGATGAAAACCCAGATGTCACCTTGTCACTGACTGCATGGTTACAACCCTTCAGTGGTCCTCCTCCTCCCTCCAGGATGAAACCCAAATTCCTGGGCTTGCCTTGCAAAGCCTTGGTGGCCTGGCCCCGTGGCTCTTCAGCCTCATCTTGTCACATCCCCCTCCTACCTGGTCTTCCGGTGGGGAAGGTACCTGGCTATCCCTTCTTCTCTCCACTCCGCTGAACCTCCCACCCCACCTGGCACCTGCCCTCTCTCCTTCTCACCCTCCCACTTATCTTTAAACTCACATACTAGCTCCTGGGGGGAGGGGGGGAGAACGCCCTCCCCTCCCCTCCCTAAAATCTGAGCCAGACACCCTCTCTGGACTGAGACTCCTGTAGGGAACCATCTTCAGCATGGCCTCCTTGGGGTCCAGCAGGTGCCCAGCATGTAGCGGATGCCCAGGAAATGTTTGTTGAATGAATCTAAGCATAGTTTCCAATTTTTTCAAAGGTAGGGCTGAGGGACAGGGAAAAAAACAAAAACAAAACAAAACAAAAAAAAACGGTTGAGAGCTGTTTTCGTTTGTATGTATGTATGTAAAATATATTTATTTATTTATTTCGTATTTTAGGAGGTTCCCAGGCTAGGGGTTGATTGGAGCTGTAGCTGCCGGCCTACGCCACAGCCACAGCAACTCCAGATCCTTTACCCATTGAGTGAGGCCAGGGATAGAACCTGTATCCTCATGGATGCTAGTCATATTCGTTAATCACTGAGCCGCAATGGGAATTCCTTCGTTTCCTTTTAAAAGAATTCTTTCCAAAAGTGGTGTCACTTAAGAATTTCTGTGATTTGGAAAAAAAAAAAAAAAAAAACTTGTTCGTTTTTAACATCCTTCAGCATCTGCACATTATGAAGGGGCTCTCTTGGTCTAGGCTATCACCACTGAACATCAGATAATGAAAAGCACTGGGCAAGGTTCGCTTGGGTTTGAGGTGGTAGAAGCAAACCAGTGGCTTTCCCATTTGCCTTTTTTTTTTTTTTTGGTCTTTTTAGGGCCGCACCAATGGCATATGGAGGTTCCCAGGCTAGGGGTCTAGTCGGAGCTGGAGGTTTAGCTGCTGGCCTACACCAAAGCCACAGCAACGCAGGATCCGAGCCGCATCTGCGACCTACACCACAGCTCACAGCAACACCGGATCCTTAACCCACTGAGCAAGGCCAGGGATCAAACCCGTACCCTCCTCGTTCTTAGTCGGGTTCATTAACCACTGCGCCACGACGGGAACTCCCCATTTGCCTTCTGGACTATGCTTGTTTCTACATAGCGATGAAATATTTCCTCCTGCTTTTTTTCTTTCCTTAAAACATCTTGTCTGAGCAAAGTAGGAGGAAAACTTGGAAAACTATCCCTGGAAGCACTCATTGACTGAAAAATGGTGCTAAAGGAAAATATATGGAGATGCAGTTTAGTTATCTCACATATGGGATGCATTTCACTTGAGTCAAAGAGTTTCTGAAGAAAAGAATTCCGTAAATATACAAACTGCTTTCCTTTGTTATTCAACTCAATTCAAAAGTGCTACAGGGAATTTAATATAAGACGCACTGGCTTTTGAAGACCACACCTAAAATGTTATTATTGTTGGCATATTTGTTGAAATACGTAGCATAGATGATGGATTTATTTCCATGCTATTTTGCTGAGCTCATGCTTAGATCTTGATTTCTGTTCAAGGCTGACTTTTGTCTTTGGGATCTTGTTTGAAAGATGTTTTAAAATATAAGGATAGATCCATTTTGACTTTTATTTCTGTAAGGAGCGGAACCGTTTGCATAACTTCCTTTTCAGCGGATGAAGCGTTAAAATTAGATACTGCCGGTTAGAGGGTTTGCTCAGGGCTCCACCTCTTAAGGGTTCTCCAGGTGTCTTCCCCCCTCTGGCTTAGATCCCCGGAGCTGGACCACCTGTGTCAGGGTCGTGAACTCACGAGACTCTTTGCTATGGTAATGGCCGCAAGACAGGCTACTTGCCCCAAACATACAGTATATGTTTTTTATTTTTTTTTTCGTCTTGCAAGAGCTTTGTCTGGGTTCAGCATCCTAGGCTTCTATGAGATCTGCTTGTGGCTTCCACTTTGCATTCTTTCTTTGCCAATGCTGGAGCAAAATGCAGTTAAAGAGAAAGAAGGTAAGACCCTGGCCAGCTGAATGGAAAACATATGATACAATGAGTATCTTACCATTAAACCCAGATCTCTTTTCACCAAGTCTATGCCATCTTTGACATGACCAAGGGCCCTCGAGGAAAATAAGCTGGACTTGCATCAAGTAAAGAAAGTTGTCCAAAAAAGTTAGATTGTGGGAATTCCTCTCGTTGAAGGAGGCTCTTTGTGGAAAGGAGAGGACACAGGGCAGAGGGGACTTCAGAGCTTGGCCACGGCTTAATGCCCACCAACCCCTTGGTCCTTCTCTTGCAAAACAACCCACCAGATAGCAGTATCCAGAGAGCACTGTGAACCCAACTCTTCTCCTTGCAGATTCTCGAGAGTGACCGGGCTTGTCTTGACTGTAGGTCTGACCCCTCTGTCCTTAAGCTCTTGTGAGCCTAGGAGATTACTAGGCAGTAGCTACTGCGAGGCACTCTTAGCCCTTGAGGGAGAGAATGACCAAAATGCATGCCCTCCCTCTGGGAAATTTCCCAACGGAGCATCTCATTCGGATGGTAGGTTCAGGAACAGAGGCCCCTAAGACAAAAGTCTCCTGTGTTCATCATCACCCCTGGAAGTTTCTAAGGGAGGTGCTGTGTTGGAGAATGATGTGCATTCATATTCATCTTTCAGTGTGTCCAACAGTCCATTTTCCCCCTAGTATTATACCTGATCCCTGCGTCTGGTGAGCAATGAATGAAGTGGTTGACTTATTTCTAGGGGTCATGTTAGAAAAATATGCACTAAATACAAGAGATGTTCGTCCTCACAGGTGAACATCTCCCAATAAGGAGGGAAAGAGGGATGGCAGAGAGGATGCAAGAGAGAGAAAACCGATAGACACTTATTTCCCCGCTCACATTTACTCCGGCACCTGCTCACTGAGGGAGAGCTGCCTGTACTCTTTAAATTGTTGTCTTCTTTTTTCCTTCCCAATCCACTTAGCTTCACCCACCTGCTCCATGTTTGCCAATAATTGAATGTGTATATGATGTTACTTCATTGTAAACCAACGAGGAGACTTCCTGATAATGGGGAGCCTGTTGTTTCAAGCATTCCTATATTGCCAAAGCCTACAGGGAGTGCTACTTGCTGTAAATATTTGTTAAAAAGAAATAAAATATTTAGGAGAGATGACATGAGAAAAGAAAAAATTAATAGTAGACATTCCAAGCCATGTCAAAAGGATAAAATCAGTTTAGGAGTCGAGAGAGGGAGCCCATCAGCTGAAATTGATCATGGACAGCTTCCTCGAGGACTTGGAATCTGAATTGCTCACTGACTGTAGGGTTGCATTAAGTGGGAGGTGGAGCCCGAAAGAGACAAAGACTGAATAAACAGAGGCAGGAAACAATGAGGTGAGGGCCTAGAGAAGTCTGGGTAGACCAGTTAACCAAGATTAGTAGCGCCCAAGTGGAAAAATACAAATTTAACCAAAAAGTTGGACTAAATTGAAGCAAATATATTTCCATGACTTTTATTCCCTTTCTTTGGTATTTGTGTTTTTTGGCCCCCACTCATCCTCTTCAACTTTTCAGTTATTTACTAGGTTTCTCTGTGTGGAAACTCCCATAGGTTAGAAAATTATTGGTTTAATGTTCCAGCGTCAGATCTCAAGAGGGACTCAAGTGGTATGATTCCTGTTGTTGAAGTCCTTGGTGACCGCGGTGGTGAACAGAGTCCGCTATCTCTGGGAAATGGGGCAAAAAAGGGTTAAAGATGGACTTCCAAATATATGCGGCAAAACCAAAGTGAGTGTGACATGATTTAATGTGATCTCTATTTTTTCCAAATGTGTATTAATAAGGAAAAAATGATGTTTCTTAAAAAGGGGCATATCCTGAGTGAAGGTTGCTGATTTGGACAGACGGAAGAATTCATATCCTGAAGATGGTTTAGTTATCAAAAAAGTGCTAACAGATAGAGAATGCAGTCAAGTTTGAAACATTTCTCAGGGTTCTAATGATAGAGCAAATGCAATAATCAGCAGCACATTTCCTGCATTACTATGCAAATCGCGCTACCACTAAATTAATAGTTGTCATTTGTTGTGTTTCCTGGTTTCTCGTATCCCTTTCATTTTGGTATCAGAGATTAAGAAAAAAAGGCATACTTCTATTATCAGTCAACTTTCAACTACATGTATTTTCATTCTTTTTGGCCAGGCTCTAGTTCACTGACACAGGCTTAATGGAAAGAAATGATAGTACTATTAAAAAATAATTATGGACCTAAAATAGCAGGCACATTCTTAACCACGATGGTTGTAATGGGAGATGGGTTATGATTAGAATCTTCAGTGTAACTGGGAATTATCTTCCTTCTGCTGTTTGGGGGCAGGGAGAAGGGTACACAGTGACTCCAAATGATCATTTTCTTTTTAAAAATTGTTTTTGGCTGGAAACATTATTTAAAGGTATCTTTTGCTGTGGCATGCTCTAATGAGCCGGTTTAATGGTGTATGAGGGATTTCTACAAAGGGGGGTGGGTGGAGGGTGAGCTGCCTATCCGACCCAGCAGGGGTACTTTTTCCATGTAAAGTCCCCTGAAGATTCTAACACATAGCTTAAGGGGGACTATTCATTCCCCCTACACCTTGCCAGCATGATCCACTTTTATTAATTGATTATATAATATTCTTCAGCTATCTTGGGATATACATGGGTTGAGAACTACCAGCTTGAATGAATTTTATAGCTAAAAAACAAGGCCACTGTTACTTAAATCTCCCGTCCTATAGGATAAGATTAGGTACCAGTTACTGAGGATTTTTATGTATTAGGTACTTTGCTGGGTGCTTATGTACATAGAGTCCAGTCTTAATATTGTTCTCACTGTACAGATGAGGAACTGGAGTCTAAGCGAAGCACATTGTCCTGGACTATCTGCTGAGTGGCATTGCAATGATTTGCATCCTAGCTTTTCTGGTTCCAAAGCTGAATAAAAAAGCTCACTATTAATTCAAACACCTGGGGCAAAGCTCCATCATGGGCATCTGCCACTGCCTATCTCCATCTCTTCTCTCATAGGGTAGCAGCACCCCACCTCTCCTTTGGGAATCACTCATCTCTCACTCTTAGTTCCTGTGGCTCATTCTCTCTGCTGACTCCAGCCTGGGCATTTTCCCTAGTTCAGCCAATCCCTCAGCACCTTCTAGAACCTCAGTCACAGGCATGCATCCAGGGATGGGCACATGACCCTGATGTATATAAGAAGGAGGTGGCTTATGCAATAACAGAGGGAAAGTAGTGCTAAGACCTGCACTGGGAGAGCTGATGGGTAGATGCAGTCCAAGTCCAAAAGCCTGAGAACCAGGAAAGCCAATGATGTAAGTTCTAGTTCTCGGCGTGGCAGCCCGGAGACCCAGGAAGAGCTGGCAATTTGGTCTGAAGCTGAAGGCTGAAAAGACCAAAGTCCCAGCTCAAGGAGTCAGGCAGGAGACCCTTTTACTCTTGAGACTGTCTGCCTTTTTGTTCTACTCAGGCTTTCAGTGGATTGGATGGGGCCCACCTCATTACGGAGGGCAGTCTTCTTTCCTCAATCTATCAATTCAAATTTTTTTTTTTTTTTTGCCACCCCCATGATATACAGAAGTTCCCAGGCCAAGGATCGAATCCTGGCCACAGCTGCTACCTGTGCCACAGCTGCAGCAACACCAGATCCTTATCCCTTTGCACCAGGCCGGGGGTTGAACCCACACCTCCGCAGCCACCTAAGTTGCTGTAGTCAGATCCTTAACCCACTGTGACACAGTGGGAACTCCTATCCATTCAAAACATTCAGTCACATCCAGAAACACTCCCACAGCCCATCCGGGATGATGTTTGACCCAATATCTGGGCACTCATGGCCCAGTCAAGCTGACACATAAAATTAACCATCACAGCATAGGAGAACAGAGCTGAGGGATGCTGCAAGGTGGATGACTCAATCCTTGGCAGCCCTGACATCAAGCCAAGCCTCTCCTTCTCCCTTGTGTTTTCTGTGGCTCAGCAGAGATGAATCTGACTAGCATCCATGAAGACACAGGTTCCATCCCTGGCCTCGCTAAGTGGGTTAAGGATCCAGCATTGCCATGAGCTGTGGTGCAGGTCACAGACTCAGCTCAGACGGACCCGCGTTTCTCTGGCTGTGGCATAGTCCAACCGCTGCAGCTCCAATTTGACCGCTTGTCTGGGAACCTCCATATGCCTCAGGTGTGGCTCTAAAAAAGACAAAAAACAAACAAACAAACAAACAGAGACTGCCCTGATCAGCTTTTTTTTCTTTTACTTTTCTTTTGATTTTTTAAAAATTCAAACAAAATGACTGATGGATGTCACATCTTCCCGGGGTCTTGTCCACATCCTTTGAACCTGGTTTTCCTGCTGAGATCTTTGGGGGAAAAAAAATCTCAACAGCAAAAATGAGGTCTTGAATGCCTCCTTACTTTTCAGGGTTGTCTTTCAGGCCGTCCTTATGTTCACGTATCTATTTACCACAGCTCGCACGTGGACTTTCTTTATGATATAGAAATGGGACTAAAAAGATTTGAATTCTAATTACTTCCCAAGTTGCTTGTCTTTCCTTCCATGTGTCCCTGGGTGCCGCTCCTGGATTCATTCAGAAATGTGTATTTCTAAAAATAAGAGGAGTCCTCCCAATTCATTAACCCCAAAGCCCTGTCTTGCAGTAGAACAATATACCTCGTTTCTGACAAAAGGCTTCTCTTTGTGCTGCAAAAGAAACCAAGACTTCACTGGAGCTCGTTCATATAAAAACTGTGCCCGACTTAAGCTGGCGTGTACTTGCTGCACCTGTGTCCCACTGATGCCTCCTTAGAATAAAAGCGATAAAGCCATCTGGGCTTGCAAAATGATTAAGATACTTGGAACAGGTCTATAACTCAGAGTCTATCGTCCATAAAATGAGACAGCTGATATATTCTCGGGCTACTCTGCAGGGCCGTTTTGAGAATAAACTGAAGTATGGGGTATGACAAGGCAGGTTAGAATACCCCCAGAGGTAGGTAGTTATTCTGTATGATCCTTTGTAACATGGGATGGGCAGGGTTCTAATGGGGTTGGGGGATGAGTAGCTATTTAAATTGTGTGAATCCTCTTTAGGAAGTTCATAGTCTAAAGTCCTAGGGAAGCCGGTGGAGGAGAGGGGTCCTCGGTCTTTCCCGACCACAGCCTGGATGACAATGATTATCTGCAGGAAAGCTCGGAATCCTGAAACCTCCACACTCGAGATTTTCTGGGATGCACAGTCCCATATGAATGTGTTGCCATACCCAGGAGTAAGAGATCAGCAATAGCGGCTCCCTCTGGCTTGTGGGGGCTGGGGTGGTGGGCAGGGCAGGGGAGGGTGGAGAGGGTGATGGCATTTCGCTCCCACCCAGCCCCCAGAATTTCTATATCACCACCTCCCTCAAAAGCAGATGAGAAGGCAGAGAGGTGAACACAGATCATTAGTGGCTAACCTGAAATCTGCTGTAATTTTCTGGTCCTTTAAACTTTTGTAGCATAGCTATTACAATTCTTACTAACAAAAAAAATCCTCGAGGTGTCACTTATATAAACGAGTCATGAACTTGCAGATGAGAATTGCCCATGTGGGGTGGTCAGTAGAGATACTGGGGGAGAGACTGGGCTACCATGTCTAAAAACTTCTTTTTAATATCCAAAGTAGCCCTGGGAGGAGTCCCCTTTGTGGCTCAGTGGAAATGAACCCGACTAGTATCCATGCGGATGCGGGTTTGATCCCTGGCCTCGCTCGGTGGGTTAAGGATCCAGCATTGCTATGAGCTGTGGTGGCTTGGATCCTGCATGGCTGTGACTGTGGCTGTAGCTGTGGCCTGGGAACTTTCATACGCCACTGGTGTGGCCATAAAAAAAAAAAAACGAAAAAATAGCCTTGGGATTTCAGAGTGAACTCCCACGTTCTCCTCTATAAAATGGGAGTAGTATTAGGCCTGAGGACCATGATAGAAAGCACCTCACCTGCAGATGCTCAGTAAATGGGAGCCAGCCTTTGATGAGACGTAACAGTGGCATGGGCTTTGGGTCATTGTGAGCACCAAATATTTGCAGTGCATCCTGCTGACGTGCCGGGAGGAAAATGGAAACAGACATCCATGTCCTCCTGGAGTGCCCCCTAGCCGAGGACGGCAGACGCCAGCTTAAGAAATTCTGCTATGACTGAGTGTGAATAAAACCTACATGGAAGGGCAGAGAAAGTTCCACGAAATTAGGATTGGCAGGAGAGGGTAGCAAGGGTTGGCACGGAGCCAAAATGGGTACCATTGTGATGCCCAGGAGCACACCCCGCCCCCCAAGAATTATTCTGCCATTCTACCTTGACACACTTACGGCTGTGCAGAAAGAGTCCTTTATTATTTTCTTACATCGGGCTTGGCTGCTGGGAACACAAAGCCATTTGTCCTTTGGTACCATCTAAGGAAGCCAAAAGGACATTACCAGAGTGTGAACTACAATGATTACAAAGAAGCTGAGACCTGAGATGCTGTCAAATACAGTGTTCCCTGGCCAGGTACCATCCAGCTCAGGTTTTACTACACAAAGAAACATACCAGGCAGCAGAGTCCCAGATGGGACGTGGAGGGGACAGGTACAGGGGCCTCTTGCAGCCACCAAGAATGTGAGGCTCTTTTCTTTCTTGGAGAATTTTTACCCTTAAAGAAAAGAACTAAATACTTTCCTTCTTCATGACTGTAACAGAGAAGTAAGTGACTCCCAGCCTCCCCTCCTGGGCACTGTCCACCCCCTGGAGGTGCCATTATCTTGCCTCTGTTGTCTCCAAGGCTGGCCTGGGGCCTGAGAGACCAAGAGCCACTCGGCTTTGGCTTGTTGAGTGGCTGCTGGATGTGCAGGCTGCATTCTCGGACCAAGTTCAGTCCTTTGTCCTTCCTGCTGTCACACACAGCAGCCTCTGAGGCTGGAGGAGACCTGGCTCCCTTCAAGCCCCATGCTGAGGAAAAGGCTGGAACGATGGCTCGCCTGGAGCCCTGACCCCAGGTGCGGTTGCCAGCGTCTGGTCTAGCAGTAAGGACAGTTTGTGCAAGCCCTTCACTCAGGAGCCCTGTGATTAATGCAGCAACACGGACATAATTGGATGGGCTTGCTCTTGAAACTGGGTTGGGGAGGGCGGTCCCGAATGCAGACATTCCCTGTTAAAATATCAGGACAAATCAAAGCTCTCCTCACTCAGCCACTAAGGGAAGGGGCCTTGCATGGTCTGAGCACCAACAGGTTGCTGGCTCTGTGCTGGCTGCTTTCAGTAAGGTGCTTGGTCCAGGCTCATAACAGTGTAGAAAATGGGTATTATAATTTCCATTGTGTAGATGAAGCAGACACTCGAGGTTAAGAGGGTTGCCTGAAGCTGTTGCTTTAAAAAGCCCAATATGTACATAGGCTTTTATGTATATATACATATATAGGCTTTTTAAAGCAACGGCTTCAGGCAACTTTCTTAACCTCTGAGTGTCTAGTATATATACACAATGGAATACTACTCAGCCATAAAAAAGAACGAAATAATGCCATTTGCAGCAACATGGATGGAACTAGAGACTCTCATACTAAGTAAAGCAACTCAGTAAGAGAAAGACAAATACCATATGATATCACTTACATCTGGAATCTAATATAGGGCACAAATGAACCTTTCCATAGAAAAGAAGCTCATGGATTTAGAAGATAGACTTGTGGTTGCCAAGCGGGAGTGGGTGGGATGGTTGGGGAGCTTGGGGTTAATAGATACAAACTATTGCCTTTGGAATGGATGAGCAATGAGATCCTGCTGTGTAGCACTGGGAACTATGTCCAGTCACTTATAATGGAGCCTGATAATGTGCGAAAATAGAATGAGTACATGTATGTGTAACTGGGTCACCATGCTGTACAGTAGAAAAAAAATGCATTGGGGAAATAACTATTAAAAAAATAATAATTAAAAAAAATAAAAAAGCCTAATAAAAGAAGGGTCCAAACCCAATCTTGCCAAACTAACACCATTCTCACAGGCTCCCTTCTAGAATGGTCTTCCAAGAGGTCCAGTGTATTGCTATTGTTATTGTGCTTATCAGTTTATCAGCCCAGTATCAGTTCTCAAATGTTTATATGTGTGTTATATATAAAATGTATAATTTATATATAAATAATAATTTATAATATATGATTTATATATAAATAAATTTTATTTGAGTATAGTTGACTTAGGATGTTGTGTTAGTTTCAGGTATATAGCAAAGTAAATCAGTTATACCTATACATATCTCCATTCCTTTTCAGATTATTTTCCCATAAAGATTATTACACAGTATTGAGTAGATTACCCTGTGCTGGACTGTAGGTCCTTGTTAGCTCCCTATTTTATGTATAGTAGTGTGTATATGTCATTCCCAACCCCCTAATTTTACCCTCCCCCCACACACACTTCCTCTTTGGTAACTGTAAATTGGGCTTCAAAATCTTTGATTCTCTTTCTTTTTGATAAGTTCTTTTGTATCATTTTTTGTTAGGTGCCACATACTAGTGACCTCATATGATACTTGTCTTTTTCTATCTGACTTATTTACTATGATAGTTACTGCCAATGACATTATTTCGTTCTTTTTTATGACTGAGTAATATTCCATTGCATATATGTACCACATCTTCTATATCCACTCCTCTGTGGATGGACATTTAGGTTGCTTTCATGTCTTGGCTATTGTAAATAGTGCTGCAATGAATATTGGGGTGCCTCAGCTCTTATACATTTGTTGATGACCAAAAGGCTGTGCTTGTAGGCATGATCTCGTGCCAAGCATAATACAGATGGAGCACTGGGACCCTACCAAGAGCAGATGATGGAATCCAGGAGATGGGATGTCTCCAAACATCTTTTGATCCTTTGCCGTGTGAAAGTGGTGTGTTGGGAGCCACAGTGCAAGACAAGCAGGTGGGCTGCATTGCACAAGCCCAGGGCCACAGGCTCCCACACACTCACTCTCATGCTTATACAGAAGCATGTGTAATGGGGTCGGTGGGGGGGGAAGTGGGGCCTCCCCAGCAAGTCTCTGCCTCTGCACTTCCATGAAAGCCAGAACAGCACGACATTGATCAGTTTTCTGTGGTTCAGCTCCTGGTAAGATATCATGTAAAGAGCAGACGCTGTGGTCCAAAGTAGAATCCGCCTTGACTTGGGGCTCTAAAGCTGAAGTCCAGGTGATTTTCAGTGACCTCCCCGAGCTTACCCAGTGGTTACTGGCAAGTCCAGAACTCTTACCAGCCCCACACATCATAGAGCAAAGCCTGGGGCCTTCGGCATCCTGTCCTTCCCTTCTGAGCGCCAGTTGCAAGGCCTCCTCCTGGCAAGATGTGGCTGGAGAAAGATCCAGTGTGAGGCACTGCGAGAGTTGATCTGTGTCATGAGAGAACTCAAGCTCCCTTTGATAAGAGTAATCTGTTGAAGGCTTCCTCGATGCCAGGGCTGTTCTAGGTGCCTTTCAAGCCTTATCTCATTGAATCCTGGCAGAAACCCTAGAGAAGTACTATCACGGTCACCCCTTTGCAAAAGAAAATAGCATTTGCTCAAGTGACTTGCCCAAGGTTGATTCAGCTGTGACCTGGCCCAGGAGGCCCTGGATCTCACCAGAAGCCAATTCCCCTAAATGTGGCAGTGAACACAATAATAATTCAGCCACCTTCCCCATGTACTTTGCATTTCTTCTGGTTACAATATACATGGGTTTTTTTTGTTTTTTTGTTTTTTTAAAATCTAGCAATGGATGCTTGAAAGTGTAGGCCAGGAGATCCTGTTTATTATTTAGGCAACAGTTTCAGTGGTGACTTTCATATGAACCTTATCAGTGTCAAACCAAAGTTTACTAACACTTTGCTAACTTATAAACAGGCTCCCACACACTCACTCTCATGCTTATGCAGAGAAATACATGTAAACATTTCAAAACATTTCTGGTGGGCAATTAATTTTTTCCTTTGGGAAAATATCCTATTGATGATAATAGTGAGGCAATGCATATTTTGGAGATAAATAATATTAAAACGGGCGGCTTTGGTCTCTTTCAGGAACTGTGGATACTCAGAAATTGTCATTAAGTTGCTGTGTGTTTAGAGGTCCATTTTTTAGCAGGCGCCAAGGAGTGGGCTCGGGAATTGAAAATGGAAGAGAGGAAACCAGTGGTGAGGGTTTGGGGTGTTTTGTTTTTGGGTTTTTTTTTTTGTTTGTTGTTTTTTTTTTGGTTTATTTGGAAATTCTGTGTCTTCTGGAGACCCAAAGAGCGTTTTTTGGAACATTCTTTGTTGTTTCTAAAGTACAGTGCTGAGCTTCTAAGAACCCTCTCCACAGCTACTTCCAGATTTCTTCCTTGCTGTTTGGTTGGGGGTTTTTTTGTTTGTTTTTTGTTTGTTTGTTTGTTTTGTTTTGTCTTTTTGTCTTTTCTAGGACTGCACCCGCAGCATTTGAAGGTTCCCAGGCAAGGGGTCAAATAGGAGCTACAGCCACAGCAACTCGGGATCTGAGCCAAGTCTGCGATCTACACCACAGCTCACAGCAATGCTGGATCCTTAACCCACTGCTCGAGGCCAGGGATCGAACCCACAACCTCATGGTTCCTAGTGGGATTCATTAACCGCTGAGCCATGATGGGAACTCCCCCTTGCTGTTTTTTTTTTGTTTTTTGTTTTTCCTTTTCCTCTCTCTCTCCTCTCTGTATAGGAAAGGTGATCTGGGAGGGTGGCCAGTGCTGGCAGGGAAATGGGAGCATTTTGATCCTGGTTTAGGGCCCCAGTGTTTCCAAAAGGAGAAATATTCCTGCTGAGCTCCTCCCTGGGTCTGCTGGCCATCTTCATGATCTTCAAAGGTGCCTCTTTCGGGGGAAGCCCTGTGTCACCGTGACTTGCTTTTCTCCAGCCCCATGAAGATAACATCCTTCCAGGTGAAGACCAGACGACATTTTTGGCTGAGTGCATCAAGAAAAACACCAGCCTGGAGTTCCTGCCCTGTGTCAGTGATAACAAACCCGACCGGTATCCATGAGGACATGGGGTCGATCCCTGACCTTGCTCAGTGGGTTAAGGGGCTAGTGTTGCTGTGAGCTGTGGTATAGGTCGCAGATGTGGCTGGGATCTGGCATTGCTGTGGCTGTGGTGTAGGCCGGCAGCTGCAGCTCTGATTCAACTCCTAGCCTGGGAACTTCCACATGTTGTGGGTGTGGCCCTAAAAAGACAAAAAAAAGAAAAAGAAAACCGCCAACAAATTTAAATCTATGACCTGCAGGCTTGAATGGTGCGTATCCATTGTCAGTTTTGAGAACCTTTCCCCCTGGGTTCAGAGGAGGGTCCTGGAAAAGTCCCAAGACATGCAGTACCTGTTCTGGAACATGTAGGATTGCCTCTCCTCTCCCTTTGAAGTCAAGCGTGACCAGGTGACTTGATTTGGCCCATGAAATGTCAGTGGCAGAGCGAGGAGCTGAGCGTGATCTGCCATGTTGGTTTTCCCTCTGCCATCGGTGGCAACCAGCTGTTTCTTAAATGGCGAAGACTCCATCGGCGGAGATACCCATGCTGATCGGGGATGGGCACGTTCTCCAGGCTCTAAGTACCCAGTGGATGGGCAGGTCTAGGCCTGGATGTCCTTCCGTGAGAAATCCTCTGACTGGGTGAGCGTTGCCTTCTGTGGATTCTCTCCTTTCCAAGTTTCCAATTACGATGAGATTTTCAGTTGAAAGTTAAAATGGTGCCTCTGTAGTGTGTTTTCGGACTTACACGGAAAGATCCAGCAGGCAGAGTTGGTCTTATTCACTGTGTAAACTTTATTAGTCAAATCATTTAGTCTTCCTGAACGCCAGTTCCAAGAATCTAAAAGCAGGGTGGCAATAAGCTACATTATAACATTTTCGAGTTTCATTTGTGGAAATGGGGTCCAGCCCTTGGGGACGGAAAGCAGTGCCATTATGGCATCATCAGTCTTAGCTATGAAGGTCCATCATGTTCACCAACTCCTGGTTGCTGGTATGGGTGGTTCAAGGGTTGGTGTAGACGATGAATGCATTCGGGTGGGGTCAGAGGCTGGGCCGCCTCACCAGGTGGAATAAACTGTTTCTGAATTCAGGAACTGGAGGCCCCACCCTATGCCTACTTTAAAGAGCGCTGCCTCACCTAAGCCCTCTTTTCCAAACATGAGTTCTGCATCTTGGCTCAACCATTTGCCAAACACTCAACATATCTACCTCCTTTGGTTGATGCTTTACAAAATAACACCTAAGGAAGCAATCGTAGAGCCAGAGGGTCCAGCAAAGAGCTCTAATAGAACATTGCTTCTTTTTCCGTATGAAAAGGCTCAAAATTGCCTTTGACCTGTTGGTCCCAGTGGGTCCCATTTCTGAGGAGCCCAGTCTCATGAATTAATCTTCTTGGCCATTTGCTAGTAGTCAGTGGGAGGCAAGGCAGCCCTTACGAACTTCTGAACATCTGTCTTTCCTAGCAGAGAGATTCCCTTTCTTGGATATTTCCCCACTAATTTGTATGAAATGAATCTCTTGCTGTGGAGTGGATCCTGAGCTTTGACTAATTTTTTAACTCCAAGAAAATGTTTGGATGATTCAGGACGCACCCCCCGCCCCATGACCTTTTAATTTTTACATTTCTTTTCCTTTCATTGCAACACGATTTCTAATTTCCTACATTTGGCATCACACAGAGGTTCAGAATAACTCAGCTCTTCAAACCTTTTCTTCTTTTCTTTCCCTTCCTTGCTTCCTGTCCTGTAGCTTTTTGACCAGCCGGCTGCTAATCCTGGCTTCTTTGGGGAAGCCAGGGGCTGGACAGCTTCCAAAGCTGCCCCTGGAAGGTGATGGTGGCAGATCAGACGCTTCCTTGGAACAAGCATCCCAAGGACACGTTGCCTCCCCGTTTGGAACTGTGGTTACAGAGCTGGGTGGGGAAGTCAGACTGTAACTCTTCCATCCCTAAGTCTGGCCTCAGTACATAGAGAGCAGCCCTCTCCCTTCCCTGGATCCCCCTGCCCCAGCCAGTTTCAGCTTATCTCTAAGAAGATTAGAGAACCTCTGCCTCATGGCTGGCTTTCTTTCTGTGCCAAAAGGCCTGGGAGATCAAAGTCGACATGACTTCACAGAGCTAGTGGCTTATCTCCTGCCTGTGTCCTAAGACCACTGACCTCTCAATTAAGGTTTTAAACAACAATTTCTTTTGGGGGAGGAAATGCTTATAGGCTGGGGGACAGTTTACAGTACCAGACCTCTGGTCCTGACCCCACCGGCTGCACGGCCCGCTCACCATGCAATTAGGCAGCGTTGTCCAGTTCACTTATGAAGAAAAAAATGTTATTTTTACCGAAAATATCTCCAAGTGTCCAAAAGGGTTCTATTTTTCATATCTAATGAGGTGACAGTGGAATTTGTTAGATGAACATGACTTTATCAAGCTTTAATGCTCACACTCCTCGCAGACCCCAGAGCTTTGAGGCGCGTCGAAGGAGACACACTGAGACACTGATGACCCGAAGCCTGGGGTGATGGATGCCTTTGGGTGCATTCCTCTGCTTTCTGGTGCAGATCAGCCCCTCACCCCCTGCATAGCTTCAGCCTCCTTGGAGTTTCACTCGAGACACAGCCTGCTGGTTTGCAAGTTTTGTGTTAATTAAACTGAAATTGAGTTCCAAAGATAAATATTTTGTATCCCGGCTCTGAAAAATTCTCTGAAAGATGAGAGCTTGTCAGATAGATATTGTAAACTGATAAATTATGTGTGCATGTGTGTACATAGACATGTGTGTCTGTTATACATATGCGTTATGGGTAGATGTGTAGACACGCACAGGCATACTTACTTTCATAGAATTTCGTTTTGCTGCACTTCGCAGAGAGCGTGATTTTCACAAATTCAAGGTTTGTAACAACCCTGCATTGGGCAAGTCTATCAGCACCATTTTTCCCACAGCCTTTGCTCACTTCCTGTCCCTGTGCCGCATTTTGGTGCTTTCAAGCTTTCTCATTACTGTTACTTTTGTTACACTGGTCTGTGATAGTGATCTCTAGGACTTGCTGAAGCCTCAGATGATGGGTAGCATTTTTTTTAACAAGGAAGTCTTTTTTAAATCAAGGTATGGACATGGTTGATTTGATTTATACATAATGCTATTGCGTACTTAGTAGGCTACAGTACAATGTAAACGTCACTTTTATAGACACTGGGAAGCTAAGGAATTCATATGACTTGCTTTGCTGCAAAATTTGCTTCAATTTGTCACAATTTGCTTTGTGGCAGTCTGGAACCAAACTCAAAATATCTCTGACACATGCCTACACACACCCCCCCACACACACACAGACTACACACTTTTTTTTTTTTTTTCAACTATAGTTTTGGGGTTTTTTTTGTTTTTGTTTTTGTTTTTGTTTTTGTTTTTGTTTTTGTTTGGCTGTTTGTGCCAGTTACCCTGAAAAATGCCATAGATGTGCATAACATGTGTCTCCCCGAGAAGCTTACACTGTATGGGGCAGTGATGCATTCAGTGCTAGACTATTGCAATAGACTAGAGCTCAGGCTCTGGGGTGGACAGACCCGGGTTCGAGCCTCAGCTTTGCTTGTTACTGCCCCTGCACCCTCAGGAAGATTATTTAACTCCCCAAGCCTCCCTTTCTTTGTCTTTAAAATTGGGAGAAGTATTTTCAGTGCTCTTCAGGGTTGCTGGAAAGATCCAAGGACAGAAAGCGTTAATGTCTGCAGCCCAGGGTACGGGCGGGCGTATAGTAAGTAGTCAATAAAGAATAAAGGCCGGTTGTTTCATTATTATTGTGTAAATTTTGAAAAGCTCATTGTAAAGCGTGAGGTAGAATTTACTAAAAAGCAGGAGTTCCTGTTGTGGGTCAGTGCTAAGGAACTGGACGAGGAACCATGAGGTTGCAGGTTCGATCTCTGATGCTGCTCGATGGGTTAAGGATCCGGTGTTGCTGTGAGCTGCAGTGTAGGTTGCAGCAGGGGATCCCGTGTTGCTATGGCTGTGGTGTAGGCCAGCAGCTGCAGCTCTGATTCAGCCCCGTAGCGTAGGAACTTCCATATGACACAGGTGTCGCCCTAAAAAGCAAAAGAATAAAATAAAAACATAAGAGAATTCGCCGAAAAGCAGGGAGGCAGAAAGCCCCCCTCGTGGAGCAGAAGCAGACAGGGGCACAGACTGAGCATGGAGGGCAAGCTCGGAAATTCAGGAGCCACTTGTTGGCCCTCTGATTCTATGCCTGCCTTCCCAGTCCTTCAAACCTATCTGTCTGCACGACTTGCCGAGAATTATACTGAGGAAGCTGCAAAGTTAGTTTTCTGTATCTATTACAGATGAGGGTCAGTTGTCATTTCCATCATAAAATCCATGCTTCATGGATCTAAAGCTTGGAATTTAAAATGACATGGGGCTTAAACTCCACTTAACACTTGATTTAAAACCTCAGAGAACAAGAGCTCTTAAGTCCACATGGCCGATAATACCATTGCAGGCCCTTTGGTATAAGTTACCTTTTGAAAATGAATTCTGTGTCTGGTTTTGCACAGCCTTCTCAATGACAAATCACTTTAAACAAAGAGTCATAAAAAATCAACACTTTTAGAAAGCAAATAATCAGCCACATTCGCCTTCTCTGCAGAAGAATGACTGGTGCCTTGGGAAGGGTTCATTTTTGGTCTTTTAAGGACAACTTTCCAAAATGGCTACTTGAGAAAAGGACAATTTAAAGAAAGGCAGGTGAGACATTTTTTAGAGGTTCCTTCCTTAGCCTCTAGAGATGTATATTTAATTCATCTACGTTTTTAAATGGAATTTTTTTTTAAAGATAAAGTGTGTTACATATAATATCAGTAAATGTTTTGTCTTTTGGCTTATGCATCAGACCTCCTACAGCTAACTATGCATCTGTGAGCAGACAGATCTGAACGCACTTTATTTCAGAAGGAGATCCATAGTCCACGTATCGGATGGCCAGGATCAGCCAGGAATTTTAAATTTTTGTTGAAAAAGGAAAGCTTGCTCCGATTTCAACTTTGGAGAGAAATGGAGACGTGACCATGCTCAGAGATGATTCCAGGAGAAGGCTGGACGTTGGAAACACCTACAGGAAGTGCCTGTGATCTGGCTGACAATGGAAGGGCTCCACAGGGTTTAGTATCGTGATAAAAACCCTTCTGTGTGAGCACCTTTCGGGAGGACTGAAAAGAAGGTGAGGAAGTGGCTACTGAAGCCTGGAGAAAGACAACACAGGTTATGTGATGGCAGAACAACCATCCAAAACAGTCCAAGGTAACTGAAGGTATGTATCACTGAAGGTAACTTGGAAGCTGGATATTACCTATTGAATTCGCAGATCTGGCCAAGGAAATCTCTTGGCAGAATATTGAAAGTGTACATTGGCGTCTCCTAGCTGCAAGTGATAGTACATGAAGAAAAAGATGAGCCAAGGAATTGTTTACTTTACAAGCAGAATTTAGAGGAAATACAGCAAGCTCGGGATAGACTTGATTAGAAAACAAGACAAGATGAGAAAAAGAATGTATATAGATGCATAACTGGGTCGCTTTGCTGTACAGCAGAAATTGACAGACCATTGTCAAGCAACTATAATCCAAAAAATGTTTTAATAAAGAAAGCAAGACCGTCTCTCTCCCACTCCCCATCGCAGCCAAGAAAACATTCTCCAACTGAAGCAAAGACTGGGGCTTAGAATCCATCAAGGGTGTGGCTGTGGGCACTGTTATTAAGATCTCAGAAAGCTTTAAGCTGCTGCATAACAGGCTTTCTTAGCTAGACAGTGGCTTCAAAGAATCTCAGAGGGGTGGCCCACAGCAGGTTCACACTCAGCCCAAAGTAGAGACAGATATGTCTCAAAGAAGAATAATGAGGAGTTCCCAGCGTGGCTCAGTGGTTAACGAATCCAACTAGGAACTATGAAGTTGCGGGTTCAATCCCTGGCCTTGCTCAGTGGGTTAAGGATCCGGCGTTGCCGTGAGCTGTGGTGTAGGTTGCAGATGCAGCTCGGATCCTGCATTGCTGTGGCTCTGGCATAGGCCGGAGGCTACAGCTCCGATTAGACCCCTAGCCTGGGAACCTCCATGTGCCACAGGAGCAGCCCTAGAAAAAGGCAAAAAGACAAAAAAAAAAAAAAAAAAAAAAAATAATGGATGTGATTTGGGGACACCCCAATCAGAGTTAAGGGCAATCCACAAAGTTTTAAAGACAGTGTATTGGGCCTAAAAAGCCAGAGACAGTTCAAAATGAAAAGAGCCTCTGAGCCCCCAACTTTCTATGGAAAGAAAACAGGTAGAGAAAATAGGTACTCAATTGCAAATGTGTGCCATATCTTATGGAAAAGGATGGGCAACTCAGAGGACAGAGCCAAGATCCAGAGAGGGGAGCCAAGAGCCAAGGAGAAGAATAGGTTCTGGACCCCCTCGTATGGACTGAGTGTGTGCCCCTCCAAAGTCCATAAGCCCCACTGTGGGGGTATTGGAAGTGGGGCCTTGGGAGGTAATTAGGTTTGTATCATATCATGGAGGTGGAGAACCCATATTGGTACTGGTGTCCTTCTCAGGGGGTGAAGATGCCAGAACTCTCTCTCTCTGTCTGTCTTGTAAGTGTACAATGAAAAAGAAGCTATCTGCAAATCAGGAACATAGACTCTGCCAGTGCCTTGATCTTGGACTTCCACTCTCTAGAACTGTGAGAAATAACTGTTTGTTGTTTAAGCCCCCAGCCTATGAAGACCCCACAGTCTAGTCTGTAATAGCAACCTTAGCTAAGGCACAGTCCAAGGGAGAATAAGGGGCCCTGATCATGGAGTGTGCCGTACCCCTGGAGTAGAGAAATTGGAGATGATGCCTGGCTGGATTTCAGAATGACATGGACCAGCAACTGCCATGTGCCTCCCATTTCTCCCTTTGAATGGAAATATCTACTGTGGTGAAATACTTTACTAGATTGCAAAGTAGGAGCAGTTGGCATGTCTCTTTAGTTCAGTTGTCTGATTCAAGAGGTGCTGCTCCTGATGAGCTACACCTGAGGAGGCGTCTGGACATCTCACCTGTATTTGCATTTAGATGATCTAGGCCATGGACTTTGATACTGAAACTAACTCTATAATAGGATAAGATCTTTGGGCAAGGGGGTTCATGTATTTTGTGGGTGGGACCAATGAAAAGAATTTTCCAGCCCCTCCTACTGGAAGTGGAAGCTAGTCCATCACCCCTAATACCTAGACTGACCTCGTGGCTTCCTTTGATGAATAGAATATGGCAGAAGTGACGTTCAGGGATTCACAAGACCTAGCAGCATCCGCCTTGCCCTCCTGGCTTACTACTGCCCCATGATGGAAAGCCCCAGCTAGATACCAAATGATGGGAAATTACATGGAGATTGCATCTGCAAACAACCTGACTAAGGCCCCAGTCATGTGAGTTAGGTCACTTTACATTAGACTCTCCACACTCAGCTGAGGGGCCAGCTTCCTGAAGCCACATCAGTGAACCCGGGTGAAACCAGAGAACAACTACTCCATCAACCAACAGAGCCATGAGAAGCAATAAATTGTGGTATTAAGCAACTCCATTTGAGGTGACTTGTTACTTGGCAATGAATAACTGATACACTTTCCAACTAATTATTTTTTATGCTCACATTCAACTGAAGGAATTTCAGGAAGAACAGTGTGTTTAAACTTACCACCTATGGGAAAGTAATTATTGCATACAATTTCTGACATAATGCCTTGCCTTCTGTGCAAATCTATCATAATCACAGGCACTGTACCAAACTGAGTATGAAATTCAAGATCAAGAGAACAGATTTGGATCCAATAACTAAACAAAACCGTTCTAAGCCCACAAATCATGCCACTTGTTTATTTTTATTAATAAATATATGCTTGTGGAGTTTCTGTTGTGGCTTAGCAGAAACAAATCTGACTAGTATCAATGAGGATGTGGGTTCAATCCCTGACTTTGCTCAATGGGTCAGGGATCCGGCATTGCTGTGAACTGTGGTGTAGGTTACAGAGGCGGCTCAGATCCTGCATTGCTGTGGCTGTGGCTGTGGCCGGTAGCTGTAGCTCCAATTTGACCCCCAGCCTGGGAACTTTCATATGCCATGGGTGCGGCCCTAAAAAGCAATAAATACATAAATTATACACACACACACACACATATACGTATACACTTGTATACATATAATTAAAAGGTGACTCAGGGAACTTTCTTCCAAATTAGGAATAAGATTTCCCATCCCAGAACTACCTGGGACATCCTAAAGAGATGTACTTAACTCAGAAAATACTGGTTAGCCACACAGACTGGGAAAGAGTATCACTCAGCTGTAACAACACTGTCACTGCAATGAAGGCAAAGAGGAATTTGGGGTCATTGTTTTCAAGTGTGGCTGACTGCGATACTTGCTACTAGAAAATTAAAATAGAGCTTGGTGTTTGAACAAAAGCCTCCACGAGTGAATAGAGCTTTCTTCCTCTCATTGAAAAAAAACATTTATATAAGCAGTGATGAATTTCCTTGTCACTACATTTTAACAGAATGAGGGCACATGGAAGCCATAGGAATGTGGAGCCAGCCACTGAGGGTTTTATGTGTTTACTGGCATCCTGCCCATGGCTGGAACGTATATGAGTCATTTTAGTTTGTGTCTCTGTTTCTGTTTGTAAGAAGGGAGCTTCTTTTCTCCCCCAGGGCTTGGCTCATTTCAACCCATGGCTGTTCAGAGCTAGCTGATAACTCTAGGATTAAATGCCATTTCAAAGATTCTCCCGGTATTACTCATTCTTCCCTAACTAGGGTTCAAAGGATAGCTCTGAGACTTACTGAGGGGCCTTGGATAAACTGTGTAAGTGGGTAGAATCCTCTTCTCTCAGTGTCTCATCTATGCAGAAAAATAATCCCTGTGCCTTCAGGATAGATGTGAAGATTAGCGACAAGATGGGTCTAACTCCTCTCCTGTTGGTGGGAATATAACTGTACCTCTCTTATAGGGATTTTAAGCGAACCTCATAAGTTAATGTTTGTAAAGCTCTCAGAACAGTGATTTGCACACAGTAAGAGTTTGCGAAATAAAATCCATAAAAATCTTCTAGGCTCTGTTGAATCAACAGATGCCAGACCCCAAGGAGTTTGCCTCCAGTGGTACATAGGAGGCAAAAACCTCCATGAAGCACAGGGTCAAAAACCTGATTATTTGTGATCCAGACCAAGTGGTCCAAATGCAAGTGTGCCCCAGTTGCCGTGCAACCTGCACACATAGGATGCCTGCTGTGTGCATCATGTTGGGCATCCTGAAGAGCACACGGGAGAATGGAAGCAGCAGAGGAGTGCTTAGCAAACCGTCACCTGGGTTTTCCAGGACATCTCTGTTGGACATTGGTGTTACCTGCTCAGTGTCTTAGTCTGTTTGGGCATCTATAACAGATACCATAGACTGGGTGGTTTATAATCAACAGGCATTTATTTCTCATAGGGCTTGACGCCGAAAAGTCCCAGATCAAGGCACCGGCCGATTTGGAGTCTGGTGAGGGTTAGCTGCCTGGTTTCTAGGTGGTCCTTTTCTTGCCATGTCCTCATTTGGCAGAGTTCAAGCTCTCTGGGCTCTCTTTATAATATAGGGCACTAATCCCACTCAAGAGGATTCTACCCTCATGACCCTGAGCTCCCCAAGGCTCCACCTCCAGATACCATCACATCAGGGTTAGAACTTCATACCAGGGAGTTCCCGTCGTGGCTCAGTGGTTAACGAATCCAACTAGGAACCATGAGGTTGCGGGTTTGATCCCTGGCCTTGCTCAGTGGGTTAAGGATCCAGCGTAGCCATGGGCTGTGGCGTAGGTCGCAGATGCAGCTCGGATCCTGCGTTGCTGTGGCTCTGGTGTAGGCCGGTGGCTATAGCTCCAATTATACCCCTACCCTGGGAACCTCCATATGCCACGGGTACAGCCCTAGAAAAGGAAAAAAAAAAAAAAAAGAATTTCATACCAATTTTGGTGGGACGCAAATAGCCCATAAGAGCATCCATCCTCTTCTTCTACTTACTTTGGGGAGCTACCCACCCCAAAGGATACAGTGTGGGTGGGACTGCCCATCAAGACATCTTTCTTCTCTGACCAAGAGGTGACCTCTGACCCATCCGGACCAATCAGGAGCATTTTCTCCCTGGGGATCAGACGCTCCAATGAGACCTCACTGGACACTCTGGTTCTGACTCTTCTCTGAAACTGTATCAAGTTTGTGGGGATGGGACTTGGACATTTGTACACTTACCAGGAGCCCTCATGTTCCTTAAGGTGTGTGTTCCAGACTGGTTTCTGGAGACCATGGATCTGGTCACGCAGAAAAACTAGAATAGAGGGGATGGGGCAGAATAAAACGGAGAAAGAAAATTGGAGTGTAGACAATAGGGTGAGCCGTATTTCATGAAATGTTAAAACTTGATCCTTTATATGTGTGAATGTGTTGACGGGCGATGTAAAATGTATTCATAAATGTGTATCTTCCTGTGGGACTTGGGAAAAAATGTGAAAAAAAGAGTTATGTGCTGAAATACATTTATCAAATGTATTTGCTCGTAGGAACCCCCAGGGAGCTTGTTAGAAATACAGATTCCTAGGCCACCTACTGGTCATTCAGAGTGGGTCTTCTTAGAACCAGGGAGGAATTTCCTGCTTCCTTCTCATTCTATTTTGGTTTCTTTGAATAACAGGTACCCTGGTGATTCTTATCATCATCAGTTATGCGGGGAAAGGGGGAGGCACTGCCCCGAATCCACCTAGCTCTGTTTTTGAGGAAAATGGAGCTGGCAGAAAAGGCTAAGGACTCCGTGGAATTGGTATTTGTGGGAAAGCTGCAAAATTGTGATAGATTAAAACCAAACAGAAAGGAGTGAGGAGCGGCGAGCTTGCTAACCATGACCGTGGCCGACATGCCCATTCGTGAGACCCAGGGCTCGCATCTCCTGAGACGCCCAAAGGCCCTTTGAGGCCAGGCTGTTTCATTCCTCCCAACCCTTTAAGTACAGAATGTGGGGACAGCCACCCAGACATCTACAGCTGGGAGGAGGCAGAGGTGGACTTCAAACCCATGTTCCTCTGACCCAGTGCCCGGCTTTGTGGCTCTCATTGTCCTCCTCTTGGGTGCTGGCACATTCCAGCAGACTTCTTCTCCTGCCCTGCCTCCCCAGCTTGCGGGGCGTGTCCTGTTGACCTTGTCCAGCCTCTGCACTCTCCATGGTGACAGAAGATACCCTCAGATAGCAGCCGGGGAGGGGGGCCCATCTCTGCGCGCCATGACCCATCAGGAGACTGGCCTGGTGCATGAGAGCTGCTGGGAGAAACGTGATTCCTCAGCTCCGTGCACGCTCCCCTGCCCCTGGGGCTCTTATCAAAACACGGAGGAGGCAGGCTTTTGAGGAGGCTCGGCACCGCCTCTTTGGGACACAGCTGTTCCTCATCATGAAGTAAAACAAAACCCTCACTTGGGCACAGCCCAGAAACCTCTGCCCCATCTTCCTCTCGCCTACAGGGGAAATCTTCATTCCCATCCCACTGAGGCTTCGTGGGAGCAGGGAGGGCTGGTCCTTGCTCTGCCTCCTGCCCAGAGGACCAGCTGCCCTCTGGGTGGGGGCTTAGGAGGGAGGGGAGGAGGATCGGGGGAGCTCCTGGGGTCCAAATTCTGGCCCCTGGTCAGGGTTGGTCCCCTGGGGCCTGAAAAGAAGGTTGCCTGCTTCATTGTGACAATAGACCTCCGCAGACCAAGAGCCACTAGACGAGGAAGGCTTGGAGCCCACGCTGGCCCTCTTAGAAAATGACCCTTGTCCGTCCTTCCATCTGTCTGCTTGAAGTCTTTACTTAGAAATGTGTCTTGGCCGAGTAGAAACACGAAGAGGATATTTGGGGAAAATGTCAAATTTATGTTAAATTAGATTTTTTAAATTAAAAAATGTTAAACCAGTAACATGCCCTGGGTGTGTGTGTGCGTGAGAGAGAGAGAAAGAGAGATTGTTCCAGAAAAGTGGCCTAAAGAGGCAGAGAGGGCTGTGATCTGAGAAAGAGAACACGTGGGCATGCGTCCTGGCTTTATGACTTCCATCAACCTCTGAACCTCAGTTTATTCTTCTCAGAAATGGGGTAATGATAAATAGCCATCTTGGATTCAACAAAGCCTGGGCAACTCCTGTCACATGCCAGCTCATGTGCAGGGACTTTTCACACACATGAACTTAATGCAGGCTCACACGCAATCACGTTTGGTGGAGATACTGCCCATTTTGCAGATGTGGGTTTGGAAAGTTAGTTTTAGGGATTTTCATGGGGTGGGAGACCGGATCCTCTGGATGCTGCACCTCTGCGGCACCACGGTTGCCCCAGGCTTGTGTTAAGTGGAAGGTTAGGCTATACGTCATTCATTCACTCATTCATAGATATCTGTCTAGTGCCTGCTGTTTGCTGGCACTATTCTAAGCGGGGGATATGCTGGTGAAACAGACAGAAAAAGTCCCTGCTCTGGTCAAACTCTTCCCTCTTCTAGAGAAAAATTATAAACAAATAAACAGTTAGACATGAGGTAAGAATAAGTGCTGTGAATAAAATCAAATGGGGCACTAGGATGGAGTGAGTTCAAGGGCTATTGTTTAGAAGGTTCGTGGCCTCCTTCAGAACAATACTGATTAAAATGTAGGCTGGATCCTACTGCCTTTAAGGGACAAGGGTGTCCCACCAGGTGCCCTCAATCCCTGGGAGCCAAGTGCCTGGAGACTCTGGGAGCTTATCTTTATAAGCACTCCTAGCTGTTTGCTGCCCCTCCTGAGTGTTTGTTCGCTCTGATAGCTGTGCATCTTAATTTTCAAAAGAAGATCAGATAATGAGATTAAGAGAGGCCAACAGACAAAACCAAACACATGGTTTTATCTAATGTGAACTCATAGACAGAAACAGAAGGCATCATCTAAATAAACCATAATTGTTCTAAAAATGAACAGCTGTGTGTATGAGTGTGTGTGTGCTATTTCCCCTCCTCCCCCCCCTCTCCTCCTCTTCCTTCTTCTTCTTTTCTTTTTAGGGCCACAAACGAGGAATATGGAAGGTCCCAGGCTAGGTGTCCAATCAGAGCTGCAGCTACAGGACTCCGCCACAGTCACAGCAACACTGGATACATAACCCACTGAGCAAGGCCAGGGATGGAACCTGCATCCTCATGGAGACCACATCGGGTTCCTAACCAGGGGAGCTCCAACGGGAACTTCGTGATATTTCTTCTGATGAGCAGAAGTTGCTCCGTGGCCGGAACTCATCCATGCACTTCAGCCTCACCCACTCCCAGTGACACCACACCCGTTGTCAGGAAATAGACAAAGAATCATTCAAGAGCTGAGGAGCATGGACTTCAGGATCTTGGTGTGCAGAGGATTCAGTCAGATTCCGGCCCCCAGCTGCCCAGTCACATTCGCCCCCTTCACACAACCACCCCAAGGCCACCAAGTCTTGTGTTTGTCCTTACAAAGAAGCAAAGAGCACTCTCAGCTGCAAGGCAAGCTGGGGGCCATCTGTCATTGTCTCTGGCCTCATTGGTTTCTGGTTACCTCCGTGGCCCAGGCAAATACCAAAGGCCGAGCACTGCTCATTTTCTTGCATTGGTTCCCATTTCCAGCATCTACTACTGATTATGCAGAGAGCGCTGTCCCGCTAGATGGGACCTGAGAAATCTTGTTGCTCAGCTGTTTGATTTGATTGATTGATGCATTTAACCATGTACCCACTTAATGGTGTTTTGATCACCATATCCTTGGCTGAAACAAAATTTCATGGAGTTCTAAAATTTAAAACTGACACAAGAGATAGGGGACCCAGAGTCCCTTCTCCTGGGCCCCCCGACTCCCTGCAGCAGCCTCTAGGGAGACCCTCAAAATACCCGAGATCTTCCCTGCAGCCCAGTCTGGAAAACACGCACCTCATTCCAACCCCTTCCCGTTACAGGAGGACCAGGGGAAGAGTAAATGACCAGTAGGTAGAAAATGGGTGATTGAGTGAATCAGTGCGGAAAAGCAAGACCGAATAGAGGTGCAGTCAGGAAGTGGCTACGCGGAAGGGGCTCGGCAGGGTCCGGGGACTGGCTGGGGAAGCGGGATCCTCTGGGTGAGAGGGAGGCAGTGATCCTGATCGATCGCCAAGATGCTCCCCGTGCGCCTCGCCCAAGCGCTGTGGACTCTCGGAGTGAAAGCGGTGATGACAGCTCAGTGATATATTCATCCCCAGGTGCTCTTCGGCGTGTTATGCGTTTTGATATTTTTATTAAAAAGGAAGCGGTCAAAGTGGTGCATGGGAGGCAAGAAAGCTGGGTCTGCTGTTGGCCTCCTGCGTGACCAAAGCTCCCCTCCCCAGCCCAAGCGCTGTTGGCCTCTGAGTGTGGCGGGCGGGGTGCCAACGTCACTCAGGAGCTCATCTCCAGATGCCCTGGGCGTCATCTTAGCTTCACAACCTCTTGGCAAGGGTTTGGTTCCAAGTGTCACGGCAGGAGAGACAGACTGAGGCAAAGTGCCCTGGGCTGGGGGAGGCGACCTGTGCAAGTGAATTAGCTGTGCGCCCTGGGAAAGTCTCTTAACCTCTCCGGACCTTACTTTTCTCATTTGTAAAATGAGGGTGACAACCATAGTGTTTACCTTGCAGGGTCAATGAGAGAACTACCCAAGGCAAACCTGATAAACATGCTTCTAATAGTGACCTGATACAAATTGGTTGTTCGTACTATTCCTGCCTTAGACCTGTTAAGTCCCTTCCCCCTGGTCTCACCAGAGGAGGCCAAATCACAAGATCCCTGAAGACTTTTCCGAAAAATTTAGTGAAGAAACTTCTACTGCTCCCTAAGGAGCACGTGCAGGGGGTTGTGCAGGAGTGCTTTGTCTGCATTTTGTCATTTGCATCGCACACTGGCCCTGTGAGACTGGACATGCCAGTTCTCTTTAAAGCAAGGCTCGGGAATTTCAGGAATTTGCCCGAAGCCACACAGCCAGTAAACAGGGGAGCGAGGACTAAGCCCTGGGGATTTAATTCCTCTGGGTTTGTGTTTGCTAGTTGTTTTGTTTCCCTTTGATTTTGCAGACTTAGGGGACACAGGTCTGGGGAAGTGATGGATGCTGTTGAACAGGGTGCAGCCGCAGCTCAGGGTGGAGACCACACGTAGATGCAAGGTTCAGGTGGGCAGAAGCAGCCTGACTGCTCCCCTCAGAACCCCAGGAACCATCAGGGGGCGGGGCGGGGCGGGGAGGCATCCTGGAGGCACAGGAACCATGAGCCAGGCTGGGGCACCTCTTTCTTCAGGACGACCTAAGGGAATTCTTTCCTGCGGATTCTGGGATGGAGACCCTGCTTCTCTGTGAACCAGACATGTGACCTGGAAAATTCCTCTGAATCTCCCTTGCAGTTGAGTTTCCTCCTCCCAAATACAGGAAAAGGAATTCCTGGCATAGAGCATTATGCCATATAATTTCCTTTAATTAACTCCTAGAGGTGCACCGCGTGCTTTTGTAACGTGTGTGTTCTCTCCTTTACACATCAGCCAGCACCGTGAGAACGGCAAATTCAGTGACCAGGAAAACGCTCGAGAGCCTCACCCGTCAAACCTGAGGAATTCTTTCAAGTTTGGCTGAACGGACTTCTTACACTGCCCCATAGAAACTCTCAAGATGGGAAACCCTCATCTCATGAGCCCAAATCATAGGATCATGCTGAATGCTGATTTCCTGCCACCCTTTGGCTGCTAGAGGGAGGGGAGCTCAGAGGTGTAAGGTTCTGAGGGTTGCTCGCTCTGCCCACATGTGGCAGAGTGCAGATTTGAACCCAGATCTGTCTGAGGAGGCCCTGATGTTCCCACTACACCTCCTGATCCCCCTGGGCCACTGGACATTGACAAAAAGAAATCACCAACTGGATTTGATGGTTTGATTCGTGTCCATCTTCTTCAGCCTGTATCCTGCCTAAGCACTGTGATGGGCACAGACAGCCTCTCAGGATCTTCGTGAAATTATGCTGCAGAAAGAAACGTCCAGCTTTGTTCAGTCTTTCTCCTCCCACACATACTAGAGTGGTCCCTGGGCCTCCCTGAGGAGGCAGTTGTCAGGTTCCTTCAGCCCACCTGAATTACACACCCATCTGCAGCTGCCAAGGTGACAGTTCCCCGGGAATCCTCACGCTCATAGCAGCCAACTCTTTGTAAAGTATAGAAAAGCATCTCTCCCGGCTCAGCCCCTGCAGATGGGCTCATTTTCCAACTCTCTCTGCCAGCGGGCCGACTCTATGGTTGATTAGGGTAATGAGGCTTATGCAGGCTTCCTCTGTCCCTCCCCATCGTCTTGGCTCTGAAAGTTAGCCCACTGTCTATCAATACTGTCTGGCACCAGAAAAAAGCCCCTCTCCCTTCCTGCACCCAGCATCTGGTTGCCTGGAAACCAGGACAGAAGCCTAGAGCATCTTGGGTTTCTTTTTAATTTCCCTGCCAGATCCTGAGAGCAAGCAGTGTTTGTTTTAAGCAGAACCTTTGCACTGTGGAGACTTGCCTTAACCTTGCCCAGAATGATTTCATCAACCTGCATAAATGTGATGCGAAGAGGCAGGGGAAGCCACTCCAGGCACAGTGTCACTTGGTTATCGGTACCCGCAGTCATAATTAACAGTGAAAGCTGAAGATGGATTGTTTCAGAGGGAGCCAGGAGGAGGCTCAACTCGTGCATGAGTGTGTGTGTGTGTGTGTGTGTGTGTGTGTGTGTGTGAGAGAGTGTGGTGCGTGCACCCGTGCACATGTGTTGAAATTGGCAGCTTTGTGAATTGCAGTTTGCTGTAGCCACATGCAGAAAGGAAGAGAGAGATTTCTTTTTCCAAAAGAACAAAAGCCCATCTTGAAAATAAATGTCTTTCGGAGGTCATACAATTTGGGATAAAGGCTCTGAGACCGCTTGGCTCACCCCCACGCTGGGCTTCAACAGGAATGTGAACCATCTTCAGACAGAGCCACAGAAGAGGTGAGAATTGGAAAAGTCACCAATAGGAAAGGAACTCCCCATCCCCACCCCTGCCAAGGCTTTGGCTTAACACTGAGAGGACCTGCTAGAGTTTAGGACTGAACCTGGCACCATTTACCTTGAATGAGTCCTGGCTCATGCCACCTGGATACTTTGTGTCCCAGAGGCTGGGAGGCATTTAATTTGGGGTGGGTGGGATGGGACTTCCTTATCAAGGCTGCTCTGTGTTCCCAAAATAAGAAAACTTGTGAAGGACCATCCAATCAGACCCCAGTGAGAAAGCCGCTTCTTGGGGATTAGGAGCTAAGCATCTTGCCCCCCACTGCACCTCACCACCATAAACCGTCTCCCATTATACAGATGAGAACAGAGAGGCCCAGGCTGGCCGAGCCTCTTGCCTGGGGTAACACACCCAGTAGGCAGTGAAGTCAAAATTTGAACCACAGAGCTTGCTTAGAAATCATTATAAGAAACACTTTATCTGACTTCCTTAACCTAAAGATCTTTCAAGGAAATACTGGCTCTTCGAGCTGACAACCTCTTAGAAAATTCTTATCATTCAGTGAATAAATAGAAATAGAGTTGATAATAGATAGGTGTGTAGCATGTCTGCAGAGATCTATTTGCTATGTCTTCTTGCTAGAGTTTTTTAAGAAATCCTTTCGTGTACTCTCTACCAAGAGGTTGAAGTGTGGAATATGTGTCCTCCTTCCATGATTTCCTGGACTTTCTTTGTCTCTATCTTTTGGGGAAGAACTGTGTGATTTGTGGTTTTTTCCCTCAATACTGGTGTCTCCGCTTGCCTGAAGAATATTTTAGAGACAAACCAATGTGAAGGCAGGGACGCATGTATTTCCCCCTTATACCTGGAGGCAGAATAGTTAAGCAGCACGTTGCCAGCATTCAGGAACCAGCTGCCCTGAGTTCAAATCCTGACTCCACCCATTTCTTGCCTGTATGACTTTGACATGTTGATGACCCAGCCAAGCCTCAGCTTCTAATCTGTGAAATCGGGATGATAGTGGTCCTGAGTTATTATAAAGATGAATTAATGTGTGAAGTGATGGATGAGTGCAGAGCCTAACAGATAGGGGCTCAATAAAGAGTAAATACGGTTATTATTTTATTACCAGTGGGGTGGTTATAGGGTAGGCTAAGGCTGTGGGATAAATCAGGACCAGAAATTAGAAATTCCAAATCCTAGGAGTGGTGCTCAAAAGAGGCTTTCCTGATACAAAGAAGGTTTTGTTGCTGATCTTCATCTCATGACTCCTATATTCTTTAAATTTTTTAAATATTTTAAAAATAGTATAGGCCCGGAGGGAAATCTGTTCATACCTAGATCCTTAGTACAGGAAGATACTGTGCACATAGGTGATTTCGATTCCTTTTTGGAAGGCATAACCCTGGATGTTAGTGAAAGCATTTGAAATATGGCCTTAGAGGGGAAAAAAAAAAAAAGAAATGCTATGCCAGGCCCCTCCAAGAGAAATGCCTCTTCAACAGAAATGAAGTGATTGTGTTATGAGCAGGAATGCTGTCATTGCTAAGGGCTCAATTCTTCTGATTTCTGTGTACAAAGCCCTTTACCACTCATCACCATTTCTCATCATTGCAGCCTTGATGGTGTCCGGGGCAAACATGAATGGGGCCCCAGTTTGTCTAAGGCAGTGTGTTAAGCATTAAGGGATACAACCTGCTTAAGAAACAGACCCTCCTTTCCGAGGGTTAGTTTCTGGGCCTGACTGACTGCCTCCACATGCATCCCAGTGGATTCTGACTAAGCCTTGTCACCTGAACCAGCCCTCATCAATCCCTTGGCCTCACACAGCAGGGAGTAGGATGGAATTTACTCCTCTTTGCTTTTGTCCGGGATAGGATGCTAAGGTGGTGAACGGTGCCATCCTGCTTGCCTGTTTGCCGCATCTCTCTCCTCCAGGATCCTCTGTTCCCTTGTGAGCCCCCTCTGTACCTGTTATGCAGAGCCTCTGGTCCAACACTGGGGCTTAGCAGAGAGATAACTCTCTTTGCACAGAAAGATAACTCTTCCTGCCTCTGTCCTTTCCAATTCTTCCTTATCTCCCCCACACCCCAGCAAACTCAGCCCTGCTGACTGTTAATAGGATACCTTCATATGTTTCCCTTCACAGGAAACTGATTTGCATTTTAACGCAACTCTCTTGGCCTCAAAGACCATTGGGGGCACCTAAAGAATTGAGTCTAATGGTGTGAACCTTAGGCGCCAAGGCCTAACATCTGGGTTCATAATTTTAAACATATGGTTTGTTTCGAATCATGCCTTCCACCAGCCAGCTGCTTCACTCCTGTCAGCCTTCCCTGCAGCCGTGCACTTAGCGCCCTCCCTGCACCAACTTCCCATTCTTCCAACCAAAAGCAGTTGTCCTCATGGCCACACGTGGGGGAGGAGCTGACAGTGGTAACCGCTGCTATTTCCAGTTTCCAGCCCTGAGCATGCCATCCTGTCCTTGTATCTGAGCCTCAGCCTGTGAACAGTGATGTCACTGCTTCTGCTTTTCAGAGGCAAACAGTGAAGACACAAAATGTTCAGTACCTGGTCCAAAGAAGAAAACTCGAGGAAATGCCAACATGCAAACCTGGAAACCCAGGGTCCCGTGATTTTAATCTATCCTGTTGTACCTCTGACCTGGGCAGCAGAGACCTTGAGAAGCATTTCCAGCTCCTAGAGGTCATAATAATAAAAACCAGCAACATCCGCTAAGCAGCTACTGGGAACCAGGCAGTGGGCTTTCCGTGCATTTGTGTTTGACTGTGAAGAATCGAAGGTGGCGGGTACTAACCTCGTGATCACGATGAGATAAGGAAATTGAGAACTTGAGCCACTTGCCAATGCCCAGGGCAATGGAGATGCACTGTGTGCTTAGGCACCGTCTCCTGTAGCTTTGCAGTTGACTCACTATGTGACTTCTGGCAAGTCCCTTAACTTCTGGGAGAGGAGGGGACCTCTCTCATCTGACAAATGCAATCGTTGGCCTGGAAAATGGCTAAGGTTTCCACGTGGACTCCTCTGTGATGAGATCGGGAAGTAGAGCCAGCCTGGCTGCCCTCCTGTCTGTAGTCCCAGGGTTTATTTACGCTCTGCGTCTCTGGTGACAACAGCTAGACCATATGGGCCGCCCTGGCATAGGACGGGCTCAGTGACAGCCCTGAGAGCCGAGGTTCTGCTGTCCCTGAAGGAGGGAATCTGGTCCTCCGTATTGCTGGCCTGCTGGGGGGCTGTAGCCCCCGGTTACACCCTGAGTGGTCACCCGCTGGCAGCTGCTCTGGCAAACACAACCCCAAGGGTCAGAATCCTTGCTGGCTGCTTCTTCTGCTTTTATTGCTTCATTATCTTGCAAGTCAAAAACATGAGGGCTGCAGCTTTGGCTGCAATCTGTTGACTTGCCAGCTCTCAGGGGTTCATCCCTGGCTGAATCCAGCCAATTGCACTATTCTCGCCTTTCTCAACCACCGTCTTATTACACACACCCAGAACTCACAAATTACAGGTCCCCTTCTCTTCTTTGTCCCCAGCTTGACCAACAGCACTGCTCTATTGCAGTGAGATGGATTATTGGGAAGATTTTGTTTGCGTTGTGCTCACGTTCACCACTTTGGTGCTTTTTTGTTTGTTATTGCTGTAGTCGGGAGGAAATGACCACCTGAACACTCTGAAGCTGCAGGCTCAAAGCTTTAATCTGCAAGGCCCTGGGGACAGTACTTAACAGATTGCTTACAGATCCCGTGTTAGCTATCCTAGAACCTGAGCTAGGGGAAGTGGGCCTGCTTTCACAGGACTGTACACAAATGAGCTGGTTTTTGAGTCTGTGACCAGTACTGAGGGCACCGTGTGACATCTTTACACAATGATAAAGCTTCCTTATTCTCCCACACTAGGTTAAAGGACTACTTCTTCATTTCTCAATCCTCTGGCAATACCTGGAAAAACTTCTGGAAAGTTGTTTCAAAGACTTGGGATTGTACCAACACTTCTGTTTTTAAAGGGATAAAAACACCAGGAGAGTTGTTTTTCTTTCTCTATGCAGAGGAGGCATTCTATCTTAGAATAATGTTGTTGAAAAGAAAGACAGAAAGACAAGACAGGGAGAAAGAGGTGAGGAGAGAAAACTCTTTCCGTGGCAACTGGCCCGAAGAGGCCAACCCTACCTTTCATGGCCCTGTTTCTCTTTTAAGTGAGGCAGCTTTTCTTCTCTCCCAGAGTTTGTGCCTCACCCCAAGAGACCTGAGCATCTGCACCTAGGGCTCCTTCTGGACTGTATCAAGTTCAAGGGACAAAGTATGTTAACAGCACATATAACTGCAACCGCAGTTATTACCGCCAGTGAACCTGATCTTGCAGCAACCTGATCACTGGAGCCTCGCTCACATAATCCAGAAACTCAGCCCCCCACCCCCATGTCACCTTGTGCTGTGGGCCTGAGTTTGATGATGATGATGAGATTAGCCCTGTTTGCTTAGTTTCCTTTTGGATTTATGCTAGCTCCTATAAGATCAGCCCTGTTTGATGGTTGCAAGACTTTTCCCAAGGACGGTTCTTGGAAATCACTTGAAATGGCTGACTCTAAGGTTCTGGGCTCAAGAGGGCAGCAAGGAGGAAGAGAAGGAGGAGGAGGAGCAGGCAGTGACAACCTGGGCAGCCAAGACTACGCGGGCACACACCTGGACTCGAGTGGGCACATCAGCTCACCGCCCTTCCAGAGCACTTAAGGGGGCTGGAGCAGGGCCAGAGAAAGAATGAAAACGACTGAGAGGCTGAGGCATGGGGTGAGGACTGGCAGGCAAGAGCGATTGGATCTTTGTATCTGGAATGCTCAAGACCCAAGGAACATAGGTAAAAACTCACAAGCACGTGTGGTGGGAGGTAGGCTGTGTTCACATGCAGGAAATCTCTACCGGGAAGAAGAGGCAGTGGTGGAAACTGGAATGCAGTCCGTGGTGAGGCAGTTACTCACTTGGTTGCCTTTGTGCCAAGAGGGCATTGAGGTTGGGACATTTGAGAAAGAGATGTTGGCATCCTTGTTGGTGGGAAGTCCTGGGCCTACAGTGAGACATGGCACGTCTGGGTCAGGGTGAGGGTGAGGGTGAGGGTGAGGTTCAGCTAAGCTAACCTACACCAGCTAAGCAAGGGAGCCGGCAAATGCCATTCTTCCTTCCCCTGGCATTTATGGAACGTCCCGCTCAGCCTGGCACTGTTGTCAGTGCTGTGGACAAATGGGTGAAGAGATGAAGTCCCCACTGTCAAGGAGCTAGAAGACAATCAAAAACATGGTGACTATTGCCAGAGTGGGGTTTTGTGTGAGAGGTCATGGGGAGGCTGACCAGTATAATACCCACCACGCACTGTGTGCTTACTGAATACCAGGCACTGTGCTAGCAATGTGGTGTAAAATACTATATTGCAGCTGAGTGTGGCGCACTGTTGTGCAGTACAGGACAGCATAGGACAGCAGAGTGTAGGGTCACATGGGAAGGTTTAGTGTAATATGGTATAGTTAGCATCGTGCAGGACAATATAGCCTAATTCAGTAGAGTGAAGTAGAGTGCATTACGATATAGTGTAGGGTGGGGTAGTCGAGGGTGGTGTGGTACACCACAGCGTTGTACAGTGTGGCACAGCACAGGGTACCGTAGTAGAGTAGGGTATGGTAGAGCGCAGCGCGGTATAGTGTAGGGTAGGGTAGGGTAGGGGAGTGCGGTGTAATACGCTACAGGGTTGTATAGTGTGGCACAGCACAGCACACCGTAGTGCAGTGCAGTATAGTGTAGGGTAGGGTAGCGTGGTGTAACACAATACAGGGTTGTATAGTGTGGCACAGCACAGCATACTGTAGTACAGTACAGTACAATGCAGTATAGTGTAGGGTAGGGTAGGGTGGTGTGTAGGGTAGGGTAGGGTAGGTAGAGGGTAGGGTAGGGTAGGGTAGTGCGGTGTAATATGCTACAGTGTTGTATAGTGTGGCACAGCACAGCATGCCGTAGTACAGTGCAGTGCAGTATAGTGTAGGGTAGTGCGGTGTAATACACTACAGTGTTGTGCAGTGTAGCACAGGACAGCCTACCGTAGTACAGTGCAGTATAGTGTAGGGTAGGGTAGCGTGGTGTAACACAATACAGGGTTGTATAGTGTGGCACAGCACTGTAGTACAGTGCAGTGCAGTACAGTGTAGGGTAGTGTGGTGTAATATGCTACAGTGTTGTTCAGTGTAGCACAGGACAGCATACTATATTATAGTACAGTGCAGTATAGTATAGGGTAGGGTAGGATAGTGTGGTGTAATACGTTACAGTGTTGTGCAGTGTGGCACAGCACAGCATACCGTAGTACAGTGCAGTGCAGTATAGTATAATATGAAGTAGGAGCCAGGATTTGACTCAGGACAGATCTGTCCTCGAAGCTGGCCCTCGATCACTGTATTGCATGCCTTTCCTTGTACAGCATTCGTTCCCGGGAGGGTGGAGGAGCTGGGCGTGAGAGGGGCATTAGCCATGATATGGGGATAGCTGTGCATTCTCCCCAGTGTTCGAGGCTGACATCTTAGATGACAGCAGTGGCCTCTAGTCCACTGTCGTCTGTGCCACAGGGAAGCCAAACCAGCAGGTGTCTCCAGGCCCGAGTGTTCTGAAACCTCCCGGCAGCCAGGCTTCAGCAGCACCCTCCTCCTCCAGCACTTTGCTGAAAGAACACTGGTGGCTCAAACCCCACTCTCCTGGGGGCAGGAGGGGTCAACCTCCTGCTTTCTCATCTTCAACCCCAAGCATTGTGTGGGGGCCTGGAGTCTGGGTGGGGAGGGGTCTGCCAGCAGGTCTCATTTCCCTTCAACTCGGAGACTTGGACATCAGAACAGTCTTGCTAACTGCCTCCTCCTGGGATATAGAAGCTGGATAAGATGCCCTGTTAGATAATGAAAAATGAGGCCCAGAAACAATTTTGCTTGTGGGCCCGGCCCCAGGAGTGTCAGTCTTTACTTTGGATGCAGGTCCTTGTCTGTTCTTAATTTATTCTCACGGACTTGTTCAAGTGTAGTTTCTATTAATGGAAAGGAGGAAAGCAGGGAGCAAGGAGCCGAGGGGCTGAGGGGCTGTGGGGCCGTGGGGCCGTGGGGCCGTGATGCTGCTAGTGAGAGGCACACGGACCCAGAGGAATTCCGGCTGGGGCTCCTGAACTGCCTTGTGATTGCAGAAGTAATGGTTCTAGAGTGTTCCATCTTTAGAGAGACACCTGGCTGTGCCAACAGGCCCTTCTCCAGGGACCTGCTGGGGACGTGGACCAAGTACTACCTGCTCAGGCCTCAGGAGAGTTCTCTCTTTGACTCCCTCTCACTGGCTTTATCCTGAGTCGTTCAAAATGTGCAGGAGAACTTTTAAAGTGAGGGGACCACAGTGAAAGGGAGAGGAGCCACAGACAATGCTGGTCTGTGTGGATGGTCTATGCAGTTGTATCCATGTAGGAACAGATCTGGGTTTTTCATTGATGCTGGGCTGGTTTCTAACTCCACCTTCTCGCCTGAGAATAAGATGAAAAATGAGAGCGACTAGAGAGGGTAACAACCTGGCCCCTTGGAATCCTTTCCCCAGCCCGTTGCATCTCTCCCCTGAACTCCTTAACAAGGCACCCGGGCCCCCACCTGCCTCCACGCACATGCACTCGGACCCACGGTCTACAAGCAGCCACCAGTACAGGTGCTCTGCTATGCCCACGGGACAGTGCAGCTTGAAACCCTCCTGTGCCCCAGGCTACAGGATAAAGTCTGAGATCTTGACTGTGATTCCTCAAGCTGCTCGAGGTCTGGCCCCTCCTGGTGTCCATGTGGGCCACTCTGCCTCCCTCCTGCTCTGTGCTCCCTCCCACAAAGCCCGATGCCTGAATGCCCTGCCTCTGTCCCCCTGGCCTCGCCGCTGGCTGCAGCCCACTCTGGCTCTATCCCAGAAGTCCTTCTAGAGCTTCTCCTGGCCACACCTGCCTCCTCCTTTAGCACCTGCCTTCCAAAGACTCCTCTCCTAAGGAGCTGTCTGAGCCCCACCCTGCCCATACCCCAACCCCCATGGGTGGGGGTGCCCTCCTCTGTGTCCCTGTAACATCATGTCCACATTCATTCCCATTCAGCAAAGAGCATTGAGAGGCATCTTGAGTACCTGCTCAGTACAGGCGCTCAGCGAATATTTACAGAAGGAAGGAGGGAAAGGAAGAGGTGGAACTGGCAGGAAGAAAGGTGGAGAGGAAGGTGTGTCGCTCCCCCTACTCGCAGTAACCTTATTTAAGACCAGGATTGTCCTCAGTCATGTCTGTGGTCCCACACTTGCTCCCAATGTCCAGAGTGGTCCTAATAAAAATGTCATTCCTCAGCTAAACTCACCAACCTCCCTCCAAGTGAAAGGTCCTTATGGTGCCCTACAAGTCCCTGCCTGAGCCGGACCACTCAGATCTTAAATCACCGCTAGGAGTTCTCTTCCTACTCCCCCTCCCCGCCCCCACTCCAGGCTTGAAGACCCTACATCATGCATTCTCTACAGGGATATTCCCACTCCCAAGGGCACAAAAATTGGTTCTGGAAGACAAAAAAAATCTTACTCATTTTATTTATAAGGCGTGCATATACACAAATTACATAAACAGGTATACAATGAAATACAATTTTATTGGGTGATTAGGGTAAAAAAGTATCTAAAAAGCCTCCTTAGGAGGGTGATAATTTAAAAAATGGTTGAGAGACATTCCCTAAGTCATGCCAGGAACGGTAGACCCCAGGGCCTTTGCACTTGCTCTTTCTTTGCTTGGAATTTTCTTGCCTGGCTCACTCTCTTATTTCCTTAACTTCTTAACACAGATGTCTTCTCAGTGGGGCCTTCTCTGGCCACCCTCACCAAATAGCAGCCTTTCATCCTACCTTTTCCTGCTTGATAATCTTTTCTCTTAGCACTCGCCTGTTTGGTACAGTACATATTTTACTTATTTTTTTCTTGTTTATTGTCTTTCTGTTGTTATCACCTGAGAGGTAGGCTTGACCACTGCTAGATTTTGTTCACTGCTAGATCTTCAATGCCTGGAACAAGCTCTGGTGCAGAGTCAGTGCTCAAGAAATATTCATTCAGTGATTGTTTGGGATGAACCTGGCATGTAATAGGTACTTAACACAACAGTGACCCGAAAGCCTTGTTCTTGGCAGTGGTTTCAACTTTCTCCCCAGCCAAGATGCAGGGAAATGCAAGTAGGCAGCTCAGATGACCCAAGGTCAGAGAGAGGAAGGCAGTCTGAAATTGTGAAAACAGAACCTGGACAGTTGAGAACTAACTGAGTGTGTTCTGTAGCTTAAGCTGTGGAGGGATAGCTCAGTGTGCTTTGGACCGGACACCCGTGGGACCCTCTGTGCTGTCATTTTGCTTTGGAATGGACATCAGAGCCTGCAAGGGAGGGGATGCTGGACACTGTCCCAGCCCTGGCCATGTCCTGCTCCCTACCCCTGAAGCCTCAGCAAAGTCTATGGAACCGGGCACAGGGACCACAAGTGGGATGACGCACTGCCCCTGCTGACAGCCACACGGGCCAGTTTCTCCCAAGAAATGTTGTCCTTTAAGCTTAACCCACTCACTAGCAGATACCCATCATTAAGAACTAGACATTTTTCTTTTCAAGTCAAGCATGCAGAGTGCTTTCTGATGGTAGTTGAAAACTTCATGGAAGGAATGTCACCTGACTTTGTCATCACTTTTTTAATAAGGGTCCCCTAGCCGGACCCTTAGGAGCCAATACACTGATGGGAAACCCCGTGCCAGGTTCTCACTGAATCAAACAGCTACCTAATGATCTTTCAAGAAAATTATAGACATGTATTTTTTCCCGTATTATGAATTATTTCTAATCCTCCATAACCTAAAAAGTTACGGTTCATGATCAAGTTCATCATCTGAAGAAAGGGAGCCACGAGCGGGTTAAGGATCTGGCGCCGTCACTGCTATGGCAAGGGTTCGACCCCTGGTGCTCATGCCAAGGGCACGGCCAAAAAAAAGAAAAGGGAGCCACATTCTCTCCAAAGAAAATGTTGGCCTGAGCTTGTCCAGCCAATGGGTAAATGCCAGCCGCGTATTAGATACTTACTTGGACCTTCAAAATCTTTACTTTGGTTCCTTTTCTTCTCTTGTAAAAGGAGTTGGTTTTGACCACAAGTGAACCTTGGGAAAGGGCTCTCGAACCTACCAGCCTGGGATGAGTCACTCTCCTTTATTTCTTCCCTCCCCCCCTTGCTTCTCTTCAGAGAGTGGCCTTCTCTTCCTCCTCTCTCTGCCAGGCCCTGTTTTTCCCTTTCCTCTACCTTTCTGTTATGCTTATCATCATCATCATCATTATTCTTTCTAAAAATTGTAAATGGACGGAAGCTCATTGTAACAAATTCAGAAAAGAAAGGCAATAATTCAGCCACTTGGTGAAAAAATTATATGGGTGTACGCGTATGCACACACACACACACACATGTCTATGTATTTTTAAAAACATTTTGATGTACAGATTTCTCCTTCCTTCCCTCCCTTCCTTTCTTTACCTTTTATTTTTTAAGACCAACTTTATAACCCCTCTTTCTTCCCCATTTAATGTATCATGGCCCTTTTTTCCGTATCTTAAGAGTATTTTTCCACAATGTGTTTGGAGTGGATACTTCGTTTTCCTGAACAGGGATGAGCTGTAATTTATTAAACCAGTCCTGTATTGTTGAGCCTTACGGTAATCCTCCCCACCCATTTTGTTGCTATAAATAACGCTCTAAGGGATGCCTGCAAACAAAATAAATCTTTGTGCAAACTTTGGCTTTTTCTTAGAATAAATTCCTAGAGGTGGGGTTGCAGGTCATAAAGTATGAAGGTTTCTCACTCTTAGACTGATCAGTTCTTGGGAGTCAGATACACCCCCGACCCTCCACGGCAAGGGCAAGGCTCTTGAGTAAGGGAGCTTCCATGGCTCCTCTCTCGCCTTCACATTTGCCACTGACCTTGGCCCTGAGATCTCCTCTCTTTCTTCCTCGGGGAAGACATGCGAGGGAGCAGCTCTGTATCTGTAAATCCACATTCCCGCTCACCCTGACCTAGGGTTAGCAGTCTTCAAACTCCACTGGAAAAATCCTAGCAATGCCAAGTCCTGGCTAGAGTTGCCATGGTGACAGACAATGACAACAGCCCTTTATCCACCTCCCATCCTAAATCTTCAGCAGCTCTCAAGACTCAGAAGACACTAGGGGAAAATGTCTGTTTTATCAGTGGAGGCATCATAGGCCTAGCCCACCCAACTGAGTGTCTCATGTGGGCAAAGCTAGTGGCCGGCCAGATTTCACCTGGATCTTATAAAAATACCACTGCTATGCCTTTTTAAAAATCCTTTTTTTAAATTTTTTTCTTTTCTCTTGCCTCTTCTGCTTTCAGCATGTCTCCAATAATCCTAGATTTCCAAAAGTCAATCTAAACACATGGCTAGGGCACTGACAAAGAAGGGGCATTAAAAACATGACAATGCAGACCAAATGAAAAAGACCCCTTTGAGACAATCAGGCAAATTTGATTATGACCCAAGGATTGGAGGCCTCCAAAAAGTAAAAATTTAACTCATTCAGATATAATAAGGACCTTGTGGTTACAACAGAATATGACTGTAATTTTCCAAGATGCATACCGAAGTACGTGCAGGTGAATGACGCGATGTCTTGGATTCGCTTTCAAATAGAGAGAGTATCAATGAGGCAATGGGGCCAAATTTTAATAACATTGAACTTTTGATGATAGGTTCAAAAATTGCACTCTTCTCTCTATTTTGAATATGTTTCAAGGTTTCATATAAAAATTAATAAGAACGGTGTAAGGTGCTTTCTATTTATTTTTTTTCTAGCAAAGCATTGTAACGGTCATGAGAGAAAGACATCAGAGCTCTTATATTTATTCTGTGGTTTAACATTTTCTTTTGAGTTACACGTGGGGTCGCACCACGTCACTTCAGAGCCCTGGTCCCTGTGTCCCAATCCCAAAGCTACAGATGGCCAGTATTGAGACAAAGGCCAAGGGGACCCCTGTCTCTCCTCCAGGGTGGGACCTGTCAACTCCCGAGGGGTTCTCAGCCTCAGTGTCCCATACCCCTTCAGTAATTTAACACTCAAAAATCCATTATTCACACAGAAAAATGTTTCCACTGCAGTTGACACACACAGGAGCCTGTGAATGTCAAGCCTCTTCCCTCCAGCCCTCCTTTGTTCTTGGTTGCTAGGCATCCTATTGCTTATGAGAACAATATTTACTTTTATTTATTTTATTTGCGCTTGTATTTGAAGAGGCTGGGCAGCACCCAGGATGCGGGGCTGGGGATTTTCTAGGGGATCAAATGCTCTGTGAAACAATTTGTCCATGCCTGCATCTTGGTGATAGAGAGATTCTTCCCGCACAAGGTCAAGCCCTGGATTGGTGTTTGGGTCTCTACTTGAAGCAGCCAGTGTGGGATTCCCATGGGAGACGTGGGTTTAAGCAGCTTCAGAAGGTTGTACAGACATGCTGGCCAATTCACCCCCCTCCTCATGAATTCACACTGAAGGTTCTCTTTGCAAAATAGATGCTTTAAAATAGTCATATTAGGAGTTCCCATTGTGGTTCAGCAGTGTCTGTGAGGATGCGGGTTCAATCCCTGGCCTTTCTCAGTGGGTTAGGGATCCAGCATTGACGCAAGCTGGAGCATAGATTGCAGGTGCAGCTAGGATCCAGTGTTGCTGTGACTGTGGCGTAGGCCGGCAGCTACAGTTCTGATTCGATCCCTAGCCTGGGAACTTCCATATGCCATGGGTGTGGCCCTAAAAAGAAAAAAAAATATGAAAATGCAAATAATAATATGGGAGTAAAATGCAGAAGTCTTGCTCATTCCCCATCCCCAGTCCCTCCCAGTGGTAACCAGCATGTATAATTTGTAATGGTCTCTAGCCTTGTAGATCCCACAGTTCCTCAGAAGTAATGCTAAGGACCTACACGGGATGGGGGGATGGTGTGGATACAAGACAAATAAGTCCTGGTTCCTACCCTTAAGAAGCTTATGAGGTTTGGGGCCAAGAGGATCAATCTCCAAGAGGCCTCTAAGGAGAGAGCTCTAAGGGGTGGGTTAGAGTCCAGGTCGTCGGTTGTAATCACATTCTTAGAGTAGGAAAGCGGAACTCAGTTTCCTCTACTCACAACGCCCCTGATACCAAGTGTGTGGGCATTTTCCCCCACACCAACCAATACTCCAACTCTGCAGACAGCAGTTGGGAGTCCTACTGTGCAATGCTGACACTACCCAGAGTTAGTGCAGACCCCACAGGTGAAAGATTCGGTCCCCTAAGTCCACCCCGACTTGAGATGCCAATCACAAGTTTCAAGCTGTCACCTGAGCGTTGGACAGGCTCTAAATTGGAATTCTCCTGATTCCCCACCTCAGGTTCGATAATTTGCTGGGCTGGTTCTCAGAACTCTGGGAAACACCCATTGAACTGTGTATTATAAAGAATACAGGCAAGCAGCTGGATGGAGAGGTACTTAGGGCCAGATCTGGAAGGTTCCAAGCACAGGAGTTTCTGTCCCCATGGAGATGGGATGTATTACCCTCCTAGCTTGTGGATGTGGTCACCAACCTGGAAATTCTTGGAACCCCACAGTTTAGGAATTTTTACTGAGGCTTCATCTTGTACCCGTGATCAATGATTAACTCTGTCTTTAGCCCCTCTCTTCCCCTCTCCCTGGAGGGGGAGGAGAGGGGTTGAAAGATCCAAGTGTCTAAACATAGCTTGGTCTTTTGATGATCAGCCCCCACCCTGAAGTTATCCAGAAGCCCACCTCGAGTTGCCCCATCAGAACAAAGGAAGTTCCTATCACCCAGGAAAGCCCAAGGGATTTAGGGGCTCTAGGTCAGGAACCAGGATCAAAGGCCAGATATCAAAACAAAAGGTGCTCCTAGCACCCCTCTCACTCAGGAAATTGCAAGGGATTTAGAAGCTCTGTGTCAGGAACTGAGGGCAGAGACCAAGTATCATAATATCTCTTATTATGCCACAAGAGGGAAACAATGAGTGAGAACAGAGGTCATGGGACACTCCAAGTAACATTTACTCCAAAGGATGGGGAAGAGTTAGATCATGGAGAAGGAAGAATTGCCTGGTAGGGGAGGAGCAGGGGAGCAGGGCCTGGGCTTTCTGTACATCTATAGATATAGGCATAGTGTCCTTTAGGAATCTTTTGGATGCAAATGATAGAAAAATTGAACCCAGATTGCTTTAGGCAAAAAGAATTTAATTATTCATGTAATTTAAAAGTTCAGCAGGAAAGTTGAGTTTAGGCATGGTTTGATGCAGGAGCTCATAAAATATCAAACAATATTTCACCCCTCAGTTCTGCTCTTCTTCATGTGGACTTGATTCTTGGGCTACATTTGGTGGCTAAAGATGGTGGTTAGCAGTTCCAGCATCCAAAGTCTTTCGGGTTTAGATGCTGTGGAGAAAAGAATACATCTCAGCCCGGTAACTGAATAAGGACCAGGGTTTACTCTCATAGGACAAATTTATCCTTGAAGCCAGAGATTGAAATTATGCTCATTGATCTGCTTGGGTCACATGCTCAGAGAGAAGGGAGCCATTGTTGTTCAAAGGATATTTAGATTCTATTTCCAGAAAAGGATTCATTCGTGCTCAGAGGAAACCTGCAGAACATGGCCTTTGCAGCAATGCGAAATGTAATGAGAGCTTCACTTGCCTTACTTGCAGAAGCCTGTTCAGGAGCAAAAGGCCACATGAAGAGATTATGTCGAGCAAAAACTCTTCACTCAATGAAGGCAACTTAGGAGGGCCACACCCACCTCAGCTGGGGTTCCCAGAGGCTTAAGAGGGGAAGCTGGTTTCCTCTTGTTCAAATCCAAGCCTGGAGGTAGATTGTTCAGTCTTCTGGAGATGATTAGTCACTCAGAGAATCAGGACACAGGAAACCCAGGGAAGTGTTCCTTCTGAGTCTCTGGCTTGATATCTTGGTGGAGTGAGGAGTGAATTGGGTGCCCCCACCTTGGCCATGGCCAAGGCAGCCACACTCTGAGCACAAGGGACGCTGAGAAAAGGGATGACATGAGCTCGATGCCCCCAGAGCCCTGAGGCCCAGCTAAGAGGAAGCCCCTTCTGGTGCTTCTCTGGGGCACACCCTCAGGAGAGGCCTGAGGACAGAGTCCTATGACTGTGGGGGTCCAGGAGGCTCCCAGCCACCTATCAGGACTCCTTTACTCCCCAGGAGGGGCACGGAGGGGACCATCACTGCAGCTTCCAACAAACCCCTTGAAACACCAGGAACTTTCCTTTCGTTCCTTTTTCTGCTCTTGCCCAAGGACCAGGTGTTGTCTTCCCCTGGAAATGAAAAATATGGGAATGAGACAACGAGGAAGTGAGACCCACAGATGGGAAAGGAAGATGAACTAGAGTTCGGAAGAAAACCAGGTGTAGGCTTGAGATTTAAGTGTTTCCTTGGAAAGTTTATAGAATGAATATGTTGCTTTTAACTGACAACTGGAAGTAAACAGGGAGAAGGGTCTCAGGGCTCCGTTGGGGGAGGGGGCAGGCAGAGGAATTAGCCTTTGGAAAAGTGGTACTTTTCACTTTACTTAAACCATTTTTGAGAGAGATATCGCAGAGTGTTTTAATAGAGTGCTGCACCTCCTAAAACATGAGATATAACAGAATTGTTTATCTTTTTGTCTTGGAGTTGTCACTGTGAACTCAGATGTGATAATACCTTCTGAAATGTTTAGGATTTTTGACAAAACCAGAAGTCCACACAACTCTATGCTGGATATAATTTTGTTTTAAGAAGATAACTGAGGAATACTCAAAAACCAGGAGTGAGAGGAAACTTCTTTAACCTGATGAAGAGCATCTATTAAAACACACACACACACACACACACACACACAGCTAACATAATGGTGAAAGACTGAATGTTTTCCTCCTAAAATCAGGTACAAGACAAACTTGTCCATTCTTGCCCCTTGTAGTCAACATTTCACTTGAGATTCCACCCAGGGAAATTTTCCAAAAATAAATAAATACATGGCAGCCTGATTAGAAAGGAAGACGTGGGAGTTACTGCTGTGGCTTAGTGGGTTAAAGCTGCATTGCCACAGCTGCAGCATTGGTTGCAGCGGTGGCTTGTATTCAGTTCCTGTCTAGGGAACTTCTATAAGCCTCATAAATAAAAAATCCCAAGGAATCCACTAAAAAACCTATTAGAACTAATAAGCAAGTTCAGCAAACTTATAGAATATAAGATAAATATATAAAATGAATTGCATTTCTATACAAGAGCAATGAACAATCTGAAAATGAAATTAAGAGAACAATCCATTTACAGTAATATCAAACAGAGGAAAATACTTTAAAATAAATTAAACTGCAAAAAAAAAGTTAAACCAAAGTAGTTCAAGATTTACGCACTGAAGACTAAAAACCATTGTTGAAAGAATTAAAGAAGAGTTAAATAAATGGACATCATATGTGTGTGTATTGGAAGACTTAATATTGTTAAGATGGAAATACTGCCCAAAGTGATCTACAGATTCAATATAATCCCTGTCAAAATTTTAACTGCCTTTTTTCCCCAGAAATTTACAAGCTGATTCCAAAATTTATATGGAAATACAAGGGTCCCAGAAGAGCCAAAACAGTCTTGAAAAAGAAGAAGAAAGTTGAAGGATTCAAACTTTCTGACTTCACAACTTACAACAACGTTACAATAATCAGGACAGTGTGTACTGGCGTAATGATAGACATATAGATCAATGAAGCCAAACTGACCAGCACTGGACTCCCTCCACACCCCCTAGCATATTTGGAAGAACACACAGAATCTGGATCACAGAGGAAAGGTGTTTCCATCCCACTTATGAAATTTCTTAGGAAAGGAGTGGTAGGTAATGGTATAAGTTTCTTATTGACGCTGTAACAAATGCTCCCAAACGTAATTGCTCACTACCATGTGTGGCACAATACAGGTTGCCTTACAGTTCCAGAGTCCAAAGTCCAGGATCAGTGTCACTGGACTAAAGGCTAGATGTCAGCAGAGCTGGTTCCTTTAGGAGGCTCCAGGGGACAGTCTTTTCCTTGACTTTTTTCCAACTCCAACAGCTCCTGTATCCTTTGGCTCTTGACTCTGTCCGTTGTCAAAGCCAGCAACACAGCATCTTCTGAACCCCCCTCCCTGTCTCCCACTGCTTCTGTTAGCACATCACCTTGTCTTCTTCTGACTTGAAGCTCTCACTGAGGTTCATAAATTCCCCTTATTATGGGTCTCATAAGTACCTTTGTGATTGCATTTCGGATCCACCTGGATAATCCAAGATAAGCTTCCCATCCTAAGATCCTTAACTCAATCACATCGGCAAAATCACTTTTGCCATAAAAATAACCACCACAGGCTCCAGGGATTAGGGCCTACATGTCTCTAGAGGACATTTTTCAGCCTACCACAGTGGTGATCACATCCTGTTATAAGTCCAAAACTACTGGAGGCACATGAAATGAGTGGGCCCCTCTCTAACCTTCAGCTGCAAGATTAACCAGCCGGCATGGTTTTGGGACAAAAGTTTCCCATAAGAGCTTTACATGAACCATTGTTCTGTGTGTTGCAATAGTGTGAAATATATCTTTGAGAGGCAAAGTGACCAGCTGTAGGATGAGCATTTCAAGGCTCTAGTCCTAGAAAGGGTCCTGGAACCCCTGGAACCACCCATGACAGGAACCAGGTGATGCTCTCCACAAAAGACTCTGGGCTGCGGTCCTTTGATCTCTGATGTCTGCTCCATGCTAATTCTCTCTTGCCTTCCTTGCTTTCTGCAGTCTACACCTCTTTGTGGGCTCCTGTGCCTACCTCTGTGTGGTCCCCAGGTGACGGGGAGGCAGAAGCAGGTCACAGAACTTTGAGTAGAGTAGGAACATAAACCGAGGAGCCAAAGAAAGGCCTCTCCTATTCTCTCCTGTGTCTATGAGTCCATTTTGATTTTTTATTTTAATCCCTGACCTTTTTTTTTTTTTTTTTGTCAACACACATCTAAATTTTCTAAAATATTCCAGCTAATCATCTTTTAAATAAATAAAACATGGGTAAACATGGTCTTTCATATTTACTCGCTAGTTACACATTCAGGTGACCTTCATTTCTTTCTGGGCAATTTGAGCTAAGAAGGGGTTAAGCTGTGATTCCAGAGGCCTGTGGTTCCTTTTGGGTTAAATGCTGGTCTTCTGAACGCAAGCACCTAGGTGACTGTTTCCAAGTCCTTTTCTGCAGCCACTTTCTCAACAATATTTGGGGCTGGCTTCGTGCAGGTAGGGAGAATTATTGGCTGAGTGATTTTTCTGGGGCTCTTCCAGATTCCATCCATCCCACCAGCCCCCATGGTCCGCTCAGGCTCAGCTAAGTTCTCCTGTGCCTGCAGAGTCTTGCCAATTTTGGCAGGACCTGTTCCTTCTTTTCATACCAGGATCCAGTTCCCTCCCCCAGTAAGGAGGCTGCTCATCCCTGAAAGGCTTGATTTTCTCTGGAATTTGATTCATCAAGGGTTTCTTGCAACCCATGGCTCTTAAGTAGCCTGGCAGAAGAGCATGCTTTTTATTTTGCCCAAGTTTCTCTTGTTGCCACCCTAAGAACAAGGGTCCATGCTCTTAGGCTCTAACTGGAAGCAGACGTCTTGTGCTTTTTTGCTCTGCTTCTGTTCTCTTTTCTCCTTTACACACCGGTGGTTGTAAGACATTTAGGGGGAACAGAGTCTATTACGGGGCCAGGAAGACCACAGAGCTCTGGTTGCCCCGAACCGGTGTCTGGGATGCAAGATGGTTCTACTTCCCCTTGGAATGATGACTGCATTTCCCTCTGTCTAAGGGGAAGCACACAGGTGAGGACACCTGGGTCTTACCTGTAGGTGCTGTTGCCAAACCAGTGTGAGGTCATCATGTCCTTGGCCTTCCCTTTTCTCTTCTGCAAAGTGAGGAGTTTCTGCAACGCTCTCCTAGTGGGAAAGGAAGCAGTAGCCCTTTAAGATTCTCTCTCAGCTTTTGCACGAAAGAAAATGAGAAGGGTATTTTGTGGTAGCTGGGTTCCGGTAACGTGAGAAACCCCAGTCACGTCACGCTGCTTCCCTCATTAACTTGTGATGATAATATACACACAAGGCACTAATTCTTTATTTTTAAAAAATAAGATGTTGGCTAATTTGATTTGAATTCTCCAGTCTGGGAACAGGCTTCATGATTTTTAATCCAATTAGCATTGGAGATACTTCTGATTCTAAGGCTCTCTGGTTTCTGCTTATGGTGTAAGTTCTATGCCCCAATGACTCATGTTTCAAGACAGGAGAAGTGGCAGCCTAGAGTCAATAAAAAGAATATGTTTATAGGTTGCTTTGTTTTTTGTTATCAAATGCAAGCTGCAGGGAACAGGCCTTGCTTTTAGCTCAGATTTCTGGAAGCAACAGAAAACCCACAGGCTATTTTAGCTGGAAGGTTTTACATACAAATTAGCATTATTTCTCAATAGGGTCTCCAAACATCCTACTTGAAGGTAAACAAATACTGCCACCCTGACCACCACACTGGGGAACCTTCTGGAAGTCTTAGCCCAGAAGTCAGGGGTCAGCAAGCCCTTGGTTTGAGCTAAATTATACAGGCAGCTGACTGCAGTCCCGGACTCTCCCTGTCCTTGCGGCCTTTCTCTATATCTCAGACCTCAGAACATTTTCACTGAGAAAATAGTGCCCCAATCAAATCTTCAATTCTGTTTGGTTGGCCCCACATCTGTTTAATACTCTAAAAAGAATATATGTTTGTAGTAACATGATGATGTGATTTTCACCCGTACATTTTTTTTTTTTTGTCTTTCTCTCTTTTTAGGGCCACACCCACGGCTTATGGAGGTTCACAGGTTAGGGGTCTCATCGGAGCTATAGCCGCCAGCCTACGCCACAGCCACAGCAACGCCAGATCCGAGCCGCATCTGTGACCTTGTGACCTACACCACAGCTCTTGGCAATGCCAGATCTTCAACCCACTGATCGAGGCCAGGGATCGAACCTGCAACCTCATGGTTCCTAGTCAGATTCATTTCCGCTGCGCCATGACAGGAACTCCTCACCCTTACATGTTTGTCATCAGTAAAACTCATCACTCTCAAGGTAACATCACTATTAAGAGACTTTCTTCTGTCCTTGGCTGTTGTTGACAAAATCCTCTGAAACCATCCTAGATGTTGACACGAGTTGTGCCCTGTTGCCCCTGTGATAAATCAGACTGTGATCCAATTTGGATGTGACAGGAAAGTAAAAAGAAAGCAGAGAAACGTGAAAATGATAGGATAACACTTTGTAGAGCCCATCTGGCTGAGAACGTGTCTTTTAAGCTGCAATCATGCCCGTGGGATTGGGGAATGAAGTTGGTAACAAAGCCCAGTCTCCCGTAGCCTTGTTCAGAGGAGAATGTCGCTAAATAGTTCTGGTGTTATTTCACAAGATGGAATGTAATATCTCTGCAGCAGAGGCTCTCAGGTGACCAGAAAAGGATGGAAGATGCATCTTGCATATTTCCAGCAGGGAAAAAAAATTCCCGGGACGTAATGACCCACAATGCCATCTCCAATGAATCTGGCTCTCTATGTTCAATTAATTATGAAAACATAGATGGGACCAAAGAAAATACTGTACAGAAATTAAAAACAAATACTGTTCCATCAGTAAGTGTTGTGGAGAGTATGAAAAACGTACCTCTGTCAAGAATGTGGAAAACAGGGAGTGGCCTTGAAATAACATTTCTCTTTTTTTTAAGGCTCTAGGAAAATCAAAAGCATACTGAGCTTTGGATCAGAGCTCATGGCAAAAGGGGTAGTGACAAGATTATTTCTTCTTGGCACCTCTAGGCGAGAGGGATTAGTTAATTGAATCTGTGGTTTTTAGATTTGATTGGTGCTTCTGGCATGGCTGCTAGACGGACAGGGTTCTTAGGTCTACTTTCCTGCTGGATCCAATGCCCAGTTCTCCAGGATGAGATGAAAGGATTCTGCAGTCTGTCAGCGCCCCAGCCTGTTGAGAGAGCCTGATGCAATGAGACATGGATTCATTTGTGCATCACAGAGACCTTCAATGTCACTGGGTACCAGGAAGAAAAAAGTTTTTTTCTTTGAAGATGTGGTTTTGTGCTATTATCTCAAGACGGAAAGGAGGAGGGTGGGTGGCAAAGAGAGTAAGGGTGATTTTGAAAGGAGGAATAAAACTCCAGCCTCAAGGAGTTCCCGTTGTGGCTCCTTGGGTTAAGATGAGGATGTGGGTTCAATCCCTAGCCTCACTCAGTGTGTTCAGGATCCAGTGTGGCAGCAAGCTGTGGCATAGGTCACAGAGGCGACTTGGATCCTGTGTGGCTACGGCTGTGGCATAGGTCTCAGCCACAGCTCTGATTCAGTCCCTAGCCTGGGAACTTCCATATGCTGCAGGTGCAGCCGTAAAAAGGAGAAAAGGAAAAAGAAAAATTCCAACCTTGAAAAGATTCCCCAACTTGAAGAAATGGAAAACAACTAAAATATTGTAATATTTAAGCAGTGGTAGCCAACTCGTGGATTTCTCTCTTCCACCTAAGACTTTGATAAAACTATTAAGCTCTTGTTGTGGCCTCTCAACAGATTCCCAAATTAAGGGGTGTCACTGAAGACAGAGGACAGAGATCTCCAGGGGATTCCCATATGAACTGGGCTTCCATCCACCTATCAGCACCACCAGTTATTAATCTTTCAGTGTAGAAACAGTGGGATTTTTTATCCCTAACTTATAAACAGGGCATTTATGACCCAAATATCTTCTTTCCTTAAGTAAGATTATTGCACCTATTCTATTTCTCTAGAAAAACCCAAACAAAGAGCGCTGACAGTTCTTTGGAGAACCTGGAGCCCTCATGCTTTATGATGATAAACTCCGCAAGTCTAAACTAAGTCCATGATCAGGGGAAGCGGTAATGGCTGGGAGAGCACACAGCATCAGCACACACGTTTCACATGGACAACTGTCCCATCACGTGGCTCCGTGGCTGTGGAAGCCGAGTGACCTGAATGAGTCAATGTCCTCATCCATAAAGAGACAGCTCTGGGACAGATAATCTCAAATATCTCATCCCCCCCCCCCCCCAGTCTACCACTCTAAAAGCTGATGAAAAAAATCTGTTTTTTCCTTAGCAGTTTAAAGCTCAAAGAGTTTGTTAATACCCTAATATTCTAACACATCTGTACTTATAAATTGCACACTTTATAATTTTTTGGGGGGTCACACCCCCAGCATATGGAAGTTCCCAGGCTAGGGGTCAAATTGGAGCTGCAGCTGCCAGTCTACAGCAATGGGGGATCCAAGCCGCATCTATGACTTACACTGCAGCTTGCAGCAATGCCAGATCCTTAACCCAAAGAGTGAGGCCAGGGATAGAGCTGGCATCCTCATGGATACTAGTCGGGTTCATGACTGCTGAGCCACAATGGGAACTCCAGACTTTATAATTTTTTAGAGGGTTAGGTTAACACTCATGATTCTGAAAAAAAAAAAAAAATACTGCAGTTTAAAAATAGCCAATGATGTCTTTTCAGCAAGTGACAGCCACATGTGAATCAGTGAAACTGGAACAGACCCTCACACCATGCACAAAAATGAACTCAAAACTGGCTTAAACACTTAAACATAAGACAAGACACCATCTAACTCCTGGAAGAGAACACAGGCAAAACATTCTCTGACATCATCCTTACAAATATTTTCTCAGGTCAGTCTCCCAAGGCAACAGAAACAAAAACAAAAATAAACAAAAGGGACCTAATCAAACTGACAAGATTTTGCACAGCAAAGGAAACTATTTTTAAAAAGGACACCCTATGGAATGGGAGAATATAGTTTCAAATGATGCAAATGACAAAAACTTAATATCTAAAATATACAGACAGCTTATACAACTCAACAGTGAAAAACCAACAACCCAATTGAAAAATGGGCAAAAGAGGAGTTCCCGTCATGGCGAAGTGGTTCATGAATCCGACTAGGAACCATGAGGTTGCGGGTTCGGTCCCTGCGCTTGCTCAGTGGGTTAACGGTCCGGCGTTGCCCTGAGCTGTGGTGTGGGTTGCAGACGCAGCTTGGATCCCGCACTGCTGTGGCTCTGGCGTAGGCCAGTGGCTACAAGCTCCAATTTGACCCCTAGCCTGGGAACCTCCATATGCCCAAAGAAATAGCAAAAAGACAAAAAAAAAAAAAAAAAAGGGCAAAAGACCTGAATAGACATATCTTCAAAGAAGATATACAGATGACCAACAAGCACATGAAAAAATGCTGAACATCACTGATTATTAGAGAAATGCAAATGAGATCCTTAATAAGTCTACAAATAACAAATGCTGGAGGGGGTATGGAGAAAAGGGAACCCTTCTCCACTGTTGGTGGGAATGTAAGCTGATACAACCACTATGGAAAACAGTATGGAGGTACCTTAGAAAACTAAATATAGAACTGCCATATGACCCAGCAATCCCACTCTTGGGCATATATCCGGGCAAAACTTTCCTTGAAAAAGACACATGCACCCATATGTTCACTGCAGCATGATACACAATAGCCAAGACAGAGAAACAACCTAAATATCCATCAACAGATGAATGGATTAAGATGTGATATATATATACACAATGGAATACTACTCAGCTATAAAAGAGAACAAAATAATGCCATTTTCAGCAACAAGGATGGCACTACTCTCATACTAAGTAAAGCAACTCAGTAAGAGAAAGACAAACACCATATGATATCACTTATATCTGGAATCTAATATATCGCACAAATGCACCTTTCCATAGAAAAGACACTCATGGACTTGGAGAACAGACTTGTGGTTGCCAAGGAAGAGGGGGGGGAGTGGGGTCTACTGGGAATCTGGGATTAATAGATGCAAACTATTGCATTTGGATAGATAAGCAATGAGATCCTGCTGTATAGCACTGGGAACTATAGTCACTTATGGTGGAGCATGATAATGTGAGAAAAAGAATGTATATATATATATGTGTGTGTATGACTGGGTCACTTTGCTATATAGCATAAAATTGACAGAACACTGTAAACCAACTATATTGGAAAAAATAAAAATCACTTTAAATAAAAAGAGCCAGTGAGCATTCTGTTTGCATCCAAATTCTTGGGCAAGTTTGAGAGAGAAGAAAATATTCTTATCACTAATTTATAATTTTTACCATGAGTATATTTTTCGTAAGATGTGAGTATCTTGCCCAAAGAGTCAAACTTTCCAAATGTCAAAAACAAACCAAAACAAGAAAATACAAAAAGAAACAAATAGGGCCTCCTGCCGTGGCACAGTGGGTTAAGAATCCAACTACCCGAGTGCTCACTGTGGCTCAGTGAGTTAAGGATTTGGCATTGTCTCTGTGTGGATGCAAGTTCCATCACTGGCCTCACTCAGTGGGCTAAAGATCCAGTGTTGCCACAACCTGCAGTGTAAGTCACAGATGTGGCTCAGACCCAGTGTTGCCTGTGGCTGTGGCATAGGCCTGCAGCTGCAGTTCTGATTTGACCCCTGGCCTAGGAACTTCCATATGCTGCAGGTGCAGCTGTAAAAAAATAGAAAATAAAAAAGAATCCAACTGCAGGAGCTCAGGTCACTACAGAGATGCAAGCTCAATCCCTAGCACAGTGGGTTACAGGATCCAGCATTGCTGCTGCTATGGCTTAGGTCACACCTGTGGCTTGGATTCAATCCCTGGCCCAGGAACATCCATGTGACACAGGTGTAGCCATAAAAATAGAAAAAAAGAAGAAAGAAACAACAAGAAAGCAAAACAAGGAAATAGATATGATCCAAATTCTTGGCTTTTACATCATACTAAGACAAGATTATGCCTTCAGATGTTTTCTTTTAGAATTCAGACATTTGAAGTGTTTTACATTTGATCACTCCAGACACCGGCCACTGAGGAGAGAGGAAAATGGGAAAAATGGTTCCTCTCCAACTTGCCTCCCATAAGAGCTTCCAGCAGGGCACTTGAAGTTTCAGCAAGAAGCAGCCTTGACCTGCTTCTTTCCCCTCTCCTTCCTTCCCCACATCCTCTGCTTTACTCCAGAAAATACAGGGTGCAGCATTATTTCTTTTTGAAGCAGCCATGTAGAACATTTTGAGAAAATTGCAAGACTGTGGATCTAGTTCCAATGTAGCCATTAGGTAATCATGTGATTTAGGGCAAAACTCCCCAGGACTCAGTTTCCCCATCCTGGAAATTAAAGGTGAAACCAAGATCTGATCCGGCTCTAACATTCCACGGCTCTGACTCATTATCTTTAAATGTTCGGTGAGTTTCCCAGAGATGTAGCCTACTTGTTTGCAGAACTAGAAACTTCTAGAAAGGTTAAAAAAAAAAAAAAAAAAAAAGGATACTGGGAGTTCCCGTCATGGCGCAGTGGTTAACGAATCCAATTAGGAACCATGAGGTTGCGGGTTCGGTCCCTGCCCTTGCTCAGTGGGTTAAGGATCCGGCATTGCCGTGAGCTGTGGTGTAGGTCGCAGACCCCGTGTTGCTGTGGCACTGGCATAGGCTGGCAGCTACAGCTCCAATTAGACCCCTAGACTGGGAACCTCCCATATGCTGCAGGAGTGGCCCAAGAAATGGCAAAAAGACAAAAAAAAAAAAAAAAAAAAGAAAAAAGATACTGACTGCATATTATCTGAAACTCTACATGTAGAGCAGTGTGTGGTGTATCTCTTCCTCTCAATAATTAAAAATCTTCAGTGATATTTATTTAAAATGAACTATTGAACTAGTTTAGAGTTAATTAAGAAAGAACCACATTGGCACTAAGTACTTGCTCATTCCAAGATGACTGAGGTTTTAAATATTTAACTTGTAAATATTGTGATTCAGACAAACATAACTTTACGAACAAGGAAGTTCAAGAGATTAAAATCCAGGAACACCATGGAGCAGTTGGGTCATGTTATAGATTGTGCAACCCTGTGAGTGCATATTCATTGTTTGGGGCAAAAGATTCCAGTTAAAAAATACACAGCTTTGAGTCGTGGAAGCTGGCTTCCTCCGATTATCCTCCATCATTTTTTTTTCTTCCTTTGCTCTTTAAAAATTTTGTGTCTCTCTTTGGACAAGTTCCCCCTAGTATCAATGGGTTCTTTGGTTCTGCATGCAGCCAGACATAGAGCATTGATACAGTTACTTTAATTGCCAGAGTACAGCAGAATCTCAGATTAAGTGCAATCATGAATCATCATGTACCAATTATCAATGGAATACATCTCAGCTCCAAATTCGCCCTTAATTGCCTGCTCCGGGAAAATGCAGAGAGCTCTTTAAAAAAATTTCCCCCTGCCAGCTGGCATAATACCAAACCTTGTCAGCAGAGGTCGCTGGAGAGACATTACAGAAAGAAGGAGTTTTTCCTTCTGGCTCTGGCCCTGGCTCTGGCACCTTACATCATCTCCCCAGCACCAGGTTTCTGTGGTGCCTGCGGCTTCCCAGGGTCCAGCTGCTACAGCGTCATGGCCAGCAGCACCTAGTACTCAGCAGTTTCCCCTAGAGCAATGTCTGTCCTAGGAGACGTTACTCTTCGAAGTGTTTTCCCTGGCTTGCTAAGGGGCAGGTTTCTGGCAAGTTTCTCTGGTGTGGTCCTATAGCAACTTGCCTGCCATCCAGTGAGCCATGACAGAATCCTCTGGAACACAATGGATCTCAGCCCTGAGGGTGGGCTGGGTGGGGTGCAGGCTCTTCCTTGGGGTCTCTGCACCAGTAGGTCCAGTGACTACTCCTTATCTGCTATAGATATATTCCTTAGAGTTCTACATATTCATTACAGCTTATTCCCCCTTCTTCCAATCCTATCTTATAGTTAAGAACTCTTTATGGGAAACTTTTCGTATTCAAATTATTGTGTGGTTTCTTTCTCCTAATGGGACCCTGAGGGCTACGTATCCCAGGATGAAAATTGACATATATTAATGGAGAGAGGAACAAAAATGGATAGATTCATTGTCCATGGATTAAAGCTGGGTAGCTAGTGCAGGTGTCCACTCTCTTTTGGGTGGTATTCCTGGGTATTAGTTTGCTAGGGCTGCCATGATAGAATACCACAGACTGGGGCAAATTTCTCACTGGTGGGGAGGCTGGAAATCCAAGAACAGGTTGTCAATGGGCCCGGCTTCTCCTGAGGCCTCTCTCCTTGGTGTGCAGACGGCCTGCTTCTCCCTGTGTCCTCCCGGGGCCCTTCCTCCCTGCACTTTCCCCCCGTCTCTTCATGTGTCTCTTCTTGTAGAATAGCAGGCAGATTGGATGAGGCCCCCCACCCCAATGGCCTCATTTTGATGGTCCCCTAATCACCTTTGAAGGGTGCTGTCTGCAAATACAGTCACACTCTGAGGTCCTGGGGGAGTATCCTGGGCTTCAGCATATCAGTGTTGGGGAGAACACAATTCAGCCTGTAACACACTCTCTCACTTGGGTGTAAAAACCACGTAGAAGTAACTCTGTGTTCGTGAACAGGTCATCAGGCTCGGCTTTCCCAGAAATGATTTGGGGCCCAGATACTGCTACAGACCCTCGGGACAAGTTGTTTAACTTGTTGAGTCTCAGTTTTCTCATCAGCGAAATGGGCCAAAAAGGGCATATTGGGAACCCAGCGAGATCCTGGCAATGAAAGTGCTTTAGAACCTACAAAAGACTTTGTAAAAGAGGAGGCATTCCTTGATTGATATATAAAGTCACACATTTTTAAAAACTCCCCCAAGACATTTCATATTCATGCTTGTTGAAAAGTAGTTGCCAAGCAATTAAATGGGTGTTAGGTATCAATGATTGTGTCTCCTTGGTGTATTAGACACCAGAAAATTTCTCTAGCCCACCACTGTCTCTGCACATGCCAGGTAACCTTAATTAAACCAAAATGTTGAATGATTATGTTATCTCTTTGGTGTTCTCGCTGTCTGCAAAAGTAGTGATATAGTTAAAGCCTCATGAAGTCACTTGACGTATCCCCGTTTTTGGAAAAGATAGAAATTACATGGCTTTTAGAATGACGGCCAGCAAATGTGGGGGCAATTGCAATATTCACTAATGAAGGGATAGGAGAAAACCTCTACCTGTTTCTCATTTTACCCAGTATCACAGCATTTCTCTCCAAACCCCGGTATCTCAGTGCTTGCACAGCAGGAAACAAAGACACCCAGCACCCCATCTTGTCCAGGTCCTGAAGGGAAAGTAAACACTCCTGCATGGAGAAACTGTATGCACAATGCATATTGCATAAATTTCGTGGAATCCCCACAACATCCCTCAAAGGTAAATATTATTAATTCCTTCTTCCAGATAAGGAAAATGAGGCTCACAGAATGCAAATAATCTGTCCAGAGCCAAGGGGCTAGTAAATAGTAGATCAGAGATCAGAACTCAGACCTACCTAACTCTGCCACTGCCTATCACCCGCTTTGTCAGCCAAAATGTATTCACAATGGCCTCATTTTCATAGCGCCATGGGCAATGTAAATGTCATCGGATGGAAAACAATTAGCCAATTGAATCTAATAGAGTTTCAATTAATAAAATTCTCCAGGGATTAGTTATGTAAGCATTCTCAAGCTACATTAGGGATAATAAGAGTTAAGTGCTGGATCCAGAAAAAAATATTTTTGGCTCATGTGCAACCATATGCTGTAATAGCAACAATTGGCCATTTGCCCCTCGTGCATATATAATCCTTATCTACAATGATATTTATTCTGTTGCCTTTTCAGTTTTCCCTTTGCCATCTGTGTATGCATTGACTTAATCTGTAGAGCAAGTTATGTTCACATATTTATCTAGTTAAAAAAAGTGCACTCATGATAACTATTTATTTTCCTTGTTACTTTTTATATCAGATGCAGCAGCTGAGACAGAGTACACTTTTATTTATTTATTTGACCCAGACTCTCTTGAGTTTGTACTAGCTCTTTACAAGCCCCTCCAAAAGCTTCACTTTGAAATCTTGTTGGAATAATCTGAAAGATGGATCACATTTCAAAAGAAAAAAGAACTTTGCTGAAAGTGAAAAGACAGGTCGTGAGGCTCAAGGGAGGAATGAATGAAGCCACTGCTTTAATAGAAAGAAAGAGGAAATGACGTCAATTAAGGAGGCCCATTCGTGGGGAACCACCCTCCTTTGAGGTGTCACTCTTGGAGGTTTTCCTTACAGGGCTTTGCATTTCCTTAGGGGGTGAAACCATATTAGGTTTCACCCCGTGCCAGATAAGTTCTTTCAGATCAGGGATCCTTTAACTTGTCTTTACCTCCTCTTCTTCATCACCTCTCAAGGGCCTTCCGGACTTTCACCTCCTCTCCATGGGTCATCACAGTGGCTTCTAGAAGAACACCCTGTCTGATCTTCTGAGCATCACCTCCCTTCCACAAGGCAGTGTGATTGCATCACAAAATCTTGCCCAAGCCAAATACTCAGGCATGTGTCTTACCATTGCTACTCTTTCCCTGACCCCACCCTCTGCAAGGAAATAAACAGAATGGTGAGATAGTGAGGACCAGGTAGGGGGTGGCCTGGGCTACTGACTGAGTGGTCAGAGAAGGGCTCTTTGGGGAGGTGACTCTTATGTTGGGACATTTTGGGGTTGGCCACACGAAGAAGTACGAAAGAGCTGAAACTGACATACAGAGGTTCAAGTGCAAGGGCCCTGTAGGCAGACAGAGTTTTAAAAGGACCTCCGGGAGCCCAGTGTGCCTGGTAAGAATGGGGGAGATGCAGGAAACAGCACACATTAGGAAGAGGGCAGCTCTCCTACACTGTGAAAAAGACCATAATAAGCCCCTGGACATGTCTACATTATCTTTTTTTTTTTTTTTTAAATCAGCCTTGGCACTGGGTAGAATGAAATGGAGGAGACATCAGTTCCAAATAACTGTTTTCTGGAGTTCCTGTCATAGCTCAGTAGAAACAAATCTGACTAGCAGCCATGAGGATGCAGGTTCGATCCCTGTCCTTGCTCAGTGGGTTGGGGATCCGGCATTGCTATGAGCTGTGGTGTAGGTCGCAGATGCAGCTCAGATCCCATGTTGCTGTGGCTGTGGTGTAGGCTGGCAGCTCTAGCTCTGATTTGACCCGTAGACTGGAAACCTCCATATGCCGCAGGTATGGCCCTAAAGAGACAAAAGACAAAAATAAAATACAGAAAACTAAAAATAGATCTACCAATCCCACTCCTGGGCATCTATACAGAGAAAACCATGACTCGAAAAGATGCACGTACTCCAGTGTTCATTGCAGCACTCTTTGCAATAACCAAGACAAGGAAACAACCTAAGTGTCCATCAACAGAGGAGTGTATCAAGAAAACGTGATACATATACACAATGAAATATTACTCAGCCATTAAAAAGAATGAAATAACAGCATTTTTAGCAACATGATAGATCTAGAAATTATTATGCTAAGTGAAGTCAGTCAGAAAATGAGACACCAACATCAAATTGCTATCACTGACAGGTGGAATCTGAAAAAAGGACACAATGAACTTCTTTGAAGAACAGATACTGACTCACAGACTTTGAAAAACTTATGGTTTCCAAAGGAGACAGTTTGGGGAATAGGGGCATGCGCTGGTGGTGTGGGATGGAAATACCTTAAAACTGGATTGTGATGGTCATTGTACAACTATAAATGTAATAAATTCATTGAGTAGCAAAAAAAATAACTGTTTTCTAAATTCACCTCTCAGAACACGATCTGTGTATATATAGATAAGGGATTGTTTATGTCTCAATAAATGGTGAGGAGAACCATGGTATCTTTTGAGGGGCCCACATTTTGAAGTCTCCATGGACTAGGCAAGTGTCAAGCCACGTCTTGGGAACTTTTATACAGTTTTTGTGATGCTCTGCTCAATAAAGGCACAAATCTATTACTAACACTTGCATTCCAAAAATGAACATGTATGAGGTATCCCCTTGTACCAGGCATAGTACCTGGCATTGAAGATAGAGAGATAAATAAAAGTGATTCTTTAGAATGGAACCAGCTAGTACGGTTCCTGGTAACCCATTTTTAAAGTTCAGCCGGTGCCTGATTTTGAGAACTCTTAGCCAGCTACGTATTTTAACACTTGATGATGTTACGACACTGTATTCTTTACATCAGCTTATAATCCATTGTGATTATCAGGTGATATTTTCAGCAAAGTTGCATATTTCTCCTTTATTTCTCAGTGTGATCTGTACAGTTGGGTTTTTTCTTTCTCATATGAGGCTTCAAGGACCCTTTGGTTCCAATGACATTTCTAAGGATGCTTGTAAATTTGCCAACAGATCAGAGATCCCTTCAGAGAAGTCTTTCCCTTTCATAAAAAAATGGTGCTGGGAGTTCCCGTCGTGGCGCAATGGTTAACGAATCTGACTAGGAACCATGAGGTTGCGGGTTCGGTCCCTGCCCTTGCTCAGTGGGTTAACGATCCGACGTTGCCAGGAGTGGGCTGACTCTGGGGTTTGACAGGTTTCTTCTCAGTTTGGGCGGAAACTCCAGTCAGGAAGTGGATTTCTCTCAAGTGGGACTGTGCTTGGGTTTGGGGACAGACCTGAGATTTGCCAAGACTCTGGAAACTTCTGAGGTATGGGCCCCACAGTTATAAAATTCTATCTTGGACAAGTAGCCTATTTTTGAGGAGAAGACTTAGGCTTCTATTCAGAACCGCATTTGTTGCATTTGGATACAGCAGAGAAAATGAAAATCTTGTGTTTGTCAGCAGTGAGGCCAGGGTGCCTATGCCTCATGTTTAAATATCCAGGAATCATCCAGTGGTTTGCTTTTATTGTTCATAAAGTCGACAGAGACAAACCACCTGAGTAGTTCCAGATGTTGAATCAACAAGGCTGTACTTCACAGACCTACATGTAAAAAAGTAAATTTATAGGCTCAAGAAAAGGCTGGGAGGATTGTGCTGTTTGGGGATAGAAAGCTACTTTCATTCTTAAAACAGATTAAGCACAGGATGTCCAGCCTGGCAGATGGCAAGTCTAGGTGGCTTCTACCTTTATTATGCCCCTTGGGGCTTCGCGTGGTAATGCACTCCGCTCTGCTCTCTTTGTCAAGAAGAAATCCCAGGGATTGGCTGCCAGGTCCAGTGGACTAGACCGTTCTGAGATAGCCAGGGTCTCTTAAATTTTAAGGGGAAACTAGAGAGCAACGTGGCAAAGAAAAATCTCTCCACGTTGACTCCAGTTCTAGAGAACACAGAGACATAAATGTGGCTTTTGCTTTTTAAGTCTCTCTGTCTCACTGGTATTTTGGCAGTGTCGCCAGAGATTGTTCTAGGCACCTTGCTTTGTGGGTTGGCTACGCGGGGTAACGTTATATGGTGGTAAGTAATATGACTTGCACGGGCCTGGGGCCAGGAGGTTGGAATTTGTTGCCATAAATCTTGAAACTGTTGAAGGTGTCTTATGTTCAAGTTTATCTGGCACAGCCCAAACAGTGAAAGTTCTGATAGCCAGAATGCCTACATGACTGTAATACATAACCTTACTGAGTGGTAAAGAATTTTTATGGCTACTGGCAGGGATCCAGACAAAGATTCAACTCTCTCTCCACAAGATATTTCAGTGGAGTGACCCGAGTTATCCAAGGAAGATTCTGGCTCATAAATCTGGGTTTGGGATAATAACATTATTCTGTGTCCTAAATATTACATTACAGTGGCCAGAAGATGGAAGCATCTCTATTATTTACACGCAGCACTGCTCCATCGTGATGATCGTACAGCCCAGTGTATTTTGTGTAGTAGCTAAAACCTCACATTTATTGAGAGGTGATTATGTGTCAAGTCCAGTGGCAAGTGGGCTTCAAACATTATCTTGCTCAAGCCTCCCAGGTATTATGGAGGAGGTGCTCTTGACAGATGGGAATTGCAAGCGCGGAGCAGTTGAGCAGCTAAGCACATCGTCCAAGGTCACAAAGTGATGGAGCCCCCACTCGCCAGCCCCAGGGTCTCCGCCATGCACTCAACTCCACACTTACAGCCTCTTGTGACAATGATAGAAAATCTTTTTAAACCTCTTGAAATATTAAAGACACACAAAAATGTATCCAGAGTAATGGAAGGAATACTCAGGTGGCGTCCCTCTGAGCTTAAGAAATAAAGACTGCCAGCACAGTTAGACCCCATTGCCTTTCCCGCCCTCCCTACCCCCGGGTAAATCTTACCCTGAACTGGGCACTCGTCATTCCCCTGCATTTGCTTTATATGCCCTGCATCAGCATGTATCCTTAAGCTATGTATATCGTATAGCTTGGTACGTTCTCATGAATGGTTTATCATGCCTTATGTGTTCTTTCGCAACCTTCTTCACTTGCGTTGTATTTGATTCAACCATATGGACGCATGTGGCTGTAGCTCAGTCCCCTCTCACTGTAAGAGCCTACACTGTTTGTTTATTTCTCCTCCTCTAAAGGCATCTTCATATCAAGCATGTCAGTGACCTTTACAACCACCTTCTGCATTTAGCAGGATCGGTTCCGATAGCATCATTTTACTGATAAAGAAATGGAAGCTCTGTTCAATGCCTTCCCCAAGGCCTCTGTCCAGCTCTAGTTGCAGTGACAGAATACCACACCCTGGGTGGCTAATAAATTACATTTATTTCCCACTGTTCTGGAGGTTGGGAGCCCCAGGTCGGGTGCAAGCATGGTTGGGCTCTGGTGGGAGTCTTCCTCCAGGTTGAGAGAGCTGGTGTCTTGTGTCCTCACATGGCAGAGTGAGAAAGAGGCATCTCTGGGGTCCCTTTGATAAGAGAACTAATCCCATTCGTGGGGCCTCCACCCTCATGACCTCGTCACCTCCCAAAGGCCCACCTCCTAATACCATCCCATTGGGGAGTAGACTTTCAATACATGCTTTGGAGGTGAGGTTGGGTGAGAATAAGCCTTTAGTTCACTGTAGCTGCACAACCAGAAAATGGCAGAGCCAACATTTCAACTCAGTTCTGCTGACTCATGATCTGGGGCTTTCTCACCCACTGGACATTGACCTCAGGTAGAGCTCTACAAGTCTGCACTAACCCTCCATCTTCTAGGGCCTTTTCTGGCCCTCTTTTGGGCTTCTACTTTTCCTTTTGTGGCTAAAACAATTAAAAAACTTCATCTGGGGCCAGGTCTCCCACCCAGCCTCTTCTCGGAAGCTCTTGAAGGAAGCCAAGGATAAAGGCAGCAGTGACCATCTCATGCCTACAGTGAAGTAAGAGATAAAGACAGTGCCTTCCTTCAAGTAGGCCTGGAGCACAACCCACCCCTTTTATGTTTACTTGTAAAAGACTCTTTAAAGTGTGTGTGTGTGTACGTGGGTATGTGCGTGCAAGCACAGGTACATCTTGGAGGAAAGCCCTGAAGAGTGCTTTCACCTTGCCAGGAGCATGAAGGTTGCAAAGTAATTACATTTTGTCATGAAGCATAATACTTGAATTTTGAGGGACTTGAAGGGAGTGAGACAAGATGGGGCTGGACACAAAAAGGAATAATTTGGGCCTCAGTTTTAGAGAGGATGGAGGGTGGTTAATAGAGCCAGATGCTAATTATTTCTACATGGGACTTCTTTTCCTGGCATCCTTGGGCATGAGGATCATTCAGGAGCAGAAAGATCATGACTATTTTGGTTTCCATAGGAAGCACTTCTAGAGGAATAAAATTGGTTATTTGGGGTGGGGGGGTTCATTTTTAAATTATTATTTTACTATTTAAAACTTGAGCACCCTGGTAAAATCCAGATGAGACTGTCAATTAATGGTATCATACCAATGTCAGCGTTCCGGTTGTGCTCTTGTAGCATCGTTTTGTAAGATGCCTTTGGGGGAAGCTGCGTGAAGGGCACTCTCCATTTTTTTAAGAAACCTCTATGTGAGTTTTAAATTATTTCAAAATAAAAATTATTAAAAAAAAAAAAAACCTAAGCAGCTTTTTTCACTCTTTGGATTTTGAGCCAAGCAAGCCTCATCAGTGGGCATTTTACAGCAATATAGTTAGGATACCCAGGAAATAGAAATTTTGAAGCAATACTGGTAGCAGCCAGTAAATTTGCTGGAAGGTAAGATTAGCACTTACCAGAGCATCTTAAGAGGTTTGTGATCGCCCAACCTGTTGTAACACACTAATGGTGCAGTCCAACTCTGAGAGGTTTGATACCTCAGGGTTGATTTCTCAGCTGTGGCATCATTGGCATCTGGGAATGGATGATACTTTGCTGAAAGGGGCGGGCCCATGCATGGTCCAACATCTAGTGGCATCATGCTTTCTACCCACCAAATGCCAGGAGCACCCCGACTGCTGCAGTTCTGACAACCAAAAATATCTCCAAGTGTGGTTAAGTGTCCCCAGGGGGAGCAAATTGCCCCTGGTTCAGAATCTCTGCTAAACTCAGTAAACAATCTTTTGTCTCTGCTTTGAAAAGAAGATGAAATTTACTGACTTTATCGATTACAAATAAGGGCACCCTCCCACCCATCCTTCTTTTAGCGTCCAAAACACAAACCCCTTCTGGATTTTTTTAAAAACGTACAATTTCACCCAGTTCCTTTGAGTCTTGGATGGAGGCGGCGGTATTGAAATAAAGGTATTTTCTACTCTTCAAAGAGGGTCTGAAATAGATATGTCAGAAGTAGAAATGTACATAGGGACTCAAAAGAGCAGCGTGGAAACACTGTTGGCAGTAGGATGGAGTATCATATAGAGTTATAATTTCACATGTGAAGGTAATGCGTTACATTAAAACATTCACCGGCTTTAGTTTATTTAAGCCTCTGGGGCTAACACAGCACATTTCTAAATATTATGGGTTCTGTAAAGGTGCATGACGAACAAGCAGACTGCGGGTACGCTGGAAAAGTGATAAAAATCAGCCCTGAGCTTAATCACGGCTTTCTTCGGAGTGTATATTTATGTGGTGATGTCAGCACGGTATCCTGCAACTGGCTGAAGGTCATGTTCTATGTTCGTCTGCACAGGATTTAGAAACTCTCAAACAGTCTGGCTGGAGAAAAATGGCCAGCTGAGTCGGAGCGCGGCTGCCCCTTCCTGGTGCATGTCGTCCTCCTGCAAAGGAACTTGAACAAAGCAATCTGTCTTTAAATGGATTCCAAACCGCAGCGGATCCGTCTTTGGCCACATGAGTTATTTGAGTTATTGAGGCTGGCTCCAGAGTCAAGCCGTGTATGTTGCCTTAATGTATTTATTTAACCCAGGACTGCCACAGAGAAGGCAAACCCACCTCAGCACGCGAAGGTCCACGACAAAGGGAACATTCAGACCAGATCCAGGGTAACAAACACATCAGGAACTCTGGGAAGGAAAAGATGTTGCAAGTCCAGCACAATGCTGGGCTTTATTCCCCATGTGGAGGCAGGCTGGAGCCAGCCAAACTGTAAACTGTTGTTCTCCGGAGCAGACCCTGCGCGCAGCGGACGCAGAGGGAGAGGGGGCTCCAGCCCGGCTGCGCGGAGGCGTGATGGTGGCGCAGACCCTCCAAGTCCCAGCCATCCGCAGCCTTGTGTTTCCTTTTCGGGGCCCGGGGTTGGCTGGATGCTGCTTCGCGGCTGCTGCACAGAGAGAATCTGGAAGCCAGTTATCCTGCACGGTCTGATCCAGGAGCTCACACAACATTCTGGCTGAGCCCACGGAGTTCCAGCCCCAGCAAACCTCACCCACATCTGGAACTTGATGGGGGGGTGCGAGGTAGGGGGATGGGGGGAGCGGGGCTACTGCCCGAAAACACTGCCTTCAAGCATCAAGTCCTCTAATGGCAATGAGTCCACAGATGCCGCGCTCCCTGGGCCAGTCACGAATTAGGCTAATCCTAGCTAACAGTATTCAGTTTGTTTTTTCTTGGTTTGTAGATCTGGCAATTGGAAGGCCAGACAGTGGATCTGGGTGAAGTTAGAGGCTCTGCTCTCATGCTGGGTAGACTTGTCTCTCCATCAAATCCCACGGAGATTCCACCCACTCATGAAAGTCACTCTGTTGGCCAAGAATCTTTCCACCGTGAATGAGAGAAACACAAAGCAAACTAATCTCCATCAAAAAATGACCATGTACACTTATGGGCCAGGCACTGTTCCAAGCCCTTTCATATATTAGCATCTTCAGTCTTCACACCTTTGTAAGGTAAGGCTATCATTTTAGAAATAAAGAAACTGAGATACAAGGAAATGCAGTATCCTGCCTCTGAGCCACAGGGTTCTTCAGTGATAGAGGATCTCAGGCAGTCTGGACCCAGTAGCCACACGCAGGTACCATCTAATACAGCACATGGGATCGTGGTTGGCTCAGAGGACTGGTTCAGATGCTAGAGTGATCTGCAGCACAGAGTGAGAGCTGCAAAAACTTCGTACCACCTGGCTTTCTCTTTCTGCACTTGTCTCATATGCTCTTGTCTCTGCTTCTCTTCAAATGCTGCCCTAGTCCCTCCTGCAGCCAGCACACCTTCTCTAAGCATGGGGAACATGGCTGCTTGAAGCCTCAAAGCTGAGCAATCCAGTGGAAACGTGAGCTTCTTCTTCCCTGAATTTATGTATCAGTAATTGTCTGGGTTCAGTGAGGACCGCTTGGGTTTGCCCATCATCTGGCCAAGCCTAGGTACCTGCCTCCTGCAGTAGATTGTAGCGCCAATGCCCCTAATTCTGCATCTGCCCTGTATCCACGCCCTTTTGCATGAGACTTTGCAGTTCTTCCCACACCCCTTCCTTCTCCATCCCTTCATTCTGTTAACGGATGGCCAATGGGATGTTAACGGATCTTAAGATGACTGAGGTTTGAAAAGCACGTGTGCACTCCTGCTTCCATGTCTGGGGCTCTGCTGCAGCATGAAAACATGCGGGCTAGCCTACTTAAGTCCAGGAGACTTGTGAAGCCAATCCAAGATCCCCCAGTAGCCCTTACAACAGCCACATGACCCCCAGGCTTGTGAGAGAATCCAGCCAAGACCAGAAGTACTGCTCGGCTGAGCTCAGACTAAATTATCAACCTGCAGACCCATGAGCTAAAGCCTTGTTCTTACGCCTCTGCATTTCTGGTGTGGTTTTTTTGGCATAAGCGGGAAACGGAATGGTCATTGACGCCTGGTGGGACCCAGATGTCAGGAAGGTGGTGCCCAGAAGAAATGTGTTATTCTCAGCAAACAAAGGGCCTGAGGAATGCATTCTGGAGTGACAAGGTAGTAGTTCTAGTCCCAAACTTCTTGCTGAGGACATTATCTGTTATACTATCTAGAGTCCTTTTGCAACAAACCATGTGAATTTCTTCTAGATTTAAAATCCAAAAACTTTGGATTTTCTCAAGGATTATTTTTCCTTATGAGTAACGTACACTTGTTAACTGATTACATTTTCCTTTTTGCCTTGACCACCAGGAATCTCAGAGCCAAAACTGTGGGCCCAATTTAGTAAATTTTTGGACATCAAGATATGCATTTTGTTGTACTAAACTTCCCTCTTTTTCATCTTACCATTTCACCTCTAGTTTTCTTTCTTGTGATTTAAAAAACTTCCCATCTCTCTCTCTCACTCGCTCATTGTTTTGTATGTGTTTTATTAAACCACCTCAAATTCATCTGAGGATGAGCAGTGATACAACAATGTAACAAAATTAAATATATTTTTAGTGTCAAGTGAACAGCAGTTCAGGATGAACACATAATGTGTGGTCATAGTACCTTTGACACCATGAGAAGTGTGATTTAACATTAAAGCAGATTACTGAAAAATAAATAAGGTTTCATAATAATAGCAAGGAACATTATGATTATAATAAAATTAGCACGGGTCTAAAAGTTTGATGACACGTCTTGACAGTTGGAATGCAGATTGGCACAACTTTTATGGAGAACAATTTGAGAGCATTTATCTTAAAATGCACATGTTCTTTGACCCAGTCCTTCTAGGAATCCACTTCTAGGAATTTATTCCATTTAATTATTTAATTAAAGTTAATATATTTCGCATTCAAAGTTCACTTTTAGGAATTTATCCTCCTGCTACACAGTAAATATGCAAAAAGACATATGTGTAATGACATTCACTATGGCTTTTTAGTAATAAAACAGATGTTTGGAAAGAGCTTAAATGTGCTAATGGGAATGGGCTGAAATATGGCATGATCCATACGAGCAGCCATTTAAACCTGAGAATATTATCTATGTGGTAACATGGAAAGGTCTTTAGGATTTAGCATTAAATAAAGAAAAATGTAAAACAATGTATAAGCACCACTTCTGGGTGTGGGGGCCAGACGGACACAGGTGAGCTAAAGCCCATGGGTATGTGCTTGTGTATCCGCAGAATCTCTCTGAAAGTGTATACAAGAAAACCAGGGACAACTATTCATACAAGGGACGAGGGCTCAGGTGACGGAAGCCAGGGGTCAGAGACTTTTAATGTTACTTTAATTGTATGCCCTTTCGTGAGTTTTCAATTTTGTACCAAATTTTAGGTAATCTAGTTAAAGAAAATAATGACGAAAAAAATTAAATGAATTCTTACTGGCTTGTTGCATAAGAAATGACCGCAATTACTTCTTAATGTGACGGGAGAAAATGAATTGAACCCCTCTAGCGATTCTCCATAGTAAGGCCATTGTGCATTTATTAAATTATAGTCCAGTGATCTGAAAGAATTAATTAATACCCATGCCCCCCCGAAACATGGCTGGGGCCCATAGAACACAGATTTAGATACAGCACCTGTGGTTATACTAGACACCATATCAATCCAATTTAACAAACGTTTACTGAGGGCTCCTCATCACTCAGGTTTTTTGTCAGGAGCTGGAAACAAAAATACTCATAAAACTCTGTCTTTGTCTTTAAAACGGTCACGCAGGCAACTAACAGACTGTGATGAATTCCAGGATGCTTGAAGACAGGGGCTGTTGATGTTATCTTTGTATCTCTAGCCTCCAGCATACAGGAGACACTTCCAGAATGTCTGGAGAATGAATGAATGAATGAATGAATGAATGAATGAAGTGCTGTACTAGGTGTGGACAAAGGAGACAACAATAGGAAACAAGGCATTGAGTCATGGAGAATGACTCAAATCCACAGTCTTATCACCTGGCACTGAGACCATGACAAAAGGTGTCCCTGTGAAAGGTAACTCATTACTGGAGTTCCCATCGTGGCACAGTGGTTAACGAATCCGACTAGGAACCATGAGGTTGCGGGTTCGGTCCCTGCCCTTGCTCAGTGGGTTAACGATCCGGCGTTGCCGTGAGCTGTGGTGACGCGGCTCGGATCCCCCGTTGCTGTGGCTCTGGCGTAGGCCAGTGGCTACAGCTCTGATTCAACCCCTAGCCTGGGAACCTCCATATGCCGAGGGAGCGGCCCAAAGAAATAGCAAAAAAAAAAAAAAAAAAAGAAAGGTAACTCATTACTGATATGAACTATATTTAGTAGGTCAGCAGGTGGGCAACTTTATGGTTGCCTATAAGAGCCTGAGCCATGGGACCAGAAAGACCTGTGTTAGAAACCAAATCTCCAGGAGTTCCCATTGTGGCTCAGCAGAAATGAATCTGACAAGCATCCATGAAAACGCAGGTTCGAGCCCTGACCTCGCTCAGTGGGTTAAGGATCTGGCATTGCTGTGAGCTATGGTGCAGGTCGCAGACATGGCTCAGATCTGGTGTTGCTCTGGCGGTGGAGTAGGCCAGCAGCTACACCTCTGATTCTACCCCTAGCCTGGAAACTTCCATATGCTGCAGGTGAGGCCCTAAAAACTAAAAAAACCAAAGTCCTCCATTTATCGCTTAATCTTTCTGAACCTTATCCTTCTCCTTTATAAAGTGGACATAATCTAACTTAACTTGCAGATTAATCGAGTCATTTATTCATTCACTGAAAAATATAGGGAGTAGTTAGTGGGGGCCTGGCCCTGGGCTAGGCACTGATGAATGCAGATACGGAGTGATTAAATACAGTAAGTATCAATGCATGGAACCTCTTGGGAGTATTAATACGGTTTGGTAGCAGGTCATTCCCTCTGCCCTTCAATCAGCGAGAATCAGGGGAGAGTAACTAGACGCTTCTGTTGGTGTGAAATAGTGGAAGGGGCTTCCCAAAGAAAATGAAGATGAGGAGAAGGATACATCCATTTCTGGCTCAGGAAGTTCATGGTTACTCAGACAGAGAGGATTCAGACTCTCATTCACAGTGTCAACTGGGCCTTGACAGGAATCTCACGCTCTTAGTGTATGATGTGTGATTCCCCCCCACCCCAAAGTAGTGGAGGATCAGCAAAGGAAAAATCAAGCAAAATGGAACCAGAAGTCAATGGTCACCCTCAGGAGGCCCCGAACAGCTTTTCCATCTGAAGCCCCCCTTCTCTTCACCTGACTGAGGAGAGAAGGGCTCACCCACCTCTGAGCCAAGGAGGCTCTGAGTACCAACAGAGATTTGTGCAGGGGGTGAGGAGGTGGGAAGTGGCTAGAATTAGAAGGAGTGGAGACACTGTTGGAGGAGAGGAGTTGAAGGGCAGAATTTCTGGAGGGGATAGAGAAGGGACAGTCCACAGTGTTCCCTACTGGCCAAGAGGATGCGCTAAAGCACTGGATGGTGAGAACTTCTCTTTGCTGTGAATGGAGATAAGACAGGTAAACTCAGTAGGCACCACACCTGACTGAGTCTCCCCTCAACCCCCAACCAATACTGTGGGTTTGGATGACTAACTGTCGTCTTTGAATAATGACCAATGTGCCACTTCAGTGTGCACGTCTGTGCATGCACCTGTGCACATGTGCTTTGGGAAGTGTGAAACAGCGATGATCAATGTGGAAGGGAAGAGTTTCCAGGCCCATAGGGATATTTCCAAATGGGCTGTGGGGCTGAAAGGAGACCCACATGCAGGTGCCTCTTGGGGCTGAGATGCGCCTGGGGGCATCCAAGGTGACGGACTTGGCCTTAGTGCAGCGGCAACCATGACAGGAGCCAGCATCACTCCTCAATCTTGTCCCCTCCCTCTGCCCCTTGTGAGCCATGCTACAGCCCCTCTTTCTCCCACCCCTGTCTACAGGCTAAGCCTCCTGCCCTAAACAGTTAGCTAACTCCTTTATGTCCTTCAAAGTTCAGATTGGGGGTACCTCCTCCAAGAAGCCATTTTTGGCCATCATTTCCTTGACTCCCCATGTCCACTGCCTTCAGGCTGGTCCTCCAGCCCCCTGAAGATTATACATCCTACCACTGGGTCTTAAAGTCCTTTACCCCTCTGCCTCTTCTGCTGTTCTTTGGGCTTAAATACAGGTCATGACTCTTGTATCTTTAAGTCCCAGGACCTGTGGCAGTATTTGCTACACCAGTAGAGACTCAAAAAATTGTTGGTTGGGTGAATGTGCCAGTGGCTGGATGACTCTGGAAACCTCAATCCCTGGGAGAAAATTGTTGTTTTTAATCAGGTGCTTTTCCAAGGAGTTTAAAGTGCTCCACGGAGGTAGCAGGTCAGAGCCCACACTTCACCTGCTGCAGGATGTAACAGAGGGAGCAAAGGGGCGGTCCACAGGGTGGAGGAGTGTGCCTGATGTTCAAAGAAGGGACAGAGCCACGAGGAGTCCACAGAGTAATTGGTGGCTTTATGAGATTTTCCTACCAATTCACATGCCAATTCCAAATCCTGCGCATAGCCTCTTTGGAAGTGTTCTTGAAATGCATTTTTTCAGTGAGAGAGCAGTTAATGAGCTAGAAACACAGGACTTCATTGAACAGGAAGTGGCTTTTCTTTGTCTTTTTCTCTATAGTTGAAGAACGGAAAGCCCAACCCCATCCCTCTTGAAGATTTACAGACGCGCTCTTCCAGCCCTTAAGCAGCCGCTGTCCCCCAGCCAGCCTCTGGTGGCTTGTAAGGAGCCACTTATCCCCTCCAAGGGCAGAAAACCAATCAGTTTCCTGCATGAAGTCATTACTGTACAATGAGTTTTCAAGCTATTTGTTTTTTAAACGGCCTGTTTCAGCCTTGTACTTGCAAAGCAATTATTGGAATTTCACACCGGCTACATGCAAACTTTGGGGGTCAAGGCACAGGCCAGTCTTGTTCTGGTGATCAGCACTGCTGAGCCAAGAGAAGCCGAACAGAGGTGGGACAGAGATGGTCTGATGAAGGGAATGGGAGATTTTGTGGGAGTGGGTGGTTTTGCCAAGACTTCAGGGCCAGGACCCCCCTGGAAGGTTCTGGAAGTCCACTGTGGAAGACAGACTCCCTGTGATGACCTTGAGGATGAGGCTTGTAGCACCACTGAGGCTGCTAGATTTAGAAAGCAGAGCCAATGATGGAATTGTGCTAAATCTAGCCAAAATCAATTTCAAGGAAATACGCTTTTGTCCAACTAATGATAACGAGGGAAGAAACATAGTATTTAGCTTTGTAGGTTTATTTTCAAAACCCCAGTTTCATCAATAGAGCTGAATGATTTCAGGCAATTCACTTAACAGGACAGAGCTGGCTTTTTTTTTTTTTTTTTTTTTTTAGGGCTGCACATGTGGCATTTGGAAGTTCCCAGGCTAGGGATCGAATCAGAGCTACAGCTGCTGGCCTACTCCACAGCCACAGCAACGCCAGATCCAAGCCTCGTCTTGCGACCTACACTGAAGCTCATGGCAATGCTGGATCCTTAACCCACTGCGAAGCCAGGGATTGAACCTGCATCCTCATGAATACTAGTCAGGTTCATTACCGCGAAGCCACAACGGAACTCCCAAGAGGACAGAGCTTTAGTTTCCTTCTGTTTGCAGAATTCTGAAACTCACCCTGGTGAATCGTTCTGAGGAGTCAGAATAAAGTATAGAATGCACCCAGCACAGTGACTAACACGGCAAAGGTACAGCGTCAACAGTGATACTAGTAAGAGTAACATAGTCATTTGCTTTGAAAAACTTGCTTTTCGAGTAACTGGGCAACACACTGCAAGGGAAGAACATCAAGAAAGAGGCAGCAGGCAAGGTAAAAATGATGGCAGGGCCAAGGCAATGGAATCCCATTTTATTAAAGAAATGACAAGGTGCATGTGGCCTGGTCTAGTACCTTCCTCTTGACAGGTTCTTGCCAGGACCATATATTTTTCATGTTTTGAAAAAGGTGGGGCTAAAGGTCTCTCTACAGTCATAGCCCAAGAAAACTGGATCATTTCACTGTCAGATGGACGGGCAGACTGCTCAGAAGGGAGGTTTATTTCATCCATCCTCCCTGAGGCCCCAACTTCCCAAAGGAATTCCATTCCATGCCTTTCCCCCAGTGCGTGGAGCCTGGACCACACAATCAGCCCATCTTTTGGCACCTGAGAGATGCCTAAGAAGCAGGTGTATCTGCTTAATATCCAACCTGTTTTTATTGCCAATCCCAATGACACAAGTGGGTTCGACGTGTCGTGATTTCAGAGGAGTCAGAGTTTGTCATTGTTCCAAGAATACAGTTTCACAACAGCCATAAAATGAGGACTCTGTTCAGCCCAAGGATATTGAATTGGGATGAAGAGCTCCAGCTGTGAAACTAAGAATGATAAACTTTTCAGCAAATTGGCAAGAGTATTGTTATACCCTTCTTTTGTCTTCTTCGGGAGGTCATGAAAGGCATCCAAGACCCTGTGTTTGTGTTACAATGAAATGAAGCTCCTCTATCCCCTTCTCCCTGCCTCGGGGGTGCCTGCTCCATGCCTTCTCATGACGCTCAGACAATTCGTAGTCTTGGAAAGTTTAGAAAGGGCATTTAATGAAATCCTTTTCATGTGAAATGCCAAAAGCACAAACCGAAGGTTATTAACAAATCTGTGGTCTAGCATTCCAAGAACCACTTGTCCACTGCCCGGCTCAGTCTTGGTTCAGGACAAACCGATTCAGCCCTCACTACTGCTGGCATAAAAATAAAGACCTGCCCAGCTATACTCCAGGAGGGAGAGGGATGGGCCCAAAACACCTGGCAGAAGAGGAGCATCTTTTGCTTATTGCCACCCTGCATTTCCCATGAGAGAGTCACCCCTTCATTTGTAATGGGTCCTTAGGTTCTGGGGAAGCAGACTCTGATGCTGATTCGGGAGGTTAAGTGGTCCAGGCTTCAACCAATCAGCACATTGTATTTTCCCTGGCCACTCTGATTGGTTGAGACATGGGCATGTGACTCAGAGTCCGTAAGATGAGATGAGAGTCTCATTCTGGGGAATGGTCACTGGCTCTGAAGGGACAGGGACATGAGAAACTTGTGAGCTCTGAGGTTACTGCAGAAGGAAGCCCATGGCCCAGGAAGAGTCAAGTAGTGAACTGAGACAGAGGAAAGAGGGTCTGAGGGTCACCATCTGAGCCCTGCCTTAGGCTTGCCCTCCTAGGCTTTTCTGTTCTGTGATTTACCAAATTTCCTTTTCTGCTTCAGCCACTTTGGGTGGAACTTTTGTCATTTACACCCCTCGATGGCCCCATTGTCTCTCCCTGTGCTTCTCCATCCTTCCTCTTTTTCTACTCTTTTTCTCATTTTAGTAGCAATCCATACTTACTTTTGAAAATTTAATAAACATACAAAAAAATGAAACAAAGAGCCCACAGCTTTCAGGTGGTTGAGCTATGCTGCTGACCCAGCCTGGCTAATGCCAGAGGCTGGATTCCTAACCCTCCAATCTACTTTCAGCCTTTCATAGATCTTCTAGGCATTTTAATGTGGATCCTTCTCTCTCTTCCTTCCTTTGAGGTATTCTTTTCCTCATGAGCATGTATACTTATTGTTTTGCAAAGTTGGGATGATATTACAAATAGAGTTTGTGTATGTGTGTGTTTATACTTAGAAAATACCATGGACGTTTCCCCAAGGTAACTGTTTTATCACAATATCATTTTTAATGGCTGAATAATATTTCATTTGAACTGAATACATCATAATATACTTAAACATTTTCATGTTATTGGACCTTTAGGTGCTCTGTATTCTTTTCTATTTAAAAAAGCAAATAGGTAGAGTAAGATTTTTAGGGCCTAGAGTGTCTGTATAATACTGTGATGGTTGGCAAATGCCATGCAGGTGTCAAAACCTAGAGACAGAAAGTGTCACAGAAAATGAACCCTAATGTAAGCTGTGGAATTTAGTTAAAACTAATGATGTAATGATGCATCATCAATTATAACAAATATACTACACGAATGCAAGATGTTAGTAGCGGTATCTGGGAATACTGTGTACTTTCTGCTTAATTTTTCTGTAGATCTAAGCCTTCTCCAAAAAAAAATAGTCTATTCATTAAAAATAATGAATGAATGAATTAAAAGTATAAATGAACAAGCCAACATAAAGCAATATATAAATGTTCACCAGTTCTGATTACAGTTAACACTTGAATAATGGGGGCTCGAACTGCATGGGGTCCATTTATACACACATTTTGTATTTATCTTTTTGTTATTATCTTTTTAGGGTCACACCCATGGCATATGGAGGTTCCCAGGCTAGGGGTCAAATCGGAGCTGTAGCTGCTGGCCTATGCCACAGCCACAGCAATGCTGGATCCAAGCCGTGTCTGCAACCTACACCACAACTGCTGGTAATGCCAGATCCTTAACTCACTGAGTGAGGTCAGGGATCAAGTCTGTGTCCTCACGGATACCAGGCAGATGTGTTTCCTGTGAGCCACAACGGAAACCCCTATATGCAAATTTTTGTCGATAAATACGGACTAAAGTACTACACATCTGCAACTGGTTGAATCTGTGAATACAAAAGAACCGTGGATACAGAAGAACCATGGATAAGAAAGGCCACCTGTGAAGTTAAATACACTGATTTTCATCTACAGGGGTATTGGCACCTCTAACCCCTGCCTGTTCCAGGATCAACTCTATTTTCTTACAGTGGATCCCTAGGAATGGAATCACTGAAACAAAGGCTAAAATATTTTAGACATATAGCCTTAGTTTCTTTTCAGGAAAAAAAAAATGTACCCCTTTACAGACTCCCCACCAATACATGAGAGAGTCTAGTTCATTAGATTTTGAAAATTGAGGTTTTAAACCTTTGTAAACATGGTAGGAAAACACAAAGCCTAATTCTATGTGCCAGGATTTTTTGTTTTGTTTTGTTTTGTTTGTTTTTTGCTTTTTAGGGCTTTACCCGCAGCATATGGAGATTCCCAGACTAGGGGTCAAATTGGAGCTGCAGCTGCCAGCCTAGGCCACAGCCACAGCATTGCCAGATCTGAGCCAGGTCTGCGACCTACACCAGAGCTCATGGCAACGCCGGATCCTTAACCCACTGAGTGAGGCCAGGGATCGAACCCACAACCTCATGCTTCCTAGTTGGATTCATTTCCACTGTGCCACAACAGAGAAGTCCTGCCTGTCTTTGATTATTAACTGTCCCAACTAAAACTGTATGACACAGCTTAATGATACAGAACAAATACTTCAGAAACAGAATTAAGTTACTGAAAACAAAAGTGGCCTCACAAACCAGCGGAAAGGAAGAATTCCTCAGGGCAAAGTGAGACAAAGCAGGATCTACATCTCATGCCTTCTCCAGTGGTTCTCAAAGTGTGCGTCCGAGTCCCGTGGAGGGCTTCTTAAAACACAGATGCCAGATGATGTCACTTATACTCAGAATCTAAAATATGCTACAAGTGGACCTGTCTGCAGGGCAGAGACAGACTCACAGACATGAAGCATGGACTTATGGTTGCCAAGTGGGAGGGGGGAGGGGATGGAAAGGCCTGGACGTTTGGGGTTAGGAGATGCCAACTATTACATTTAGACTGGATAAGCAATGAGGTCCTACTGTACAGCACAGGAAACTCTCTCCAATCTCTTGGGCTAGATTATGATGGAAGCTAATATAAGAAGGGGAACACATATGTATGTATGCCTGGGTCACTTTACTGTAAAGCAGAAATCAGTACAGCATTGTAAATCAACTATAATTTAAAAAAATTTAATTTAAAAAAAAGTCAACTTGGAGCCAGCCGGTGTCTCTGATCCAGTCCAGGTGGACTTCACGCTCCTCCAAGTCTCAGGTGATGCTACTGCCAAGGTCTCCAGGAACCACACTTTGAAAGCCATTCCTTGTACAATAAACACCAGATCAGTGAGAGGGGTGGGTGAAAAAAAAATCAAATTCTACATCTCTCTCAGTTCCTGATAGCTCGAGAATGTAAAATTTATAGATACAGGTGTTCCCATTGTGTCTCAGCAGGTTAAGAACCCAACATAGTGTCCATGAGGATTCAGGTACAATCCCTGGCCTTTCTCAGTGGGTTAAGGATCTGGTGTTGCCATGAGCTGCAGCATAGGCCTGCAGCTGTGGCTCCAATTTGACCCTGAGCCTGGGAACGTCCATACGGCACAGGTGCAGCCATAAAAAGAAAAAAATAATAAATAAAATTTACAGATATATATAATCTTGATAGTATAATTAATAATATATGTATAGATTAAATTATGTATGAAATATATTAATCTGGTATATGCCTATAACATATAAGTTACATTCGAGATTGTGTGTTCTTTTGACATATTTGTGAAATAGCTATAGGTTTTAACTGTATACTAGGCATAGAGTCCACATCATGCCATAAAGGCAGCCTCAACTTATTTTTTATTGGTAAGAAGAAGAAAGATCACATTTTCTGACCAAAATGCAATAAAGCTAGAAATAAATAAGTAGAAACAAAAGTCAGTAGCTCCTTAACCACTTGGAGAACATGCCTCTCACTCTCAATACTTATTTGCTAAAACAACAATAATGAAACACCTGCTCACCAAAATGCATGAGTTGAAGCTAAAGTTGGCAGAAATTTTGTGGCTATAAATTCTCTCATTACTAACAAAAGAGTGAAACAAATTAATCACATAACTCAAAAATTTAGGAAAAGAATATCAAACCTAAACCAGAAGGAAGAGGCATAAAAAGCATGAGACTGAATTTAAAGTAGAAAACATAAAGCATTAAAACTGATTAATTCAAGAGAGATGAAAAACTTAAAAGGAGATGTCACAATCTACCATAAAGAATAAAAAAAAAAAAAAAAAAAAAAAAAGGAGTTCCCGTCGTGGCTCAGTGGTTAATGAATCCGACTAGGAACCATGAGGTTTTCAGGTTCGATCCCTGGCCTCACTCAGTGGGTTAAGGATCTGGCGTTGCCGTGAGCTGTGGTGTAGGTCGCAGACTAGGCTCAGATCCCACGTTGCTGTGGCTCTCGCGTAGGCCAGAAGCTACAGCTCCGATTAGACCCCTAGCCTGGGAACCTCCATATGCTGCGGAAGCAGCCCTAGAAAAGGCAAAAAAGACAAAAAAATTTTAAAAAGAGTAGGAAAACACAAATATCCAAAATTAGACAAGAGAAAGTGCAGAGACACAGAAACAGGGGAAGGTTTTTAAACTATTAAAGAATACTTTGTAAAACTGTGGAACTAAATTTAAAAACTTGGATGATATGGGCAATTTTTCTATAAATAATAAATTTCTTATATCAAGAAGAAATAAGAAATAAAGGAAGCTGTGAAACAATTATGAAGGAGCTTCTCTCGAAAGGGGCCAGGCCCAAACAACCTCCATGACTCAAACCATAAAAGAATAGATATCACAGAAATTATTTAAATTGTTCCATAACTCAGAGAAAGAAGGAGTACTTTTCACTGCTTTTATTGTTTTTATAAAGCCAGCAAAACACTATACCAAAACCTATTAAAGGCATACCCCAAAGAAAACTATCTGCCTCACTTCACTTACACGTTCTAAACAAAATATTAACAAGTAGACTCCATCAATACCAGTGGGTCATTATTGTTACTGATACATAACTTCTGTCCGAGACAGCACAATAAACCAAAATAAAAGGTGTAAGTATTGGAAAGAAGCAAGCAAAATTGTCGTTATTTGAAGATAAAATGATTTTACACCAGAGAAAACTCAAGAGAGTAAACTGAGAAAATTGTTAGAAACGGTGGTAATATGACTCTGGCTCTGAAACAAATAACACAAAAAAGTAATAACTTTCACACTAACTATAATCACTCGGAAAGCATAATGAATAAGAAAATTCTATTCATAACAGCAATTTATATATAGTAACGAATAAGACTTGCTCTATAGAGAAAACAACAAAACCCTATTGATGGAAAATATTTGATAAAGGGGAGAGATGTACCTTTTAGATACGCTCTCCTAACTTTTTGAAGAAGGGAAAAAATAATTATTAGTTTTGGAGCTGTAAAACAACTGTTAAATTCCTCTTGGAGAAAAAAGCTGATTTTTTTTTTTTCTTTTCCTTTTTTTAGTCAAACACCTGGACAGGATGGGTTTGTTTTGGAAAGATAAGCCTTATCCTTGCTGTCATAGACTAGAATTAAGACAGTAAGACTGGGTCGGAGGTGAGCAACCAGGAGAAAGAAGGGTAGAGATCAAAGGGGCCCAGCTGGAGTTTAGAGTGAGGACCTTCTTCCTGCGAGAGGACAAGTAGAAGGACTTTTAAGAGTAAATGCATCTGGTATTTATAGTTGTTTGTTGTGCTCTATTAATAAGGTAGCCCCAGCAGTTAATGAATCCAATTAGTATCCATGAGGATGCAGGTTCGATCCCTGGCCTCGCTCCGAGGGTTAAGGATCCGGCATTGGTGTGGCTGTGGTGTAGGCCCGTGGCTCCAGCTCCGATTTGACCCCTAGACTATGGCCCTAAAAAGACAAAAAGAAAAAGGAAAAAAAATAAGGAAGCCCATTTGTACAACCCCCAGACCTCTGATGATGATGATAAGGATGAGGATGGTGATAGTAGTAATGGTGGTGAGGAAGAGGAGGATGGTGGTGGTGATGGTGATGGTGACGATAAGAATCATGGTGGTGGTGATGATGGTGATGCTGAGACTGATGCTGGTGGTGATGATGGTGAGGAGGAGGAGGATAATGATGGTGATGGTGATGATGATGGTGAGGAGGAGGAGGATAATGATGGTGGTGATGTTGAGACTGATGGTGGTGGTGATGACGGTGATAATGATGAGGATAATGCTGGTGGTGATGATGGTGATGAGGAGGAGGATAATGATGGTGGTGATGTTGAGACTGATGGTGGTGGTGATGATGGTGATAATGATGAGGATAATGCTGGTGGTGATGATGGTGATGAGGAGGAGGATAATGATGAGGAGGAGGATAATGGTGGTGGTGATGATGGTGATGCTGAGACTGATGGTGGTGGTGATGATGGTGATAATGATGAGGATAATGCTGGTGGTGATGATGGTGATGAGGAGGAGGATAATGGCAGTGGTGGTGATGGTGATGAGGAGGAGGATAATGATGAGGAGGAGGATAATGGTGGTGGTGATGATGGTGATGCTGAGACTGATGGTGGTGGTGATGATGGTGATAATGATGAGGATAATGCTGGTGGTGGTGATGGTGATGTTGAGACTGATGGCAGTGGTGTGATGGTGATGCTGAGACTGATGGTGGTGGTGATGATGGTGATAATGATGAGGATAATGCTGGTGGTGATGATGGTGATGAGGAGGAGGATAATGATGGTGGTGATGATGGTGATGCTGAGACTGATGGTGGTGGTGATGATGGTGATGAGGAGGAGGATAATGATGGTGGTGGTGATGGTGATGAGGAGGAGGATAATGATGAGGAGGAGGATAATGGCGGTGGTGTGATGGTGATGGTAGGGATGGTGGTGATGATGATAAGAGCTCATATTTATTGAGCACCTACTTTCTGGGCAAGGCACTGTAGCTGTGTATATTATTTAATTATCACAAAAATCCTGTTTCCCATTACCGATGAGGAATTCAGGCAGAGAGAAGTTAAGTAACTTGACCAAGTGCACAGCTTGCAAGTGGCATCTAGTAGTTGACCCAGACATTCCGACTCCAGGGCTCAGAGTGTAACTCTTCCCTGAGGTCACCTATCTAGTGTGCTCATGGCCTTGAGTTAACGCTAGCAAAAAGATGGAACAGTCTCCAGTGGGGTGCTGTGGACTGGAGAAGGGACGGATGTACGAGCCAGAGCAGAGACCAAGAAGTCCATGGAAGCAGGGAATGGAACTGGCTCTGGGAAAAATAAACACCAACCTCCTCCACTGCCATGAAACCCCAGAGAGAGTGAGAAGCATGTTGGGACGTCTATCAGGTGTGAGAGGAGGTGTTGAGACAATTTTATTACATCTTAAAGTAAACGATGACTTCAGCTGGCTGAATGATATAGATTCATGCAAGAGGCTTAAATATGGCTTATAATTATTAAAATGCCAATGCTCCCTAAACGGATCTATAAAGATAAATTTAAACACTCCCAAATTCTAATGGGATTTTTTAACTTACCCAAACTGATCAAATGTATTGAGTAGAATAAACTTACACAGGTTGCCAGGAAAGAGCCAAAAAGGAATTAACAAGGACAACTTGACTCCTGAGATAATAAAACACACTTTGAACACATGAATTAACAGTCTATATTTCAAATCAGGAACTAGTTAGTAACTAATGTTTGAGCAAATAGATAAACATTTTTAAGAAATCTAGATTTCTCTCTACATCCAACAGCAAATACAATTTCCAATGAAACAAAGATGTACATATAAACAAAAATACTAGAAGAAAATGTGAGTGAGTGATCTTGGTGTGGCAAAGACCATTCCAAGTTTGACATAACCTCCAGCTCACTCCCTAACTACCAAAAAGGGAAACAGGGATGGCCAACTATTGGAACTTTCAGACCAGATATGATGTCTAATTGCGCACCTGCAACTATTCCCAGTTCTGCACCAAATCTCACGAAATGTGGGAAAATATATACTTGAATAATAAAATCATAGCTGATTTGAAAAACAAGAAAGTGTGCCACTGGCACACAAGATATTTTGAAAAACCTCTTTAAAAATCCACCAGGAGTTCCCTGGTGACCTAGAAGTTAAGGATCCAGCATTGTCACTGCTGTGGCACAAGTTTAAATTCTGGCCAGGAAACTTCCATGTGCCGTGGGCATGGCACAAAACAAATTCAAATGGATCAGATAAACAGAGGGAGGAAAAAGTTGTGGTGGGGGCCGGGGAAAGCCTGCAGGGGACCCATACCATAGCCATTTGTAGGAAAAACTTCCTCGGATGAGGGGAGAGGTTGGAGGATGCTGGGAGCCCAGAGAGAATGGCCGTGAGAAGGGGACCCTGGAGCTACCGCGTGTGTGTGGTTAGCCGAGGACTTGCTTTCAAGGACTGACATTCAGACAAAAGCAGTGAGTCCAGTTCTCACTGGACAGTGGGTCCAGAGAACAGGGTGGTGGCTACGAAGCTATGACCCCAACGATCAGAAGGAGCAACATCTCAGTAAAGCTCAAACACAGCGTTTTCTTTTTTAATTTAATTTTATGGAAGTATAATTGATTTTCAATGTTGTGTTAATTTCTGCTGTACAGCAGAGTGATTCAGCCATATGTATACACATATCCATTCCGATATAGGCTACCGCAGAACACTGAGGAGGTCTCCTTGTATGGCCAGGGCGTACTCATATACAGAAAGGATGATCAAGGGGGACCCACTGGATAGCACAGGGAGATACCAGCAATCTTTCTTCTCCCTTCAAAACTCCTCTAAAACAAGTCTAAAAAGGAGTTCCCATCGTGGCGCAGTGGTTAACGAATCTGGCTAGGAACCATGAGGTTGTGGGTTTGATCCCTGGCCTTGCTCATTGGGTTAAGGATCCAGTGTTGCTGTGAGCTGTGGTGTAGGTTGTAGACTTGGCTTGGATTACACGTTGCTGTGCCTGTGGCATAGGCTGGCAGTTACAGCTCCAATTGGACCCCTAGCCTGGGAACCTCCATATGCCTGGGGGAGCGGCCCTAGAAAAGACAAAAAAAAAAAAAAGTCTAAAAATACTTTGTTTTTTTTCTGAACAGGTAAAAAATCACAGGGACAAATAGACCGGGGAAAAGAACAACTGTAACAAAACTTGGGATGCTGGAAAACAGATGGACCGATGGCGACTGGCTCCCACAGGAAACAAGGACTGGGTATCGGGGGAGCCAGGAAGCAACCAGATTTATGGGACAGACCTTCCCAAAGGTATGGCACTCGGCAGCATCAGGAACCTCTGGAGCAGGGAATGGAAAAAAAAACTGAACAGAGGTTTATGAAGTTGGCTCCCTCCACCCATCACCACCACCATTACCACCCAGGCAGAAATGCAGAGCCCCAGCCGTGGGAATGGAAAGTCGGGGAGCACCAGGGGCAGTTGAGGGCTGGGGTAGAGGGGTGTAAGTGAACTCTTAACCTAACCAAATGCGGAGTTGTAATCGGTCCCCAGAAATGTGGCAACCAGGACTCCATCCTCCAGGTACAGGATGGAAAACCCTGCTCTTAGGAATGTGATCAGCCCAAGAGAAAGACCTAACCATCGCACGCACGCACGTGTGTGTGTGTGTTTTAGGGCCGCACCTGTGGCATATGGAGATTCCCAGGCTAGGGGTTGAACCAGAGCTGTAGCAGCTGGCCACAGCCACAGCAACACCAGGTCTGAAGTGCGCCTGCGACCTGACCTACACCAGAGCTCATGGCAACACCGGATCCTTAACCCACTGAGCGAGGCCAGAGATCGAACCTGCATCCTCATGGATGCTAGTCAGATTCGTTGTTGCTGAGCCAGGATGGGAACTCTGACCTGACTATCTTGCAAGAAGTCCATGGCTTACAAACCTCACTCTCAGGTTCAGAGCTTCCAGTTAACATATTTTTCCTATTCCCAGAGCAGCAATCTATCTCACAGCTGCCCTTCTCCCCCAGCACTGAGCACAGCTCCTAGACTTCTCCCCTCACAGGCGGGGGATGAGCCCAGCCCTGCTACTGGCTGGCACCACTTCATGGGGAGCTCTTGGCTACTACCCACTTTGCTGCTAAGCGTCTTTGTGAAGCAAACACAGCTGAGCATCATGTGCCAAGTCCTCCAGGAGAGGCTGTAGCAGGTGGTACCCAGAGAGGCAGTGTGGTGTCATGGTTAGGGACCCACGCTTGGCATCAGGCAGGCCTGGGTCCACATCCCAGCATCGCCCTTCCAAGACATGAACTTCGGGCAAGTCCCTCAGCCTCTCAGAGCCTCCATTTGCCATCTGCAAAACTGGGAAAAATAATATCACTTGCCTCTCACTCCCCCCATCTCCCAGGCTAATGATGATGAGAATTATGTAGTGTTTACCCTCAGCCCCAAGTCTGGTCTGTAAAAACACAATCGTACAATCACTGTTTTCTTAAAATGATCAAATCCTTAAGGCATGCGATTAGACCACAGCCTCCTTTCTAATGCCAGGAGCAAAGAATACGCAAGTTGGACCCTCTCCTGAATCAGAACACATGCTCCATCCTCATCCGTCCTCCCTGTGGTTTTGATTTTTTTTTTCCCATTAGAGATTGTAAAACTTCATAAAAATAGAAATTTTTTGTTCTTTTGAAGAGCAGGGTTTTTTTAATTTTGAGGAAATTATCCATTTTTGTTTGTTTGTTTTATGGTTTATGCTTTTGGTGTTCCACCTAAGACATCTCGGCTTACCTTGAGGTCACAAAGATTTTCTTCTCTGATCTTAGATGTTTGCAGTTTTAGCTTTTATGTTTATGAACTACCTCATGTTCATTTTTGTATCTGAGATCCAATAAGGCCTGAGGTCCCACAATTTGTAGAAAAGACTCTTCTCTCCTTTTGAATTACCTTGGCACATGTGTCAGCAGGTAATTGACCATGTGTATGAGCTCCTTTCTGGACTTTGTTCTGTTCCATGGTTCTCTATGTCTAGGAGCACGTCACTTTGATGACTGTGGCTTTAGAGGAAGTTTTGAAATCAGGCAGTGTGGTTCTTCAAGGTGTAGCTCTTTTGCAAAATTATTTTAGAGTTCCTGTTGCGGCTTAGAGGGTTAAGAACCCAATATAGTATCCATGAGGATGTAGGTTCCATTCCTGGCCTCACTCAATGGGTTAAGGATCCAGCATTGCTGCAAGCTGTTGCAGGGGTCACAGATGCGGCTCAGATCCCACATTGCTGTGCCTTCCGCCCCTAGCCTGGAAGCTTCCATATGCCACAGGTGTGGACATAAAAAGAAAAAAAATTATTTTGTCCAAAATCATCTTCTGAATGCCCCACTTTACTTTTGAGAGGGAAACCAAGTTTTACCAGACATATAAAAAAACCTCTATAATAAGAAAATTAAAAATCAAAATAAAGAAACCATGGGAGCAAGTTAAATAGAGACCTTGCATGCAAGTAGGGAAAACGTCAAAAGAAGTATTAATATCCTCAGATATAAGGGAAGATATTGAATCTATGTACAAAAAAAAGGAAGAAATTAAAAAGAATATTCAGAAAATGAAAGTGGGAGCAAGTACTTCAAATGACATTATCTTTATTGACCATGTAGAGAAGCACACCACACCCGTTCACGTATTAAGCACCTGCTGCTTGTCAAGAACAACACCGGTCCAAGGGACTGGATAAGACTATAGGATGCTTAAGCAGGAAGGACCTTCGCCATCACCCCCATCAATTTCCAGATGGAGAAATAAACGTCCAGGGATGTCAACCGCCTTCCCCAAGGTCACTGCCAGTTGATGGCAAAGCCAAAACCCAAATCCAGGGCTCTTAACATACTCATTGTTCTATGTGGTTTATTTCATTGCACTGATTATGATCTTGTCTTTTGAAAGTGCCAGGGAATAAAAGATAACCTGATATTAAAAAGAAAACAATTCAGTTAGTAAAAAAGTCGGGGCAATTTTTTTTAATAAATAGGACTTGGTATGACCTCAGTTCCTTGTGAAATGTCTCATGGAGATGACGGTGCTGCTGCTGAAAAGGATATTCTGTGTACCTAGTGACTGATTTTTTTTTTTCACATCTTAACTTTTTTTAAGCTGCGAAACTTTGCAAACATCAAAGACTTCAATATCAGGGAAGAATTTGAACTGTTGGTTCTGCTCATCACTTGGAAACAGAATAATCTTTATGATCTGAGGATCCGGCACTCGGGGATGCTGTGGCGTGGAGTCATGTAGAGAATTCCTGGCCGTTTCCTTCCTGTATTTTCCCGGTGAGTGTTGGTGGGGGGCTGGGAAGTGGAAGCTTGAGGGTGGCCCGTTATTCACAGATGAAAGCCATTTTGCTCTGAACTGTGGATGCTTGTCTCAGTCTCAAGAGGCTCTAGAGAAGAAAGCTTGGTTGGCTGATGGGGGATTTTTAATTTGTTTGTTTGTTTGTTTGGCTGTCCCGAGGCATGCAGAAGTTCCCAGACCAGGGATCAAACCTGCACCGAAGCAGCGACCTGAGCCAATGCTGGATCCTTAACCCACTGCGCCACAGCGGAATTCCAAGAAAGCCTTTGTGGGGACAGGCACATTTTCAGGGCTGTTGTTGTTGCTGTTTTCTTTTTAAGGCCACACCTGCTGCATATGGGAGTTCCAGGCTAGGGGTCAAATCGGAGCTGCAGCTGCTGGCCTACACTGCAGCCACAGCAACACCAGATCTGAGCCACCTCTGTGACCTACCCTACAGCTTGGGGCAATGCCACATCCTTAACCTACTGAGAGAGGCCAAGGATTGGACCTGCATCCTCATGGATGCTAGTCAGTTTCATAACTCACTAAGCCACAAGGGGAACTTCACACTTTTGTTTTTAGCTGCACAATTGGAAAACAAAACAAAACAAAGCACAAGAGTCTCCTGAGTCAGGTTCGAAGAGATGAGATGGATGGATAGATACAAATCTCATGAGTCGATCCATCTATGTAGATACATAGATGGATCCATGTCTCTGTCTACTTGAAGGGGTTGGATTTCTCCTGGGCTTTTCTCCATAACCACTGCTCTTGCTGTCTTGCCTCATTCCCCGCTGAGGTCTGAGCCGCTCCTATGGTTTTATGCCAATTCCATCCAATTATGCATTTATGGCAGTTCCACAGTCTCTTCCCCCAAGCTTCCCACCCTGATCAGAAGGTGTTGGTTCTGGTTTCCTAGAAACCTAGAGCCTCTGATAATGGTCACGTCCTTGATATCTGAGCTGTCTCATAAATAACAAAGGAGGAAGAGATTTGTGAAGGTAGAAATCCCTCGCCAGACCTACGAGATAAGGCTTCAGGCTGTCCTGAATGTCTGTTACACGGAATAAACTGTCAATGTTAGTTTTCCTTATTCATGTAAATGTAACCTTTTCTTCCAGCCTAATCACTCTTCTCCATCCTTCAGAGACATCTGATAAATCCTCACCTAGGCTCATAGGCTCGTTTCTCTGCTGTCCCTATCCCAGCCTCACAGGGGTAGTTAGTTTCCTGACCCTACCATGCGCACTCATACTTTTGAGCCTTGTGCATGCTGTTCCCTCAATCTGGAACACCATTCCCGGTCCTCTGTGCTTGTTGTGGCCTTCCCTGACCCTCATTACCCACAGGGAGATGTGCCCCCCCCACCCCGCCCCACTTTGTGCCTTCACAATACAAGCTTCTGGACTAGCAATCTTTCAGACTGCTTATGATGCTGCACCTGGTCAGCATCTTCCTGTGTTGAGACCATGACCCCTCCAGAGTGGGAGCTTCCTGGAGTTGGGGACTGTTTCATCCTGTCTTTTGCATCTCCAGGGCTGCCACCTATAAAGTCTCGCTTTAAAGTGAATAAGAGCATGATTGTCAAGAAATAACAGTGTTCTCTGTGCATAGGAGTTTCCCCTTCAGTTGGGTTATTTTCTGAAAACTTTTCTGACTTTTATGTGTCCTTAACAAATTCTGGAAATACTTCTTATTCCAATCACTGTCGATTTTCCACAATTTTGCTAATTTCGCATCATCAAAGCAAAGGAAGGGACTTCTAATTTTATCATCAAGCAATTGCCTTTCATTGAATTTTTAGAATGATAGACTTTTATACTTTGTTTAACCATAATTACAATAGATTAACCATGTGTGTAAAGTACACATGGAGTCTTTCATCTATCCTATGAGAAAGAGTTGCCATAATAGTTCTGTTATTGATACAGGAGTCAGATTTTCTTTGCCATATGATATGAGCTACTAGAAACTTACAAAGTAACAGAACTAAATACTGTTCCATTCAGCCAGTTGGCTCAGGCCCCATTGTACTTCAGATTGAATAATCTATTTGTACTATGCACAAAATCAGACCATAACAAGGAGAGGAGTCCCCTTTGTGGCTCAGAAGGTTAAGAACCTGACATAGAATCTATGAGGATGCAGATTTGACTGCTGGCCTTACTCAGTAGTTTAAGGATCCAGTGTTGCCATAAGCTGCAACATAGGCTGAAGAAGCAGCTCAAATCCAGTGTTGCCATGGCTGTGACGCAGGCTGCAGCTGCAGCTCTGATCTGACCCCTAGCCTGGGAACATCCATATGCTGCATGTATGGCTATAAAAAGAAAAAAAAATGAGAATAGAATTTAGAACACAGCAAACCTCACACCCCAGGATATTAAGATGAAGAGGGAGCATACAGAATTTCCCTCCCCATCCCCTCCCCTCTGTTCACCCAAGATAATCCTGCATTGCCATCGACTGCAGGGCTGGTGTGGAGAAAGGCTTTGGAGACCAGTGGGGAGAGAGAAGTCTCCAGAATCTTGGTAGGATGGATGCACAGAGCTGGTGAGAAACACGCCAGTAGAAGAAATTGTCGTGAACTCGAAAAGCCCAGGTAAGGTTTAGAATTCCTTCTTAATTACTTTTTTGGCTGCAAGACTGTGGTTCTTTGAACGCAATGCTGCCCACGTGAGTCCCGGGATTTAGAAGGGTTACAGGAAACAAGGCTACTCCTGACTGGGTTGCTGTGCAGTGCTTCTCTGCCTAAACATGCCTACGCTGTGCTGCACAGACATTTTCTTAAAGGGAGATAATTACTACGAGAAAGAAAAGGAAAGTAGGAAATGACACGTCATCTATAAAACAGTTTCAGAGAAGAAATATATTCCTGCTTGGCACAAGTCAAAGGATCTTTTTTGTTGCCAGAAGAAAGTCAAGGCTATTTTTCAGGACTGTGAAAACCTCAAAGTTTTGCCCGGAGGAATTTCCTCCTACAAGAGAATTTTGAAAACCTTGACTTTGATCTGCCTTGTTTGATCCCTGGCAAGTAATATCGGCAATATCTCAGGGTTCAGCAGAGTACCCCATTAACCTGCCATCACCGTGAGTGGTTCCTCTATTTAAACAGAGGCATATTTAAAATAAGACAGAAGCCTTCAACCAAAGGCATCCCATGTGTCCTGAACAGTCCCCTGGGGTGGACACAGAACCCTTCTCAGTAAACCAAGCAACCCAGCTGGTCTTCAGAAGTCCATACTGACTTACAGGCCAGGGCTTATATTATTTGGGACAAAACCTGGTATGGGGGGGTGGGCTCTAGGCCACCTCCATCCCTTGGATCTCAACTGTACTTGTTGATTATAAAATCTGTTTCATATCATGGGCCAGCATGTAGAATGTTATCTGAACAAAGATTGCTATGGTTGAAAAAAAAAAAAGGTGTTTGAAAACCATGCGTTGCCCACCCACGTCTACAGATAGGCTCTGTTTCCAAACAATGTGCAAGCCAGTTCCTTGAAATCCAGAGCACAGGTCCTCTCCCACAGAGATAACAGTAAAGACTGTGGACAGGGCCCTAAACAGGTCCTTAGATGCTTGCGTTGTTACCCACGGTGTCTCGGAGAAAACCAGGACAGCCTGGAGTTGCCACTGCAAATGGATATGCCAGAAGCGGGAGGCTCCCCGCAGCCCTAATAAAGGACAGGGAATGTTTGTAATGACATTACTTCTGGAGCACACGGTACCTGCCTGGCTTTCTTCTGGGTGGTTGACGTGTGTCATCCCCTGGGTTGTTTGCGTTGACCCTCCTGCGCTCTGACTGTGTGCTGGCCCCTCTCACAGATGTCTCATTTGGGCTTCTGAATAACCTACTTCCCAGACAGAAAGACAAAGGCAGAGAGGTTGAGGTATATGCTTTTTCATCTGCTTGTGTTTCAATCACGTCTCCCCGTCCCTGGCAGCACGGTTCCTTTAAGCCCTCGGCCCCCTGTCTACAGATCTGCGCTTTGGGCGGTACTGGCAGGGGTGACAGGCCAGGCTGGAGGTTGTCGCCAGCTGGGCAGCAAGTCGGCAGGACCAGGAGAGGCGGCATGTTTGCGTGCTGAGTTGTTTGACCTCTCAGAGTCCCATTGTCCCCCTCCGTTTACCCAGGACAATAGCAGAATCCAGCTCATGGGGTTTCGGTAAAGATTAAATGGGAAAGCATTCAATGTCCTAGCATGGTGCTCGGTGCTCAGTAGCTATTAGAACTCAGATCCACTCCTGCTTCCCTGAGTCACTGAAATCAAGGCTAAAAGCCTTGCCTCGGCCACTAGGGACTCCTGACCCACAGAAGACTTAAGGCCCTGCTGGCGATGGCTATAGAGACCTAATTATATAATCTAACGTCACAAGAGGAAAACCTGGGAAGAATAACCACCACTCCCTTCTCTGTTGAAAAGTCCGCAACGAGAGGGTGACTGCAGAGGCCCAGGCGTGGGGCCTGGGTCCCAGAACTCCAGACCTCCAGCCAGTATCTCTCAGGGTCCAAGACAAAGGATGCCCATGAAAGGCTTGTGCCCAGGGTACTGCGGGTTTTCCCAAGAGGCCTCATAGGATGGGGCTTCTCCAGCAGGTTTTTAATTTATACTCTCTCTTCTTTCTTTTTCATTTATATTCTCTCTTCCTTTATTTTGAAACGTTGTGCATAGAGGGAAGGAATGCGTACCTTTAAAATGACACTTATTTTGTGACTCCATGAAAGGAAGGATTGGAAAGAGATTGAGAACCGCCTGTTTGAGTAAGATAAATGGTAGAACTGGCCCAACACTGCTGGCTACAGGAGAAAAAAACAAGGTGAAGGCAAGCTAGCTCTCCAAAAAAGATGTGTGTGTGTGTGTGTGTGTGTGTGTGTGTGTGTGTGTGAGTATTTATATAATAGGATGACTACAAACTGAAGCGATATAAAGGCTATAGCACATAATTTATAAATAATTTAAAAATATTCAAATAATCTTAACTGTAACTTCCATACACCTCTACTGCCCATGTGACTTCCCATGTCTTGAAAAACTCACTGATTTTTGATCGTTTGCAACTCAGTAGTGTCACAAAATCAGAATATGAATAAATGCTTGAATGCAACTTGCATCAGCAAGATCGGGCACATCGCCGACAAATGGATAGACGTCTAACGAAGACACGGCTAATGTGGGTTGGTTGGTATTTTTATAAAACAAAAGTGAAACAATGAGGCTCTGCATTGGAACTTCACTCATTTGTCAGTGACGTGCGCCTCCTTGCTGAATCAATGACCGTTTTCTAATACAGTGAGACTGTTTCCTCCGTTTGGGGGATACTAACTCCCAATGTGACCGCTCTATACACACATACTTATGTTTAACTGTATCGCGAACATTTTCTCCATCCCGTTCTAAAATCGAGACAACAAACCACACAAAGCAAGAACTCACACTGATTCCTGCATTGTAAATACACCTATCCTGGCCATTCCAGGCTTCTAAGGCGAGGTCACTAAACACGGAAGTGGTAAGACAGACCCAGTACTGCTGATACGCTTTAGTTCCACCATGCTGATAGGACTGGTGTGTAAATATCCTAAGAGCATGAGTATTAGCCAAATGTAAAAATCGCTAGGAAGTAATGAGTTTGGAGCATTCATTGCCTCTGACCATAATATGCTAAACTGTACATGTAACTTCAATTGAAAATGACTTTCTTCAGCCAGATTGCAAGATACTCGAACATTTAGACCTCACTAACTGGCTGGTACAGGAGAGGTCAGCACACCCAGGCTAAGGGGGGGAGCGGAAGGCAGGGGCTGGGCCATCGCTCCTGGAGGCAGAGGCCAGCTCCCCAGAGTTGGGGAGCAGAGCTAGGGAGCAGGCGCAGAGAAAGTGATGGGCTTGTGGAAAGCCATTTCGACCAGGAATGGGAAAACCCAAAACAAGCACCTTTTGGCCCTAGGATGGTTGCCACGTGAGGAATCCCACCGCTGACTCCTCACTGGCTCCTCACCTCTGAGGTCCCAGCTTAACGACAAGTCTCCAGGGGCCTCCGTTGTGACCACTTGGCTTCCTGCTTCTCCCTTTCCATACACTCATCTCATTTGCAATGACCTATTTAACCTTGAGAATCCCAGTAGAGCACAAGCCATACAAGGACCAGGGCTGTCTGGTTTTCTCCTCCATCCGCAGGAGCTAGCACAGAGCTTGGCACTTGCGAGGGGCTCCAGAGATGTCTGACATGAAATTAAATGGCTGATTATAGGTTGGTACGGATTCCAGGCGTTGCCTTTCTCTGCCTTATCTCAGCCCCGGCTTCCTGTTTGGATTCGGGTTGCAGATAAAAGGTGCAGGTGAGTTATCACCTGGGCAAATGTAGCCGGGTCAGCTTTCAGATTAAAGAAACTCTAGGAGGGGAAGTCTGGGCATGAGGTCATAGAGGGAACCTCTTGGGCTGGTTTCCATAATCCTGAAGCCATTCTGTTCTCCCAGTGACTTGTGCCTTCAGCCTCCGCGAATTTAAGAGGTAGGCTTTGAACAGTGACTCGGTGCCTGGCCCGGGATAAAGGTATCTGGCACCTGGGGGCTGCCCAGTTGTCAGTAGAATATAGTAGTAAAGAAGCCTTTAAGAATCAGCCAGACATGGCCTCAAATTCTGGGTCTTTGCTGACGGCTTGTGAACGCTTGGCTGTGTGTCTTTGTCTCCCAAAGCCTCCGTTTCCCTCCTTTGTGACAAGGGCTCATCAGGCTGATCCTGCAGGGTTGTGGTGGGCTCCAAAGGGGATGAAGGAGCTAAAATGACCCACTGGAGCTCCACATGTGTCAGTTCCTAGCATACCCCACACCCTGGCCACCCCCACCTTGTCTCTAAGTGGTTTGTTCCACCCCTTTTGCCAAACCCTCTTTTCTTCTCCAGTGTTAAATAAGCCCTTTGCAAGGCTCGCATTGGGTCATGCAGCGCTTCTCCAAGTGAGTACACAGACCACGAGCATCAGGCACCTTGGGGAGCCTGCGAAGATGCAAATTCCTGGGCTCTGAGGTAGCTGGATAGGATCAGAAGCTCTGGTAGCTCAGCAGACACGTTCCTGAGACAGGAACACCTGCACTTGGTATATCCTGCCTCTGAGGAGCCCTGCGGCAGCCACGATGGGTGCCAAAGATCTAGACTCAGCTTGCAGAGAAACCAGAGTCGAAGAGGGTCCAGAAACACCTGTGTGCTTAGCAAGGCGCCTGGAGGGGAGGGAGTAGAGGGATGAAATATGCTGGCATGAGTGAGTGGGGGAGCGAGACAGGGATGATGGGATTGCCAGAGAGCAGAGTCCCAGCAGAGCAGAAGCAAGGGGGCCACGCCGGAGCCTGAAGGTGGGAATCCACCCTCACAGATGGCCGCATTCTCCAGGTGCCACACCGTCAGGAGTTCCAGGGGAGGGTCAGGACCTGACCAAACCCTGCAGGTAGTGTCCTGACAATGACCTTCTCCAGATCAGTCCTGGTTTTGAGGATTTTGTTATTAATTAGATTATGGACCCTGATGCCATTAATAGCTGTGACAATTGGAGTTCCCATCATGGCTCAGCAGTTAATGAACCAGACTAGCATCCATGAGGAAGTGGCCTTGCTCCTTGGCCTCGCTCAGTGGGTTAGGGATCCAGTATTGCTGTGAGCTGTGGTGCAGGTCACAGATGGGGCTCAGATCATGCATTGCTGTGACTGTGGTGTAGGCTGGTGGCTACAGCTCCAGTTCGACCCCTAGCCTGGGAACCTCCATATGCTGTGGGTGTGGCCTTAAAGAGACAAAAAGACAAAAAAAAAAAAAAGTAGCTGTGACCAATGATGAGAACTTCCTGCCAGGCAGCTCAAACACAGAAAACAGGGCCAGGGTCAAATTCACATTCAGATCGTGGCCTGGCCCTGCCAGAGGGTTGGCGTCAGAAAAGCGGGGAGCCTCCATTTGCTCATTTGTGAAGTGGGGTTAGCAGAGCCCACCCCTTAGGATGGTGGGGAGGAATCAGTGGGATAGACCACATGCTAAAAGCCCACTGTGAAGACGGGCTCAGAGGGTAGGTGTTCAATGAATGTTCCAGAACAGAGCCCCGGCAGCCGCCTGCCCCTCACCCAGCATAGCCCACAACTCCGGCAGCCACAGTCCTGTTGCCACCCACAGAGTTTTCTGTCTGCCTGTTACACTTTGACCGATGGGCCTGCATTGAACACAGAAGGTTTGCATTTTCAGTGGGGTGGGAGGGCGGGGGCGGGGGTTGAGGCACCGGGAGAGCTCTAGAGCTGGTGGCCGCAGGCAAGCCTGGAGGTTCAAGCACAGGTGGACGTGCCAGGAGACCAGTGATGGTCCAGGGGAGCCTGGTTAAGATGCAGCTCCTTGGCGTTTTACTCGGAACAAGCTGAGGTTTTAGCCACTTCAAGCTGCAAAAACGGCTGTGATTCACTGAGGGGGAGAAGGGCCCCCACCAGGCTAAGCTGTGACATGTGATTGGGTGGATTGTGATATGTGACATGGGATTCCAGGCTCAGAGGAGCGGCCCCCACAGGGGAGTCACCTCAAGAATCAGGAGTGGGGGGGAGTTCCCGTCGTGGCTCAGTGGTTAACAAATCCGACTAGGAACCATGAGGTTGCGGGTTCGATCCCTGGCCTTGCTCAGTGGGTTAAGGATCTGGCGTTGCCATGAGCTGTGGTGTGGGTCACAGACGCAGCTCGGATCCTGTGTTGCTGTGGCTCTGGCACAGGCCGGTGTCTACAGCTCCGATTAGACCCCGAGCCTGGGAACCTCCATATGCCGCAGGAGTGGCCCTAGAAAAGGCAAAAAGACAAAAAAAAAAAAAAAAAAAAAAAAAAGAATCAGGAGTGGGAGGCAGCCTGAGTGGGCTCCATACCCCCGGCTAGACCGAAGGCTCCTTCCTTGCTCCCGCTTCTGCTCCTTTCCCTGGATCGTCATCACTCTTGGGACCTTGGGGGCAGGGCTGGGGTTGTCAAAGTCAACAGCAGGGTGGGGGGGAGGGAGAGTGCTCTGTTACCCCGCCAGGCTTTCTAGAGGTGCTGGTGGTTCACTTACAATGCACAGCAACTTTCAGCTTTGGGTGCATCTTGCAAAGACTTGTTGCGCAGCTTCGGGGCAGCAGGGAGGGGAAAGCTTTGCTGGCAGCAAAGGCAAAACCACGGAAGGGAAATAACTGGCCCTCCCCCAAGGCAAGACAGCAGGCGGCAGGCCATCCCTCTCGGCTCACCCTTCTGTTTTGGGGCTTCAGCGGGGGCTGGGAGAAGCTCACGAATCTGGAAGCAAGCGGCCCTCCCCAGAGTCTCAGGATAAAGTTCAGCAGTGAACATCTACATCTCTGGATCTTCCTAGAATTCTTTATCCTGACAGCTGTGCCCCCGTGTGTCCCTGGACCCGGCCGCCCCCACCTTCTGTATGATGGGTGATGGCATCACCCAGCCAACGAATGGGTATCAGCAGCCCCTCCCCATCAACTGACCGTCTCCCTCTCCCTCACGACACACACACGCACACACACACACACACACACACACACACACACACACACACTAAATGCATGCTTCCATGTGGGAATCTATGATCTAGAAGAGTCTCCAGCCCCCATCTCACCAACTGGCTGGCCGTGCCTTAGTTCAGAGGTGCATCTCCCCTAAAAGCACGTCTCCCCTGCTCTGCTGCCGAGGCCAGCCTCACCAAACATGACTCAGTCCACGCAGCCCCTCGGCCCAGAAATCGTGGTTGCCTCCCATCTCCACAGTGTCAAACTTGCTTCAGGTCACAGACCAGTACTTTTCGTTGAAGCCTGGTGTCCTCTGCGCCCTCTAGTGGTCCCTTCAGGGATACAGCAAATAATAAGCCCACTGGCCCTGCCTTCAGGGAGCTTCTGTTCTAGAGAACACATGACTAAGGAAATGTGGCCTTACAAACAGTTCTCTGTGGCTTGGAAGAAACAGCGCTCAGTGATGGAGAAAACTAGGCTGCCCACAAGGCTTTCTGGAGGAGGTGGCATTTCTGCAGTAACCCAAAGCACAAAAGAGGCAAATACTCTCTCATCCTGGAAGCCTCCCTGCTTCCCCAACCTCATCTCTGCCTCCTCTGTCACTAAGATGCCTTATTTCACCCAGAATCGTGTCTGTGATGGAAGCAAATTGGCAAGGTTTAAATCTGAGGGAACTGAGCCCACCCCACTTACTCCCCGCAATCCTGGGTCCCCAGGGTGGAGGCGGGGGCATTGTGTAGGTGCCCTCCCCATCCACCCCACCCACCCCCAGGAGTTTAACCTATGACCCTGTGTGGCTCTGGGACTGAGACGTCCCTTGTTCTGCCCTGGCCTGCAGGTCAAGTCTAGATGGCAGGTCCCTCACAGAAATCCCAGCAGAGAGGAAAAGAGCCACCCCCCCCCCCACCCCAGGGACAGGGGAGGGTGCCTCGTGGGGCTAAGTGGATCTGACCACACCTATGTCTACACCACATGACTCCCAGCATGATGGCACCTTGGTTCCTGGGCTGGGGGTAGGAGCTCCCCCACCCCCAGGAGCCCAGAGGGTATGGCCAGCACTGTCCCCAGGCTCCCATCCTGTTTGTGCTAACACGCTTGTGGCCCTGTCTCCCTGCTTAGATGACAAACACAGGGCTACCTCCCTTTGTCCCATCTCCCCAGTGGTGACACCAAAGGCAGGAACACAGCTCTTCTCATGCGAACCTGGCTCTGGCCAGTGGTTCCTCCCTTCCCACCGACCAGCTTTGCCGCTGACCTTGTCTTTCAGATAAGAAGATGTCACCTGACCGCCCCCAGCACTCTTCTGCTCTGCTCTTCTGCGGGCGATCTCCCGCCCAAGGGAGACCCCCAGCCTGGCCCTTCCTCCCGGCCGAGTGTGCGCCGAGCTGCGCACCTGCCCTGGCATGGGTATCGTCCCCTCTCCCAATCCTGTATCCTGGGGGGCCTGCACCCCACATTTTGACCCCTCCCTCTTCCTATGGCTCAGCTCACCTCTCCTCTGGTCTGTTTCTCCCACTGTCCTGAGGCCCCAAGCCAGCAGTAAGGACAGTCACGTGCCCCGAATCAGAAGACAGCCTGTGGTCCTGGCACTTGAACGCTGCCTTCAGTCTCATTTCATGGTCCTTTTGAAGGAAACACTTGCTGATCCCTGGCATAAGCTAGACACTGACTGAGGGCAAACACCACACAGTTCTCACCATCACCAACCCTGGGGAGTGGGCACCATTATTTCCCCAAACAGACTCTCAGAGGCCGACTTGCCTGAGGGCTCTGGACTGGGAAGGACATGTGGGGACATGGACTCAGGCCTGCCTGATGCCAGGAGCGGGTGGCTAACCACCACACCACACTGCCTCCCTGGGTGCCCCCTGCGGCCGCCTTTCCTGGAGGACCTGGCAGGTTTTATGCAGATGCTCAGGAGCAAAGTGGGAGGGGAGCCCAGAACTACCTACAGAGTAGCTCCAGCCTTGGCATGGCGGGGCTGGTTCCCCATCCTTGAAACGAGAGGCCAAGGTGGGGAACAGCTGCTGCTGACACACGGGAGGTGGGCACGTGGAGGAGGTGAGGGGGCGCCTGGCCTCCTTTAGGGCCCACAGGCCAGCCTCACTGGGCCCAGTGTCTGCAACTCCAAAGCAGGGAGCAGATGGGGGTCTCGGAGCTATGCTGGACCCAGCGGAAGAAGGGCAGCCATGAGATAGGTCACTGTTCTCGGGAAACTCTGAGAACATGGGCTGAGCGGTCGCTTCAGCCCTGTGTCCTCCTGGGGCCCATCCTGAGGAGCCATAGCTTAGGTGGGACACCCCCCAGGACCTGGCCCTCAAATGGGAGTGTCTCTCACTGTGTCCCAGGGCCTCTAGAATGCCATCCAATGCCTTGGCACAGTGGTGGCAGGAACTCCAGAATATCACCCGGACTAGCAATGGCTTACCATCTTTTGGGCACTTTCTGAGCGTCAGGCACTTGCTAGATGCTTTGTGTGTATCCATCATTTTACACAGCTGCCCCAAGAACCCTGGAGGCAGATGCCATGATTATCTGCATTTACAGTTGAAGAAGCTTGGCTTCGCAGGGGCAGAGCCGAGCCCTATGGAACCCAGGCTTGAGACGCAGCACAAGGCTTTGCCAGCTGTGCAGCACAGCTGGCCATTTATATTCGCTCAATGAGCTTAAGTGGGGAGGCGCTCTGCAGTGACACAGACCAGAAGGGGACTGCAAATCTCCCCCTCCCTCTGTCTTTCTCCTCCCTCTCCCTCTCCCTCAGACAGACACACACCGGCTGGACAAAGACAATACTACTGAGAGCAGTGGGCAGTAGGAGAGGTCTGAATGGGCTGCGGGGGTAAGAAGATCCAAGAATGGTCTCTTCCAGGTGGTGGAGACCATCCCCTCTGCCTAGAGTATCCTCAACTCCCTCTGCTTGGCCAATCTCCCATTCTGCTCAGAGCGCTCCTCCTTCAGGAAGCCCCCCCTGATTGCCTCCTCCTCCTCCAGGCTGATGTGGCTGTGGCTCTTCCACAGCACTCCTGTCCCTGCCATCTTGGGCCGTATAAGGCCCTGGCTCCTCCCCTGGGTTGTGGCGCCCAGGGATGCTGTCATCACATCTTGCTCCTCTGAGTCCCCTTGGCCCAGCCTGGGTCAAGGAGGCCATAGTGTGTGGGGAGGTTTGCTGAGCTGCAAGGAGGGGAGGGGTGAGCAGAGCCGGGGAGCAGGGCAAAGGCCAGGCTTGGGAGTTGGTGGCAGCGCCTGGTTGGCTTGGAGCTGAGGGTCCCTACAGGAACACGGTGTCAGGTGGCCCTGGAGAGGTGGCTTGTCCCCATCCTTGTCCTCAGGATGCCTGTCCCCGACCTGGCATGTGATGGTTGCAGAAACCGGGGGGATGTTTCATGGCTTCTCTCACATTTGTTAAAATAGAATGTGGGCCCAAATGTCCCAGGCAGCTCTTCTCTGCAGAATCACTGTGCAGGTGTATTTTGCCCCTCGGGCTGAGGTGACCATAGGGCAAGGGTGCAGCCCTCGCAGGTAAGGGAATGCTCTGAAGGCCTGGGGACAAACGGGCTCCCATAGAGCCACCAGGGCTGGGCTTTACGTCCACATTTCTTGCTCCTGAGGCTTTGAAGAATAAAACACTGGCTTGCTTGGAGAAGAGATAGAAGCTCAGGTCTCACCTGAGGAAACAGAGTCCCCCTAGGTATCAACTTCCAGCCAGCATGAGAGCTCTGGGGAGATGTGAGTCCTTGAAGCCTGGGAAGTGGCAGCCACCATGGGGCGGGGCTAGGGGGGGCGTTACTGGGATGGAGGGACAACCTCGATTCTGCAGTGGCAGGAACTTGGGTGCCAGACTGGTGAGCCTGCCCTGCAAAGGTGAATAGATGCCTGCCCAGAAGTGCTCTTCCCTCCCCAGTGGGGGACCAGAGAGTCGGTGCCACCCCCACCCCACCCCAGCACCAAGGTTGTCCCCAGAGCTTGGAGAAGCAAGTCCATGCTACATGCCAGGCATCTGAAAGCTAATCACTGATGGTTGGAGGGAGCTTGTCAATCTAGGGTGCAGGAAATGTGGGCAAAGACAGAGAAGCCTGGAAGAGACAGGCGGCAGGAGAAGGGACGCGGAACCTCAGGTTATGAGGAGCTAGAGAGATGGGCACAGACAGTTCAGGAATTTCGGAGTCTAACACTTGAGGAGGACAAAGAGCCCGGCAGGGATGCACCAGGCTCCTTGGAGGAGGAGTTCCTGCCTGATTCAGAGCTCTGGGGCTCCATCCATGTGGCAGGCAGAATAATAACAAAGATGTTTACATCCTGATCCCTGGATTCTATGGATGCACCACCGTATGGGGCAAAAAGGACTTTGCAGATGGATTTAAATGAAGGACTCGAATACTCTGGTTTCTCTTCAGATTGTATAAATCTTTTGCCTTTTTAAATGAAGGACTTGAGATGGGGTGATTCTCCTAGATCATCTGTGTGAGCCCAGTCTAATTACAAGAGCCTTTGAGCGGGATGTGATAACAGAAGTGTCAGAGAGATGCTGGCTTTGAAGATGAAGGAAGGAGCCATGGACCATGGAGTGTGGGCGACCTTTTGGAGCTGGAAAAAAAAAAATGGACTTTTCCCTAGAGCAGAACTATGACCCCTTAATTTTAGCCCTGGAAGACTAGGTTGGACTTCTAGCCTACAGAACTATAAGATACTAAGTTTGTGCTGTTTTAAACCACCACGTGTGGTCATTGGCACCAAGAACAATAAAACACAAACATGACAAAGGAGCCTCTTAAGTTCCACCCTCTTCTCTCCAGCCACATTCCCACCCTGCCAGGCAGCCCCACCTCCCCAGGTCTCCTGACATCTCCCCCTCTCCATTCCCCCCCCACCCCCACCCAAACAGCTTCTCCACTGGCATCAGCTCACTTGGGCCACATGCTTAGCTGTCTCCCTTTCAGTCCATCCCCCTAGACCCTGGAGTTACCATCCCCAAATTCAACTTAGGTAAAGAAAATTCCCATTTAAAAAACATGGGGGCTTCTGTTGCCTTAGGAAGTCTGATCAGATGCCTCCCCCTGGCATTCAAGGCCCCGTGCAGCTTCCTCCTTGCCCTTCCTCTCCACCAATTCCCTTCCTGCCACGTGCCAGCCACAGGCTGCCTGTCTGTGCCCTGCCCTCCCCCTTGCCCCAACTTTGCCTGTGTTGCCTCCATCCCCTTGTAGATCCCCCCCAGCCTGGAGGTCCTCAAGCGGACCCTCTTTTTTTTCAAGTCCCCCCCCCCCCACCTTTGGGAATAAGACTTAAAATGACTCTCCGCTAAGATTGCTCACTGCCTAGCCTGGCTTTCTTCAGGAGCGAGAAGACCCCGTTCTGTCTTGTCATTTGCTTATGGCTCTGCCCATCTTGTCTCCCCTGGTCCATGCTAACTCCCACTGGTGAGGATGGGTCTTTCTCATCTTTACTGATGGGACACGTTTCCTTGAGAAATGCCAGTGGAGACAGAGCGCTCGGGTAGCCCAAGGAGAATGGCAGGACGTGGGGACCTCTGAGAACTTCAGCAAATAATCCCAATGGCTACCTTTCGCCAGCACTCGACAGTTGTCTAATCATGTACAAATCTACAAGCACATCTGGGTGTCCAGTAGCTAATTTTACCAAGAATCTTTAAACCCAACTGCTGACATTTACTAAGCACTTGGACCTTAACACAAACCCCAGGAGGTAGAGAAGATGCCAAAAGTTTCCCGACAGCTCAGCAAAAGAGAAGCAAAAGTGAATGAGAAAAAGTCATAAAGGAAGTGGTTGCTCTTACGCATCTCAGCTGGTGGCACTGCTACCCATGAATTATCGTCTCCTCTCCTCACCACCAGGCTGTGAGATGATCACAATTCCCCTCCTGCTACAGATGATGAAAGTGCAGCTTCGCTGAGACGTGACCCACTCAAGCTCACATGACCAGGGCACGACAGAGTTGGGACCAGAGCTGAGGGCTGATTCTACAGCCTGTGTTTTTTTCCCATGCATCCAAGGGAAGGATGCGTCCAGTATTGTGTCCCAACGTGATGGATCCCACCTGAGCCACAAGGACTTAACAGATTTTTCTCTCCCTTCCCCACCTAAAGTCTGCCTGTAATAGGTTGAATTGTGCCCCCCCTCAAATTCATACTTTGAAGCCCTAATGCTCAGGACTTCAGAATGTAGCCATCTTTTGAGATAAGGTCTTAAGAGGTGATTACATTAAAAGGAGATGTTTAAGATGGACCCTAATCCAGTGTGACTGAGGTCCTTATAAGAGAGAAGATTAGGGGAGTTCCCTTCATGGATCAGCAGGTTAATGAACCCAATGAGGATCCATGAGATGTGGGTTTGATCCCTGGCCTCACTCAGTGGGTTAAGGATCTGGCGTTACCGTGAGCTGTGGTGTAGGTCGCAGATGCAGCTGTGGCTGTGGCATACGCCAGCAGCTGTAGCTCTGACTGGACCCCTAGCCTGAGAACTTCCATACGCTACCGGTGTGACCCTAAAAAGATAAAGGGGGGGGATTAGGACATGTGACAGAAAGACACTAGAAATGTGACAGACAGAGAGACACTCACATGAAGACACAGGGAGGAGGCAGCCATCAAAGCCAAGTAGAGAGGCCTCAGGAGCAACCAACCCTTTTGATTTAAGGCTTCCAGCCTCCAGAATCATGAGGACATAAATGCCTGTTGTCTAAGCCACTCACTCTGCTGAATCTTGTTATGGCAGCCCTGTGCTTCCTGAACAGTAAACTATAAGGCCAGGCATGCCTAGCAGAAGAACTAAGAAGACAAAAGAAAGAAGAAAGAAAGAAAAGAAAGGAAGGAAGGAAGAAAGAAAGAAAAGACACTACCAAGTGTTGGGGACGATGCAGAGCAGCTGGGGTTCCCAGGCATTGCTGGGGGAAAAGCATGATGGTGCAGACACTTGGGACAATAGTTCAGCAGTTTCTTATAAAGCTACATGTACCCGTGTGACCCATCAATTCGACTCCTAGGCATTGACCCAAGTTAAGCAAAACTTACCTTCACATAAAACCCTGGACAGAAATGTTTCTAGCAGCTGGACTCACTATTGCTCCCAATTGGAAATAGCCCAACTGCCTTCCACCTGGTGAAAATCCTGTACCAAACCCTGCTACATCCATACCATAGAAGGCCACTCAGCAGTGAAAGGGTGCATGTGCATGACTGGGTCACTTTGCTGTACAGCAGAAACTGGCACAACAATTGTAAATCAACTATGACGTCAATAAAAAGAAAAAGAAAAAGGAAGGGGCACCTCTTGGGTGGATGTCAGATTCATGAAGCTATGAGGAAGGAGGAGCCAGACTCCAAAGGCTACATATGCTAGGGGGTTCTATTCACACAGCATCTGTTTATATAACATATAATTATACTCTATGATTCCTTTCATGTAACTCTGAGGAAAAGGCAAAATTATAGGAATAGGAGACAGATCGGTGGTTGTCAGAGGCTGGGAATGGGGAGGGGGTTGGCTCCAAAGGAGAAACATGGGAAATATTTGGGGGGTGGGGCACCTGTTCTGTATCTTGAGTGTGATGCTGGCTACAGGAAAGCACACCTTGATGTCTACACCAGAAAAAGTGCATTTCACTCTATGTTGTTTTTTTTTGTTGTTGTTTGTTTTTCTCTTTTCAGGGCCGCTCCTGCGGCATGTGGACGTTCCCCGGCTGGGGGTTGAACCAGAGCTGCAGCTGCAGGCCTACACCACAGCCACAGCATCATCAGATCTGAGCCACGTCTGCGACCTACACCACAGCTCTCAGCAACACCAGATCCTTAACCCACTGAGTGAGGCCAGGGATCCAACCAGCATCCTCTTGGATCCTAGTCGGATTCGTTTCCGCTGCACCACAAGGAGAATCCCCATGTTAAACTTGTTTAAATGAATGAAAATGAGGCTGCAGTTAAAAAACCAAACTTGCAAGTGCAGTTGAGCCCCTGGAATGTAGGGTGGATACCAGCCCCTTCCCCTATCTAGGGCCTGTCGGATTGCCAAGGTCTGCACCCCTTACTGAGTGAGGATGCTGAGTGCTCGGCCGCCCACCACTGCCCAGCGAGGGGTGTGCGCAAACCCGGAAATTAAGGTTGAGAGGGGTTAAAGGACAGGGGAGCTGGGATTCCAGCTTGGGTTTGTCGGGAGAGACCAGAGGCCTTTCTTCTCCGCTTCCCTTCCCGAGTGTGAGCCATGAACTGCTCGTGATCAGATCTGCAGAATGAATGTGTCCACAGGCTCTCAAAGCGCTACCTGAAGGTGAACAAGTCGGCATCACCTCCTGCCCAGGGTTTGTGAATGACTTTTCCCCTCTGGGGAGACAAAGGCGGAAATCGACCCCTAATCGAGGCCAGGGCAGGAGCTCCAGTTTCTCCCAGGGGCATCCTTGGCTGCCAGCCCCCTGGAGGTCCAGGCTGGGTGCTCTTTCCAGGAGGGTCTCCCCCTTAGCAGAGGAACTAGAGCAGGATTCCCAGAAACTCCAGATGGAGAGAAAGCCGGGGGCGGGGCTTGGCTTAAGCCAGATCCTGACTCTTTCCCTCTGTCCTGCTCCCCAGGCGTGAGACCCCCACCAGGCTCTAACTGTACGGATCTTATCCCCTGCTGGGGAATTTTCCCACAGGGAAAGGTCAGGGGTTTGCCCTGGGGGCCTGGGGCAGGCTCAGCCCCTTCTGCAGCCACAGGTCTATGGCAGCGGTCCCGGAGCTGAGGTACCTGTGCTCCACTGTCCCAGGGTCTAAGACTAGGGTGCTCTGAAGAGGGAAAGCCACCGTGATGCCTGGCCTACAAGACAGCTGAAAGTTGTTTTTAGGGTTTTTTTTTGGGGGGGGGGTCTTTTTAGGGCTGCAACTGCAACATTTAGAGGTTCCCAGGCTAGGGGTCATATCAGAGTTGTAGCCTTTGGCCTACAGCACAGCCACAGCCATGCCAGATCCGAGCCACGTCTGCAACCTACACCACAGCTCACAGCAACACTGGATCTTTAACCCACTGAGCGAGGCCAGGGGGCAGACCAGCTTCCTCATAGATGCCAGTCAGATTCCTTTCCTCTGATCCATGATGGGAACTCCAAGATAGCTGAAAGTCAAGTGCATTGGCAGGTTATATTAAGCTTCTATCTGACAAGGTTTAAAACTGGCCCACCCTGGGCATGCGTATTTCATCTTAAGTTAGCAGGTCTGAAATGCCTTCACATTGTCACAGTTCATGCATCCTCACTGCTTTTCGCCTCATCTGTGTTCTACTCGTACTGTTATTTAATTTTTAAGTCAATTATTCCATTATTCTTTAATAATTCTCAAAAGTGCCAAGAGAGAGGTAAATGCAAAACTGGTATCCATGGATTATACACAGAGTCACCAGAAAAATAAATACAATGACTCTTCTTCAACAAAGAGAATGGCCTACACCTTCACACAGTAACACAGATGAATCTCACACACAGAATGCTGAGCAAAGAACTAGGCCTGGGGGCTTCCATTCATATGTCGGATGTGAAAAACAGGCAAATCTGGAGTTCCCTTTGTGGCTCAGCGCTTAATGATCCACGAGGATGTGGGTTCGATTCTGACCCTGCTCAGTGGGTTAAGGATCCAGCATGGCTGTGAGCGGTGGTGTAAGTCTCAGACATGGCTCAGATCCTGCATGGCTGGGGCTGGGGCTGTAGACTGGCAGCTGTAGCTCCGATTGGACCCCTAGCCTGGGAACCTCCATATGCCACGGGTGCAGCCCTAAAAAGCAAAAAAGAAAAGAAAGAAAAACAGGGAAATCTAACCCAGGTCAGAATTCAGGAGAGTGGCCACTCTTAGGGAAGCGGGATAGTGACTGGAAAAAGGACAGACAGAGGGGGGCTTCTGAGAGCCCAGGAAATTCTGTTTTCTGAATTCAGAATGATCAGATTCTGGTTTTTTGATCTCACTGCTGGTTTCACAGATTGTTCAGTTTGATGTAATTCACCCAGTTTAACACCTCTTACGGTTCTAAACTTGACTATAAAAAATGTTAAAAATAAGTAGAAACACAGTGAACACAAGATGGTGTTTATTAAATTCTGGTGTTTATTAAGCCAGGATCTGCTAAGGGCTGGGGGCCTGAGACCTGCTCCATAGTTAAGAGGGTGTCACATGTGCCCAAGAGGGGTCAAAGGTCTGCTCCTCCTCATCAGAAGGTTCGGGGGAGAATCGGAAAGCAAATGACTTTCTCACTGTGTGATTTCAAGGTTCTGTCCAAGGACTTGGGAAAACAGTGAAGGAGAATACTTATTCCCAGCTCTGGGTAAATGATTAAAATGAGTTAAGTGTGGAGAGCTGGAGGGACCCTGAGTGTGTGCCGTGAGAGGCAGGAGGACTGGTAGGTGGGAGGGGGCAGGGGAACCAGCAGACGTCAGAGCTGAAGGCCTCAGTGCTGGGGATGAGCTGGGTGGGGGCTGGGAAGAGCCTGGGGACCCCCACGCCCCAACCGCTGGCCGAAGGAGGCTCATGGAAGGTACTGGACTCGCAGCAGCTCCCACCCCAACCCCTCCAATCGCCCCCACCCCGCCAGTGTCTGTGGCTCTGGGCTAGTGACCCACCCAGATCTCAGATATGGTCTAGAATATAAGCTAATTCCTTTCTTTATCTTCCTTCAGCAAGGGGCAAGGTGGACAGGTGGAAAGCATCTGGTCCCCTAGTTCAAGACCCCCACCTACGTGTCCCCATGCTCCCTAGCGTCCCAGGGCAACCCGGGAACCCACGGAAACCGTCTGCCCACTTGGCTCCGTCTGCAAGGGTGGGCCCAGGACCCCAACCCCACTCATGGGAGCCCAGCCACAGTCCGACCCCCAGAGGGTCTCCCGACCCCCAAAGGCTGAGCCAGAGCTTCCCAGGCGCCTCCGCTCACACCTGGGTGCAGGGGGCGGGGGGCGCTCCTCGGGCTGCTTTAGTATTAAGCGTTAATGATTAAATCCCGGGTTCTCCATTAACCCCGCCGTCCGCCTTTGTCTCTGGGCCGCCTAGGAGCCTCCCCCTTTGAAATGCCACATAAAAATGATAGATGCCCTTTCCCTCCCGCCAGGGATCGGCGGGTCCTGTTTCCCTTTAAAGTCGGCTTCGCAGCGCCGGGCGCGTCCTGCTTAAACACGGGAGCGCGAGGCCGGCCTGGGCGGGGCGCCAGCGAGATAAGCGCTGGGCTGCGGGATCGGGACCGCGCGGGGCGAGGGGTGCGCGCGGGGCGAGGGGTGCGCGCGGGGCGCGGGGCAGCCACCGCTACGCACAGGCCGGCGCCACGCGCTGAGGGCTGGGGAGGATTTGGCGACCCAGCGGGACCTCTTTGCCAAAGGATCACGCTGATGGCGATAGTAGCATCAACCGCAAGAATGAACGCTTGAACCCGCCTACAGGGCAAAGCATTGAAATGAGAATTGAATGAGAAAAGATGGGGGCACCTTGGCGAATTCCAATGTCTTCAGTCTACACTACTCCAAGCAGGGGTTCCGGGACCAGAAACTCCTGGGAGCTTGTTAGAAATGCCGAATCCCAGGCGTACTGGATGAGAAACTGCAATGTGATTAGATTCCCGGGTGACTCGTGCACATTACAGTTTGAGCAACCTGCCTACACCACCAGTGGCTCTGACTATAATAATAACAATCCTGGGTAGTGTGGTTTGAGTGCTTGTCCTGAGCCAGCATGGTTCCAAGCACCTTATGGGATTGTCCTGTTTAACCCTTACAATGTGCCGGGTGCCCCATTTTGCAGATGAGAAGGTTGAGGTCCAGGGAGATGTGCTGCCCTGCCAGAGGCCACACGTGTAGGGCTGAGAAGCCCAGGCTGGAACAGCCTCACATACAAACACCGTCACAGGAGCCCCTCTAGGTTAGCTTCTGTATATGTGCCACAGCAGGCTGGGGACTGTCCTTTGGAATAACCAGGGGCTGCCTCCTGGGGGTTCAACACGCATCCAGCTGAGACAGATTAGTAGCAGGCACACTTAACATGCGCCTCGCCTCACCCATCTCCATCTGTTGGAGATAATGTGACACGTCGTCTCCACACTCCAGCTTCTGGGAAGAAACAGCAGAGCTGTGTGTAAGCAGCCTGCACCGCACAAGGTCCTCTGTGGCGCCTTGAAAGGGTTAAGTTAGGGCTCAGCCACTACATAAATCTGTGTTTATCTGCTGCAAAGTAAGCTATTTAGGTTTCTGATTTACAGTCCTCGGTTTTCATAAAAGTCAGTCATTCCCAGTAAAAGAATGTGGGTTAGATTTATAGGATCTGCGTTAGTCTTTAAAGCCCAAAGCTAGTCTATGACTCACCCTCCGTAATGTTTTTGCTCTAGTCCAGAGACATTCATGTGCAAAGAGAAAGATTAGATCTCTGCCCTGAAAAATAAGACTTTTGGGGGGAACTAATTATAATGGCGTCAATTGTACTATGCCTGTAAACTTGCCGTCAGCGGGCCCCCCTAGAGCCTGTTTTCCAGGGGTTTTATTCCGCCGTAAAATGGGCTCTGGTTTGCAAGCCTGGCATAGAAGACCTCCACTGGTGTGAGCGCATGTTTTTTTCCTACCAAATTATTAGAAATAAACAGCCCACCCGTGGGAAGGCAGAAAAATTATAAGCAACAAAAATAAATCTTGGAATGTTTGCATTTGGTGACTTTAATAAAATCAGTCACTTAGCCCAACAGCCCAACTGGCTAACTGGAGCCAGCCTGGTATTTTTATTTTAATTTGAGTTTGCGTTCTGCCAGTGTGAAACGGGGTCAAGGCGAGACACCATGGAAAAAGGCTTTGATGTCTCCTTGAAAAATATTTCGCACTGTGACTTTATGGTATTTCGTATCCTTCTCCCCTTCCCCTCCCCCAGCCCCCAGCTTGACGGGCTGCACGGCTAACCCGTGACCATCACACGTAATAAAATCTAGCCGTCGTCAACAATCCTCCTTGCAAGTCTCTCCCCTCCCCCTACAAAGTCAGAATTTAAGGCAGAATGTCTTCACAATGCAAAATAAAAGTGCCGATCAAGATAACCGAGTGTGATTAAAGGGAATGGACGAAGCCAGCCTTTGAAACTTTCTCCAAAGCAGAGCCAAGGTGAGGGGCCCGAGTGCCAGAGGAGGGAAGGAAGGTCGTATGGACTGGGCTGCTGGCCAGTTCAAATAGAGCTGGTTTAGGAGGGGTCGGTTTGCCAGCTGGTGGAGGCGCAGAGGAAGATGGATTGAACAGGATGGCAGAGAGCAAAGAGCCCCGAATAAAAGCAAATGTATGAGCGAGAAAGATGGCGCTCTATGTGCAAGAGCCTTAACTCAGTCTCAACACGGGCTGAGATTGGGTTCAGGAGAGTGAACAAGTCCGAGGGAGGCACTCTCGGTCAGAATCAGGAAGGGTTTACTGCAGACCTGCAAGGGGTAAGCTCATGAATGTGATTTGCCCTTGACTTTTTCCCAGATGAGTTGACAGAGGTTCAGTACAAGGAAGCAGCGCCCACAGAGCAGTCCCTATCTGCTATGTGTAGCCCATCATGTTTCAGTGAAGCTGGGACGAAACATCCTCTCGGGCCTCTTAATTCATCCTCACCTTCACCTCAGTGCAGGGCGTTATGGTAAGCAGGTCCTCTGGGGCTCTCAAAAGTAATCAAAATGTGGGCCCTGCCCCTGGAGTTCAGTGGCACAAAGAAGAGTATCTAGACCATTCTGTGCAAAGGGAAAGGGGCGGTAAAGAAACCAAGAAGGCTTCAGGGAGGAGGTGGTGTTTCTACGGCTCCTGAAGACTCAGTACTCATTTGACATACAGAGGTAATAAGCAAGGAAAATGCAAAGCGGAAAAGGAATGAAAAACAAATGTTGAGCAGCAGGAGGGCGTTGGTCTGTTTAAAAAGAGGCAGGAGACATGGGACCTCATGGGACATGTGAGGTGCCTCATGGGACATGTGAGGAGACTGGAGGCCAGGAGAGGGAATCCAGGCCAGGTATGGACAACCTTGAACATTACTGAGGAATCTAGACTCGATCCTTCCTGGCCCATCAGATCTGCAGTCTCCATTCTTCTCTGTGGCCCCAGCACACACTCAACCTCCCTGCCTGTTATCACACTTTTCACCCCAAAGTCCAAGTTTGTCCAAGTTTCTGTTGGATCATGAGTCCCAACAGTCTTGTTCACTCTTCTTTATTATTGCTATTATTTTGTTTTGTTTGCTTTTTAGGGCCACACCCACAGCACATGGAAGTTCCCAGGATAGGAGCCAAATCCGAGCTGCAGCTGCCAACCTACACTACAGGCACAGCAACACCAGATCCAAGCTGCATCTGCAACCTACACTGCAGCTCATGGCACCATCAGATCCTTAACCCGCTGAGAGAGGCCAGAGATCAAACCCGCAGCCTCATGGATACTAGTCGACTTCTTAACCCCCTGAGCCACAACAGGAACTCCCTTGTTCACTGTTATAATCCCAGCCCCTAACACAATGCCCAACAGGTACCAAATATGCAATAAATACTGGATATGGAATGAATGAGATGGAGTTTTCATGATAATAAGTTGATGGCTTGTAGCAGGGACCAAGAGCTTGGAGCTAGACTTCAGAGAATTTGGGTAGCGGATGGAGAATAGACTGGAGCCCAGAGAGTCAGTAGGCAGGGATCCGTGGGTACTAGCAGGCATCTGGTGGTTCCAGTCTCCTGCTGGGGGTGGGGCAGGGGGGCAGTGGAAGGGATGGCCAAGCCAGGATGCTGAGAACTTTGGAAACGATGGTGATCAGAGAAGCACAGAGAATGAATGAATTCGTGAATGAATGAGTTCAATTACAGATACACTTCATTTGAGGTGTGCTATCTATGACTGAATAGAGGATTTGCAGCCGTCAGGTGGAAATTCAGCACAGAAACATCTGCACGGCAATTTCTAAAAGAGACAACGCAGAGAGAAAGCCAAGATCGCCGCCCAGGAGGGCGCCTATTTTTAGGAGCTGGAACATCAGACACTAAATCTGAAATTCCCTTTTCTACGATCTCCATCTTCTCTACCTATTTTAGTTGAAATCACTTTGGACTCACAGTGTGTCTGCCAATTTTCCCTCTGACCTTGTTTTGATCTTAAAGCCCCATAAATCGGAGGCCGCTCCGGGCATGTACTGCACCCCCCCACCACCACTGCCAGCACATTGGGAAATAGCTCGGCTGGCAGCAACCTTGAACTCTGTGTCACATGGTGATAAACGTGTCCTGGACAATGCACAACCCCCCCTCCCCAGGCTCCTCGCCTTGACTCTTCTGCAGGCAGCGGACACAAATTATCTGCTGAGAGGGTGTCTTGAAGCAGGTGTTTTCGGCTCACACATGAGAGCTGGTTGGGAGGATCCCTAGGTAATGGAATGAGGTTGGCCACATAGCCAGGGAGCAAGGAAACAGAAATGCAACTGACGGAGGTCAGACACGACAGTCGAGGAAGGAGGAGAGGGGCCGGGATGGAGCGACGGGTGGGAGGCAAGAGTTCTAAACGGGGCAGGGCGGGGGGGAAGAGAATTGGCCCAAACAGGGGAGAGTGTGTGTGTCTGGAGATGCCAGGTATGCAGATCTGGGAGGAGGGCTGACGGAGGGGCAGTGTCTGGGGAACCACATCAGGCTGAAGCCAGGGCCTCCAGCTTGACAACCAGCCAGGAAAGGCGTGGTATCTTTGAGGGGTGGGGAGAGAGTGAGGGGAGCTGGCCTGCCCCCGGAGTCCCACCTGAATTAGAGGATCATACAGAGGTCTCAGTGAAGCGCCCAACCCCAAAGGAGAATACAAAACAGACTGTCCTCAACCCCCAATGGAAATGTTGGAAGTGCCTGGGGGTAGCCTCCGGTTTGTTCCCAATATTGCTCAGGAAGCTTCTGGAACTACTCTGGTGTCCATGCCACGCTCTGGCCAGCAGAGGCTGCTGAGATGAACTGATCCTCCTTTGCAGAGAATGCATTTGTATTTCCAGAAGCAGGTGTGCTTTTATAGGAAGGGTCCTCCCACAAGTAAACAGCAGTTTCTCCCATAATGTGTGGGATCAACAAGATTTAGGGTCCAATGGTGGAAGTGATGGCACCTTGGTGGAACTGCCAGAGCCTAGGGGCCTAGAAATGTATTTACTTATTTATTTATTTACTTACTACATTTTTTTTTCCCCATTATAGCTGGTTTACAGTGTTCTGTCAATTTTCTACTGCACAGCATGGTGACCCAGTTGCATGTACATGTATACATATTTTTTTCTCACATTATCATGCTCCATCATAAGTGACTAGACAGAGTTCCCAGTGCTACACAGCAGGGTCTCATTTCTAATCCATTCCAAAGGCAATAGTCTGCATCTATTAACCCCAAGCACCCCATCCATGCCACTCCCTCCCTCTCCCCCTTGGCAACCACAAGTCTATTCTCCAAGTCCATGATTTTCTTTTCCGTGGAAAGGTGCATTTGTACCATATATTAGATCCTAGATATAAGTGATATCATATGATATTTGTCTCTCTCTTTCTGACTTACTTCACTCAAGATGAGAGTCTCTAGTTCCATCCCTGTTGCCACAAATGGCATTATGTTGTTCTTCTTTATGGCTGAGTAGTATTCCACTGTGTATATATATCACATCTTCCTGATCCAATCATCTGTCAATGGACATTTGGGTTGTTTCCATGTCTTGGCTATTGTGAATGGGCTGCAATGAACATGCAGGTGCATGTGCCTTTTTCAAGGAAACTTTTACCCAGGTATATGCCCAAGAGTGGAATTGCTGGGTCATATGGTAGTTCTATGTATAGATTTCTAAGGTACCTCCATACTGTTTTCCATAGTGGTTGTACCAGCTCACATTCCCACCAATGGTGCAGGAGGGTTCCCTTTTCTCCACACCCTCTCCAGCATTTGCTATTTGTGGACTTATTAATGATGGCCATTCCTAATCCAATCATCTGTCAATGGACATTTGGGTTGTTTCCATGTTACTTATTTATGCATGCATGCATACATACATGCTTTTTAGTGCTGCATCCATGGCATACGGGGGTTCCCAGGCTAAGGGTTGAATCAGAGCTATATCAGCCAGCCTACACCACAGCCATAGCAATGCAGAATCCGAGCCACGTCTGCAAGCTACACCACAGCTCACGGCAACACCAGATCCTCAACCCACTTTGTGAGGCCAAGGATCAAACTTGCGTTCTCGTGGATGCCAATCAGATTTGCCAACTGCTGAGCCAGGACAGGAACTCCAAGAGGTCTAGAAATTTAAAAAGGAATGTTTGTACACATACTGTAGAAATTACCATTTAAACCAATTTAAAGTGTAAGATTCATTGGCATTTAGCATATCCACAGTGCTATGCAGCCATCACCATTATCTAACTCTAGAATATTTTCATCTCCCCAGAAGGAGACCATGTATTAAAAGACCATGTGTTAAGTAGTTACTCCTGTTCTCCCCTCCCCCAAGCGCCTGGCAACCACTAATCTGCTTTCTGTCTCTGTGGAGTTGCCTATTCTGGACATTTTATATGAGGGAAATCTTACAATATGTGGCCATTTCTGTCTGGCTTCTTTCACTTAGTATAATTTTTCAAGGTTCATCCATGTTGTACAGGTGTCAGGACATCATTCCTTTTTATTGCCAAACAATATTCCACTGTGTGCATATATCACAGTTTGTTTATCCACTTCTCCGCTGAAGTATATTTGAGTTTTTTCCACCTTTTGGCTCTTGTGCATGATGCTGCTTGTGAACATGCATGTACAAGTTTTTATTCAAACACATGTTTTCTGTTCTGTATACACCTAGGAGTAGAATTGTTGGATTGTGTGGTAATTTTATACATAACTTACTGAGGAACAGCCAGTATGTTTTACACAATGGCTACACCATTTTATATTCCCAATAGCAATGTGTGAGGGAACAACCTTCTCTCCGTCCTCATCAATTTTCCTTTTGTTTTGATTATTGCCATTCTAGTGTATATGAAGCAGTATCTCATTGCATTTTAATTTTCATCTTTCCAATAGCTAAGGAGGTTGAGCATCTCTTCTTGGGCTTGTGGCCATTTGTATATCTTCTTTGAAGAAATGCCTATTGAAGTCTTCTGCCTATTTAGTCATTATTTATTATTTGGGTTGCTTGTCTTTATTATTGAGTTGTAAGTGTTCTTTATATATTAGACTTTTATCAGATACTAGGATAGTTATAATATATTTTTTTAAAAGATGGACATAAGTGTTGGCAAGGATATGGAAAAACTGCAGCCTTCATACAGTGATAGTGGGAATGTAAAAGGGTGCTGCCAGTTTGGAAAACAATATGGCAGTTCCTCAAAATGGTATATGCATGCAGTTACCATAAGACCTAGCAGTTCCACTCCTAGATGTATATCCAAGAGACATATAAACATGCATCCAGGCAAAAACTTGTACACAAATCATAGCAGCCTTATTCACAGTATGTAAAAATTTAGACCCAACCCAAATGCCCATCAATGGAGGAATGGATAAATAAAATAGTATAACCACACAGTGGAATATTATGCAGCCATAAAAAGAATGAAGTACTGATGTACTGCATGGATAAACCTTTACCCTTGAAACCATTATGCTAAGTGAAAGAACCCAAACAAAAACATCCACCTATTGAGGGATTCCATTGATACGAAGCTCTAGAATAGGCAAATCCATGGAGATAGAAAGCAGATGAGAGGTTGCTTAGGGCTGAAGAGTTATAAATAAAGGGAGAGTAAGTGCTAATGGAAACAGGGGGTAATAGCAACACTCCAAAATTGATTATAGCAATGATTACACAACTCTGAATATACGAGAAACCACTGAGTTGTAGGTACAAAGTGTATGCACAAATGGCATAATATTATATTGTATTTCAATAAAGCTATTAAAAAAAACCATGCCACGAGTAAAGAGTAAAGCAAAGACTCCAGCCAGGGTTTTTCTGACTCCAAAGCCTTTTCCCTTCTTGGTAATAGCGGATCCTCAACCTCACTAAGTGGAAGGATCACCTGGTGAGCGAGTTAAACAAACAGATTCCTTGGTCCACTGCCAGAGGCCAGTTCAGCAGAGGCAGTGAGTTTCAGGGGACATCTTCGTGCTTAACAAGATCCACGTGGGTGGTGTTCAGGTGGCCTGAGAAACCACTGCCCCCTGCTTGATACAGTTGGACTCAGAGCACACCTGGTGGCTCCCACTAGTCAACGAGAGTAGAGAAAGTGGAGATGTCAGAAGCCAGTTTTTCTAGAGAGTGTTGTGTCTGTTTCAGAGGCTGGGTGGAAGGAAAGGAAGGAGAAAGAGAGGGACATAGAAGCTCAGGGACCAGGTAGTGTACTGGAAGGAGACATGGTGGAGGCTGCGTGGGGGACCCACTCGGAGGACGGTGTCTTGGGGAAGAAAGGAAGGTCAAAGGCATGTGGAAATTCCTCCAAAGAGGGGAAAGAGAGCAAATACTCACAAGCCGCACTGACCACCTGCCTGGAGCTTTCAGGAAACTTGCTTCATAGTCAAGTGTAATTCTTGAGAGAAGGTGAATTTCTGCGAACTTGAGGTAACATCAAATCGCTGGAGCTTTTTTTTTTTTTTTGAAGAACTAATCTGAACAAGTTTGGAACGCGCCCAGCAGTGAAGGTTAAATTTCAATCTTTTTGTGCTGTTATGTCTTTGTTCCCTTTACCTTTTCCTTGAAGTGGAAATGATTGATGCTTAAGTGACTTCGGCTATTGAGTAATGTTTATTCAGACTGCAGGGGAGCAAGATAGGGCTTAAAAATGAGGGGGACATTTTTCCTTTGAATGGCACAAGTTGAGCCTTTGAAAGTCAAGTGTATTCCCAATGGCTCAGGAGAGTAAAGAGAGAGGGCCAGTGGGTGAAAGGTCTCTTGCAGATGATCAGTGTACAGTAGTTAAGTGGAACTCAAATAGTCTGGGGAGCCACCTGAGCTGAAGCCCTGGGTGATAAATATTGACTCATTTGGGGTCTTGTGGTGAGCCCTTTCGACCCAGGAACTGGAGGGCTTTGTAAATAAGCTTTTAAAGCACCAAGGAAAGGGAAAAAAGTCACATTCCTCTATTCCAAACTCTAGATAATGCCAGCACCCCCTCGGAGGTAAGGGAGACTGGTGAGGAAAGGGACCCCCCCACACACACACACCAGCAATGGGGTGACTGCCCCCGGAGAAGCCCACACTCTTCTATGTGTGGGCTGCTTCCTGGATCAAGTTGGCCTGCAGACGTGGCCAGCAGGGCTCAGAGCAATCCAAACACACCCAACGATGAGTCTCCGCACACCATGATTTGATTTTAAAGCTAAAAATATGCAAGCAAGGAATTCCCGTTGTGGCTCAGCGGAAACAAATCCGACTAGCATCCACAAGGACACAGGTTTGATCCCTGGCCTTGCTCCGTGGGTGAAGGATCTGGCGTTGCCCTGAGCTATGGTGTAGGTTGCAGAGGCGGCTCGGATCTGGCATTGCTGTGGCTGTGCCAGCAGCTGCAGCTCTGATTCAACCCCTAGCCTGGGAACCTCCATGTGCTACAAGTACAGCCCTAAAAAGACAAAAATAAATCAATAAAAATAAAATATAAAAATACACAAGCAAACGTAGGGAAGAGTAATTATTTATTTCTCTTCATTTCGCTTGGATATTCTTTTTTTTTTTTTTTTTTTTTCTTTTTCTTTTACTACTGCACCTGCAGCATACGGAAGTTCCTGGGCCAGGGACTGAATCTACGCTGCAGCTGCTGGCCTATATACCACAGCCACAGCAACACAGGATCTGAGCCACATCTGAGACCTATGCTGCAGTGGCAATGCCAGATCCTTAACCCACCGAGCAAGGCCAGGGACTGAACCCTAACCTGCTGAGCCACACCAGGAACTCCTTACCAGGATATTCTAACGATTGACTTGGTCATCTTTGAACCTGTAGATGAAAGAGTCGGTGAGGGACCTATGAAAGAAAAGTTGTAATTTGGGGGGCTCTGGGCTCGATGGAAGGGTTTATGGAGCAGGGTGAGGAAACAGCCCTCTCCTTTTGGGGGGTGGGGTTGGAGGAAGAGCTGAGGGTCTCTACCTATGCTCTCTCCCACCCATCCACCCACCAACGCTTTGGTCTCCGGGTTTGGGGGAAGAGGGTGGAAATCTATACTGAACGGACCAATAACCTAATCGCCACCATCACACAGGGGCCACCTGGTGCTCAGGCTCAGCGTGAGAGGGAGAGAGGGATGGAAATTATCACCAGAGCTTCCAAAGGGGACTTCAGGTTTGGTTTTCTTAGAAGGGGCTGCGTGGGTGGGAAGAACTCAAGACCCCCTTGGCTTGGCCTGTCCTTGGGGCTGTTTTAGAGCAGGGAATCTGAACTCCAAAACACATCCACCTTCAGTTCCTTTGCTTTTTGTTTATGGCTGACCCAGCAGCATATGGAATTCCCTGCGCCAGAGATTGAATCCAAGCTGCAGCTGTGAACTATGCCACAGTGGCAGCCATACCAGATCCTTAACCCCCTGGGCTGGGCCCAGTATCGAACCTGCACCGCCACAGCAACCCAAGACACCACCGTCAGTCCGTAACCCCCTGCATCACAGCAGGCCTGCCAGTTCCTTCACATTTTAAACAGTTACACTCTTACTCCCCATTCTGTCCCTTTAAAAATGTTCAGTAAAGTCATCGATGAAAAATCTCAATGATTTCCTTTGAGTGAAGCAACAAGAGAATTTTCGCCTTGCTTTGGGCAGATGGCATCAGGAGAAAAGAACAATTTAGGAAAGCAAAGCAAGCTAACACTGAGGGCTAAGAAGAGGGACATATGTGGCCATGTCCTTCCACCTGAGTCACCACCTTGTGCCTCTGCATCCCTCTAGAGGGTCTTTTAAAAAAAATTAATATGTTGGAGTTCCCGTCGTGGCTCAGTGGTTAACGAATCCGATTAGGAACCATGAGGTTGTGGGTTCAATCCCTGGCCTTGTTCAGTGGGTTAAGGACCCGGCGTTGCCATGAGCTGTGGTGTAGGTTGCAGATGCGGCTTGGATCCTGCGTTGCTGTGGCTCTGGCGTAGGCAGGTGGCTACAGCTCTGATTAGACTCCTAGCCTGGGGACCTCCATATGCCTCGGGAGCGGCCCAAGAAATGGCAAAAAGACCAATAAATAAATAAATAAAAATTAAAAAATTAATATGTAATCCATACACCTACCCTATGGCCCTTTAGGTCCACAATTCAGTGCTCTTTAGCATGTTTATGAAGTTGTGTAACCATCACCACTATCTAATTTCAAAACGTTTTTATCACACCCCCCAAACCATTCATCCATGCCTAGTCAGGGGGAAGCCCAGAACCATGGGCACCAGTCCAGAGAGAGAACAAGACCTCCTGGGCCCCACTGTGATGCCTGCTCACCTGGCTCTAGCCATGTCTTTCTGCTGCGACACCGTCCTGTGTCAGTTGTCAGGTGTCTACATGCGGTGGTGTGGAGGCAGGAAGTTACGTGAATGTAGCCTCACCTTCACCATCTAGAAGCTGCCGTCTCTGTGTGGGTGTCAGTTTTCTCATGATCAGGTATGGTAATGCACCTCTGACTCATGTGGCTGTTGTCAGGGTGTGAGACGTGGAATCACGGGCCCCGCAAAATGTCCACATCTAACCCCCAGGACCTCCAAACATGACCTTACATGACAAAAGGGACTTTGCACATATGATTCAGTTAAGGATCTTCGGCTAAGAAGATGACCCATCGGAGAGGGCCCTACGGACCCACGAGGGTTCTTAGATGAGGGAGATGGGGCGGGAGGGGTCCACAGACCCAGAAGGAGATGCGAGACAGGTGGAGACTGCAATGATTTGAGTCAGGGACCACAAGCCAGGGAATGTGGGCACCTCTAGAAGGTGAAGAAGGAAGGAAGTGAATTGCTACCCTGGGGCCTGCAGAAGGAGTGCAGCCCTGGTTCTAGCCCAGCGAGCCTGGGCTGGACGTCTGACTTCCAGAACCATAAGATGATAGGCGTGTGGTGTTCCATAGACACTTGCTGCCTTTGTATTGATGTGTTACATCCTCAGTAGAAAACTAGTATGCAGGTTTAAATAAGATATGGGTGGTCGTATTCCTTGAAAAATGCCTCCTCTGTGGAAACTGGAAGCGATCGTGTTGCTCCGAGGCATGGGGGGTGGGGGTGGCTGCTGGATGGATGTGACACCCCCGCAAGGGAATCTGTCAGAGTCACCCTCCCCTTTGATTAGGGGCCCTCTCAGCGGATAAAACTCCCAAAGAGCTGAATGCTAACACCATCCTCCCGGTTACCCGTGAGGCAGGTCCACCTGACCCCCAGGAGAAACCAGGAGGCCACTTCCTTTTCCACCAGCTCGGAGATCTTTGGCGGTTCTCAACCCTGGCGTCACACTAAAATCGCCTGGAGAGCTTTAAAAACCTTCCTGTGAACAGTCCCCAGCCACAGAGGACCACACTGGCTCGGGTCTTCCGCGTGGCCCAAGCCCCAGCAATTTGTAAACACTCCCGCAGGAGCAAGTGGTGTGCAGCATCCAGAGCTGGGCGCTGCTGGCCAAGGGGGGACATCGCGCTGGTCGAAGGGAGAGTCCCCCCGCTGGCTCACAGAGAAGCTGGTGTCTAATTTCTCCCAGCCCCTGCAGCCTGGCTGGCGTCAGCTTTGCCCACTAAGCCAGCTCCTCCCAGACAGGCAGGCTCAACCGTAAATTTTACTTTAAAACTTTTCTTTTTTATGACTTTCAAATGCTCCAGGTCCGAAAGGAGATGAGAAACTTTTCTCAGGCTCTTCTGCAAGTTCCCCTGCCACAAGGTGCATGTAGTTCAGCGCCCCCACCCCGCCTGTACACGCACATGTGACACTGGTTAGTCTCTGCATCTGTGGACACTGTTCTCCCCAAGTGCGGGGCCAGTGGCTTCGCTCTGCCAAACTCTTTGTGTGGCGGCTCCTTTTCTGGGGCCAAATGGAACGAAAATCCAGATAATCGTGGATAATGTACGTGCTGACAGGTAGAGGCGCGTGACTCCACCTTACACATGTAACGTGCCCCAGCACGAATTCCCGAGGCTCCACGTCGCATGAGCTCACCTGCCTTCCCCGGTTGTTTTGTGTCTTGACTGCGCGCCCGATGCCGTGTGCCTGAGAGGGACTGAGCCCCTCCTGGCTGGCCTCCGGCCTGGAATGTTGAAACCCTGAAAACGCGAAGCTAAAGCCTCGCTTAGCACCTGCAGGGCAATGCTGGTCTCGCTCCCGTCCTGCCCTCCGTGGCCTGAGCCTGGGAGTGGAAGGGTCCATCCCCGAGGTCACGTTGCCCCCAGGCGGTGGCCGCTCTAGGTCTGGGAACCCTCAGGAAGGCACACCGCTCCGGTGAGCTCAGGGAATCGGGTCCAGTGGGTCTGGGGCAGGGCCTGAGGTTCTGCAGGTCTCAAGGGCTCCCAGGGGAGGCCGACGCTGCTGGTGCCTGGACCACAGCTCAGGGAGAAAGGCCTGGGGGTTTCCGATACGGGCTGCATCTAGGTCCCAACCCAGTGGGCGTTTTTCTGGAAACATCGCCGCCTTGCAGGCAGAAAGGGTCAGCGGAAGGAGACCACAGTGGAAGGAGACTATGGAACTTGTCATTTGTGCCTGACAAGGAGCCACGATATTGCTCAAAAGCAGCCAGTGCATTTGGCTTCCCACCTGCACCTCGCAGCACGGACCCCAAACCCGTCTATGTTCCCTTGTCGGATTCTTTCTGTAGCTTTCTTGGACCACGTGCTTCCCTGCTGACTGCTGGGGCAGCATGCGGATCCCTGCCTTGGGTCACAACCCACCTCTCTGGTCTGAGCTTCCTGCCTGCCCCACATCTCCGTTCCTGACCCCTAATCCCTGCCCTCTCTCACGCCGGGACCAGGGACAGCCGCATCAGGGCCAGAGCTCCCAGCTCCGCAGTCTCCTCCTCCTCTGTGTGGTCTCCCCACCTTCGCTAGAAGGACCCATGTTTCCCAGGCCTGGAAATACCTTGTACACCCCCCCCCACCCCGCCCCGTGCTCTGGAGCGTTCCTTGTTGTGCTGTAATTGTCTTCCCTGCGGGGGCCCCTCTGAGCACCTTAAAAATAGCACCTGCCAGGCAGGTGGTGGGTCGGGGAGTCAATGCCTGCTTAAAATATAAATAGGGCGAGCCAGCTAGTCACTCTGGCTTCCCATTGTGCACAGAAGCAATCTTTTCCCAACAATATAATGAGAATGCAGCCTGGTTCAGAGCAGGAGACACAAAGGCCATTCCAGGCACAGGAGCCAAACAAGGCAGAGAATTGTTGCTCTGAGATAAGACCAGCTAGAAGGAAAGTTCTCTCTCACTCTGACACGCCCCCTTAATCTTCTTGCCTAAAGAAAAAAGCCCCAGGTCTGCAGCGAAGGTCTGCTAGTGAACCAGCAGGTATGTGGAAACCTCATGGTGTGAGCCCTGAGCTTCCCTGTGAAAAAGCAGTTCAGCCCCAGAGGGGAAGGTCAGGCTTTGGTCTAGGGGATCCCGCCAAGGTCAGAGGGCTGTGGGCTTGGAGACCTCAGCCACTTTATGATGAGACAGGCTATGGTTTTTCCATCTCTTGTACCATTTTGCGTGGGGGTAGGGCTCTGTTAGGGCTTTGTGGGCCCCCAGACAACTCACCTTTGGGGAAGCTGTTCCCTTTATTTCAAACACATCCCTGGCTAATATTCAAACACATTTTTATATAAGTATTAAAGTGGAGTGCTGGTTGACTTTTAGATGTAATGTTATGTTTTGTAAACATTCAATTAGCATGCATTCATTTTAGTCTTGTTTTTTCACTCCCTCTCTTTGAGGGTGAGGGTGTGGCTTAAACCCCCCTTAGAGTCTGGGTTCTAAGCCACCCCAGGGCCTCTAGTGCCCCTGCAGACCCGCCTGGCTGGGGAGTGAGGGCGTGGGGGAGTCGGGGGCAAGGAGACATTGCTTTTTCCCTCTGCCATTATCTTCCTAGACAAACATCAGTGTCCAGCTAATGGCTTCTCTTCTGCCTCCACGCTGGATTCTTCCTCCAAGCTCCCTCCTTTGCAGGAGCCAGAGGAATAAGCTCCCAGTAATTTACCTCAAGCCAGGAACTCAGGGACAGCCCAACCCTTAAGCCGCTAGAAAGTCACGAGGCCCAAGAAATCAGCTTGCAGGTTTGTACTTTCCTTTGAGAAGGGCCCTCCAGGTGTGATTGCTTTTGATGTTGCCCAGGCCAAAGCCCTTTCTAGGGGCTCTGGCTCCTGCTGAGAAGGCAGCTCTGCTGCCCAGGGGCCATGGCAGCCCTTACCTCTGGCCATCCCTTCTTTCCAGGCCCCTTTAGGTCTGTAGGACTCCCTTTCACCCCATGTGTCTTCAATGCCCTCCCCACCAGACGCCCCCCGGAAACACACCTGCAGCCTGAAGCCTCCGGACCTGGGCTGGGCCAAGCAGGTGCGCATGCCACATTCCACCGTCGCCTCACCTCCGGGCTGGCTCAGACAGGCCCCCTTCCCTAGCTCCGGATGCGCGGAGGCCTTTCCCTCTCCTCTGCCGGGCCTAATTGCAGTGAAGCCTGAATGTGAGCGTCAGGAGGGCCCTGGGAGAGCAGGTTCACAAGCCAGGATGCTCCTGCTCTGAAATCTTCGCCCGTCAGGTCTCCTGCCCCGAGCAGTGAGGCCGAGAAACAGACAGTGCAGGGACTGGAGCTAATGAAGCTATAAGCCATCCCCAGAGCCCCAGTTCATTTGCAATTATGCTCTCTGATCTCAGAAGCGCCCGGGGCACTCTGGGAGAGCCAGGAGGAAAAGGGGGGAGCACAGGCTGGAGAGGATAATCAGGGCATTTCGAATGGATTTTTGTGAAATGGACATTTACACCGTTCTGGGAGAATCCAGCTCCCTGAAAAGAATCGTAAACCATGCCTAGTTCCGCCACGTGATCTGAGGAGCTCCAATCGGCCAGCCCCAGGCGGATGCCGACTTTTTTAATGCAGTTTGGGGGACCCCTGGATGGTGTAATTTTGAAAGGCCTCCCCTTGTATCTGCCCAAGGAAATACCCCAGCCAAGCTTGTCGATGCTGATGGTCAAGTGGCGCTTTCATTCTAGCTCTTTGGCTTCGCAAACATTCAGATGCGGTGTTTGCTCTCACAGACACCACACATCAGTGGGAAGGAGGGTGACCTAGTCTCTGTGAAGGGATTAATTGCTGTGTCCTTTACCTGTACTGTTTTAAACAGTCAGCACATCAAAATACGACCGCATGCCCTGCGGGCGTGGGATGGAAATCCTATAAAATTGGATTGTGATGATCGTTGTACAATTATAAATGTAATACATTCATTGAGTAATTTAAAAAAATCAAAATATGACCAACTTTGAGATATCATTTTTCAAATGGGTAAACTGAGGACCGGAAAGAGGTATTGACTTAATTCAAGGTCACGTAGTCAGAATGGGGCAGAGCAGAACCTGCCACCAAGTCTTCTGGCCTCTAATCCAGCAGATGCTGTGGTTGGTAAGAAGTGCAGCATAAAGAAAAAAGCTGGAAAGCTAGGGGTTGGACAAGCATCATGCTCGGGAGACTGGTACTGGGGAAGGGCGCTGTGCAGACAGGGTTAGAGTCTGAACTTGGTCCCCGTTATCGCTTTTGGTCATTTTTTGATTTGTTGACTGTTAGAAAAATCCAGGTTGAGAATACAGGCTTGCTCCAAGGGTTTCATTGCAAGCAGATGCTCGCAGTCTGATGCCCTTCCATCTGTTAAGCTCATCCCATGGAATCATGGGCCCTGCTGACTACTGACTTGGGTTTGGGCTGAGCACAGGCTCTTTGAGAAAACCCACTCCGCAGGCAGTCCCGCAGAACCCAACAGTAGCAGCTCGTCTTCGCGCTGCTTTGAAGAAAACCAGATAATATTGGGCTCAACCTACTTTCAACTGTGGCTATTTTTTTAAAAAACAAAGACGGAGACAGACAACATTCCTGCCTGAAGCCGTTTGCCCTGTCCCTGTGGCCAAGCCCCAGGAATTCTGCCCTGGCTGGGAAGACTCAGGCCTCAGCACTTTTCTGAGCAGTGGGGACCTGGGCCAGAGTCTCCGCCCTGATTCTGGTTCCCAGAGTGGCAGCAAGGCCTGTCAGATGGAGCTGGCCTTCCAGAGGCTTCCAAATCTGCAGAATGAAGCTAGGGGATCTTGAAACTTTTTCTGTTTTTATTACACATTATAAAAGATATCTCTGATTTCATAGAATTTCAATAAAGGTTCAAGGGTTAAGGAACTTAGCCCAGTGTCTGGCAGAGAATAAGCACCCCCAAAATGGTCATGGTAAAAATAAAACATTTCTAGTTATAAAGGTAGATGTCTCATCAGAACCAAATTTAGAAAACCCTGAGAAATACAAGGAACAGAATTAAATTCGTCTCCAATCCAAACTCTCAGACATGGTAGCTTATGGATATATATCCTTCCAGGGTTTTTTCTACCCATAAGCTTAATATATCTGTATCATAATCTAGGCGTATCTATATCACACTTCATAAATGGACTTTTATGATGGAGTTCCCGTCGTGACTCAGCGGTTAACGAATCTGAGGAGCATCCATGAGGACACAGGTTCGATCCCTGGCCTCGATCTGTGGGTTAAGGATCCGCCGTTACCATGAGCTGTGGTGTAGGTCGCAGACATGACTTAGATTCCGAGTTGCTGTGGCTGTGGCATAGGCTGGCAGCTATGGCTCTGATTGGACCCCCTAGCCTGGGAACTTCCATTTGCCACGGGTCAGCCCTGAAAAGACAAAAGACAAATAAATAAATACAGAAATGGAATATATATATTCACAAAAATTTATTCGCAAATGCAGTTATTTGTACTGTTCAACTATGTTTCCATGAACTTCCTTTCGTAGTATCAAATAGTCATCTAATTTGTTATTTTTCACAGCCACATAGGCTTCCTTTATGTTCTAAACAACTTTTCAGTGAGCCTCCTTGCCTAGAAAGACCCTCTCACTTGCCTGATGAATTTCTCTGGATAATTCTCAGAAATTGAGCTCTCAGAATTCAAAATTTTAGGGACACAGCTCCCCTCTAGAATGAGTGGACCAGTTTTATCCTGAGATCTTTGCAGGTACTTACCATCCATTGACATGAGTCGATCCTCGTTATTCACGGATTCCATGAAAAGGCATTCCCCAAATTGTTCCAGAAATCTCTATGGAAAATAGGATTCAAGTTTTGGCACTTTTGACTTTTGATTCCCTTGGTGTTATAGTAAGCACTCATCAAATACAGTGTGTGTGGAATGAGTGGGAAGAGTCAGAGGTGGTTATACGCTTAGGACCCCAGCTCAGCATCGCGAACTTTCCGCTTCCTCTTTCTTTAAGCAGGAAGGTCCCCAGCCCCTGCGTCTGGCTGGCTCCTTGCAGGCAGTTCTCTGAGGCACAAGCACCCAACTAACATGTCCCCTCACAGAAGCAAACTCCAGACGATGCCCTTGGTCCTTCGCCACCCACTGAATTCATGGGTCATGGAGAACCTGGGTGCCATGGGGACACTGCAGGGATCGCCCCATTTCCCAAAGAAAAATGTAGGAAAACAGGGTGGTGTCTGATGTGTAAACCTTTTGAAATGGAGGAAGAAATCCATTGCAGGAGAATCCCGAGTTGTGGCTGGTGAAGATCATACAGAGCTCAAATATCAGTGTCCATAAATAATGTCATTGGAACACAGCCACACCCATTTGTCCCTGCTCGTCGCTGATTTGTCCCTGCGGTCTAGCGGAGTAGTTGTTACAGAGGCCGTACAGCCCACAAAGCCGAAAATATTTACTCTCTGGCACTTTACAGAAAAGGTTGCCAACTTCTGGCCTGGAGGTAGGAAAGCATACTTAGTTACAATGGACTTTTGAGTGTACGTGTGTGAGCTCCCAGACGCTAGGGGCGCAAGTGTCCTCTTGTCAAGAGCAGCCCTTCTCCACATCCTTGACCTCCCAGGCCTCTTTAACCTTGAAAGTCATTGAACGCCCAAAAGAGCGTTTGTTTCCTGTGAGTTGCACCTCTTGATATTGGCCATGTCTGAAAATAAAACTTTGAAACATATATAATATTTATTTATTAACTCAGTTAAAATAACATAATAATCCCATTAGGTGTTAACACAGAGCACATTTTTAGGGAAAACAGCTATAGTTTCCAAAACAAAAATTTCAGCTGAGGCGAAGGGCACTGTTTTACATTTTTGCAAATCACTTTAGGATCCGGGTTAACAGAAGACAAGTAGATTCTGAAATGCCCTGGTGTTGCAGCAGTTAAGGATCTTGTGTGGTTACTCCTGTGGCTCAGGTCTGATCTGCAGGCTGCTGCGGGTGTGGCCAAAAAAAAAAAAAAAAGAAAAAAAAAGAAAAAAGGCAGGTAGTCCCTCAGAAAAAGAGGGACCTCACAACAGCTTCAGTATTCACCCCATTGCAACATTACACATCACACAACCTGTAGAAATCACCACCATATACACCTCTGAGGGAACAAGGGTGAAAAGACAAATAACATCTTAGAATTATTCTGAAAATAGTTTTGACCTGGAGGATCTTCTGGAGGTTTCTTGGGGAACCCCAGGGGTCCCGGGGCCACACTTTGAGAACTGCAGGTTAGAACACAAGGGACTACATATGACAGCCTTTGAAGAGGAAGCAGACTGAACTGGAGCAGAGAGGGCCTCTGTTGCCTCCCCTTCCAGCAAGGTACCCAGAGTGTCCTCCGAGGTGGAAAAGGTTAGAGCCACACAGGCCACCCCCTCACTTGTCATGCAAACCTGGGGAGGGGGGAGGGGCAGCCTTCACACTTGCAGTCCCTGTGAAGCCTTGGGAGTAACAGGGAAGAGCTTAGGGGTAGCAGTGCCTCCTCCCCTGGGTCACAGCCTTTCCGCAAGCCTGGTCTGACTTTCCTATTTCCTTCTCCTTCCCTCCATCCTCACCCATGAGCTAGAGGAAGAGAAGCTAGGTGACAGGCTGCCCTGTGTGTGGCAGGGAAGGACCAGAGCAGCTCTTGTTTGCATGTCATGCAGATGGTGCCTCTGTCTGAAATCCTCCCTTTCCCTGGAGCTACCATCACCCCAGGAGGGAGCCTGTACCTCTGATCTCATCCCCGGGCTCCCCTGGCCTCCAGGCTGCACCAATGCTTTGGGCATCCCTTGGGTACAGCTATTTTCTCTCCCAGGGAGCAGAAGATTCAGTCTATTCCCACACCAGTTTTGCTCTTTTTATTTACTTATTTTTTAATTTTTATTTTTTTGTCTTTTTAGAGACACAGCCGTGGCATATGGAAGTTCCCCAGCTAGCTGTGGAATCTGAGCTGTAGCTGCCTGCCTACGCCCAGAGCCACAGCAACGCCAGATCCCAGCTACATCTGTGACCTACACCACAGCTCATGGCAACACCGGGTCTTTAACCCACTGAGCAAAGACAGGGATCAAACCCACATCCTCATGGATACTAGTTGAGTTTGTTACCCTCTGCCACAATGGAAACTTTGCACTTTTTATTTTTAAATTGCTGTTGTTCATCTGTTAAAACATAAAGACAGTCAGTGTTCTGAACCCAACCTGAAAAGTTGTGTTTAACAATGATTTTTATTTTTTCCATTGTAGCTGATTTACAATGTTCTGTCAATTTTCTGCTGCACAACAAGGTGACCCAGTCACACATACGTGTATACATTCTTTTTTCTCACATTATCATGCTCCATCACAAGTGACCAGATATAGTTCCCAGTGCTATACAGCAGGATCCCATTGCTCATCCATTCCAAAGGCAAGAGGTTGCATCTATTAACCTCAAATTCCCACTCCCTCCTACTCCCTCCCCTTGGCAACCACAAGGCTGTTATCCATGTCCATGAGTTTCTTTTCTGTGGAAAGGTTCATTTGTGCCCTATATTATATTCCAGATATAAGTGATATCATATGGTATTTGTCTTTCTCTTTCTGACTTACTCCACTTAGTATGAGAGTCTCTAGTTCCATCCATGTTGCTGCAAATGGCATGATTTTGTTCTTTCTTATGGCTGCATAGTATTCCATTGTGTATATATACCACATCTTCCTGCTCCAATCATCTGTAGATGGACATTTGGATTGATTCCAAGTCTTGGCTATTGTGAATGGGCTGCAATGAACATGCGGGTGCATGTGTCTTTTTCAAGGCAAGTTTTGTCCAGATATATGCCCAAGAGTGGGATTGCTGGGTCATATAGTAGTTCTATGTGTAATTTTCTAAGGTACCTCCGTACTTTTTTCCATAGTGGTTGTAGCAGTTTACATTCCTACCAATAGTATAGGAGGGTTCCCTTCCCTCCACACCCTCCCCAGCATTTGTTATTTGTGGACTCACTAATGATGGCCATTCCGACTGGTGTGAGGTGGTATCTTGTGGTAGTTTTGATTTGCATTTCTCTAATAATCAGTGATGTGGAGCATTTTGCCATGTGCTTGTTGGCCATCTGTGAAAAGTTGTGTTTGAAAGTAAACTGGAGTTCTGGAGTTCCCATCGTGGCTCAGTGCTAATAAACAGGACATGGTCTCCATGAAGACGCAGGTTCCATCCCTGGCCCAGCTCCCTGGGTTAAGGATCCAGCATTGCCATGACCTGTGGTGTAGGTCACAGATGCGGCTCGGATCTGGCATTGCCGTGGCTGTGGTGTACACCAGTAGCTACAGCTCCAATTCGACATCCCTCTCCTGGGAATTTCCACATGCAGAGGGTGCAGCAAAAATAAATAAATAGAAGAAAACTGTTCTGAGCATGACGGAGAGGTGTTTGATGTGCTTGAAACCTGACTGGATCCCTCCAGGAGGGCAGACCTCTAATAAGACCATTCGTCTACGTTTATTGTTGGCTCCCTAAGTACCAGGCACTGTGTCTAGCACTTGAGATGCAGACTGCGAATCGTATGCCCTGACACCTGCTTTTCCCCTTTTCTTGAATTCTAGCAGTCATGGTTTTAAGCTGGGCATGTGGCTTCCCAGGATAGCGACAACACCTGCAAGCCTCCCTTGCATCCAAAAGTGACTATGGGACTAAGCGTTGCTCAATGAAATGTGTAGATAGTGCCTTTGCCTCTCGTCTTTCTCTTCTTCCTTCCTTGAGGGACTGATGGCTGAAGCACTGGTAGACATCTTGGGTTATGAACTGGAAGCCTCTTGTTAAAGATGTTGGAGCAACAAGTTGGAAGAAGCTCAGGTCGCTGCCCTGGGCATTGTACTGGCCTGGACTGGCTAGCTCTGGTCTTTTGAAGGAAATAACTATTGTTAGACCTGGCAAGCGTCTCGCTCTCTTGTAACCAATAGAATGGAAGTGATGCCGTCTATCTCAGGGCAGGGTCCTGAAAGTCGGTTTAGTTCTGCCTTGTGGGTTGAGCGCTCTCCCTGGAGCCCTGGACCACATGTAAGTGCTCTGATGGCTCTGAGGCCGCCATGCTGTGAGGAAGCCCAAACTCTCCCACATGGGGGAACCACATGAGTATGTGTGAGTGGGGGCAGGAGCCAGCCTCCTGCCACCCCAGCCCTCTCCTCTCCTAGCTCCAGCCATTGTCTGACTGCAAACACACAAAGACCCAAAGCATTCACTCAAGCCTTTCCTCATTCCCTATCCCACAGAAACAATGAGAAATAATAAAATTATTGTTGTTTTAAGCACAGTCTGTAGTGGGCTGGTAGACTTTTTTTTTTTTTTTTTGGTCTTTCTAGGTCCACATCCACAGCATATGGAGGTTCCCAGGCTAGGGTTCAAATCGGAGCTGTAGCTGGTGGCCTGTGCCACAGCCACAGCAACACCAGATCCGAGTCATGTCTGCGAACTATATACTACAGCTCATGGCAATGCCGGATTCTTAACCCTCTCAGTAAGGCCAGGGATCAAACCTGCCTCCTCATGGATGCTAGTCAGATCCGTTTCCACTGAGCCACAATAGGAACTTCCTGGGCTAGTAGGCTTTTCAAATTTAATACCCTGATTTGTACCGTCTGTCTATTTCCATGGTGTAAATACTCCCACAATGGCCAACTTTAAGCTACCAATGCGGTGACCATCGAGTTGGGCAGAGATACACACCACAGGCTCAGCCAGCAGCATGAGCTGGCTCCAGCCACCCCCGCATCCAGAAGAGAGGACTAGCTCTGCAGGTCCAACTGGAGCTGCTGGGCGTGTTTAAAAGTTCCTTCCCCAGTTTATATGATGGAGCCAGAGCCAGGTAGCACTGGGATGTGTGGAGCATCTCTGTGCCTGCCTTTGGCCAAGATAGAAAATAAAGCCCTTCTGGTGGACAGAGAACTGAAACTCCAACCAACCCAAAAAGACCCCTAATTTGACAGTATCTTCCCACGACACTGGAACATGTAGTGAAGCAAGACCTTCACCTTCTAAGGGGTAGACATGCAGAGAGTTGGGGCAAGTGAACCATAAATCTGGGGGTTCTGAAGAGTCTGCACCCCTGACCGAGTTGGGAAAACTGTCCTGAGGGATTTGACAAGAGCAGAACAAATTTCTATACCAGAAGCTTTGGGAGTGTGAGGTCTGCTGCTTGAGAAATGGCCACATTTCCAGGGAGAGTGTGTGCCTACCTCCCAGCCACCTGGGAAAACACCTGCTCCCCCCCCATCACCACCCGAGTCCACATGAGGGGGTCAGACAGAAAGGCTGGTGCTATTTCCAGCAACTTGTTTTCTATCATAAATTAGTATATTTTTATTGTAGGGGAAAAAAAGCACACATAAAAGGAGAAAATAAAAATCACACGTGGAGTTCCTGTTGTGGCACAGTGGAAACAATCCGACTAGGAACCATGAGGTTGCAGGTTCGATCCCTGGCCTCGCTCAGAGAGTTAAGGATCCGGCGTTGCCATGAGCTGTGGTGTAGGTCCCAGACATGGCTCAGATCCCGTGTGGCTGTGGCTGTGGCATAGGATGGCAGATGCAGCTCTGATTAGACCCCTAGCCTGGGAACCTCCATATGCTGTGAGTGCAGCCCTAAAAAGACACACACACACACACAAAATCACATCCAATCCCCACTATCCCAACTGAAAACTTCTGGTTCTGTTTTCAGTCTTATAAATTACGGAAGATGGGAGTTCCTGTTGTGGCTCAGTAGGTTATAAACCGGACAAGTATCCCTGAGGATTCAGCTTTGATCCCTGAGTGGGTTAAGGATCCAGTGTTGCTGTGAGCTATGGTGTATGCAGGTTGCAGATGCGGCTCAGATACCAATGTGCTGTGGCTGTGGCATAGCCTGGCGGCTGTAGCTCTGATTTGACCCCAGTCTAAAAATTTCCATATGCCGCAGGTGCAGCCCTAAAAAAAAATTTAAAAATTAAAATTTAAAGAATTTAAAGTTAAAGAAAGAAAACACAAGATGTCTGGGTTTTACCTCCAAAGTCATTGCCAGAGCATTATATCAGGGTCACGTCCCAATATCCTTAAATCTTAAAAAATAATGATAATGATGGCTCCATAGTATTACATTCTGGGTGATAACAATTCTGGATTTAGAGGCCATCTCCCAAAACTTTGGAGCTACTCCCAAAATGAAAAACCTTGTGAATGAGTCCTTGTGATTTTTCCTCGGACGCTGGAGCATTTGTAGAACTAGGAACACGGAATGAGAGGCTATGGCTACTTTTTTTAGAAGGCTCTCGATCACATTATTCTTTTAAGAAAGTTCCTATCAGGGTGAACTCTGACCCGGAATGTGAAGGAGGTCTGTCCTAACAGCAACTCAACGGGCAAAATGAATCTGCATTATTGGGTGGATTTACAGTCTTCATGATGCATTTGAGTATTTTACATGGTGGACATTTGTATTTTTCTCATTTACTCGTATTCTTGGTCCATTTTAACAGAGTTGGATTAGCACGTTTCTCCTTGTTTTGCAATAGGCTTTCACATAAAAATAAGATTCTTTGCGTCAATCATTTTCGTAACCATCTTTCCAGTGTTTCCAATGTCCAGAAGTTGTAATGTTTCTGTGGTCAAACCCAACAAGCTTTAACTTTTTAACCTATGTCTAAGCTTTTATATCTATAACGTTCTTCTCTCAAGATCTGAAAGTTCCCCATGTCTTCTATTTTTATGTTATTTTTGCCTATAACTGTTAAGTGCATGTGGAATTTATTTTGGTATATGGGAGAGCGAGGGATTATCTTTAATATTTTCCACATGCTTCATCCTAACATCCCTTATGGACTAATCTCCCTTTGCTCACAGATCTTCACTATGTACTAATTTTTCATCTCTATTATCTCTTCTGAGGTCTCTGCCTGAGACATTCTGTTATAGCCGTCCATCTGTTGATGGTTTGATTTGGCTATTGAAGATGGATAATAGCTTTATTTATTTATTTTTTTTACTTTCCCTCAGTGGTGTAATACTTTTAATATACTTCTTTCTCAAAATATTCTGGGCTGCATCAAGCTACCGAAAGTTCCTGAGAAGGAGCATTCCAGGCTACTGTAGCCTTGTCTGAATCGAACACTTGTGGACGAGAGTAGCCACTGTTCTGTTCCCATGACAACAGTCAATATTACAAGTTTCACCCAGGAACCTACTCTTTGGTGCTCATTCCAACCTTTGGCTCTGGAATGGAGACACAAATAAGGTCAAAATGAAGACAGAGTTTGGGCCTTGCTGGGCCACCTCTGTAGGAAATTAATGTGTGGTCACCTTTTGCTTATCGAGAGTGTTATATGCTTGTCGTTGCTAGAAAGCATCAGCTTGCATTTCGCTGCATCTCCATTGAACCTCGGCAGAGAAACACCCTAAATGAAACTAGTAGCTGCTCATTAAAGAATACTCAGCAAGGGGGAAGAGCTCTATTTGTAATTTTATCACTAAATTATCTTGGGCGTGCTGCTGTCACTGTCTGGAATTCTGCCACACCATCTGTAAAAGGAGGCTTCCAGACTGGACACCCTCCCAGCTCTAACACAGCGCAAGTGGTTCTAAGCAGCCCCATCCAAAGTTTGCAATGAAATCCCCCAACTGCCTTTGTTTGCCTGAAACCAGCATTTGTCAGAACTTTTCAATAGGTCTAAGTTCAGACATCTTTGTGTGTTTCCTGAGCCTTCTTGCTTTGTGAATGGTCCTTTCACGATCCCAGGAGTAAAAGCATCCCCCAATTGTGAGGCAGATAAAAAGCAATAGCAATAGAGAAGAAGAAAAGTTGTGGGTTTTTTTTTTTTTTTTCCTTCCTCTCATTAGTTTAACTTTTGACCGATTTAAACATTTGTTACACTTTTCCTGGAAACGTAAAAGTTTAATTTGGAATACAGTCACGGAGAGAAAATTCTGCTGAGTATATAATGCAAAAATATGGTTGCTAATAAGTGGCACTGATTTAACAGAAAATAAGGAAGAAAAATAACAAATTTTGGAAGAAAATAAGCAATTTCACAATGTTTCCATTTGCTCCATATCCAACTTCATTGCTTCAGGGGGTAGCTTGGAAATTTTTCTCATGCAAGCGCAGTAAATATTCCTGTAGACTGTCTATTTTCTGGCCTGAAAGAAATTGGGTAGAGATGATAAATTTCCTAGAACAACTTCTGGCAAATTTGTGTTGATGGTACTTCTGATTTTAAATTCTTCATTTTCTCCTCCAGCAAAAACACACCAAATCGTGCAACAATGCAGAACAGGGCAAATTTCTGCTTCTTTAATTAAATAAAAAAATTTTTGGCATTCCCTGCTAGCTTAGCAGATTAAGGATCTGGTGTTGTCACTGCTGTGGTGCCGGTTCGATCCCTGGCTCAGGAACTTCCCTATGCCACGAGCTTGGCCAAAAACATTTTTTTTTTTAAATCTTTTAAGTCTTTGTGGTTGCTTTGGGTGTCAATGTGGGGGGGGGGTGGGGGGGGTTAGATATCTTTTGAGATAGTTTAGGGCCATATCATAAAACAATCACCTTTCTCCCCATTAGAAATGCCGTTTTCCACCGTTAATTGGCATTTTCAAAACAAGCGCCCAATTTGAAAGCTACAAATAAAATACAAGCCCAGATGCTGTGTTCACACTTGCATGCATTTAACACTTCATAAGCAGTTCATTAAACTGATAACACTTTAAACAGCAACACTGCCTCTTTCAGACGCCCCCAGCCTGTAATTGTCCTGAGGCACCAGATGAACCCTTCTGAGGCTGGGAACCACAGGAATTTACATTCTTGACGTGTGTCTCTTAATTAAGGATACCCTGGTCCTTGGCTGAGTCAGAGAGGGCCAGGCTGGGCCCTGCACGCCCCAGTGACTGCACACACAGGGACAGGCTGAGGGCTGTGCCCCAGGACCTGGGTCTTAGGACCGACCTGGACAGAGGCAGGAGCAAGGCTTTCCTGAAACACCTCAGCTGGGATTCCTCGGAGCCCCTTGGCTCTCCTAAACCCTTCCTTCTGACCGGCAACCACTTTTCTAGGAGTGAATTGCCCAGTTTAAAAAGGATTTGGGATGGGAGTTCCCATCGTGGCTCAGGGGTTAACAAACCCGACTAGCATCCAGGAGGATGTGGGTTGGATCCCTGGCCTCACTCAGTAGGTTATGTGCTCCCTTTCCTACACTAGCCTCCATCATGGTCTCCCCCAAGAGACTGTATGTATATAGCTTCCAGGGAGCTCTGCTTTTCATCCAGTTCCACAACAAGCCAGCGCTTATATGGTACCTCTTCTGGAGATGACAACCTGCAGCTTGCCTGGCCTGGGTCAAAGGATGATGCTGATTCCCTAGTGTGCTGTGCAGGGCGCCAGCGCTGAGTGCACCTTTTCCAGCATCCTCTCCTTCCGTCCTCCCAGCTGGTCCGGGTTATTATCCCCATCTTGCAAAAGAGAAAAAGGAGGCAGAAAGTCAGGTATTTGGGACCCAAGTCCATTGGGTTCTCATAACAAGGTGCTTAGCCTCTAGGCTATGGCCCCTCCACGGCCACGGGGTGGGCACAGCAGGTTAGAGGCTCTCAAAGCCTGGCTCCTTAGTTCATCCCGAGAGCAGCAGAACCCCGCCCCGCTCGCCCCTCCTGTTCGGCCCAGGCTCGCGCGCCCTGAGTTCCCACGCCTCCCACCTGTCCTGGGGAGGATTTCCAGTCCCTGAGAACCAATCGGTTACCGACCAGCTGCTGAGTAACCTCAGCCGGGCTGCTGCGATGCTGGAGGCGACTCGCGAGCGCCCTTTCCAGGCCGGGAGCCCCGCGGCCGCTCAGAGGCGGAACCGAACCGCGATCTTCAGGCCGGGAGTCCGGCGAGAGCGCGCGCAGGGGCTTCGCCGCCGGGCCCACAGCGCCATCGCGTGGCCAGACTGGGCAGTGCGGCGGCGGCCGTCGGCTCCGACCTTGTTTCTCCAGGACAAGAGCTGACGGTAATTACCCATCTTAGATGCGGAAGGTCCGCCACGTCCTTTTGGAACATCCCCTGGGCTCCAGCTCTGGGTAAAGGCGGCCTGTGTGGCTGCAACAGCAAAGGGAATGGCCCGGTTTTGTCCCGCCTGGCGAGAACTCTGGTCAGCCCTGAACTCTCAGTGCAGGGAGCAAGGCACCCAGGAGCGCCAGCGGCAAAGGGTCCCTGGAAGATTCTGCTCCTCTCCCCGGGCAAGGTCGTGTTAAGGCTCCTGCTAGTAGTCATTCATTTGCTTTCTGGTTCATTCAGTAATAAAGTAATGAACACCTACTGTATGTCAGGACCTGAGGTGGCTCCTGATGATACAGAAAAGAATAAAAGTGAAGGCTTAGAAGGCGGTGGGTGCCTTAGCCCGTCGTCAGGTGAAGTCCCTGTGTTCCGTTTCATTGCGAAATAGTCGAGTTCTTTGATAACAGATGATGTCGCAAGAGCTGCAGGCCAGTATGTTAGCTACCATTTTTTTCAAAATAGTGATGAACACAAACAATATTTCAAGATAACTGTAGCTGTTTCAAGATGATATGACATAGCTGTGATCTCTGGTGGTTACAGAGTCATCACACTGCTACCCTGTGACCTTGCCTATATTCATAATTGAAAAAAAAACATGCTACATTTCAGTGCAAGGTTAGTGAGACGTAAATGCTTCCCTAGGCAAGTTCATGGACCTCCTGGGTTTTATCTGCAGAAGCCTTGGTTAAGAAGTCTAGTAGGCGAGCAGACAATAAATAAGTAAATGCGGGGAGTAGAGATGGTGCTGAAGGCTTTGAAGGAAATTAGCAGGGTGAGTCTGATGTAAAATCAGAAAGGAAGGCTTGCCGCAGGTGGGATGGGGAGGGAAGCCTGTATGATGTGACATTTGATGCACTAAGCCTCAGAGGGAGGCAGGAAGTGGCCACCAGGGGGCCCAATTTAGCCTGAAATATGCTCAGTCTGAAACTCTTCCTCTCCTGTGCAGGACCTGTATTTACTGACCATCAAACTCCCTCAATTCTTACAGCCCAACCAGACTCACTTACATCCTGCCTGGGCCCCGAAGCCATTTGATCTTGCACCTTTGCTGCTGGAGGCAACACAGCCAAACAGCAGCCGTCTGCCTTGTTACATCCAACCCCTCAAAGCTTAATCTAAAGAAAAACTCAGTATCTCCCAGAAACTCAAGGCTAGGAGAACCCCAGAAACTTCCAGGTCTCTACCAGCTGCCATTCAAGGGACGGTCACGATGTCCCCCAGGGTCCTCCCCTAAGCTACCGGGTGTGGACACCCCTGTTCCCATCCACGGGTTCCCAAGCCAGCAGCCGCATGGGGACAGGGTTTAGGGGGGGGGCTGGTAGGCTCAGGGCTGGGTCGGAGGCAGCCGTTGTGGTTGGGGATGAACCAGTGTGGCAGGCTGGCAGGGTGATGTCAGGGCTGGCACCAGAGAAGAACGACTCTGTTGACAAGAAGATTAATTAGACAAATGTAGTGCCCGACAGTTATTACCGCCCCTCCCCGGGGTCAGCTCTCCTCAAGCCTTTGCTAGAGCCCTTTTCTTTCTCCATCTTTTTAAAAGAAAGCTTAATCTCCTAAAAAGGCAGCCAAGAAAACAATTCATGGCGTGCCAGAAGAGCAAGCAGCTACAAGCAGATTCTGAAGGGAGGGTTCCTGCAAACCACCAGGCCTCGGGCTGGGCCCGCCTGGGAGCGACCGGGCTGCTTCCTCCTACCTGCACAGACCCGGCCCCAGGAAGCCTGTTGAGCCCTGAATCCTTCCTCACGAAGGAGGACGCCCCGTCCGTGAGCTCTCTTGATCTCGCTTCCTCTCTGCCTTTCATGGGACAGTGTCCCTGGAGAGGTCTGGCAGCCAGCCACGCCGGGTCCTCAGAGCTTGGGGCCTTCCGCCACCTACACCTTACCCCCCTTCATCGCAGATGGCCTCTTTCTCCCACAGGCACCTGCCCCACTGTCCCATCCCCGGAAGAGACAGTGAGTCAGGAGGTCGTTGTGGCCTCATTCATCACTCAGTCAGAATCATTCTATTCATGGAGCCTGTTATATGTCCGCAACCTTGGGGTACAGGGGTGCTCTCCTACATCAGCCCCTCGCCTTGGCGGAGGGGTTGGGAGGCTTATATTCTAGGAGAGACCCAACCTCATGGAACGAAGGGCACAAAGGCACCTACGGTCAAAGACCAGAGGAGCAGTGAGGGGCGTGGAGAGAGGGCCTGGGGCGGCAGCCGTCTTGGAAGTGCAATTGCGGCTGAGGCCTGAGGAGGGAGGGATCTGGGAGGAGAGCTGGCTTTCTCTCGGCCTGGCCCGGGAACAGGTGCCAAGGGAGGGGACGCCTGGTAAATAGCTTTTGACTAAATGCATTTTAAAATGTTTCTGGAGTTCCCGTCGTGGCTCAGTGGTTAACGAATCCGACTAGGAACCATGAGGCTGTGGGTTCGATCCCTGGCCTTGCTCAGTGGGTTAAGGATCCAGCGTTGCCATGAGCTGTGGTGTGGGTTGCAGACGAGCCTCGGATCCCGTGTTGCTGTGGCTCTGGCGTAGGCCAGTGGCTACAGCTCCGATTAGATCCCTAGCCTGGGAATCTCCATGTGCCGCAGGTGTGGCCCTAGAAAAGACAAAAAAAAAAAAAAAAAGTTTCTAAGTTGTGCTTTTCCCACTTTGGTATGCATCAGAATCTTCTGGGGGATTTGCAGCGCCATCTCCAAGCAGCCGGCTCACTCCTGTCAGGTCTCCCTGAGGGTCTGGAAAGCCCTGGCATCAGGCTGTGGGCACCCAAAGCCAGTGTAGGAGCAGGAGGCTGTCGGGGTAGCTCATCACCGCCCAGACCCAGCCTTCGGGGAGGCCCAGGTCCCAGTCTCCCGGCGACCAGGGCACCTGAGCACCCACAGGCTCCTCCGCCCAGATGTCTCCTTGGCAGTGGCAGGTGGCACTGGCCTTCTCTGCTCGGGTCTCTGAAAGCCTCCTGGGACTGGGGCAGGGAAGATGGCACTCAGCTGCTTTGTCAACCAGCGTCCTCCTAGACTCCCTAAGGCCCCACGGCTGCGCAGCAGCCTCCTGGGCCCGCATCTATCTCCTTCTGGGCGGGACTGAGAATCCCGCCTGCAGGAACAGCTGAAGGTCCACATTCTAATTTGGTAGCCGATGTGGGCCTGGGGTCTGACAGGGCGCCGGCGCTGAGCCCGGTCCTGAGAGCACAGGGCTGCGATGGGCCTTTGAGGAGCAAAGGGCTCAGCGTCAAGCCCTGATCTTCCAAGGCAGGTGGAGCCGGCTTCGCCACCCTCCGGCTGCTTTGTCTCAGACCCGGGCAGGAAGAGGGACCTGCACTGCCCCCTGAGACCACGCCTTGGGGGCGGGGCGTCCGGGGGCGAGGCGGGGCCAACCTGAGTCCTGCTTCCATCCTTGCAGAGTCGGTGGAGCCCTGAGCCACTCTGGGTCTGGGTCTGGGTGCGCCCCTCCCTCCAAAGGTTTTGCCTTGGGTGACATTGCAGCTGGATGTGCGTGCTGGGGATGAGGGCATGGACAGAACTTGGACATGTGGAGCCGGTGCGCCCTCACACGCGTGCCCTAGGCCCCTGGTACCCCCCACAAAGAGCTGAGGGTGGAGCCCTAAGGGGTGGGTCACAGCCCAGCTCTCCGCACTGCCTGTGCCGGGACAGGCCACCCCTGCCGTCTCTAAACTCAAAGCTGGTCTTGCAGATGATGAGGAAAATGATCTTCAAAGAAGAAAGATAACACGTTTTGGAGTTCTCATCGTGGCTCAGCGGGAACGTATCTGACTAGCATCCTTGAGGAGGCAGGTTCGATCCCTGGCCTCGCTCAGTGGGTTAAGGATCCTGTGTTGCCCTGAGCTGTGGTGTACGTTGCAGAAGGGCAAGGATCTGCGTTGCTGTGTTTGTGGTGTAGGCCAGCAGCGACAGCTCCTGGTGTAGGCTGGCAGCTACAGCTCTGATTCAACCCCTAGCCTGGGAACTTCCATATGCCAGCGGGTGCCACCCAAAAAAAAAGAAAACGTTTTATCTATCAGCTTGTTATTCTGATTAATAACTCCAGGGATAGACACATGGCAAAGGAGCCACCACTTTTAATCTTATGCTGGCCCCTGAAACGTCGGCAAGCTAGGAGACAGTTGGAGGAATCTACCACGATGACCGTGCTTCCCGGGAGTTGGGGGGGGGGGGGGGATTCCAGCACAGAGACGGGGAGTTTCCAGTCCTGACCGTGCTGCTTCCTGGTGTCCACCCTGACTGAACCCCCCCGCCCCCGCCCCCGGCGGTGATTCTCCAGGTTGTGAAGGGGAAAACCAGGCGGAATTTAACATGCAGATCCCAGGGCCACCCCCCCAGACCTGATGAATGGGGTCCTGGGGAAGGGGCTTTGGACGCTGTATCTCTTGCCCTCCATCCCCCATCAGGTGGCTCAGAGGCACTCAGAAGTGTGACACCAGATCCCCACATGGAAAGGGGGAGGGGGGCTCTCTGAAGTCCAGCTGGAGCGGGGCAGCCTGGGAATTCTCTGCTATCTCTGAATAGATGCTTGGGGGCCCCGGGGTCAAATATTTCTAGGGAACTCCCTTTTGCAGCTGCACATGGAAAAGGCTCCAAACTCAGGGAGCCCAACTCAGAAACCACTCTCGCTGGTGGGTCCCAGAGCCCCCTGCCCCCAGGAGCACCACCTGGTCTGATTCTCTTCCAGCAGGGAAGGTAAAAGTTAGAACAGGATGGAGAGAAAGGGCTGTGCATTATCCTGACCTCCCACCTTCTTGTGACCCTCCCCAGGCCTCGTCTCCCTGTGTGTGAAAGGGTTAGCTATAAAGGTGATTTAGAAAAAAACTTCCACATAAAGCATCGTTTCACTTCTCCAAGTCACAGAAGAGAGAGCGAATGGATTAGAAAGTTTGTTATTCCTCTGGCTAATGGTTTTTGGAGCTCGGAGTTGCCAGACTGATGTTGTTGAAACAGAAGACATTTCAGTGGCTGCAGTGTTGGGTGGGGTGGTCAGGCTGCCCACTGGACTCCATTTCCTGATCTCTGCTGCCCTCTGCTGCCCAGCAGGGGACATGCTGACTCAACCAGCGGGCGTGGCATCCTAGAAGAGCTTTCTAAAGGGCTTCTCTTTACTTGCAGGGGACCCAAGGCTCAGAATGGGCAGTGGTTTGTTCTAGGCCACACGGAACATTAGCAGGGCTACTGGCTCCCCATCAGCCAGGCAGAGGGTCCTCGGACCTACAGACCCTCCTGGGGCATGGACCAGGCACCTCAGAGCATCTGGGAACTGGCTGCAAAGACAGCTTCTCGGGCCTCACCCCGACCTTCTGAATCAGAAGCAGCAGATGGGGCTCAGCGCTCAGCATTTAGATAAACCCTCCAGGTGGTTCTCTAGGTGAGAATCTTTGCTATCTCTTTGGACACAGAAGTCCAGGGAGGAATAGACTTTTTTTTAAATCATAGTTTGCATCTTTGAAATTAAAATAAGACATGAGGAGTTCCCATTGTGGCTCAGCAGGTTAAGAACCCAACATAGTGTTCCTGAGGATGTGGGTTCAACCCCTAGCTTTGCTCAGTGGATTAAGAATCCCATGTTTGCGGCATAGGTCACAGATGCAGCTCGGCTCTGGCATTGTGGTGGCTGCGGCATATGCCGGGAGCTGCAGCTGTGATTCGAACCCTAGCCCGGGGACTTCCATATGCCACAGGTGCGGCCCTAAAAAGAAAAATAATCAATTTTAAAAGTTTTTAGGGAGTTCTTGTCGTGGCTCAGTGGTAAACGAATCTGACTAGGAACCATGAGATTGTGGGTTCGATCCCTGGCCTTGCTCAGTGGGTTAAGGATCCAGTGTTGCCATGAGCTGTGGTGTAAGTTGGAGACTCGGCTCGGATCCCGTGTTGCTGTGGCTCTGGCATAGGCCAGCAGCTACAGCTCAGATTAGACCCCTAGCCTGAGAACCTCCATATGCCACGGGAGCGGCCCCAGAAAAGACACCCCCCCCCAAAAAAAAACTTTTAAATGAAGTAAGACATTAATATAGAGAAATTGACTACTGGGTTTTTACTTTCTATTTGGAAAGTTTGCACTGCGAGAACGTTGGGTTCCCCCAGCACCATGGGCGGACTCAGTTTGAGCTTTTGCAGAGAACAAGACTCCTCCATGACAGATGGAAAGCCTTTTCCCATCTGGGTGATGTGCGTGCCACTCCAGGGAGTGACAGAGAGCCGCCTCCTCTGTCCAGCGGGATTTCTGCATTCGCAGCAGACCCATCTGATGACAGGCATCTTTGGGGTTGGGGCTCTGGACTTTCAGAGACAGTTTGGATTTGAATTCGGTCGTTCCGACGTTCACTCATTCACTCATTCAACTGTTGATTGAGCTCCAACTATGCATCCTGTGGGCTGGGCCAGCTGTTCGCCCTTGGTTCTTGGCCTTACGGATCCCATCAAGTGGGAAAGACAGATAGGAGACCAGAACAGCATGGAAACTTGCTGAGATTAATCAGACACAATTGTAATACGCTCTAGGACGAGGACCTTCTGGGTGCAGAGATAAGGATCCCCCAAGGGCCAGGAGATCATAAAATCAGGATCTGGGAGCTCCAGGCAAGAGGAGGGGAGAGCTGTGGGGGCCCTGCAGGGGCAGATCCTGTGAGGCTAGGGGCAGAGGGACAGAGGTATGGTGGGGGTCACACCGGGAAAGGCAGAGCCCAGCCTGCTTGGAAAGGGAGCCGAGAGATGGGGGCTGAGTGCTCACTGCCCACTCCCCTCTCTGAGCCGGCCCTGAAGGCCAACACCAGTAACAAGGCCAAGGCTCCTCCCCACCCCACCCCCCAGCCTGGGCCAATAAGCAGCAGAGCCATGTACTCATTCTGTGCCCTGAAACTCAACATCCAGGAGTAACAGAGCCTTCCACCAAGGATCTGGTGACAACAAGACAGGGGCGAGGGAGGAAACCAGTTCCTCGTGCCAGGCTCTGCTTGAAGCCCCGTGGGGTGGGGGTGGGGGGTGGTATTTGCTGGAAGAGCAGAGAGAAGATGAAGAACTAGGACACAGAGAGGTCTGGGGACAGGAGAAACCTCAGAAAACCAACATAGGCATATGCACTTCACAGCCTACTAGCTGCTTGCCGACTTTTGCATCAGTGTCAGCATGATGGTGTTAAAAGTAGGGAAATTCAGACCATGTAGCAAAGTGCTCCAGCCAGCCAGCACAGGACAGAGGAAGGACCCCCCTTGCCCTTTCCCAGTCTTCTGTTGCCACAACTCGTGCTTTTTTTTTTTTTTTTTGACTGTGCCTGTGGCATTTGGAAGTTCCCAGCCTAAGAATCAATCAAACCTGTAACCAGAGCCACAGCAGAGATGCCAGATCCTTAACCTGCTGAGCCACAAAGGAACTCTTTTTTTTTTTTTTTTTTTTTTTTAATGTTCTTTCTCCTGTCTCTGAAGTTTCCAGAGAGCAAGCCAAGATGTCTGTTTAGAGGTAGGGGTGCCCATGTGCTGAGAAGATGATGCTTTCTGAGCCCTCGGGGTCTTTGATGAATGGAGTGGCTGTTGCAGGCACATCAGCTCCTCTTGCTATCATTCTGAGAAGAGAATAGGAGAGGGATAAGCAAATAAACTCAGCCCTGACTGCACATTGAAATCACGTGGGACACTGTGCAAACTTCAGATGCTTGGACTCTCAAGACTCCAATTGAACAAAGCTGTGTGGTTATAGGAATTTTTAAAAAAGGTACACACACAACTCAGGTGACCAGGAGTGAGGCGGAACGATCTGGGACCCTCCTCTTCCGGTCCAAGTGCCTCCAGGAGGGGCCTTAGGTAGTTCAGGGAGACAATGGTGCTCCAATGCGTTGGACATCTTTCAGCTTTCTCTGCTTATTAATGTAGTCAAGATAATAAAAGAAGCGAGATGCTGAGGCTTTCTTATTTTCATGCCTACGGAAGTCACAAACTGTCGGCACCAGAGCTGATTTTGACTGACATGTATTTTGTTTGGTGCATTGGATTTTTTAAAAATTGAGCCAATATTTACAAAATCTAGATAGTTCATGTAGTTATTTGGACTTGCAGCTTCTTTGGAAAGATCAGGAGTTCCCATTGTGGCACAGCAGAAATGAATCCGACTAGTAACCATGAGGTTGTGGGTTCTATCCCTGGCCTAGCTCAGTGGGTTAAGGATCCGGTGTTGCCGTGAGCTGTGGTGTAGGTCACAGATGTGGGCTCAGATTCTGCATTGCTGTGGCTGTGTGTAGGCTGGCAGTTGTAGGTCTGATTGAACCCCTAGCCTGGGAATCCCCATATGCCACATGTACAGCCCTAAAAAGCAAAAAAGAAAGAAAGAAAGATCAAAAGATCTGACACTTGGTGCCCCAGTGGCACTGTTCTGTGCCAGCAGTCATCTGGTGCTGAGTAGGGGCCACTACTTTCCTTCCTGAACCTGTAGCCCCAGAACACCGTTGACAGGGTGGGCTTTAGCATTGGACCCTAACAGTCTCACTGGCACTTACGATTGCCCTACCCCTGCTGGCATGTGACGTTCTGATTTGTTTTAGAGCCTGTGGATCCCAATCATCCACATATGAACCTAATATTTATAAAAATCAAGCAACACCAATGCTCACAGCTCTTTGTCCAACACCAGAAATGTGTATACATGTCACTCTATCCAAGGAATCCACCAAAAAATACTAGCCAATTCGTCAAAAACAAAGCAACACAAGGGAGTTCCCGTTGTGAAGAAGCAGAAAGGACTGCTAGGATCCATGAGGTTGCAGGTTTGATCCCTGGCCTCACTCAGTGGGTTAAGGAATCCAGCATTTCCATGAGCTGTGGTGTAGCTCGCAGATGTGGCTCAGATATGGCATTGCTGTGGCTGTGGCATAGGCTGGCAGCTGCAGCTCAGATTCAACCCCTAGCCTGGGAACTTCCATATGCTGTGGGTGTGCCCCCCCCAAAAGGTGAACCAGAGATAGACCAGCCCTCACAAGGGTCAGAAACTAATTTAACAACAAAAAATTTTTTTTAATTTAAGGCTGCAACTGCGGCATATGGAATTTCTCAGGCTACAGGTCAAATCAGAAAACTAATTTGGAATCATATTATTTCCCAGCTGGACTAAGGTAACCTGGGATTGCTGGTGGACCTAGTTTAGCTGCCTGCAAAATGCTAAAGCAAGTCCTTTCTGGAGGAAGACACCTTCTTCCAGAGCTTGAAACTCTATCTAATTTTTAAAATATAGACTATCTGACAATCTATAGTATCAGGCATATTCAAAGGTGTGTCAATAAGATGGACAAGTGACTTCTCCATAGAAATACCAGAAGCTGAAAGACAATGGAATATCTTCAAAGTGTTGAAAGAAAATTATCGCCAACCTAGACTGTCTAGTGAAAATAACCTTAAAACATAGAGATGATAGATGGCTGTTTAGGCTGAGTAATAGGTACACAGAGGTTACGTTACTTTCTCTACTTTTGTATGCTTAATATATCATACAATAAATGAAAGTAAAGACAGTTAAGACAAGCAAAAGCTGAGAGAATTCATTACCAGTAGATATGTACTAAAGAAAACACTGACAGGAGTTCCCGTCGTGACTCAGTGGTTAACGAATCCGACTAGGAACCATGAGGTTGTGGGTTCAATCTCTGGCCTTGCTCGGTGGGTTAAGGATCTGGTGTTGCCATGAGCTGTGGCAGGTTGCAGACGCGGCTCGGATCCTGCGTTGCTGTGGCTGTGGTGTAGCCTGGCGGCTACAGCTCCAATTCAACCCCAAGCCTGGGAATCTCCATGTGCCGCTTGCGCCCCTTAAAAGACAAAATGACAAAAAAAGAAAACACTGACAAGTATTCTTCAGGCAGAGGGAAAATGACCCCCAAATAACAACTTGGTGATGCAGGAAGGACTGAGGAGCAACAGAAATGGATAATAATGTGAAGAAGTCTAAGTGGATATTGAGTGCCTAAAATATAATAATTATGTCTGGAGAGTAGTTGTATTACACATAGAATTAAAATACATGATAACAATAGCACATAAGCCAGAAAAGGGGCAAACAGAATAAGGATGTCCTAAGGTACTTTCACTATCTGGAAACTGGTAAAAGTCCAATTTTATGTTAGACTTTAATAATAAATCGAAGATGAATGTTGAAAACCCCTAGATAATGATGAAATAAATAGAAAAGAATATATAAGTAACAAGATAATAGTAGAGAAGTGAAATACTTTAAAAATCTAAATCTAAAAGACCAGGAAGAGGGAGAAAGACAAAAAACATGCAGGGAAAGTTGAAAGCAAGGAATAAAGATAGTAGAATTAAATGGAAGACAGTAACACCATTATATGCAAATGGTTTAAGATGCCGGATGAAAGATACCCTGAATAAAAAACAAAATCCAACTACAGGGTACTAATAAAGGGATTCTCTATTTTTATTTTATTTTTATTTGTTTTTTTATTTCTAGATAATTTTGTCATGTGATCCATTACCAGAAAAGCAGGACCAATATTTGCTTATGATTTCTCATTGATAAAATCAGTCACTATTTTGTTTGGTTTGTTGTTGTTGCTGTTGTTAGTTGTGAAATGATCATCACAACCCAATTTTATATTCCATCCCAAACCCCCAATATGCCCCCACCCCCCAACCTGTCTCCTTTGGAAACTGTACGTTTTTCAAAGCCTGTGAGTCAGTATCTGTTCTGCAAAGAAGTTCATTGTGTCCTTTTTTCAGATTCCACCTGTCAGTGAGAGCATTTGATGTTGGTGTCTCATTGTCTGATGGACTTCACTTAGCATGATGATAAAGATACAAAAGGCTAAACATAAAACAACACAGCACGAGGGGAAGGAAAGGCAGTGTAGTTATGCTAATATCAAGCACTAGACATTACAACAAGAAGCAAAGAGCATAAGAGCACAAGCACAGTGGTACATGGACCTGTCGGCTGTCAGTGCAGTAACCTCACCTTCAGGTAAAGACCTGGCCTATGAAGATCCTGGCCCTTGACTCACCATGAAGAAGCAGGTTCATGGAAACCGAGAGATGCCTAGCACGGTGGAAAAGTCAGAGATCCTGGGCGCTAGGGCTGGGGCTGGTCCTGCTCTCCCAGGGCCAACCCTGTGGAGGAGGCTGCCGATGAACGGGGCTTTTCTATGCAGTGATAGGATGCGTGAGGCTCAGAGGTAGGGTGCTTGATTTGGACTGTGGGAGAGTGGAAGGTGCCAGATGGGAGAGGACGCTCAGCCTCGAGGAGCTAAGGGTGTTCTCCAGGCAGGTGTGGCCAGAAAGGCGACCTGGGCAGCAAGAGCAAAGCTGTGACAGTGTCTCATGATCAGAAACCACAAGTGTTTCAGGTTGATCACACTGTGGGGTGCAAAGAGAAGAGGCTGAGCGAGAGGGATGGCCTGGCCCTGGATTATGGAGGGCCTTTTATGCGTTCAAAAGTGAATTTGAACCTAGAGGGGACAGAGACCTGGCAGAAGGTTCTGGGTTGGAAAGTGACAAAGTTACACTGATTTAAGAAGAAGACTGGAGGGAAAAGTGGTTTTTTAAACTCGGAAGAGAAAGTTCTGGCAGGAAAGAAGGAAGGGAGGGACATCTTTGTTGTTATAGCTCAAGAAAACACAATCAGCTGCGAGGAAGCAGAATATAGACAGAACATCCGGTCAAATAGGTCTGGGAATCCCGAACACCATGTCGTTGCTTCAAAGGACACATTTGTATCTGACATATTAAAAGCTCTGAGAAGGTCTGCAGAACAGAAACTTTTTTTTTTATTTTACTCATTTTAGGGCCACACACGTGGCACATGGAGGTTCCCAGTCTAGGGGCTGAATCAAAGCTGCAGCTGCTGACCTACACCCCAGCCACAGCAACATGGGATCCAAGCCGTGGCTGCAACCTACACCACAGCTCATGGCAACACCGGATTCTTTAATCCACTGATCAAGGCCAGGGATCAAACCTGCATCCTCATAGATACTAGTCTGGTTCATTACTGCTGAGCCACAATGGGAACTCCCAAAAACTTTGAACTATATTCATTTTGGCAGTTCCCAAACCTATTTGACTATGATGTTTTAAAAAATATTTATTCATACTTTGCAGGACATTACTATTCTAAGGGACATAGACTAGGATAAACTGGTTAAAGGGATTCCTGTTTCCAGAAGCCTGGAAAACTAAAATCACAGAGAATCCCCGACTCTGGAATCTTCCCCAAGTCACAATTACGGGTCTGGATGGCTTTGACTACCAAGCGGGCTTTTCCTGGGCCCTGGGCTCTGGAATTTTTGCTGTCTGTGGTTCTCCCCATTCAGCAGCGGGCAGTAGAATAAAAAGCCAGTAAGGAATCAGGGCTGCTGCTAAGCGGTGGATGGAAACAGAAGGCTGGGAGCCTGGTTAAGTCAATCTAGTTAACGATGAAATTTCTAGGTCTAGCGGTGCCATCAAAACCCATTCCTTTCTTTTAACAAAAGCAGCTTCTTCCCTGACAAAGCAGACTCTGTAAAACCAAAGCAGGCTGAAGCCTTCAGTCAGGAGAACAGGACAGGGGAATGGAGTCAGAATTCCTGCTGTTCTGGGGGAAGAAGGGGGCTTCAGCCCTACAGCCTCAAGTCCCTGAGGAATCCTGGGTCGTCCTTTTTGCTCAGCGGAGGTGTCTTGGTTTGCCAGGGGTGTGGTAACAAACTACCACAAGCTTAGTGCTCAAAACAACAGAAATGTGATGACTTGAGGTTCTGGAAGCCAGATGCCCGAAGTCGATGCTGGCAGGGCCCTGCTTTCTCTGCAGCTTCCAGGGAAGGAAGAATCCTTCCTGCTGCTTCCCAGCTCCTGTGCCTCCAGCAAGCTCAGCGTCCGTGGCTGGCAGCTCCATCACCTCTGACCCTGTCTCTGCCCTCACGTGGCCTTCTTCCCTCTGGGTGTCCTCCCCTCTTCCTATAAAGACATCAGATGGAGCCTTCCGTCGTGGCTCAGTGGTTAACAAACCCGACTAGATCCATGAGGTTGCAGGTTTGATTCCTGGCCTCGTTCAGGGGGTGAAGGATCTGGCATGACTGTGAGCTGTGGTGTCAGTTGCAGACGCAACTCCGATCTGATGTTGCTGTGGTTGTGGTGTAGGCTGGCAGCTGTAGCTCTGATTCAACCCCTAGCCTGAGGACTTCCATATACTGTAGATGTGGCCCTAAAAAGCAAAAGGAAAAAAAAAAAAAGACACCAGACATTGTTCGATGACTTCTTCTTAAGGTCTTGACTAACTGCTTCTGCAAAGACCCTATTTTCAAATAAGGTTACATTCTGAGGTTCCAGTGGACGTGAATTTGTGCGAATGGGGGAGTGGGGTTGGACACCATTCAAAGTCCTACAGGGCAGCCAGCAATTCTCCCAGGAGGCTCCAGTCCGTGTTCCTGTGACCTCACTCTTGGCTGAGGCCAATGCGCGTGTCCATGGGACGCTCTCTTTCTGGGGTGAGTTGGGTTCCATCAGGGTCTGAAGGCCTGGGAGCTCAGGGGCTGGGCTGTATAGCCCCAAGACTCAGCAGGCATCACTGTTGTCTATGAAAACCCAGAGCTGCTCGCCCATCAGACACAGCAGTTCCATGCATGTCGCCACCAGCGAGCCCGGGCCTGAATGGCTGCTGGCTTGGGGGAAATCGAGTTTGGCTCAAAAACTTGAGTGGGTGGGTCCGGAAGTGATGGAACGTGGATATTTTCCTTCGTCTTTTGGCTCTTTTAATGTCACTGTGTCCTTGAGGTTGTGAGCTGGTTCTGTTTCTGGAAGTGGTTGGAGACGTCATCATTCGCCTTGGGATGGACTCTTTGTTGCTGGACAAAGGGGCTCCGAGGGTCCTGAAGGTCACTGTGGGGGACCCTGTTCCCTCCCCAGAGCCTGAGGCTTGGAAGCAGGTGGTGGGAGACATTAGGGAAGCGCCCACCGTTGGCAGCTACAATTTGTATAAAGTTCCCAGGAAAGGGGAAGCCAATGAGATCACAAGCCTCTCCCTTGGGGTTTGGAGCTAGACGAGCCTTAACGTGGGCAGGAAACGAGGACAGGGCCCCTGAGAAGCCACAGAACAAAAGGGTTGTTTGGATCAGGGACCTTATCTCAAATAAGAACTGACTGGGGGCAAAGCAGCACCCACCACCCAGGTCCTTCCTGGCTTGGCACTCCTGGTGCCTTGGCGGCACCTCAGGGAGCTGGCTGCCTGGGTGTGAATCCGAGCCAGGCGTCCAACTGGATTCACAGACCTATGCATATGAGGGGCCTCTGGAGTCATCCTGCTGTCCCCCAAGCCCACTCTGGTGGTGAGAGCTAAGAGGAAAATGAGGGACAGCCTGGGAGGTAGTGAGCATCCCGTCAGAGGAGGTATGTGAGCAGAGGCTGCTTGGAAGGAATCATGGCAAGGCCGGCTTCCCTCCTCCCGGGGAATAAAATAGAAAGCAAGCTGTGGTGGCCTGAATTATTCAGAAACTGAAAGGGCTAAGGAGTCTCATTATGTGTGTTCTGTTCTCAGGGTTTTCTTTGGTTTTTGTTTTTGTTTTTTTTGCTCCCCATGAAACTTCGAGACCCGGAGGAAATTGATGATCTAAATCCCAGCTTTGTGTATAAGAGACTTAGTTTCTCTCTCAGAAAAGACATTAAATCCTTTTGCTTCAATTGAGGTCAGATGAGTTCAGGGCTCCGAGGCTTGTTCTGGGAAAGAGCCATCTCCTGGCTCAGGGGCCAGCCTCCCGCAAGGTCACCCCTGGTTTCTTGGTGCTGGTTGTCCCAGAAATTCTGTAGTGGTGTCATCGCTCTGTCCCCTTAGAGTGACATCCCATACCCAGCGGGTCCCTGTGTATCTCAGGTGACTGTGCAGGTAGCACTCAGCTCGGATTCCATGGGATGCTCAGAGGGGAGGAAGGGAGGGAGTGGGAAGTGGGAGGAAAGGGGAGCCAAGAGGGGAGAAGGGCTCTCCTGGTCAAATGTGTTGAGCTCTTGCTGGCTGAAACACAGTTAAATAGGATTCTTTATTACAGGACTTCTCAGAGCCTTTAAAGTATTGATTGCATTGCGAGTCTCCACATGTCTTGTTTTCCCAAATGATCTGATCTCCCCACTTTTTTTTTTTCTTTTTCTGGCTGCACCCGTGGCCTGTGGAAGTTCCTGGGCCAGGGATTGAATCTGAGCCACAGCTGTGACCATATTTATGGTGTCCCTACCATGTGCCTGCGAGGACACCAGGCAGAGGCTCTGGGGAGATCTCTGCAAAGGGCTTCTCTCTTCCGGGCTTTACTGAGTTCAATTCAGAAAAGCGCTAGGGCTTTTCATGGGCCTTTGCTCCAGGCTGGGCACAGCACTCCTCGCCTCCTTCCTCCATGGCAAAATGCAGGGCTCCAGGCCAGAGCCAGCAAAGGAGGGCCCTTTCCCTCCCACTCCTCCTCCCCTTCTCCCCTTCCCCCTCCTCCTCCCCTTCCCCCTCCTCCTCCCCTTCTCCTCCCCCCCTTCCGCCTCCCTCCTCCTCCCCCCCTTCCACCTCCCTCCTCCTCCCCCTCCTCTGCCTCCTCCTCCCCTTCCCCCTCCTCCTCCCCTTCTCCCCTTCCCCCTCCTCCTCCCCTTCTCCCCTTCCCCCTCCTCCTCCCCTTCTCCCCTTCCCCCTCCTCCTCCCCTTCTCCCCTTCCCCCTCCTCCTCCCCTTCTCCCCTTCCCCCTCCTCCTCTCCTTCCTCCCCTTCCGCCTCCCTCCTCCTCCCCTCCCTCCTCCTCTCCCTCCTCCGCCTCCTCCCCTTCCCCCTCTTCTCCCTCCCCCTCCTCCCCTCCCTCTCCTCCCCTTCCTCCTCCTCCTCTTCCTCCTTCCCTTCTCCCTCCCTCCTCCACCCCTCCCTCCGCCTCCTCCCCCTACTCCTCCACCTCCTCCCTTCTCAGGCTCCAAGGCTGGCACTCAAACTCCTCCCAGGGCGGGAAAGCTGTTTCAGGGGTCAGGGCAGGGGGCACTCCAGCCTCGGCAGGGTGATGAGACATCGCCCTGGCTGTGGACACAGCCCCAGGCAGTGACTGCCCCAGTGACGGGGAGGGAGGGGCTGCAGGGCAGCAGGGAGGGGAGAAGGCGCCGAGGGTGGAGTCCTTGCCTCTGTTCCCTGGTGTCGGGACCTGGGACCCGGGTCTGAGGCTGGGGCCATGGCTCTCGTGGCAGACAGGTGCGTGTTATGGGGAATCCTTACTGCCCGCTGGGGGAGTGGAACAAGCATCTTGGGTTCTCTCTGCCAGCTCCTTCCTGATGGTTTGTGTCTGGGGCCACTCAGACAGTTGCTGCTCATAAAAAGTGAGACCAGACATGCTGTCCCCATCCTGCCTTCCCTGGTTCCATTCTTGGAGGGGGAGAGGGGGTGTTCCAGGGCTGCACGGAGGCTCATTCATCAGAACAGTGAGGATGTGCCGAACCTTGCCTGGCTCTCTGAGGGGAGAACACGGGGCGAGGTGAATCTTGTGCAAAGCCCAGGGCTGCCTACAGCTTTCCTCCGAGGGGAGAGGCCTCCAGACTGCTGATAACTCTCTCCCCCCACCCCACACAGCACCAGGCCACATGGGAGCCAACATTCGTCACTATTCACCGTGCCAAGTTCTCTGTCCCAAAAGCTTTACCGCTTATCAAAAAAAGCATCCACTGAGCCCATTGTATGGATGAGGAAACTGAGGCGTGGGGATGCTAGACAGCCTGGGCAGGGATCACGCAACCAGCAAATGGCAGGGCTGGGAGTCAGACCTGGGCGGCCCGGGGCCCCCAGTGTGTTACTGCCTCAGGGAGGTGCACCTCTGGGCGCTCAGAGAACTGCTGAGAGGGACAGAGTGGCCAGAACCCCAGTGGCAGGCGACAGCATTCAGAGTTCACCCCGTCAGTGGTCCAGGTTCACATGGCCCTTCCTGGCTGAGGCCTGGGACCTGGGTTGGGCGCCACGGAGAAGCACAGGCAGGATGCTCCTGGGCAGGAGACCTGCGGCAGGGACCAGGGAGCATCTTAGGTGGGGAGAAGTCCTCAGGAAGTTGGTCTCAGGAGCCGCCAGGCCTGTGAGGAGACACCGGCAGCTCTCACAGGGACAACCTCGCCATCCGCTTCTCCGCTGCCCCCTAGGGCCGCTTGTTACGCATCCGTTCTTTTGCTGTTTTTCCTTTTTAGGGCTGCACTTGCAGCACATGGAGGTTCCCAGACTAAGGGTCAAATCGAAGCTGCAGGTGCCAGCCTACTCCACAGCCCTAGGCCACAGCCACAGCAATGCCAGGTCCTTAAGCCCACTGAGTGAGGCCAGGGATCGAACCTGCACCCTCAAGGATACTAGCCGGCTTCTTAACCTGCTGAATCACAACAGGACCTCCTCACCCTCCGTTCATTTATCAAGGGCTTTCTACATGCCAGGCCCTCTGCTGGGCTCTGAGGACTCGGGAAAGCATACACCCTGCCCTCATGGAGCTTACAATCGCGAGAGCAAGCCAGGTGTTCGAGAGAGAAATGAAGCAGGGTCAGGAATAGAGGGGGCGTGGACCCTGTTTGTAGGAGTGGATCAGGGCTGGTCCTTCTCATGAGGTGACATCCGAGCAGAGGTCTAGCCAGGGAAGAGCAAGCCATGTGAATGGCAGGGGAAGAGAGCTCCTGGCAAGGGGCACAGCCAGGGCAAAGGTGCTGAGGCAGGACGGACTAGCACATTCAAGGTCCAACATAGACAGAACTAGGTGGGCAGGGCTGGATCATGCAGGGCTTGCCTTCTAGACAGGCTTGGCAAGGCCTTTGGCTTTTACTCCATGTGGTGGGAGCCACTGGAGAGGTGTGGCCAGGACTGCATTTGGCAAGACTCTTGTGTCTAAAGCATCATTCTGGCTGCTTTGTGAATAGACAGCAGGGCTGACAGAGGAAGCAGGGAGATGGCTAAGGCTGCTTTCCACCTCCAGACCTCAACTTCCTCTCGGGTGCAAGGGGCTGAGTCCCAGCACAGGGTCTGCCAGACCAGCAGGCTCACTGCCCAGCATCCTCTAGCCTGACGGGCCATCGCATGTCATCCTTCTCTCAACCACTCTGGGAGGCGGCCAATACCATCCCCCTTCTACAAATGAGACCCAGGGTCCACTGTCCTGAGCCTACTTTCCTCTTTGCCTCACACCTTGGGCACTGGTGTTCAGAACCATTGCCGAGCAGGTTTGCAGAGGCAAAGAGCAAGACCCAGGGCTCGGCTGACTATTATTGTGTTAGCCAGAGCGTGGCTCCCGCAGGTCCCCTGCAATGAGCAACAGCGTTTCCAAGAGCACGACCTTGGATCGGATTCTTAACACCACTTGCACTGACTTCTGTCGGAGTCTTTCTAGAATAGTAACCTCTAGGACCGCTTTCCAGCTGCTTAACGGGACACCATCTATTTCCCTTGGCCTGTGCTTGGCAAACATCAGCAACTTAAACCAAGCAAGGGCTTGTTCAGTGCAATTCCCAGTCACATGGGTCCAGCGTGGTGGATGCAGTAAATACAGGGGAGGAGTCTTTCCAGATAAGAAAGGCAGTGGGACAGTCGCTTCTCTAGGCTCCCTTTGGGGCTGCCCATCTATCTACCTAGATTCTAGCAGTTCTCAGGAGAAGTGCATTCCTTAAGGCCAGCTCCTTTACTTTTAAAACACCCTTACCTTCCAAATAGACCCCATTAAAAAATGTTGTCTTTTTATTTTATTTATTTTTCTTGGCTGCACTGGCAGCACATGAAAGTTCCCCGGCCAGGAATGGATCTGAGCCACAGCTGTGACCTACTCCACAGCTGCAGCAATGACAGATCCTTAACCCGCTATGCCACAGCAGGAACTCCAAAAATGCTTTACCTCGTAATTGAAAGGTTTCCTTCATTCACATGTTGGGTCAATCACATCAATTATATGCAGGATCCCCAAGAAAGAGGGCCCCATGGCTAGGAGAATATTCTCACTTGTCTGTCATTTCTGCCTTGTGGAATTCTTTTCTCGCAGGGCAATTTCGTGTTCGTGCCTGACAACAGTTCAGTAACGAACTCATTTCAGGAGAATGAAATGCTACGGATGATCAGGACTCACTGAAACCTACGACTGTCCTCAGGCAAGATGAAACCTCCAGGCCACACACAGCCGAGAGAGGAACCGTGTTCACATCAAGGTGAGGTCTATTCTGTTCTGTAGAGAATTTCTGATCAGGTGCATCTGGGAGGGACGTGCAGCTTGTCCTGATGATGCTCTGATGCCTGTTTTAGAAGAACAAGACGTCCTGTGCCCACCTTCAAAGTGATGGAAACACCTATGGCAAGAGTGCAGACAGGCTGACAACACGCCACCCCTGGCAGAACACTTAGCAACAGCACAGGAAAAAGGGAAGAGGGAGCGACAGGAAACGGCAGAGGAAGGGCCTCGTTCCCACACAAGCCCTGCCACCAGCCAGGTGAGCACACCCTTGGGGACTTGCTGCAGGAGGTGCCTGCTGCCCCGAAGTCACTGTCACTCTCTTTTCCAATTCCCGCTGCCTCCTTTGCTAACACACTGATAACACAACGTGCTTAGAGATCTGAGGTGAAAGGGCAAGCTGAGGTCCAGAAAGACGGCCTGTGACAGTCACTCACCCTTGTCTGCTCTTGAATTTGAGTGCTCACCCGAGGGGAGAGGAGCATCGTTCTGGCTTTGAGACAACAAGGACACGGGGCAGGGAGGTCCAGGCCCTGGGAGGAATGGACTTTCAGTTGTGTCTTGATACAGCCTTGCTGTCATCCTAACCAGCTGGTCTGCGACAGATCCCAGGCTCTTGGCCCTCTCTGCTCAGCGTGGCTGTGCCTGGCCTTCTCCTCCAGCCCTGGGATCAGGCAGAGGCTTATTGCCTATTTGCTGGCCTCAAATCCAAAGCACATTTAATTTTCAAAATGCCCGATGCTGGAATTTCTCCATTTTCCCCTCAGCTTACTAAGGCCAGAATTCTTTTCTCCTTTAGCTAGTTGATGGCTGAATTAATAAAATCTATCTTGACACTATAAAGAGAGCTGGGTTCGCCCATGGCCAAAAATTCTATGGAACCTGCCGGGGCGAAGACAGGGCAGGAAGGGGAGCCAGTTACAGGACCCGTGAGTGAATGGATCCAGGGTTTCTTCTAGGACAGTTAGCAAAGCAGGCCTGGGAACAAGCATTCCTGGGACAGGCCCTCCCTCTCCATGGACCTCGGTTTCTGTTCGAGGGGGCAGGCTGGCTGATGTCTAAGGGCAGAGACTACGATTCTACCTAAGAACCATACCTCCTGGGGGCTGCAAGGGTACACACCGCCCTGGTGTCCAGAAGAGAGACAGGAAGGCCACGCCCCCCGCTCTTCTGCGCCTGCCCACCCAGGAACCCAGAGGCAGCCCAGCTGCAGGTGTCTGGTCGTGCTCGGTGCCGCACCCCTGAGTTCCCACATCCCGGCTTCTCCGGATTCAGCAGAGTGGCCTGGATGTTGGAGGGTGGACGGCTGGACCAGCTCCTGAGGCGTCAGCATAGCACACAGCCTCGTGCACAGCAGCTCAGAGAACACGAAGGCCTGGCCGGGATTAACTCCCTTTTTATTTATCATTTCTGTAAGTTAAACACATTTAAATTATCAGCAATAATTTACAAGAGTCACATTTCATATAGTTTGGTCACTGGAAGAACACAAGGACAGAAAATTAAATCACAGAGCCTTCCAAGAGGAGGTTACTGTAATGCACCATAGAAGGAGTTAGAGTCTAAAATATCCAAGACCCCACACACTGGGACAAAGTATAAAGCTTAACGTTTCTCTATGAGCCCATGAGCCTGAAATTACAAAATTTAGCAACTGCCTAACTCAGGAAATCATCGGCTGTGTTTTCCAGGTAAGAAAACAAGGGACGGTCACGGTCAGTCACCCTTCTGCTCACGTGGTTCTCTCTCTCGGTGTGTATGGAGTGGCTGTCTAAGCACGGGCGGGGCACATAATCCAGAACAGGCCTCACAAACTGCTCTGACTACGGATCTAAGTCTACTCGGTGAGAAAAGCAATTCAGTTGCTTGAATTTTAGATTTAAAAAAATTAAAAGTATTTCCAGGGACGCTTAAAGCTCTGTCTCCAAAAGTATAAAATGTTACACACTTACAAAACCTGAAGTGTCCCCATCTTTGTCGGATAAATACAGGTCCCGGAACTGGCTCCATCGGTGTAAACGTCCATATACCGCCGAGCGCGTGTGGTGACACGGCCCCCGGAGGGACGGCAACCTCGTGCATCTGGGCTGCGACCATCCACAGCCAGACCAACACCCCGGCCACCTACACACAAGAACCTGTCACTGTGCAGTCAGTTCTTGCTTGGGGGATTCCAGCTCGTTCAGCAAATCTCTGCCAGCTGCTCCAGCTTTTGAAGCAAAAAGAACGGCTCCCTGTTTAAATCCGAGGTTCTTCAAACTTCGGGCATAATCTGCATATATAGCGGCGATGAGTTTCTGTGAAGCCCAGTTAAGGAAAACAAGGGCAAAGAGAGCTCCTTCCGCAAGGCTCTCATGGGCAGGAGAGAAGGATGCCCAGGAGGGGCTGAGGGCTCCCAGGAGGGCAGCACGGGAGAAGCCCGCACCTCGTCCTGTCCCGGGGAGGGCAACTCCCGGCTGCAAGGGTGCAATGCTTCGATCACTTGCACCAACTGAGCCCAAGGCTTCCCCAGCTACGAGACCCAACTCATATCGCCCCAGCTTCTCCAAGGCTAAGCGCGACTAAGGACCAGAGACGGAAAGGTGACGGAAGGGAAACTCACGTGCATGCCCCATGCCCAGCTGAAAGTCTGAGAGCCTGGCAGTGTGGGGGCAGACTCAGCTCGACTGAGAGATGCTATTTACGAAGAATCTCTGTGCTAAGGCAAGAGCCCCAGAGAGCTGGGTGCTGGGATGGGCACAGCCCTGCTCCACGGTCCTGACATCAAAACGTCTCCTCTGACCTAGTGTCAGCCTCACCCGTGCCGAGATAAGGATATGGAATTCAACTTAATTTTCCGTAAAAAAATATACAGGAAATCAAACCCATGACATGTAGAAATGAGGCCAAGATAACAATTCAAGAAAAAGTGCAGTGAGAACACAGCCTCTGCAAACACAGGGACCTGGGAGCTGGACTCTCAGGCCCACTCTTTTCAAAGAAAAACATGTGACTCAAGTGGCGTGTGGAAGACAGGGAGCGCTGCCGGTCAGAGGAGGACCAGGCACCTGTCTGCACCACGCGTCTCTCTGAGGGGCAGTAGCAGCGGACTTGGGACTGACTCGACCTTAACGATGACTAGGCCCCGCTGGACTCTGGCTCTGGAAAACAGCAGGGCCTTCTTCCTGATCCTTCCTGGTATGTGTTCATTCCAGCGGCAGCCTCCTGTATTTCTCAGACGAGTTCCTCTACCTTCTTCTTTGAGTTCAAACAGGTATTACAGAATCTGGGCTCCTCCTCCTACCTCTCCACCCATCTTAGAGCTGATGCCGGTGCTGCAACAACCTTTCTGATTCTTTCCCTCTGGTTTCTCCCTCTTCCCTGGCTTTGGGGAGTCCGAATGTGGACCTTTCTCGATATAAAATGGTTTCTCCCCAGGTAGCGCAGCCGAGAGGCATTCTAAGACCCGCTCGTGGCACCTGCTTCCCCCTCCGCACGTACATCCCAGCAAAGGATATCAGTGTCCTGGCTGACTTCAATCGCCCCGTACTTGAGACAAGCTTCCACAAACAAGGCCGCTCTGTCGAAGTACCTCATGCTGCTCAACAGAACAAAACACGGGTCAGGCGTTGTGAACAGCATCTGAGGGCAGAACCAGCCCGGGGTGTATCTCTGCACAAAGACTTGTACGCGTTCTCACGTCCTGTGTGTCACACCAGCACCTTTCTCAGATCCAGCTCAGAGGGAAGGAGGGCAGACTTCTCATGTCCCTATATACTTAAATTGTGACATCGCTGAAATACACAGAAACCTACAGAGATAGGACAAGGCTCCATGTACCTACCGTCCAGAGTTAACACGTAATCTCTGGCCATATTTGCCTCAACCTACTGCTCTAGTTTCAAATAAATAACATGTCCTATCGTAAGTGATGGGTATCACAGAGGGGACAACCTGCCACGCTTTCTGTCACCCTTCCTACTGCTTTCTAGACGTCTCCTCAGTTGTTCTACTCAAAGCGGAAGTGTCCCCAAGTCTCTAAAGACCTCGCTGCTGTTCTTTTTAAACAGGTTACCTGTTAGGTTTGACTAGCGTATTGGTAGGAAAATAACACAGTTCCTGGACCAAAAAAAGAATAAACATAGACTGTTTCATCCCCTTTAGGTTCTTTTTTTTTTTTAACCTAAAATGTATGATTTTCTTTTCACTCCAGACATCCACCTGGCAGACCCCAAGACAGCATGAGATGACTGATCACGGGTGAGCCTGACCGGCCGTGGACACCGCACGTACCTGTGAAGCGTCTCAGCCACGCTGGAAAAGCAGCCCAGGGAGAGGAGGACCAGCAGGGCCTTCGACTTTTGGTTCACTTGGGGAGAGCAAAGGTGGTCAACCCACCGCTTCAAAACATCGGCGCACTCTTCAGAATTTAAACGAACCTGAGAAAGAGGCCCAAGTTAAAAACAAAGACACCCTCGCCATGTATATAAGGAAAATGAGAAGTCAATCGAAATGGGATCTTTTCCTACGAAACAAAGGCTAGGCTCTGCGTTATGAGGCACCACCCTGATGCTGCTGCCTCCCTGTGGCCAGAAGTGGTGAAGAGCCTCTGCTTCGGGACCAACGGGCCTGGCACCACCTCTGGGCTGTCCTCCAGGCTCACTCCCAAGCAGGGAGACAAGGCAGCTGCTTTCACTTAATTGCTACCAGTGCAAGTTCCATTTTGCAATAAGAAAAAAAATGTAATTTATACTCAAAGAAAAAGAGCATGAAAGTTGTAAGAAGATACTTGCAAGAGATCCCTGGTGGCCTAGCAGTTAAGAATTTGGCATCATCACTGCTGTGGCATGGGTTTGATCCTGGCAATTTCCACAAGCCACAGGCACAACCAAAAAAGGAAAACAAGAAAGAAAAAAAAGGAAAGAAAGAAAACATTTGCAAAGCAGTTTTGCAGCCAAAAAAAGCTTCCAAATCATGAGTGAGTCAAAAGTTCAAGACTTCAATTCCCATTGTGGCTCAGCAGGTTAAGAACCCACTAGTATCCATGAGGATCTGGGTTCGATCCCTGGCCTCGCTCAGTGGGTTAAGGATCCAGTGTTGCCGTGAGCTATGCTGTATGTAGGTCACAGACAAGGCTTGGATCCTGCACTGCCGTGGCTGTGGCGTCTGCTTCGACCCATGGCCTGGGAACTACCGTATGCCTAAAAAGTTAAAAAAAAAAAAAAAAAAAATTCAAGCCTGAACTTTCTATCCCAAGTGTTCAAGGCACTACGAGGATGACCTACTTTTGCAAGCCAGGCTGCCCGGTTCCACTCGCCGTAGGTCTGCAGGTAGCGGCAGGCATCCGCAGCTTTGTCGATGAGGCATAGCAGCTGGACGCCCTCTGGAAGACAAAACAGCGGCCCTGCCAGTGACACTGCAGCTGTCCCTCTCACGAGTCACTGAAGAGTAAAGTCACCATCTGACTTGATCCTGCACATTTTATACCTGCTGGAGACATGACTGACGTGTATTTTAAAATAAAATATTAAAACAAAGTTTGAGTGTTACCACTCAAGCAACCGGGGCTGGGAGCACAAATACAGTCCAGAAAATACACCAGAAACACCCCCCTCACGCACCGGTTTTCATGACTTAAGGTGCCCAGGTTTGTCCCATTTACGCCTCCAGTCTTGGCAACTATTGACAGTGCTCCTTCTACACTTCAAACATGCTCTGGTTTAGACGACTGAATATACATGGTCGTCTTATAAACTGCTAGCAGTAACCCTTCTATTTCTCTCCAGCTGTATTTACATAAAAGAAACATTCCTTACAAGCAGATTCCTTCCTAGGAAGGGATCCGATTTTCCAGAACAGTGACAAACACATCCATGAAGGCCGTCTTACCTGCCAGCTTCCCATTGGCGATCATATTAGTTGCCACCAGCTTAATGGTGCTCTGCGAGGGGCCTGACGAGGTGACCGTTGTGACCAAACAGGCTTTCAGTGAGTCACAATAATAATGCTGGTTCTCGGCACTTGTTTCCAGTAGCAGCTGCACAGCTCTGTCTGTCTAATGAGAGAAACAGTTCTTCTGACTATGCGACTACGGTCCTCTACCATAACTTTTTAAAATTCATAATCAGGAACACGGAAGTTTTAGCTTAAAGAAGACTTTCATTTTCAAAAATTGCTCACGAACACTGTTTATATACACACAAGCTGAACAAAAAGTACAGCACTGCTTCTTCAGGACAAATGTAAAACCACAGTCTGGTTTAGGCAGGTGCTTACTGAAGCTTTGCACCAGTCAATTCAGAGACATAAAAACAAAACAAGTGAGGCCTCATGTGACATTATGGAAGCCAAAATTACAAGCTGGTTAACCATGTAATTTTGCTTCTCAGAACGTTTGTTAGGCGTATTTTGAAAGAAAGCATAAATTTACACTCACACTTTCAGGGAAATGCTAGAAATGTATGTGTATGTCTGTGTGTGTGTGTGTGTGAGTGTGAGAGAGAGAGAGAGAGCTACAAGCGATGCTGTAAAATACTAATCAACTGGCAACTCTCTGAGACAAAAAAAGTTATAAAAACTGGCAACTCTCTGAGACAAAAAAAAGTTATAAAAACTGACGTACTTGACCCAAGAGAAGTAGCTGGTCTGTACATTTTCTCGTATGATCATAAGTTGACCGTTTCACTTCCTGGAGGTTAACCCTTTCCAGCTGAAATTTCTAGAGTAGGAAAGAAAAAAAAGAGAGAGAGAGAGAAAATTGAGCCTGGATTTTAAGGCTTTTGCATTATTTAAATTTTACTTAAAAGTCAAAACATTACTCTGACTTCTGAGTTATCAGATCATCAACTTCACAGAAATTCAACAATTTAATAAGAATCTGGGAAGAAAAAATGTTGAAATATATCATCTGTGTGCAAGTGTGCCTGCTTACAGAATCTGGCACTTCAGTCGAGCTGGGAGGAAAGTCGCTGTGTGTAATTTTGTCCTCTCGTGGAGGTTAAACAATTACGAAGCTAACTTTATATACACAGAACAGCAAATTCAAGCCAAGTAGATGAAGTACTTGTTAGGTGCAGAAAATTAATAAACTGGGAAAAGTAAAATGAACCAAGTTAAACAATGTTAAGACCAACAAAAATTAAAAGACTGTTAATAATAAAATTTTAGTGTCTATTAAAAAGCCCAGTAAGCATTTATGAGCTTTTCAAGTCCTGAGTCAGGCCTTTTTTATGTGACTGTGCCAAGGGACTCATTTCTATTACGGGGCCTTTACTTCAGAAGCTCCCCAGGTTTAAGATACGTGCAAAGACAGAGCTTTAACGGTTTTAATATATGAAGAGAGTACCTGAAAATAGGCGTTTTCACAGAGGATGTCATAACATATATCGAGCGGGTTGTTCACTCTGTCCCGCGGGGCGGGTGCTCTCGCCGCCGTCGTGCTCGCTGCCCTCTCCTGGGACAAGCTGTGCAGGTAGTGGGCGGCGACCGTCCAGAAGTGCAGCTCCGATTCGTCCCCGTACAGCCTGGCGAGGGTGAAACCGAGCTTCCACTGAGCGCACACAGCAGAGCGGGGCCCGCGTGGGGGCCTGCGGGCTGGGAGCCCAGTGCTGTGGCCTGAAGGACCACGTGGAGGCCGGGGAGCGGGGGAGGCAGCAAGGCCTCCAGCCCTGTTACTGGGTCTCAGACGCCACGGGGCCCCTTCGGAGCCAAACCTCCCTCTGTTCTGTGCCGAGAGCAACACCATGGTTCTGAAGCTGGGCCACTGTTTACCTGGTTTGCCACTAGCATTCCTTTCACTCAGGACTAGTTAAGGAAGAAGCGCCTCTGGTTTAACTGACTAGAGAAGGTGTGGAAATAACAGGCTGTTTACTCTCTGGGGAGTGGAGGGAACCGTCATTTTGTTTTGTTTTTAAAAACAAGGGACGATTCTCCTGTACAGGAAGAATGAGTAGGTTATTATTTCTAAATATAACTTATTTGTAATTTAAGGACATGCCCTTGGTAGGTGATGTTTTAAAAAGCTGTCTGTCTGCAGGAGGGAGTCTGTGCAACAGAGAAGGCCTAGATCTCATGTCTGAAATGCATTTCCCCTCTGGGTAGTAATGCTTTCAAAATTAATTGTGAGCCAAATATAAAGGATGAACTGATATATTTTCTAAGATTTAAAAGAGTTTGGTCTTAACTAACAACCCTCAGTAAGAGAAATGAGTGAACCTGAAATTGCCGGTCTTTTACTCAGAACACTTCAATCAGTCTTACCTTGAGACAAGCAGGCATCTCTGCAAGAGAGTGAATTCTGGATCGAGCAAGAGTTTCTTGATGTCACTGCAGACAGGAACCCAGACAAAGGCAAGACAAAAATTTTGAATCCAGCATAAAGGAGATAAATCAATATACTCTTAAAATGGAAACTTCTAATCAAAGGGTATGTTCAGAACTTAGAAAATAAGTCACTTTGCCATGACCCTGAAACTGCAAAAGTTGATAGGGCTTGGAGTGTATCAAGGCTTGGAGCAGTACCCATTACCCACCACAGCTTAAGGCTGTAATTCTGATTTACCTTCTTGAAGTAACTCAACTCACGTTTTGAAAAATATAAACAGTTGCCTAACCATAGTAACAAGAATGTTGTTGTTGATAAAATGATTTTGCTAATAATCAGGAATAGTTTATACTGCAGAGAAGAGGCATTCAGAATTTATTTTTGAAAATATTCAGAAAATGAAATACTTAAGGAAGAAGGACTAGTGTTTTTATAAATTGATTATTTCCAACATAGCCAAATATATTGATAAATCAGGAAGAAGGGGAGATCAGTCTTTAAATCTATTCTTTTCCATTTAAACATAAATGTTATCTTTGAAATAGAGAAAACAAAATATTATTTTAATTTTGACATCAATGAAATATTCCATTATTGTTAACTTATTAAATATTAAAATATACGTGAAACATTCTCAATTGAAAAAATATGTTTGCTTTGCCAAGAACTCCTTGTGGACCCATCGTTTTCTACTTCCTTGCCAATATTATTCCCAGGACGTATTTTTAAAGGCTCTTGGCTCCAGGGAGCCTATTAATTTCTTAGCCAGAATTGTGCACACACAGCACCTGACACGGAGAGCTCGCTGGAGGAGAGGAAAGCCCTGTGTCCATCCTCTACCACGAGGCTTCGCAGGGGCTGCGGTGGAGCCGGGCTGAGCTACAAGGACGCTCACCCCGCAGCTTCCACTCCGGCCCTGGCACGAGACCAGAGCAGTCCAATACTTCTACAAGACAGAGATTCTAAAGGGAAACAAACCTCTGTGAATAGAATCATCTCCCCGTGGGCCACTCATATTTTCTAAAGCAAAGCTTTTTTTTCAATTTTAAAAAGCCTAAATCATTACACTTTTCCTTTTCATAGTCTTATCTTCTAATAAAATGTAAATTGAGTGCTTACTTAGACAGTGAGTTCAACTGCTCTTGAAGGAGATTCTTTATTTCTTCATTTTCTGGATAATCACTGTACCAAGAAAAGATTTGAAATGAGTTCATTTTCTCTTCATTTAAAAGCATTTATTTCCTCACCGGAAAAAAGGTGAATTAATTTAAAACAAACAAACAAAAAACTTCTTTAGTCCAGGTTAAAAACCTAGTTGTCGACCAAAATATCAACAGTCTACTCAGGAACCTACCCATCCTCTCTAATATCTGCCTTTATCTTATTTAGAAAAAAATAAGAAAGGAGCACAGAAGGTCTCTGGCTTTCAAGAAACCCCAAGATTTATCAGTGAAACCCTAAAAACTATCAGGTTTAGATTCATGTTATTAAGGAACTTAGCAACGACTACAGGAATTTGCTTGCTCTGTTCTGCAAAATGAACATTCATTTCTCCAGGAGAAACTTCTTGGAGAACAAACCACCTCCGCCCATTATTATTTTTTAAGTTCCCCTAATCCACGCCTATCTGTGCATTCCACATGGCAAAAGTCCTGTAACACTTGCGATAGTTTAACGAATAACCACTAATATTCTCTGGAGGTATTTTTGCAATGAGACAGGCTATAAAACATAAAATACCTTTGAAGTAGGCCCCTTCCTGCTGCTTTTAAGAAGATGTGATCTTGTCCCCAAATTCCTCCTGGCCTCATGTGGCCCTCTTCACACTCATTATGCCCCATGTTCGGACTGTTAAGACGACTGCACAGCCCTGAGAGCAGCCTGTGTCCTCACAGCTGCCCGCAGACCCACACTTCCCCCAAGTCCCAGTCTGGAGGCGTGGAAACAAGAGCCACATCTGCCAGAGTCCTTAAGCCTGGAGTACAGGCCACTGCAGGTTTTCATGAGTGTCCTACCATCTTAAATCCGTTAAGAAAGGAAGACAAGGAGTTCCCGTCGTGGTGTAGTGGTTAACGAATCCGACTAGGAACCATGAGGTTTCGGGTTCGATCCCTGCCCTTGCTCAGTGCGTTGCCGTGAGCCGTGGTGCAGGTCGCAGACGTGGCTCGGATCCCAGGTTGCTGTGGCTCTGGCGTAGGCTAGTGGCTACAGCTCCGATTAGACTCCTGGCCTGGGAATCTCCATATGCCACAGGAGCTGCCCAAGAAACAGCAAAAAGACCAAAAAAAAAAAAAAAAAGAAAGGAAGACAAAAATACAAAAAACTTACATGTGAGAAACGTCCAAAGAATATCGTCCGTTCCAGGGCTGATGTAACAAGAAGGCTTTTAAGGCGAGGGAGGCCCTTGGAACGAGGAGATAAGGGCACCACACAGGCTCTGGACAAAAAGCAGAGGGTTTTTGGTGTTTTTTTTTTGCTTTTAATAATTACAATTTTTTACTACTATGAAGCTTCAGCTGTAGATAGTTTACAGAGAAGTCAGCAGAGAACAATGTGTGAATCTGGTGGCAACCGAAAGTCTATTCGCTGTGAGCGCTACTTGAGATACGCGGGCTAAGAGCTGGGGAGGAAGGGAGACTGAAGAGTCTCTGAGGACACGTTGATAGTATTCAAAGGGCATGGACACAGCATCATAGGAAACGTTACTAAACGAGCCTCATGCTCCTGGATTCCTTGTAGATAAGCTGCTAAAAAGAATGTTAAGATTGTTTTATCCTATTGTATGCCCCCGATAATAAGGCAGCAGGAAATAAGAGTTCTCTAACGTAAAAACAGATTCTAGTTTTCTACATTCGTCTAACCTGCCCCTTCACAGCGGGGGGCGGGGGGGGGGCACTGTCACACAAATGTACCTAAGGGAGGAGGAGAGAAAGAAGACCGAACTATTCTAGGAAAATGGACAGATCGAATCAATACATCATGATTTTCTCTACTTGTCACCAAGGAAAACTGAAGAAAATATATTAAGTATTGTATCAATGCATAGGGCCTAAAATAATTTTATTTTTATCCCACATCAGCAAATCCAAAATATATTTCTAATGCCTCAGAAAAGAAACATACCATAGTTTTCCAAGATCGAATCAACACATATCTGACAGCAAACACACACACATCTTTTTCCTAACCCCATATTTACACTATCACCAGTTTTTAGTGCTGTTCTCAGTGTAAAGTTCAATTTGTGGAATATATGCACAATTTTATTGACCTCTCCCCACTACTATTTAAAAATCTTCTCTTCTGGCTGAGATGGTGCCACTAGAGACTGGATAGGAATGATTTTTTTTTCTTTGTTTTCAATATTAGGAAAACTTTAAAAGGAAACTGTAATCTAAAGTCTGGCTGCAGGTTAGATGTTCAAGCACGGTATTAAAAGCGGGTTAACAATGGGCTCTAATTTTGCAGTCAGTTTAATTTAAAAACATGCTACCTTGGCTTTGGAGATTTTTAGACTCAGATTTTAAATTAAAGGTCAGAGAAAAGCTTCTCAAACATTTACATTATATTTGCACACTCCTTCTTACCTAAATTAAAAGAAAAACCATCCCCCAAGTTCCTCAGTGACTTTAGGTTTACAATGAAAATTTACGCTTGTCCTTCCCTGGGAGGAGGTGTCTCCAGGGCAGATGTGGGAATGCAGGGCTCTTATTTCCGTCTCGCCAGTCAGCAGTCACAGTTACAGAGTAAGAAACTGTGGTTCCCAAATACAGTGGCAGTGACAAAAACAGAAGCACCCCAACACAAGTTAAAGGTAGCCCAAGCAACATTTGCAACAACTGCTAGTGCCTCGCAACAGGAAGAAGCAGGTTTTCAAAACGTTACTGTTTCTGAATGCACCAAAGACTGACTTTACCAAGGTACAGACAATTCCCAGAGTGGACACTGTCTATGATGAAACTCAATAAATGACTAAACGAGTCTCTTCTGCGTGGTTTTTACAGATCAGACCACTTAGAGTGTACACAAAGGTGGGCCCGGAGAACCCAAGGCAGGAAGGACCCTGCTTTGCTCCACTTAGATCAGAATATCTTTCTCTGTCTGAAAGTATTTTCCCAGGATGAACACTGCCATTTCATCAGACAAAAACTGATTTTCAAATAGATTGGTGGGTTCATTCACAATCTTCTCATTCTTTTGTTAAAGTCACATGGGAGTTATTTTTACTAAAATGTTTTTCATTCTGGTAAAAAAAATTCTCAAAACAACCATACAAAAAAGGGTAAGGTAACACAATCATCTAATTTTGTTTTGACTGGCCCTTTAACAAGTCACAAGATAGGCATCAAAATGCATCATTCTCAGAACACTTTCCAAATGACTTCTCTAGGATATATATGGTTGTGAAAGACAGAAGGCTCACTGTTAAAAAGCCAGTAGCACTTTATCACCAGGTTCATGTTCTCTGCTGAGTTCTCCTAAAAATGTCCGAAGAAGACATTTTTATAAACGTCAACAGTGATCTCTGACAAAGCTTTCAAGAAGGTCAAGGAAGGAGCACTCAGTAAAGCAGAGCTGGGAACGACTGCCGTCTGCAGTTACAAAGAGTCCAGCAGCTCAGCAGTAAAAACACTGAGGCTTTAAGTTAATACATTTTCTTCAACTCAGATTCCCAGACAGCAAGACTGAAAGGAAAGAGAAGCAGCTCCTCCCTGGAACTCCATACCGGTTAACTCCTGTTCATCCATTCTAAAACACGTGGATTTCATGGACATCTCCAGGACTCTGATACACCCATCATCTGAGGCCAGGATCACTTTGTCTGACGTGCACCAGTCCACGTCCAATATCCGAAAGGTGACATTTCTTCCACTTCTTAAACTGCTCACCATCTGAACCTGCAAGAGTGAATGTGACTGTCAGTTTCATAAAGAAAAGGAAGATGATTATCACTCCAGATTAAACAGCCAATGGAAGACAGTGGCTGTGGCCAAGCCCAGATCATGTTTTTTATATTTTATTTTATTTTATCTTATTTATTTTTGGCCTTTTTAGTGTGTCTTAGGGACACACTAAGGCATATGGAAGTTCCCAGGCTAGCTGGCTCACATTTAAAACTGAACAGTCTTTGCCAATCTAGCTTCCACAGGTAGACTGCATTTTAAAGGTCCCAAAGATAGTGATAACATTAAAAATTTGTTGAGCGGTCACCTTGAGAGCAGAAATACCGTAAAAGAAAAATTCTAAAGGAAGAAGACTGTTTTAAGAAGCTCAACAAGGAGTTCTCTTGTGGCTCAGTGGGTTAAGGATCCAGCATAGTCACGACAGCAGCTTGGGTTGCTGCTGTGGCACGGATTCAATCCCTGGCCAGGAATTTGCACAAACTACAGGTGCAGCAAAAAAGAAAAAAAAAAAGAAAAAAGAAAAAAGGAAAAAAAAAAAAAGAGGAGGAAGCTTGACAAATCCATTATACAGTTGTCATTTCTCAATCAGAAGGAAGGAAAAAACACACGGTTCCTGTGACCCGCCGCTTCACATGCAGTGCACTCCCCACGTGGGGCTGGGCCTACCTCTTTAGTATCCCACACTTCAGCTCCATCATTGTACATTGCTATTAATTTTTGGTTTCCTTTACCAGGGGCAAAACGAATCTTCCTCACCCAACTTCGGTGTGTAGGTATTCCTCTGAGGACAAACAGAAACAAAAATACCAGTATGAAGCAGAGCAGTATTTCGTCACTGAGAAATATGCCCAATGTCTCTATTTCTACATTTTTTTGTTTTGTTTTTTTTAGGGCTGCACCCTTGGCATATGGAGGTTCCCAGGCTAGGGGTTGAATTGGAGCTATAGCTGCCAGCCTACGCCACAGCCACAGCAATGCCAGATCTGAACCGTGTTTGTGAACCTATACCAAGTTTATGGCAACGCTGGATCCTCAACCCACTGAGTGAGGCCAGGGATCGAACCTGTGTCCTCATGGATGCTAGTCAGATTCATTTCTGCTGAGCCGCAGCGCGAACTCCTCTATTCCTGTTTTTGATGAGGTCTAGTGACATGATGGGACAATCACGCTACTTCCTGGGACAAGGGCCACATATGACAGAAAAGGTCTACTCTTTAACAACAGCTGGAATAATGTCCCAGCACTTCTGCATGGGCCACCTGCGGGTGAAGGTCTTCTATGAATGACCCAAAGTTTGGCTCAAGGCCCTTCCTCCCCAGTTCAGTGACAGGAAATCCAACAGTCCAAGACACACATGACTGTATTTAGTGACTCCACTTATTAAGAAGTCATAAGTCTCCAATGGAATCACATCGAAAGGTTTTTGTTTTTGTTTTTTAAAACAAATAACACGACTGCATTCTTGACTCATACCTGGATACTCTGCCTTTCAAATCCCAAAAATTTAAATTTCCGTCCATATCTCCAAGAACTAAAGTATCACCTTTCCAAGCGATGCAGGTAATACTACCCATACTTCCCTAGAAAACAGCAACAAAGCATCAATTTCACCACCTATAAGCGGTCATAACAGAAATATTTTTATTTAATAACTGTGATGAAATAAGATATTTTAATAAAAATTATAAATCGGTTTTGCTTCAGTATGAACACCATCAAACACTAACAGTTCAGACACTAAAAAAGCTATCTGTTATTTTGATCTCAACAAGAAAAAGTAGAAGATTTCAATTGATAGATATTGCTATCTGAACCAGATTTACAGAGAAGCAATGTTTGATAAGAAGAACTACTTTAGAGAAAAGAAAATTGAAAGAGTAGGAAAGGACATTCTTTGAAAAGAGCGCTTGTCTCTAAGTTATTCCTCACTGCAAAAGGATAAATAAGTCTATTCTGGGAGAAACTCAAAGCTGTTTCATAACTAATTGTTCAGCAACTTTCCTATTGAAAAAGAGGATCTATCACAACGTAGTATACCTGAAACTAACATGATATTGCACATCAACTATACTTCAATTAAAAAAGGGGGGATTCATAGCTTCACTGATACCTTCTAGAATAACGAAGATGAAGAGATACTGTATATTGAAGGCATCTGCAAAATTTGCATTCACAGAAGCCTCTGCAGAGAAGTCACACAGGAAACAAATATAAGAATGAAACACTACTGTAATAAATCAAAGTGGGAAAAAAGGAGCTTGCAGATCTAACACATGCACAGAGATGGTGTGACAGACAGCTTAGGAGCCTGGGCTCTGGGTCACATGACTGGGCTTGACTCTGAGCTTTATCATTTAATTTGCTATAGATTTGGGGCATGTTTACTTGGTCTGTGTCTAGGATTTATCATCAATAAAGTAGGGTAAGCTCATAAAACTTGAGGAGTTCCTATTAGTGTTAGTACGTTTCTACAGGAAAAGGCTTTAAGACACACCTGCCACACTGTAAACAGTCAATACGTGTTAGCTATTAAATAATATTGTTCAATTACTTTTCAGCTTATTCTCTACTTAAAAAAAAATCTTGTTTCTTCATTTACAGAACAATTTGAAAGTTCAAGTTTAGTTCTCATGGTATTGACACTAAGAGGTAAGAAAGTGCCAGGGGCTTGCCAAACTGGCTATTAACATACTTGCACACACACTAAATGCTGCATAAATCCTACTGGCAGTCAAGAAACAAAATCAAAAACTGGATTAAAAATGAGTATTTTGGGAGTTTCCGTTGTGGCACAGAGGAAATGAATCCCGACTAGGTTGTGGGTTCGATCCCTGGCCTCACTCAGTGGGTTCACGATCCAGCGTTGCCATGAGCTGTGGTGTAGGTCGCAGACATGGCTCAGATCTGGCATTGCTGTGGCTCTGGCATAGGCTGGTAGCAACAGCTCCGATTAGACCCCTAGCCTGGGATCCTCCATATGCCACTGGTGCGGCCCTAAAAGGACAAGAGACTAAAAGAAAAAAAAAAAAGTATTTTAATGACTTCAATTAGTAAAAAAAGCTTAGAAAGCTATGTTCATAGAATTCTGTATAGTATAAAGCAACACTCCACAATCTTATTCCTATTCTCCTGACCATATTAACAGAATGTTTAAGAATTTTCCTTTAAATTTACTTTTTCAGTCTTGAAAAGTCTGTTTACATTCTATAATCTTTCTAACTTCCCAAAATTAGAATATTAAAATTTAAATTAGCCCATAAATTAGTGTTACCAGCTTCCAAGTAACGTAATAACACATCATACAACTAAACAATCCAGACTTTTCCACCTAAGAGTTTGTTGATGGGATATAAGCCATATGGAGAGAGCTACGTGCTTTCAGAGGATGTGGCACAAACTCCCTTTGTGCCTCCCAATAATCCCAAGAGAACCAATGTAAGATTTAAAACTCAGCGGAGTATTATTAGTTGACATTGATATGTTGCCCTCATGTAAAACATGATATTCAAAAGATCAGAAGGAAGGCTGGCAACAAAGCAGAGCTCATCATTCTTGCCGACGGTTCCAATTTTCTGAATAAAGGCAGTCAGCCCACTATACACGCTCTATGAGAACATAATTTAAAACATATCAAGTGTTTTTCTTTTTATTATTTTTGTGCACTCTACAATTCTGGGGCCAAAACTCAGAGGGAACATTTCAACTGAAAACAAATGTTAATGCTTCACATTTGGGAGAAGGATAAAATAAACAAAGCCTCTGTCTAAATTCTACATATTAGTCACTCAGAAGTATTTTGATTACTGATAATTAAAATAGTGAACCCAAACCAATTTCTCATGTATCATACAGTAGATGCTAACTTCTCTTTCCCTAAAAACAATCTGCTCTAAAGATGAACTAACTTCAATGGAGGCTCTCTCCTTACTAGGCTGGTCACCCCTAAGGAAGCTGCTTCTAGCTGTGGAGCAAAGGATCTGGCAGGCAGAACAGAGACTTGCTAACATCTTGACTTCACCTCTCTACAGAAAGAGGTAGAAAATCTTAAAGCTGAGTGGCCCAATTATCATACTAAAAGAAGCACTTACAAAAAGGAAAAGTCATGTGTCTGTTCAAAAGTTTTCAACTGTTTTTAGGGTGGGGAGAAAGAGAACCTCAAAAATTATTCATGGTTTTTTCACTCTAATCTCAAATGTGACATGATCCGAAACATACACTGAGCTGTTTGCAAGTGGCACCGGGGGATTCAGATGGGACCTCCTCTGAGGTCTAAGGAAGGCGCTCTGAATATGACTAAGCGAGCAAACTGGTTTTCCAAAGGACAGCTCACTACCCTGCGATTCTTATGTCCACACTCTTTAACATACTTAAAGTTAGGTTACTTTTTCTATGTAACTACCAAATATCCATCTTCCACATTTGCGTTGTTTTCAACCTTTTAAACTAGTAAAAAATATTAGAGTTCAAAATAGACACTACTTACAGTTCCCATAGTGGCTCAGCAGTAAAGAACCTAACTAGGACCCATGAGGATGTGGGTTCAATCTCTGGCCTTGCTCAGTGGGTTAAAGATCCGGCGTTGCCGTGAGCTGTGGTGTAGGTCACAGACACATCTCGGATCTGGCATTGCTGTGGCTGTGGCGCAGGCTGGCGGCTACAGCTCCAAATGGACCCCTAGCCTGGGAACCTCCATATGCTGAGGGTGTGGCCCTAGGAAAAAAAAAGACAAAAAACAAACAAACAAAAAAAAAACCAGACACTACTAAGTTTCAGATATGACTTACTCTACATAACAGTAAAAATGAAATTACAATTTGACGAGAACTTTCCCATGTTAGTTTCTCTTTTTAGTAATGAACGTTGTCTGGGTGCCTACGATTCTTCTAAAGTTGTGAATAAGGGATAGATGTGGTATCTCGCCCCTACAAGGCCCCCGATTTGGTATTTGCCTTTGGTATCAAAGCCTCGGGGTAGTCACCTCCCCCAGAGAACAGGGCTGGCCAGGGAACCAAGAGCACACTGTGGAAATGTGACTTCCACTGGGCTTTCTTTGTGCTCTTAGATCACTTCCCGGAGCTCTGGAGGAAGCGAGCTGCCCCATCTGAGGACACTCACAAAACCCTGCGGAGAAGTGCACTGAGGAAGAAGCGAGGCCTCTCACAACAGCCAGGGTTTGCTGGCAACAGCCGTGTGAGTGAGCCATCTGGGAGGTGGGGCCTCCCGCCCCCACCAACATCCTCACTGCCCCCTCTCAAGACTCGGAGCCACCTGCAAAATACAGGGGTTGGATCTAACCAAAACATTCCATTTTTATATTTTTTACTTTTATTTATTTATTTATTTTTGTCTTTTCAGGGCCGTTCCCACAGCACGTGGAGGTTCCCAGGCTAGGGGTCCAATCAGAGCTGCCAGCCTACACCAGAGCCATGGCAACGCGGGATCCGAGCCGCGTCTGCGACCCACACCACAGCTCATGGCAACGCCGGATCCTTAACCCACTAAGCAAGGCCAGGGACCAAACCCGCAACCTCATGGTTCCTAGTCGGATTCGTTAACCACTGAGCCACGACGGGAACATTCCATTTTTAGATGGCACTTTACATACATATATTTAGAACATACATAGAGAACATCTCCAGCCTACACTAAGGGTTATAGTAGTATTAATTAAAAAAACATTTTCCTTAAAACAACCTGTGAGATAAACGCTGACATAAATTATTAAATACAAAAAACCTTCGTTAGAGAACTCCACAAGGCCATGGGAGGGTATATACGTTAGTAAATATTAGTAACACCTTTACACCTACAACTTGCTTACTATCACCACAAAGTAATACTAGATTTCAAGTCAAACCTTTCGGGCTAATGCTTGAAATGGAAAAAGGAGAGGCTGGAGTCAGAGACAGAGAGCCGGGTTTAAAACTTTGCTCTGCCACATCACGAGGCTGGGGAAGTGGGGAAAGGTACCTATCTCCCTCAGTCTTGTCATAGCTAAAATGGAAATAATTCCTTATGGATTATCAGGGGATAAAAATGAATAGCACATGGTAAGTATTTAATCAAAACAGTTACCATGCTCTCGTCTAGCAGCACGAAGCAAGTTTAATCAATGATAATATCCCCTCAGTAAAGTTTATTTACATTCGACTTTTCTGAAATAGCTTTTCAACTTAACCATGGCTTCGCTGGATACAGAAGCAGTAAGATCTCGGAAAAAAGATCGTAATGCAGCCTTCACCACAGGTTAGACTCACATCTGGTGGAATCCGAGCACTGTCCTTCACTGAGTTTCCTTCAACAGTGAGATGATAAACTTGGCCATCATTATCAGTAAACACAAAATGCTCCCGGGCAGAGATGTTCTGACTGAGTTCAGATTTACTTTCTGCCTCCTGCAACAAGCTTTGGGATAGAGAAAAACAAGATAAAGATATTTCTTTTCCCTAGAGTGACAGAATTAATTACCTCGCCTCAAATATAGATGCATTAACAGGAGGACAAAACCATTACACACACAAAAAAAGGCTGAGACTAATCTTTGCCTGGCGATAATAGGCAGCAGGAAAACAGCTCCTTGGACCATGAGAGAAGGTGTACCCCATACAGAAGAACACAGTGACCTAGACTTTACACGAGAAAAAAAGCCTCTGTACTGTTTCTGCGCAGAAGGTTCCTCAGAGGAACAGAGGTCTTACCTCTACCTATCGCTCCCTCCGAAGTTCTCTATTTGTAAATTTGGTGGGGATGGGATGGCATATAAATTAGAGCTTAACACCTTTTCTCTGGTGAACATAAATGACAGTATGATCCACCTGGATGTCCGTGCTACACTCATCTGCATCTCAGCAGGTGATGTCTCCGGAAGAGAAGGGCACTGAGCATGCCCAGTCACTGAAGGGTGCTGACGTGCGGACATCACAGCCCCTGCTGTTGCTGCACCCTGCACCAAGCAGTGCAGTAACAGAACCGACTCCTCAGTGACAGGGGTAGGTACTAACACTTCAAATAAAGCACACGAGAGATGCCTCGGGATGCCAACGGTCAAGTTCCCAACTGTGACTTGGATATCACCCTGGGGGACCCAGGGCACCTGATCACAGATGACTCAACGACACTCAGCTCTGTATCTGACACCACGGTCTGGCGGGCCATGGCCTCTCGGGTAGCCAGCTGCTTCTTTCTCAGGCTCTTCAAGTTGTGAGACGGTGACCACTCCTGTGAAGCAAAGACAGATACACCCATGAGGGCTGTTTCTTTGTCAAATATTCCTTCCCCAAGAGCTGGGCGTACTCGCCCCTGCCCCGCATCACGTATTAGTGCTACACATGAATCCCCGGTTTGTTTTAGGTTTTACTTTTTAAAGAAAGACTGACAGTGCATTTTTATTAGAGCTTATGACAGAAGATTTTAATAATCTACCTCTATCTCCTTCTACCTCTAATCTTCAATTAGAGATTAAGGTAAAAACTCCAAAAGGTTTAAACTTTCGAGGCTCTCGGTTTTTAACAAAATGAAAATAATACATTTAATTATGGTACCTGCTATCCTTACCTCTCCCCTCCCGCCTCCCCTTAGGTGCACAGCAGTGATCTGTTAAGTCCACCCTCCATCGCGGCCCAGCAGTGATCTGTTAAGTCCACCCCAAACCTCTCCTTTTATTTATTTCTTCCTGCTGATTCTAGCGGATTTAATCTAATATCCTCTCCCATGTATAAATTCCTGACATGGGGGTATTTTACACGTATGGATTCGTGATGTACACAAAGAGTACTGTGTTATGTACCTCAACTTGTTTCTAACTCTTTTAACTCAGCCAAGGTATTGAAGCCCCACCTCTGTTATTTCTGAATGTTACATAACACTCCATGGGTGTACCCGCCAATTTTCAGTCTGTTCTCCCAGCAGAGAACACCAGATTGCCTCCTTACTCCCACCAGAACAAAAAACACTGCAGTCAATACTCTCACAAAAGTTCTTAGGTGACCAGAGGCCGACCGGCTGGAGCACAGAGGATGTCTGCGTTTGCTCAAGCACAGCTTACTCTGCACAGTGGCTTTCACTGGTCTACATTCCCACCAGCAGTGCATTAAGGATTCCTACAGCCCATACGATACCCCCAGGGGATGCTGTCTGGTTCTCCAATTTGTTAGCCTGAAAGGTGTATCGGGGCTCTTTCACTCCACACCTCTCAAAACTGATGAGTCTGAATATTTGTTCACAAGCCTGCTGGCCTTTTAGGTTTCTCTGCCGTTCATGTTCATTAACTGCTCATCCTTCCACTGGGGCTCCTGGGGCTTCACTGCAGGAGTTCCCACACAGCTAATCCCTTAGATGGATTAGTTAGTCCTCTGTCCGTTTTAAATGCTGGAAAATTTCTTCTTTCCACTTACCTTCTATATTTAACATTGGTATTCTCCATGGGATAGAAGGCGTCAATCCTGATACATTCGAACTCATCACTGGTTTGTTTGCCTTTTGGTTTGAGCTTCTGATAGCCTCTTCTGCCCCCAGGATACAAAACTATTCTTCTATATTTGACTATATTAGTTTTATAGCCTTACCTTTTTTTACATTTATATCTTGAACACAGACCTATGCAGAGACCTAGGAGTTTTCTCCATAGAGTGAGATGGTTTTCCCAATGCGTCTACTAAACAGTGTGCCCTCCCCTTGTAGTTTCATACTCTTTTACTGTATATTAAGCTCCTAAATATCCGTTGGTCTGTTAATGAGCTCTTTGTTATATGTTGATCCATTTCCTTTTCTCAGGCCAACATGGCGTTGTTTTTATTTCTGTGGTTTTATAACAGCTACTGCACAGGGTAGGACAGGTCCTACCCCCATCCATCCCTCCTACATTACTCCTCTCTTTTGCAAGGTTGACGTAGCTATTATGACCTTTATTTTTTCATAAATACCTTAGAATATGTTTATCATGTTCTTCAAAATATCTAAATAAAATTTTAATTGGAATTGCACTAATCAAATACTAGCTTAACCTATCTAAGAAAATAAGAGGTATCTCCATTTAGTTAGATTCGCCTTCTCTCAACACACATTTTTGACAAGAAAATACGTAGCAGTAATGATTTCAATTCCAGCGAAAGAAAAACATTTACCACATATATACGTACCGAGACTAAATAAACTGTTGAGTACTTAAACTTGTAACTTACCAAAGCAGTTATCGCAGGGAAGTTTTTGGACATTTCTCGAAGAATGGTACAAGTCCTAACATCCCATAACTCCAGGGGTTTGTCTTTGAATACAACTGCCAGATACTGCCTAAAATAAAATTACTAAATAAGCCTTTTTTTTTTGTGAAATTTTCACCATGAGTGGTACAAATAAAGTTTAGCTAATCAGAAAATTCAAGATGACAGATTCTGAACAAAGAGACTTTAGGCTAGTCTTTACTCCTCATGCTTAACAAACCTAAGACGGGAAAGCTCTGAGAGGACCTGTGAAAGCCACAGAGTCATAATCTGGCAAGAAGCCCAGCTCAGAATAGAGGATAAGAAAAGGCAGGAGTTCACGTCCTGGTGCCCTGTCTTACAATAATCCTCCTAAGGCTCAATTTTCTCATACATGACATGGAAATGCTACTACCTACCTCAATGGGTTGACTGGTATGTAGGGTATAGTAAAAATTAAATGAAAAAGTACATAAGTTTCCATCCTGCTGACAGTGAAGAAATGTGACAGAGCAGGAAGACCCCTGTAGCTCAGTGCCCCAAAGGACTGAGGTTCTCCTACCTGATAATTATGGGACCTCAGACAAACCACGTAAACTTTCTGAGTTTTATTCTACTTATCTTTAAAATAGCATTAATAACACCTGTCTTACGTACCTCCCTAAACACTATAAGAATAATAAAAAAAAAAGGGACAGACACATGAAAGAATTTTATAAACCTGATGGATTACACAGATGTAATATATTACATTTTATTATACCTAATATAAACACTTGTAAAGGCATGCATGTAAATAACTAATGTAAGACAGAATCTGGTAAACACTATAAAGACTCACTATCAAAGTTGAAATTAATTTTGACAATAGGGAGATGGCATTCCAGGCAGGGTTACAAGTGTGATAAATGGCAAAAGACAGGAAAGGACACAGGGTGTTTGGGGGAACATGCCGCCTGAAATGCAGAGGAATGAGAGCAACCCTCATGAGACAGAAGACGAAATGTGACTTTTGGATCACATTATAAAAGACGTAAAACACCCTACAATGCAATGCCAGGGTGTGTAGAGATTCACTGTGCAGAGAACAGTGGACTGAGCCGTGAAGCAGCGGTGATAAAGTGAGCAGTTGTTTCAGATGTATTGATTTGGTAGAGTGTAAGTCTTGTGCAGAGTCAAGACTGACTGGAAAGAGAAGTGACTGGAGTCCAGACGGCTGGAGCAATCCTCAAGCTTTTTAGTCCCAGGACTCCTTCCCAATTTAAAAAAATATTGAGGGAATTCCTATCGTGGTGCAGGGGAAATGAAACTGACTAGGAACCATGAGGTTGCGGGTTCGATTCCGGGGGCTTCACTCAGTGGGTTAGGGATGTGGCGTTGCTGTGGGCTGTGGTGTAGGTCACAGACGGGGCTCAGATCCTGCACTGCTGTGGCTGTGGTGTAGGCCGGCAGCTGTGGCTCTGATTCAACCCCTAGCTTGGGAACCTCCGTATGCCATGGGTATGGCCCTAAAAAAAAGGCAAAAAAAGCAAAAGCAAAAAAAAAAAAAAAAAAAAAAAAAAAATTATCTCCCCCAAAGAACTTTTGTTTAAGTGGGCTATAGCAATTGGTATTTTGCATATAGGAAATTAAATCTAATAAAATTAAAACTTCTATTAATTCACTTAAAATTAAAAAAAATAGAAAATACCAAGACGGTAGATGAAAACATAAGTCATGTTGATAATTACATTAAAAATGAAAAATTTAAACACTACAAAAGCAGAAACTGTCAGATCAAATGGTAAAATAAGCCCCATGTATATGCTGTCTGTAAGATATCTTTAGAGACTACAAATAAAAGGAAGGAAAAAGATACGCCATGCTAACACTAATCAAAAGAAAGCTAGACGGCAACACTAATCAGACAGATCAGAGTTACTTCTGAAAAAAGAATGTTACCAAAGACAAAGGGGCTATTTCACAATGATCATCAAAAGGATAAGCTGAGCATGGTACGCAATGAAACAGAAGATAAAAAACCAAAGAGAAAAATCAAAGACACCACAGGAGTTTCTTTGAAAAAGTTGATAAAACTGATTGACATAATTTACTGATATCAAGAATAAGACTTTATTCAGATCACACAGACATTAAAAGAATAAGAGAATTATGGTGAACAAATTTATATCGATAAATTCAACATCAATGAAATGAACAGATTACACGAAAGACACAACTATCAGAACTCACTGAGAGAAACACATACAACCTGAGTAGTTCTGTATCTATGAAAGAATTTGAATTTGTACTTAAAACTTTTCCACACAAAAAACCCTAGGCCTAGATGGGTTCCCTGATGAATTCCTCCTATTTAAGGAAGAAATAATATCAATTCTACACAAATTCACCCAGAAAAAGGAAGAGGAAGGAATATTTCACAACCCATTTTACAAGATCATCAGCCTGATTCCAAAACCAAACCAGGATATTACACAAAGACTAGGTTGATATCCTTCACGAACACAGATGCAAAAAGTCCCTAATAAAACATTAGCAAACCAAACCCAACAATGCATCAAACTCAATAACAAAAGAACAATCTGATTAAAAACTGGGCAGAGGCGTTCCCATTGTGGCACGGCAGAAATGAATCAACTAGGAACCATAGCGTTGCGGGTTAGATCTCTGGCCTCGCTCAGTAGGTTAAGGATCTGGCATTGCCGTGAGCTGTGGTATAGGTTGCAGATGGGGCTCGGATCCTACATTGCTATGGCTCTGGATCCTGCGTTGCTGTAGGCCAGCAGCTATAGCTCCAATTGGTCCCCTTGCCTGGGAACCTCCATATGCCACAGGTGCAGCCCTAAAAAGCAAAAAAAATAAATAAATAAATAAAAATGGGGAGTTCCCATTATGGCTCAGTGGTTAACAAACCCAACTAGAATCCATGAGGATTTGGGTTTGATCCCTGGCCTTGCTCAGTGCGTTAAGGATCCGGCTTTGCCATGACCTGTGGTGTAGGTCAGACACAGCTCGGATCTGGTTTTGCTGTGGCTGTGGCGTAGGCCAGTGGCTGCAGCTCCGATTAGACTCCTAGCCTGAGAACGTCCATATGCCGAGGGTGCGACCCTAGAAAGACTAAAACAAAATAAAATAATATAAAATAAAATAAAATAAACAAAAAAATAAAGATTAAAAAATTAAAAAACAAAATGGGCAGAGGAGGGGACCAGACATCTTTCCAAAGACACAGACGGCCAACATGAAAGGGTGTTCAAGATCACTGATTTCTTGGAAATGCAAATCAAAATCACAATGCAGTATCATCTCACACTTGGCAGATGGGCTATTATCAAAAAGATAAGAAATAAGTGTTGGCGAGGCTATGAAGAAAAGGGAACCCTCATACACTGTTTTAAAACTATTTTCTTTGTTTTTTGGATTAGTTTTCACTCAGTCTCCATGGTTAGTGATCCTGCTTTACATGTGTTTTCCCTTGAAACAAAAACTCAGAAACTTATAGAAACTAGTTCTAAATCATAGATAAGGAAAATAAATTCTTTCACTCAATAAACCCATACTAAGGTAGAAGCCGAAATATGAATTTCATCACATCACATGAAATAAATTTGTATTAAAGCAAAAAAAAAAAAAAAAAGAATTTCAACAGAGAGCAAATAACATTTCTTTTAGTGAGTGACAGGTATTTACCAATACAGCTATGATGGAACAAAATGGAACCACTGATTTTACCAATCTAATGTAAAGATTCAGTCAAGAGTTACCTCGTCTTTTTATAAGTTGAGAATTAAAAGCAATAACAACTTAATTTTATGATTAAAATACTCTTTGATATGTCTGCATGTCACCATTTGCTATCACTAAGAAATTCTTTCATTCTCATTTACTTAAAGATAAAAAAAAAACCTTGAGATTCTTTTGGGATAACACCGTATTTTATTTATTAGGTTGACACTTACTTCAAATGAGATACTTTAATCATTTCGATGGGCGATTCATCATTACCTCGTTCACCACGAAAAGCAATGCTCCTGCCTGTAGTTGCAAACATTAAAAAAAAAAAAAATGTAAAAATAGTACATAAAACAAGAACCAAAAACCTTTATCAAGTAATTTGATCAGTGCTACCCTCTATTCTCCTGTTCAGTTTCTAATAATCTAAATACAAAAATATTCTCTCAAAAGAATAAAGATCAATAATATATTACATTCGAACATCTACTTTGTAAAAAGATTTTTTTTTTTTTCTTTTTCTTTTTAAGGCTGCACCCGTGGCACATGGAGGTTCCGAGGCTAGGGGTCCAATTGGAGCTGTAGCCACTGGCCTGAGCCACAGACACAGCAACTCAGGATCCAGCCACGTCGTCTTCGACCTACGCCCCAGCTCATGGCAATCCTGGATTCTTAACCCACTGAGCGAGGCCAGGGATCAAACCTGCGTCCTCCTGGATGCCGGTCAGGTTCGTCAACCACTGAACCACAATAGGAACTATGATATTTTCATTTTTTATAGAATTTCTTAAAGTCCTGTGGTTTCTTTCAAATAATTTAATTTTAGAAATTCAGAATTCAATTTCTAAAGTTTTAATGCATCTACGGTAAAGCAATTGTCTACCATAAAAACTACTAGCACGAAGTAATAAGAGGAGTTCCTGCTGTGGCGCAATGGGTTAAGAATCCAACTGCAGCTGCTCAGGTTGCTACAGAGGCGTGGGTTCAATACCTGGACCAGCACAGTGGGTTAAAGGATCCAGTGTTGCCACAGCTGTTACCTATGTAGCTTCAGCTGGGATTCAATCTCTGGCCTGGGAACTTCCATATGCTGTGGGTGTTGCCACAAAAACAAAAAACAAAAAACAAACCCAAAGTAATATAAACATTCCCATGTTTCCCAATACTCACCAGTGGGGCAAACACTCTTTGAACAAGTATTTACGATTTCCTGTCCCATGTGTAAAATACTCAGCTATGATATTTTAATATGTTCCTATCAAAAGGTCTCTATAAACTAAAATTGGGTAATGTTAAGAATTAGTTAATGGTCAAGAAGATTAAATGGTTCTCTATAAAAAAATGCACATTCTACCTCATATTCGAACAAATGCATTTTAGTATTTTCCCCTATATTTTTATTTACATTAAACAAAAGCAAGAACACACTTGATGCAAGGACAAAAGGATGCCTGCGTGGCTCCTTGCTCTTCAGTGCCATCAAAGAGAATCACTACTGTAATTCACCAAACACCCCACACCCCCTCCTGCTCGGCTGGTCTGCTGCCCTCCTTAGAAGACAAGGTTACAAAGGTCTAGCATCCGTGAGCTCAAATGTCCCCTAAGGGAGGTCAGTGACTATTGCTTAGAAATTTGCTCCTCAGAAGTCAATCTGTGAAGGAGAGATTTTAAGGTATCAAACCCGAGCCGTTAAACAAATGAACGGACTCGTTAGTGAACGACACTACAGAACCGCATTTCATCTCTGGGCTACATAACTAGGTGACCAGTGCCAGTCTGTTGGCAAATCAGGAATATGGACACAGAGGTCAGTCGGCAGGTCACTTCCAAGGAGACTAGAGTAACACTGGACAAAAATTGGAGCTAATTCTTTGAAATTTAGTAACATGCTCTGATAAGTAGGTAAGAACAACTGTAAGCTGGAAATAAACACTGAGAATATAAGGAAGTAACTATACGCATGATTTATTACACACAAATATAACTTATGAGTTAAAACTATATTTATATTGGAGTTCCCGTCATGACACAGCATAAACGAATCTGACTAGGAACCATGAGGTTGCCAGTTCGATCCCTGGCCTCGCTCAGTGGGTTAAGGATCCGGTGTTGCTATGAACTGTGTGGTGTAGGTCACAGACATAGCTCAGATCCCGCACTGCTATGGCTCTGGAGTAGGCTGGCAGCTGTAGCTCCAATTAGACCCCTAGCCTGGGAACCTCCACATGCTGTGGATGCGGCCCTAAAAAAGCAAAAAAAAAAAAAAAAAAAAAAAAAAAAAAACCAAAAAACGAAAAAAAACAAACTATATTTATATTACTAAGGCAGTTTTTAAAAACTCCCAATTTTGTAAAAAAAATTATTTGAAATTACTCCATACGCTATAAAGAAAATAATATAAAATCTTCACTTTATTCCATTTCCAAGTTATTTTGAAACTCATTGGATTGTAGGTTTTTAACAGTTCTGAACAAATTACTTTACTGGAATATTTCCTACTGTAAAGCCTTTAAACTCCTAAATTAAGTTTTCCTATTTAGTCAGCCAGAGGTTATCAAAAGTTTTAAACTTGAGCATTTAAAAACAATCCTTATAAAGAAGATGTGGTACATACATAAAGTAGACTCCTCAGTCACAAGAAGAACAAATTAATGTCATTTACAGCAACATGGATGCAACTAGAGATTACCATACTAAGCGAAGTCAGAAGAGAAAGACAAATACATATGGTATCACTTACATGTGGAATCTAAAATATGACACAAACAAACCTATTTACAAAACAGATTCAGAGACATAGAGAACAAACTTGTGGTTGCCAAGGGAGAAAGGAGGTGTGGGAGAGATGGACTGGGAGTCTGGGGTTAGTAGATGCAAACTATTACATACAGAATGGATAACAATGAGGTCCTATTATATAGCACAGGGAACTAGTCAGTATCTTGAGATAAACCATAATGCAAAGGCATATAAAAAAGAATATATGTATATGTATAACTGAGTCTCTTTGCCACACAGCAGAAATTAACATAACATTTAAATCAACTATACTTCAATAAAAAAATTTTTTTAAATCCTTATTTTTTAATATTTTAAGGGTTTCTTGCAAAGACCAAAAAGTTTAAAAGAGAATCTAATTAAGTTTAACTACAAAGATTTATTTTAAAACTGTATTTCTGGTAATCCATAGCAATGTACTTGAAAGTAGAACTGATACAGTATTTATGAACCTGTTCGTTCAGGCCAAGGGTGCTCCATTTTACCTTGGACTTGTGTTAACACAATTTGCATACAATGATGAACCCTTTCTAGTGCAGTTACTACAGAACCATCAAAAAATTACAGAACCATCAAAAAATGAATATGTGAACAGAGAATATATAGAAATGAATATATAAACAAGAAAAAACTCCAAGGTGAAAGAAAGCACTTTGGAACATGTTTTATAAATAGCAACATCTTTGATCAATATGAAGCACCATTTAAAATATCCTAATAGTCTAAACACACAAACCTGTTGGAAGATCGACGAGCTGAAGTTCATTTCTCACTAATCCCATGTTGTTTGGTGTGGAGGTAGCGAAAGAAAGAAAACCTGTTAAACTTGTCCATTCGATACCCCTATAATGAGAGATTAAACAAAGATTAATCCAATACTCTTTTTTATTGGAAAAATAAGTTTCTCTCTATAATCTAAATTTTATTATACAAGTTAATTAAGGAATAATATCAATATGACATTTATTTGAGGCAATATTATCATACATTTCCAACATATATAAAGTTATCTCTAAAATTTTATCAGCATTCCCACTGAGGCTCATGGATAACTGACCAGTATCCATGAGGACACAGGTTCGATCCCTGGCGTTGCTCAGTGTGTTAAGGATCCGGCGTTGCCGTGAGCTGTGGTGTATGTCGCAGACAAGGCACAGATCCCATGTTGCTGTGGCAGAGGAATAGGCTGGCAGCTGCAGCTCCGATTCAACCCCTAGCCTGGGAACTTATACATGCTACAGGTGAAGCCCTAAAAAGCAAAAAAAAAAACCAAAAAACAAAAAACCAAACAAAATATTTTATATCCAAATCTAATAAAAATATAGTTTCATTATCAGGGTCCACAGAAGCATCAAAATTACTATTAAACTCTATCAAAGGAAAGAGTCATATCGCAGTATTTGCCAGGAATTCTACTGTTTAAAAACAAGTGGTATAAAAATATTATGAGCAGGAGTTCCCACTGTGGCTCAGTGGTAACGAACCCGAGTAGTATCCATAAGGACACAGGTTCGATGGTTTGATCCTTGGCCTCACTCAGTGGGTTAAGGATTGGCGTTGCTGTGGCCGTGGTGTAGGCTGATAGCGACAGCTCCAATTTGACCCCTATCCTGGAAACCCTTTTATGCCACGGGTGCAGCCCTAAAAGGACAAATATATATATATATATATATATATACATGTATATATGTACATATATACATGTATATACACATACACACATATGTACATATATATGTATGTACACACACACATATATATACACATACACATACATAATGAGCAGACTGCTTAAAGTTGAATATACTTAGGAACTCGGTTAAAATTCCCGGTTGGTTAGGAAGCAGAAATTCCTAAAGCAAACAATACAAACGGAGCTATTAGAGTTGGAAGTGGATGGAAATCTCTAAATTTGTAAATTAGAGAAAAGCACAAACGAAAAATCATACATGTATGACAAGACAGAAACCTATCAACTTAAAGCCCTGGGAGTCCCCTTTATTTGGGACTGAGAGTAGGTGAGTCCATGTTTCTTTCCATTAACATAACTGGGCTTACCATCAGTGGAGAGGGGGTAACCAGAAAAGGAATCATCAGTCACAAAAAGAAGTAAGAAATGCTACTGCTACCCTGCACCGTCACAGGTTAATAGAGGTGCCTGGGAGGCAAGTCTAAACTTACTCTGTTCTATACGTGACTGCTCATCAGCATCTACGTGACAACCATTTTTAATCAACAGTGTCTACGGCTGCTCTTCCAATTCAATAGCAGGGTCAAGTAACTGTGGCAGGAATTTTATGCCTGCAAAGCCTGAGATATTTGCCATCTGTCCTTTGTGGACAATGTCTGCAGACGTCTGATCTGGTTTTTCCACTTCTACTCCAATCTGACCGCTATTGCTAAGATTTAGCATTAATACTGCTCTGAACATGTCTCTTACCTGCCCAAGAAAAGGTACAAGGCTTTCCGCATCATATCCAAACTCTCCTTTGTGACTTTCAAAGCCATCCGGCCATTTGCCTCATCTCACCTAATCAAACTTCCCTCTCAAACATCTGAACCTTGTCTGCTATTTTTTTTTTTTTCTTTTTGGCTGCCCCTCAGCATACGGGATTCCCCAGGTACCAGCAATCAGATCCAAGAGGCAGCAGGGGCAATGCTGGTTCCTTAACCCACTGTGCTGGGCGGGGGATCGAACTCACATCCCAGTGCTCCCAAGACGCCACCAATCCCACTGCACCACAGCGGGAACTCCCCTTGTCTGCTACTTTAACTACAGTAACTTTCCTTACTGATCCCTGTGTATCCACCTACTTGTTTCTTCTCAGAGGAGCAAAGATAATCCCAAGAGAGTTGAAAATAATATCTGCAACAGCAGGGACTTGCTGCAAGTACCAAGGGTTATAACTCTTTAAATGTAAAGTTGTGTGGAAACACTCAGATTAGCTTAAAACTGAATACTCTTGAGAATTTCCACCTATAGAATGACCAATATCCTTCCTCTTCAAATACTATCTAGTTCAAGTCCAGGCTCCAGCACTTACGAGCTGTGTGCTCTCCACGTCTCGCCATCTCAGTTTCCTCACCTGCTGGGCAGGAGCAGTAACACTGAGTGCATAAGGAAGGCCTGGCACAGAGTACGCACTGCATGTATCTGCAATCACCATCAATTACCACTCTCATCTCAAGAGCTAGCTAAAACCCTAGTTTCTTCATGACGCCTCCCCATTTACTGAACTCAAACCACATCTACAGTGACTACGATGTAAGCCAGTTAATTATTCACTGGGAAAAGGCTCTTTATCTCTTGCTTCTCTTTCGTTCCCCTAACATGTAGCACTCAATAACATTTCTACTTAGAGCGAACAAAAAGAGAAAAGAATCATTTTTGGACTTACTCTGCTTCCTACATAAGTCTGGTAGCTTCAATCAGAAACCTTAGGACATACTCTCCAAGCCTTACTGCTGGCAATCTGAACGCCTTACACTCCAGTACAGTAATGCCATCATCTCTGGACAGTAAGGATTTGAGCCCTCCCACTTTTCATTTCTTATTTTAAAAAAATACATCTGTTCAGTACCCCATATATGCTAGTGACTATGCTAGGCACTGGGAATACAGCTGTGAACGAGATGGACAGAACTGCTGTCCCTTAGCAGCTTATGATCTAGCAGAAGAGACATATACAAGCGCAATCTGTGTTATCCATTACAAAAGAGAGCAGTGTGAAGTCAACAGGAGCTTGTAAAAGTCACATGGAACCTGGTCTTCAGGGACCAGGCAAGGTTTCCTAGAGAAACATTAAAGCTGAGACTCAAAAGGCAAATAGGGTTTTGCCTGAACAGCTGAGGAAATAGTGCGACCGATGGATAAACAATGCACCAGACTGTACTTGCTTAAAAGGGAGATGCCATATGCCCTGTCTCTCCAAGCATGCGACAGGCATTCAGCAAGATTGAAAAAATGATGTCCAAAAAAAGCCCGCCACTCCTCCTATGTTTCTACATGTTGTACATATTCAGAGAAGTGCTTTCCCCACTGTTAACAGGATGTCCCAGTATTCAGATACAATAGAACACGGGTGGCTGCTTATTTACAATTGAGCACCAAGAGTATGTTGCCTCTGAGCAGATTCCAGCAGCAGCTTGTATATCTGACTCCTACTGATCAACAGAAGAAAATAAAAATCAAGTTTGACTTCCAAAGTGTATTAGATAAGGAGGGGGTTATTTCTCAAAAGGAAAGAATGAAAACCCTTATCAAACACTGCTGAGCACAACACTGCACCCGGGATTAGGAAACTATTGTCTAATTTAACCCCACATTGAGCTCTATCAAAAACTCAGAACAGCAGCTCACCTTCTGACTCAATCTAAGTTTGTTTGTAGGATCCCTCAATACTGAACAACTGTAATCTTAGAATCCACTGTTAGGTGTTTACAGTCTGACTCCTATAGATTCCTCAGCTGGCTCTGTTCATTGCACCTGCATTAGGAACGTTCAGAGGCTACTTCTCAACATGGGTAGCTGGAGGGGGTAGCATACAGTTTCTCAAAGGCTTTAAAGTTCTACAACGATATGAAACTAACTTCTGCAAATTTACAGACAGACAAAATAGAGATTATTTTACTTTCCATAAGTCACTCAATGTATTGAGTCAATCAGTACATTACTGAGTCAATACTGAGTACATCACTGAGTCCATCAATGTTCTGATACCCACATAAACTACTGCTGTAACAATTTTTGACAGTGAAAATAGTATTGGGCTATATTATTGTAATTTTAGTCTACTGGACAAAGACATCAACTAATAATATAAGAACTCCAATAATGTAAGAAGACCGACAGGTACCACTCCACATTTTTACTTCTGGGTATTTTCCACTGGATTACAAACTTCCAAGGTTTTGTCTGTTTACAGGCATACAGAAGATGCTCAATACTCATTTCCTATTTGTAAACTACAGCTCATTAAAACACCATAGTTAAAAAAAAACACACAGATGCAACTATCTGCAGTTAGGCAGTCCCAGGTCATGTGTATGTGTGACTGAAGTACTTAAGATTAAATGGTTTTAAAAAACATATTTAGTACAAAGAAGAAAAACAATCTTCTCAAAGTCAGCCTCTAATTTGCATATAAGTATCTAGACTGTATTGGGTTTATTGATAATAAATTCAGCAATTCTTAGAACATATTTGTGAGATTTTCATAATGGCTTTTAATTGTAACACTATAACTGCATTAGTTGAAACAAAGGCAGCAGGATTTTATTAGCACCCTGATGGGCCCCATCTCTGGCTGTGAAATGTGAATTATCTTCAAAAGGGAAAGAGGGAAAATTTATACCAAAAAATGGAGCACATTTGTTTGATTGTTCACAACACCAGCACAGCCCTCAGAGTTATTTAGTATCCCAAGTAACACTTTATAAATAATTTTGGTGTCACCAACAAAATATCATAACATGCCTAAGTCATGAACTTAGTGACATCCACGACCTAAACAATCCAGGATAATAATCCTACTTACAGCGAATAGCTCACTGATTAACTAGCTATTGTGTCTTTATTACAGACTTCCTACTGTGGTATCGATTTCACAATATATACAATTACTGAAATTATTACGTTGTATATCTGAAACTAATATTATACCTCAGCTGTACCTCAATAAAATAAATAAATAAGATTTCAGAACTCAGAAAAAAATGAAAACCTTCTCAATCTTCCAGAAGCATGTATCAAATTCTTGGCATTAATTCTGGCTTAGTCAACATTTTTTATCTTACTGCCAAAGTGTTTCCTACTTCTATGTGAATTTTTTAGCTGGAGATCTAGCACACATACCCCAAGAGCTCAGTTATGAAGCCCGAAAGGCCTAGGATGAATTCCGCATAGCTTTTCATAGATTACGCCACAATACTCAGCTTCCTCTTCTATAAATTAGGAATAACAGCAGTGCCTACTGAATAGAAGTGCAGTGAGGAGTCAATGAAATGATGCAGGCAAGGTATCAAGAGTTAACATAATCCTTACAACAAGCACTGATTAAATGGTGAGTTCTGACTGCTTGGTATTTGCCATAAAAGGAAACACTGCACACAAAAGCCGGGAGTGAAAAGAAATGTCAGGAGAAGAAACGTAGACAGGAAAGAAAGGAGGAGAGAATTTGGCTGCAGCAGGGACCACTGGAGGGAGTGAAGAAAGACGGACAATGGCCTGGAAGGATCCAAACAGATGCCTGTGACACTGTGTCTCAAAGGCTAACACTTCTGGGACATCACTCCTCCATCCAGATACGTATTCAGGGAGCTACTGGAGGCACACGGCATAAGGTAGCAACAAACAGTCGCCCAGGCTGTACCAAAACCACACACTCTGAAGAACAGGGCTATGAAGACTCTTTAGAAACTACCATCACAATCAGAAGTTGTGATACTTCAAGGGCTGACCCTTCTCCATTCAGAAAATGCATTTATTCAGAATAATGGGTACACTAGGGTTCACCAGATATTCTAACATATACATGAGACCTGTAATTATATGACGTACAGAGGTGAGAAAATGGCCTTTCTTACACATTTGCTACAAAACCGTCAAAAACTACTGGAAGATTAATGCATTTATATTATGCATGTGTAACTTTACAATCTGCCATTGCCAGGGTAAAGAAAGGAAAACAGCCGTGTGCTCAGCAAAATAATGCGACAGGGCAGGAACACATGGACTTTAAAACCGAAAGCAAGAGGCAGCCTTCTGTCCTGGTAGCCTTCCCTCAGATACCTCTGCATACACAGAACTCCTAAAACAGACCACTGCTCAAAGGGAAAGAATAAATGAGATTAACAACTGAAATGTCTTTATTCAAGTTGTTCACAAGCAGTCCTGCTGAGGGATCTCTACAGAAATGGAAAACAAACTATACAAACCTGAAGGGAACAGAATGATACGCAACGAGAAAACAGTCTAGACTTTAGGAGAAATGGGTAAGACGCAGAAAGAAAAGTGAGAAAAAATCCTCCACCGCATAATGTCCTCTACAAAGTAAACAATTAGTACTCATCCTTGATGAACACGGCCTGCGGGTGGACGGGGCATTTAGTACTCAAAGCTGTCAAACAATCACCACTGCAGAGCACCTGGTTAGAAAAGTCCACACGGACCTTTCCTGGTACTATGTACATTTGTGGTCTCGACGTCACAATGACACACTCACTTGACTTCACACGAATGGATGCTCAGCTCCTTGTGCAGCAGCCCACTGGTGAGATGGTACACCAGGACCGAACCATTACTGGTACCTATTAAATGACATAATACAGGGGAATTAATCTAGTGGAAGCCCCAGAGCTAACGAAAGTCTTTTCTCAAGATTTCAATCATTTCACAATATTTATCTTGTATAAAAGGGAACCAAGCTAGGAGTGACGAAAGAGTAAATATCTGTCTTCTCTCTGACCTAAAAATGGGCTTAATCTCAGGTGCTCTGTAATCTTACCAAAATCCACGGGCAGATTTTCAAAGAAAGACTTCAAGACTTCTAACTCAAAACACATAAAATTTGAAGATGCACTTTCTTAAGCTTTTTGAATGTTTATTAGAGCTGGTCCTCAAAAAGGCAACATAGCAGAACTCAATGACCAGATTTTTCTGATTTTCTTCACAAAGATTTTGCTTTGGTTCTGTCTTTAACTAAATCAGAACGAGATGGTGAAGTGCAGTGGCTAACTGTGGATTCTGCAGTTAAAGAAGCCTGACTTTAAGGCCTGGCTCTGCCCTAAACTCTGGCAAATTACCTGCCCACACTGAAGCTGTGCGTGTACCCTTTTAACATGGGAATAATGGAAAACCTGTCTGCTGGAGATGAAATGAGAAACGTGTAAAACACTCAGTGTGCAAAGTTAGTACCTGATTATCACTATTTCTGTTATCACTGTCGTCATGATCTGCAGTTATTATTGTGCTTAAAGCTTTTCACAGTCTCAGGTAATGTGTCTAAAATTGAATTAGAAGGAACAGAGTCACTTGAGAACGTAATACTTTCCTGAGAAAGTAATGTCTCAGCCCTTAACGTGTTTTTATAAGTTAAGCAAGAAAAATGAACGGTGTAAGTGGTTGCACACTTTCTCACTGCACATGACTTAAAAATATTGGTGGAGTCATACAAAGCAATAAATGTAGACATAATAATAATAATAATAATAAAAGTAAAAATGCTAGGAAAATTCCAATTTTAGCTAACTTGCTGAACTAAAGCTTGAGGAATTCCTTGCAAAACTATTCTAGAAAAATGCAGTATTACACTTCACATTTAGCAGCTATTCCACAGTATCTTCCAGTACTGAGAAAACATCTAAAGAATTACTAAGACTTTTCATTTAGCAGATGCTCATAATAACCATGATTTCTACATTCTGCACATTTTGATGATGCTGGACCTTATGTCCTAATACTCAGAGCCTAAGAAGAAGCAATTCCAGTTGAACTCTGCTTCTCTTGTTAAACAACTCTATGAAACTTTAGGCACTTCTAATTTTTTTTTTTTGCTTTTACTTTGTTATTATACTAAACTCAATAAATAACTTGATATTCACCACACAGCAGTACAATACAGCTTATTCTACAACAGAAATCTCAGGGCCTGACTTAGCTCTTGCTATCTAAATATCCCAAGAAGTAATTTCCTCCAAGAAATTAATAAAATCCTAATTGACAAGTTAGATAGACTGACATTATACAGAGATGTACACACTATGTATGCTGACAAATCCCAATCGAAATCTCTAAAAGAGATTTAATATGAAACAATAGTTTTCAGAGGAAAAATTAAACTTCTACCTGCATTTCATAATCTGGACACCTTATATCTAGACCACTGAACCTTAACTTTCAAATCACTTTCAAAAGATAGTAACGGAGGAGTTCCTGTCATGGAGCAGCAGAAACGAATCCGACTAGGAACCATGAGGTTGTGGGTACGATCCCTGGCCTCACTCAGTGGGTTAAGGATCCATCGTTGCAGTGAGCTGTGGTGTAGGTTGCAGATGCGGCTTGGATCTGAAGTGGCTGTGGCTGTGGTATAGGCAGGCATCTACAGCTCTGATTCAACCCCTAGCCTGGGAACCTCCATATGCCCTGGGTGCGGTCTTACAAAGCAAAAAAAAAAAAAAGTTAATGGAAAAAATGAGAAAATAAGAGTACTGCCAAACAGTAAATACTCCAATGAGCCATTCATGTTCACCATTTGAAGGTGCCATTAAGTTGAGGCACACTGGCCATGAGATACATGTATCCAGGTTTTCATTTTAGGAAAAAAAAAAAAAAAAAAAGAATCACAAATCACACGTTTACTGACCTGGAGAAAGCCAGAAGTTAAACGAAGAACTTACTTTAAAAAAATGTTGCCCATGTCAAACAAATACGCTTTTTCAAAGTTTTAGAGAAATTCATTTTAATCTTATATACTTAATGGCAAATTAAAAATTGGTTTTCTCTGTCAAGGACATCAGGTTAATTACATTACCATGAAATTATGGAAATTACAGCAAGCTAAAACCCAGACCAACTTTTTAAATCTACAACATAAAAATATGCAATTCCTACCAAAAGGCAAATCTTAGTTTATAAAGATGATAGCCACTTTAAATAATACTATACCATGTTTAACATACAATTCTCAGCAAATGAAGAAACTTGCTGTTATTAAACGATTAACTATGACAATATTATCGGTTAACAAAAACCCAAAACAAAATGACATGGGCAGGATGAGCCTGAGGTGGGCCAAGAAAAGACAAGGAGTCTGGTTTGAGCATCACACAGGGACTACCCTCCTGACATTTCAGAGAGCTACCTATGGCATCAGGACCTCTGCCATCTGGTGTCAGATGAATGAGTTATTGTGATTATAAAAGATTACTAAGACAGAAGTATTTCAAGATGAATATTTACACAGTTTCATTTAGCTTTTTCCTCCTCTCAAAATATTCTCAAGGAGAATAAAGGACCTGCTAGTAACCAGGAAACTTAAATGTCTTAAAAAGTTAAAACAGACATTAAGAATTAAAAAAAGAACAGGTCCAGTACTCACCCACAGCAAGCAACGGCTGGTACACCTTGATATTTTTTGTGGTCAGTGGTGGGCACATACGGATGGCAAAGTGCGGCGAGGGCAATCCTGAGAGCAGTCCTGTTAGCAAGAACTTGAGGTGCACTTCCTGCAGAATGGGGCTTTTGGGATGTTCTTCCCCAGCAACTGCACTTTGCCCTGGTTTGTAATAAAAAACACAAATACATCAATTATAACACATGCTGATCTTAAAAATCTAAAGGAGCTTTGCAGTGGAAATACTCTTCAGGTCTAGAAAAGTATATCCAGCTCTAGAAGGTGGAAGGTAGCACTCCAGGCGCTAGAGCTATACACTGGGTCTTATTTGGCCATGGGACGTAAACCACATCATCCAGCATCTCAAAGGATGGATCACTCTCAAGCATTGCTATCCAGAATTCAGGAACCTTTGTCTTCTAAGAAATAACATTTCAGCCAGAAGTTCCCGTCATGGCTCAGTGGTTAGTGAATCTGACTAGGAACCATGAGGTTGCAGGTTCAATCCATGGCCTTGCTCAGTGGGTCAAGGATCTGGCATTGCCGTGAGCTGTGGTATAGGTTGCAGACACAGTTCTGATCTAGCATTGCTGTGGCTGTGGCGTAGGCCTGTGGCTACAGCTCCAATTAGACCCTGAGCCTGGGAACCTCCATATGCTGCAGGAGCAGCCCTAGAAAAGACAAAAAGAACAAAGAAAAAAAAAAAAATTCAGCCAAAGTTCTTGGTCTTAGGGCACCAAAGGCAAATCAAGAGGACTAGGGGTAGAGGACAGTTTCCATAGCTTGAGATGTTATAGCACATTCCTTTCTTACTACCTTTCAAAGGGGTTACTTTTTAATCTGATGCACTTGGTAAAGTGCACATAAAATTGGTAATCGCAAACAGCAGGTTCAAAGAACTCATTTAAATTTCTAATGAGGGAGTTCCTGTCATGGCTCAGTGGTTGACAAATCCAACTAGGAACCATGAGGTTGTGGGTTCGATCCCTGGCCTCGCTCAGTAGGTTAAGGATCCTGCGTTGCCGTGAGCTGTGGTGCACGTCACAGATGAGGCTTGGATCTGGTGTTGCTGTAGCTGTGGCTGTGGTAGGCAGCTATAGCTCTGATTAGACCCCTAGACTGGGAACCTCCATGTGCCGCAGGTGTGGCCCTAGAAAAGACAAAAAGACAAAAATAAAATAAAATATAAAAAATAAAGGAAGCTGCTTATAAAAAATAAATTTCTAATAAGAAATCTTAATGTGTTCATATAATTACAACATTTAAGCTATATAATTACATATTTTTGGCCACACCCACAACATGCAAAAGTTCCTGGGGACGGGGATCAAACCTATGCCACAGCATTGACCTGAGCCATAGCAGTGATAACACTGGATCCTTAACCCACTGCACCAGTAGGTGAACTCATGATTACATATTTTTATATAAAAAACTAAAATAAACATAAATATGTATTAGTAAATAATACATAATATACAAGCCAGATCAATAGTTAAGTTCTTTTTACTTATTTTTATTTTTTGGCCACTCCAACATGTGGAAGGTCACGAGTCAGGGATCAAACCCACACCACAGCAGCAACCTGAGCTGCTGCAGTGACAACACTGGAGCCTTAACCTGCTATGCCACAAGGGAACTCCTCAATAATTAAGTCTGAAATTAAGTCTTAAATTAAATCTTAAATTATTTTTAGATGCAGCATTCATACTCAGGTTAGCAAATCTCAAACTAAAAAGATGATTTAAACAAAAGCATGCTAACAAAATGTGATCACAAAGAGGGCAACAAAATCAAAACCATTCACTAATAATAGTTATAAAATTTTTCTTCCTTTAAACCACTATTGAATATAGGGATAAAGTTGTCAAAAGTACATAATAAAGAACACACAGGTTGGTGTATATATATGTATATATATATGTACACACACACACACACGTTGTGAAAGGGGAAAATATAAATAATTACTAGGAGTGGGTAATGGGATTCTGACTAAACCCTTCATGAGACTGACGTGCTGCCTGCTGCGCTATGAGGGCAGACTTGACTAAACCCTTTAAAGCTATGAAGTTGTTTTAGTAATGTTACTGTAAAATCTGTAAGATATACAGAAAAAAATGGCCATCAACAGAACCCAAATAAAATGATCCCTTAGGATAAGTCATAAAATGGAAACCAATCTTTAGTAACAAAGATGGGGTCTACAGGAATGGGAAGTTTAACAGGTAGGTGCAATGTTTATCAACCTCTGGCAGCTTGGAAGTGACCTCAGGGAACTGCCTATAGTTCAAGCATCTTCCCTGTGAGAGCATTCACAAAGTAGGGCAGATTAGGCCTAAAGAAGTAGCAGCCTTTACCCAATGAATATAAATCAGGCCTCTGTATTTAAATGAATTGCTTTCAATTATCACTAAGTACACAGTGAATTTCAAATTAAAAGTTTAATTAAAAGTTTTAATTAAAATGTTTTCAAGTAACAAAGATTTATTTCTTTTAAATCAACAACATTGTCAAGAAGTGCTATACAATCTGCAGCCTTTTGTCTCCTAAAAAACGTAATTTATATCACTTAGATACCTAAACAGCATAAAATTTCAACCTCCTGCAGGCTTCATGTTACTAATTAGTTCTGTGCATGTGTGTTTATAATTCTTTTCACTTTAATATTTTACATTAAGTGCAGACAAGGTTGATTAACTCAGAAAATTGTGTTACTGATAAAATAAATTTTGCAAAACAATTATGTGTCTAAACTTCCTCATATGGATTTATTTCTGGAAGGTGAAAAGAAAGAATTTTAAGTATAAAAATTGGTGTCACTGAACACAAGGAAGGAAACATGAGACCAGGGTCTAGAGAAGTCAAATCTTACTCAAGATTAAGTGAAGCCATCAGGACTAGAGGCCATGGCCAAGGAGCAAAGTCCAGACTGGGATGACTAGACTCCAAATCTGGCTTTTCCATTTATTGGCTGTGTAGTTTGGAGCAAGTTTTTTACTCTCTCTCTGGGACTCAGTTCCCACATACAAAAAAAAAAAAAAAAAAAAAAAAATGGAAATAATAATAATAGTACCTACTTTGCAGGGTTGTTGAGGTAATATGCAGAGAATTTGGTACAGTATTTAACATAGTTTTAAGCACCCAATAAATGTTGTCTTTGATTCATAAGATTAATAAGGTAATGATCCTTCTAGTATATCATCTGCTAGCATTTAAACAAAAGACCCTAGTAAATAATGTCCATTTTAATTGCATTATAGAAGAACAAATAATGATAAAGAAATCCTTTATAAATCACTAGCCACAATTTAAAAAGAATTAGATGTCAACATTGCTTGGCATATTTACGATTTCTGGTTGTGTGACACTTGAAACCACCAATCCTCATTCTTCCTTGACTATATCCTGGCCCTATAATAATTAAATAACTGTGAAGCAGTATTTTATCTGCAAATAAACATTTGTTGAAACTAAATTTCCGACATGAAAATAGAAGTCGAAAAGTTAAAATGATTTTTTCTAATACTGTTCAGTTACTTAATTCCCTCGATAGCTGTTTGTTTATTGCACATCTAGAATGTGCAAGGCCCTGTGCTGAGTGCTGGGGGTGCAAAGCTGAGGCAAGCACTGCCCCATCCTTGTGGAAACAGATGAGTAAAAGCACAATTATAATCAAGTGATAACTAGTAGGGAACATATAAATCAGGCTTGGGAGATCAAAGCCGAATTCTGAACTAGGCCTACCAGAGAAGGAAAGAAGAAGTGTGTGCTCAACCCCCAGCCGAGGAACCAGCGAGCACGGGGGCCCTGAGGAGGCACCGTGCAGCCCAGCAAGGGCTACGTGCAGCATCCGGACGCCTCCCGCCAGCTCTTCCATTCAGATCACAGTGTCTCACAAGTGAACATTTTCTAATTCCAACACTGTAATACCAGTCTATCTAAACTACTTCTGGTACTGTTATGCTTACCTATTTTAAACCTCTCTGATTTATTTAAGGGAGAATGAGTCTACATTTTAGCTTTCTGAAGTATTACCTTTGACTTGATAATAAGTGCAATCATTGCCATTAATGCTTCCCTTCAAAAAGTACACCTGACTTGAAAGTTGGAGAAAAAAACAAAGCAGCTTACCAATCATGTTATCTAAGGAGAGGTCTGGGAGTTTATTCTGTAGCACTCCTACAGGAATTCCACAGAAAGACACTGGTGAATACAGAGGTGACACGCCAGAGCTGCTGCAAAGACATAATCAGTACACAGTTCTTACGTATTTAAAACCTGCGTCACAGGTTAGTAACTCCAAGGGCCGACTACAGATGACGGCATTCTATCCACTTCTACAGTATTCATTAATCTAGCCCATAGGTGAAATATCTCTAGTAGGTCAACATGATTTCGTATGAATCTAAAGTCCTAATTATCACTTTAAAAATAATTCTAGTAGAAAAAAGACCGTGTACCCTAAAAAAGAGAAGGACACAAAACGAAAGAGATCTTCTTGGTTCATTTACCTGTTCCGTGAATTCCGACTGCAAACAGCAGACTTCAGCTCCCAGATCATGACCCTGCCGTCGCTCACTATGAGGGCAGCTGCGTTCTCATTGACAGGACAGCACACCATACTGAAGGGACGGACAGTTTTTGTCACCCTGATCGCATCACACTGGCTTCGTAAATCGTAGGTAAGCTCCTGGACAGGATCTGGATCTTAACAAAGTATTGTTTTCTTTTAAATACTAAAAAGCAACCACATCAATATCACCATTTATTTTAACTTAAATAAAACCTCAACCAGAAAGTCTATCATCCTTTCACTAATACAAGGTTTTTAAAAAACGGCATCCTTATTTACAATAACTAATTTCTTCAGAATATAAAGATAATTCACTTAATGACTGACTACATCGTTTAATTTCAAAATAACAATGATAATCTAAAGAGCTTGTTTAATATTTAAAATAAAGAAAATTCTCTGAAAAAGGATCAACAGTGATACATGTTTAAATTAACAGTGTACTTATAGCCCATCCTAATTTACAGTATCTACAATAAGCCTGAAAATAATAATACTTTATAAAAGATGCAGAAGTCACTTTTACATTTACATAGTACACCGTTCCACAAAAACATTAGTTTTATTCTCCAGGGTAAGATGGAAACTGACAACTGAGTGCCCTGGAGACTTATTTACCTATGTCACTTTACCATGAAAATTCCTAACGCAGGAAATCAAGGGGTTGTTAATGACAAAGGTATATACAAGGCTGGACTTGTGCTAAAGAAATAGCAGCAAAAGATAACATCTACTTGCCTCATTGATACAATCTTTTACTACCTTTGCTGTAAGCTCCCAGGCTAGAGGTCGAATCGGAGCTGCAGCTATCAGCCTACGCTGCAGCCACAGCAATGCTGGATCTGGCCACATCTGTGACCTGCGCCACAGCCCCGAGCAATGCTAGATCCTTAACCCACTGAGCAAGGCCAGGGATCGAACCCGAAACCTCACGTATACTATGTCAGATTCTTAACCCACTGAGCCACGATGGGAACTCCTGGGCCTGTGCTTTTTTATGCCTCATGTTATAACCATATTCTACTTTCTTAAAGCAAGGATTATCCATTAACTTCATGCTATGGCTAGTATTTATCACATACAGGTTTATAAAATAATTCTGAAGAAAAATACAAGTAACATTATTGTGAGATATAAACTCACCTGGTTCCTCACTTGAAGTGGTGAAAATACTATTGTAAGATCTTCGAACACGTAAGGTTATGCAACCATTTTCATGTAGGCAAAATAAACAATCACGTTGAAAGCAAGGTATTACCTTTGAACAGATGATGTATTTATTTTTTAAAAACAACAGATTAAAAATATACATACTATGAGACTCATAAAAGTCATCTTTGGAGAAACGGGCAAAAAACAAATCAAAACAACCCACAGAAATACACATATCACCCTCCAGCTTTAAGACTAAGTGAATATTTCAAAATAAACCCATCTATAATCCTAAAAAAAATCATCTTTATCAGGTAACTTAAATAGTTTGGTACATATCTCCAGGTCAGTAAAAAGAATATCTAGGATTAAATCAAACCAAACCAAAGTGCAGAAAAATAAAGAATATAAACTAACATTGTTAATCCTTAAATAAATAGAAAAGAGAAAATGAAACTAAGGACTTTTGCAAGATTACAGTTTTTCTCCATATAATCCATAATCAACTTTTGGTGATATAAGTTGTAGATACCTGCAGAAATGGAACTCCTGTTCTTTCTATTGCAATCACACCCACTGTTTGATTCACTTCAAGGTCAAGGATTAAAATCTCTCGAGGATAGAGTAGCAACATGTGATTCCTTTTGGACGGCAGGTATGCCAACTGAAGGCAATCATTGAGAGTTATGAACTCAGCACTGAAAAAAGTAAACATCTGATTTAGACACGAAGAAGTCAGTCTATATATATATATACACACACACACACATGCATATATGTGTATACATATATACATATATACATATACATATGTGTGTGTATATATATACATATATACATATATGTATGTGTATACATATATACATATATACATATATGTATGTGTGTGTATATATATATATACACACACACACATACATACATACAGGCTCGATAGAGATGTGTTTCTGTATTTTTGAAAATTTAAAGAAGTCTATGAGATGTTAAGTGACAATACTATATAAAGTATTCCTAAGATAGCAGCTTTATTTTCATTTTGTAATCAGAAAAACTAGACAGACTGCTGAAATGAAACCTCAGAATTAAAACATGCCTTTAGAGTAATGAGGGCTAGGAAACTGGATCTGTATGGCCTTGGGCAAGTCACTTCCTCTACTCTGCCTTCCTTCACTTAAATCTGTCTTAAATCTGTTTTGAAACAAAGTCAAGTATTCTGTTCAGTTATCACAGCATTTTCTTCTGTGTAAATAAAAGAGGAAATAATATGAGGACTAGAAAGACTGTTAAAGAGTCTTAAGAATCACTTAGTAACTTGTGATTGTTGTACGTAGTTGATTGCAACCTTTTACTTTACAGTAAATTTATGTGTAATGTACTTCAACGTTTCATATAATTACCATTTTCTTTTTACATAATAATTTTATTAAAAGGTTTTAAAATTTAAAATAAAGTTAAACTGAGGATGGAGTGATGAGGATCCTGGCTCTGCACTTCCTAGCTGGGTGAGCTTAAGTGACTTTTAAAACAAAGTGAGACTCAGTTGCCTCCTTTATAATATGGGCACCGTACTACTTCCCAGGACTGCAGGAAGAGTACACGTAATAACGCATGTGAAAGCACCCAGATCAATTCCATCTGCAGAGATAAACAATGTACTTCCCCAACATTCGAGATGAACATATGATTTGCATGAGAGAAAATACAACTTATATGAATCATAACTTATAAAACTATGCAGACTAAAAAATATTTATGATACAGACTCAATGAAAAGTAAGTAAAAAGTTCTCAAGATATTTAAGGAGCAATTAAATTATTTTGGCACATGATAGGGAATTAATTAAGTGAACTTAACCAGCCTATGGTTTAAAAAATATTTACATATAAATTCAGAATATATTTATAGAGCAATTTGTATTTTACCATATATTTTTCAGGGAATTACCTGCAAAGTCTAAGTAGGATAATCTTAACATATTAACGCCTGCTTCAAAATAAATGGCAAAAACTGCCAAAGCAATAAAAATATAAGAACAAGGAAAAATATAAGAACTAGGAAAGAGACAGAAATCTATTTTTCATGCATAAATAGTTCCTTAAAATAAAATTTTATTCAGTTGCAATTTCTGAAATAAACAACAGCATTTACCAAAAGAATGCTAAGGATCAGACACCATGTTAGGTGCTGAAATTATCGCATCTCTTGATCCTTACAACGACCCTGTGAAATCCTTTAAAACACTGTTTTAGGGACTGGGAGAGTGAAAGCTGAGCAATGTTAAAGCACATTCTCAATCACAAGGCTACAGCTGCCCCTGGAATCTTGACCCTTAACCAGGGAAACATCTTTATAAGCATAAAATAAACACCTATATTTTACCGGTTAATGAGATTATATAGCATTTAAGTCAGGAAAATGTATTTAGGCTGAAAATCTAGCTTTTGTCTCCCAATTTTTAATATAGTCTGTGGCCACTATTTTAGAATCTTTACCTCTTATTTTCAGAAGTGAAAAATTAGGAAAAAATTTCAGAAGCAAAAATTTTCATCTATAAAAGCCAACGGGGGTGGGGGGGAGACACAAAGGAATCACGTTCAATGCTGAATCTCTTCTTAGAGGAAGAAACGAAAAACATTTTTCCTCTTATAAATTCAAAATTAAAAACAATACAAGGTGATATGAAGAAGAAAATCAATCTTGATACATCTCCAAAAATGAGATTTTCATGAATAGAAGGTAAACAGAGAAATGCTGAATAAATAAAAGAACGCTGCTGTTAATTTTACACTTGTAACTTACCTAGGCTTCTCCTGAGTGATCAAGATTTTCACTTTATTAAGAGCCTTCTTGGCCCCTGTGGCTGCAGCCACTTTGCTGTGAGCTGGGCTGGAGTGTGGGCTGGATATGTAAACTTTTTTCCCAGGGCCTGATGGAGGCTTAGATGGGGAGAAGTCTGAGATGAACACAATGCCTTCGCTGGTGAGTACTGTGTGGAGAGAAGCAACACTCTGATTAAACTTTAATCAAGTTTAGCATAGAGCTTTATTCCAATACAATTTTGAGAGCAAGGTAATGATAATTTTAATAATACAGAACTGGCAGAGTTAGGCAGTCATAACATAACGGGAATGTTCTCCAAGTTGAAACAGGTGGTCCATTACAATTCATCAGAGGCCTCCAAGCTCAGCACTCTAAATTAATGTTTTATATTAAAAAGATACCAGAAGGTTACTGGCAGAAAGAACAAATGTTTGTTCTTCCAAATAAATTCATAGCACGGACTTTCATTAAAAACCTTTCCTCATTATATCCCATAACTTCAAAATCCAAAGACTTTCAGAATATAAAATCCACAGAAGAAGAAGAAAAAAAAAAAATCCCCCAAGTCAAAGGGTCTGCATACCACACTCGGCAAGTTCAAATATTTGTTGACTTGATGATACTAATTTTTTATCATTATCATGAGCTACTCAATCTAAATATATTTCCGTTTTTCTTCCTGAGTATCAAATGGAACCTTGGGATGTGTCAAGACTGTTCTCTTTTCTCTATCTAGACTAAAAGTGCCAAGAGCGGTTCACTATGTGTACAGGAGACAGAAACAGTCAAGGAGGCAGCACCACACTGAGCCGGACAAAGTAGGCCTTTTTATGACTGAAAAAATAGTCCTCCTCAAAACTGGGGCTAATACTAATCGTATCTGATCATCAAACACTTTATCTACCCCGGCTCCTGGCAATTAGCAAGGCTGCTTTAAATACTGGGAGCAAAGTATTCAAGAATTTCGACAACCCGGGCACATTCAATGAGCAAATCAAAGATCTTATTAGGTCACCTGATGCTTTGAAATACACAGTGCTTTCATCAACCAATTGACAGAGATGCGGTAAATCAGCCTGAAGCCTTGTCTCCTTCTCCGATTACAGAAGTCACCCTTCCAGGTCCCGTCCTCCCCTCCTTCCTTACCCCCCAACTCCGTCAGCTGGACCAGCCCTGCTCTGTGTTCCCATGGCACTGCAGTTCACTGCAGCCTGGTGAGTGCAGGAGTGAGTGTACATGCATACATTCAAATACACACATTCATATATACAAGGCCAAAACCCACCGTATTGTAATGATTTATACCCATGGATTTCTCACTTTAATTTCTACTCATCTGTCCTTCTCTCCCCCCATCAACATACACAGAGACACACCTCTCAATAAATGTTGGTGGAAACAGGTTAGAATTTTGAGTTATTCAAATTCGGGGAAAACATTCTTTACCAGAGTTAACTCTCTCATCTCTTTCGAGCGGCTGAGCAAGTTATCAAGATGAAGCCTACTTTGACCACTTTATCTAAAACAACAACCTGCCCACTCTCATTCCCTCATCCCCTTTATCTTGTTTTACTTTTTTATACCATTTATAACCTCTTAAAATAGTGTAACTTATTAATTCATTACGTTCAGAGTTCATGATCTGACTCACTAGAATGTCAACTTCATGAAGGAGCAATCCCTGTCTTGTTTCACTGGTATAACACAGGTTCCCAGAACACGCGAATAGCAATAGCTCAAGAAATATCTACTGGGTAATTGAATAAAAATGTTTTCTAAATAATTTAGTCACAAAAACATCTGTCTAAAATCTAATTTTTACATCAGTTGCTCAGCAAAACATCAAAAGCACACTGGCAAAAACACCCTGAGCAAGAAAAAACTCCCTTGGGCTTAGTCTGGTCCTGACATGCATCTGTTTATGGCACTCAAAACACATGGCATGAATTAGAACATTTTTCTTAAAAGGAAGAAATGAATTTGGCCACAGACTAAAAGAAACGTTTGACTCAGTTTCTTTCAATGTTCCTGGAAAAAAAAAAAATTTAAATCTGAATGAGAATAACACAGCGGCTCTCTTTCTCTAATCTAATTCTGTTCAGAGATTCCATACAGGGAAGGTCTAGCTTGCTGATGTGAGGTCCTAACCATCAGAGTACTTGCAAATGCTACGGGCTATGACTTAGTATCTGCAGTAGGAGCTGCAGATTCATGAACTAGATGCGCTTCTCATTTAAACATTTTAGATGGATGATGGGGTGTGGGGGTGTGTGTCTGTGTTATGGACAGAGCACTAACCACATTACAAATACCTCGACTCACTTTTCACAAGAAACCAATACTCACAAGTTAAATGTGAGGGATCAAAAGGGTCAAAAGAAAAAGAAAGAATGTTATCCGCATAGCTCTTCTTCCAGAGTTTGGTGCCAGTATCTGCGTTCCAGAGCACAATATAATTTGGTGGATGGATAGCAAGCAATAAATCTCGGGAAGCATCTTGATTCCATAACCACTGAACATCTGAAAAGACCAGATAAATAAAGGCAAAATTCAGAAATCACCTACTTCATAACACTTGGCTGATGTGTCTTTGATATCTAGTTGTGTGTGCGCACGGGGGCGGGGGGTGGGGGGTGAGAATAGTTTTTCTTTTTAACATAATCCTTAAAGTCTTTACATCCCTCTGTTCTTCAATGTTGCATGCATTTATATGCATATCAAGATTGAGAGGAAAAGCTAATTTTATATAAAAATGAGTCATCTGGACATTAGAATCTTGGTCAAAATTTCCAAATAATCTGAAATATTACTTCAAAGAAACAAAGCAATTTACATGATTCATTAATTAAAACTTTATGTCAAAGATTATCTTAGCCATAATCAATGTCAGATCTCCCAATGTTTTTGTGAAATTACTCAATGGGACTTTACAGAATTTCACGTATTTTCAGAACAATAAACAGGATAAAGATGTAGTTCAACAGTATGGTAAGAACTCAGTGTTTTTTAAATAGTTATTTAAGAGATTCAGTCAAGAGAGCCATTCAGTCAAAGCCTCAAGAGTCCAAGAAATACTATATTGATTGCAGATCAGTAACACTGCAAGCAAACAAATGATCTATATGAAAATGAGAATAAAATTTTGATTATCTCTATTAATGGAAAGTAAGCACTGAGGGCTAATTCCAAAAATAGCAGTCCGGCCAAATTAACTTAAATTATAGCTTAGATTTATGAGACTGTTTACAGCAGCTTAATTTTTCTCATCATGCTCAACCGAGGGTGATGTTGAAATTAACGCATTTTACCAAAGCACAAATCAACTAAGATTTGCGCAAATAAGCCCAGAAGTGTACTGACAAGGAAAAGAAAGCTGGAGTCAGATCAGCAGAGCAGGCTTAACAATCAAGAGTTAACTGAGAAGTGATAAAATTAAATGAATAGGAAAACCAACCACTCTAAGAGTAGGTGTATTAGTGCAGCCACTTGGCAGAGCAGAGACTCTCCTCACCCTGAATAGGCTTGGCATGCTCTTGGATCTCACACTGAGCTATGCCTGCTGCTACATCCCAAACGATGATCTTGCCATTGACATCAGCAGAAGCCAAGCGCAAGGAGTATGGCGAGCCAATGTTATGGTGGTAATTTTCCCTGGCCCATTTAACCTAGTGTCAAGAAGAAATCAAGTAAATACTTGCACTGGATGGAACTAAACATAATTTTTATAAAATATCAACCAGAGCCCAAGCTACATTCTACACTTACTTAACTTAAAGAGGAAACTAGCTTCCATCTTGAAAGTCAGACATTTTTATTTATGATTTTTTCAAAGTTGCAATTAAAATATTTTTGAAAACTTCACAATGTTCCTGCCTTTAAAATATGAAAAATGAGGCATAGCCTTAATAATCTGGGAAATTCAAGTGAAAACTCCAGAATGCCATATTTTGAAATGGTCTGATCGTTGGTATACCATTTGATCATAGTAGCCAATGTAAAATCTAATTCTGACACAATATCTAAAATCCTACATTGCTAAATAGAATCTTTTTCTGCATTCTATTCTTCTAATTAAAACGACACAGCTTAGAGCTACAAAAACCTTGCAAAAGGAAATTTAAGAAAAAACAAAAGCAAACAAAAACTCTGGCTGTCCCTCTTTCATAAAATTGGAAAAAAATGTTAAGTTTTTTCTCTAAAAAACAAATCTATACATTGTACTTCTAGTATCGTAATGTAATACTACCTAGATATCATTAAGAACAGTTTCTTAAAGATAAAGAACACAAGGAGCCCATCATAAATCAGGTGAATCCCTGAGCATGGAACACTGACAAGAGCAAGGAATAAAACAAGAGTTCTCACCCAGAGCCAAGGTCTCCCCTGGCCACAACCTCCCCACTCCCCTAGCTCAGCATCCTACTTTCTTACTTCAAAGCATTTCCCACACAACACTTTATAATTACTTTATTTACTTTGTTTTGACCTATCACCAATCCACAAACCATAAGCTCCACTGGGCAGGATCATGTGGGCCTTTATCACACTTCTACTCCCAGACCTTAACACAGCTTAATCAAACTGGTGAATATCAAAGATAAGGAGAAAATCTTGAAGGCAGCCAGACGAGAAAAGATACACTGCATACAGAGTATGCATCAAAAATTACTCAGGCCGGGAGATAGCGGAGCGGTATCTTTAAAGTACAACAAAGGAAAAAAAGAAAAGAAAAACCAGTGAAATACTTTCTGAGGCAAAATCTGAGACTCAACCAATAGCAAATGTGTGCTTCAAGGACTTAAAGGAAATTCTTCAGGCAAAAGGAATATGACACCAGACTGAAACATGGATCTACACTAAGAAATGAAAACTCCAGAAATGTCAAATGAAACAGGAGGGAGAGAGAATATATTTCTTCTAAAAAACAAAACAAAACAAAACAAAAACCAAAACCAAAACCAAGTAGTAAGCCTAACATTTGACTTGGCGAGAGACTGCGTACTTTCCTCGCAGGCTCGGGAACCAGACCCAAGTACCCTCCCTCCACTCCTACTCACTGCAGCAGAGGGCCTAGTCATCTCACGAGACAAGGAAAAGAAAGCAAAGACATCAGATTACCAGCCAACAGCCCAAACTGTCGTTGTCTGCGATAATGTGATTGTCTATGTAGGAAAAAAAAAAAAAATCACCCAAATTACTGATCTAACAAGTTTAGCAAGATCATAGGATACATGCTGACTTAAAAAAAAAAAAAAAAAAAAAAAAATCAGGGAGTTCCCTTCGTGGCGCAGTGGTTAACAAATCCGACTAGGAACCATGAGGTTGCGGGTTCCGTCCCTGCCCTTGCTCAGTGGGTTAACAATCCGGCGTTGCTGTGAGCTGTGGTGTAGGTTGCAGACACAGCTCGGATCCCGCGTTGCTGTGGCTCTGGTGTAGGCCGGAGGTTACAGCTCCGATTCGACCCCTAGCCTGGGAACCTCCATATGCCACGCGAGCGGCCCAAGAAATAGCAAAAAGACAAAAAAAAAAAAAAAAAAAAAAAAAAATCACCTGTATTTCTCTCCCTACTTGCACATTATATATAAAAATTAACTCAAACTGGATTTGGAAACTAAACATAAAAGCTAAGACCATAACATTCTTAGAAGAAAATAAAGATGTAAATCTTATTGACACTGGGGAAAGCAATGGTTCTTGGATACAGTTACAAAAGAAAAAATAAATTATATTACATCAAAATTTGAAACTTTTCTGCATCATAGGGCACCAACAAAAAAGTGAAAGATAACTCACAGAATGAGGGAAAATATTTTCCAACCATAAATCGATAAGGGACTTGTATCTAGAATACATAAAGAAATCCTACAACTCAATAATTTAAAAAAATACAATTTTAAAATGGGCAAAGGAATGAACAGACGTTTCTCGAAGATCTACAAATGGCCAATAAGCACATGAAAAGATGCTACACATCATTAGCCATCAGAGAAATGCAAACCAAAACCACAAAACCACAATGAGAACCACTCCATACCTACTAGGATGGCTACAATCAAAAGGACATGTAACAAGTGCTGCTGAGGATCAGGAGAAACCGAAACCCCCACACACAGCTACAGGACTGTAAAAAGGCACGGCCCCTTTGGAAAACAGTCCAGCAGTTCCTCAAAAAGTTACATATACACAGAGTAACTGTATGAGTCAGCAATTCTACTCTTAAGCATATACCCAAGAGAAGTGAAAACCCAGGTTCACACATACTGCAAAAATGTTCAGAGCAGCACTATTGAAAATATAGAAAAAGTGGGAAATACCCAAATGTCCATGAACAAATAAATGCTGTATTTCATACAATGGAATATCATTCAGTAATAACCAGAAACAGAGCACTGACACCTCCTACAATATGAATGACCCTTGAAAACATTATGCTAAGTGAAAGAAGCCATGCACAAAAGGCCACATTACCATATAATCTCATTCACATGAAATGTCCAGAATAGACACATCTACAGGATAGAAACTAGATTAGTGGTTGGTCAGGGATGAAGGGGATGGGGAAAAGGGATGGGCAGCAGCCGCTAATGGAAGTAAGGCTTCTTTGAGGGTTATGAAATTGATTGTGGTGATGGCTACATAACTCTGCAAATATACTGAAAGCCATGGAGTTGCACGCTTTAAATGGGTAAATTCTACGGTATGAATATCTCGGTAAAGCGGTTAACAACAAAAAAAAGACCCCAAATCTCCATCTCTGATGTCATGTCTCTCCTAAAATTCAGATCAGTACAATTCAATTGCCCCAGGTGCCTCAGACTTTGCAGGTTAAAAAAACACAGACTTTACACACACACACCACATCACAGCAACACTGCCATTCAGTTACTCTAATAGAAACCTTGGAGTCATTCTATTCTGATTCTCCCTTAAAACTGTTTGCTATAAAGGCTATCAAAGTTTACCTCCTAAATGGCTCCTAAATATGACTCCTTCACACCTCCACTTTAACTGAGGCCCTTAGAATTTCCTGCCAAAATGACTGCAAATCTCCTAAATGATCCCTGTCTTGTCTTGCCTTTTTCCAACAGACCCTCCACTGCTGCCAGAGTGAGTTTTACTAAAATGCAAATGCGATCATATCAACCTCCTACTTAAAAATCCGAATTCTTTCGCAACCTTATAAAACTTTCAGGGCAGGTGAATTTCTCCGGCTGCCTTCTTTCATCATGCCTAGAGGTATGTATAGCCCATCTTTTAGCCATCCTTCTGCACACTACTTTCTTTTGAGTGTATTCTCCCTTTTCCCCCCCTGAAGTGCTCCTCCCCCAATTTTTCACTTAGCTGACTCACGCTTACCAGCCCCTACAATGAAGTGACTGCTGTGACCCTCCTCCCATCCCTGATCCCGCCGATGTGTCTTCCCATTCGTACTATCCCACTTAACCACGCTATATGTGTGCTTTCTTCTCATTCTTCCTCATTAGACAATGGATTGCTTGAGGGCTTTTATAGCTATATTCTTAGCATGGGTTAGGGGTTCAAAATTAATGAGCGAACGAGTGGTCCATTACATGGTGGATCAGGGTTTTCCATCAGCTTTAAAATGACCTATGAGCTAAGATTTAACAGTTCATCCTGATGTGACCTTAAAGATTATATATATATATATATATATATATAATCTTGGTTAACAAATCCAACTGGGAACCATGAGGTTGAGGGTTTGATCCCTGGCCTTGTTCAGTGGGTTAAGGATCCAGCGTTGCCATGAGCTGTGGTGTAGGTTGCAGACGCGGCTCAGATCCTGTGTTGTTGTGGCTCTGGCACAGGCTGGTGGCTACAGCTCTGATTCGACCCCTAGCCTGGGAACCTCCATATGATGTGGGAGCGGCCCAAGCACTGGCAAAAAGACAACAACAATAAAAAAATTCATATATACACACACACACACACACACACACACATATATATAAAACATTAGGCTACCTCAAATTGATTATCATATTTAAAACCTTTTCAACATTTGTACATATAACTTAGTGAAATTCTAGCAATATTTAAAACTTTAAAATAGACAATCTGCTAGAGGGTCAAAGTGGGATCTGACTTACCTTGACAACATCAGCTTTATGTTTTTCTAAAACTTGAAGAGTTTGAGCAGTATTGGAATCAATCACTACCACAAGCGAATGACATCCATAAGCAATTAAACCTTGCCAGCCCCTAACAAAACAGTGTTAAAATTTAAGAAAAAGGCAAAGCAAAACAATATCTCTCTTGCCAAGAGGCATCCTAAATAAGTAATATATCTAACATGCACCATCATTAATAAAATTATTTAACCCCAAGACTAGTATTTCTACATTACAGCATTTGGATAAAAGGTCTAGTGAAGCTTTTAAAAAGTTTGTTGAAATTTGTTTTTCTTTAGAATTTAAAAAAAAGGGTCTTGAGAGATTCACGTAGGGCGGTGAAGATGTATATAAAGCAACCCTAATGGTCTATCTGTCTTTGAGGGCACATGCCCTGTCTGTCTTGTCCAACTTTGAATACTGAGCATCCACAAAGTGCCTGGAATCACGTTCCACAGTATCTGTGATCAGCCCCGTGGGGCTTCCAGCCAAACAAACAAACAAACAAACAAAACACTGAATAGGAAGTTTCCGTCCTCTTGCCAACCTTCCCAGCAGCCACAGCTACAGAATTCTGCATTATATTCCTCTGGTTATTAATTTTCAGAGCTGCAGTATCATTCTACAGGGAAAAGATAAAGGTGAAACGAAGGGTCGGTGAGAGCATAGGCGCCCGACACAGTGTTGAATGAATAAGGATAAAAAACAGGGATGAGAGAAAAAGAAGGCACAGAATGGGGAAAAGAACGTGGTCAAGATAACTGACACGAGGGGAGAAGCCCGGAGACTGGAGGAGAGGTTAAAAGGGGGAATGGGGTGGTGAGGAAAGAGTGTAGGGAAAGAGCAAAGAGCAACAGAGATGGGGGAACGAGGGCAAACATATCCGCACAGAGCAAGTTCCCACATGGGGCTTTCACAACTTCTATGGTAACAACAAAAATCCAGCCTTTAAATGAAAGTCTGTAATGGTGAAGGTGGCACCCAGTTTTGGAGAGGCCAAACTAAGCAGGTAAAACCGCCTGTTCTTTCCCCGTCCCCTGGCCGAGCCCTGCGGCCTCGAAGCCTAGCGCCCTCACCAGTCCACCGCCGCCTTGTTGTGGGCGTTGAGGGCCCCGGTGAGGGTGCGCGCCGACACCTTAAAATTCACGGTGTAGGGCAACATCGCCACTGCGAAACCCGGCCCTCGGCGCCGACCCGCAACCAGGAAGCAGCGGCCACTACCCTTCCGTTCCAAATAGACTCCGGGCGGCTCCGTGGGCGCCGCAAGTTGGTTCCGCCGATTTCGAGGTTCCACCGCCCACGGATTCCGCCGCCTTCCAGTTCCGCCACTCCTACGTTCCGCCTCCTCCAGAGTTCCGCCGCCAGGTTGGTTCCCCGGTTCTGCCTGGGACAGACTTCTGCCTTGGGGGAAGTGGTGCTGCCTCCGGTGCCGTCTGTTTTCTTCAGATTGGGGACTGCGTAGGTCTCTGTGCCCTACTGGAAACGGTGAAAAGCAAAAGCTGAAAGTCCTTAATTAGCCTTTCTGCCTTGGATCAGTTAACTTAGGGCAACTACCTCTGCCAGGCACTGTTGTAGGTGTCGAAGATGAAGACAGGAAGTCTCCTCCCTCATGGAGTTTATAGAATAAATGAATGTATGGGATTAATTGAGTGAATGGAGAGAGTGAACGAGATGTCCGATCAGTATATAAAGTTTTCCAAATATGGAAAACACGATTAAATTTGCATATCAGGTCTTGGAAATACTTTTTAAAAATAGTGTTACATCTGAGGCCAACTGCCAGTTTGCCTGTTTGTTGGACCAGCTTTAATTCTTCGGTTTCTCCTTTGCTGCCCTCCTTCATGCCCACTCGATCCCTCCCTCCTCTGTACCCCACACTTTGTTTATCCTTTACGCTAGCACACGATGCAGTGATTTATTTCCAAATATGATTTTTGCAGATATCTGTCCCTACCCCACCCCCCAATATTTTCTGTTCTTTGATCAAAGAAAGGGACAAAATAATGGTAATTTTGGCATCACAGGTCTTTGTGTCCACTTTATTGCTCTTATAAAACAGCTTTCTCAAAGATTACCTCCAATATCCACTTAGTTGTTAAATTTAATGGATGCGTTTTGGCTTTTAGAAATCCTCTTCCAGCTACACACTGTTGTTAGTTCCATTCCCTGGCTGTCTTACCTCCCCTGCCCCACATCCTTCCTGACTGCTGATGCTTTGGGGGCTCCCAGAGGAGCCCATAACCACAAATCTAGATTTATAATTCCCGCATTAAGAACCATTTGCGCCTTCTCTGACAGAGATTGTTAACTGGCTCCCCCAAATGGATTCTCCCCTTCTTTCATAGGAACATAACTACGATTTGTTTCTCGGCATCTTGTCACTCCGTTAAATGAATCCGTATCCCTTATAATTTCTCTGATAACTAAATCAGGCCATAAGAGCTGAATTCTGGCCAATGAGATGTAAATGGAAGTGTTATGCAGTGACCTCTGAGAAATCATTCTTCTGTGCTGTTCTCTGCTATTTCAGTGAGCTTGCATTGCTGTTATCTACAGATATGTTTGTCCAGCAGGGGAGACACATTTTTTAGGCAATTGTAATATGGGGGAATAGATATCCTCTGATATACTTAGAATTCCTTTCAAAAAGGAACCAAACCCAAATCTTCCTATCTCCCCAATGCCTAATCTCTCCTTGGTCCTCAGTAAAGGACTGATGGTGCAAGAGGTTTAAATGGCCTTAAGCATAAAGTCAGCCAGGCATGAGGTGACAGTGAGGAGTCAGTGTAGGAGCTCACAACTGGAAGGACAGCAGGGAACCCTCTGGTTGGAAGAGAGAATAATTAGTTTAAATCTGTACCTCAAGGACAGGAATGTTGAATATTCAGGATGAGAATGGATGAGCAGTTGGGATTGGGACAGCAATATGTTTCCCATGGTATAAGAATGTGAATTAAGTATGTGGATGAATTTATGGCCTTCTCTGAGGCACTTGTCTTGACCAGTGTGGAAGACAGAATAATAAACATATTGGACAACTGCTCTTTTCATAGGACAGAACCTAAACTCCTCTTCTACGCCTGAAAAACTACCATTTCCCTCCATGCCTGAAGACATCACACCAAAGCTGGTAATGTGCACTCAGAGCATCCTTCCACTGCTATATCACTCTCATCCCTAAACTGGGACAACTTTTTCCCCCCCCTCTTTTAAAGTTGGTGGAGATAAGAGTATAATGGTGATGTTTTTGATTACTCCTCTGCTTGGGTGGGGGCATGCAGAGGGAAAAGATGAAGATGGAAATAATATATGATGGAATATATGACTTACTTTGCAAGTAAATTTTCCAAGGTTACACCAGAGAAAACACTTGTGAATTGGTTGAGCATGGTTGGAGAAACTGAGGCCACTAACTTGCTACTGAGCAGTCACAAAGTGCCAGGTACTATGACAAGCCCTTCACCGGCATCATCCCACTGAATCTACTCAAAGTCACACGGCTGTGTTCTGACAAGTCTCCTATTGATGACAAAATTAAGGCTCACAGAGTTGCCTGAAGTTATACAGCCAACAGAAGGCAGAGCCAGTGTTGGAACCCAGGTGAGTCTGATTCCAGAACTCTTTTTAACTACTGCACTTTCACATTGCCCTCAATGGCACAGCCCATAGCACAATCCATTTACAATGAACTCCAGCTGCCTCGGAAGCATGGGATTTAAAAAAAAAAATAGCTTTATTGAGATATAATTCATCCATTTAATACGCACAGTGTGGTTGATGTTGGGTATATTCACAGAGCTTTGCAACCATCACCATAATCATTTTTAGAGTATTTTGTTACTTCAAAAAGAAACCCTGTACCCATTAAATGTCACTCACCATCTACCCCTAACCTCCTTCCCATCTTCTCAACTTTAGATTAGCAACTATGAATCTACCGTCTATCCCTATAGATTTGCCTATTCTGGATAAATGGAATCATACATTTGGCCCTTTGTACCTGTCTTCTTCCCTTAACATAATGTTTTCAGATTTTGCCATTTTGCAGAATATATCAGTGCTTTATTATTTTTATTTCTGAGTAATATTTAACTGTATGGATGTAACGCCTTTAATTTATCCATTCAGTGATTAATGCATATTTGTGTTGTTTTCACCTTACAACTATTGCGAATGATGCTGCTGTGAACATTCCTGTGCATGTTTTTGTGTGAACATGTTTTCATTTCTCTTGGGTACACACCTAGAACTGGAACTGTTGGTTTATATAGTAGCTCTGTGTTTAACTTTTTGAGAAACTACAAGACTGTTTTCCAGAGATGCTGCACCATTTTTTATTCCCATCAGCTGTGTATGAGGATCACAATTTCTCCACATCCTCACCAACACTTTCTATTCTCTGTCTTTTGGATTATAGCCATCGAAGTGTGAAATCACTCTCATTGTCATTTTGGTTTGCATTTCCCTGATGGCACGTGATGTGGAGAATCTTTCCATGTGTTTGTTGGCCATTTATGGGTTTTTTTGGATGAATGTTTATTCATATTTTTTCTCGTTTTTATTTATTTTTAGTTAGTTATTATTTTTTAGGGCCACACCTGCGACATATGGAGGTTCCCGGGATAGGTGTCAAATCGGAGCTACAGCTGCCAGCCTATGCCACAGCCACAGGATCTGAGCTGTGCCTGCAACCCACACGATGGCTCACGGCAACGCGGGACCTTCAACCCACTGAGTGAGGCCAGGAATCAAACCTGCAACCTCATGGTTCCTAGGCGGATTTGTTTCCACTGCGCAACAACAGAAACTCCTTTTTTCTCTTTTTTAGATTGGGTTATTTGTCTTTTTACTATAGAGTCATAAAATTCCTTATATACCTTTTTTTCTTTTTAGGGCCACACCTGTAGCATATGGACGTTCCCAGGCTAGGAGTCAAATCAGAGCTGCACCTGCCAGCCTATGCCACAGCCACAGCAATGCTGGATCCAAGCTGCATCTGCGACCTACTCTGCAGCTTATGGCAATGCGGGATCCTTAACCCACTGAGCCCAGGCAGGGATCGAACCTGCATCCTTATGGACACTAATCAGGTTCTTAACCCACTGAGACACAATATGAACTCCAAAAGTTCTTTATATACTTTAGACACAAATCCATCAGATTTACCAAAAATTTCTCCCATCCTATAGGTTGCTGCATGAACACTGAGCCACTCAGCTGAGCAAATATACCCAATAAGGTCAAGGACTGAAATAATGGTCTTATTTCCAAAACTAGAAAAGATATGGTGGCCTGGTTATGGCCTGATTGTAATAAGGGACAGGAACATAATTCTCCTGAAACATTGTGTATAAGGACAGAAAAAAGCCCTAGGACTGATGAAATTCATCAAGGGGAACATTTATGAATTTTAAAATTTTTCTTATATTTGCATATTTCACTACTCCTGTAGCTTTTATTTGTGTTTCTGTCTTAATTTATTTCCCTTGAGATGGCAGATAATGAGCAACTCAGGCACACTGTTGTGTGCTCACTTCCTACCTTCACACCTGTCCCAGTGTCTTCCAGCACCAAGTGCTTCTCTGTGCACAAGTCTGTGGATCTACATACTGTCTGTGGTCCTTTAGATTTTTTAATTTAATTTATTTTTTTTGTATTTTTAGGGCTGCGCTCATGGTATATAGAGGTTCCCAGGCTAGGGATCTAATCGGAGCTGTAGCTGCTGGCCTATGCCACAGCCATAGCTGTGCCAGATCCAAGCTGCGTCTGCGACCTATACCACAGCTCATGGCAACAGTGGATCCTCAACCCACTGAGTCAGGCCAGGGATCAAACTGCATCCTCATGGATACTAGTCGGATTCGTTTTCACTGAGCCATGACAGGAACTCCTATGCATTTTTTAAAATGCACTTCTAGGAGTTCCCGTTGTGGCGCAGTGGTTCACAAATCCAACTAGGAACCATGAGGTTGCGGCTTCAATCCCTGACCTTGTTTAGTGGGTTAAGGATCCGGTGTTGCCGTGAGCTGCGGTGTGGGTTGTAGATGTGGCTTGGATCCCGTGTTGCTGTGGCTCTGGTGTAGGCCAGTGGCTACAGCTCCGATTAGACCCCTAGCCTGGGAACCTCCATATGCTGTGGGAGCAGCTCAAGAAAAGACCAAAAAAAAAAAATGCACTTCTGTTGCTAATACCAGACATCACTGGGGAAACTTAACTATGTTCCAGGCAGTGAGCTAAGGACTTTCCACGTGCTCTCAGCCTTTTCCAGTTTTTGATCCTCATGCTGGATTTCCTTCTTCTGGTCCTAGAGAGTCTCAGAAGCTTAGCACTGGTAATAGAAGGGCATTTGTTGTGACTTTGGGCAGATTACTTGAGTTCATTAAGCCCCCTTTTCTTCTTCTATTATTTAGATGGCAGGTGATAACTATCCTTGCATGATGAAAAGCATTACTTTACAAAATAGATTAAAAGAGCCTCTCTCATAAATGCAAATCAAAACTACCGTGAGATATCACCTCACACCAGTCAGAATGGCCATCATTAATAAATCCACAAATAACAAGTGCTGGAGGGGCTGTGGAGAAAAGGGAACCCTCCTGCACTGTTGGTGGGAATGTAAACTGGTTCAGCCACTATGGAGAACAGTTTGGAGATACCTTAGAAATCTATACATAGAACTTCCATATGACCCCGCAATCCCACTCTTGGGCATCTATCCGGACAAAGCTCTACTTAAAAGAGACACATGCACCCGCATGTTCATTGCAGCACTATTCACAATAGCCAGGACATGGAAACAACCCAAATGTCCATTGACAGATGATTGGATTCGGAAGAAGTGGTATATATACACAATGGAATACTACTCAGCCATAAAAAAGAATGACATAATGCCATTTGCAGCAACATGGATGGAACTAGAGAATCTCATCCTGAGTGAAATGAGCCAGAAAGACAAAGACAAATACCATATGATATCACTTATAACTGGAATCTAATATCCAGCACAAATGAACATCTCCTCAGAAAAGAAAATCATGGACTTGGAGAAGAGACTTGTGGCTGCCTGATGAGAGGGGGAGGGAGTGGGAGGGATCAGGAGCTTGGGCTTATCAGACACAACTTAGAATAGATTTACAAGGAGATCCTGCTGAATAGCATTGAGAACTTTGTCTCGATACTCATGTTGCAACAGAAGAAAGGGTGGGGGAAAAAATGTAATTGTAATGTATACATGTAAGGATAACCTGACCCCCTTGCTGTACAGTGGGAAAATAAAAAAATTATAAAAAAAATAAAAAAAACCAAAAAAAAATAAAAGAGCCTCTCTCAGTTTACTGAGTACCTTATAATTACTGATAGAGCTGGGATATAAATCTAGACCTTTTGTTTTTATTGATAGCACTGACCCCTCTAACCTGTATCACCTTGAATTTGAAGAAAGATCTTCCCTCTCTAAGGTGGATCTCGCAAGAGAAGAAGTAGTGAGGATATGGGTAAAAGTGGAGTTGAATTTGCTGTCTGTCACCAGGATACCACAACCACAGTGACCAGCGTTAAAAGAAGGGCTTTAAGGGTCACAACAGTGAGAACATCAGAAAGGGACTGGGGAATCAAAGTTCTGCCTGGACTGTGATGATCTTGGCCTGGAGGAGCTAGCTCAGCTCTTTCTGAAAAGCCAGGCTGTCCTCACACATAGCCAAAGATGCAGGCTGTTGGAGCTGCGAGGCAAGCCCCAGTCTGTGCTCCACTGGCCACCCCAAAGTCACATCCTGTTTACCTCATCAGCAATTGCTGCTTGGAGCTCATATTCCAGTGGCCTCAAAGGTCAGCTTTTAAAGGAGGGGCTCAGCTTGGGCATCTTTTGGGATAATGCCGCCTCATTCTCTCGTGGGCTTGAGTCCCTTGAACTTCCCTTCTCAGGCTGTGTCTTTACTCAAACCCTTCTCCTGATGACTGGTCACCCAGCCTCCCACTAACTCCAGCATATATCTGTGCCAAGACACTTACTGCCTTTGTTAGATTGCTTCCCTTATAACATTGGTATTTTAAATTGGTCAATCCTGTCTTAAACAAAAGCATTTGAATTCCAAACCAACCCTGTTTTGTCAGTGGTGGGTTCACCAACCCCACGCTCTAGATGAAGAAATTCATCGTGAGAAAGGGGAAGTGATTTTCCCAAGATCACATTTCTGGCCAGTGACAGAGGCAAACCTCCACCCAGTTGGCTTTGTCACTCCCAAGCCAGGGCTCTGTCCAGGATACAGAGCTGCTCTCATGTGAGAGTTAGGAGTGAGTGTGGAATTGTCACAGGAGCTGAAATGATGACCAGGACCACACACTTTGCGCAGGCAATACACTTGAAAGGAAGGACTGTCGGGAGCCATAAGGCTGCTCCAGTAAAGAAAGCAAAGCCACAGTCAGCACCTGCATGAGGCTTGTCTGGTTATCAGAGCTACAGACAAGCTGAAGAAAGAAGAAGGATTGCAGAGCAATCCCTTGAAAAACATTGGCTCCTGGAAAATAAAAATGATATCCCCTAAAAAATATGTTAATCTATTTTTTCTGTGTTTATCCTTCTTTTTCTGTCTTTGATTCACAGCTTTCTTACAGCTAAGGATTTGCCCTGGGTACGTAAAACACTTGAACCAAAACAGAGTGAAGTTATTTAAACAATGTAATGGAAAAAGCCTTTGTTTTGGAGTAACAATTTATGGCACCTATTTTGTGAGAGTATACAGGGGAAACTTATGATTTCAGTCCCTTTACTTAAAAAGAAGTTTGGGGCTGGGAAAAATGTTGTTTGGCCTATAAATTGCTATTTTCTATAATAGATATATTTTTTTATCAAATAACAGTGTCACCTGTAACTTTCATCCCTTGTGGGGGCATTTGTTAATTTGGGGGTATAATACTCCTTTTCTATTGAAATTGGTGGTTTGGAACTTACGTAAATCAGCACAATAGGTTAAATGCTTAGCTTGCTGGCGCCAAATAAATCGTAGTCTCAAGAATGTCATGAGCCCAAGGCTTTCATGCGTTTTGTTAACTACATACACCTTTAGTTAAAGAATGTTAGGTATCATAGTTTATTACTTATTAAAGCTTTGTTCTTAATATAGAATAGAATAGCTACTGTTGTTGACCTTTTAAGAAAAATACAGTGTGAAACTTTAAGTTTGTAATCTTGAAGGAAAATCTAAAGTTGAAAGGAACATGTTTTAACTAACCTTTTTTTTTTTGTATCTCAGGTGGAGGGAACAGAAAGGGCTTTAAATCAAATGCTAATGTCAAATCTTACACGAAACCTGATTGTGATATGGTATAAAAACTGATGCTTTTCATTTAATAAATTGGGTCATCTGCAGCATGCAGCTGAGGAGTTGGCTCCAATTCTTTCCGCACCGTTTGTAGCCCAGCCTCTCCTTCGGCACTTCCTGGCTGCTGGGGCTGGACCTCGGCAAAGGACACCCAGTATCATGGGAGGCAGAATCCACAGCAGAGTTAGGGGGTTGGCTGAGTTTGGGAAGGAGTGTTTGACTGACAGCCTAGACTTGGCATCTGCTTCTCTTTCCTGGGTTTTGTGTTAAACACCTTCCACCCCCTCCTTGCTTCCTTATGGATGATGATCAATCTGATTTATGATCTGGCTGCTCTCATCAGTGATCTCTTTTTACGTCTCTACATATTATGGGTAATTATTACAGTACAATGGATCAGTCACTGTACTTTATGACATGGTAATTGAGGTTTTTAGACTAAAGGATGTTTTTAAGAAAAGCGGTCCGGAGGAAATGGATTTCTCCCAAGGAAGTTATATGAGGGATCTGCTTCTCTTTCATCTTGCACACAAGGAAGGAGAGCTACGTGTTGGCTGAAAATGGAGAGGGTCTTATCTTTAAATAGGCAGGCAGCAGTCCTGTTCTGGCCCAGCCACCTCCTAGCTCTGTGACTTTAGGCAATTTAGGAGATAAATATATTTCATATGAGATGATGCAGTGTGATGGCTGCCCTGGGTGTTAGGGGTAAGGAGCCAGGTCAGCACCCATTCTGGCCATTTCTCTCTCTCCACCTGGTCCATGTAATGGACCTGCCAGCAAATCTCATTCCTGGGGCTACTTAAGTTTTGTCAATGTGCGTTTATCTAGTTATTGGCTGTTTTGAAAGGAAGAAGAAACTAGAGGACTTCCTTATTTGATTTCTTCATCAGAATTTTATTAGTCCAAACAAACAATGTCTTAATATTGTGCTCATGGGACAGCATTCATATATTAGATTAGCCTCAAAGGGTTGCAACTGGCATGCAAGCATGATTTCCTTGTTTTTGTTTTTGTTTTTTTTGACTTTTCTAGGGCCGCTCCCTCGGCATCTGGAGGTTCCCAAGCCAGGGGTCGAATCGGTGCTATAGCCACCGGCCTACACCAGAGCCACAGCAATGCAGGATCCGAGCTGCGTCTGCAACCTACACCACAGTTCACAGCAACGCTGGATTCTTAACGCACTGAGCGAGGCCAGGGATCGAACCTGCCACTTCATGGTTCCTAGTTGGATTCATTAACCACTGCGCCACGACGGGAACTCTGCAAGCATGATTTCCTGGGCAAAAATGAGTCTATTGATTCTCATTCCTATCAAGCTTGGACTTGGGTAGAAATAGATTCGGAGGCACTCAAAAGGATGTAAGGACTTCACGACATTGTCTGGCTTTTCACGGAATCCTGCAATTGTTGTGGTTAAAAACAAATGCCAATTTGCCACTGATACTGATACTTTGAATCTCTCTGAGTGTCGTGCTTGTGCTTCTCTTCAGGGTAGATGACTGCCCTGTAATAGCCTTGAGTGTGGACTGACTGAATCCAGAGGGCCAGAAGCCTGCATAAAAAAAAACCAAGGACTCATAGGCCCCTGACCTATGCTGAAAGTGTTTCTTCAGGGGCCATCCCTAGAGTTGTATTCTTGAGGGAGTTCCCATTATGGCTCAGCAGGTTAAGAACTTGACCAGTATCCATGAGGATGCAGGTTTGATCTCTGGCCTCCATCAGTGGGTTAAGGATCCAGTGTTGCCTCGAGCTGAGGTGTAGCTTGCAAATGTGGCTCAGATCTGGCATTGCTGTGGCTGCAGTGTAGGCCAGCAGCTGCAGCTCTGATTCAACCCCTAACCTGGGAACTTCTATATGCCACAGGGGCGGCCCTAAAAAGAAAAACAAAAACAAAAAACATTTGTTGTACTCCTGAAATATGAAGAACAATATCACAGTTTTTAAAAGAGAAAAATGTATCTATAATCTTTATTTCCTAGTGTAATTATTTTTATATAGTTTCCTAGTCCTGTCCAAATTTAAGACAGATTTTACACAGTTGCATAATACGCATACATTTCATTAATCTTTTTTGAATCTTCTATTATATTATATTACTTACATTGTCATCATAATTATCATTTGAATGATTTCACAATATTTCATAGAATGGATATACAACTTATTTAGCTATTTTACTGTTGCCTGATGTTTAAGTTTTTCCCTTTTTTTTTTTTTTAATAACAAAGATAATATCACAGTGAATATCTTCATGCTTATAGTTGGTTTTAATTCTTTGTTATTTTCCTAAAATAATTCACAGGAGTGAGTATAACTTTTTTTAACTATTAAAATTTTTTGAAATTAAAAAATAAATAGTACTTTTTTGTAGAAAATATGGAACTTTCAGAAAAGCATAACAACAAAATATTTAATTACATAATCACTGGTAAGACTCACTTCTTTTAAAAGACTAAATATTTCTTTTTAAAAAATGTATACATTTTTTATTTTTTATAAAATTGAGGTCATACTATAAGAACTATTCTTAGGAATTCCCATCATGGCTCGGTGGTTAACGAATCCAACTAGGAACCATGAGGTGGCGGGTTCGATCCCTGGCCTCACTCAGTGGGTTAAGGATCCGGAGTTGCCATGAGCTGTGGTGTAGGTCGCAGACTTGGCTCTCCTGTGTTGCTATGGCTCTGGCGTAGGCCTGTGGCTACAGCTCCAATTGGATCCCTAGCCTGGGAAACTCCATATGCCGTGGGTGCAGCCCTAGAAAAGACAAAAAAAAAAAAAAAAAAAAAAAAAAAGAACCATTTTTACTTTCCTCTTTTCCACTCAATAATCAGATGTGGAGATCCCATAGTGGCTTACAGGGTTAAGAGCCTGACGTAGTGTTCCTGAGGATTCGGGTTCGATCCCTGATCTAACTCAGTGGGTTAAGGATCCGGCGTTGCTGCAAGCTGAGGCATTAGTTGCAGATGGGGCTTGGATCTGGCTTTGCTGTGGCTGTGGCTGTGGCTGTGGCTGTTGTGTAGGCCTCAGCGGAAGCTCTGATTCAACCCTTAGCCCGAGGACTTCTATATGCTGCAGCTGTGACCCTAAAAAGAAAAAAAAAAATCATTTGCAAATATTTTCCTAATTTAATCTGCCCTTCACTTTTTGTGAATTTTTAGAGATACAGAATTTTTTTTTTCTGTCTTTTGTCTTTTGTCTCATTTTAAGGGCTGCACCCGTGGCATGTGGAGGTTCCCAAACTAGGGGTCTAATCAGAGCTGTGGCTGCCGGCCTACACCATAGCCACAGCCACAGCAATGCAGGATCCGAGCCACATCTGCGACCTACACCACAGCTCAGGGCAACGCCAGATCCTTAACCCACTGATCGAGGCCAGGGATTGAACCCGAAACCTCATGGTTCCTAGTCAGATTCGTTTCCACTGTGCCACAACGGGAACCCTGAGATACAGAAATTTAACATTTTCGAATGGAATAAAATGCACTGCCCATTGTATGCCCTTTTCGTAAAAAGAAAACTTGTCTTTCTTTCCAGACTACCATCTGACAGCACAGTGTTCTGTATTTGTCATGACTCGTCTGATCCTAGGCCTGGTGTCAGTCACAGAAGCTAAGAAAATGAGCTGGAGTCTTTTTTTTTTTTTTTTTTTTTTTTTTTTTTTGCTTTTTAGGGCTGCACCTGCGACATATGGAAGTTCCCTGGCTAGGCGTGGAATCTAGCTGCATCTGCCAGTCTCTTTCACAGCCATAGCAATAGCTGGATGCCAGCTGAGCCACGTCTACGACCTACACCATAGCTCACGGCAACGCCGGATCCTTAACCCACTGAGCGAGGCCAGGGATTGAACCCAAATCCTCCTGGATACTAGTCGGATTTGTTTCCACTGTGCCACAACTGGAACTCCCAGGAGAGCTTTCTGAAGTCCCTGGGCATCCCAAATCAGGAGCTGAGCCTGGTGCCAGGACTGGGAGGTGTCAGCCCTCCTTCCTGCTTATCCTGCTCCTCTCACTGGCCTGGCTCCCTGCCCTGGGGACACTGGGTGCAGCAGAAACTGTCTTCCAGAATCTGTACTCACTGTCTACATGGCCCCCGTGGGGAGCCTGAGATTCCCAGTCTCACCTTGACTTTCCTGGTCCGTTGTGTGTCATTGAGCTCAACACCCTGGAGGCTGGTCCAGACGGCTAGAGACACCTGCCAGACCCACACATCTGCCGCAAGACAGACCTGGCAGGTGGTTGCCAATACTGAGCATTCAGCTCCTACCTTTGAAGGTTGCCCTTTTGAGGGTTGTTAATGCCCAGGGGTTTCCAGCCAAATGAATTAGGAAAGTCATACCCGACTTTGCCTGTGCCAAGTTTCTCATGTCTGTCTCATTTGCATGAAGGGCTTCAATAGAAAGTGGAGACGGAAAGTCATTAATCTTCCTCGTGGCAGAATGTAGTGGTCATAAAAGTTAATTCTCGGTAGGATACAGGCTTCAATTTCACTTAAGATACTTTAACGAGAAAACCACTAGGATTCTTGCATAATTGTAGAAAGGGGCATTTTATAATTTGCTGAGCTGAATATAATGCTATTGATTGAGGAGCAGTACACTGAAGAGATATTTGTATTGCTGGTCATCTATATATGGACATAACCACAAATACAAATATAGATAGACAGATATAATATTTTCTTTCCTACCATAACTTGCCATCCGGTAAAATGGCAGTGGTATGAAAAGGCTCTCATTCTGAGTCTGCCTTTCTTAGCTGAGTGCTCCCTGGGGACTCCGTAAGTAGGGACATGAGTTACTGCTGAGAAAGGGCCAATAGAGCAGCCATTATGGAAGACATTTCTGGCGTCTATGATTGAGGAATCCATTGGTTCTCTGCTTTACTCGGCCCATAAGAGCAGTCTTTACACGGTAATCTATTCGTGTGAAGGCTCTACTGGGGTTGCGGAATTTGCATTAGGCCTCATTAATCTACAACAGGAGATAGGAGGTGCCTTAATGTGAACTTCAGTGATTCAAGGAAGTGATGATAACACAGCATCAATTTTTAAACTGTGGAGAAATAGTCCGCCCCTGAACAGCCCCTATTCCTGCCTAATAGAATGTGCCAGGTGCAGTAAAAAATTTCCTTTATGCTCTGAAGACTGTGTCAGGGCTCCTAATGCCCCCCACACCCCCAGTCAAATCTATCCTCCTGGGGAAGCGTGCTCTCCCCTAACTGCTGCCCTTCCCCTCCTGCCACTGCTCATCCGTCTGCATTCGGTGTCACACGTGATCACAGAGCACCTGTTTGAGCTAGTGCTGCAGGCCCAGCTGGAGTCTATCTTCTATCCCCGATTGCTGGGGACACAGCCATGAAGCTGGCAGACCCCAAAGTGGCCTCTGGGGACTTCACCATCACCCAGGGTAATGCCTCTTATCTCCCACCACTGGGCCTTTGCTTACGGTGCTTTCTCTACCTGGAATGCCCTTTTCTTTCTCTTTTTTTTTTTTGTCTTTTTGTCTTTTGAGGGCCGCACCCTTGGCATATGGAGGTTCCCAGGCTAGGGGGCTAATTGGAGCTGCAGCCGATGGCCTACACCACAGCCACAGCAATGTGGGATCTGAGCCTCGTCTTCGACCTACACCATAGCTCACGGCAACGCCGGATCCTTAACTCACTGAACCAGGCCAGGCATCAAACCCGAAACCTCGTGGCTCCTAGTTGGATTCGTTTCCACTGCGCCACAATGGGAACTCTACCCTTTTCTCTTTCTTTGACTGCCCTTTCTCCTCTAAAACTCAGATCTGTGTCCTCTTCTCTGCCAGGTCTTTCTAGAACCTCCAGATTCAAGTCTAAATACCATTACTTTTATGCTATTATCGTTTTTCTTAAAAAAATTTATCTGTTCTTCTGATTATACAAATAGCATACATTCGTGAATAAAATATTGCTAAATTAAAGAAATGTATTGCTGAAATATTGGTAAATACAAAAAACATACAAAAGACAAAAAAAAAATCAGTGTCAATCCTATCTGAAGATAACCATCACATTTACATTATTTTAAAAGTATCTTTTGGGGTTCCCTTTGTGGCTCAGCAGCTTAAGAACCCAACATAGTGTCCGTGAGAATGCAGGTTGGATCCCTGGCTTCACTCAATGGGTTAAGGATCCAGCATTGCTACAACCTGTTGCATAGGTTGCAGATGTAGCTCAGATCCAGCATTACTGGGGCTGTGGTATAGGTCAGCAACTACAGCTCCAATTCACCCCCTAGCCTGGAAACTTCTGTATGCTCCAGATGCGGCACTGGCAAAAAAGTGTCTTTTAATACGCTTATTCCCCTCTCCAGATCTTTGGGGACATATATTCATGTCTCAATCATCATCTTGTACCTCCCTCTTGCTGGCTCTATGCCTGTCACATAGTAGAGCCTCAATACATTTTTTTTTTTGTCTTTTTGCCTTTTCTAGGGCCACTTCCATGGCATGTGGAGGTTCCCAGGCTAGGGGTCCAATCAAAGCTGTAGCCACCAGCCTATACCAGAGCCACAGCAACGCAGGATCCGAGCCGAGTCTGCAACCTACACCACAGCTCACGGCAAAGCTGGATCCTCAACCCACTGAGGAAGGCCAGGGATAGAACCCACAACCTCATGGTTCCTAGTCGGATTCGTTTAACCACTGCGCCATGATGGGAACTCCAGAGCCTCAATACATTTTTGTTGAGCTAAATCAGATTCATTCATTCATCTTTCATTGATAAAAAAAGAAAGAAAAATGACCAAATTAAGTGTTTTACTTGGGGTATTAGAAAAGAAACATACCTTCCTCCTTCCAAATAGAGGGATAGAATGAAGTCTAAAGAGAAATAAGAGTAGAAAAAGAGAGTGAAATTAATAAATCAAAACACTCTTCTTTTGAAAACAACAGTAAATGAATTACCCTCTTTCATTAAAAAAAAAATTTATGTTTATTTTTTGGCCACATCCATGGCATGTGGGGGTTCCCACCCCTGGAATTGAACCCACACCACAGCAGTGACCCAAACCACTGCAGTAACATGTGTGAGATCCTTAACCCACTGCACCACAAGAGAATCCCAGGATTGTCCTCTTTCAAATCTTAAAAAAAAAAAGACAAGAAAAAACTACAAATAATATTAAAGCATGAAAGACTTACAGAAATGGAGACATTAAACAATTTTCAAGTACCATCCCTGCTTGTATGTTATAAATTCATAAGGCTAAATGAAATGGATGATTTTTCTGAAAAAATAGAAATTGATACCATCTGTTCTAAATTTGCTACAAGCAGGATTAAGACAGAATGCTTGAGCACGTGGATTTCGCAGCTGAGAAGGCGTATGTATGTTTGATTTTCCATTCGACCACTAGTTACATGGTCTTGAGGAAGTCACGTCAGCTTTATGAACCTAAATTTATTAATCCACGATGATGAGAAAAACACCCACTAACCGTGTTGCCGTAGAGACTGGATGTGTCTCGGCAGTGCTTGGCACGGAATGAGCCTTCAGAAAGTGAGAATGAGCCCTTCTAGTCATCAGATTGCATGTTTCTAACCCAAACCCTGTTTCCCGTGGGACAGGAACAAGTCCACACAGACAGTGCTTCCACACGAGGCTGTACCTGCTTTCTCCATGCTCTGCTCCACCTTCACTCCTCCTGCCTCCGGAACAAAGGTTGTTGAGATACTGGATCTGTGAACTGACCCAACTTCTTAACAGCATCTAATCCCGAACTAGACCCTGCCTCTTTGTGCTCACTTCAGAACCGTTCAGCACAAGCCCCAATCCTATAAAAAGCCGCCTCCTGCTGCAATGCCCCCACGGTTCAAGGCTGAGAGGTCTGCAGGCCATTCCCCAGCTCAAGATTCTTTTGCACCGGAGTGTGAGCAGCATTGCTCAAGTCAGTGTACTTGGTGCTGGATGTTGCCAATGCCTTTGTCTGGATGGGAGTTTGCTGTGCCACACCAGCGGTCCACGAGGTGAGCCCAGCAAGAGCTCTCAGGACAACATGAGCAATTTGCCCATCCTGCCTCTTCTGATGAGGGCTCCTGCTGCTTATTGTAGAGCGAAGGGTGTTATGTGAGTCAGCCTGCATTGTGGGGCCAAAAAGATCATAAACTGGGGCTTAAAGAGCACATGTGTAGGGAGTTCCTATTGTGGTGATGCGGAAACGAATCCGACTTGTATCCATGAGGATGTGGATTCGACCCCTGGCCTTGATCCATGGGTCAGCGATCTGGCATTCCCATGAGCTGAGGTGTAGGTTGCAGACATGACTCAGATCCCAAGTTTCTGTGGCTGTAGTTACAGCTCTGATTTGACCCCTAGCCTGGAAACTTCCATATGCTGTGGGTGCGGCCCTAAAAAGAAAAAACAAACAGCAAAAAAAGACTATGCATTTACTTCTCACAGTTCTGAGGCTGGAAGTACAAGATCGAGGCCCTGGTAGATCGCGTTGGGTGAGGTCTGCCGCCTCTACAATCTATTGTAGAAGGGCCACCTTCACACTCTGTACTCACAAAGATGGGAGCAAAGGGACGGAGGACAAGCTCTCTTGTGTCTCTTCCTATAAGGACACTAACCCCATTCACGAGGGCTCCACCCTGATGACCTAAGTACCTCCAAAGTCCCCAGCACATTGGGAGGTAGGATTTCCACATGTGAATTGTGAGTGGACACAAACATTCCACCTGTAATATAGATACAGAGGTGGGAGTTGAAGAATTAAACTAGAAGGAATATTTTTGTTGACACTCAACCTGGAAAGGAAAGTGGGCTATTCAAACCTTTAGTTAGCTAAATAAATGCCTGCCTCTCATGTATTTCCCCCTGTGTCTTTTCTGCTAGAGCTCAGACCTGATTCAGCTGTATACTCCTTCCCAAATAATATATACACCTCAGGAGAAGCTGACTTTACCAGTCTGGGCTCTAGATGTGGGCCTGATTGGTCCAAGTTAAGTCCCTTCCTCTTGATCAGGGGTTGGTTCAGGAATTGGCATGACATGTGCTTCTGGCTAATGAAATATGACAAGTGTTTTGCTGGGAGTTTCTGAGAACATTTGTCCTTGCTCCCCTGAAAGGCTTGCAGAATTTACCATCTATTTCTCCTGTTGGATGTGAACAAGGGAGATTATAGTCCTGGGTTGCTTCTAAAGCCACCCTATGACCAGAAGGAAAACCAGCTTCAAGATGCAGCTGGCCCTGGACATCAGGGCAGTCATGGAAAGAGCCTGGGTCTCACTTACATCATGAGCCTGACAAAAACCACCCCTAAGCCTATCTTTGGACTTCCTCTTATGTGAGCAGTGGATATCCATTTTAATGCCTTGGGCTTCTGTTACTGAAGATTGGCATGTTTTGACACTGGAAATAACACACACTCCAAAAGTTAAATCATAGCATACAATATTGATGCAAGCAGTGTCTAAAGGCATTCTTTGATAAGAGCCAATGAGCAGTCCACACTCCCTATCAGGGATGTCATCAAGTATAGAAGGTACACACTGCCCCTCATCAGGAAGCATCAGGCTTCTGTGAAATTGGTGCATGCTCCTGTAGCATTTGAGTTTGGCAGGCCCTGTTTTCGGTTTTTTTTGTTTTTTGTTTTTTGTCTTTTGCTATTTCTTGGGCCGCTCTCGCGGCATATGGAGGTTCCCAGGCTAGGGGTCTAATCGGAGCTGTAGACACCCACCTACGCCAGAGCCACAGCAACGCTGGATCCGAGCCATGTCTGCAACCTACACCACAGCTCACAGCAACACCTTAACCCACTGAGCAACGCCAGGGATCAAATCCACAACCTCATGGTTCCTAGTCGGATTCGTTAACCACTGCACCATGACGGGAACTCCAGGCAGGTCCTGTTTTGACCAGCATTTCAGCCACTCAGTTATAGTCTGGACACTTAGCCTTGAGTTGTACCATTGACTTTCCTAAAACCTCATTCAACTCTCCACTTCTCCGCTGCTGTTCCCACAGGCCGAGGAGGGCAGCAGTCACTTGCCTGGAGAAGCACTTTCCTTTACATTCATGATTAATTTGTGGGGAGCCAGTTGTGAGACAGCAATAGAAAAGCTGTTGTCTGGGAAACAGGATTCTTTTTTTTTTTCTTTCCTCTTCTGTGGGACTCTAGTAACATGTATGTTAGGGATTCCAAATACATATGCCCTACATGTGTCTTACAATCTCTTTTTAAAAAATTTTTTTGTTTTCTTACCCTGTAGAGTGTATTTTCTATTGAACTGCCTTTTTTTTTTTTTTTTTTTTTTTTTTTGTAGGCCCGTAGGTGCAGCATATGGAGGTTCCCAGGCTAGGGGTCAATCGAAGCTGTAGCCGCTGGCCTACGCCACAGCCACAGCAACGCAGGATTTGAGCCACCTCTTTGACCTACACCACACCCCACAAACCCACAACCTCATGGTTCCTAGTCGGATTCGTTTCCACTGCACCACAATGGGAACTCCAAAACAGGATTCTTCTTGGAATATTTTTGAAAAATGTTGGGTCTTTGATGCTTCACAAAACACTCAACTTCAGGGAGTTTCCATTGTGTTGCAGTGGAAACGAATCCTACTAGGAACCATGAAGATTCGGGTTCGATCCCTGGCCTTGCTCAGTGGGTCAGGAATCTGGCACTGTTGTGAGCTGTGGTGTATGTGGCAGATGTGGCTCAGATCCCACGTTGCTATGACTGTGGTGTAGGCCAACAGTTGTAGTTCTGATTCGGCCCCTAGCCTAGGAACTTCCATATGCCACTGGTGGAGCCCTAAGAAGCAAAAACAAAACAAAACAAAACAAAACGAAACTCACTCAACTTCATCTAAAACCTGAGCCACCAAAGTAACCCAGCCCAACCATGCTAGAATGCAGAACTCCAGAGCCTAAAGTCATGGCTGACTTTTTACTGTCTAAATGTATACAAACCTACTAGAGGAATATTTTATATTCCCTACCCCAAAAGCTAAATCTACCCTGTAATAAACTCCATACTTACAAGCACAGCTGAAAACAATAAATCCTAAGGGACTCCAGACTGTTCTACCTGTTGGGCTGGTGGTGACAGGTACTTCTTTGTCAGACCCTCATGCAGAAGGTGTCTTCTGGGCCTGAAGATGGATTAAATATCTGCCTCTGGGGACCTCCCAGTTTTCTCTGAGGTAAGAGCATGTTGCAACAGAAGCTGAATAATTCAAGAGTAGCATACTCGTAGGTTTAATAAAATGTTAAAAGCCACGCCATCCCACCAAGGTGTACCAGGGTTCCAATTCCTCCACATTCTTGCCAACATTTATTGTCTTTTTTTTTTTTTTAAACAATGGCCATCTTAAGAAGGGTGAGACAATATTTCTTTGTGGTTTTATTTGCAGTTCCTGGATGATGATTATTAATGACACTGAACATCATTTTCATAAACTTGGCCATTTGTATGTCTTTTTTTGTCTTTTTAGAGCAACACCTGCAGCATATGGAAGTTCCAAGGCTAGGGGTCGAATCAAAGCTACAGTTGCCAGCCTACACCACAGCCACAGCAATGCCAGCTCTGAGCCATTTCTGTGACCTACACCACAGCTCAAGGCAATGATAGATCCTTAACCCACTGAAGGAGGCCAGGGATCAAACCCACATCCTCATGGATAGTAGTAGGATTCATTACTGTGGAGCCACAGTGGAAACTCCTGTATGTCTTCTTTGTTTTGGTTTTGGTTTTTTTAGACCATCCTCAGCATATGGAGGTTCCCAGGCCAGGGGTAAAATCGGAGCTACAGCTGCTGGCCTACACCACAGCTACAGCAACACAGGATCCGAGCCACCTCTGCAACCTATACCACAGCTCACAATACCACCAGATCTTTAACCTACTGAGCAAGGGATCGAACCCACATCCTCATGAATACTAGCTGGGTTCGATAACTGCTGAGCTATGACAGAAACTCCCTGTGTGTCTTCTTAGAAGAAATATCTATCCAAGTCTTTTGTCCATTTTTAAAATCGAGTTATTAGGATTTTTTTGTTATTGACTTATAAGTGTTCCTTATATGTTTTTGAAATTAAGCCCTTATGAGATATATGGTTTGCAACTATTTTATCCCATTTAGTTGGTGGCCTTTTCCACTCTATTGATTGTTGCCTTTGCTCTGTAGAACCTTTTTGGTTTGACATAGTTCTACTTGATTTTTGCTTTTGTTGTCTGTGCTTTTGGTGTCATATCCAAGAAATTATTGCCCAGATCAATATCAAAAAGATTTTCTCCTTTGTTTTCTTCTAGGAGTTTTACAATTTCAGCTCTTACGTTTAAGTCTTTTAATTCATTTTGAGTTCCATTTTAGGTATAGTATAAGATAAGGGTCCAATTTTCATTCTTTTGCAATGAGATATCCAGTTTTTCCAATATCGCTCTTTCTCCATTGCATATTCCTGGCACCCCTGTTGAAGATCAGTTGACCATATATTATTTGGATTTATTTCTAGGCTCTCTTTCCAGTTCCCCTGGTATATATGTCTGTTTTTATGACAGCACCACACTGTTTTAATTATTATAGCTTTGTAATACATTTTGAAATAAGGGAGTGTGATGCCTCCAGGTTTATTCTTTTTTTTCAAGATCAATTTGGCTATTCAGGGTGCTCTGTGCTTCCATATGAAGTTGTTTTTTTTTTTTTTTTTTTTTTTTTTCTGTTTCTGTAAGACCACCACAGGGATTTCAATAGGAATTGCATTTATGTCTGCAGACACTTTGGCTTGTATGGATATTCAAATGATATGAAATCTTCCAATTCGTGAATACAGATGTCTTCCCACTTGTTTTGTGTCATCTTTAATTTCTTTCAGTAATGCTTTGTCACTTACAATATATGTGTCTTTCACTTCCTTAGTTAAATTTATTCCTGAGTATTTTATTCTTTTCAGTGCTATTGTAAATTGAATTGTTTTCCTAATTTCCTTTTTGGATAGTTTGTTGTTAGTGTATAAAAATACAACCAATTTATGTTGTTGATTTCATATCCTGCAACTTCAGTGAATTCACAGAAGGACAAAAACTACATCATTCTACTTTTACGAGGTATTTAAAATAGTCAGATTCATAAAATCAAAGAATGAAATTGTGGTTACCAGGAACTGGGAGTTGGGGAAAATATAGAACTGTCAATATTGGGCATAAAGTTTCAGTTATACAAGATAAAAGAGTTCTAGAGATATGTTGTATAACATTGTGCCCATAGTTAACAATACTGTATTGTTGCTTAAACATTTGTTAAGGGTTAGATACTATGTTCAATGTCCTTACCATAATAAAATAACATGTAAAAAAAAGAAACCCCACACAAATAAGCAAACAACCACGCCATCCCCCCAAAAACCATGAAGGATGTTTGGATCAAATTAAAATTGTTCTCTAAGTCAGGATTTTGGTTGCAAAGAACAGAAATCCAACTCAAACTAGCTTTGGCAAAAAGAGAATTCTTTGGCTCATAGACTCCAAGGAAGGAAACATACAAACTGCAGGGAGGAGAAGGATGTAGGCATGCATCTGGGAGAATAAAAATTACAAAGTCAAGTGCTGACTAGACTCAGGACTTCCCTACATCTTTACTCTCCGCTTTCTCTCTATGTTGGCTTTTTTCCTCTCATTGCAAACTGCTTTTTTTTTTTTTTTTTTTTTTTTTTTTTTTTTAAACCAAATTGCTGGCAAGATGGCTGTCAGCAGCTTTGAGCTCTATTTCATAGCTTCCTGTGGCTCTTTCCCAATTCCGGGACAACGCGTGGAGATGAGCTTTGATTCACCTGTTCAGGTTGGGTACCTGGAAGAATCCACTCTAGCCAGGGGAAGCCAGGATGTGTAATAACGTAAAGGACCCCATATAATTGTCTGCATGGGGGAGGGGGCGGTTTCTGGAAAAAGAAGAGTTTCACTCAAACAGGCCCTGAAAATTTCACTCTGCAGAGCCTCAGCTGTGTGGGAGAATCAAGACAGAAAATGACAGAGCTGAGAGTCCCTGTGGGGACCAATCGGGCCAAGTAACGAGGAATTTGTCAGACCAGGGGACTCATCCAAGATCACACAGAAAATTAGAGGTAGGAGAAATTGAACATACTTCTTTTCAAAAGAATTGTGTGTCTCAGCTTCTCACAAACCCACAATAAACAGGAATTTGTTGCTGGTGATAGTTTGTTATTTCTGTTTAAAGAGGAATTGAGAATCTTTTCCTTCCTCTATGTTAGAAAAGAGGAAAAGGGTGGGGGACAACCCTCGTGAGCCAGGCTCTATTCTCAACGCTTCGCATCTGTCATTTCATTTAATCCTCCCAGCGCATCACAAATAAGCACACCCATTGCACAGATGAGGAAACTGAGGCTCAATATAACAAGATAACTCTCCTTAGATCTCCTAGTAAGTGAGGGAAGGAGCTTCCTGGCAGGCAGCAGGTTAGAGACCCTCTCCATGGACGCCCCTGTGGAGGAGGGATGGGGAGAGAGGATAGGAATGGCAGGAGCTGACTGAGCATCTGCTCAGCCCTGATATGGCGAAAATATGCTTCTGGCTGCCATTCCAGCAGCGGATTCCTATGACTCTCTGGGGGATATTTACAGAATAGGAACGACTCGCCCCCTGTCTGCCTGGCCTACTAGGGAAGACAGCAGGTCTGGGCAGAGAATAAATACTTGTGCTTTGGAGTTCCTGTTGTGGCTCAGCGGTAATGACTAGTATCCATGAGGATGCAGGCTCCATCCCTGGCCTCACTCAGTAGGTTAAGGATCCAGCATTGCCACGAGCTGTGATGTAGGTGGCGGATACATCACAGATTTGGCATTGCTGTGGCTGTGATGAAGGCCAGCAGCTATAGCTCTGATTTGACCCCTAGCCTGGGAACTTCCATATGCCACAGGGGCTGCTCTAAAAAGACAAAAAAAAAAAAAAAAAAACCCAAAAAAAGCACTCATGCTTTGGGCTTTCTCTTCTGCTGCCCAGGTAACAAGAAGCCACCTTGAGCCCCAGGCCCCAGAATCTGCCTGAGGGGGCTCTAACCAAGCCCCCCCCCCCCCACATCACCTGGGCAAGCAGGTTTATTGACCTGAGCCCCAAAGGCAGCAGCATCTGTATAAAGCATTGTTTGGAAAGGTATTGTATATATTTCCTCTCTTAAAATGAGTGGGACTATTTTTTTGATGTTTAGATATTTGAACTTTCAGCCACAAGCACATCCTCGTGGAAGTAGTAGATTATCCAAGTTGGACCTTATTGCAATTTCCTCCAAATTATATTAGAATATTTATTTATGCCCTTAATCGTCCACAAGGCTGCTAACTCCTTTCATAATGTCGCCTGGGCCGAGGCTGACAGAGCTAATGAAATCATCATCCCGGTTTTCCCCTCCCCCAAAAGCAATCATTTCTTATCATCATATCTCAGAAACTATTCGCACAAAATCATTGGAAGTGGTTTTGGGGACTGTGTTATAAAGATGGATTTCTGCCATGAGAAGGAAATTCCATTTCAATGTTTTCAGCTGGTTGTCTAGGTAGAAGAAGGCTTTCCAGTGTTTAATGGAGCCATTTGTCTCTAGAAATAAGCCCTGCTGCAATGTGACCCAGAGTCCTGCCTTTGGCTCTGGCTTGCAGCTATAGGGGGGACAAAAGGCCCTGATATCTAAGCGAATCACAGATGGCTGCTTTTCTCATGGAGCTGGCGTGACCCTCCAGGGATCTGGAATAGCTGCTAGACTCTGCATTCCCTTGTCAGGATTCCTGACCTGGAACTTTCCCTCTGGTGTGGTCCTGAAACTGAAGGTACTTAGGACTTGAACCTAGCCAGAACCCAGGTTGGGACTGGAACCCACTGTTTTTCAAGGAGAATCACTCAGCTAGTGTCTGGACTCACTGGTAGGATGGAGATGAGAGAAACCGAGCCTGGAGCCGTGAGGTTGCAAGCAGGTTTATTGACCTACAGAGCAGCTGGGAGCACTGAGCACAGAGATGCCAGGCTCCCCGCTATGGGGCAAGGGCTTTTTTATAGGTAGGGTTGCCCATTATAGGTCACGTGGTCTCAAGGCAAAAAGGGAAGGGAGCTTGGGAAATAGGCAAGGAGGATTTAAGTCATTAAGTGTGAATTTTAACCGTCCTTTTGGCTCTGTTTATTTTGAGGTTTAACAGCTCCTTCAGTTATCTTGGCCCTGGGGCTTCGTCCCTGCTGGAGTCTGTTTTTCCTGTTTGTTTGGTGTCTGGAGCCCACGTGGAATTTTTTTCTTTCTTTTTTTTTTTTTTTTTTTGCTTTTTAGGGCCACACCCGTGGCATATGGAGGTTCCAGGCTCGGGGTTGAATCGGAGCTACTACAGCTGCCAGCCTACATCACAGCCACAGCAACATCAGATCCGAGACGCATCTGTGACCTACACCACAGCTCACAGCAATGCCAGATCCTTAACCCACTGGGCAAGGCCAGGGATCGAACCGGCAGTCTCATGGTTCCTAGTCGGATTCGTTTCTGCTGCGCTGTGACGGGAACTCCCGATCGCGTGGTTATGCCCCATCCTCCATTTGGATTCCCCTCCAGTTTACGGACACCACCTAACACTTACTGAGGTCAGGTTCTCTGGGCCTCAGCGCAGAGGGAACTCAGTGAGAGACAAAGGGATAGGCAAGAGATAGATTAAGATAAGGCGCTTATGAGCGACACAGGGGGCAGCCCAGCATATAAGGTGGGCTACAGTTTTATAATCCAAGAAATGCAGGGAGCAGGGGGCGGGGGGTGGGGGAGAGACTGCCTCTTCCTCTTTCTTTGATTAGAGGTTGGACTTATATCACTAACTCCTCCTTCACATCAAGTTGAGAGAGTATTTGACCCTATAATGTCAAGCTAAGACTGTCAAAGTGCTTATTCAAATCAGCAGAAGGGGAGTTCCCTTTGTGCTGTGTGTAGCAGGAAACGAACCAACTATGAGGATTCGGGTTCAAGCCCCTGGCTTCGCTCAATGAGTTAAGGATCCAGCATTGCCGTGAGCTGTGGTGTAGGTTGCAAACACAGCTCAGTTCCTGCTTTGCTGTGGCTGTGGCTGTGGCTGCAGCAACTCCAATTTGACCCCCTAGCCTGGTAACTTCCAAGCAGGTGCAGCTCTAAAAACAAAAAAAAACAAAACAAAACAAACAAACAAAAAAAATCAGCAGAAGGGTGGTTCTCAAAACTCCTGCCCTGGGTCTGAATCTGGATGCAGGCCTCACCCCATCCCCCACCCAAAGACCTGAGGCAATTCTCACACCTCCACTCGTCAAGCAAGCCTGCCAGTGTTCTGATGGCTTTTTTGAGCGATGTATTAACTTCCAGTCCCCTAGATGTCCCTCTCTATGATCTTTCCTGGGACTTCTGCAACTACCTGTGCCTGCTCCACCCTATCAGTCCCTCCCTGGGTAACTCTCCTATTCCGTCTCCATCAGTTCTGGAGCCCTTTAAAACCAAGAATATCTGGAGGAAGCCTGGCTAGGAATATAGCTCCGTACCAGTAATCATATAGCAATTAGTGGGGCTCTCATTATTACTTCAGTCTCATGGAGAAATTGGCAAACTGCTTTGTAGTCATTTTATGAGCAAAAAAAATCAAAAGCTGACTGACTTGCTAAAGAGCATTCAAAAATTGCTGACAACTAGAGAAAGATTCATTCTGGTGAGGAAGGAAATAACTGGAGCTAATTATAGACATTTAAGAACAGATGATTTGCAGATAATAATGATGCTGGTTAACACCACACTGTGCTGGCAATTTTCTTATATCGCTTAACTCATGTAATCCTTATAACCACCTGGGGAAGCAGGTGTTATTATTCTCATATTATAGATGGTGAAACTAAGGCATGGAGACTGACTCTAGGTCACCCAGCCAGTGAAGCCAAGCAGAGCTGGGGCTTCTGGGCACAAGATTTTCTGTGTCCCCCATTTCTTGTTTTTGGGGAATAAGCTTCAGGGTCCATGACCTTCCCTGAGGTCCAAAGGGCAGGTTCAAACAGTTGCTCATCAGGGAAGGGAGGGGTTGCAGAGACCAAGAGACAATAGTGCAGCCTGGGGGCAGGGTTCTGGGCCCTCCTCTAGAAATACTCATAACACTATCTCTGAGTTATTCTGCAGAACTAAAACCCCCACAGATGAAAACAGGAGAGGAGGACCACCAGAACCAGTCCTGGGGCCCCTAAACACCAACCAACCTTGAAGAAGAATGAAAGCTTGCACCGGCCCTGATCTGTGGCCCTGTTTTCTACTCCCCAACTATAAAACCACTTCCTAATCTCTTCCAAGGGAGGGCACTGTCTTTAGGGCATTAGCCTGCTGTGGCTTCCTTTCCCTGGTGAAGCAAGAAAGCTATTTTTTTTTTTCTCCTTCACCCAAAAGTCTGTCTCCATGTTTTTATTCGGCACTGGTGGACAGAGGCCTCAGTTCAGCAACACTAGTTATACAACCTCTGCTGTTTTTGCCCCATCAATCTACATGTCTGCATGTTTACATTCTTATTTTAAGAGCAATTAAAACTTTTCCATGTCCTTAAAATTTTGTGGGCCTTGGGCACCAGCCCACCATTCCCATTGGCTAAGTTGGGCCTGCTGTTGTTAAACCGTAACTTGGCTTCCGTCCACCTGTACAAAATAGAAAGATGGAGACAGCGTTTGGGTGAAGGAGAAAAAGAAAGCTTTATTGCTTTGCCAGGCAAAGGGGGCCACAGCAGGCTAATGCCTTAAAGAGTGTGCCTGGGAGATATTAGGAGGTGGTTTTATAGTTTGGGGAGTAGAAAATAGGGCCTCAGATAAGGATCAGGGTAGAGGCAAGCTTGCATTGTTTCTCAAAGATGGTGTTTAGTGGCCCCAGGACTGGTTCTGATGGTCCTTCTTCCCAGAAGGAAGATGCTTCATCCATTTTTTGGAGGTTTTTGTTTTGCAGAAGGGCTCAAAGATACTGTTCTATACATTCCTGGAGGAAGAATCAGGACCCTGCCCCAAGGCTGCACTATTGTCTCTTGACGGGCTCCTCCCTGCTCTCTGCATCCCCTCCCTTCCCTGATGAGCCACTGTTCTTTGGAGCTCTGGGAAGGTCATGGAGGCTGAGGCTTATTCCCTAAAAACAAGAAATAATAACTTTATTTTTTTTAATTTTATTGAAGCATAGTTGACTTACAATGTTGTCATAGTTCCAGGCGCATAGCAAAGTGAATCAGTTATACATGTACGCATATCCATTCTTTTTCAGATTCTTTTCCCATGTAGGTTATTACAGAGTCTTGAGTAGATTTCCCTGTGCTACACAATAGGACCTTGATACTTATCTATTTTATATCCAGTAGTGTCTATATGTTAATCCCAACCTCCTAATTTATCCCTTCTCCCCACATTTCTCCTCTGGTAACCATACATTTGATTTTGAAATCTTCGATAAGTTCTTTTGTATCATTTTTCATTAGATTCCACATGTTAGTGGTCTCATGTGTTATTTATCTCTTTCTGACTTACTTCAATTAGTAGTGATCATCTCCAGGTCCATCCATGTTGCTGCACATGGCATTATTTTGTTCTTTTTTTTTGGCTGAGTAATATTCCATTGCATCAGGTACCACATCTTAATCCATCCCTCTGTGCAGCATTGCTTCACTTAATGCTCATGAGCATCTGGGAGGTGGTCAGACACCAAATACGTGTAGGGCTTTTACAGTGTCTGGGCACCGCACTCTCATTAGCATATTTAATATTATTGACCTGAAAAGTAGGTATCATTTGTCTTTATTTTACAGTTGAAGATGTCGATGTTTGCAGAGGGTTAAGATAAGACTTACAACAGCCAGCGATAGAGGCAAAGCACAGGACTGGTCTTTATCAACTGAGTTTCAAGGACTACCCAGGACCATAAATGGTTCATGTCCTCTTGGCATATCACTGTCTTGAGTAGACTTTGACACAAAAGGACTGTCACTTGGAACATGGACTACTGTGTGTGACAAAGTGTTGACAGTTTAGTCCTGGGCTCATGGGTCATATGTAATTATCACCCCGCTGGGGCTTAGGTTGGACTTGGGGGTGGGGGTTGTGCCCCAGAGGCCAGGCTGTATGGAGACCCATACACCATGGAGCTCAAGAATCCTTAATACAACAAACAAGTACTCCCTTGTTTACCAAATCAGATACCTGCAAAGCTAGGTTCAGTAGAACTACAGGACAGATCCAAATATTTATAGGCAATGTATAATTATTTTTCCTTTAAAGGGCTTGTTCCTAAGAAACTGCGACTTGCCCACAGTACTTTTCAGAACATAGCAGCCCATTTCATTTATCCATCATGTGACTGCCCAATATTTAATAGCTAACAGCAAAAATCATCATTGTTACAATATTATTGGGTGACTATTGCCTAATGCAAAACACATTAAATGCTTTATACATCATGTCTTTTTTTTTTTTTTTTTTTTGTCTTTTTGCTATTTCTTGGGCCACTCCTGCGGCATATGGAGGTTCCCAGGCTAGGGGTCGAATTGGAGCTGTGGCCACCGGCCTACACCAGAGCCACAGCAACACTGGATCCGAGCCGTGTCTGCAACCTACACCACAGCTCACAGCAACGCCGGATCATCAACCCACTGAGCAAGGGCAGGGATCGAACCTGCAAACTCATGGTTCCTAGTCGGATTCGTTAACCACTGCGCCATGACGGGAACTCCCATCATGTCTTTTTTTAATCCTCCCAACTACCTTGGGAGATAGGGATTCATTAAAACTGTATTTTACAAGTGAGAACCTGAGGATCAGAAAGGTTGAGTAACTAGCACCAGGGCAACACAGTATGTGGTAGAGACACATCAAATCCAAATCTGCCTGATTCTAAATCTTTTTCTTTCTTTCTTTTTTTTTTTTTTTGCACTTTTTAGGGCCGCACCCATGGCGTATGGAAGTTCCCAGGCTAAGGGTCAAATCAGAGCTACAGCTGCTGGCCTATACCACAGCCACAGCAATGCTGGATCCAAGGGCATCTGCAACCTACACCACAGCTCAAGGCGATGCCAGATCCTTAACCCCCTGAGTGAGGCCAGGGATCGAACCTGTATCCTCATGGATATTAGTTGGATTCGTTTGCACTGCACCACAATGGGACCTCCCTGTCTGATTCTAAATCTTGAGCTCATCTCCACTAGACTATTCTTCCAAACCCTAAAGGTAAGTGTTTCTCATCCTCTGAAGTCAGGTGCTATTTCAGGAACCATGACTGCCTGAGGCTGAGTCTACTCAAACTTGTACACTAAATCCTATTATAAGAAGTTTCTCACCAATGGTTTTCAAACAAATGACATTTGACAACATCTGGGGATATTTTTGATTATCACAAACAGGGCAGGGGAGGAGTGCTACTGGCATCTAGCAGGAAGAGGCCAGGGATGCAGGTAACCATCTTACAATGCACAGGACAGCCCCCCCCCCCCCCAGCAAAGAATTAGCCAGCCCTAAATGTTAACATTGCTGAAAGCTGAGAACTCCTGTACTACATAAACTAGCACTTGGATTCTAAGTCAAAATCAAAAAATCATCTTATTTTGCCCCTCTTGGTGCAGTGTGTCATTTACCAGGGATGCAAAGGACAGTTTCAGCACCAGCCATCAGTTACTCTGAAATGAATGGCTTCTCAGGCGTATCACTGGGTCGAGGGACCAGATACGTTATCCTGTAAATCAGGACACTGGCTGCGCACGGAGAGGCTATTTACAGCTACTGCATGACAGGAGTTCCCACTGTGGCTAAGCTTGGTAATGAGCCCAACTAGTATCCATGAGGATACAGGTTTGATCCCTGGCCTTTACCAATCACGGCATTTCCGTGAGCTATGGTGTAGGTCCCAGACGTGGTTCAGATCTGGTGTTACTGTGGCTGTGGCTGTGGCTGCAGCTGTAGCTCCAAGTTGACCCCTAGCCTGGGAACTTCCATATGCAGCACATGCTGCCCTAAAAAGCAAAAAAAAAAAAAAAAAAAAAAATAATAATAATAATAATAATTATATTATTATTATTATTATTATTATTATTCCACGACAATAGGCATCTACCTGGACAGATGGCCCCTACTATTGAGTTCACTATTAAAACATGTTCGTGCCAGAGGCCAGGACAGAAGTAAAGATGAAAGGCTGCCTGCCTCATGTGTCATAAATGTGCATTTTCCTCCAAGAGCTCCCAAACACTTTAGATTCCCAGAGACTTCTGAGTCCCTCCATCATCCGTGCAAGTGACATCTAGCCCCATCCGCTGCTTTTCAGCCTGGAAGCTTTTACTCTGCAGCCAGTTTGCTTGCCAGTTTTCAAAGTTCATCACTTGAACTTTGGTAAGTCAAGAATCTTCTACAGTTCATTCCATCTTGGCAAGCGCCCTGTGAGGGAGTCATGTGTTATGGTCATTTTTAAGAAACATAAACTGAGACACAGAAAGGCTGGTGTCTATGGGGAGCAAAGCAAGTCCAAACCCAATGCCTCTGTCATAAAACAGGAGACAAATAGCCTAGCATTCTAAATATACCCTCAAGGGTGTAACTACACTGCAAGAAAAGCCTGAAAAATGTTTTTCTTCCAACCACATCCAACTACTATAATTGTTTTTGTTGTTGTTTGTCTTTTTAGAGCCGCATCCAAGGCATATGGAGGTTCCTAGGCTAGGGGTCGAATCGGAGCTGTAGCTGCCGGCCTACATTACAGCCACAGCAATGCGGGATCTGAGTCACATCTGCGACCCACGCCACAGCTCATGGCAACTCTGGATCCTTAACCCACAGAGCGAGGCCAGGGATTGAACTTGTGTCCTCGTGGATGCTGGTCAGATTTGTTTCCACCCAGCCACGACAGGAACTCCTCAACTACTATCATTGTTAACAGGCATCAGTAAAGTTGTGTCCTGAACCAAGGAAGAACTGAGGTGGACCAAGGGCTCAGGATGTGCTGTCTGCACTTGACCCTTTTTCTTCCACTCGAGAGGGCATATCAGAATGTGTGTGAACGGAGTTCACGTCGTGGCGCAGTGGTTAACGAATCCGACTAGGAACCATGAGGTTGCGGGTTCAGTCCCTGCCCTTGCTCAGTGGGTTAACGATCCGGTGTTGCTGTGAGCTGTGGTGTAGGTTGCAGACACAGCTCGGATCCCGCGTTGCTGTGGCTCTGGCGTAGGCCGGTGGCTATGGCTCCGATTCGACCCCTAGCCTGGGAACCTCCATATGCCGCAGGGGCGGCCCAAGAAATAGCCAAAAAGACAAAAAAAAAAAAAAAAAAAAAAAAAAAAAAGAATGTGTGTGAACGTAATTTCACTCTAAGCCAATTTCACTTGGCTGCATTCCGTTTTATTAGGAAAAACATTTATTCGCAAACTTTAATCTGTCGCGGTAATTGCCTGTGACCCCCCTCCCAGTTCTGCAGGGACTCACTGCCGCCCTGGGGACCTTGCTGGAGCGTGGGACTCCTGTCTCTACAGAAGTGAACACAAATAGCAAAAGCAATAAAATAAACACTGTCATAGAATTGTTTTTTCTTAATTTCTCTCTTGAACACAAAATCAAAATCCCCTGGGTAAATCTCATGGGATTTAGGGAGATAACAGCAGAAATTTGAGTGGTCCAGAGGCATAAAGTGTCTGGCTGCGTTGAGACTAATCATGGAAAGACGGGCTGGTGGATGGAACGGAGTCCATCCACCAGCAAAGTAAAGCGGCTGCAATTCTGGATGAGGTCCCCTTAAAAGGCTGCACCCCCCCCCCCCCGCTCCCCCCCGAGTCTAGGACCATAAGGTGAAAAATGAGGTTGTGAGGTTCATGTACGGCTGTATCACGGATCCTTTTAATTCTGCAATTAAAAGCGGGAAATGAGTGCGCTGTGTTTCTTTTTCCTCGGGAGAGAGGATGGAAGCAGGACGCAGAGTTTTTGCTCACTGACAACCGGAAGAGGAAGACAGATGATCCCGGCTCCTCAGAGAGTTGGCAATGGAGTTTTCTCCTCCACTGCATTCCATTTCTCCGTGCCACAGATCCCCAGTTCTCCCTGTCCCTGGCCAAAATACACTCCCTTCTGTTTGCAGGTGGTAAATGTGACAGTGCAGTGAGCTGTGGGCTGTAATCCAGCCTGCTAGGCACCCTGCTCTGTGAGTGGAGGCCAGAAATGCTTCAGGCTGAAGGGCATGCCATGGAGTTGAGGTGGCCTCCTGGAGTGCTAGAGAGGCCCCGGAAAACTCGGGAGGGGACTTTGCAAATTGCTTTTTTCTTGTCTCCCATTCTCTGGGGCTTCTCTATCTTCTTTTCATCTCTCATCCCCCTACCCAAGGCTATGCTCTCCCTGTGATTCAGAGCACAGGTGCAGCACTGCAGGAACCCCCTAAACTGACTTCTATTTGGGGTTTCTGGGAAGAAGTATCTCTCTGTCTCTCCAGAGGACCTGTGGGTCAGCTGAGGCAGGGTGGCTAGGGGAAGCATGGGCCCGGGGACCTCAGCCTGTTGGACCTCAGCTTGTAAGAGTGCAAAGTCCATCTTGTTTCAATCAGTGAAGGTATAATAGACGTGCATATTACCCTACATCTGTATGCATAATAAATGTTACTATTTTTATTTTTCTAAATCGACTTTAATTGGCTCTGAGCTCCCACCACCCAGACTGGCAGGAAATTCAGTCTTGCTCCTGGAACCAGGGTCTTCCTTCCCTTCCTCTGGATTGTACCCAGGCTTGGAAGGTATAGCCAAGTCTAGAACATTCATCCAAGGCTCCTCTGGCCTTTGGGTCACATTTCTTACGTAAGGAGTACATCCAGGTGCCTTCGAAGGCAGGTGGCTCCAGAGCTTCCTTGTCAGGCTTAGCATAAAGATTTTTGCTGGGACCAGAAAGCTCACTCCTGACTCATTTCCAGAGGAAGTCTTGCCAAAGTCCCACCACGACCACAATCCCAAAGCACTACATGGAACAGGATGTGGGTTCATATACCCAGTCCATCCTCAAAAGCCCCAGCTCCTCTCAGAGCCCAAGAAAGCTCTGGGTTATCTAGCGCCCTCTCTGTCTTTACCATCCTGATTCCTCAAATTCCACGCCATCCCTTCCCTTTGTCTGCAATCATCCAGCATGACTGCAACATGAGCCCAGACTGTGGTCAAAGACCAAGGTGTGGACAGCGTTGCTTTCTTCTGAGATCTGGGATGGAGAATCTGCTCCAGGCCTCTCTCCCAGCATCTGGTGGTTCGCTAGCTATTGGTGGCTTGCTTGACATCTGGGCATCAACAATTTCAACCTGCATCTTCACATGGAGGTGTCTCGGAATGCATTCCTGTCCCCAAATTTCCCCTTTTTATAAGGACACTAGTCATGTTGGATTAGGGGCCCACCTACGCAAGGAGGACCTCATCTGATTACTAACTAACTAATCACAACGCAATCACCCTGTTTGCAAAAAAGTTCACGTTCTGAAGTACCAGGAATTAGGGTTTCAGTATATGAGTGGGAAGAGGGGGCACAATTGAAGCCATACAGTGACCAATTTGCCTTAATTTTCCTGAGATTGTCCTGGTTTTAAAGTTTCAGGTCCTGGAAACTTCCTCAGTCCCAGGCAAACCAGAACAGTCCGTCACCCTGATTGACGACAATGCCAAAGATGGAATAAAAAGTGTCCAATATTTAGTCATTTGCTGCTGCATCTATTTCTTGGGAAACAAAGTAAAACTGGCCAGTGACAGGTAAATTTGGGTATTCCTAGATTCCCTGGATGACTGCCATTCCTTTAACCATTGATACATAGCCGATATCCACTTGGTGTTGATGACATGTGAAGGAGAGATGTGGACAGGGTCGGGCTAAGGGCCAAAGGCGGGGGCAGGAGGAAGGAGAGGTTAGAAGCTGGAGTCTGATGGAGTAGAGGAAGAGTCTGAGTAGGTGAGCAGTCTGTCTGAGATGCTGGGGTGCTGCAAAGAGGGCCTGGGGGGCACTTACACCTGCCCGCCCCACCTCTTGGGAATGAGCCATCATGTGAGCAAGCCCAGCATCCAGTGGTTCTAATCTCCTCCCTGTTTTCTAGTTGCCACCACTTCGAAAGAGTGGGAATGACTCTTTAATTCTCCCATAAGTTGAACATGATGAAGGTCACCTCTTGGAAGCTTCTAATCGTGTTTAGAACACATGTGCTCTGCAAGTCTCCACCCAGGGCCGATCACGGTGAAGACAGGGAGAATTAAACGTTGACAAGGAAACCCATTTTATTTTTTTACTTTTGTTTATTTATTTATATTTGTCTTTTTAGGGCTGCACCTGCGGCATATGGAAATTCGAAGGCGAGGGGTTGAATCGGAGCTGTAGCCTCTGGCCTATGCACAGATCTGAGCCACATCTGCAACCTATATCACAGCTCATGGCAACGCTGAATCTTTTGACCCACTGAGTGAGGCCAGAGATTGAAACTGAATCTTCAAGGACACTAGTTGGGTTCGTTACTGCTGAACCACAATGGGCACTCCAGGAAACCCATTTTATTTTACTTTTTTTGTCTTTTTGCCTTTTCTAGGGCCACTCCCATGGCATGTGGAGGTTCCCAGGCTAGGGGTCCAATCGGAGCTGTAGCCACTGGTCTACACCAGAGCCACACAATGAGGTATCCGAGCTGCATCTGCAACCTACACCACAGCTCACGGCAACGCCACATCCTTAACCCACTGAGCGAGGCCGGGGATCGCACCTGCAACCTCATGGTTCCTAGTTGGATTCGTTAACCACTGCGCCACGATGGGAACTCCCCGGAAAGCCATTTTAGAAGAGCAGATGCTGCGGAGTAAAAGAAGGGTCCTTCCCCGCCCCCCACTGCCTGTGATCAGCTGTTGCTGTTGTTTACAAGTTTCCTTTTAGGAAGTTTATGCAAATGCCTCCCAAAGGGGCCCCGTGTTATTTGACATAATCTTAAAAGATCCCCTCAAAGCAAGTATTCTGATTACTGACCCAGCTAATAAAGAGTAAGCAAACTCTTGTAAAAAACCAATACCATGGGTGCTGACAAAGAATGTTAGAAAAAGGTATGATTTTGACAAGTTAGCAGGTGCTCTCGTCAAATAATCATTCTCTTTTTTACAAGAGCAGAAATAAATCACAGCTCAGGTGAGGCACTGCTGATTAAAGAAGCATATTTTTTTGTGTGTATATTCTATCAATAATACTATTATCAAGCAACTAATAGGTATAGGGGAAGATTTTTAGGGATTCCAAATATTTTGCCCAGAATAGATTTTCCCTCCATTATTAGAAATTTATGCCACTGTCCACATAGTTAATGGTCCAGTCCTGGAAGATAGTCTCCCTGGTTTATTTAAAACATCTTCAGAATTTCTCTGTGGCAACCCAGGGACCTATTTTACAGATGCAAACACTGAGGTACATAGTACCTTATAGAAGTGTGATTAGAGAACCACACAGAAGCAGAGTCATCTCTGAACTCAGCCACAGAGTCTGCAGACTCCACATCCCATTGGTTTCCGTGAATATTCACCCCATGAAGTGGGTTTGATTGGTTGATTGGTTTGTTTCTTTATTTATTTATCTTTTTACAGCCGCATTTTGAAGTTCCCAGCTAGGGGTCTCATCAGAGTTGCATCTGCAGGCCTGCACACAGCCATTTGTAGGGGTCAAATCAGAGCTACAGCCACCAGCCTACACCACAGCTCACAGCAACGCCAGATCCCCGACCCACTGAGCAAAGCCAGGGATTGAACCCACATCCTCACAGAGACTACCTTGGGTCCTTAACCCCCTGGGCCACAATGGGAACTCCAGAAGTGGGTTTTAGAGGTGTTCACCTTGTGCCCTCTGTTCTTTAGTTCTGGAAACACTACAGCCTGCTTTTCTTTCTGATGAGCAACCACCACCTGCTATTGGAAGTCAGACTGGCATTCTGTGGAAATCTGCCATCTTGCTGGCACAAGCACCCCCAGTAGGCTCAGAGTTCTCATGTGACACACCTCATTCTGCCTACCGTTCACTTGTCTCTCCTCCAGGCAAGAGAGGGTCACAGAGGGCACTCCAAGGAAGGCCAGGAGCAGGGGTGGCCAGGGGCACGGGTGCAAAGGAGCACACACAACTGGAGGCATTGGGTTACTCTCAGCTTCTCCTGTGTCAGAGGAAGGGCCTTGGGGCATGGGGTTCTATCTCTCTATCATCTATGTATTTTTTTTTTTTTTTGTCTTTTTGTATTTTTAGGGCTGCACCTGCCGCACATGGAGATTCCCAGGCTAGGGGTCCAATTGGAGCTGTAGCTGCCGGCCTACACCACAGCCACAGCGCAGGATCTGAGCCACGTCTGTGACCTACACCACAGCTCACGGCAAAATCAGATCCTTAACCCACTGAGCGAGGCCAGGGATCGAACCCACAACCCCATGGTTCCTAGTCAGATTCATTAACCACTGAGCCACGACGGGACCTCCTTTTTCTAAATATTTATTGAAGTATAGTTTTATTGAAGTATAGTATAGTATCAACAAGATTGTGATAATTCCTGCTGTACAACGAAGTGATTCAGTTATATATGTGCTCACATCCATTCTCTTTCAGATTCTTTTCCTACATAGATTATCACAGAATAGTGGGTAGCGTTCTCTGTGCTCTATAGCAGGTCCCTATTGGCCAATCATTCTGTATACCTCAGTGTGCTTATGCCAATCCCACACCCCTAGTCCATCCCTAACCACCAGACTCTTTGGTAACCATAAGTTTGTATTTTTTTGAGATGTAATTCCTCATAAAATTTGCTCCATTAAAGTGGACAATTCAATGAATTTTTAGCATACACAGAGTTGCACAACTACCACTTCTAATTGCAGATTTTTTTTTTCTTTTTACGGCCATACCTGCAGCATACGGAAGTTCCCAGGCTAGGGGTCAAATCAGAGCTACAGCTACCAGCCTACACCACAGCTCACAGCAACGCCAGATCCCTGACCCACTAAGCAAAGCCAGGGATCAAATCTGCGTCCTCATGGATACTAGTTGATTCATTTCAGCTGCACCACAATGGGAACTCCTAGAACTTTTATTTTTTAATGGCGGTATCAGTGGCATATGGAAGTCCCCAGGCCAGGGATTGGCTCTGAGCCCCAGCTGTGACCTACGCCAAGCTGCAGCAATGGCAGATCCTTTATCCCACTCTTTGGGGATTGAACCTGCACTTCTGTAGCGACCCAAGCTGCCAAGACCAGCTCAGCAAGTGAGGGCTGAAGAACAGGTGCTGTGAAACTTGAGAAAAAGTTAACATAAAACAAGATACAGAGACATTTATCTTAATTAAAGGTGGGAACCGGGGGACTCAAGGTCTCAGGAACCAAGAGTGCTGTCTCAAGAAACCACACGGCTTTTATTGTGCTCTTTAGGATGACATCAAGTGAGGAGCGAGCTGTAGGTGCAGGATATAGTTTTTTTATTATTATTATTATTTTAAAAGTCACATAGCTGGTAGCTGGTTAAGCTTTTATTCTGACCTCTAAGCATTTTACAATAATGGAAGCTGGGTGTCAGCTGTCTATGCATAGCATCTAGAGAATCATCATTGTGCTTCTGCAAACAGCATGCCTATCTGTGGCAACCCCGCGTGCCTAGGTTGGCAACTCGATCTCTTTGCTGATGCATATTCTGCTAACGACCCTCATAAACCACTTGGGGCCATGAGGTTCCTCTTTCTCTTATTTTAACAGGACATATCATGCTGTGTAAACAGCGTGCCAATCTGCCCAGTTCTGGCACGCCTAGACCAACGCATTATGTCCTCATTCAACTGACCACATGAATAACTTATGCCTTTTGGTCTTTGTTCTTAAGCTTAAGTTATTTCCCAGCACTGCAACTGTTTTTCAAGCAGGAATATGGGGAAAAGATAAAGCAGGACAAGATGGAGTTTTTAGCGAAGAAAATAGAAACGGAGAGGCTAAGAAAAGACTATAGAAACAGGTCTCCCGACACCAAGCTGCTGTAGTCAGATTCTTAACCCACTGTGGGAACTCCCCAGAATGTTTTGAATCACCCAAAGAATAAATTCCATACCCACTAACAGTCACGCTGGGTTAACCTCCTCCTCCCACCTCCTGGCAGCCATTAACCTACTTCCTATCTCCATGGATTTGGGCATTTTGCTGCTAAAGTTCTGCTGCCAGGGTCCTTGACATCTGCCCATTAACAGCCAAGAAAGGGAAGAATTAAGGCCCAGGGTCAAAGATGGAAAACCATTCTCCTGACATTTTCTGGGTTTCCACAAAGCAGCTTCGCCCCACTCTCTCGCTCCAGCTACAATTCATGTCTTTCTTTTGCATCCACAGCCTCCATGCCTTGGAGCTGCTGGTGCTCAGCCCTGCTCGGGGCATTGATGTGTGGCTCATGGAAGCTCCCTCTCTCCCCGCTGTCCACTCTGTTCTCTGTCCTGTGACTTCTACCATCCCCCATGGCAGTGGCTGCACCACTGGTCCATCTGCACCCAGGCCCTCCCCCTGAGCTGTGATTTTACTAGATACACTGCTGGGTGCTGGGATTAATTTCCTACCGCCGCTGTAGCAAGTGACCACAAACTCGGTGGTCTAAAACAACACAACTCTAGTCTCTTAAAGGAAATCAGAAGTTCAAAATGATGTCACTTGACCATGCCATCTCTCCTCTCATCCACCTGCTTATAACTTAGGCCAGACTTGGGGTGCAGGACAAGGGGCAGGGGAGAATTTGTGATAATAGTAAGTCACACGGAGCTAGGGATCCCGTGGCCATGGTGGCAGCTGTGGCTGGGCCCCACCCTGCCCGAGCAGGGCAACACTTTGCCCTGTTTAACGACATTTGGAAGGGCGGGTGAAGGAAGCAATTGGAAGAAAATTAAGAAAACCCTCTATAGAAAGGTTCCTTTTCTGCTTCCTCTAAATCAGACTCTCTAACACATGAAACATGTGTTTGGTCCAGCAAGAGAAGCCCTCCCAGACCCTTCACCATTTAGCATGTTATTTTTCTGCAGGTTCTGGCACCATGCAGCAACCACCATAGATGCATGTGCAGCCAAAAAAGCGGAAAAAGTTGCTTTGTCAGATCTCAGGATTGTATATATGCGGGTCATTTAAAAGGCTTATTTTTGTGTGTGTGTGCTATTTTAAAATGGTTTCTTTAAAGAAAATGAATGGTTTATAACAAAAACAACAACAGAAACACCCCACAATACATTGTGTCACTTATAACATTAGTAGAAGTAAAATGTAGCATGAAGGATGGGAGAGGCTGTGGGTAAGGCTCTTGAGATGAGCAAGTTATAATAATACTGGAAGGTAGACAGAGGTACGTCTAATTAGCATGGTATACACATCTATTGCCCTTGGGGTTTTGGGAAAATATGTTGTTTTTAATAAAAATTATGTTACTTCACATCAATTGGGCTTATTATTGTTGTTAGTAAAAAATTTTTTTTCCTTTTCTTTTTAGGGCCACACCTGTGGCATATGGAAGTCACCAGGCTGGGGGTCAAATCAGAGCTACAGCTGCTGGCCTACACCACAGCCACAGCAATGCCAGATCCGAGCCACATCTGTGAACTACACCAAGCTTACACCAACACCGGATCCTGGACTTGTTCCTGGACTGATCCTGGAACAAGGCCGGGGACTGAACCCTCATCCTCATGGAAACTAGTCAGATGCATTTCTGCTGCACCACAATGGGAACTCCCTTACTGTTGTTTTAAAATGAAGCAGTAAATATTTTTAAAACCTTGCCATTTTAATTTCTAACATGATAAATATTGATAGATACGTAATTCAGTCTTCAGTTTTTTCTCTTTTTTCTTTTCAGGGCTGCACCTGCAGCATATGGAAGTCCCCAGGCTAGGGGTTGCATCAGAGCTGCAGCTGCCAGCCTACACCACACCCACTGCAACGCAGGACCCAGGGCATGTCTGCAACCTACACTGCAGCTGGAGGCAACACGGGACCCTTTAACCCACTGAATGCGGCCAGGGATCGAATCCCCATCCTCATGGATATGCGCAGGGTTCTTAAGCTGCTGAGCCACCATGGGAACTCCAGTCTTCAATATTTTTGAAGAGATGCTGACACCAACAAGATTGAGAACCATGTGCCTTTGGAAAGAATGTGTCCCCTCACGTTTATTATAATCTAGTGTTGACTCCAGAGTCTATTCTCTAAATATGTTACTGCCCCACTTCTCCAATGTTAAAAAAAGACATCAAAATGTAACATCCACTTGTAAAAAAAAAAAAAAAAATAGAAATTAGGAAGAGGAGGGAATATCATTACTTGATAAAGAATTTGCCTAAAGTATATGGAGAAATCACACCTAAAGTGTTGGGAATTATACCTACCCCCTTTGAAGTCAATAAAACCCACATTGCTTCCAATGCTGTTTCTATTCAACAGCACAATTGTTTTAAGTCAGTATATTAAAATGAGACAAAGAAATAAGATGTGTAAGAATTACAAAGACAGAAACAAATTTGCCATTATTTGCAGACAAGATTTCTGTTGCCACAAAAATTTTAAGTGCATCTGTTGAGAAGCTACAAGTACAAATAAGACAGTTCTGTTTGGTTGCTGGACAGAATAGTAATATAAAAAATCAATGCCATCCTTATACCCCAGAAACTATTAATTAGAACATGTAAATTTTTTTTTTTTTTTACTTTTCTAGGGCCGCATCCGCGGCATGTGGAGGTGGTTCCCAGGCTAGGAGTCTAATCAGAGCTGTAGCCGCCGTCCTACACCACAGCCACAGCAACTCGGGATCTGAGCCACATCTGCAGCCTACACCACAGCTCACGGCAGCACCGATCCTTAACCCACTGAGCGAGGCCAGGGATCACACCCACAACCTTATGGTTCTAGTCGGATTCATCAACCACTGAGCCATGATGGAAACTCCCTAGAATATAAAATTTTAAAAGAAATCTAAACTTCATATTTGTAACAGGCATTTGCAAATTTAAGAAAAAGGAAACAAACAAAACACTTTATTGAAAGATGTAGAATAAGATCTAAATACCAGTGTGTTGGGGGGAAGATTTGATATATAAAGACATATTACCTTTATTATTCCACTGCATATCTAATAAGTCCTAAAATAGTTTTCCACAGAATTTGACAAAATGCTAAGACAGATTTGAAGAATGTGGCCAAGTTTATGGTAAAGGAGAACGTTGGGGGAATACAACTTGTCTTATTTGATAGTAAAGCAGACACTACAGGTAAAAGGGTACAACACTGGCCTGGGGATATATACAAAGGACGAGGTAGGCAAAGGCAGCCTGGAAACAGAACCACCGATGTATTCGAGATGGGACAGGACACGGGTAGCTTTAAAATCAGGAGGGAAAGAAGAGACCACATAACTAGTGTGTTGACGGAAGGAGGGAACTTGAGACTGGAAAACAAGACAGGTGCCTCCATCTCATCAATGATCAGTTTATTATAGGGTAACTTCCTATGGGGGTGGGGGGATGCGGAGGACAATTCTCCAAGAGGCATTCACAGCTGCACTCTACACGGCCCGGGGCCACTGGGACGATTTTATCGTGAACCTAGGGTAGGGGTAGGTGCTTGGAAATAGGACGCTGATTCCTAAGTCAAGATTCATGAGTGGTCACTGGTCTCATGGGCGCTGGGAACGCGTTAGCAAAAGTTTTCATCATTGTTTGGGGACTAACAGAGCATAAAGGTCACTTGGTCCTAATGATTTTTGAGCAATAGCTATTAACTACAAAGCCCCCAACAGCAGAGATGGGATCTGCCACATGGTACAGTTCTGGGTAGGGTCAGGAGAAGGACAGGAGAAACTGTGGCGGCCCAAGATGGCGTCAGTCATGCTAAGAGACATACAGAGTGATTCTGGGATAATGAGATGTCTTCATTTTAGAAGAAGATAACATTAGGTCACTATTTCATACCATATGGAAGATTAATTTCCGTTGTATAAAAGACACGCATGTCAAAAAATAAAACTGTAAAATCTTTGGGAGAAAACAGGCAAATATCATTATGACAGTGGAGAAGGGACAGATCTGAATGACAGGTAATGCATAAGTCTCAAATAAAAAGTTTGATAAATTGTCAAATTAAAATGATAAACTTTCATGCCAAGAGGAGGGAAAAGTGAGAAGATAAGAACAGGTATTTCAATCGAAGTAACTGACAAAATACCAATAACTGGAATGAACAATTCTTATTTTAAAAGACAATCTCAATAGAAAGACGGGGGAAATGATATGAAAAGGCAAGGTTTCCCAGAGGAGGAAACCACCATGGTCAAAAAATATATGAAAATATTCTCACCCCCTCACATGAAAAATCAAATTTAAACACAGAAATGAGATATCATGGGAATTCCTGTTGTGGCTCAGCAATAACAAATCTGACTAGCATCTATGAGGATGCTGATTTGATTCCTGGCCTTGCTCAGTGGGTTAAGGATCCGGTGTTGCCATGAGTTGTGGTGCAGGTTGCAGATGTGTGGCTTGGATCCTGTGTTGCTGTGGCTCTGGTGTAGGCTGGCAGCTGCAGCTCTGATTATTCAACCCCTAGCCTGGGAACCTCCATGTGCCATAGATGTGGCAAAAAAAAACAAAAGAAAGAAAGAAAGAAAGAAAGAAAGAAAGAAAGAGAGAGAGAGAGAGAGAGGGAGGGAGGGAGGGAGGGAGGGAGGGAGGGAGGGAGGGAGGAAGGAAGGAAGGAAGAAAGAAAGAAAGGAAGGAAGGAAGGAAATGATATATCATGGCACACAACAGTTTGGGACAATTGATAAGGCTGTTCATACCAAATGCTGGCCAAGATGTGTAGAAGTGGGTACTACACCCCTGCTGGCGAGCATGATAATTGGTGAAGTAAAGCGATATGGCCCCTCTGTGTACATTCTTCCCCAGAGAAAACTCCCATTTGCACACAACTGCTATGCGCATGGGCATTCACTTATTTCCTAGGGTATAAGTGGAAACCATCCAACAGTGGAGGAACTGATACATAAGCTGAGGTCTGTTAGCTAAATGGAAGTTTGAACTTGAGACTGGAAAACAAGACAGGTGCCTCCACATCATCAACATGCTACCAGAGTGGGTACCTTCTAAGACACGATGTGGAATGAAAGGAGCAACCCGTCAACTACAGGAACAGTGTTCGCTATTTATTTAAATTAAAAAAATGCAAAATAGTAACGTCTGTGCTATTGCAGGAAGGGCAAAATACATTAATGGCAATAATTCACATCAGCTTTAGAATGGTGGATCCCTTTAAGGGACAACAGGGGACAGGGGTGGGGGAAATGAGACGTGCAGTTGGGATATAGCTGTATTTGCAATGGCTGATTTCTAAGTGAGTTTGGAGGCTAGAGGCATATGGCAAAAATGTTATCTGTTCAGCTTTGGTGGAAAACACAGCAAGGCTACACGTGGGTCACCCAGGACCTGGGCTCAGTGTGAACAATGAGTCCATTTCTTAGAAGGGACTCAGATGAATTGGAGCCTGGGGCAGTGGCTGTAGTCCAGCCTGGGGTTCAGCCAGTGGCTTCAAGTGGTGTTTCTGGAATACCTAAAACAATCGGTCTTGTTGGCCATCTAGAGGAAAGATGCAAAGGCAGCCATCAAGAGAAAGGAAAGCACAGGACCACAGCAAGCACAGTTCCATGAAGGAATTTTGTGTAAAGGCAGTTTATAGGCGAGCAGAAAACAGGTGGAGAGTGGGGTTAGACTAGGATGGGACAGAGGGTGGACTTTCACTTTGTGGGGGAAGCTATGCTGGCTTTTGAGTTTGTTGTGATGCAGGAAGTGAATAAATCAGATTTGTGCTTTGAGATTACTTTGGTATAATTTTCCCCTGAATTTCATTTTATTCAATATAGAAACTGAGTCTTGGACCAGCATTGGATTCAATTCTTCAAGAGCATCTCCTTAAAAATTCAAAGAGTCCTCTGCTCCCAAAACATAATTTTTAAAGGTGGTTTTACAGAAGGATGAAGTTCGAGGTGATCTTGTTTCCATGTAACTCAGAAAAATAAATCAAATTATTTATTAAAAATATTCTTTGGGGCATTGCACTTGCCTTTCATTTTTCTAAATTGTCCTTCTACGTCTACTCTAATTATTCAGTACAGGCTTCATTCTAGCAAAGGCATGTTCCTGTCCTTTTGAAACATGAAAAGGTTGTCTAACGTCAGGAAACCATAAAGGAAGATTTACCCCAGATTTTGACCTACATGCCTCTTTTTTTTCTACTTGGTTTTACTTAATTGAAAGATTGTTTCATACATTTTTCTTGTTCCCCATATCTATTTTTGTTCGTTCTAATCTCATTTCAGAACTCACTCAACCGTTTCTGCTTCTCAAAGTGATGACATTCTGTTGGTAATAGAGAGAGCTCCAGGTGCAATGCTGTAATCTAATTTCAGGATATTATTAAAAGCATTTAATTCGCATAATTGTGTTTGATTTGAAGAAAAATGACTAAATCTTGGATTGAATTGACTGGAGCATAACTATTTTAGGGCTTGTTATTAAGAATTTAAATATTATTGGGCAATTTCTTTTGGCTGTTTGAAGTGTCTATTTTCACTTATAAGAATAGATCTCCTTGTAAAACCTTCCACAGCATTTTATACTTAACAGGGGCTGGCATGTTTTATTTGATATATTCACTTTAATGTTTCATCTCAGATGGTCTTCCATTATTTTCATCTTAAGTTTGGGAAAACAGAAGCATGGGGTTTAAATGACCTGCCAAAGCTCATTGATAGTAGGTGACTCCTGGACTTGTCTTTAGGTTTAAAACTCAAGGCTTTTTCCATTGTTGTCACATGAATTCCAAGATGCCATCTTCTCCTTGAACCTGTTTTTCCATTTGTCTTCAAGAAATCTGAGGATTGAGCTATCTGCTGCCCAGAAGCATGGTATAATTGGTTGTTATTCAACAATTTCTACAGAAAAAGAAGGGCTAGGAATATTTCCATTGGATACTGATATCTCTATTCAAGGCGTGGTCTGAACAAAACTATGATGCACTGCTACTCATTTCAATTGATTCTGGATATTGTGGTGGCCACCAAGTTTAAGTTATCATTCTAAGTTATCGTCTCTACTGTGAAGTCAATAACCCTTCCCCCCCACCCCATTACTGGTATTCTTTCAGTATTGTTGTAGATTAAGGTTTGTCAACCTCAGCACCATTGACACTGAAGCAGAGCTTTCTCTGTGGGGGAAGAGGAGCCTGTTTTGAGCATCAGATGATGTTTAGCAGCATCCCTGACCTCTACCCGCTAGATGCCAATACCACATCCCCTCCCCAGTTGTGACAACCCCAAATATCTCCAGGCATCACCAAATATTCCCTAGATCAAAGTCCTCCTTGGCTGAGAACCACTGCTGTCAATGATACAGGCAAGGAAAATACTCTATTCTCTTAAATGACTGAATCCTCTAACCTAAAGAAGCATTATTAATTACTTCGAAGCACATTTATCTATTGATCCTTGTACTATCAATAAAAATCAGCTGAGAAAGTGTCCCAGAAGACAGAAAAACCAAAATCTAGTTAAATCAAACATAACCCCTGGGACTAGGTAATTAAAGATGTAATTAATGAGATGTCTCACCAGAATCAATACAAACTGTAGTTTCATCCATCTTAGCTGTGGACCATGTTTTACTTCTAGTGATGTTCTGTTAGAGGTCTTAAACATACGAATTGAGGAAACAAGCCAGGGATGGCATTTTCAGTTGCACAACACATGTTTGACTCACATTATTCTGATCACTCTGCAAATTCAATCACTCTACCCATTTTCCTTTATAATTTGAAATGGAACAATCACTTTTGATTGGGAAGAAAAAGGAGGTAAGGCTCTTGGTAAAGAGGCATACATAGGAAGGGGAGAACAAAGAGAATGAAATAGTTCATTTCAACATAAGAGCTTCTTATTTGTCAGGGCCGCCCAGCACATGGCTGTGTTGCAGGGAAGGTGGTGAGTTCCCAGTCACTGGACGTGTGCAACCTGAGCTGTAGTATGGAAACTGGAAAGAGATCAGGCAGATCTGGATTTGATAGCTTAGTGGCTTGGATACAGCTTCACTGAGCCTTAGTTTCCTGTCTGTAAAATGAGACTATCTAACATCAAAGGTTTTGAGAATTCAAGGTGCCACTTACAGAAGTCCTGCTTAGGCTAGATATTCAATAAATGGCAGCTTTGTTTCTAATTTCTGTATAAGCCCATGCTTCTGCTACAGGGTTGGGTGGCTTCACCTGACAGATACTCAGAAATCCTGACTATGCAGGATTTGCTCCAAAATGGCTTTATCCATCACCATATAGCAAACATTTTGCAGGTCCCATTAGATGCATATTGTTATTAACTTTTCCCTGAAAACATCCTTGACTGTTTCATGGGCTGAGAAAAAGAACGACTATGAAGAATAATGGTTAAGGGCTCCATCCGCTGAATCTGGTTTATGGCAGCAATAAAATCAGTGCATTATCCAACCAGCGTGTCTATATTTAAGCAAGCTAAGCTTAGCTTATATTATGCAGACCTGCTTGGAAATGTGGACTTGAGTGTCTGGAAGGATCTCAGGGCTTTGTTAGGCTGGCTGCGCTTCCTAGCAAAAGATGCTGGGTGGCAGAGGGGGGCGAAGAACCACAGGCAAGGAGAGAGCACCCTTCTCAGATTGCTGCAGCACCTTCCCTCTGCACAACCCTCCAGGGCTGAGAAAGGGCACCAGATCTGGAACAAAAGAACCTAACATAAGTTGACCACAACCCAGGTCTTAACTTGCCATTCATCTAAATGTTTGCTATTTCAAACTATTTTGGTTCCAAAGAGAATATTTCATCAGTAAGACTCTCCAGGGTGCTGGGGTGGGGTATAGGCTAGCGGTTTTCGATTACTTTCAAAGTTACAGACCCTTCTCTACACATAAAATCTCCCAGAGGAGACTGACCTGTAAGGTGAAGAAAAGTGAAGTTCCTGGTTGAAGTCCAGGTGGGGAACTGGAGCTTTGCATTCTGTTGGCTTCCTGGACCATCCTGAACAGTGCCTCCTAGTGGCCTGGAGGTATCCCCTTGCACCTCTAGTGTTCCTGGAATCCAGGTTGACAACCACCATACTCAGCCATTTCCAATCTCTTTCTTGTTTAAGAGCCTTTGACTGTACTCTGCACATAGTAGGCTTATAAGCTCTTCTAACATCAGAAGATGGCAAAAAATTGGAGTCACTTCCCTGCCAACTTGGTCTTCAGAACCGCGCAAGTACAACAGAGTCCCTGTTCTTATCCCCAAGAGTTTTTAAATGTTTAATTAGAGAAGAGTTTTGTTTAATTGGCTTCAGATGTTTTTCCTTGACTTACCATTATTTGCAAAAAAAGAAAGTTGTGAGAGAGGTGGTAAAACCGTAGCCACCAGCATTTATTGTTCACTTAATGTTGCCATGATTTAAACCGTCTGGGAAAAAGTCATCCGAAGTACAGAGTTCTGAGTGTGAATAATGGTTCTGCCATCTTTGGCGAGTTGGGGGCTGCTCTTATGGACACTCTGCTGACCCTGCTTAGATTTCAACGTGTCTAGAACAGAGTCTGGCACATGGTATAAGTGCTCAACATACATTGGCTGAATAAGAAGGAACCCAGGGTACTAGAAGCATCCCAGCTTGACAATGCTCCCCATTATATTGCTAAAATTTAAAATTCCAGTGTGGGCACTCCCGGATTTTGCTGACTAATTATTCCCCCCCCCTCTTCTGGCATCCATTCCCTGAGAAAACAAAGCGACAATATGAGATAACATACATTCACATTTTTAATTTTCTTTAAGTAGAACAGCCTTTTAAATTTTTTTTAAATCACGATGGTGGTGGCAATTGGCACAAGTAGAGGCTGAAACCAATTAGTGGGATGCCATGAAGTAAGAGCCCCCCAAAAATGTAGATTTAATTGAAGAAAGTTGGCACTATAAAATCCAGCTGCCAGGCTTTAAAATTGTAATTAATTCTAGGAGGAAGAGAAGGCTCATCAAATCATTCTGGCTGCATCCTCTGCAGCATGTTTGTGCGACCGCCTTTCTCATTGAATTCTCTCCTCCTTTCAGATGTCTTCTGATTCGTGATACAAATGCTTCTCTGGGTGATGACTTTACAACCTGTGACGACAGGGAAGCTCTTTCCTCTGGAGGTGTTGTTGGCACTTTGTTTGAACAATGCCCCAGCATAAACTCTGCTGGGAAATGTGGCAGCCGACACAATCACGCTAGTGACTAACATACCGGATCTCTCTCAGGTCAGAACCAATGGCGTTGATGGAAATGATGAAAAACAGCCAGGGAGCTAATGATACGGAGCTTCCAGTCAGGGCAGGCCTTAACCCACTTGCCTATGAGATAGGTGACACTCAAAAGACTCACTAAACAGTGCACGAAATCTGGAGGGAGACAGTGAGAATTTGAACAGTCTGCAAATTCTGCCCGCAGCATCCGAATCACTCCCAACCCAGCCTCCCCAGCACCTGAAATCTCCCCATCACAAATTCCTACTGTGGTTGCTTTCTCTAGGTAACTCTTGAAAAAGGTAAGGAGTCTGCGAAGGTACCTGCAAATCCCAGTGTGAATTAATTGTTCAGATACGTTTCCTCTTTGGCTGTAGAGGTAAAGGCAAATAGGAGTTTTGAGTGGCAGGGCCTTGATCAAGATGTGGTGTACCCTTCTCCTTGTGGCCTTCAGGACATGCTAAGTTGTACCACAAATAATGTAATGCTGGGAATTTCCGTCGTGGCACAGTGGAAACGAATCCAACTAGGAACCGTGAGGTTGTGGGTTCGATCCTTGGCCTTGCTCAGTGGGTTAAGGATCCGGCCTTGCCATGAGCTGTGGTGTAGGTTGAAGATGTGGCTCGGATCTGGCATTGCTGTGGCTCTGGCGTAGGCTGGCAGCAACAGCTCCAATTAGACCCCTAGCCTGGGAACCTCCATATACCGCAGGTGCGGCCCTAAAAAGACAAAAGACTAAAAAAAAAAAAAAAAAAAAGTGTAACACTGGGGATCGGCTATATTTCTGGGAAATCCACTCTCTGCAGCCTTTGTTCCTTCTGGGTGAGTGGAGAAAAGCAGAAACCCAGTCTCCAGGCGCCTTTCTCATGATCACTATTTACAAAAAGCTTTGCATGGTGAAGAATGTCGAGTTATATATTCCGGACTAGGAAAGGCGAGGAACTGTGTTATAAGGAAACAAAGGAGCTGGAGCACGTACAGAGGGGCCCATTTGAGGCGATTAAGCAGGTCTTAAGGTTGTATGCTATTCTGCTTGAAATACTGTGGGCATATCCATTTCCACTTCAGAAATGCTATCCCCTTTCTCACCAACCTTTATTTAATGTGCAGTGGCTAATGATTTTAATTTTCGTCGTTCTTGCCTTGAGCTCATCAATGGCATAATGGCCTTCCATGAAACGTGTCCATGTTTTGCTTTCTGAAGAATTCTTTACCAAGTAAATCCTGATGCTCTAATTGATCTATTGTATATATTGTTTGGGGTTTTTTTTGGCCACACCCATGGCATGTGGAAATTCCTGGGCCAGGCACTGAACCCATGACACAGAAGTGACTCAAGCTCCTGCAGTGATAATGCTGGATCCTTAACCCGTTGTACCAAAGGAGAATTATTGTATGTGTTTTGCTTTAATACATTTAAATGTTTTCCTCAGGAAGAAACGAGTAGGTAGATAATTTGATGTCTTTTTCTTTTTTAATATAAACCTTTCTCCAGGGACACACACAACTAGGAAATGTTGAAGGTAAGCAACAAATAAGCCCGAGCTTGTTTTTGTTTTTTGCTTTTTAGGGCTGCACCCATGGCATATGGAGGTTCCCAGGCTAGGGGTCTAATCAGAGCTACAGCTGCCGGCCTACCTCTGTGACCTACACCACAGCTCACAGCAACGCCAGATCCTTAACCCACTGAGCAAGGCCAGGGACCGAACCAGCAACTTCATGGTTCCTAGTCCGATTCATTTCCACGGTGCCATGACGGGAACTCCCCGAGCTTGTTTTTTAACGTGTCTGTAAAATCTGTAGTGATGTCCCCTCTTCCAGTCCTGATATTGGTACTTCATGTTTTCTCAATAAGTGAGGGTATGGATTGTGTCAAATTTCCCAAGCAAAACTACCTTTCTTAGGATTTCCTTCCTTGGTTTTTTTTTTTTTTTCCTTCTGGGTCTTGGTTGGGTCCAGGAGAAAGTAACATGAGATTTGGAAGGCTGAAGGAAGTGGCAACCGGCTTGTGGCAGGCAGGTACCTTTCACCTCCTGCACATTGTGGCTTCCTTGCAGGCTCACCTGATGGGTGGGGACAGCAGATAAGCCCGCAGGTCCTCCAGCTCCTGCGGGTGGGATCACCCCTGAGCCTCTTCGAATCCTGATCCAGATGCCTATGTATCTCCTTGGCAAGTGCACCAGCAGGTTGGTCCCTTGAGACACGGACGTTGGATCTTAGCAATGGTGAAAACCAGTGCAGGTTCTAAATTGTGCTCCTGCATTCCAGCTGGTCCTCCTTGTTTGTCCTGATTTCTCCTACTTTATGTCCCCTTTTAATTCCCACCTAAAGACCTATAGGCTTCAGTCACTGAAGCCATTGCTTCACAGAGACTGTTTAACCAGCTCCTTTGGTTATATAAGATCAAATTCCTATACCCCATATTCTGTATAGCTCAGGCTCTCCCATCAGCTGTCAGCTGATAAAATCAGTGTTGCTAAGGGATAATCAAAGTTACTAATCCTGATGCTCTAGTTGATCTTTTGAAATATTTTACTCAGGAAGGAAATGAGTAGGATAGATAATTTGATTTTTTAAAATTTCTTTAATTTCTTCCAAGAAGCAACTATTGTCCCTGTTATTTTTATTTCTTATCAATTTTTGAGTCTATTTTCAATTTATACTCTTATCTTTATTTCTTTCCTCTTTTCTATGTATTTGGGTTTAATCACCTGCATTTTTCTAGCCCATAATATGGAAACTTACATTCAAGAAGAATGACTTCAAATACATGGTCTGAGATTTCAAGCTATGTCTTTAAAATCAATTTTAAAGCTATTTCTTCAAAATCATTTCTTTAAATTCATGCTTTAGTAGAGTTGTTGATTTTTTAATATGCTGTGTTTTTATTGTCAATTTTCAGTGCCAATGTTTTCTTACTGCTTACGATTTCTTCTTTGACCTAAACATCGTTTGGAGGTATGTTGCTTAATTTCCAAGCATTTGGAGACTTCTAGCTACCTAGATGTCTAGATATTTCAAATTTAATTTTGTTATGATTCAAAAATATACTTGTTAAAGATTTCAATATTTTGGAATTTATCGAGATCTATGTTTTATGACTCAGCATACAGTCTCTCTTAGTGGATGTTCCATGTATTCTGGAAAAGAGACTGTGTATTCTATCATTGTTCAGTAAATGCCAGTTAAGCCAGCTTTACTGACAGTCAAAGCTTCCATAACCTCACTTATTTTTTTTTTTTGACTAACTTTTCTGCTAATTACTGAGAGGTGTGGAAATCTCCAACCATAACTATTTCTTTCTGACCCTGTTATTTTCTTCCTCATGGATTTTGAATTTCTCTATATTTTTGCTTTTTTTTTTTTTTTTTTTTTTTTTGGTCTTTTTGCCTTTTCTAGGGCTGCTTCCCACGGCATATGGAGGTTCCCAGGCTAGGGGTCGAATCGGAGCTGCAGCCACCGGCCTACGCCAGAGCCACAGCAACGCGGGATCCGAGCTGTGTCTGCCACCTACACCACCGCTCACGGCAACGCCGGATCGTTAACCCACTGAGCAAGGGCAGGGACTGAACCCGCAACCTCATGGTTCCTAGTCGGATTCGCCAACCACTGCGCCACGACGGGAACGCCCTGTATTTATTATTTTCAGCACTTCTCCCACTTTGTACCTAAGGTTAACATTTGTTCTTCACACCGAGTATCGGAGTCATTTTGAAACCCAGAAATGTTTTTGAAAGACTTATTTTCTATATAATCTTTGCGTATTTTTGCCAGAGTGCTATAGATGGTATTTACAAGCATCGAGCAAGTTCAGGCTGAGAGAGACAAAGAGCTCTCCAGCAGTCCTCCTGCTGAAATGCATAACTTAAATCTCATCACGAGGGAAGGCCCGCCAAACAACACTGAGAGACCTGCTACCAAGAGCTGGCCTGTGTTCTGCAAAACTGGCAACATCGAGCAGCATGTAAAGCTGAGAAATGGCTGTAGATGAAAGGTGATTAGGTGACATGACCACACATTTGTGGCTCAGGGGTTGATGAACCCGACTAGGATCCATGAGGACGTGGGTTCGATCCCTGGCCTCGCTCTTTGGGGTAAGGATCCGACATTGTCGTGAGCTGTGGTGTAGGCCAGCGGCTACAGCTCTGATTCGACCCCTAGCCTGGGAACCTCCATATGCTGCAAGGGTGGCCCTTAAAAAAAAAAAAAAAAAAAAAAAAAAAAAAAAAAAAAAAAAAAAAGGAATGCGTGACCTTGGACTGGATTCTGAACCAAAGGGGAAAGTTTAGCTGAAAAGGACACTATGAGGACAACGGAAGCCATCTGAATACAGACTCCAGTTAGATAAGGATTTTGTATCTCTGCTAAGTCTCCAGAGTTTGGTCATTGGCTTGTGGTGTGAATAAGACCAAGTCTTTGTTCTTACAAAACACACACGGTAATATTTAAGGGTAAACAAATGTGATGTCTCCAATTTCCTCCCAAATGATTCAGAAAAAAATTCTTTCCTTCTCTTAACCCCCTTAATGCACCTGCTTTGCCTCCCCCAGATAATTGTGAATCTCATATGGGGGAGCTCCTTGTACTATTCTTAGATTCTTGTAGCTTTCCATAAGTTTGAAAATATATCTAAATAATTTATCAAAACAAATAGCTAACAGGTTAACTAACTTCCTTATGAACATACATATATATTATGGATTAGGAAAGCCTTTCTTTTCTTTTTTCTTTCTTTCTTTTTTTTTTTGTCTTTTTTGTTGTTGTTGTTGCTATTTCTTGGGCCGATCCCGCGGCATATGGAGGTTCCCAGGCTAGGGGTTGAATCGGAGCTGCAGCCACCGGCCTATGCCAGAGCCACAGCAACGCGGGATCCGAGCCGCGTCTGCCACCTACACCACAGCTCACGGCAACGCCGGATCGTTAACCCACTGAGCAAGGGCAGGGACCGAACGTGCAACCTCATGGTTCCTAGTTGGATTCGTTAACCACTGCGCCACGACGGGAACTCCTTTTTTTTTTTTTTGGTCTTTTTAGGGCTGTACGCACAGCATATGGAAGTTCCCAGGCTCAGGGGGGAATTGGAGCTGTAGCTGCTGGCCTGCACCACAGCCACAGCAATGCCAGATCTGAGCCATGTCTGTGACCTACACCACAGCTCATAGCAACGCCGGATCGGTAACCCACGAGCAAGGCCAGGGATTGAACCTGTGTCCTCATGGATGCTAGTCAGATTCGTTTCCATGATGGGAACTCCGGGGTATCTTTTATTTTCTTTAGCAGAAAGGGTAAGAGCACAGGTATTTGAGCCAAAAGATTGATTTGGTTCAATTACCTGGGTGACCTTGAATAAGTTACTTAACTTCTCTAACCTTCCATTTTTTCACCTATATATAAAAAAAGAATAATAAATCCTTCAAAAGAAAAATTCTTGTAACAACGAATTGAAATGATAAACGTAAATTGCTTGATTTGGTGTGGACACTTCATAAACTGTAATAAATGGTAGTTCCTGGTGTTTAAACTGGTTGAGAGGTGTCTAATAATATCACGTAGATCAGCTCTTCAAACAGAAATAAAATGCAATCTAGGAGTTCTCGTTGCAGCTCAGTGGGTTAAGAACCCCAACATAGTGTCTGTGAGGATGTGGGTTTGATCCCTGGCCTATCCCAGTAGGTTAAGGATCTGGTGTTGCCACAAGGTCTCAGATGTAGCTCAGATTTGATGTGGCTGTGGCTGTGGCATAGGTTGGCAGCTGCAGCTCCAATCAGATCCCTGGCCTGGGTGCTTCCATATACCACAGGCGCAGCCTTTATAAGAAAAAATAAGCAAATGAAATTAATTTTAATCATCTATTTTATTTCATCCAATATATCCCTAATATTATCATTTCGAGATGTAATTGTTACACAGTTTATTAATGAGACATTTTACCATCTTTTTTATTACTATGTGCTCAAAATCCAGTGCATATTTTACCTTCCGGGCACCTCTCAGTTTGTTCTAATCACACACCATGTGCTTAACAGCCACATGGGATGAATAGTTACCATGTTGGACGTCAAACATCAGACCCTTGGGTGAGCAGAATGGGTGAAGGGGGTCAAAAGTTACAAACATCCTGTTTCACAGTAGGAGTAAGTCCTGGGATGCAGTGCACAGCATGGTGACTAGAGTTCATAACACGGTCTGACCTGTTTGAAAGTAGCTACGAGAGGAGATCTTGAAAGTTCTCACCACTAGACAAAAAATTGTAACTATGTATGGTGACACATGTAACTAGATCTACGGTAGTGATGAGTGCTCAGTACACACAAACACTGAATCATTACACTGTACACCTGACACTAATAGAATGTGGGGTCGGTTATGCCTCAACTTTAAAAACTGGACAACTTTTTTTTTTTTTAAATCTTTTTAGGGCTGCACCCATGCCATATGGAGGTTCCCAGGGGAACCTCCTAGGGGTCGAATTGGAGCGGTAGCCACTAGTCTACACCACAGTCACAGCAACGTGGAATCCAAGCCTCGTCTGTGACCTACTCTACAGTTCATGGCAACGCCAAATCTTTAACCCACGGAGTGAGGCCAGGGATTGAATGCATCCTCATGGATGCTAGTCAGATTCATTTCTGCTGAGCCACGCTGGGAATGCCAAAATTGGACACTTTTTCAAATTTCATGCTTGTCACTTTATTCCCTATGAAGTATTATCATAAGACTGTGAACTATTACACAGACACACATCATTTAGCATGGGCTCATTCTCCTAACCACAAATTCTTAAAAGAAATTCCCGTGGAGTTATAATTCAGCTATGATGAAGCATTTTATATGATCCACGTTCCTCTTTGGGAAGAGTAGTGAGAAATCTGCCTTGACTAGAAGGGCTTTTTAGGTGACCCCGTGCGATAAGGAAGCAAAGGATTCACCGTGAGTGAGTTGTCCAGGGATAGTCTGGCTTTGTGGCTAATGCAAAGAGGTGACTGATGTTTTGGAGTGGGGTCAGAGAAGAGAAACACACATTGGGCACAGTGTTTGGTGCTTCTTGCTGGAAACAGACCATCTCAGAGAGTCCCCACCTCTTTCCTTGAGGTCCCCGGGGAGCTGCTACCTCATGGATGTTCATGAGCCTGGGTTCCCGCCAGTGGTGTCCTGGAGCCGCGGGTACCAACTCCCAGAGCCCACTGTGCAGGGCTCTTTTCCCAACTCTGTGTGCAGGGTCATCCTGCTGGGTAGCCTGAAACCAGCAGTCATGGGAGTGTTTCCATCAGGGCAATTAGCAAACACTACAAAGCAGGCTTGGAGTCTTTTTTAGGCCTGGTTCATCAGTATACCACTTGTTCCAGCCTTCTTTTGCTGCATACTGACCACTCTCTGCTGTCCACGTCTCCACTGGGGCTTCGGCTCTCTGCTGGTCTCAGCTGTCTTGCTTGAGGCCACCTGCTGCTGGCACTACCCAGGCTTAGAGGAGGAGGGGAGACCTGTCCAATCCCACCCCCACCCCTACCCCCCGCCTTCTCTACCCTCATTTATTTGCTGCCAAGGAAGCTTAGTTCTAACTTTAGGCAATAATATGGTGGTCTGAGTATTGGAAGTGTTTTGACTATATTCCCAAATAAGGGCACCCAAGAGGCCCACAATCTAAGTTCAAAAAACAGCCAAAGAACTCAGATGTCCACCAAGTGATGAACAGGCAAGTTAAATCTAGTGTATTCATACAGTGGACTATTATTCAGTTATGAAAAGATACGTGAGACACCAGGGGTGAGCCTAGAAGACACTGTCCTAAGTAAAAGCAGCCCAGCACAAAAGACAACATATTGTACAATTCCATGTGTATGAAATCTCTGAAACTGGCAAACTCAGAGACAAAAAGCAGAGGCTGGAGAGAGGGGGGGATGGGAGGAGACTGCTGCTTTTGGGGACGATGAAAATATTCTGGTGCTACACAGTGGTGGTGGCACAGTCTTGTGAACGTGCTAAGACCCACCAAGCTGCACATTTTAAAATCATGCATTTTATAGAGTGTGAATTTTTCAAAAAAAAAAAAGCAAACAAAAAAAACCAACATAGCAACAAACAAACAAGCCCAATTAGCCAGCTCTGGGCAGTTGGTCTTCCTGTAAAGCTTACTGGGAGAGAGCTTTTCAGCAGAGTGTCCCTTCTCTCCAAGGGTCCCTGGAGCGGGTGGGAGTGGGGACAGATCTCCCTGCCCCTGGATTCTTTGTGGAGAGAAGGGTGCTCCCACGTGCCGTCTCTCTGGTCCTTGAGTTGAAGCACCACAGGGAATGGCTGGCTGGGCCTGGGACTGCCTGGGAGAAGATGAAAGTGACCAGTGAAACTGACCCCCCATTTCCCAGTCATCCCCGGGGCTGAGTGAGGAAGGATTCCTAGGGAGATGACATGATAGATATTCTGGCGGAGAACCAAGGGCTGCCCCCTGAAGTTCTGGTGGCTGAGGGATGGACATGCTTGGTCACTGTAGACTTCCATACGCCCCCATCCCCAACATCAGAGGAAAGTGAGTGAGAAGCTGCAGATCAAGTTGCATAAGGGACCATCGGAGCCTGGGAGAGCTGTGAGGAGCCAGCCCTCCAAGAGGGGCTGAGAAAATAAGCGGCATCAGCAGAGATGACCAACGGAAGGCGAGAGAACGACCACTCCAGGTGACAGTCGCTTAGGGAGGTGTTTTTTCTCCACCCCCCCCAACCCCTCATCACCTCACCCCCACCCCAAGACTCAGGCAAGGCAGGGGCACTGTCCACGAGTTAGAAACCCACGATTCCTCCCTCCTCCCAGAGCTGCCTGGACTTCTGGCTCCAGCAGCTTAAGGGATTTTCACTGAAGTATGAGACTGACCTTCAGAAGTGAGTGGGACAAAGTCTTATTACCTGGATGAGGCTGCTTTGATGAAAGAGACTGACAATTAGACAATGAAAGCAGGGAAAGAGGGCTTTGTGAAGCACAGGGGATTGTTTTTTTTGTGAAAAACTCTTTCCTGTACTCAAGCACAGCTGAACTCTTCAGTTAAGCCAAGCAAGAGACATCACCGAAGACTGGAAAAATGGAAGAGAAATACAGCACAGGGACTAGCTGGTCACCTCGCCTGCCTCTCCAGGGCATCGCCTGGCCCCCTTGACCACCTGGAAGCTCCCGATGTTTCCTGGGTTGATGGAGATGGACAGTTGGTTTTTACTTCCCTCTTTCAGCTGCATCTAAAGCTCCTCTCCTGAGTTTTTATTTCCTGGCCTGACCTCTTCTTAAAATTTCTGACAGAGGGAGCCTCACCCCACCTGCAGGGGTGCAGACCCAGCTTCTGGCCTCCACAAGAGTCCCGAACAACATTCCTGCACCAGGTCTGCTCCATTTCTAAGTTACGCAGCCTCTTCTGACACCACAGGTGAGGTGTGACTTAGTCAAGTTCAGTCGTGTTTCTTTTCAGGCTCTTCCCATTAAGGTTTACAAGATCTCAGGGTTCGTTCTCTCCTAAGGTCTCCCAGTTTCAGCAGGTGCTGTCATGCCCATTTGACAGATAAGAAAACTGAGTCTCTGAGACGTTAAGGGACTTAGTCAAGGCTGCAGCTTAGTAAGTGTCAGAAATTTCCACCATTCCTACACATTTAGAATTCCTAAATTAAAACTTTCCCAACCTGGGAGTTCCTGCTGTGGCGTAGCAGAAATGAATCCGACTAGTATCCATGAGGATTTGAGTCCTATCCCTGGCCTCACTCAGGGGGGCTAAGGATCTGGCATTGCTGTGAGCTGTGAAATGTGTCACAGACGTGGCTTGGATTCCGCGTTGCTGTGGCTGTGGCGTAGGCCAGTGGCTACAGCTCCAATTCAACCCCTAACCTGGGAACCTCCATAGACTGCAGGTGTAGCCCTAAAAAAAAAAAAAAGGCAAAAATGAAATAAAACAAAACAACCCATCCTGACCTACCCCTCCAACCAGATAGGGAAACTCTCCTTTTCAGATTGCAGAGGGAAGCTTCAAATAAATTTCCAATCATCTTCTCAGTACACAGAAACACACATAAATTACATTTAATAGAATTAACTGGGGACTTTCTGGAGCAGGGAACATATCCATGGAGACTAATTCCACTCAAATAGATTTTTAGAAAACACTTCTAAATAAAAGAACAGACTCCAAAAACAGTTTAGACAACACAGAAGGAAAAAAACCAAAAAACTGTCCCCTAATGAGGGATGAATGCTCAGGATGGGAAACAGAGCAGTGAAGATTGGAAACGCTGGCTCTACATAATGCTCGTTTTATATTTGGACAGGCTCATCGATGTAACTGTGTCATGAAACATCCCCCCCAAGAAAACAGCCACGTTGACGCCGCTGTGTCACAATGTCTTGCTTTGGATCAGGGGCCGATGAGAAAGTGGAGGGTGAGAGAGGTCAAGGGACTGATTCAAGACAGAAAGGATGAATGAGGTGAGCGCGGGGAGCTTGTCCGGATTGAGTGCTTATTTATCCCTTGTCCTGGGGCGGCTGGCCAGGCATGTGGCCAGTAGGACAAGAACGCATGCCCGTCTTTGATTGGGTCCTTCCAAGTCCTGAGTCTGGGCACACAGCAGGTGCACAATGAATGCTGATCCCATGATTGCATTTCAAGCATGGTAAAAGGGCCCTTGTTTCCCTTATCAATTGCAACTAATATTTCTTCCCTCTTCTTCATGGTATAGGCTATAATCAATAAGAGCATTAGTAGCAAGGGATGAGCACAGAGTAAATAAGCATGAACCTGATGGTTTAGGATATATTAGATTTAATTTTCTTTCTTTAATTATATGTGCCTAAGGGATATATAATTCATTCTTTAGAGGGAGAGAAGGAGGAAGAAAGAGAGAGAGACTACAAATGGAAAATAAAGGGAATTTCTAGGAGGGGCCTGAATCGCAACTCCCCTGAATGTTTTTCAGCAAGAAAGAGCCGGTGGGGGTGGGGTGGGGTGGGGGGCAGCACTGCAGAGCGTCAGGAGTGGGGGTGTAAGTGGGATGACCATCCCTGCACTCGGCAAGGTTTTAAGCCAGCTCACCAACTCCAATGGGGATAAAAGGCTCAGCCCTGTGAGTGGGACCATGTTGGGCCCCAACTCCATCCACCTAGGATTGAAAGTGTGTCCAGGACATGGAGGGGATGGCCACCCAAGGTCAAGTGTGATCTCTGATCCATCACATCACTCCCTTCCCCAAGTTCAGGGACCCAGCCTTGCTCTTCCATCTACCCTCGAGCCTTGCCCAGAGCCAGGGGCAACACAGAGGCCCATGAGAGTGGGTTGAATGAACAGATGAGCCAATGAATGAATGAGTGAATGAATGAACTGTTTACATCTGTGGCTAGTACAAACTCCTCTTTCGACTTTAGGAACCACTCTCTCTTTCCCTCGCTTTGAATCGTCTCTTCTGTGTTTTGTAACGTTGCGACGCCCGGCATCCCTTGCACCCTACATTTACACCCAGTCTGAAATCCTTGTGCTGGGGACAAATACAAAAACACCTTAGAAAACACTCCAATCCTAGGTCAGCTGAAGCCAATCCATCTTCTATCCATGGCTGGAATGTATGTGGGAGGGGATTTATGTTTACGCAGCTGCAACATAAGCTATTTATAACCAGGTTTATCCTCAGGAGTTTCTGGCTGAATTCCATCTTTCAAGATATTCTTAGCCCCAGAGATTCCCTTATCACATGGGATGAAAACTGGTCTTTGGATCACAAAACACTGTTAATCCCCAAAGTAGGTGTTTTGAACTCCTGCGCTGGCCAGTTTTACAGATCTCACAGTGGGTCTTGACTACCTGGTGTGCAGAAAAGTTGTCCATGAAGTCAGGCCGAGGGCACACTGGGGCTGAGACAGGGTCTTTGGGGCTAGAAGCCCAGCTCTAGCCCTCTCTCTTTTTTTTCCCCTTTCTTTTCTCTTTCTTTCTTTTGGGGTGAGGTGGGGGGGCTGAAGTTGCAGCATAAGGAGATTCCCAAGCTAGAGGTCTAATCAGAGCTGCAGCTCCAACCTACACCACAGCCACAGCAACTCCAGATCCATGCTGCATCTGTGACCTACACCACAGCTCATGGCAATGCTGGATCCTTAATCCACTGAGTAGGGCCAGGGATCAAACCCTTATCCTCATGGATACTAGTCGGGTTCATTACCAGTGAGCCACGACGGGAACACCTTCTTTCTTTTCTTTTTTTCTTTTCTTTTTTTTTTTTTTTTGGCTGCATGTGGAATTCCTAGGCCAAGGGTCACATCGAACCACAGTTGTAACCTACCCCACAACTGCAGCAAAGCCAGATCTTTTAAGCCACTGTGCTGGGCTGGGGATTGAACCTGTGACCTGGTGCTGCAGAGATGCCACCGATCCTGTTTCGACACCACAGGAACTCCTCCTGTCCTCTCTTGATAGTGACATATGGAGGTGCCACCAGCTGAGTTTATCCATGAGTGAGGTGGCGTAAAAAGGTCAGCTGGCCAGGCTGAATGTATTTAACAAGTTAACTTAGGTCACAGAACACCGGCTATGTGCCAGAGCTGTTCTAAATGCTTTGCACGCATTCATGTATTACCTGACTTGATCCTCAGGATCCAGTGGGCTTTTTCCCATCATCACGTTCATGTTACCTGGGAGACACGGGACCAGGACGCCTTGAAATCCATGTTCCTGTTCTATGGCTTGTGGGCAGCGGGGCAGAGGAGAGGGATGGAGTTAGGTCCCAGCCAGGTTGCAGGGTTTCTCATCAAAGGCCGTGCTGCCTTTCCAGCTATGGCCTCTGGGCGTGAGACCTCACCTCTGATAGCCACTACTTCTGTGCCATGGGGGCTAACTCAACAATAATATCCACTTCATTAGGTTGTGCTGAAGATGAAAATTAATGACATCTAGTGACGCTTGGCCCCTAGGTTCTGTTTGAAAAATGGAGTCATTTTTATGAGGTTCAAGGTTAGAAATTGGAGAAACATGAATCCTGACTTACATGAAATTTAATTTCCTTCGTATCTAAATACAGGTTGGACTAACTAAAAATGGAAACCTGCTTTTCCTTTAAAAGTCATTTTTATCAGCTAAATGTCCCAGGGCTATTTCTTATGACACGAAGTTCCCAGGACAGCCCTGGGTTTCCAACGCTATTCGTTTAATGGATCAGGGGTTCTATTCCACAGAGAGGAGAGTTAGTTCTAAACCTGGCAGTCAGGTCTCTCTGGGGGGGGGGGGGCTCTTTGTTTGGACTTTTTGTACATTGAAAAAAAAAATAAAATGTCCCCCCTCCTTCCCTATAAAAGACCATCCCACTTATTGATTAAAATATCGCTGGCAAGCTTCTTAGCCTTAGCGTTGATGTGCTCCCCATCATGGCCTTTTTTTTTTTAAGGGCCACATATGCGGCATATGGAAGTTCCCAGGCTAGGGGTCCACTTGGAGCTGCAGGAGCCAGCCTACAGCACAGCCACAGCATAAGGCATTCTTTTTTTTTTTAAGGGCCACATATGCGGCATATGGAAGTTCCCAGGCTAGGGGTCCACTTGGAGCTGCAGGAGCCAGCCTACAGCACAGCCACAGCAATGCAGGATCCAAGCCGCATCTGTGACCTATACCACACAGCTCATGGCAATGCCGGATCCTTAACCCACTGAGTGAGGCCAGGGATCAAACCTTCGTCCTTATGGATACTGGTCAGATACATTTCCACTGAGCCACGATGGGAGCTCCAGAAGGCATTTCTAACCCCATTTCACAGAGGGGAAGCCTACATCTCCATGTGGCTCCTTGACCTTTTCAAGGTCACACAGTTAGATATTGATGGTACTGGGGTCCCAGCTCCCTGCCAGCACCCAAGTCCGTGCTCCCTAAAAATGTATCCTGTGCAGTAGGCCAGGCTTTATCTATCTTTGGGCTTTGAAAAATTATAATATCTTTGATGTTTAAGCCACTTTGGGACAAAATATTTGGACAATTAACAATCACACATGTTCTTATCCCTTAATAGTAAACAGGCCAAACATGAACCATTTCAAGTTTCTCTTTATGAACCATCATCATCCTACTTCATCATATAGAGGCGGTGGTTGAGGGGGGACCCACTTCTTCTCCACACAATGCCCCAAATACTGTAGCTTCGAATATTTTTGTCTTTATATTTACTTTATCATTTTTTGCTGAATAAACTACAGACATTATGATGTATTACCCTTAAATATTTCAGGACACTCCTCTAAAAAATGAGGACACTTTCTCACCTAACCATGTCACCATAACCACAGCTGTAACAAAATGAATGTCATCTTCTGGTCGGTCTATATATTTGAATTTCCCCAGTTGTCCCAGAAATGTCTTTTACAGCTGGTCAAATTCTCTTTCGAAATTCTTGCCCTTGGGAAAAAATAGCTGATCTTGTCTGGAAACTGACATTTGGAGGCCTGTCCCCACAAAAGGGGTCAGAAGAGGCTTGGATAAGCCCCGTGAAAACTCTTCATGGAAACACAGAAAAACCAAACCTCATGGCAAATGTGAGATGCACCTGCAATCAGGCAGTGTCCACATGTACAGGTTAAATTTAAAACTCAGTGGTGGCTTTCCCTGTTTGTTATCTCTTGTAGCTCTCTGGTGCTAACATGTCTAACTTCTCCCGCTGCTGAAGGCTTGACTCATCTTCCCCCCTGGCGGACACTCAAGGTCACAGTGAGGCATCAACCAGGACAGTGGACAGTCCCCACCCAGCTCTGATGGCCCACAAGCAGAAGTTCAAGGGCTGCCTATTTTGAATCTCAGAGCCCTAAGCAGCAGGTCCAGAAGCTGCAGAAAGGTCACCTGTTCCCTCAGCAGCAACAGAAGCCATCTGGTTTCCCTGAGGGTGAGGGGACATGGGACTTTGAGTTTTAAAACCAGGACAAGTTGGCCACTCCACTCCCAAGGGCCCTCTGGTGGTCCTTGTGGTGAAGCTTTTCCATTTTACTTGGGCCGACAGTCCATCAACCATCAGTTGAGCGGAGTCCTAGAGGGCTCTAGCAAGAAGGGGGGTGGGAAGGACATCACTGACCCCCAGCTGTGTGGCCAGTGCTTCGCGGAGCTGACCGATTCACCCCAGGTAATACCCTCATGGGCAGGAGCAGAGGTGCTTCTCTCCTGTTCTCCAGCCAGTCTCCTGCCTGTATGTTAGCATGACTTGGGCAGCTTTTAAAATACAATTCGAACATCTCATCCTTCAAATAGAACTAGTATGAGAGCAGGCTTGCTAGCGAGGGGCAAGCTTACTGGCAGGGCCCTGGTACTCTGGGTTTAGATGCCAGATCTTTGTAGGCTGTCAGACTCCTCCCACCCCTGGAGAAAGAGCTCCTAGTCCAGCTGGCTCTTTATCTAGCCTACCCCAGGTAAGCTCCTGGGGTCATCTCCAGACAAACCAGCTTGTCGCCCCACACTGTCTTGAGTGAAGAGGTGAAAGTCACAGGGGGTTCCTGTTACACAATAGCCACAGCCACGCCTTGAATAAAAGTTGGTCAAATATGGAGTTCCCACTGTGGCACATCGGGATCAAGGATGTCTCTGCAGTGCCAGGGTCGTGGGTTTAATCCCCAGCCCAGCACAATGAGTTGAGGATCCACCGCTGTTGCCACAGCTGTGGTGTGGGTTGAAGATGCAGCTTGGGTTCAAAACCTGGCTCAGAACTCCTAATGCTGTGAGGCGGCCCAAAAGGGAAAAAAAAAAAAAAAGTTGATAAAATATGACAAAATGCTCATGAGAACATAATAAGGTCAGCCAGACAATAAGCCGTGTAGAAGTGAAGACTCACAATGAGTCCTTAGGGACAGGGTGGTTTCGGAAGACTTCCTGGAGGAGGTGGTGTGGACAGGAGAAGGCAGGTCCTGCTCGGAAGAGAATGGACTTCCCCATGATCATAGTCACAGAGGGAAAAAATAAGGCTGCCACTTCTTTTTCAGATTCTTGCATTTGAAGATCACTGATATTACCAGTGAATATAACTTGGAAGTTAAGCACACAGACTCCTGAGATAACTAGGTCTGAGTTCGGGTTTCTGGTTCTGTGACCATGGGCAAGAGAGAGTCCCTGTCTATAAAACTGGAAATAACAATAAAAATCTGCTTAATAGGAGTGCAGTGATGGTGAACAGATAATGCACGTGGCATGGGCAGTAGAGAGCCTGGGACATAATAAACTCCCCATAAATGCTGGTGAAGATTATTGCTACCATATTAACCAAATGCTTAGGAAGTTGCTCTAATTACCCGGGTCACATACCATCTCTCAAGATATTAAGGAACTTTCTCAGTGACAGCAGTTCTCACAGAAGACGGCTCCCCCTAAATGGGATAAGGACGTAGCTGAACCTGACCTTCAAGGCTCATGTTTGCAGAATCATCAGCTTAACTCTAGACCTATCTGATGTCTAAGTTTACTGGGGTTGTCAGAATAAAATACCACAGACTAGGTGACTTAAACCATAGAATCTTATCTTTTCGTAACTCTGGAGGCTGGAAGTTTAAGATCAAGGTTGGCAGGTTTGGTTTCTCCCAAGGCCACTCCCTGGGCCTGTAGATGCTGCCTTCTTGCTCTGTCCTCACGTGGCCTTTCCTCTCTGCGTGCCTGTGCTAATGTCTTCTTATAAAAACACCTGTCATGGCTCAGGGGAAACGAATCTGACTTGCATCCATGGGGACACAGGTCCAATTCCTGGCCTTGCTCAGTGGGTTAAGGATCCTGTGTTGCTGTGAGCTATGGTGTAGGTCGAAGACGTGGCTTGGATCCCGCGTTGCTGTGGCTGTGGTGTAGGCCTGCAGCTGTAGCTCCGATATGACCCCTAGCCTGGGAACCTCCATATGCCGTGGGTGTGGCCCTAAAAAGACAAAAAAAAAAAAAAAAAAAAAAAAAAAATACCAGTAGGGAGTCTCAGCGGTAATGAACCCAACTAGTAACCAGGAGGATGCTGGTTCGATCCCTGGTCTCGCTCAGTGAGTTAAGGATTTGGTGCTGCCATGAGCTGCAGTGCAGCTGGAAGACTCAGCTTGGATCCTGTGTTGCTGTGGCTGTAGTGTAGGCCGGCAGCTGCAGCTCCAATTCAACCCCTAGCCTGGGAACTTCTGTGTACCATGCATGTGACTATGAAAAGCAAATAAATAAATAAAATAAAATAAAATAAAATAAAATAAAATAAAATAAAATAAAATAAAATAAAATAAAATAAAACAAAACAAAACCACCAGTAGGACTGGACCAGGGCCCACTGTAATAGCCTCAATTTAACTTAATTACCTTTTTAAGGACTGTATCTCCCAACACAGTGGCATGCTGAGGTCCTGGGAATTAGGGCTTCAACAAATAAATTTGGGGGGAACCTAATCATAATAATAGCTAATATTATTAATATTATTATTAATAGCATCATAATAGTGCATAATAGCTGAGTTCTGGTTTCCAGTCAACTTCTATTGCTACAGAGCAGAGGGAGGCTCCAGTGGCTTTTTTTGCCTGACTGGAAGAAAGTCTGGAATACTTCAAGTACACGTGACACCTGGTTCCATATGCTAGCTCTGCCTGGTGGGTCTGTCCGGAGCATTCAGAGATGCCACAAACCAGCAAGAGTTTCCAGCATACAAAACAATCACTTCCAAAGTGCTTCTGAGAAGTGAAAATGAGTTTTTAAATATGAATCGTTTATTGAACGTAGCCGCTATTATGTGCAGCCAAGATTTCTCATTAATGGAGGGGCTAAAAAATGAATTTATAGCCAGTCTTGCATAATGAAATACGTATACTCTCTATAATTGCTAATGATTTAGGACAGATCATTCCCTTGTTTAGCGTTTACCTTAAATTAAATAAAATGAAATCATGTTGATGAGAGTCAACCAAAAGGAGAGGCAAAATAAAGTAGTTTTTTTAAAAGGTTTGGGTGCAGATGTGTGTTTTCAACATGCTTTCTCAACTTGTATATTGCTGACAATCTGGGAAATTTTATAATAAATTTTTGGCTTGTGGTGTTCAAAGGCAGAAGAACTATTCCAAATTACTGCGTTATCAAAGTATGGTCTTGCAGGCTCTTTTAGAGGTTTTTTGTTTGTTTTTTAGTAAATACTTGAATCTTTAAAATGTTTCACTTACAGGACTCTTTAACACAGCACAAAAAAGAAAATTCAATTCATTAATTTTTTTTTCTGCTCTAATAGCCTGGAGTGTTCACTTTATTTTCGCCAACACATCACACCAAGTCCCCACCTACACACACAAACTCCTGGGCACATATCCCGAGAAAACACCACCTTGAAAAGATTCGAGCATCCCAGTGTTCCTAGCAGGACTATTTGCAATAGCCAAGACATAGAAGAAATCTAAGTGTCCATTGACAGAGGACTGGACAAAGATGTGGTACATATATACGATGGAATCTTACTCAAAAAGATGAAATAAAGGCATTTGCAGCAACATGGATGGACCTAGAGATGATCATGTTAATTGAAGCCAAAGACAAAAATCATATGCTGTCACATCTACGTGGAATCTAAGAAATGATGCAAATGAAACTTATCGACAAAACAGAAACAGACTCATGGACACAGAAAACAAGCTTATGGTTATCAAAAAGGAGAGGGGGGAGTTATTTAGAAGTTTGGAATTAGCAAATACAAACTACTATACATAAAGCAGATAAACAACAAGGACCAACTGTATAGCATGGGAAGTATATTCAGTATCTTATAATAATATATAATAGAAAAGAATGTGAAAAAGGATATAAATATGTATATATATATATGCATAACTGAATCACTTTGCTGTACACTGGAAACTAACAGAGCATTGTAAAATCAAGTATACTTCAGTTTTTTAAAAAGCAGTTAAGAGCTTAGAAAGCCTAGAAAGTGAGGTTTGAGTCCAAGGTTATTTTGGAGATTCTTTCATGTTCCTTTTTGTTTTGTTTTGTCTTTTCTAGGGCCGCACCCACGGCATATGGAGGTTCCCTACACCACAGCTCATGGCAACACCGGATCCCCAACCCACTGGGCGAGGCCAGGGATTGAACCCACAACCTCATGGTTCCTAGTCGGATTCGTTAACCACTGTGCCACGACGGGAACTCCCTCTCATGTTCTTTTGTTGGCTTGAAAAGGTATCCCCAACGAAGACCAAGATGGTCCTCTTAGGCCTTTGAGGATCTTGATTTGCTCATGAACGCATTCACCATTGATTATTTTATTCTTCTATCCAATTTTCCTTTCTGGGAAAGCCTCTGACGTAGATTTTAAATGTCCCATTAACCAGAATCTAATTTATAGCCAGCCACGAGGATAGGAATCGGCAAAAAAAAGCTTTGTGATATGGCTTAATTTACATGGCTTTATTGAGTTATAAAGCATAGATTAGCTCTTAAAGCATAAATCTCCCCAGGGATGGGTGGCCTAACGAATTGCTGTGTTCCTAAAAGAAGTGATATTCCCTTTCTTCTCATTTATATTATGTAAATCCTTTTATGTTATAGCACCACTGAATAGACAAACACTAAAACGTTGTTGGATTATTTAATCAGAAACTCCCTATTTTATTTGGTAAACATATTTGCTGCCTGACTTGCATTAGAGAGGCAGAGAGAGTGGTGGAAGCAGCAGGGTGGGTGCTGGGCCCTGGGGCAGAGTCATGACAAGTGGATGCTGTGATACTGCATCATTGCCGGTGACCTTTCAGGAACTCCAGCTTCCATGACCTTGCTGAATTTTTTGCCTTTTTCTTTAGGGCCACACCAGTAGCATATGGAGGCTCCCAGACTATGGGTCAAATTGGAGCTGTAGCCACCGGCCTACACCATAGCCGGAGCAACACGGAATCCGAGCCATGTCTGTGACCCACACCACAGCTCACGGCAATGCTGGATCCTTCACCCACTGAGCGAGGCCAGGGATGGAACCTACCTCCTCATGGTTACTAGTCAGATTCGTTTCCACTGAGCCATGATGGGAAGTCCTGAATTTTTTATTTTTATTTATTTTTTGCTTTTTGGGGCCACACTCATGGCATGTGAAGTTCCCGGGTTAGGGGGTCAAATTGGAGCTACAGCTGCTGGCCTACACCACATCCAGGGCAATGCCAGATCTAAGCCATGTCTGCAAACTACACTGCAACTCGAAGCAACACCAGATCCTTAACCCACTGAGGGAGGCCAGGGATTGAACCTGCATCCTCATGGATACCAGTAGGGTTCTTAATCTGATGAGCCACAATGGGAACTCTTTGCTGATTTTTAATGAATCTGCAATTACCCTCTCCATTGTCTAGTCTGATCATGTAGACTATTAATCAGCCATCTTTACAAAGGTGACTTGTCAGGCGAGAGACTGCAGGGATGGGGACGTGAAACCTGGGGTTTCCCAAGGACAGTTCAAAGGTTAGAGGACAGAACAGTGGTCTCAGAGTCAGTCCATTCTGGAATCTGACAGATGGCCTTTTAGTCCTGGCTCTGTCACTTACGACCTTGAAGGGCTTAAGAAATGCATCCAAATCCACACAGAGAGTAAATACCCAAGGCACAGGGTAGGGGGTGGGGAGGACTAAATCACTCCAATTATTAGTGTCTGGCGCATTCGGTCATGTTGGCTGCCATCATCCTGAATACGGTGATATTTACCAGGGCACAGCTCTGCGGAAACTTAGCCATCATGTGACATGAGCAATAGCCATAGAAAAGTTAGCAAAATCAGCTGGTTTGTAATCCACTTGATTCTCTCTTGCCAAATTTCCACTTCATTTGATACGAAGTAGATACACTTAAGCACCAAGAGTTGGAGATGCTGCAATTGACAAATGTCTGCCAGCTGCTCCAAGCCTTTGAAAAAAACCTGTGATCACCAATATACACAAAGTCAGCATTCTGCTCTGACGCCCACCATCTGAAGAGTTTCACGTCTCGGCAAAATTAGCCCGTCAGTGACTCGCGTGACCACAGTCCACCTGAAGGTCAATGCAGGGGAAACGTCTCTGCCCAGGAGCGTGTGCTGCCCAGTCCACAGGCTGGACCGACGTCTGTCCTTTACAGCTGGACCGGCTCTCGATTTCAGGGCTTCACTGTCTCCTGGCCTCCCAGTGAGAGAAAGCTATTCTCCTTCCACAGCGAGGGGTGAATAAGACAGAGAAAAAAATTCCTTCTCTATGCACGGATGTCAGGACGAATCATAAGAGGAGAAAGTGGAGAGCTGGGGACATTAAAGCCGCGGGGCTCCCCAGCTGGCAACTCAGCAGTTCCTTCTGGCGGGGGCTGTGTGGAGCCGAGTGTCAGGGGGCCCTGCAGAGCATCATTTATCAAGGCAAAGACTGCAGGCCCGCTTCTCCCCGCTGCGACGCTGGCTCCCCACAGCCGCTTCCACCATCCACGACAGCCACTGTGAACAGCAGGTGGCATTTCTCTCTGCTGCCGTATCCCAGGATTCAGACGACATGACCATACTCCCTAGAGGCAACCTCTGGGGTTGGAGGGGCTGCAGCTCACAGCTCAAGGTACAGGTCTGCCGAGGGTCCAGGGGCGGCTCTGGTGCCTCCCAGCTCCTTCAAGGAACTGGGCACCGCTTCCCAGGCAGCTGCAGTGTCGTCAACCCACCTTTTCCTGCCATTCCTTCTCGCTCCTCCCTGAAGCCTCACTGACTTGGTTAAGACATCCCTCCTCTGTCCCCCTTCCCCAAACCCACCTCTTGGGGCCCCTGAGGGAATTCGATTTCCAGCTCTCCTGTACTTTGGCAGGTCACTGGGGCAGTGAGTTTGGGGAGATGGAGGAAAAGTCAACTTTTTATCATTTTTCTTGGCAGTCTACTTGTGCGACCTGGAGATTACATCAGGACAGAGGGTGAGAGGCAGGAAGACCAGAGCAAGAGAGGAAGGTAGGAGGGCCCGCACACTGGGAAGAAGCTTTTTTTTTTTTTTTTTTTTGGTCTTTTTGCCTTTTTCTAGGGCCACTCCTGTGGTATATGGAGGTTCCCAGGCTAGGGGGTCTAATCAGAGCTGTAGCCGCTGGCCTATGCCACAGCCACAGCAACGTGGGATCTGAGCTGCGTCTGCAACCTACACCACGGCTCACAGCAATGTCGGATCCCTAACCCGCTGAGCAAGGCCAGGGATTGAACCCACAACCTCATGGTTCCTAGTCAGATTTGTTAACCACTGCACCATGACGGGAGCTCCCAAGGAAGATGCTTTTGATTGCAAGGAAGAGAATATCTGAACGTAGACTAAAGACAGGTAAGCGGTAAGAGCTTTTGCCCCCACATCAAAAGAATCCGAAGGGAGCTGATTTGAGGGGTTGGTTCGACAACTCAGTGGTGTGTGGACACCGAGTTGGTGCCTCTGCTCTTTTCTCTGAGCCCCAAAGTCCAAAAGCCAGAGCAGGGTGAAGCCTCATCCTATTGCTCTCAGAGAGGGCATTCTTGCCATGAAGACTCTCAGGATAGTTTTCCTCAAAAGTCTCCGGATGGGAGTTCTGGTTGTGGCGGAGTGGAAACAAATCTGACCAGGATCCACGAGGATTCGGGTTGGATCCCTGGCCTCACTCAGTGAGTCAGGGATCCGGCATTGCTTTGAGCTGTGGTGTAGGTCACAGAGGCGGCTCAGATCCTGTGTTGCTGTGGCTGTGGCGTAGGCCAGCAGCTGTAGCTCCACTATGACCCCTAGCCTGGGAACTTATGTATGCTACAATGCAGTCCTAAAAAGGACAGAAAAGAAAAGAAAAGAAGAAAAGTCTCTGGACCAAATTAGGTCCCATGACTGTCCGCGGATCAAGAGGAGCTGGAAAGTGAGGTTTTGACATATTTGGCCTCAATTTATCCAGGCTCCACCAGCAAGGACATAAGTGTGGGATGGTGATTGCAGAGTCAACAAACAGCTTGGGTGCTGGGCACTGTCGTTTCTGGGGCTTGGGTGCTGGCACCATCTCTTTGCCCTTCCTCCCCAGTACACTCTAAGACTATTTTTGCAAATGCCTAGATGTCTTTCTCCCTATCTCCTCACTAGGGACCATATGTATGAACTCATGCGTTCAGCTGTGTGTGTTCATGTAGGAAAATTCTGTGCCAGGTACAGGTTATGTGTGCATATGAGAATTAGCCCCATTTTCAAAGAAGCAACAAGATAACAGCATAAATAACTAGTGGGAGAATATAAATGCCTTTATCCCTTTATTGGATCAGAGGGTTTGGACCTGGGCTCTGCTATTAATTTAAATGCTTTAGCAAATTAGGAATCACTGTGGCAAGCTTCCTGATTCCTTTCACCATCAAGCAAAAAGCCCAACTTAAGATGGAGATGTGGGAGTTCCTGTCATGGCTCAGTGGTAACCAACCTGACTAGCATCCATGAGGACACGGGTTCAATCCCTGGCCTCGCTCAGTGGGTTAAGGATCCTGTGTTGCCATGAGCTGTGGTGAAATTCCAATGCCCCAGGTGCAGCCCTAAAAAGAAAAAAAAAAAAAGATGGAGATGTGTTTCTAACATGTGGGCTAGAAAATGTTTGAAAGGAAATGTAGAAATGTGTAAAATATAGAAAATATTTCTGAGATTTTATAAACCATACCACCAAATGACAAATACCTACGGTTACCCAAGGAAGGAGAAAGAAACCAACTTGGTGACCATTTTACAGATGAACTTACTGAAATTCAGAGGCAGTAAATGTTTATTTTTTTCGTTGTCATTTCTTTTTTTTTTTTTTTTTTTTTTTTTTTTTTAGGGCCGCACCTGCTGCATATGGAAGTTCCCAGGCTAGGGGTTAAATCGGAGCTGCAGCTGCTGGCCTACCCCACAGCCACAGCCACACCAGATCTGAGCTGCATCAGCGACCTATGAAGCATCTTGTGGCAACAGTGGATCCTTAACCCACTGAGTGAGGGGGAGGATCGTACCCACATCCTCAGGGATATGAGTCAGGTTCTTAACCTGCTGAGCCACAATGGGAACTCTGAGGGCAGTAAGTATTTAGCTTAAGACTTAGCACGATGATCCATCTTGACGGAGTTACTGTATTTTTATCGTATCAACAAAAACCCAATGCTCTAATGATTAATAATGTTCTTTAAATTCTTCAAGTGTGCAGTGAATGTTCTATTTTATGTAAATTATATGTATATATATACACACACATACACATGTACATACACACACACACATATATATATATATATATATTTTTTTTTTTTTGGTCTTTTTAGGGCTGCACCCACAGCATAGATGTTCCCAGGCTAGGGGCTGAATCAGAGCTGTAGGTACTGGCCTACACCACAGCCACAGCTATGCCAGATCCCTGACCCACTGAGTGAGGCCAGGGATCTAACCCACATCTTCATGGATACTAGTCCAGTTTGTTACCAATGAGCCACAGTGGGAACTCCTGAAAATTGTATTTTAAAGTTAGTCCCAGTAGGAGTTCTCATCATGGCTCAGCGGAAAGGAGTCTGACTAGCATCCGTGAGGACACAGTTTCGATCCCCGTCCTCGTGCAGTGGGTTAAGGATCCAGCGTTGTCGTGAGCTGTGGTATAGGTCGCAGGTGCAGCTCGGATCTCGTTGCTGTGGCTGTGATGTAGGCCAGCAGCTACAGCTCCTATTGGGCTCTTAGACTGGGAACCTCCGTATGCTGGGAGTGCAGCCCTAAAAAGACACACACACACACAAATTAGTCCTTGTAACACCTACTGCTCATGAACTTCTTTTTCCTTCATCTTTGCACGGGAAATATGGTCTTGATATTTCTGAAGCATGCACATGACAAGGCTCTTGAGTGCACGCAAGTTCTGTCTCACTCTGCATAATGGCTTTCTGGGCTGCTCAATCAGGCAGTAGAACAAGCTTTTTGGGGGGACAAAAAGGCATCAGGCTTTGTGTCTGATGAATGGCAGTGTACCTGACCCACCAGAAAGTGGGTGGACGTGAAGGATGCGAACTCATCTGAAAGGTGCCGATTTTCCCTGGGTAAACCAAGCACAAATGTGCCAGAGAATAACACCCACCCACTCATGGCCAGAATCACAGCTTGAGAGTGCTTCTCTCCATCAGAAATTTCCAAGACTCAAAACATCTACCTGTCACCCTTTTGTTTATTATTTCTGATGCAAGATGCCTATAGTTGTTAACAAAATGTGTGATTTTTCTACAGAAAATCACCTGGCTGGGAAGGCAAAAGCCTTTTTGAATGGGTACCAATCTATTGTTTGTAAGTGAAATTTTCACCTTCTAGAATAATAGGGTTGTTCTAAGAAAGGCCTTTACAGAGCGTCTATTTGAACTCTCTTGCTTTGAAGCTAAAGACTCCGAGCCAGGGAAGGTGAAAAATTAACATAAAAGCAAACACAAAGCTGGTACTTAAATTGTCCTGAGTGTTCTCATAACGCAATTATTTGTTATTACCAAGACATGGTAACTTCACTGTAGAAAATTTTGATACGCACAAGGAAGAAAAATAAACACACCTCTAGTTGCCCCACTCTTAAGTCATTCTTTTGGAATGCTTTTCTTGCAACCTGCCAGCCTATACCACAGCCACAGCAACACAGGATCTAAGTCGTGTCTGCAACCTACACCACAGCTCTTGGCAACACTGGATCCTTAGCCCACAGAGCGAGGCCAGGGATTGAACCTGCAACCATATGGTTACTAGTTGGATTTGTTTCTGCTGTGCCATGACAGGAATTCCAAGACTCCTAACTCTTATGCATTCTTTCTTAGATACCAATATCATTAAATAAAAGATTATCTAAAGTAGTTATTAAAAAGTGCTATAAATGGATATAAGCAGTACCTACAATAATAAAATTCCTAGATAGAAAGTAGAAAGGCAGGAATTCCCATTGTGGCCCCGTGGGTTAAGAATCTGACTGCAGGGGCTTGGGTCACTGTGGAGGCAAGAGTTTGATCCTAAGCTTGGTGCAGTGGCTTAAAGGATCTGTACATGGGTCGAAGTGCAGCTGCAGCTCAGATCTGATCCCTTGCCTGGAAACGGCCATATACCACAGGAGTGGCCATGAAAAAAAAAGTAGAAGAGTAGATGCCAGAGGCTGTGGGGAGGAAGAAAGGGAGTCTGTGTTGAAGGGGTATAGGATTTTAGTTGGGGAAAACGGAAAATTTCTGGAGATGGATGGGGCAATAGTTACACAGCGATGTGCACATAATTATTGCCACAGAACTGCATACTTAAAAATGGTTAAAATGGCAAATCTTTTAAATGATTTTTATTTTTTTCCATGATAGTTAGTTTAAAATGGTAAATTTTGTTATGTATGCTTAACCACAGTAAAAAAAAAAAAATTGAATGATTTCGATTGGAATAATATTGGATTCCCAAGGTTTTCTCCCCACCTAGACTTTTGAAAATGCTTTCCCCAAATCGATTGGACCCAGCTGGGTATTTGCATGTCAGGGATTAGCAAAAAGCTTTTTTTTTTTTTTCTTTTTAGGACTGCATCTGTGGCATATGGAGGTTCCCAGGCTAAGGGTTGAATGGGAGCCACAGCCACCCCAATACCAGATCCAAGCCATGTCTGTGATCTACACCACAGTTCATGGCAACACCAGATCGAGGCCAGGGATTGGACCTCGGGGATCCTAGGTCCTCGGGGATCCTAGTTGGGTTCATTACCGCTGAGCCACAATGGGAACTCCCGGGACTTATTTCAAAACCCAAATTCTGTTAGATCATTTATTTTATTGTTTTTTCCACACTGGGACTCCCCCCCTCCCCCACCCCACCCCCACACAGAACCAAGTGGGCACCTGGCCAGCATGTCGACTCAATCCAAGGGCACAGGCTCACCAGGCTGTCCTCATAGTTGGAACTGCATGGTTCTCTCTGCAGCTCATCCACATCCATCACTTAGTTCTTTTATAGACTCTGAGCCAGGTACTCTTTCCAGAAGAGGGACCTGAGACTCGGGGCGCAAGAGCTGAACACTCACGGGGCAGGACCTTTATGAGCATTAGGGGGGCTCTAATTGGACCTGAGGCTCTCGTTCTTGGAACCCTCCCAGCAGAGGCGAGGCTGGGGGCCGTCGAAGGGCTCCTGAGTTAAATGGGAGGTGAGACAGGATTTCCTCTAATGCGCCTTCATCCTCTGAAGACCTGTAATTTCACGTTCTCAGCCCTGCTTGTTAGTCCCAGTGCCGGAGTGAAAGTTGTGCGTTGAGTGCTCAACAAACAAGACGGTCTGCTCATAAAACCAAGACCCACACGGTGGAATATCAGAGGCGTGTCACCCTGGAAGCACCACAACCTTTGTAGGGACTTCGAGCTACTTTAGGTCTCTCTCAACTGCTCCTAGGGTGTCAGGGGCAAAGTCCAAAACCTTTGATAACTTCTCTTTTCCTTCTCTCCTCGGCCGCCCCCCAAACACTCAGGGCTTTTCTCTGTCCTGTGCCACGAGTACCCTCTCCGTCATGCACCCAGCCCTGACCCTGCAGTTTTACAGGCTTTTCCCTGCTTCACGATCCCTTGAACCAAAGACATCCTTTCTTTGCCCACGAAGCTCCCTGGGTGACGGGACAGTCTGTCTGATCTCTTTTCTCAGGCGGTTCTGCATAGATTTTGCCCTTTCTGCTCCCAAAACTCAGGGAGAGGGGGTAAGGACAGGAAAAGCAAGGTTGTCAATTCTGAAATTGTTATATGTAGGGGGAAGGATGAAGCCTGAAAATCCCCATGCATTAAAAAAGTGTGTGTCCTCTCACACAGAGGGCGGTGTTGCCCCCGTGGTCTGAGACCTGCATAAACTGCTTCGCTCCCCCGAGGGCCCGTGGTGCCAGGAGCCATCATCAATCTGCCACCATCAGCACTGCAGGTCCCCTCTGAAAGGGCTGCCTCTGCAGTGATGTGACAGATGGAGGGGAGGTTGGGCAGGGAGCCCACGTGGGTGGAAGGGAAGTCACTCTGCACCCCAAGGCTGGCTTCAGTGGCCCAACTGATGGCCAGCACTGTCGGGACTTGGATGTGAAGAATGGCCCCAGTGAGGGTGCATCTGTATTTGATGGGTGCAACACGGCCGGGTATCATTAATTTCTTGATTCCGTCCTACACATCTACCTAGGGCACAGCTCTGCAGCAGTTTCAGGCATCTATGTGAGAAATGGGGAGCTGGCTGTTAAGTTTACAAGGCAGACAGCTCAGCCATGCCTGGTGTGATCCCGGTGTCTGTCACACGTCCGTGCTGGGCACGCAGAGACAGTCACAAAGAGACACACCATGTGCGAACGGCAGGCATCCCTGGGGGTGGGGGTGGGGTGGCAGAATTATAGGGACTCCCATACTTGAAGTTTTTGAAATGAGCACTTGTTTCATAATTTTAAAAAATTTAAAGTCACATTTTGTAATATAGGAATTTCTACATTTACTGTATAATTATGAAAAGCTATCGAAATGTTTGAAAAATACACTTAAAAAAAAACCCCAAAAGACCTCATCCTGGTCTTTGCCACCAGGGGCATCTGTCGCAGCTATGGGGCACCTTGTTCTACCTTATGCACCAGAAACGAGCAGACCCAGGAGACATCCTGGGCCCATGTCAAGACGTGTGAAAAAACCTGAGTTCTTGTTGGGGCTCAGCCGTAACGGATCCGACTAGGAACCATGAGGTTGCAGGTTCAATCTCTGGCCTCGTTCAGTGGGTTAAGGATCTGGCATTGCTGTGAGCTGTGGTGTAGGTCGCAGACATGACTTAGATCCTGTGTTGCTGTGGCTGTGGTGTAGGCTGGCAGCAATTCGACCCCTAGCCTGGAAACTTCCATACGCCATGAGTGCAGCCTTAAAAAGCCAAAAAAAAAAAAAAAAAAAAAAAGTGTGAAAAAACATATGTCCAGACCAGGATTGGGGGCTCAGCTGTCAGAGTGAGAGACACTCATCCTTAGAGACATTGTCACAGGCATCTTGCGTCCACTCTACTGACCTCTGTGGCTCAGCTTTGGGGCCAGAAGAACTTGGCTTGGGGGCTTTTTGTGGGTAGTGGGACAGGGTGTATAACCAAAGATGAGAAGGTCTTTGTCACCAGGAAAAAAAAAAAAAAAAAAAAAAAAGGACTAGTGGGGCATCTAACTGCTCTGCTCCCCTAGCAGCGTGAGTGGGCTTTCAAAGTCTTCATTAACCGAGGCATTAAGATAATGGAAAAATAATGACACACACAGGACAATTGCTTTCATTATAATGCAGGAATTAAATCAGAACATCTTTCCCACCCCCCTCTGCGTAGTTCAGAGAAGGTTCTTAGGGGTTTTAAGCTCTCTCACAGATGGAGAAAGTTTTAAACACATCCTATAACTTTAGTTCATTTTCTACCAATGCTAGAATTTATATATGTGGCCAGATGGGTTAGCTTCCCTCTCTGCCCCTTTTATGCCTGCCTCCTGGCAGAGCACCTGAGAGCCTTTGGCAAGATAAATAAAAGACCAGGAAAGGTTTTTTGGTAGAGGTGTAGTGGGTGGCATACAAACACATTAGAGTTAAGCAGGTAATTTGATTCGTCCTCTAAAAGCTCCAGTCTGAAAAATCAAAAGGAGACAAAGCTTCCTTCAGTTAAATGCCTGCCACCTTCTCTGCAGGATGGGTCCTAGGGTGATGCTTGGAGCCTGAGAACTCCACATACATGTCTGGGATGCAGCTGGGAGCCCTAGGGTGAGAATGGACCACAGGTGATCATGGTGGTAAGACAGAGAAGGAGCCTGGAAAGAAAAGGGATGCCCAAGTGGGCACCAGGGTTTGCACGGTCCTATGGACAAAAAGGTAAATGTGAGGCAGTGGTTCAGGTAAAGCAAGTCCCTAGTGCCCTAAATGGCATTATGACTAAGTATAACTATGTTATAAGCACTCAGATGCATCCAGTTTTACTGTCAAAGTGTTAAACTAGAAGAGCAATAGTTTCCCTTAAAAGGGGGAGGGGAATTAGATTAATGTTTTAACCATCATATTGTTGGAAGTGGCCCATTTTTTTTCCTTTTGTGATCAAGTCACAAATATTTCTCTTTTCTTTTCTTTTTTATTTCTATGGCCTTCCCTGAGGCATTGGAAGTTCCTGGGCCAGAGGTCAAATTGGAGCTACAGCGGCGACCCACGCCACAGCCATGGCAACACTGGATCCAAGCTAGATCTGTGACCTACACTGCACCTTGCAGCAATGCTGGATCCTTAACCCACTGAGTGAGGCCAGGGATCAAACAGGCATCTACGTCTGGTTCTCAGCCCACTAAGTCACAACAGGAACTCCAACAATTGGCATTTGAAGTGAAGACAGTCTTGTGAGATGGAACACTTATCCTGTGGGGTCTCTGCTAACTCTGGGTAGTTAGCGTCAGAATTGAAATCAATTGTAGGACTCCCAGCTGACTTCTGGAGAATTAGAGAAGAAGTTGTCGTGGGAATAAACTTTAACCATTTGGTGTCAGAAGGTTTGTGAATAAAAACAGTTCAGAGTTTCTGACAACAAAGTGTCCTTATCATCAATACTGTGAATCATGACGAATAAAGAGCACTTGCAAAGGCTTTTTGTTTGTTTGCTTTAATGTATATCTAAATAAACACCATCATTTGATGCTTACAACCCTGTGAGGTTGTATTATCACTACTTGTTAATATTACTGCTTTCATCTCCATTTTATAGGCTCAGGGTTAACCCTAACCCTGTAAAGCTAATTTAGTCCAGGGTTTGTGACTCTAAATCTAGTCTTCTCCTCCAAGTACCTCTAGAAGTATTACCCCAACATCTAATAGCTAATGCACTATTTCTACTAAACTGCAGGTTTTAGTTTAGTTCTTCTGAAACCCAAGGCCAAGGTGAGACTGGCCATGCATGACACCTGTGAAGGGAAGGCAGCTGGAAGAAGCACAAGGTCACTACATAGAGTTGGATTTCAGGGCCGCTTCAAGGACATAGAACTCAAAGCCTCTGGCCAAGACAAGAATTACCAGATGCTTATCATCACCCCACCCATCTCATTGTAATGCTCCCTCCCCCACCTTGAGCAACCTGGCCTAGTCCTTCCCACCCCTACTGGGAAAGGTATGTGGTTTACTCCTCACCCTGCCTCTATAGGGCCTTTCTACATCCACAGCCAATGAGCAAGTGTATCAGAAGCCCCCATTGTTCTCCAACCAATCAGCAGGTCAAAAGGTGTATGGTGAGACCTCTCTCTGCCCTTTATCCCTGGGCTATAAAAACAGACATGACCACATGCCTGGGGTCAGCTCTCCCTAGTTATTAGGAAGAGATCTCACTATACCAGCAGCATCTCTTATCTCAATAAACTCTTTTTTCTCTTCACCTGGCTATGCTGGAAAATTCTTTTTCTGACCGGCATGCACAGACTATGACACGTAGGTCTGACACCCAAGAATGAGGTGGGAGGGAAGAAAGGTAGGGTGGCAGCCTTAGACATCACCACAGTCCCCAGATGGTTTTAGCAAGGTAGTGGGGTGTTCTCAAGATCAAGTGGGTGTGGGAGGGGTCCTGCCTCTTGGAGGAATGAGTCTGTCTTGGTGCATCTGCCATGCTCGTTGGCTGGGAGCAGCCTGAGAGAAGCATGGCTTCCACAACCTCAGGGCCAGGTTCAGGGCCAGCAGCTGGGGCTGTTGGTCAATTGTGCTCCCATAGGAGGAGATTTGAGAGGCCTTTTTCGGGCTTCTATGTTCTGCTCTATGAGAGAGAGTATTAAAATTGTCGCTATGATCTCTTGGGATGGAAGAAAACATGAGAAAAAGAATGTATGTATACATATGTATCCCTTTGCTGTAGAGCAGACATTGCAAAACACTGTAAATCAACTATACTTTAATAATGAGAAGCAGCAGGAGGAGGAGGAGAAGGAGAAAGGAGAAGAAAGTGTTGCTATATGATGATTGTTCAGGAGAAGCACTGGAGAAAAGTAACAACGGGAGGAAAGAGAACCTTTCTTAGCAGTTCTCAGCAAAGAATGCAGCCTTAAGGGAGCGGGCAAGTTTTTTCCACCCCACGCAAGTCTGCGAAGACCTTCTTGCCAAAGGACAAAAGTCTCGTCCCCTCTCACCCACCAGAAATTCGGGTGGAGTTCACTGCGGTCGTTGGGCTCTGCGCCGCAGCACTTAGAATCAACTCAGCAGTTTTGCTGATTTTCTCTCCTTGATGAAAATTTATAAAGAGGATCCCAACTGAGCCATTTCATTTTTTTTTCTTCCTGGTAATGGCCTTGAACAGTGGGAAGGAAGAGGCTGCGGACGTCTGAGAGTGGGACTAATTGAAAATATCCGCTGCAGCTAATGACACTAACGGGGATGGAACGGGAATCTCAGAATTCTCAGAAGTGTGGCCAAACTTTTGAAAATAGGAGTTTGCACTTGCTGGGTCTACTCTTTCACCAACCACTCCATCTTTGATCTTTGTTCCTCGACTCAATTATTCCCTGGACGTCATAGTTGACTTCTTGTGCAACAGAGGGAACAACTTTCATGTCTATTACTGTACAAGTGTTATTATCGTTGTGATTTTCTTATTGCTCCTGAGAGAGGAAACACTTCTTCCTCTATCTCTTATGCCTCCTTTTTTTTTGGTCTTTTTAGGGCTGTACCTCTGGCACATGGAAATTCCCAGGCTAGGGGTCAAATTGGAGCTGTAGCTGCCGGCCTACACCACAGCCATAGCAACACAGGATCCGAGCCTCATCTGTGACCTACACCACAGCTCACAGCAATACTGGATCCTTAACCCACTGAGTGAGGCCAGGGATCAAACCCAAGTCCTCGTGGATACTAGCTGGGTTCATGCCCAATAAGCCATGATGAGAACTGCCACCGCCTCCTCTTCTTCCTCCTCTTCATCTTCCTCTACAGCTAAAGCATCTTAGGCTCCCAGGGGTCTCCTGCCCCCCACTCGGGGCTTCCCACCCTTACTGCTCCACCTCTCATTCCATGCCAGGCCTCCAGCCCAGGGAGTTGATGCCAGAATGTTTGTCAGCAAGGAGAATAGCAGGTCCAGAGCAGAAAAAGGAGGAAGGCAGGAAGAATAAAGCCTCCAAGTTGAGATACGAGAGACAGCAGTGGAGAGAGCCTGGAGCCCCAGTGACTAAAGACCCCACGTGAGTGCCTTGCTAGAGAGGGTGCTTGAGATAAAGCCATCACACAGACCAGTGGGGGCCAGAGGACCACACGTTGAGGTGGAGTCTCCCCAAGGGAAAGAGAAGTCCGTGAAGGAGACAAATAAGGGGCTTCAGAAGTGATAACCAGCCACCGCAAATCTCTGTCTCAGAAAGCTCTCAGAAAATATGAGTCCCCTGCCCCAAATCTGTAAGGCCCAGTGCCTACAAGGCACTCCACTCACCCAGCCCCAGCCTGGGCCTCGACAATGGTACCCTTGAGCATCCTTCTCCATCCTAAGCATGACTTCCTGCAAGACGGAAGGGAGGGGCTGGCAGCTGGCTAGTCTCTGGGTTCCTTCCAGTTCTGTGCCTTGGGACCTGAGACGTCCTCAGCAGGGGCTTGCTCTTTGATGAGGAGTGGGCTCTCCTTTTCACTTTTGAAGCAGTACCAGCTCCATTTTAGAATTTCAGCTCCAGCTGTGAGGATCTGGAGCATGAAGTAATACAGGGACTTCTGGGCCTTTCAGCCAGAGAGGAAGATGCCCAGCAAGGAGAAAGAGGGAAGGAAAATAGTCTGGGGCTACTAACCCAAGAAACAAAACTTAAGCAAGAGTGCATGCTTCAGTGCACAGCTTCTAGATCAAAGAACCTGGTCTCCTGCTGAAGCCATGATTCTCCCCCAAATTTCCGGAGAGCCAGGCTCTGGCACCAAATGAGGCACAAAAATCATTAATGAGGAAATGTAAGAGCTTTTGTGTTGTTTGCATATGTTTTGTGACTTATAGGGGATGATGGTCAGTTTGTGTTTAGATGTATTCATCCCCCAACTCTCTGGGATGATTACAAGAGCTCAGCAGGGGGAGTTTCCTGGTGGTTCAGCAAGTTAAGGATCTGGTATTGTCACTGCCGTGGTGGGGGTTCTATCCCTGGACCTGGAACATGCCATGGGAGCAGCCAAAGGAAAGCGATAGAGAGAGAGAGGAAAAAAAAAAAAAAGCTCAACAGGGAGCTGTTTGGTCAGACTCAGGCTTGAGTTCCCACTCCAGTCCCATCACATCCTTCCATCTGATTGTGCAATCTTGGGACCTTCTTCAACTTTTCTGAATCAATACTTCTTTAGTTGCAAAATGAGGGTCATTTCCACCTCACAGAGGTCTTAGGGAGATTTGATATAGTAATATTATGTGAAGCTATTATATCTAACACAGTACTGCAACTATAAGAAGCAGCCTGGGATCATTGTGCACAGCTGCACAGGTTGTACACTGTGCAATTTCAAGGGTGTCATTTACACAGTCTCTGCATCACCATTTACAGCAGCCCCCCGACCCACTCCCTAAAGTCAGTTCCCTTCATCTCCTTTCCTCTAAATTGGAGTAAAGATACAGTGAAAAAGATATAGTGAAAAGTTTATAGAGAACAGCCAGGACAACTTTATAACTACACAACCAAACACAACCAAAACAATAAGTAATACTTTTTGTATCACTTATTCATTCATTCATCAGCTCAACATTCAATGATCACTTACTAAGTGCTAGGCAGGCAAGCCCACCCTTAAGAGTTGCTACTTAATTTCTGTTGAGTTCTAGAGTTCTAAAGAACTTCCTCTACCCTGTATCCTCACCCCAGAATGAAAACAAAAGCTGTTTCCAGCCAAGACCATATTATTGACTCTAAGGGGTTTCTTCTCAAACTCAGTCTGGGTCTCTTCCTGACCTCACCCCTCACTGTGTGCCTGGTCTGTCAGTCTCCAGGGGATAGACCTTAGGTATTGGTGATAAGAGACAATTGGAGGCTCGGAGGTAGTCCGGGCTCAGAGCCTGCAGAATCCCACATGGCTTTCACTTGCATCCGCCTTTTAGGAGCCTGGCCATCTACACTCATGTTTTCTTCCTAAAGCTGTCAAGGGATGCTTGCAGTCAGGACCTTCCTTTTGCACATTAGTGAAATGTGTGAAAGCTGAAAATAAATAATATGTTTTGGAAGAGGGCTTCTGTTCTCTGAGAAATAAGGATGAAGTATGCAACTTCTACTTCGACCTGCCTTTTAGGCCTGGAAAAATATTGGCAGTGTTTCTCCCCCGTTTTGTATCTGCTCTTCAAAAATCGCATATATTTTGCTTTCTATCTTTGTCTCAAATGCAATACACTTATTTTTTAAACGATTTTTATTTTTTCCATGATAGTTGGTTTACAGTGTTCTGTTAATTTTTGCAATACCCTCTGAGATCAAGAATTCTTTTTTTTTTTTTTTTTTGGTCTTTTTGCCTATTCTAGGGCCACTCCATGGCATATGGAGGTTCCCACGCTAGGGGTCAAATCGGAGCTGTAGCCACCGGCCTACACCAAAGCCACAGCAACTTGGGATCCAAGCCGCGCCTGCAACCTACCGCACAGCTCACGGCAACACCAGATCCTTAACCCACTGAGCAAGTCCAGGGATCGAACCTGCAACCTCATGGTTCCTAGTCAGGTTCGTTAACCACTGAGCCATGACGGGAACTTCCAAGATCAATAATTCTTACCGTGAATATCGGTCCTTTAGTTTTTTATTTCCACTAATTTTTTAAAAAACATTTATTTTATTGAAGTATACTTGATGTACAATGTTGTGTTAACTTCTGCTGTCCAGCAAAGTGATTCAGTTACATACACACACACACACATATATATCCTTTTTCATATTATTTTCCCTTTTGGTTTATTATAGGATATTGAATATAGTTCCTGTGCTACACAGTAGGATCTTGTTGTCAACCATTCTCTATATAATAGTCTACATCTGCTAATCTCAAACTCTCAATCCATCCCATCCACCTTAGCAACGACAAGTCTGTTCTCCAACTCTCCGAGTAGGTTTCTGTTTCATAGATATGTTCATTTGTGTCATATTTTAGACTCCATATGTGTGATATCATAAGATACTTTTCTTTCTCTGACGTTCTTCACTTAATATGATAATCTCTAGGTCCATCTATATTGCTGCAAATAGCATTATTTCATTCTTTCTGTGGCTGAGAAGTATCCCATTTTGTATGTGTATATATACTTATATATATGTATGTATATATATAAATATATGTACTTATATATATGTATGTATGTATATACCACATCTTTATCCATTCATCTGTCAATGGACATTTCATTCCACTAATTTCATATAGCAATTTTAAAATGCAATAAACTGCATGAGTACACATGAATATGGAAAGGCTGTACCCAACTGGAGCTTGGCAGGAAGCTGAAATTTGGCAGGAAGGGCCACCATGCTCAGTCCCTCCTGGTAATTTATCTCACACACACACACACACACACACACACTCACTCACTCACATGATGGAATATTATACAGCTATGAAGAATGATAAAAAGATGTGTATGTATTTATTTATATGGAAAAATCTATGCAATATGCTATACAATATGCTCATTTTATTGTATACTGTTATGTAGGCTATAAATAGCTAATACTTATTGAACACTTACTAGGTACCAGACACTGATTTGAGATTTCACACATATTATCCATTTGATCCTTCTAAAACACTATAAGGAAGGTTTTACAGTGTTCTTACAGAAGTTTTTAAGGAAGGTACTATTTTTAACCCCGGTTATACAGATGCAAAAATTTAATCAATGTTTAAGTGAATTCTCCAGGTCACAGAGTCAACAGTGATAGAGCTCTGACTCTGGACACCCCCAGCTCTTAGCCACCAGGGTATACTATATAAATCTCCTGAAAGTATAAAGCAAGATTTACAGTGGTTATTTCTTGAAATGGGTCATTTTCTTCTTTAGGCTTATCTTTTGCATACACACACACACACACACTTATATAATATATATAAATATATATTCATATGTATACGCAAAGAGAGAGAAAATTACATATTTATATAACATATTTATAAAATGAATGTCAGAGTTCCCGTGGTGGCACAGCAGGTTAAGAACCCAACCAGCGTCCATGAAGATGTGAATTCAATCTCTGGCCTCAGTCAGTGGGTTAAGAATCAGATATCACCGCAAGCTGCAGTGTAGGTTGTAGATGCAGCTCAGATCCTGAGTTGCTGCAGCTGTGGTGTAGGCTGGCAACTATAACTCTGATTTGACCCCTAGCCTGGGAACTTCCATATGCTGCAGGTGTGGCCCTAAAAAGACACACACACACACACACACACACACACACAAAAGAATATAAAATGAATGTCTCACACTTGAAAAATAACCAATTAATGGTAATTACAAAAAAGAATACAATCTGAGAAAGGCCTTTTACACATCTTCATTTAAGTCTATTGAGTTCTAGATGCATTTCAGGGCCACTTTGCAGCACTATTCATCTGCCTGTAATCTTTTCAAATACTCCAAGGCCTAATTGTTTAGTTGCTTAATGAAACAGAGTCCCTTTGAGATTTTCTAACAAGCTTAATAACACCTTTCAAAAAGAGCTGAGTAACCAGTCGAATGGAATTATAAAGGCACGACTATTTGCTGTTGTAAGTCAATTTTGATAGTCTCAGACTTTGTAATTGGTTGTGCTCTCTCTGACTTTGGGGCAAATGAACACCTCTTATGGCTCATTTTGTCAGCACAAAAGAAAGTCATTGTAAAGCTTTGTTTCCTGTTATGTATTTTATTGTGAGATGCTGGAAAACATACCCTTTCAAATGCTGAACAGACACTTTTACAAGAGGTCATGCCGCCCATTGGGAAAGTAGCTGGTGTATATAACTTCATTCATCTTAGCAGTTCCATTAATCTCACAGTTTTAGGGTGTTTGAGTGGGGTGGATGGGAGCAAAATCAATATGCTGCCTGGAGTCCAATCTCTCAATCTGAAGCAGCGCAGGCTGCCTTAAGATCAGAGGAAACTGACGAGTACTAGGCGGCCTGCGGCTTTATGGAATGTTATCCCTGGGGAGGTCTGTCCAGGGCCATTACCTGATAGCTAGTCAGACACCTCTGCTGGAGTTGAGCGCTTAGATCTAGGAGTCTGGGCATGATCCTGGGACAGGAGACTCCTGGAGACAGAGTTCTCATTCTTTGGCTTTAGCTCATTTATCTTTAAGGTTTATCACCAGAGGTAAAGGACGCTTGCATACATTTTTTTTTAAATCACACTTGCGGTAAGTGGAAGAGGCAACTGAGTCATAGTAGCGACAACACTGGATCCTTAACCCACTGAGGCACCAGGGAACTCTAAGGACTCTTGCATGTTTTTAAAGACGATGTTGGGGCATGAAAATAGGAGGCTCTCAGTATTATTGCTTTTTTGTCACAGTGGTTGCCTTCTTAATGCTGGAGGAGATGTGGGCATAAGCTGGGGACCCCAAGTGAGTAGCTTTCCCAATAATAAGCATTGCAGCCATGTCTCCACTGCAGACGTCATCACAACCAGCCTGGTATCGGCTGCATGTGTATGTGGACCCCAGCTCGAATAACAGTAATAACTCATGATTTCCTGCTACTGCCCCATCCTAACAAGCTCTTTACATAAGCTCGTTAACATCCCATCGTCCTATGAGGCAGATCCTCCTAATTATCCCCATTCATTCATGAGGACCCAGGGGGCTCCGAGAGGCAAAATCATGTGTCCAAGGTTGCAAAAGCTGTGGCAGAGGAGGAGAGCCGAAGCTCATATCCACATCTGTCCAGCTCCAAAGTCCCTGGGTGTTAAGTCCCTACACCCCGCTGTTTCTGAGGAGCTCCATTTTTGACGTGGAAGATGCTCTGATGGGAGATACACACTGCAGCTTGGCTCGCGGCCGGGGGTGGGGGCGGCTAGGGAAAGAAGGGGTCATTGTAGCAGTAAACTTGGGAGGTTTACTTCCAATGTAATTGTCCCTCCCCAACTCCTACCAACTCTGCAGAGTTCTGGGGAGAAGCCAGGGGCTGAAAGTCACCCTTGATGGTCAGAGAAAAGCTTGGCTACCATGTGTAAGAGAGGAATCCAAGCAAAATGTCAGCTGTCTCTTCACATTCTACCATAGGGGTCACTTCATTCTTTGAAGTGCTGTGTTTGTTTTCAGAGATACCCTTGATATTTGGGATAGACAGTGGGTCTCACTCAGTCTACCTCCCAGTCTCAGAGGGAATTCAGAAAGCTGTGGGCAGACCCAGGGTCTGGCTAGAGAAGAATGAAACCAGTGGGAGGTCCTAGCCAGGCTGAAAGGATGTCATGAGTGAGACGGAAAAGCTTAAAATAAAGACATGCCCAGGAAGGGGGTCCTCCAGAGAGAGGGAAGAGGCTGGGGGTATCAGGATGAAGCCCCGAACTTGCTGATTCTCCTATACCCACATCCTCACTCCTCAGACACAAGCTCTGAGTTCACAGAGTCAGCCCGTAGCTTCACCAGCTCTGGGCTCTGCCGTTCAAGACCCAAACTGGCTGAGTGCTCGCTGAATGTGATCGGAGCCCCCCTTCCTGGTGTCCTTCAACCACCCGTTGCTCTGGCATCCACCCCTGGAACTGACTGTCTGGGATCATGGATTCAGTCCATGACGACCTCTCCTTGCTGTGACTCAGTTGATGTGCATCTCCACACATTCCTTGATGACTTGAGGTGGGCTACTTTCTATGAGGGACCAAAGGGGTGGCATCTTGGCCAATTTCCCAAGCCCCGTTTCCCAAAGGGTGACATAAAGAGGTGTACGTGACACCTGCATTGCTCTCAACAGTGGGTGGAATTTTCAGAGGGGAATTCTGAGTTTGGGGAACCCAAATCTTTTATACTCAACATAAAAAAAAAAAAATCGCTGCTCTTTGCTCCAGAGGGAGACACTATCTCTATCCTCCAAGGCTGTAAAGCAAACTTGATCTTTGCTCTGAAGAGAGATTCTACCTCTGGCCTCCAAGGCCACTCGATGTATAAATATCCTTGAAAGGATCATGTGGGACAAGAGTACTGATACCTCTGTTCACAAGATGGGCTGACAAGTGAGCGACTCATGGGGGACTGTTTCCTATCAAGGATAAAACACTGATGATATATTGTTTAGTAAAATAAAGCAGATACAGATGAGTTACCTCACTTTTGTAAAATACTTACATTTGTGTATATGGACATGCAGAAAAGTACAGAAGAACACTCATCTAGATATCAAGAGAAGATTTTTTTTTTCTTTAGGGCCACACCTGTGGCATATGGAAGTTCCCAGGCTAGGGGTTGAAGCGGAACCACAGCTGCCAGCCTATACCACAGCCATAGCCACGCAGCATTCCAGCCACGTCTGCGACCTACGCTTCAGCATGCGGCCACACTGGCTCCTTAACCCACTGAGCGGGGCCAGGGATTGAACCCACGTCATGGATACTATTCACGTTCTCAAGCTGCTGAGCCACAACAGGAACTCCCAATAGAAGATTTTGTTTTGTGATATTTTTTTTTGTTGTTGTTAATTATAAATTCAAACTTTTCTAATGAACATGGATTATTTGTGAAATGAAACATTTTAGGAGTCCCCGTCAAGGCTCAGTGGTTAATGAATCCGACTAGCATCCATGAGGACTCGAGTTCAATCCCTGGCCTCGCTCAGTGGGTTAAGGATCCGGCGTTACTGTGCACTGTGGTATAGGTAGCAGACACGGCTCGGATCCCACATGGCTGTGGCTGTGGTGTAGGCCAGCAGCAACAGCTCTGATTAGACCCCTAGCCTGGGAACCTCTATGTGCCATGGTGTGGCCCTGAAAAGATAAAAAAGACCAAAAATAAAATAGAATAAAATTTTACTTAATTTAGTATAGATTATTAATTTAATTTATTATTAATTTATAGATTATTTATTTATTATTAATTTTATTAATTTATTATTTTAAATATAATAACATGTTTAATTAATTTATTTTTTGTGTGGTGTAGGCAACACCGGATCCTTAACCCACTGTGCGAGGCCAGGGATTGAAACCGCGTCCTCATGGATGCTAGTCAGGTTTGTTAGCCACTTAGCCATGATGGAAACTCCAAACGTTTTAAATTTTAGCGAGTGGCTCCCAAATGTCAATTTAGTAATGGAGGGAGGCCTTAGCATTTCCCTATTGACTTCTCGTGGGCATGTAGAACGCAGTGTCAATTACATCTTAGAGGAGATAAGTACATACTTAATATTTTTACAAAAGACCTGCCTGTTGACACCACAGCTGAGGAGTTTTTGATGAGAGCATATCTCCTTAAACAATGCAAATCACGTTCCCATCAAAGCTGCTGTGAATTTTTATTTTCCCTGATGCCATGTTACCTCCTGCCTGCCCGAGTAGCAAGTGCAATACAAATGCATCAAAGGCCTCTCTCTTGCCCATTTTTTTTCAAATACGGAAGAAACATTTAGCATCTTTTTATAGTGGCTGCAGAGCATGAATCTAAATAGGTATCTCCAAAGTAAGCTTTCCTTCTTCTGTATGCCTTTGCTCTGTATGATTGTAAGTGTTATGAACTGCTTTATAGTAACACCTACAGTTTTCCATATTTTTTATGTGCAGTCTATACTCCAAACTTTGGTTTAGTTTAATGGTTTGGAGATATATATGTACACATATAAATAGATATATATACACACACATAGAGTATTTCATATTTCTCAAATTTAACCATAATTATCTTACAAATTGTGGTTAGGATGGGAAAAATATAGACAAAATTCTCCAGCATAACATCTGGCACATAATTGTTACACAATTCCAAATTTTCTGCAACTAGGTAATATTTTATGATCAACAGAAAATAAATGCAAACTTTTAATTCAAAATTTCTTCAATGATTCCACAGTTGACAATTCGATTAATGTGTCTGTCTGTGTCCCAAATGTACACACACACATACATTGTTTGAAAGTATACAATGTATATTTCTGAATAGCTGCTATTTAAGAGCTAGCAAACCTACTAAGAGATAACCTTTTTATAAGTATTTCAACTTATGATGGTTACGTATATAAATTGATCATTTTTTAAAATTGATTTCCTGGCAACAAGCATCACTTAATTAACTTAATCCATCATAAAAGAAGCATACGGAGAGAGTGTTTGTCATTTTCCTGGCGCTCTGTCACAGCTTTGTGAGTTTGTTTTGGTGGCAAATATCAGAAATTCACTCCAAATTAGCTTAAGTGCAGAGTGGACTTTACTGGAAGAGACTGAGATAGCAGCTCCTGAGGTCAAAGGCCAAGTGACCCAGAACTCATGAGGGCGGGGCGAGGGAGGGACCGCTAAACCCCGGGTCCCGGGCTTTCCTTCTGGAGCCTCGTCACCCTCATCACTCCACTCTCTCTTCCCATTTGCGCTGTTTCTCGATTTGATTTCTGTTCTCAAGAGAGAGGGGCTGAGTGCTCCAGCTTGGGTCAGGTGTCCTCGCCTGCTCCCCTCTTCCTACGGCGGGGAAGGCAGGGTCTCATTCTAGAACCGCGGCTGCTGGGGGTCCACGCCTGTGTGTGTGTGGACGTGTTTCTGCATAGGCGTGTTAGGAGATGTGCGACCTGGCAGGCCGTGGCACAGGGGGTGTTCTCAGGGACCTGGGACTGGACTGACATCCTCAACTGTCCTCCCACACGCAGCTTTTGCTCTAGAGGGATAGAAACTTCCATTCCTCTTCTATTTCAATAATAGTGTTTCCAGCTCAGCTCCCCTCTTTGGACCTTGGAATCCTAAGCAGAGTTTATGTAGCTGATACAGAGCACCTTTGAGCTTTAGCAAAGCCAACCAACAGTCCTTCCTTCATCCAGCACCTGGAGTGGTGTGTGTGGAGGGGTGTCTCCATGGAAACTTCAGCTGGCCAGGGTGGATGACAGCTGCAACTTGGAAATACCTACTGCCTTTTGTAACAGGACTGCCAAGAACGAATCCTGCTACAAATATGTCCTTTAAAAAGAATACAATCTCTTGGGATCGAATATGACGGAAGATAGCATGAGAAAAAGAATGTATACATATGTGAGACTTGGTCACTGTGCCACACAGCAGAAATTGACACAACACTGTAAATCAACTACACTCTAACAACAACAAAAAAAAAAATTTAAAAAGAGTAACGCTACCCTCTGACACCAACTTAATAGGTTTTTACCTCCTTGGGAAGTACATTTTCTTCTTCCCTGCAGTTTCATGAATATTTGTGAGCCAAATGCCTGCGATAGCCTGCATGCCTCTGCAGGGTCATCGTTATTGTCGTCCACTCCCTGCAATTAGCTAATCACCTGCCCGCAATGGGCTGGAGGAAGATGGATGAGACTGAGCCTCTGGCTGGGGGTCAGGGGCCTCAGTGTTGACCCTGGGTCTGCCTTCATTACTGATGGAGACTTGGTTGCCCAGTATCAACTGTCAGGGCTTTGATTTCCTCATCTGTAAACTGGGATCAGAAGCCCCATCTTACCGAAGGTGTCGGGAGAAGGCAGGTGGAATAATACGTGTCAACATACTTTGGACGTCGTAAAGTGCCGTGTAAATGTTAAGTGTATTCTCCATTTTACTATCTGCCAGCCCCCAGCTCTTGGGTGTGTCTTAAACCACATGCATCTGTGGCTCCAATCAACCAGGGACCCCGCTTTTTCTGGGCTACATGGCAGAGGACAGAACTTGTGATTATTTTGTTTGAACGACACTTTCATTTTAGAAACTGTGACATCTTCAGAGAAAATACGCTGTGATAGTCACAGCTGTACCCCTCGGAGAGTAATTAAGAGAATCTCTTAGGCAAAGTTATATGTAGGATAACCCCAGGAGATACATTTTTCCACTGAACTATTCTGCAAAGATGAGAATCACTCCCACACGCCCTCACCTCACTCCCTGAAGACACAAATTCCTTGTAGTATTGGCAAGGTTACCTAAATTTTGTTGCACATATAAATATTAGTTATCTAGGCCCTTGGGATTTAATATTTGTACATATAAGGCTATCACAAATAATTCAATATCATTCAGAAAATGTAAATAATTTGTTTTCTGCAAAAACAATAGCCTTAAACCTTTAAAAGATCCGTTCCAGTCTGAAGATAGTTCATACCTTTTTTTTTTTCTTTTAGGGCCACACCTGCAGCCTGTGGAAGTTTGGGAAGTTTTAGCCTCATGGGCCAGGGATGGAACCCACATCCTCACAGACAGTACGTGGGGTTCTTAACCTGCTGAGCCACCACAGGAACTCCCTGAAGACAGTTCATACTTCTTGGCCCTCAAAGGAAATTAAAATTTCTGGCCACAGGCTTGGGGTGCATGCACTAGTGATGGACCCCTCTGTCCAGGATGCCCATCTCCTGGCACACGTGAAGGATCACGCAAATCTCCTTTGCAAGCCTCTTCAGCTGGCAGCTGAAATTCCAAAGACAAGATCTTTGGCAGCATCAACAGCTACCGAGGGGTTAAGGAGAAGGGTTCGGAAGGCCGTATGTTTAGAGAGGAGGTGACCACTGGGGACTCTGGCGACATCATTCTAATGTGGGCAGAACGACAGAGTGGAGAAGTCAGAATGCAAGACCTAAGATAGGTTTGGATGCTGAGGAAAGGAACGCAGAAGTACCTACCCATTTGTTCGATGGATAGATTAGCAATGAAAGGAAGGAAAGGAATAGAACAATGCCTCAAAGGAGGTGAGGCATTTATTTTCTCTTTATAGCAAAAGCTTGTCCATATTTCAAGGCCAAGGAGAAGGAGCTAAGGAGGTCTGCTAGCTTCAAGCTGTGCAGTCGTGGACAAGTTTATATATTTGATTGGTAGTGAAGTAATCCTTGAATGCTTAGCTTTACATAGTACCGGACACCCATGAAGTGATCCATAAATAAGATGATGACTCACACAGAGGAGGAGAAGGAAGAAGAAAAAGAGGCAGGCAAAGCAGCAGAAGAGGGCAGAGGAGGGGAAGGAGACGGTATTGGAGAAGCTGGAAAGAACCCTCTGCCACCAGACAGAAAAGGATGGAGCCTGTGCAGACCGAGAGATGCTCTCTGGCGAAGAGGGGGGCTGGCGAGGAGGTTCCTGAGAGACACTCCCGATTGCCTCCACAAAGCAGCCAGGGTTTTCTTTGAAACAAGAGCAAAAAGAGGACAATGAGGAGAGAGAGAAAAGGGTTCAGGATTGCTGATGTGTAACACATACGAAGACTCCACAAGGGTTGAACGAGGAGTTTATAGAGTAGCCATGGGAGTCCATTTGAATTAAGAAGGAAAGTCAAGGTCAGAAGTGAAGGCTGGGGCGGAGCAGGGGGTTGAGGGAGGATAATGGAGTGAAGGGGAGGAGAGTCTGTCTTTCCTTCTCTTTCTCTTGTTCTCTCCTTCCCTTTCTCTCTGCCTCCATCCTTTCATTCCTTCTTTCTTTCTCCTTTAAGGGGTAACATAGAGAGAGGTTTTGGGGGTTCTGTTTTTTTGTTTTGTAATGGCCACAAATAGGGAAGTTCCCAGGCAATGAGTCGAATTGGAGCTGCAGCTGAGGCCACAGCCACAACAGCACCGGATCTGACCCACATCTGTAACCTACGCCTCAGCTTAGGGCAACGCCAGATCCTTAACCCACAGAGCGAGGCCAGGGATTGAACCGGCTTCCCCAAGGACACAGGGTTGGGTTCTTAACCCACTCAGCCACAGCAGAAACTCCCCAGAGAGTTTCTTAATTGTTTCTTCTTCTGCGTTTTCTATCTTTTTGTGGAACTTAAAGGATTGATGTTCAATCTGTAGGTTCTTGTAAACATACTGAGCTCTTCAGAAGGGGTTGTATAGAGGGAAATAATAACACTATTAAATGTTGTAAGTCTTACTGTATTAACATTACAATATGAAGCATGAAAATTAACATTATAAATAGGCAGAAATGAAAAGCCAGAGAACTTAGGTATCACAAAGAAAAATGTAAACTTAATTGGAAATCTCTCCTAGCCCCGTATCTTCATGCACTGTTTACCCTGTTTGGAGGCTCCCATGTGATTAGGTTATTAAAATGCAATCACTCTCCTTTTTCAGGCTACTGGAGCAATATTATTTTTCTCCAGCAAAACATAAAGATAAAAGTTAGAATTAAAAAACATGACTTACTTATCATCTGAAATCTCTTTGAACGAATTTACCAATTTATTTAGGAAATCTTTTACTGAGAATCTGCTCTATGCTGGGCATTGTGCATTTAATGGGAAGCTACGCCTCATAGCTCCTGTAATCATGGGCACTCATAAGCTTTAGAAGAAAATTCAGTTCTGGACAACATGGCAAATTAACAGAAGCCAAACCCTACACTGGAGATTTTAGGGAAAAAAGCAAAAGACGTGTGGCTGGATTCCAGCACTTAACATAAACACCTTGAAAAACCCGTGGGAAGACAGAAGGTAGGTGAGTCCCTCTGTGGAAGGGAAATGACAGCCCAGATCAGGAGGAGCCAAGGGTTGTAGGCGGGAGATGCTCTTGGGAGAGGGCTGGCGCACTGCACCTTCTCCTTCTCCCACCCTGACCTTGTTGCATGAGTGCAGATCACCCCCCAACCCCTGCAGCCCAGCCCTCAACAGAGGTCATTAGGTGACATGGGGGCAGAGCTGGAGACCCTCTGTGGTGATAACAAATGAGACGCCGGTCATCCCCTGAGTAGTTCCTTCCCACGTCCCTGAATCCCAAAGCAAAGAGAGATGGATGGTCTTTGGAAAAGGGCAATTCCCAAGGTTCTCTGAGGGTAAGACTCCCTGGTGGGGTATGAGGGTGGGGGGAGCAAACTGGAGCTGCTGATTCCTAACTGCAACGCCAGCATGTATCCAGATACATTCCCTACCTCACAGCCTAAGCCTGTGCCTCTCCCTCAGGCACATGTTATGCTCCTCAACTGAAATGCCCAAGGGAACATGCAATGGCCAGGGAAATAATGAGACCTCTGCAGAGCACAACACCCTGAAAGGCAGTAAACTGAGAAGCCCTACTAGAGAATTTTATTTTTTAAATTGTATTAACATATAGTCGATGTATAATGTGCCAATTTCTGTCGTAGAGCAAAGAGATCCAGTCATACACATACATCCATTCCCTTTCTTATATTATCTTCCATCATGGTCTATCCCAAGAGATTGGCTATAGTCCCCTGTGTTGTACATTTGGACTGCATTGCTTATCCATCCTAAATGTAAGAGTTTGCTTCTACTAACCCCAAACTCCCCATCCATCCCACTCCCTTCCCCCCCGCCTTGGCAACCACAAGTCTGTTCTCCCATGTCTGTGAGTCTGTTTCTGTTTTGTAGATAGGTGCACTTGTGGCATATTTTAAATTTTTACCGCAGAATTTGAAATGAGCCTAATAAGTATCATTAAAAAGGGAAGAAGCGATATTTGAAACACAAAGTAAGAACAAGCAGTTGTGCAGAAGAGATGGGAGATCCTGGGCATGAAAAGTGCAAGTGTAGAAATGAAAACTCAATAGACAAGATAGAGAGCTGAGTGGACACTTCCAAAGAAGAGAAACGAATTCCGGAGGGGGAAGGGAGGTGTGGGAAATATGGGTGAGTCAAGGAATTAACAAGCTTTTCTTTAGATTTGCAATGACCTCCTACCACTTCTTCCTTGAAAACCAAAGCAGGACCATGGCAGTCAAAACAAATACTCTGGATGAGACCCACAAGACAGGGGTGAGGCCAGGTGCAATCAATGAAAGTACATGAATGTTCTAAGGGAAAAATACCAATAACGATAAAGCGAAGAACAAGTAAAATCTAATTGATGAATCTTGTACTAAAAATAAAGCGTCTTGGTGGGGGGAGGGGAGGCAAGCTGAAGCGTGAAGTGGGAGAGGCCTGCTGTCTTAGAAATCTTTGGGACTAGGGTGTGGGATTGGCATAGGCACACTGAGGTATATGGAATGATTGGCCGACAGGGACCTGCTCTATAGCACAGAGACTCCACACAATATTCCATGGTAATCTATTCGAAACAGAATTTGAAAGAGGATGGATGTCTGTACACATGTAACGAGTCACTTTCTTGCAGAGCAGAGATGATCACAGGGTAAATCAACTAGGCTTCAATAAAACTTCAAAAAATGAAAAAAAATACACTCTCAAGTACAAACAAAACATGTAGATCATTCCAAATGTGTCCCTTTGGATCAAGTGAGCATCTTCTGGGACCTAATTTCTGAAATCCATGTTCCATTAAAGGTCTTATTTCTAATGGCGCCCCCTTAATATCTGACTGTTCGTACTCAAGTCATACTTTATGGATGGAGGAATGAAAATTATAAAGACATTTTTGGGATATTGTTTCCACGATTTTTTCCCCAAATCTTCCCCAGCACATTTTCCAAATCTTCTCCTGGACCATTAGATTTTGGATTGTAAGGCAGCCTGGGGAAGTTTCCATGCTCTTGGTATTTCTGAGTCTGGTTCACTGAATAAGAGGATACTTCGGAACCAGAAGGATTAACTTCTGCTCGGCACGACCACATCCTCCGTCTCTCCAGTTATGGGCCTTTTCTCCACAATGGCTTTTATCATCTAAATTCAGTTCCCTGGTCCTCCTCTAATTAGCTCAAAGCGTCTCATTATCAGCCCATGCCTGGTCAATTATCTGATTACCTGTACTATCCATCAACAAGATACCTCCTTTGATTTAATTTGTAGGCTGACAACACTGAGATAGCATGGGGTTCTTTGCTGTCAGAGATTTATTAAGGCAAGAGGATTTATTGCTCTCTCAGTGATCTTTCCTTCATTATTATCAGATCCTCATTGGAGTTGATTAAACCGCCACTGGGACATGCCCTATAGTCTGGGCTTCCACTTGGAAAGTATTTTCTACTCCAGGGAGACTCCGTAATAGCAACACGAGATATCAGCCTCCAAGCAACAGCTTCACGAACTGCACAGGAAAATGCTCACCATAACACACTGGGGAAGGGTAGTGGGAGGCTTGGATTCTCCTTTATGCTTTTGCATAACTGAATACAATGATTGAAATTTAGAAGGATCATAATTAGACCTTGAATTAGGGTTTCTCTTAAGTGGGGAATCAAGACAGGACTTGCTAGGCTCCACCAAAACTCTCATCAGACGTGCAGTCTAGAAGGCTGATTCTTCCCCCAACAATGAGCTGCCTTGGAGACCAGTTAAACGTCAAGAGTCATTTCTTATGGGATGTTCTTTACAACTTCCCTCTACTCCTTACTCCAAACCATTACTCATATTCCTAAGGAGATTGCCTCCCCCTAACCTTTGAATACTGACTTAGCCCAGGAGCAAACCTGTGCTAAAAATTGAAACTCCCCCTTTTCCTATAAACTAACTGCTCCCTAAGCAGGGGGAGCCTAAGTTCTCTCCCAGTGCTCCTGGCCAGTCTGTTGGTCAATAAAATTCGCTTGAAGTCTCAGCGCTGCAGTCTCCTGCCTCTTCTTTGATTTTTCCACTCTAACAGTTTCTTTACAAAAATGACATCACATTTCTTCAGAATCACAATGCTTTTTTTGTTTTGTTTTGTTTTGTCTTTTCGCCTTTTCTAGGGCCACTCCCACGGCATATGGAGGTTTCCAGGCTAGGGGTCTAATCAGAGCTGTAGACAACTGCCTACGCCAGAGCCACAGCAACACAGGATCCGAGCTGCATCTGCGACCTACACCACAGCTCATGGCAACGCTGGATCCTTAACCCACTGAGCAAGGCCAGGGATCGAACCTGCAACCTCATGGTTCCTAGTCGGATTTGTTAACCACTGCGCCATGACGGGAACTCCCACAATGCTTTTTTTTTTTTTTTTTTTTTTTGGCGGGGGGAACTAATTGGGTAGGATTGAATCTTAAAGGACAGGGCTTTTAACAAATTTATTTCTTCATTTGGGTAAATTTCCCCTCAACTCAAGATTATAAGAACTGGAGTTCCTGTCTGGCGCAGTGCAAACGAATCCAACTAGGAACCATGAAGTTGTGGGTTCAATCCCTGGCCTCACTTAGTGGGTTAAGGATCTGGCGTTGCCATGAGCTGTGGTGTAGGTTACAGACATGGCTCAGATCTGGTGTTGCTGTGGCTGTGGTATAGGCTGGCAGCTGTAGCTCTGATTGGACCCCTAGCTTGGGAACCTCCATGTGCTGCGGGTGAGGCCCTAAAAAGACACACACACACACACACACACACACACACACACACATACACACACACACACACACACAAAGATTATAAGAAGTACTGCATGTATTCAACGTTTACTGAGCACCTATTATGCAAGGCTTACGTGAGGTATTGGGGATACTTGGCAAAATATCTTGGTTTGTTTATCTGAACAAAAGGACAGTAAGGATTCTTTGAAGCTCTTCTAAAATGCAAGATCTTGGATTCTGACTATGCTCTGAAAAAGAATCAAATCAAAGCTTTATCTTCTCTTAGAAAAATTCCCTGAACGGATAGAGGGCTGAATTTCTCAGGATGTGCTTTTTCACTTCTCTTACCCCATTACCACGAGGGCGCGCCAGTGGGCGTTTCATTCAGACCCTGAATGGAATACATTATTTGAACTGTCTTTTTCTCAGCAGACATAAAGGGAGCAAATCAGCCAAGCCCAAGGAAGAAATTCCAGTCAACCCTTGAACAATGTCGGGTTTGGGGGCACTCACCCTCCACCCAGGAGAAAATCCACTTTGTAATTTATTCCCTCTGTATTTGCGGATCTGCATTCGAAGATTCAACCAACCTAGATCATATAGCGCTGTAATATTTACTATTAAAAAAAAAAAGCCATGTATAAGAGGACTTATGCAGTTCAAACCCGTGTCATTCAAGAATCAACTGTATATTACTATTTTAGGCATTCAGCTTTCTATTCATTTTTTTTGTTATGAACCTATTTCTATATTTACAACTTTAGAAGGAAAAGCATCTACACAATAGTTATTAAATTGTCCTTCTGCCTTTCCTGATTGTACAAGTGGTGCTTCGACTAAAAAATAATGTGTGATGCTCTTCTGTCCCTGGAGAAGGCAGGGTTGGGGGGAGCAGGAATTAAATTCTAGTAGCAAGATACCAATGGCTGCATTTCTAGAAGTGACACAAGATCCAGGGACAAGCTCCCCGTTTGCAAGTAATGCGCATTATTACAGGTCCTGCAGTTAGAATTTTAGATGCCTTTAAATCTTCCAAATCCACCAATGGTAGGACTGTGAAGAGTTAGATCCTTTTTGGAAAAGACTTTGGCATTCCTACTGCATTTGAGGATCTACATACTGAAAGATCTAGAAATTTTATCCCCAGAGAAACACCCTAGAGAAACTTCTATGCAAGTATTTCAAATTCCAACGTACAGGCGCAAGAATGAATTGATCAGCAAACTGGAAGCAACCCAAATATCCATCAGCTCACGAACGTAGAATGGATAAATTATGACCTGGTTCCATAACATCCTACAGCAATCAGAAGACTCCATCAACTATACATGCCAGCATGAATGAACTTCCCAAGCGTAATGTTCATATATGGTAAGATGCTATTCATACAAAGTTCTAAAATGAGGAAACTAAGCTATGTTGTTTAGTGTTAAAACTATGAAGATGGCAAGTGAGGAATTCCTGCTGTGGTGCAGGGGGTTAAGAATCCTCCTGCAGCAGCTCAGGTCGCTATGGAGGTACAGATTCAATCTCTGACCCAGCACAGTGGGTTAAAGGATCCGGCATTGCAGTGCAGGTCACAGCTGTAGCTTGGACCAGGGAACTTCCTATGCCAAAGATGCTGCCAAAAAAAAGGCAGAAGAAGAAGAAGGCCCGGAGTTCAGTGGATTAAGGATCAGCGTTGCTGTGAGCTGTGGTATAGGTGGCAGACATGGCTTGGATCTGGCGTTGCTGTGGCTGTAGCATAGGCCGGCAGCTGCAGCTCCAATTCAACCCCTAGCCTGAGAACTTCCATATGCCAAGGGTGTGGCCCTAAAAATAGAGAGAGAGAAAAAAAAAAAAAAAAAAAAAAAACGGCAAATTGCTGGGAGCCACAAAGTGGCTAAGAAGAATAATCCTGTGTGAGGCCTAACTGTAAGCAAAGCTACAGCAGAGGCTGAAGAAACTGAAGCTGCAAAGCAGTTTCGAAGAATCCCCCAGCTGATCCTGTTTAGTAAAAATTTCTGAAATATGATTTCCTCTTCTATTCTTGTGCTTCTTTTCTGTCTGATGCTTATGTGTGTTGTGAGTCATTCTTGGCTCATAATATGGGAACTTTCTCAAACTCCTGAGCTTCCACCCAAGTATGGGCCATTATTTACTTATAAACCTAAGCCGTTGTTAAATAGGTTGAAAACAATTGAACCATGCATAGAGAACTTTCCTAAGAATGGGAAGTTTCCCTTCAGAGGAGTAATAGTAAATATCATGCAGAACTGCCATGTAGGCCTGGAGATCTTTGTTGGACTCTGGTCCGTCCCCATGGAGACAGATTAGGGGGTGGTTTGGGTGTTGCCCATGGCCCAACAATTGTGGATATTATAAGACAAGACATATTTTTTTCTATAATAAACGCTACCTGTTGGGACCCAGCAGGTGGAAATTATTATTATAATTGGCAAGATTTTTTTAATATATAAATTTTATAATTAATAAAGCTTTTTATAATAGATAAGGTTTATTTAGGACAGTTTATGTTCGGACAACCTGCTAATGGTCTGAGGTCAGCCTGACCTCGAAAGCAAGCCACGTGTGAATACCCCACTCCCCATCAATGGTTATTCATGCCTGCTAGAGGAGCACAATAGGTAGCTTAGGCAAGAATATCTATCACCTTATGCCAAATCATTGTTAAAGTAAAAATTAGATACCTATCATTCTGCTTGCTATTTACTTATTTTCTAAGAATAAAAGTACAGTTTGTACGTAATCTTCATTTAAAATCTAAAACTAAAAGAATAGTTTGGAATAATAAATTTTTTTTTTGTTGTTGTTGTTGTCTTTTGTCTTTTTGTTGTTGTTGTTGTTGTTGTTGTTGTTGTTGTTATTGTTGCTATTTCTTGGGCCGCTCCCACGGCATATGGAGGTTCCCAGGCTAGGGGTTGAATCGGAGCTGTAGCCACCAGCCTACACCAGAGCCACAGCAACGCGGGATCCGAGCCGCGTCTGCAACCTACACCACAGCTCACGGCAACGCCGGATCGTTAACCCACTGAGCAAGGGCAGGGACCGAACCCGCAACCTCATGGTTCATAGTCGGATTCGTTAACCACTGCGCCACCACAGGAACTCCTGGAATAATAAATTAACATATATTGTTGTTTGTATAATCATGCATAAGAGTAAAATGTATAAAAGCTGATGCTCTCCTTTCAATAAACGGGTCATCAGCAGCACTTGCTGAGGGAGTTGGCTCCAATTCTTTCCGCGCCTGTTTGTAGCGCCTCCTCCTGTTCGTCGTCTCCTGGCTGCTGGGGCTGGACCCCGGCAGCAAATGAAATCATTACTGTGAAACTCAACATACTGGTTATGACTGGGGAAGAGCACAGAGGTTTTGGCGGCATAGGCAAGTGCTAAGTATTGTTTCTGGGCCTGGGCAGTAGTAGCAAAGGTATTTCTTTGATGGCTATTATACTGTGCACATGTTCTTACGCACTATTCTGTTTGCTGGTTATATTTTAAATAAAGAAAAAAGACTGCCCCTTTCTTGGAAATATCTCCCAGTGCTTTTGCCTCATGTCAAGTTTTCTTGGACATGCTTCTCTCCATACAGATGTCTGGGATCGTCACGCCATCACCCGGGCCTGCTGCTGCATCTGTCTGTGCCCCAGAAGCTAGAAACAATTAGCTGGCCATGGCCTTCCTGTCATCAGCAGAGCACTTGACTTTTGCGGCGTCACTGCCTGTCAGCTGTTCTGAAATGATCTGTGTTTCTCAGGAGGCTCACTCTCCAGCATAGACCGCAGCCCGCTGACAGCGTCCGGGGCTCTGCGGACAGGGCGACAGTGGCCACACTCATAGGAGACTGTGGGTACAGAATGCTATTGCGGGGAGAGGGGGCTTGACTGGAAGAGGAGACAAGGAGGCTCACTCTCCAGCATAGACCGCAGCCCGCTGACAGCGTCCGGGGCTCTGCGGACAGGGCGACAGTGGCCACACTCATAGGAGACTGTGGGTACAGAATGCTATTGCGGGGAGAGGGGGCTTGACTGGAAGAGGAGACAAGGGGAGGAAGCGCCTCTTTCCAGAGGGGGACTGTCCCTCGTATCAAGCATTTTCCCCTCTCTACTGCTATTCAATGCCAAACCCTCAGGGTGACGAAATCCAGCAGAATTAACATGTTGGTGTGGTTAAGTTCATTGAATTCATTCATTCATCCAACAAATATGACAGCTTAACTACTGGGCTCAGAAAAGACCTAGCTGCTATTTTTTTTTTTTTTTAGGATGCATATGGAAATTCCCAAGCTAGGGATTGAATAGGAGTTGCAGCTGCCAGCTTATGCCACGGCAACGTGGGATCTGAGCTGCATCTGTGACTTACACCAGAGCTCACAGCAATGCCAGATCCTTAACCCACCAAGCGAGGCCAGGGATCAAACCCACATCTTCATGGATCCTCGGGTTTGTTACGCTGAGCCACCACGGGAACTCCTATTGGAAGGATTTAAAAACACAAACCATACCCTTGGGAAGTCAAAGACGAAACATACACAGGTGAGCAGGTGCATCTTCTGATGCATATGACAAAGAACACAAGCAGTGGGTACGGCAGCAGTGCACAGAGATGGGGTGTATCTGATGGCAGGAAGGGGAACACGGAGGCGGTGCAGCTCTTTGGTTGGTTCACAGACACTTGGAACTCACTGCGGCCAAACCCTAAATCGTCATCTTCTGCCCCCAAATTTCTTCCTCCTCCCGTGTGCCGACCCAGGGTAAGGTCTCCCCATCTTTCCTCATGAGCACCCAGGAGCGGGAAAAACCAAGGGGGTCGTGTCAAAACGTGGTCTCTTGCCTATCATCTCCTTCCACCATCGCCAATGGTGGGCTACGCAAGGCCTGCCATTCGGTAGCACTCTTCCAGCCCCGGGGTCTGAACAAATGGAGAACTCAGACAAAGAGTAGCAGATGGCACCAAAATGCCACTTCTCCTCCAGGGAGAGGCTCCACAGAAGACACAGCTTTAGATCTGTGGACCAAGGAGACTTGCAGAGACTGAGCCTCACAATGTGTTAGGGTCCCCCACTCTGTCCCAGCAGTAGGGCAGGACCTCCCGCGTGAACTGCCTGTCCAGGTAAGACCAAGGGCAGGAGAAACAAAGCAAGGCCTGTGTTCTCGGCAGACAGGCTCGTGCCCGAGGGGGAGGGGCTGAGCTGAGCTGAACTGAGCATGCCCAGTTCTTCTCCAATTCACCCACTAAATGTCACTCGACCTTCCTGCAGAAGGAATAAAATGCAAAGGTATGAGTCCAGGAGTGTGCCTGACGCTCCTCTCTCATGAGAAAGGAGAAGACTGTAGAAATGCTTAGTGCCATTGGGTGAATATCTCATGACTTTGCTTTCCTCCAAACCCCCTGTTACAACAACGGCCTTAATCCAGACTTTCTGTAATTACTTGCCTGAATCGCTGCTTTCTGCCCAAACTGATTCCTGAATCCATGTGGTAGGCTGAATAATCTTCATAAAAACCAAGCTAATACACACTACTGTATATAAAATAGATGAGAAACAAGGACCTACTACATAGCACGGAGAAATCCACTCAATAGTCCGTAATCACCTATACGGGGGAAAAGAATGGATACGTGTCTATGTAGACTGACTGGCTGTGCAGCACACCTGAAACTAGCCACATCGTAAGTCCGCTATAATCCGATAAAATTAAAAAAAGAAAAAAAACTAATCTCATCTCTTCCACCTGAAAATACTTTCTTGGCTCACCTCTTTTCATGATCAAAGCTCTGAGCCATCCGCCTGAAACATGAGGTTTTTTGCTGGGAGCCATTCATGCAGGTCTGCCTTCTGACATGGTCAAGGAGACTGATGACCCCAGACTGTATGGCAAGTCTGGGAAAGCGACAGTCCAGCTTCTTCTTCTTCTTCTCTGTTTAGTCATACAGCCAATGGAAACTTTGGGAGCTGGGGAATTGCAGCTTAATGAAAGATCTCAAGAAAAAGGCCCAGGAGAGGGTAAATGTCGGGGATTTGTGCTTTCTCAGAAGCTGCAAGAAACCCCTAAAGTCCCTACAGTTCCCCCTTTCTCTATCCCCCTTTCCACTTCGGGGACTGCCCCTCTCTAAGAAAGTCCCCAGTAGAATGTTTTCTGATGACCAGTGCTACGTTGAAAACAATACGTTTAGGTTTGACAATAGGCCAAGACATGGGCCATTTAACCCCTATGTGTGAAGTTGTTTTCCTACCAAGGAATGGCTGATAAATACAATAGGCACTGGGCATAGACATGAAGAAAGCTGGTACAGCTTATACCTAGCATCTAGAAACAAGTTAGGGAAATGTGGGGCTGCTGCAGAAGGCCAACCAATTGTGAGCAGGTCTATGAGCCCTACCCCAAAGAGTGTAGATGCCACGGCCTCTTATTTCTGCTGTGATCTGTTCTGTTGATCTGACCACAAAGACGAATAAGATCTTCTTTAAAACCCTTTTGATAATATAATTTAACTTCGCTAATGAAAACTAGTTAAAACCAAACAAAGAGATTTCTATAGTTAACAAGCTTGCTCTTTTCTGTTTCATAAGAATTGTGTCATAGTTATAAGTACATTGAATACTGAGAAGTCAAGTGCAAAGTACAAGAAAAAAGGCCATTGCGAATGTCTCCATGATTCACAAAATCATGAGGACATAGTTGATGGACTGGAAAGTTAAAAGATATCAAAGGATGTATGACACATAACAGCAGGAAATAAAAAATGTATATAAGCTAAGTCTGTTCCATCAATAAACGAGCCGTCCCACATAAACGCTGGGTCTGTGTCCATTCTTTCACCGACGCCGCCCATCCTTCGGGAAACCCTGGACCTGCTGGAGCCGGACTCCGGCAGTTTTTCACAAATTACATTTTGCCAACCTGCCCAGATCCATTCTTTGGACACTCTTCCTACATGCACCCTTCATTCCAGCCCGTCCACACTACTGGCAGTTCCTGAGACAAACGGTGCCCTTTCCCGTCAATCCCCGGCCCCCATCCTTCTGCCAGAAATCAAGTCTTCTCCCTTCTCCATCTGGGTTACTCTTACCTACCCTTCAGAACACTGTCACTGCCACTGAGTGTCCCTCAGCCCCAGAGCAAAAAAAAAAAAAAAAGAAAAAAAGTATCCTTTTTCTATGCCCCACAGCACCTTGTGTGTGTCTCTGTCACAGCAGGTGTCTCACGGTTGTGCATTTTTTACCCATTATACTCCCCCTTTGAACTGTGAACTCATGGAGGAAAACAACACATTTCTTATATGTTCTTCGCTGAGCCCCAGGTCTGACACAAATGTGATGCACAAACGTGCATTCAACAAATGAAAGGTCGCATATCTCTACAGGTCTTTCTTGTTTTGTTGTTCCATGATGTAAGGAACCTCAGGCATCCCAGGAAAGGAACAGAACCACAGCTAAAGAGGATCAGCAGGGGGAAAAAATAACATCTGCACATCCCTCTCTAGTTTCCAGAGCCTTTTTTATTTCCTTCCTTCCCGTTCCCTCTGGGCTCTCACTCTAAATCCTGGAGCCGAGAGAAAGGGAAAGAGTAAGTTTAATAAAAAGCTAAAATGGAGACAGGCAATGTCATAAAAGCTACTCACCTGCACATGCTGATCCAGCCACCGAGAGCCTCAGCTTTTCCATTTCCCAGCCAGAGCGCCTTCTGCGCTGTGAGGGTAACTGGAGGGGGCCAGGAGGGTTCCTGGACACATGGGCTCCCCTCTCTCGGCGCAGCGCAACGGCGGGGCGTGGGACACTCTAGGACACTGTCTCCATTCCGTCCTGGGATGGCCCTTTCCCCACGTGACTGCAACCAATATCCTCTGGACAAATCCTTTCCAGTTTTCATCCACCGTTTCCCCAACATGAAGCCCTGACAACCACGCGATGCATTCGACCCTGAGTACTCATCTTCCTGTGTTCTCTTTTCCTCATGATGACGTGCTTAAGTTGGAAGGAGAGCCCCTGTCCTTGGGGGAGCTGGGAGCAGGACCCTCTGCTCCCCAGGGCTGGCTTCTTCCTTCCTTTGACCCTTCCCCCCCCGCCCCCCCGCCCCGTCTCCTTACCATCTCTGTGGCTCCCGATCTCACGTCGAATGCTCCATACTCCTCTCCAGGCTGTGTCTCTACCAATAAAACATAAAGAACAAAATGCCCTCTGTGAAGCTACTTCTGGAAAGCCTCTTACCCAATATATTACGTACACCTAATCCTTCATCCATAAATTCAACACACACTCTTCTCATGAATATGACACATAACTTTTGAATACACATGATCTCAGTTAACCTGCTTCACAACCCAGCCTTGTGGGTCTTACTATTACTGCCATTTACAAATTGGAAAAAACTCAGGCTCCGGGGGAGTAATGGTTTTGCTGAACGTCTCTGAGCAGATAAGGGGTTAAAATGAACCTAAAATGGCAACAACAAAAATAATTATTTACTGGATGCCTCTATGAGCCAGGCATCATTCTAGGCACTTGAGACATATTGGGAAACAAAATAGATAATGCATACTATTGGTGAAAAGAGAATTTGTATTAAAATATCGGGATTTATAGCTTAAGAATTACATATATAGTGCATTTCTTTTCTTTCTTTTTCCCTCTCTCTCTCTCTCTCTCTCTTTTTTTTTTTTTTTTTTCTCTTTTAGGGCCGCACCCACAGCATATGGAAATTCCCAGGCTAGGGGTTGAATCAGAGCTGTGGTCGAATCACCACAGCCACAGCAATGCAGGATCAGAGCCAAATCTTCAACCTACACTGCAGCTCATGGCAATGCCAGAGCCTTAACCCACTGAGTGGAGCCAGGGATTGAATCCATGTCAGATTCGTTACCGCTGAGCCACAGCAGGAACTCCTATATAGTGCATTTGATAAGAGATTTTCTAGATCTCGTTTCTAGATTTTCCAAATCCCATTTGTTTCTATTAAGACAGCAAACATAAAGAAATTGTAGAGAGATTTAGAAGGTAAGAAGCAGAGCAGGGCAAAAGGAGTTAGAAGTATGGGGGGTGAAGGCAGATTGTAATTTCAACGACGTTGGTAGGTGGGGGTCTCACTGAAAAGGAAATATCAGAGCAAAATCTTGAATCTCTAAAGGAAGAATGTTCCATGTGGTGGGGGGGGGGGACACAACAGGTACAAAGGGTTGAAGGCACTACTACCATGGGGCCAAGTTCAATGGAAGGGCGAGGCCAGTGGGATGGAGCAGAGTGAGCCAGGGAGAAAGTTGCAGGAGATGAGGTTGGAGAAGCCACATGGGGTAATAACCACGTAAGGACTTGTGTCCCAGGCCTCTTACTCCAAGTCCGGAAATGCCAGCTATGCATCAAGAAATAGATATTACAGCTAAATAAAAGACAGAGTCCAAGGTTTATCCTGGGCCATCTATTCATGACGTGAGACAGTCTGGATACCATTTGGATTCTAATTATTTCCATATCTCATCAGACTAAAACAACCTACGCACTGCGGATAAGGCATGAGTCCCTTCTGGGTAACTTTTAATGAACTTGACCTAGCGTCAGCCTGTATTTTCTCCTGTAGTGAAAACTCAGTTTAAATCGTGTAGGAAACATCTTGAAGTTTCTCCACCAGTCATTAGAGTAGCTTACTGGGACCTTCCATATTCTTCCCTGTGCATTACTGGTTTGACCCAATTCCCTTCTTCACTGCAAGAGAGAGAAGCAGGGTTTAACTGAGCCAGAATCTGGGACCTCCCTCGCCCTCGTTTCAATTTCATTTCCCCAGGGATACAGAACTTTCTTTATCATGGTGATAATAAATTGGCAAGTAGATTCTAGCTCCTAACGACAGCTGGAGAAAAATGATGTACGTGTGTTTGTTGGAAAGAAATGCCTGATGCACAGGCCCCCAGGGGAGAGACAAATGCAGATTCACTCCCAGCTGATACCTGGCCTGGCTACATCTCAGCTGTAATAAGTCTCACTTTGCACTGGGCAGCCCTGGTCCAGCCGCCCCGCAGGAAGAAGTCTTTAAATAAGCATTTGCACACGGCGCACAGGGAGCTGTCGCCCTCAGTACTGCCTTGGTTTATGGCAGTCTTAAAGGCCAGTCACAGCACACAAACTCCAAGTTACATTGCGGGAAAGTGAAATTTATAGGACAAGACACAGGCAGGAGGGGGGTATCTTCTAAAGTTTACTCTCAGGTATAAATAATTTATAAACTTCATCCTATGTCAAAGTATAATCTTTGGAGCTGGGGGCCTGGGCTCTGAGGTCAGATGTGGGTTCCAATCTCAGCTCCATCACTATTGGTACAGACATCAGAATAGCCATGACCTCTAAGAGGTAAATGGCTGAGAAGGGCCACAGGCACTTTCTGGAGGTGATGGGAATTTCTACCCAGGTCATCACTGCATGGTTTCCTGCATATGTTTGTAGTCGTTGAGCTGTACACTTACAAATTGTGTAACTTACTTATATTTCAGTTGAAAGAGAAAGCAGGGGAGGAGGAGGGGAAGGAAAGAAATTGAATGAGTGTCTCAAAGCTGAAAGTGTTCAGGCAGCGTGTGGATGACTCTTAGGGATATTGCAAAGGTTTCTTTACATTAGGACTTTAGGATTAAAAGATCCACGTTGGGCTCCTCACCTTGGTAAATATATAGAGGACATTTGTATCAGAGCAGTTCTTCCGGCAGGATGGTGTAATGCTGGCTGCTTTGTAAGGCGGAGCTCAAGAAAGAGACTGAGCAGGAGGTTTCTGTAATGGTCTAGAGATTTCTGTAGTAGTTTACAATTGGGTTCCTTAGCCTCAGCTTTATGGCCATCTGGACCAGAAAATCCTTTACCGTGTAGGGCTGATTGTGCATTATAGGATGTTTAACAGCATCCCTGACTCCACTCACTAGATGCCAGTATCACCCCTGCAGTTATAACAGCCAAAAAAGTCCCCAGACTGCCAAGTGCCATCCCCGCCCTGAGACAAGGGGAACAAAATTGCCCTTGGTTGAGACCATTGGTCTGCAAGAGCAGTGATTCCTAATTAATAGAAGGCTGCTGAGAAGAGCACCCCAGAATCATCGAGAGGGACTTTAAAAACTAAAGATGCTCTCCCTCCATGTCTGATACCAAGCTTAGCCAACTAATTCATCAATCCCTTTCTCTATGACCCAGTTTCAGCTAATTAGATATAAATGACTGTCTTCCTATAGGTGCTTTTCTTTTTTTTCCCCCCACTGAACTATAAATGTGATGGCTGGAGCTTCAGCAGCCATCCTGCAATGATGAAATCAAAGTCAAGAGCATTTTAGATATTTTGGTGCTGGCATTGTAGAGTGACTGGATCCAGTGCCAGCTACCACCCATCTGATACCTGGAGACTTTTCTTTTTCTTTTCTTTTTTTTAATTTTTTTTGCTTATTTATTTATTTATTTTGCTTTTTAGGGCCACATCCTAGGCATATGGAAGTTCCCAGGCTAGGGAGTTGATTCAGAGCTATAGCTGCTGGCCTACACCACAGCCACAGCAACTTGGGGTCCAAGCCACATCTGCAACCTAAACCACATCTCATGGCAATGCCAGATCCTTAACCCACTGAACGAGGCCAGGGACCCAACCCACATCCTCATGGATGTTAGTCGGATTCATTTCCACTGCACCATAATGGGAACTCCCTGGGGAGACTTTTCAATATGTAAAAAAACAAGTAAACAAATCCAATTTTTCTTATTTGTAGTCGTCAAAAGCATCTGTGATTGATACACTTTGCTCCTAGTGTCTCCTACATCCTTCACCACTTTCACCACGAGGATCACTGAAGTGAGCCACAGTTACAGAGAAGAATGCCCTATGTGACTCAGGGATGGAGAAAGGCTTAGGCTAGTTTGGAGACTCTTAGCCCCAGCTGCAATCAGAGTCTCCTTGGAAATTAATGATAATGATAATAATAATAATAATACCAATTCCTGGGTCCCAACCCAGACAAATTCACTCAGTACCATGACGGTGAGATTCCATTTCCACTGTGTTCAGTATCTATTAACTGCATCCTTCTATCCAGATGTATGGATGGTTCAAGTGGGGTGAGGCTTCAGTCTCTGTGACAAGCTGAGGCCCATTTCCCTGTCCCCAGTCCCGGTAGGGAATATGATGCTCCAGCTGGCCCAGGCTCTCCTTCTCAGCTGCCACATGCCCGTCTTCCCCCCTTACTGCCCTGGTTACAGTCTCCTTCATGTCGGGGTAACATCCTCCTGTGTGTCCACTCCTGGGGAAGTGTGTCTTGACCTCATTCGCCACCATTTCCTGCCGTGTAGAACACAGCATCTTATTGAGAGTAAGTGATCAGGAACCAGGTACCAAAGTTTGGAGTTGTCTTCACAACTACCGCTTTTAGCCCCAAAGAAGGAGGCTCAAAAAGGAGCTCCTTGGCCCCAGTGATGCTCCCATGAACGCTGACTACAGGGATCTTATTTCTGCGTCCCAGCCATGATGGTCCGACATCTAGAAAGAGGGGCAGGAGAGTGTGGGGGTGATGGGCAGGGCATGTCTGGATCCTGCTGTGAGCAGGAGGCAGTGGTTAAGAGAAGAGGCTGTGAGAGTGGGCAGCTCTGGCTTCTAATCCTTTCTTTTTGTCTTGGACCAATTTACTCAACTGTCTAAGCCTCACATGCCAAATGGGAATAGATTACACAAATAATGCACGTCAGGGCCAGGCATATAGTAAGAACCTAGGGCACCATTCCTCCCAAGACTGAAAATTCATTTTTGGAGGGCACACATCTTAGAGATTACAATGATTTGTGGTTGACCGAAGGTCACTGTACATAAACAGCTATTTAGCACATCTGTGATATTAAAATTTCACAGGGAAGGGAAGTTAGGAAAGCTGATGTCTTAAAAGGCTCCTTAAAGTGTGGGGGGGACAATAATGGAGAAAACACCCAGCGACACTGGATCAGAGCCTGCTGCTTAACGTGTCCTTGATTCAGAGCTCCTGGTGTCCTGTCCCTGCGCCCCCGCCCCGGCGCAGGCAGGTTCCAGGCAGGGAGCTGGAGTGATCAGCTGGCTACGTCCCAAGCACCTGGTTTCACATCTCTCTTTGTTTCTTGTTTCACAAACCAATGACCTATGAACCATCAGGAAAAGCACTTACTTTGAACCTGATGGATTGTAGCGTCTCTTGGATTTATTTCTAGTCCTTTACCACATCCTTCACTTTGTCTCCTATTAAGTTCTCTAGCTTGTACTTTTTCAATGGTTTTTTTTTTTTTCCTTCCCCAAACATCCTTTGATTGCCCTTCAGATGGCCTTTAAAAAATGGATGCATCTAGCGATTCTCACACTAAAAGAAGTAAGTCAGAAAGAGAAAGACAAATACCGTACGATATCACCTATATATAAAATCTAAAATACAGCACAAACAATCCTATCTACAAACGAGAAACAGACTCGCAGGCATGGAGAGCAGACTTGTAGTTTTCAAGGGGGGAACAGGAAGGAAGTGGGATGGACTGGGAGTTTGGGGTTGGTAGAAGGAAACTGCTACCTTTAGAAAGTATAAGAAATGGGGTCCTTCTATACAACACAGGGAACTATATCCAATCTCTTGAGGGTAGAACACGATGGAACATAGTATAATAAAACTAGGTCACGATGCTATACAGCAGAAACTGACACAACACTACAAATCAACTATACTCTAACAAAAAATATTTCAGAGAAAAAGAAAAGAAAAAAAGAACCCACAAGGATTTATTCCTCTCTTTGGGGAGAAGTCCCCAGAGCTCCGTTAAAGAGATTCTTTAATTCTTACTTCTTTAGGATGCTACAAAAATCAGTAGGTGGAGGTCTAGTGATTCTAGAAGTACAGGCTCTTTCCAAAGCATGGCTCCTAGAAATCAAACGATACCCAGAAGTTAAGAAGTCAGGAAGGGCAGAACCCCTGCCATTTCTGTGGCAGGAATATGCAAATTTAGTACAGAGTTACAAATGCGCTCTTTCAACTGAGCACTCAGGAGTGGGGCTTTTAATTTTCATGCTGGTGCATGGCTTTGTTTCCCTGTTTATTGCTTTTCAAATGTTTTTTCTTTGTACTTAGTAAATCACATTTATCCAAACATCTCATCATCTCCCAGGCTCCCACACTTTATTGAGAAGATGTTCCCATGTCGATATTTCAAAATTCAGTGTTAATTACAGTTATTCCTTCTTCCCATCTATAGGGCACATGCAGAAAGAAATATAATTTCTTTTTCTCCTTCTCCATGAAGAGCCTAAAGAGGTTTGTTAATTAACTACCAAATCAGCCAAGATTGGATTTAACTTTTTGATTTGGGAGGTTGTCTCTGTGCAAGAATACCTGTCTACAAGTTAAGGGAGTAAATAAGAGTAAATTTAGCATGTTTAAATATTCAGAATGACAGGGTTCTCCTTCTCATTATTCAAACCAAAAACAAACAAACAAAAGGCAGGAGGAAAGTGGTAAAAACCATTGCCCATTAGCCCTGCCCCAGAGATTCAAACAGGAGAGTAAATATTAAATTCTGGAATGATGCATTACATTCTTTATTTTTTATAGACCACCTATGGAGTGCTCTGAGGATGCTCATTAATAATAATAATAATAATAATTAATAATAATAGCTACTGTCAACTTAGCACCAACAGTGAGCTAGGGTCTCTGCTAAGCACTTTGTTTGAATGATCACATTGCACTACAGTCACCTAAATTCTTTCCTTTTTAAAAAAAGTTTTATTGAGGTATAGTTGATTTACAATGTTGTGATAATTTCTGCTGTACAACAAATTGATTCAGTTATACAAGTACACACATCTATTCTTTTTCAGGTTGTTTCTCCATATAGATTATCACAGACTATGGGGTAGAGTTCCCTGGGCCATACAATAGTTCCCCATTAGGCAATCATTACATATACTGCCGTGTGTGTGCGCCAATCCCAAACCCCCAGTCCATCCCTCCACTCTACTTGTCCCCTTTGGTAACCATAAGTTTGCTCCCAAAGCCTATGAGTCTGTTTCTCTTCTGCAAATACATACATGTACATCTGTTTTTTAGACTCCACATATATGCTGTATGTCTTTGTCTAACTTACTTCACTTAGTATGTTAATTCCTGGGTCCCTCCATGTTGCTGCAAATGGCATTCTTTCATCTTTTTTATGGCTGAGTAATATTCCACTGCATATATTATCATCTCCACTTTAAAGATGAGGAAACTGAAGCTTAGGAGAGGTTAAGGGCTGCTTTGCACATAGCTGAGGGGGTCAGTTCTTAACAACAAAGTCATCAGACCTCAAAGAGCTGGATTGTAGCTAACCGCTCGTGCTCAAAGGACAGGGCAGATGGTGATGTTGGGTATGTGTCCCATCCTTTTCTGGCCTCCTGCAACTTACCTTTTCCCTGGCAGCCTGGTGGAACCAGGGAGTTGGCATGACCTTGACAAACAGACAGGCCACTGTAATGCTGTCAGCCCCAGCAGGCCTGCAGTACCACGTGTCCACATTTTCACCTCTCTCAGATCCCCCTTCCAACACTCCCCCGCCCACCACCCAAGCTCCAGACACCACCCCCCTCCTCATTAAGAAAAAGGAGATAATCAGGGAGGGCCCCCCCACACCTGATGCTTTGCACCTGTCCACAAATCTGGGCTGCTGCCTTGTGCAAGGCACCAGGACACAGTGGTGCCTAGACTGTCCTTTGTTCTATGTCCAGGATCCACGTACCACATCCCAACTGTCATCCCCTTTTGCGGATCCTGTCTCCAAGATCCCACTGCATCCTCCAGTCCTCTCCATTGCATATCTGTGATTCAGGCCCTCGTCCACTCTAGGCTGGACCACCGTCACGTCCAGCACACGAGGGCCCTCCCCTGGCCTCTCCCTGCGGGATTCCAAGTTATCTTTCTGCAACTCAGCTCGGGTCCCACCACTTCACTGTTTAAACCCAACAGTGGCTCCTCAAAGCCAAACTTCAACCATTAGCAGTGACAGTAATGCCTTTCACAGTCTGGCCAAGGTGCCAACCGTGAACCTCCCTCTGCAGCCCCAGGGGGCACAGTGTGCTCCAGGTGGCATGGGCTCCGGCACACTCTCTAGCCCTTGCTCACCTGTCTCTTTGCCTTGTTCTCCTCTGTTTTCTCTAATAAATTCTAATTAAATCCTAATTTAATTCTAAATTCTGTAAATTCTAATTCCTCCCTTGAGACCCATTTTAAATTGGCTTCAGCAGATGAGGAGTGACTGTTAGGACTAAATTGATTTCCAGGATGGGATGAGGAGGCAACAAGCTTCACACAGTTCAGTGGACTTCAAAACATTCAAACACACTACCTGAAACGTTGAGTTGATTCTCTGGGAGAGGAAGCAGGTAGGAACTCCCAGGACCTGGAGGGAACACTTGGATAATCGGAAAAAAAAAAAAAAAATCTCTCCTCCGTCCACTAGAGGGCGCATCGAAATTTACAGGCAAACATCAGAGCAAGCTTCCCTTAAGTAGGTATTAAGTCTGCATTTCCTTTACAGTCATTACAGAATTTGTCACACACCACTCACTGCAATGTGAACACTAATCATTGGAATAAATACTCAGAATATAAATCCATATATAAAGTTGAGTGTCAAGGATCAATAAGATCAATATTAAGATCTGAGCTGCAAGTAGGTCCCTCTACGCTACCCATTACCACCCCATTACCTTGGGTACTGGGAGAAACATTTCTTAGTCACATAAACAAAGAGCCCACAGCCTGCAGATGCCCAAAGTTCAGCCAATTTTCCAACAAGTTCTAAGCAAGCACATTGGAACCGGAAATGGCTCTGATCGAACCCAACCGTGGAGTAGATGGGTATGACCTTGACATTCCTCTGGTCTCTTCTCTGATCCTGACCTTTCCCTCCCTCCATCCTGAGACCAAAAGCCTTTGTCTTTAGGGAAGTCAATAAACTTTCAAGCTGGGGTCAGCACAACTATTTTTTACCGCATATTAAGTGGTATCTATGGAACAATACTCATGGTGTTCCAAGCCAAACATCTTTTAAAGTGATAATGAGACTATTTCTTTTGTGGGTGAAAATGCGTATTTGACTCACTCCCATGAATTCTGGTCTGATTGTATCTTATTCCCTTCATTTCGTTTTAGTGCCTGCAAGCGTTACATCTGCATTCATTCTTATCTTCAGCCTCAGCATGGAGCTGTGCTACGTAAATGGGAATGTTTCTTTACGGTCACTTGAGGAGAGAAAGGTGTCCTATTCCCTTTAAAGGAAAACATGATCTAGGGTAGAAACTTTACCTAAGTAAGCCAGGTTTGTTAAAATCTTCCCCAAGACACTGGCAACAGAGAAGCCCCATGTAGTCAATGGATTCTTGAAGGACATTCTTAGCCAAGCCATCCGTTTTCTTCAGCCATTTCAGGGCTGGAGTCCACAGTAAGGCCAGTCTATCAACCAAGTTTTGCCATCTGTCCCTGGAGGGTCACAAAGCTTACCCATAGTCTTAGAGGGTAAATCGTATTTAGCTATTGCTATTAGCTATTAGTTAAACTTAGTATGTGTTATCTCTTTAAGGCTCAGCTTAGTTGTCACTTCTTCCAGGGAGTCTTCTGTGAATTCCTTTCCCAGATAAATATTTCCTTAGCCCGGTTTAGTTATCTATTACTACGCTTAATGCAGCGGATTATAATTGTTTATGAGGTTGGTTCACCTCTGAGAGCAAGGACTGTGCCTTATTCATCCCACCACCCAGCATAATGCCTGGTATGTAGAAGCAAGTACAATAAGCACATGGATAAATTATTCAAATAACAAGTAAAAAAAATAAACTGTACATTTCCTGCAGGAGAGGATCAGAGTCCCTATTTTTGTGGGCTGAGACATTTTCCAACCTTTGATTCATGGCTGATTTGTGCTTATAAGTTACAGAAACTCTTGGATTCCATCTATGTGACAAGAAATAACCAGATGATTTAGTCAGTTTAATCAACAACGGAGTGAAAAAAATAAAACTCCTTCTGTGAGTCAAAAATTAATAAATGATACTTTAGCTGACATTTTACATTACCAAATGCTCTCATATATATTATTTCTTTCTATCTCATAACAACTCAATCGAATGGATTTGATCAAGGGTCATTTTACAGATGAAGGAATTAAGATTCAGAGACATTAACTGACTTGAGTTAATGAAAGGTGCAGACAAGGCAAGATCTTCTGATTCCAAATCAATGTCCCTCCTGTGACACCAACAAGCTCCTTGGCCACCCCTTCCCCCCACTCCCCCCACCCCCGGCCACACTTTCAGGTCATTGGCCACTGGCTCTTTGACTACTTTGGCCAGTGAACTGGCTGATTTGATCAGTTAGTCTGACCATCCCAGGCAAACAAATCAGTTCTCCTCTTGGCTCAGCCATTTGTTAGCTGTTAGACCTTGAGTGAGTTTTCTAAATTTTGTCTAAGCTTTTATTTTCCTGAAGTTGGGATAAAAGAGTAAGGTCAGAGTGAATATATTTCTTAACTCTCAGGAGGTTAACGGGTTCAGCGTCATCACTGTCATCATTGCAATACCAGCTACAGCTACCATTTGCTCCATTCCAACTGTATACACTCACGGTTTTAGCACTTGAGGTTAATAACACATGGCACCCCCCAAACAACCGAAATAAAGCTGGTACTGCTATTGTTTCCACATTACAGATGTAGAAACTGAGGCATGATCAGGTCAAGCAACTCAACCGCAGCTACACATCAAGTCAGCGGAAGAGGAAGGATTAAAGCTCAGGTGGTTTGGATTCAGAGTTTGTGTTCCTATTGCTTGGCAAGCACTTAGGCATATCTTATCAATTTACCAGGGGAGGGCCGGTACCACTCTCATAATGTAAAGAGGGCAGAGAGTTCCTTCACCTAGAAAGATGAAATTCTACAGGGCTCCTGTGGAAGCTGAGTCCTCATCCAAGTATGACCGAGCCTGAAGTTTAAGGGCACAGTCGGTGTGATAATTCCTGCCACGGCTGCAAAGCCATGCAAGCCATTAGTTCATATCAAGCTGTTATTAAGCAGTTATTTTTGTAACAAAAATACTGTCTTCTTTTAATTTCTATGCAAATGCAAGGAAGCCAACACGACTGTGGTTTATTTGAAGATGTTCTTGTAGGAATTTAATTTATCCTTTTGAAGAAGCTACAAAAAGGAAAGGTACAGAGATGAGCCAGACAACTTGGAAGTGTTCTGAGCTACCGACAAAGAAAGGACAGCTTCTTTCTCCCTTTAGATTCAACTCCAAACCCTCCTCTCACCTTGACCAAGGACAGAGCGCACAAGTCTATGTTAGCCAGTGATTCTTGGAGATTATATCCTCGGCATCCGTCTACATGAGGCAGAGTTGCCATAAAGAAAATCCCTGCACACCACCAGTTGCCCTGAAATATGAGAAAAGTGACTGCCAACCACAGCATGCCAGTGTTTTTAGAGTGCCCTAGAGTGGGCTTGTTTAAAACTAATGGGCAAAGAAATTACTCAAGCACAATATTTGGAGAAGCCATACGGTATAGAAGAAAGAATACTGTACTTGGCGAGACAGAAAACCTCAGCCTGAGCCCAGCCCTACCCTTAGATTGTGTCTCCTGGACGAGTCACAGCTTCCTTGAGCCTCAGTCCCTCTCAGAAAACAGAAATCATCTATTTCTTACAGTTACTCTTTCTTTTGAGAAACATGCAATAGTGGTCATGAAAACACTCAGCAAACTATAAAAGACTGTTTGAATTACAAGACATCTTTCCTTCACTCTTCATAAAAAAAGAAGTCACCTGTGTGGAATGTCAGAACACCTGGAGCGAGCAGTGTACTGATGATTATATGAAGCCTGCTGCCCTGTATGCAGGTATCCTCTAAGTCTTGTTATATTGATTGGACCATATACTTGAAATTGCATTCAAGTTATGCCATACAAATTATAGTTAGAGAAGAATGTGTTGAGCAGAAAACTGTGTGGTTTAGTATTATCTGTGTAACAGATCTCAATTGGCAAGTAGCAAATACCTGGAGGGGCTGACTTAGGCTATTATGAGATAGCAGTGAAAAATGATTCAATCCCAGTATAGTCCTGGAAGAAAAAGTCAAACTTCAAACATTTATTTCTTAATGGCTTTTGATTAAGGCCTGATCACTGTTGACTGATTTCGATGCAAATCATTGATTGCTTACAGGTTAGGCTGTATTATGCATCAAATTTTATAATAACTTGTTACACGAGATGACAGGCAAAGTCAGAATCTCCTTAGATTCTTCTTTGGAAAGGCAAGGAGTCATGATTTATCAAGAGCAGGTGGGCACCAGATATTATTGATTCCTCCTCATGCACCAGCACGGTTTTTGTGGGAGATCAGCTATACCCTGGCTGAAATACACAAAGTTATGAAAATAAACATGCATATGGGCAAACATGATCCATTGCAGATGAAAGATTTATCAGCTTGCCTCTCATGACCCATCTGTAGCAAAATTCATGGTTATTTAGAAGCTATAAATTTAGAAAAACCCTTTGTAGATGGAACTCCTGTTTACCCAGGCTGTATGTTAAGTGGCCTATGAAACAGGTGAAGCATTGAGAAGCATCATTTCCTGACTCTAATTTGTACACAGTGGCTCTGTTTTCTTGGAGAGCCTTTTTATTTTCTGAGAAATAAATCCACTGCAATATTGTAATAAACAAACAAACAAAAAATACCCCTTAGGCCTTGCAAAATGCACAATATCCTACAGTGTCAGCTCCTGGGAAAAGTTTAGAGGAAAGGGATTTACTTCTGGTGTGATGGAACTGCAAGAGAAGCCTTGCCAAATTTGTGTTCTTCCTCAAAAAAATTCACTACAATGGAATTTTAAAAAGATTTTGGACAGCGAGTAAGAATTATGGGGACCATTGTGAAAGATGTCTTGGAATGGAACTGCCGAGAGCTTTCCTGAGATGGGGCCTTCTGCAAAATAGCGAGTGGTGACAACAGTTACTCTCAGATTCTTCCATCTGAGATGTTTCACGATCTTGTGATCCTGCTAAGATTTAAGTCTACCTCCTAAGATGCCTCCTAAACCTAAGGGATTTAAGGTAAGTTTCACAAACTCCAATGCCTTAATGGGTCCAGGAGTAACAGAAAGAAGAATTGATCATATGGCAACTGTGGGTAGCAGAGGCAGCAGGCATGTCCCTTTTCAATGGGGTGTATGGGTTGAATTGTGTCTCCCACCATTCATATGCTGAAGAATCCCCAAGTGCCTAAAAACATGATCTTCTTTGGAAATAAGTTGTCGCCGATGCGATTAGTTAAGATGAGGTCATACTGGGACTGGGTGGGCTCCTAGTTCGGTAGGCCTCATTCCTATCAAAAATGGAAATTGGGACACAGACACAGGGAGAACAGTATGTGAACATGAAAGAAGAGATCAGGGTGGTGGGTCTGCAAGCCAAGGAATGCCAAGGATTTCTAGCGAACCACCATCGGAAGTTAGGAGAGAGACTGGAACACGTTCTTACAGCCAAGGAAGAATCAACCCTACCAATACCCTGATCTCAGCCTTCTAGCTGAGAAATGCAGTAATACGTCTCTGTTGTTTAAGCCACCCAGTTTGTGGAACTTTGTTAGGGCTGACCTAGGAAACTAATAGGAGTGACATCTATTAAGTTCCAACACTGTATTGTCATGTGAGAAATGCCAGTACACTTCTTGCAATTTTCTAAGAGAACTCAGAAGTATGGATTTTGTTTCATATAACATCTCCCAACTTGAAAATGCTAGCAACAACTACAGAAGACTTAAAAATGCAATGTAAAGGCAAAATACATCTGATCCACAAGTTACCAGTGGGAAACCTCTGGTCTAAGGATGGCTAAATCTACCCCAAGTTAAGATTAAAAATAATACGTGCTGTTAAGCAAGTATCTGCCAAGTTCAAGTAACTATAATCCATGACTCTTTTCACATGACAATATAATTAAGCTATAAATCTATAAACCGATTATAAAATAGATAACTGTAAACTCTGCATGAACATGTAAAAATAGACTTCTAAATAACCCATAGGTTAAGAAGAAATTTAAGTAAAAATTTCAAAATATTTTGAATTGTATGATAATTTAAAATGCATATAAAATTTGTAGGATACAGCTGATACCATGCTCAGGGATTTTCACAGTCTTAAACACAGATATTACCAAAAAAAGAGAGAAAGTTCGAATACCAAGAAATTAAATATACATCTCATTATTTTTTAAAACCAAAAAATTAAAACTAAGGAAGTATTATATATAGAAGTTTTTATAGATATGTGCATACATGGGTTATATATACATCTACAGTTCCTTGTTCTGCAAGCCGAAGTAGCCAAAAATCACTGGTACCCAACAGTAGCAAGTACATGGAAACTGGATCTTGGTTTTTTGATACCACTCTCCAATAGAAGGAACCATGGCTCCTTTGAGAAATGCTGATACTAGTATGAGGCAGTGGAGATACAAGATGAGCTTGGAACAGCTTTGCAATCCCAAAATGTGCAGAGAGCCTAAAAAACCCCAACAAAACTCACAAATATGTCAAAGAGACACAGGAGGCTCTGAGAGAGCTCTCAGTGGCCATAGCTGGAACAATCTGAGCAGTGAAATAAAGTCATATTAGATTATAGCCCAAAGTACTAAGTAACTATCCTCGAATCCATGATAGAAGTAAACAATTGAATACAGAAGTAAATGGGAGAGAATTTATTCCTTCTTCCCGAAGCACAGAATATGGAAATGTGGGAAAAGAGTAACAGAACAGTGGAGGAAGCTGATACAATGTTCCTCAGTCAGGCAATCAAGGTCAACACCAAGGTGATAAGTCAAGTTGCTAGTTCGTACCCTTGAGATGATGTAATGGAAGGAGCATTTTACCTCTGCGGTCTTCCTCTAGTGTTGCTTTCACCGCCACGTGGAACATCTGGATTGCCCATGAAAGGAAAGGTATGGACACATCCTTCCTGTTCAAGGTCTCAGATTGGCAGTGACACTGGCTATTCCCTCTCAGGGTCCAAACTGGTTCACGCCTAACGATACAGGAAGTGCGGACTGCCAGGGAGCTCGTGGGAGGTCTGCAAATAGTACCGCTTCCACATCTTTGGGTTTTGGAAGCAGAAGTGGATCTCGTGTGTGACTATCTTATAAAATGGGTGTATTCAAGCCAAATACAACACGTTTAAATATTTATGGCTTCGGGTCTCTTTGGGGAACAACACTAAATCAGCCTGATAGATTTCTTTAATCCACCAGGCTGCAAACTGTTTGCCTCTTCTTCACTTCATAATCTCCTGGCAGTGATGTATGTTTTGTCACCAAGTAATAGTCGCCTGCAGGGGTATATTACTAATGATGCAATTTGGAGCTTAAATTTTTATTCAAATTCTTAACATATCTATGCTCTGCTATTTTTCAGAGAGATCATGATAATTCTGAAATAGAATTCATTTTCTTTGAAACAAAAGTCCAGTTTTAAAACTGACTGAAATGTGATCCTAAAATAAAGAATGTGTATTGTCAATCAGCCAATAGCAAACATCACTCTCGTATTTTTGTAAAGTTGCATTTTTAAAATGTTTGAGAGTCATAGATAGCTAAAATTTAGGACTTCAATACATTTTTATTTTTTGTTGAAAACCATGCTTTCATATAATATTTCTAAAAAGCTGCAATAGTTTACATTCATTTGAGCCTCATTAAATACCAATTGCTCTTCTAAGCTCTTTACATATATTAATAAACTGGATTAATCTTCTCCAAAGCTCTATGAAGTAGAGCCTATTATTATTTTCATTTTCTCATTGGGAAAATAAAGCACAAAGAGATGAAGCAACTTGCCCAGGGCTAACCAGAGACTAAGTGGCAGATTATTTTTAAAAATTTTATTTGGGGGTCTTCCCATCGTGGCTCAGCAGAAACAAATCCAACTAGTATCCATGAGGATGCGGGTTCAATCTCCGGCCTCAATCAGTGGGTCAGGGATCCGGTGTTGCCATGAGCTATGGTGTATGTTGCAGATGTGGCTCAGATCTGGCATTGCTGTGGCTATGGCGTAGGCCAGCGGTTACAGCTCCAATTCAACCACTATTGCGGTATAGTTTATATACAATATGCACAACTGGGTCACTTTGCTGTACAGTGGAATAAACTGGAACAACATTGTAAGTCTACTGTACTTCAATAAAAGTAGATTATAAGAATGTATATAATTTTTAGATTTACAACAGAGTGATTCACAATTTTAAAGGTTCTACTCCACTTACAGTTATTACAAATATTGGCTATCTTCCCTGTTTCAACACCTTTTTAAAAACTGATTAACCTTCTCCCCTCCACCTCTTCCTTCATCCCCTTTCTTCTGGAATAATTCAGTCTGAGTGTCCGTGGGGTCAGGGGACCACCTAAGGAAGGGCATGCAGAGCAGAGGGTGCTTCCAGCGAGGGCTTGGAACCAGGTGAAGGAGGTGAGCTGAGCAAGGGTGGTAGCTGCCTGGAGGTGGGAGGGGGCCCTTGTGAAGAAGAGCGAAGGCCAAGAACCCCAGCACTGTCCCAACTAGACCCTTGGTCATAAACCAGCACTTTGTCTGAGCCTGAGCTTCCTTGTCAATCAAATAAGTGACTGGTCTGAATCAGTGATGTTTACATTCTGATGGCACTTCAGGAGCCACAGAGGGCGCCAGAGGGAAAACCAGGGCAGATCTCCAGCCCCTATGACCTTGTCCCAACATAGAAGCTCCCTTGTCTTTCGTCCTGTGATTTTGTTTGATGCAATTTCTTTTAGTAACAAATAAAATACAATTTGAATACCTACATTAAAAAAAAAAACTAGTTGGTATGGTCATTTTATCTCTGGGACTTTTCCTCTGACATTTTACTGAAATACATGTAAACGCTCAGAGAACGTTGCTGAGACTTAAGTAAGAAAAGCAGAAGTATCTCGGACACCAAATATAGAGTTCTTTCTACACACTAGGAAAACCATGGCTAAATTCACACTAGGAAAACCATGGCTAAATTCACTAAGTCCACACCAATAGTGTGCACTTCCACAGCCACTCAAGCAAACACCACTCACCACCGCAAGGGAGGGATATGCCAGAGAGCAGAGCAATTGAGCTGAAAGTGTTGACAGGAAGAAAGTGAATCGAACACGTTGTCCAGAACGCCGTAAACATTCTCAGTCGCTTAAGAATATCACATACACACATGCACACACGTATACGTAGGCACATACATATACTCACATGCACACACTCACACGGACACACATACACTCATAGAACCAGTAAACAGCAGTAGAGTTTATTGATAAACTTTTGGTAAAAGACCAAAAGTGCTATTAGAATTCAAGATGTTAGTGGTTGGAAAGTCTAACCAATTACCTAGTTGCAACATTTAGACCTGATTTAAAAAAAAAAGACTCAAGATTTCCTCTCAGGCAGTATTCGTGGAGGTCCAGGAAGCCACAGGTCTGACCCACGGCCTCATGGTTCTTGCTGTAATTGGTGGATGTGGGGATAGAGACGGCCCCCTCCCCTGAGAAGGCCCATGGGGGTGGGGGTGGGGGCAAGGGACCATTTCAGAAACGCAGGGGGAGGAAGATTGTGCTGACCTAACTAACTCAGGTCATAGGCAAACCATGACCCAGGAAATGTTTCTCTTTATTTCGCTTGCTGTCAGATTTAAAAAAAAAAAAAAAAAAGTCAGACTTAGGAATGGATTGTGCTACAAAGGACTAAAATAAAGGGGAGGGGGTTAGTGTCATAGGAAAAAGGAAACTGTTGCAGTGGGGGACCCCTGACCACATCTACGAGCATCGCAAAGGTCAGCCAGTACAAGACTTTCTTCTTATGGGGAGGAATAAGCAGGTCTAGAAAGAACCCGGTGTGGGGAGCTGGGAGGAGTGGAGGTAGTGGAGGGGTCAGGAGATGAGAGGATGGTTTGCTCCAGGTCAGCCTCTTCCTCTGGGCCACTAAGGAGGGCTTGTGTGTATGCTGGCTCAGGATGAGGGTGGGGCCAAATTCTGGGGCTGGGACACCAAGGGAATATTAATCCAAGTTTGGTTAATAAGCGTTTTGTCCAGGAGTTCCTGCTGCAATGCAGTGGGTTAAGAATCTGACTGCAGCGGCTCAGATCCCTGAGCAGGCAAGGGGTAATGGATCTGCCATTGTTGCAGCTGCAGTGTAGGTTGCATCTGTGGCTCAAATTCAATGTCTGACCCAGGAACTTCCATATGACACGGGTGTGGCCATAAGAAAAATAAGTAGTTTTGTTCAGATGGATCACAGAGCAATTAATCATTTATGAGGCAAAAAAAGGAAATTTGGAGGGTCTTGGTCTAGTCTTATCCTAGGCAAACAAGGGGGGTGGCATCTGTGAGTCTGATTGAAGCCCTATGGTGAGGGATGTTTCCTTGCAGTAAGCCAGTTCTGGAACATAACAGAGTGGGAGATTTCTTAGCCATCTCTGGGGTTTTTTGGGGTTTTTTTGGGGGGGAGGGGGGCCACACTCATGGCATACGGAAGTCAATTCGGAGCTGCAGCTGCCAGCCTACACCACAGCTCCCAGTAATGCCAGATCCCGGCCATTGAGCAAGGCCAGGGATGGAACCTGCATCCTCATGGATACTAGTCGGGTTCGTTTCCACTGCACCACAATGGGAACTCCCTTTAGCCATCTCTGTTTTCTGGGTTCAAGGAGGGGCGGTACAGTCCATGTGGCCAGAGTAAAACGGGGCATTCTCCGGTCCCATTTCCAACCCTCATGTCCCCTGCCTTCTCTGTGGAAAATCCTTTCTTGTAATAGAATTTATTTTGCAAGATTCCTCTTATTGAACCAAGTCCAAAGGCGGAGGCTGCACTGTCCCTCCTGGTAACTGAGATGGGATATTGATTTCAAAATACTGAGTCCCAAGCCACGTCTTCCACCACTTCTTTCAATTGACTATTTTCAAATCTATTTTTTTCATGTTGCCCTTTTCCTGACCTCTGGATAAAAGACTCTGCTGTGACAAGGCTAGAGGCCATGTTCCCTAAAGCCCCATCCCAAAGACCAATTCTCCAGATACTAGGGAGTCATGACCCAGGTATCGGCGGATCCCTCCCTACCTCCTGGTTTACTTGGTTTAAACCCTCAGTTTCATAGTTCTTATGTGCCCTGATACTTCCCTGTCCCAATATTTGCAAATTCTCAGAGCCTTCTATCTCACGGACATTTGCCCCTCTCCTCCAGCAAAACCTGGATACTAAGCTCTGGGCTTTCACGATTCGCAGAAAGCCTCACGATGCACTGTGCAGGTTTTGAGATTTTAATGACAGTTGAAAGATACAGCTCACATCATGCTATCTCCCTGCAACTTGCTGTTTCTCATTCTGTTGGTTCTGCACCCGGATCTCTATTTATTTCTTACTCTTCACTGAAAAGCATGTGCACAGGTTATTTTTTCCAAACAATTCATGGCCATAACCAGCTTTATCATGGTTTAAGTGATGCATAGCCGACTAATGATGCACATTTCGGCATACACACTGAAGCTTTGCTATTCAGTGTGGTCCCGACCACAGCATCACTGGGATCTTGAAGAAGTGAAGATTCTCAGCCACACCCCAGACTATGAATCAGAATCCCCCTGTTAACAATATCCCCAGGTGATTACAGGCACGGTAATGTTTAAGAGGTGCTGGTCTAGAGTGTGAGGTCATTTGGGTCAATTCCTTTTACCAAGGGATCCCCTGGTGTGGTGAGTAGAACTGCGTCCCCCCAAATTCATGTCCACCTGGAACCTCACAATGTGACTTTATTTGGAATCAGAGTATTTGCAGGTGTATCCAAGTTAAGAATCTTGAGATAAGCTCATTCTGTATTAGGGTGGGCCACGCATCCAGTGACTGGTACCCTTGTAAGGGAACAGAAAGAGAGATTTGAAGGGGGTTTTTGCCCCTTTTTTATTAAGGCTGCAGGTGCGGCATATGGAAGTTCCCAGGCTACGGGTCAAATCGGAGCTGACAGCCTACACCACAGTCACAGCAAGGAAGGATCTGAGCTGCATCTGCGACCTACACTCCTGCTCACGGCAATGCCAGATCCTTAACCCACTGAGCGAGGCCAGGGATTGAACCTGCAACCTCATGGATACTACTTGAGTTTGTTTCTGCTGCACCACAACACGAATTCAAGACGGAGAGATTGGAAATACAGAGATTCAGGGGAGAAGGTCATGGGAAGAGGCAGGTGGAGACTTGGAGGGATGTGTCTACAAGCCAAGGAACACCAAGGGGTGCTGCCAGAAGTTAGGAAAGAGCTGTGGAGTGGCCTTTCCTTCCAGAAGGAATCAACGCTGCCAACTCCTTGATTTGGATACTAGGCAGATTCATTTCCACAGATTCATTTACCTTGATTTGGGACTTCTCACCTCCAGAGCAGAAAAAAACTCTGTCGTAAGGCTCCCATTTATGGTCGTTTGTTACCTGAGTCACAGGGAACCAACATAGCTGGAGAAACTTGGGGTTTAGCTGTGTGCCTCAGTCCGGGTTTTCTCTCCCCTGGGTCACATCAGTCCCTTCTCCCCCGCGTCACTCCTGAGCTGGTGCAAGCTCCGGGGTCTCCTGTAAGTGTGGTCTCACTGCCGTCGCATCCCCCGCCCAATTTGGCCACCTGCCTTTTTCTCTCTTAGAACCTCTTCCACTTTCTGACACTTTCACTTTGTTTCTCTTCTTTCTCCTTAGTTTGGGTTGCATGTCTCCCTTCTGCTTCCATGCTCTCTGTCACCAAGCTTTCGTATTCCCTGCATTTCTGTGTGGGTCTCTTAAAATCTGCCGCAGCCTGCAGATGCTGGGCTTTCTTGCTGGGTTACCTATTCTGGGTTGTTGCTCGTCTACAGAACGTTATTCATTTCCTTTGTGGATTAAAGTGTTTATCACTCCTCCAGGAAATCTTGTCAATTAGGCTGGAATATATTGGACTTGGGGCAATTCCCTTATTCTCACCTCCTATGTTTGAGTCAAGGAGAGGGAATCCTATCTTTCTGGTACTTCTGCTTCTTTAAGAACCTCTAGACTGCAGGACAGTCAGACAGATAGACAGACATACACACACACAAATTCCAAAGTCTTCCTTCTGAGATGAGCAGTGGTTCATTCTTTTTAATTCTTCATTTCTCAGCCATGGGAGTCACATTCAGAGTGGAATGAGCAAAGAGCAGTTTTAAGCTCATTTGTATTCTTTTGTTGGCAGATATGTTCTTGTTACCAAGACAATATTTTGTCTGGTCATATAAAAAATTCAGGCAATGCAAGTTCACTTTCAATATTAAGCATTTGAATATGGATTTACCCTAGTGTCTTATACTTTAAAATAATTTTTGCTTTGAAGTTTTTGAAGAATTCACACTCAGTCATCTTGCTTTACTGAGAAGTTCCATATTAGATCTTGATGAATTGATCCTCTAATCAACAAGAAATGTCCTTCTTTATATCTGCTAATACTCTTTTTCTTAAAGTCTGCTTAATCTGATATTAACCACACCAGCTTTCTGAGGTGTAGTGTTTGCATAATGTTTTTCCGACTTTTGAAAGTAATTGAAATATGCTCCTTGCAAACAACATACAATTGAATCTTTTTTACCCCTTTTTTTGGCTGCCCTGCAGCATATGGAGTTCCTGGGCCAGTGATCAGATCTGAGTTATAATTGTCATCTATGCCATATCTGCAGCAATGCTGGATCCTTAATCCACTGTGCCAGGCCAGGGATTTTTTTTTTTTTTTTTTTTTTTGTCTTTTTGCCATTTCTTGGACCGATCCCATGGCATATGGAGGTTCCCAGGCTAGGGGTCGAATCAGAGCCATAGCCGCCAGCCTACACCAGAGCCACCGCAAAGCGGGATCCAAGCCGCAACGTGCGCCACAGCTCACGGCTATGCCAGATCCTTAACCCACTGAGCAAGGCCAGGGATCGAATCTGCAACCTCAGTGTTCCTAGTCAGATTCATTAACCACTGAGCCACGATGGGAACTCCCCTAGGCCAGGGACTGAACCTGCATCCCAACACTGCAGAGACACCACCAATCGTGCTGTGCCACAGCAGGAACGCCATAATTGAGCCTTTTGTTTTTTAATCTATTTGACAAGCTCTGTTTTTTAACTGGAGTATTTACTCCATTTACATTTAATGTAATTAGTGATATGGTTGGGTCTAAGCCTCCCATCTCAGTATTTGTTTTAATATGTATATAACTTATTTGTAGATGGAATTTGTAAAAGTATTCACTTTAAATAAGCTGCATTGTAGACTTTACATTAATTATCAGGCCTTGAAAAAACCATAAAATCTCAGAGTTATGAATGATCTTTAAAATCATCTAGTCTTACTTCATTGGGAGAAGAGTCATCCAGGGATACATCAAAATTTACAACTCAACTTATATCTTACTGTATTAGACACTTGACAACATGGGGTCCAACTTCTTTCTCTGGGTTGAGCTTTTTTCTCCTAAAATAAGCCAACAGAAGGAAATTCCATGACACCAGGAGACCTGGCACGCCACTAAAATATTATTCCGCCACCTTTTTTCTCTCCATAAAGCCATATAATCCAATTTCACAGGCTTTGACCTTCTGATAGTGAGGGGAATATTTTCACATGTCCCAACTCATTTGCAGGTAATGTGACCTTCTAATAGTGAGGGGAATATTTTCACATGTCCCAACTCATTTGCAGGTAATGTGACCTTCTAATAGTGAGGGGAATATTTTCACATGTCCCAACTCATTTGCAGGTAATGTGACCTTCTAATAGTGAGGGGAATATTTTCACATGACCGACTCATTTGCAGGTAATGTGCAGAGGATCAGGGCGCTACTCCACAGCCTGACACTGGTGACAGCTCTACTACCTCAGCTAAGAGAGATGAGGAGCAGGTCCTGGTCCATCTTTCTTGGCAAACACCTGGCACAGCTTTGTGAAGATTTCTCATTGGAACTTTGCAAGCATCATGCGTTCCATGTGGTGCAATCATGAGAGATTTATACTTCAGAGAAAGGTGGACACAGGTCTCAATGGGACTGACTTAAGAACTATACAAAAGTCACAATTTATTTCTTCCATCTGTCTCTCATTAGAAAGGAAAACTCGTCAATGTTATGACATGTGTTAAGGAGCCTTAAAGTGGATTAACCATGGTCTCCTGGACTCACTTTCATGTTAACAGAAAGGCTTTTGCTTCTAGGCTTTGGGTGAGGTTAGCAGAGGACAGGAGCTTCACAGTTCAGAGGTTCAAGTCTAAGCTAGGAGTAAGTCCCTTCATCTTGGCAGGTGAGTGCAGCTGTGGACCCAGCACCTGCTCCCTTGTGATATTTGCCCAGACTTTCTGGCAATTTTTTTTTTTTTGGCCTTTTTTGCTATTTCTTGGGCCGCTCCTGTGGCATATGGAGGTTCCCAGGCTAGGGGTTGAATCGGAGCCATAGTCGCCGGCCTACACCACAGCCACAGCAACGTGGGATCTGAGCTGCATCTGCAACCTACGCCATAGCTCATGGCAACACCGGACCCTTAACACACTGAGCGAGGCCAGGGAATCGCACCCGAAACCTCATGGCTCCTAGTCGGGTTCATTAACCACTGAGCCACAGCGGGAACTCCAGACTTTCTGGCAATTTATAGGAACATCTCACGGAGTGGCTCCGGGGGCCCAGGCCTTGAATGTCTGAGCTGCTGGCAGTGGGACCCATCTGCAGAGCCCATGCACACCACTCATGCAACAAGATCAGCCTGTCCTTTGCCTTCTGCTGGTGGACATTTGTCATTTCACCCTCTGCTACTCTTGGGTTTGGATGCCGTTTCTTTCCTCCTTTTGCAAGCCCCAGATTTCCAGTTTCCTAGAGATAAAAATCTGACCTAAAGAATGTTAAATTTCCCAGAGCTTTTCTACTGTGGCGTCATAAATGGAATTTTACTTCTCCAAGGAATTTCAAGAGCTAGAAACTTCCAGATCAGGTAGACCTGAGCCCCTTAAGTGCAGGGACAGGGTCTCGCTGAGTTACGCATTCTTCACAACCCCCTTGCTTAAGGTTGATGCTCACACCGAGTTTTCTGAATCAAGTTTAGTCCCGCAATCCCGCTGGATAAAGAGGATACTGGGGTTCAAAATATTGACAGGCTATTTAGCAGATCAGTGATGGCGGAGTACATAAAACGTCCTCCCTGCTAGGAATGAATTTTGTTTGTTTTGTTTTGTTTTTTTGTCTTTTTAGGGCCGCACCTGTGGCATATGGACGTTCTCAGGCTGGGGGTCGAATTGGAGCTTCAGGTGCCAGCCTACACAAGAGCCTCAGCAACGCTGGATCTGAGCGGCATCTGCGACCTACACCAGAGCTCACAGCAGTGCCAGATTCTTAACCACTGAGCAAGGCCAGGGATCGAACCTCAGTCCTCATGGACACCAGTGGGGTTGTTACCACCGAGCCACGACAGGGACACCTAGGGACGACTTTTGTTCCAAGACTCAGCTTCAGCTTCTACAGCCTCTGAGGAGTCTCTACAGCTACCCCAGTGCTACAGCTTCCCCAGTGCTACAGCTTCTCCCATGAGAGGAACTTTGCAGATTCTTCCGAGGGGGGCGGGGGATGTTTTCAGCCCAAAAAGGCAACATTTGCTAAGCTACTGGTTCCCCTTCTTTTTTGTCTTTTGCAACAGTTTTCTCTCCTTCCTGCTATTTCAGCCAGTTAAAAGGAGCACTAACTCTCTGCCCCATTTTAGTTTTTTGACCTCTCACCACTTTCCTTCTCATGCCATCTGCCTGCAATGATGCTCCCAGGCCAGGGAACCCTGTCGCTTCTACAACTTGGGTGGGCTGCCTTCTCACCCACCACAAGCCTCTGGTTCAGATCCCTTCCCAGAGCTGGCACCTCTCTTAAGCAGTCTCTGTGTCTCACATTCCCTACCAGCTGGTTTGTCACACCTGTCAGCTCCGGGCTCTTATTGATCTGAGTGTGTGTTTTCCACAATATCTTTGCTCTTACTCTGTCCCAGTATAGCACACTGGCTGCTCTCGGCTGAGGCTTGATTCTCCCCCGCTCTGCTTCCTGTGAGGCCATGGACTGCCTTGGCAGAAAGCTTTCTGTCTTCAGGCATGGTGGGCAGACCATTCTCTGTCCTGTGGAGCTGTCCTGGGCATCTCAGGATGTTTAGCTACGTCCACGGTCTGTACACACTTGATGCCAGGAGTGCCCACCCACCAAAAAGATCTCCAGACATTGCCAACTGTTCCCTGGGGCAAATTTTACTCCTGGTTGAAGATCCTGGTTCCAGATCCTGGTGCCATGTTGAATGGAACATGCGAGCTGCTCAGGAAACCCAAATACAGAAGCCAGTGCTCTGTGACTTCCTACTTGTGTGTGTAGGATTGGGAACTAAGAGCCAGAATCATGTCAGAATAAGGCTCTGTGTTCAGGAAACCCACACTCACACATACACTGTGTGGACACACACACCAGTGTATTTTCTTTTTTGGTCTTTTTAGGGCCGAATCTGCAGCCTATGGAAGTTCCCAGGCCCTAGCCCCTAGGTTGAATCAGAGCTGCAGCTGCCAGTCTACACCACAGCCACAGCAATGCAGGATCCGAACCACGTCTGTGACCTACACCACAGCTCATGGCAACGTCGGATCCTTAACCCACTGAGTGAGGCCAGGGATCAAACCTGCATTCCTCATGGACCCTAGTTGGGTTCATTACTACAGAGCCATGATGGGAACTCCAATCAGTGTGTTCTCTTAAAAACCAAAAAAATCTTTTTTAATTTCTTAGTACCCAAAGAAGCTTGCTGAAGAAGAGGGCCTGACTCTGTGGTGTAATAATAAGCTTTGGTGTGTAAATGGCATTTTAGAGTTCCATGCAGCTTTGCGTATGTATCAGCTCATCTGGGGGTGGATCTTCTAGGTACTGAAGGGAAATTATATCGACAACGAAAGTGATGACGATGATTGCACGGCTTTTTTTGGTTAAAACCAACCTCTGGAAACTGAATTCTGTCAGTTATAAAAACTTCCCCAGTGGATTTATTTTCTTGCTAGACAAAAGTTGTCTTTAATCATAAACCCATCAAAATAGAAACAACTTCAGGAAATATCTGCAAACTCTATTAGGTTCAATCCTGATTGTTTCTCACGCTCTCCTTTTTTTTTCCACCCCAAATGGAAAAAATAATTCAATTCCCTTTTGTCAGTGAAAAAAAAAAAAAAAAGTTCCCTTAGCAGAGTATGAGCGGGAAGAGATTTTTTGCAATTCCAGAAGTTGCTGGCTAAGCATTTTGCATCCTTAAGTCCTCTTGATAATCAGTGTACAAAACAGCAAGGGTCCCGGCAGCCGTCATTTCCAGTGCTTTCTTCTTATACCCTTGGAAGGTTTATTTTGAACGGATGTCCTGTAATCTTTAACGTATTTTCTTCCCCACTGCCTTCTACTCCCTTAGCCAGACCGAGTGATGGGCCTGATTTGACACTTCTCACCCAGAAGCGGATGTTGATCACAGCCGTCTGTATTCTGAAATGGCCTCATCATTGGTGAGATGAGGGACACGCCCGTCCTGTCGCCAAAACGCAGCCTCTGTACACCAGCACCAATTAAGCCTCAGAGACAAGAGCTTTCGGTGAAACAGAAAGAACAGCTTTAGTGCTGTGCCAGGGAATGGAGGACACAGCAGCTGACGCCTCAAAACGGTGTCCTGTGCTGAGAGGGGATGGCAAGGGGGTTGTAGGTTTAGCTCAGAAGACAGGGTTACTGATGAAGGTGTCTATATGATTCTCCACCATAGATCATTTCAGAGTCATCAAATCCAGCGTCAGTTGGTCCAGCGATGTTTTCTGGTTTTCTTCTGGGTTATTGTTCCTTGATCTTTTCTCTGGATTGAAGAGTGCTTATTAGGGAAAGGGGGTTAGGGGGTGTTTCCATTACAAACGGAAACACTAGGTGCAATATAACTCTAACTAGAAAGTAACCATTAGGAAAAGAAAGCAATTCAGCAAGGAAGAGATCATTTGTGAAAAGCTGGACACCAGGTGCAATATAACTTTAACAATTAAGTAAATATTAGTAATAAGTTAGTGGCCAGGGAAGAGCATAACATAACGGAGATTGTTTTTAACTAGGTTTTAGCTGTAACAATATTTCCTAATCATTAACTCTTGAGTCAGCTTTTTGAGATGGAGGGGAGGTCTGGGAGGATAAAGGAAAAGCCTTTTACTTCAAAACACAAAGATTTAGGGTCTGGTGTGCGGTGCCATTCCCAGACCGCTGTGTGTCATCTTGCTCCCTTGGACTGTAGGAAGGGTACCTCTAGGGGAAATGACTTGATCCGTAGTTTGAGTTGGTTGAGGTCACAAGCGGCATCATAACGGGGCTCCCCTGGGCTCAGAACGACACTTGGGAAAAAAATGTTTTAGGTGGCCATGCAGTTTTGATGGGTATTGGCTGATTATCTCTAATATGAAACTTGGAGAATCAGGTTGGGCTGGCTGGTACAGAGACAAAGACACTCAAAAGAAGATGGTAAAAGTGTGCCAGGAGGTTATGTGAAGGATGAGAGAACCTGGAATCCGACACGAACTGGCCCGTGATGGAGCCCATCTTCCTGCCACAGTGGGCGCAGGAGGCTTTACCTGTAACCAGAGGCAGTGAAGATGCAGTCCGTCCATCCTCAATTTACCCCTACAGATTCTAGCTGCCCCTGAGGGTCCTGCCAAGCAGAGCAAAAGGACACACCCCAACCATCCTATGGAATTACAGACACCACGCTCGTCTAGCGTGAACTCTGGGTTCACTCATAAAGTGGAGCTCATGACATAACTGTCAGAACCTACTTTTAGAATCTGCAAACATTTTCAGCCTTAGACACTCCAGAAATAATTTTTCAATGCCTTGAATGACCAAGGAATCCATTATGAATCTTCTTTTTTTTTCTTTTTAACAAACTGAAGTTCCTGAAACAAGCTGTCTTCCTGTGGGGTTAATTTTCATTTCCTTTATTGCATTTTCAACCAAGTGGTTGTGAAGCGACTTGGAATAACCAACAATCCAGGAAGTTACAGTGACCCCTCAGGCTCTACGCCACTCCTAATATACAAGGGACAATCATATCACCCGCTGAACAGACAGATATCTACTTGAAATTGACTCATCAGGGAGGCGACAACGTGTAAGGTGAAAGGAAATCAATGCCCAAAGAGCACAAAGATGCCTCAGATAATGGTGAGTGAGCTGCTGCTTTCTTTGCACGTTGGTCCAAGCTGGAAGGAGGAAGGGTCCTGGTGCTTCTAGAAGAAATTATTTCTCATCAGAGCTTTCCATTAATCATGCTACCTGCAGTCAGAAGCCCGGCTGCAGCAGCGTTCAAAGCCCACCTGAAGCACAGAGACATTTACAACTTGGGAATGCACCCTGGGAGCTCTGGATGCCAACCACTATCAGCCCTTCCATTTACAAAGCCCGGTTTGGTTTGCAGAGAACATTCTGGAACACTCCATCATTTGAAACATAATCTGGGGAGCTGGCTTCACTAGAGCCACAGGTAAATGAACGGATGTTCAAAGAGGAGGATTGTGTGGGCTCTGCTTCTCGGAGGGGGCAATGCCAACAACTGAGGTGTCTGGAAGGTGGCTCGATTCCACTCATTCCACTCCAAGGTGCAACATAAGAGCGATTGGCCTGTTATTTCCATCACTGTCTTCTGGAAGTCACTTCATCTTTAGCTGAAAGAGGGTTTTCACAGGGTGGGAGCTGGTGCTTCACTGCCTGGCTTTTTGAGGTCATCAGGTGAGGCTAGAAGCAGCTGCAAGGAGGCTGCCAGCTGTTAAGTACCAAGTGACCCCTACAAATAAAGGGTGCCCACAGGTGCAGGTTAAACACCCTTGGAACCAAAGGCTGGTTGCCATGTGTGTCTTTTTACACTGATGCCGTGGCTGATCCACTGTGAGTCCTCACCCCAGAGAGAGCACAGCCTGCTTCCTGCCTCACCCCACCTGGCCTGTGGAGTCTGTGATGGGGGCATGGGTTCATCCCAAAGCAGGTGGAAGCATGGAAGGACCTGGGTGGCCAGACAGGCCTGATGTGGGTGCCAGAGACCCCGTGGGTCCCTTTCTTCTCCAGCAGAGAAGCCGAGTCCCCAAAGCACAGGACAGTAATCAACCAGAAGCAGACACCCAGCAGGGCATCTGGCCTAGCCTCCTGAATCCTCTCCTAAAAAGATGTGCTGGGGACACAGGAAAAAGAGTAGGTGTGATAAGGCTGTCTTCTCTAATACACATCTGTTTAGCTGTTCTCCTTTATTCTGTTTTATCACAGAACTAAAGCAAGCCCCCCCCCCCACCGAAAATTTTTAAAAATACAAAACATTCAAAAGGGAGAAAGAATCTACTATGCTGCTGTCTATAGACAACACAAGTGGATCAGAGTTCTCTGGTGGCTTTGTGGTTAAGGATCTGGCGTTGTTACGGCTGTGGCTCCCTCAGGTCGCTGCTGTGGCATGGGTTTGAGCCCTAGCCCAGGAATTTTCTCATGCCATGGGTATGGCCAAAAAAAAAAAAAAGGTGGATTTCCTCCCTGTATTTTCCCTATGCCTATATTTATATATTTCAGCACTGCTCTTATAGGATACATGTTTATTTGACCATAAGTTTGTACATCTCAAGTGTCTCCCTGGGTCATTAACTTGAGGGATTGGTGTTAGAGTAGACGGAACTTAAAGTACGAAGCTGGAGCTATGGTGGGAGATTAATCTCTATTTCTCCTCCCAGTAGGTCCCTACTCCTTTTCTTTGTCCCACCCCTTAAAGCAGAGTGTAAGCTCTGGGTTTCCCAGTCCCAGTAAGAGTCCACAGTCAGCTAGAAAGAAGTCGCCATCAAAACATTTCCTGTCCTGGAATTTGTTTCTAAAGGTCCGAGGGTCAGGCGAAAGGAGAGTCTGGGCAAGGATCTCAGAGGGAGGAAGGAGTGGATATTAAGAGGCCGCTAGGACCTGTGGCAGCAGAGCCCGAGGAGGCGGCTGGAGCTAAGGGGAAGTAGTCTGAAGACATGTCCAGAAAGACAGGGTCGGGAGACAGCCTCCCACCCTCAGCAAAGAAACCTCATCCCGGGGTTGGTCAAGAGCTCCCCACCTGCGGGGCCTGCTTTCAAGGCAGCAGATGCTCGGTGGGCAGGGCGGCGAAAGATGATTGTAATTGCAGCGGCCGCCCTCCCATTACCTCTCCAAACCACGGCATGGAAGCTTCCTCATGACCAGAGCATCGAAGCTTCCAGAGTGGGTGGAGCCTTCCAAACAACTGCGGGACATGAATACAAAATTTAGTTTGAATTAGAGTCCACAAAGGAGATAAGCGCTCTTGCAGAGCTGGGCTATGAAAGCAGAGTCAGGCTCATTCCCTGTACTTAATGCACTTGTCCCACAGGGGTCAGCATAAAAAGGCTTCTAGTTTTCCCACCGCTTGATCTCCTTGGTCTTAATTTTTATTGTGCTGTCTAATTGCTCTACCCAATTTCATTTATTATTTCTCTTCTAATTTTTTTGGCTTAATTCTGTGTGTCTGCTGTTAACATTTCCTATTTGCATCCAGCCTTTACATACAACACGTGGGAAGCATATGCCGTAGGTGGCTGCTGTGAGTGTGGGGGGTGCCCGGGGCCAGCTAGCCAGGGTCTCGTCCTCTCTCCAGCTGACCCTGCAATGCCTGGTCCAGCCTCCCAGAGCAGGCTATGTTTTCTGCAGAGAGGAGCAGAGAGGAAAGGCTGCCTAAATCACTGCCCAATCCAGCCAGTCCAGGCAAAGCCCAGTTCCGAAGTCTCCCTTACCATGAACAGCAGCTCAGGGAATGTCTCACAAGTTCAAGTTATTTTAGACCATTGATGAGGAAGTATATGGTCCACAATACCCTTGGTCTTTTCCCTATTCACCCACTGTACCTGGACTTGGGCTGATCACCTAGCAGTGGGTACTTGTAAGTCTCAGCCAGGAAGGAGCCCTCTCCTGGGTTGGGGGTGGGTCACCAAAGCCACCTTTTATTGAGAGATCCTCTCATGGGACTAGCTGTCAGACTACAGCGAGCCGAGGAGCCTATGGAAACTGAAGAAACAGAGAGCTCTCCTTCGGGAAGTTAAAGAGAGATTGGGCTGGAACTGCAGCAGGCATGATTGATCGGAGCATTTATCTGGAATAAGAGAGTTGTGTGTTTCTAGGCTGAGAGGAAGCAGCACAGAAGGAAAGGCTGAAGTGGCCTTCCTTCTGAGGGGCTGGGGAGAAGGTGAGAAAGTGGGATTCATAAACTCATTTTTCAGAGTCACCCTTGAGTCTTTCTTAACTGGGTGGCTGCTGGCTACTTGAGTCACTTTCTAATGTCTGTCACTTATTAAGACCATCATAATGAAGAAGGCAAAGTAAAATTTAAAACAGAATAAAAACCTACCTCTTCTCATGTTTGGAATTGTGGTTACACAGATTTATATGATTGCCAAAGCTCATTGATGTGAATACTTATATAGTTGGGGCATTTTATTTTATGTACCTTAACGTAAAAAAAAAGCTATTTTTCCCAGGAACTATGAGAATATTAATTAGAACTTCTACTGACAAACATGATTATAGTATTTTAAGGACAGTCAGAATTATAAGGTTTGAGAGCAAGAGTGATACAATGTTTTTATTTCCCAAACATGATTCTAAAAATGCATATCGAAGCTAGAAAATCACCATTAATTCTGCTCTTCCGGGTAAAAATTAGATGAGAATCTCTTAGTGCATGCATTGGTTTGAATCAATGTGTAGTTTGCATTTGGTGATCAATAATACTGACAGCAAACATTATAATGATAGCTCACATGATTTATCATTTCTTTAAGCCAGGCAGTTCAAGAGTATTATCTCATCCTCATTATGAGCCTCTGAAGTAATGGCATTTCTGAAATTGCTTTTTCCCAGTGGGAACCCTGAAGCTCAGGATGGCTGTATTATTGGCTTGCGAAAAATAACAGACCTAGTGTGCAAGTCCATCTCCGCCTATGTGGCTCTGAAATCTTATTTTATTTTATTTTGTTCTTTTTATAGCCTCACCTGGGATATATGGAAGTTCCCTGGCTAGGGTACTAGTTGGGGCTGCAGCTGTGACCTACACCACAGGCACAGCAACACCAGATCCAAGCCCTATCTGCCACCTATACTACAGCTTGCAACAATGCCAGATCCTTGACCCACCAAGCAAGGCCAGGGATCAAACCCACATCCTCATGGACACTACGTCAGGTTCTTAACCCACTAAGCCACAATGGGAACTCCTGAAATTTTATATTAAATGTAACTGAGCTAGAACAGGAGATGTGACCTTCAAAGAAACCAAGTGAATAGTATTTTGGGTAAAAAGAAACTTTTAGTAATATGATGAATTAGATCATGAGTTGCATAAGTTAATATCTTTGCATCTGTCCATTTTCTCATGCTGGGGCATGCTTACGTGGCTAGAGTTAAGAGGAGGCATGGCATCTGTCCTCACCCAGGGGTCTTTCCTTGAGGCAGAGATATGAATATTCAAGAGAGAGAGGCCACTTTTTTCAGGAAACTTTACTTAAAAAAAAAAATCAACCTACAACTTTTGCTCACATCTTATTGTTAGAACTGTGACACACAGCAAGGGAAGCGGGGAAATTTCACTTTGGGGTGTGGATACTATTGCTCCCAATTAAATCAGTTGTTACTTTAGCAGAAGGATACTGAGAACCTAGCTAAAAGTCCCCACAGAGAGAGAGAGAGAGAGAAGGCAGGGTTATGGGAAACCAAAGCCTGGACTCAGGAGAAGGTACAGTGACAAGATGGGAGGCAGGAAGATCTGGGGTGTTAGGGCAGGAAGAACTCCTCAGCCATCTGCCCTGGGTACCAGCACTAGAATGGAGATGAAGGCCCTTGGCTGGCTCTGCCTATGCTGGCATCACTTAGTTTAAGATATGGAGGTTGGAGTTCCCTCATGGCACAGCAGTTTAAGGATCCTGCACTATCATTGTGGCATCATCCCATATGGCCACATACTAGTTTTATCTGTCTTCCTTCTATAGACAATGGGCTGTTTAGTATTTGGAGAAATGCATCCAGAAATTTCCAAGCGCAAGAACCCCAAGAGGGAAGGAAGGAGGCACAGAGATAAAAATCAGATGGAATAAGGTAAGTCAAGATCTGCATTCTGAACCCTGGAATTCCCAGCCTGATTCCCAAATTCTGTGCCCAGGACCCTAAAGGAGATATAGCTAGAGACTGGCATATTCATTTAGGAGAACACTTAATAGTCCCAGAGAAAATATACCAATTTTCCGAGTTCCCGTAGGGACATCAGACTGATCAACCACATAAGAACCTACCAATTAAACAGCCTCTACCCCCAAACTAAGGCAGACAGAGATCCAAGTGAGTGTTTTTAGGGACTTTCCCTTAAGAAAAGGTGAGAAAATAGAAATTTAAGGAAAAATGAAAGATGAAAGAAAGTAATCTTAGAAAAATAAATGTGGAAGAAAGCAGAGATGAAGCAGAAACAAAAGGGTTTTTTTTTTTTAATTGAAATATAGTTGACTTAGAAAAGTTTTTTTTAAAATATAACCATTACTTTACTTTCTTCAGGGAGATAAAGAAACTATTTTACCCATAAAATAAGAACAATGTGCTTTTGGAAAATAACAAATAGAAAATAAGATAAAACACATAAAAATACAAGTATATTAACCTATACTTTTTAGAAAATCTGAGAAGGGTTTGAAGATTTGTATTTTATTTTATTTTATTTATTTTTTTGTCTTTTTGCCTTTTCTTGAGCCACTTCAGTGGCATATGGAGATTCCCAGTTCCTAGGGGTCGAATTGGAGCTGTAGCCACTGGCCTACACCACAGCCACAGCAACACAGGATCCGAGCCACCTCTGTGACCCACACCACAGCTCACGACAATGCCAGATCCTTAACCCAGATCCCAGAAAGGCCAGGGATCGAACCCGCAATCTCATGGTTCCTAGTTGGATTCGTTAACCACCGTGCTACGATGGGAACTCCCAAGGTAATTTTAAAGAATAACCCAGAAGTCACCTAGGAAAATAAAATCAAAATATGAATAACAGAGAGAGGGGGAAATGCAATGAGAGAATAGATCTGTGAGCGTCCAGGCGATAGGAGTTCTAAAGAGAGAGGTCAGAGAAAACAGGCAGGAAGAAATTACCAAGGAAATAACACAAGAAAATTTCCCACTAAATTTGGGTCTCCAGTGTAAAGGATAGTCAAGTGTCCAGCCCTAGGAAGAGCACAGCAGGCATAACAAGGCTCCTCGTGATGACATTTCTGAACATTAGAATCAAAAGAAAACCCTACGAATTTCCATGGAGGAAAATTCACAGGTTGCATACAAAGAAGGAGGAATCAGAATGTTATCAGACTTTCCAGCAGCAACACGGTAGACAATGGTGAGAAATTCCTTTAAAAGATGATGAGAGAAGATTATTTTCAACCTAGATTTCTACACTGACCCAAGAGTCAACATAGAATAAGGACATTTTTTTTTTTTTTTTTTTTTTTGGTATATAAGGACTCAAAGATTTACCTAAAATGCACATTTCTTTAGAAAGCTCTTGGAGAATATGCTTTCACAAAAGGAGAGCGCAAACCCAAAGGAGACTCTGAGCAGAAATTCCAGTCCAGGAGAAGGTGAAGGGCAGTCTTGGGTCTACTAGACCTCGTCCTAGAGAACCATCCATGAACCCTGGGATGAGATCAAAGAAGGCTGTCGAAAGAAGGTCCTCAGCAAAAACTGGGACTGACAGATCTTATCAGGGACTGAATGTTTGTCCCTAACTTTCATATGTTGAAGTCCTAGTCGCCAGTGTGATGGCATTAGGAGGTGCGAGCCTTTGGGAGATGAGCTCTCATGAATGGGATTACTGCCCTTAAAAAAAGAGGACCCCCCCACCGCCAGGAGCTCTCCCACCCTCTTTCTGCCAAGTGAGGACACCACGAAAATTGACAGTATGTGACTTAAAAGAAGACCCTCACCAGAACCGGATCATCCTGGCACTTGTCTCAGACTTCCAGCCTCCAGAACGGTGAGACACAAATTTCTGTTGTTTATAAGCCACTAAGTCTCTGGTACTTTCTTATAGCAGCTAAAGTTGACTAAGATGATTATCCCCTGTGCATGGGTATTTTTTTTTTAATATGACCAAACTTTAGGTGAGTTTAGGAGGGATGTGACTATAGACCAATAGAAAATTATGCAAATTACCAACTCCAAGGAAGATAGAATTCTATACAAGACAGAAAACAGTTACTTGGTAGTAGTAAGCAATGTAGATGGTCACAATATAAGCATTTTAAATACATGATTTTACCAGGAATTATGATACAACTCTATGGGACAGCTGGAGGTGGCAAATTGCTAGTGATGGTACAGGAGCTAACATGCAATTACTACGCTAAAAAAGTCAGTATTGTCTGATGCTGGATAACTGAAGAAATAGTACTGTCCACATATTACTTAGAAAAAAAAATTCCTGAATATCGTACCATCTAAATGCATCGTAGGCTTAACTATTTGATAAAGGTCATCACCTAAGGAAGACAACGGAGATTAAATTTGTATTCCATATCTGTAAGCAGTGATTGCCAAACGTCAGATTGTACTATATCATCATCCCAAGTTACAAGAGCCAGAGAATATCGACTACCTGTGCTTTCCTGAGTTGAAGTGGTGAAATCTAATTTCGCTAGTATTATGGAACAATTTACCCAATGCGTGATAACTATGAAATAGAGATTTTTATATTGTCCCCCAAATCAATTTTGTTTTGCCCTCCTTGTGCTTCTGGGTATAATTTCAAAGCTTTTAAAAAATGGAATCACCCTATACACTTTTCAGTCCCTATAATGTTAAGAAACAAGAGTATATACTTGACTCCCATTTTCCATTTGTTAATTTTTTTGTCATGAGAACGTCACATCATCAGAATGAGGGTAGACGGAACAGTAAGATTCTGTAGATTCATTTTCATAACAAGGGTTATGAGTAATAGGAAGAGGAAATAGAATCAAATTCACCCTGAGGTGGCAAATGATCCTATGCGGACTCCTTCCTCTGGCTGTTTTACTTTTGCAGTCACCATTCTGGATGCCTTGGCCTGAAGGGTCTTTTAAGTAATTTAAACACATCCTCTGTTCTCAGAAGTGAGATAACCAATTTCGGAGTTTCCATTTTGCAAGCAAAGTGGCAGAGGCTCCGAATGGAAATGAGGTGAGTGTTTAGTCTGGGCAGATACATAATTGCTCTGTTAGAAACACCTTCGTCCCGAAGGATAAATTAATGTAACTCATTTTGGTTGCGTCTTCTTGAGCCAAATACATTGCAAAGCAGGGACAGGTTAGGATGCGAGCACTGAAATTAAAATGCACGGATATATTTGTATCAAAATCATTTTCTCTCCATCCCTCTAAAATAGGAAGCCCCTGCCCGAAGCACACCAGAGAGCCCTCACTCACAGAAGTGACGCAAATAGAAAAATCTAACACTTTATATTGGTCTTCGGCTGCAAACTCCAGCAAGAGAGAAAAATCGGCATTTTATCCAGGACTTAGCTGTAAGAGGACTGCTCCAGGTTATCATTTCATTATTACATCTTTTGGGCTTTAATTACCGTTTTAAAGTTTTTTCTTCCACTGGGGAAATGACTTCGTTAACTAAATGTTCTAATGAATTAAACTGAAAGTTTTAATGAAACTAAGATAAAACTATTTCTTATTTAAGACTATTTTATTTAATGAAACTACAATAAAAGTAAAGTTTAAGAGTTTTAATGAAAAGAACAACTGAAAAACATTTGGGGTGGGGGGAGGATATTTCTCGAAGGCAGCTGAGACCCATGGACAAGGAAAATAGCTTGGACGAAGTTCAAATGCCCTCATGTGAACTCAGTGAAAATGAAAACGGATATTCTTTTACTGCCTTTATTGTATTTTTGGTGGAGAAAAATGGATTGCTAAATTTGCGTTCGTGTCATTCAAGAGGCTTGCCACCTGAGAGGTATTAAGTCTGTAGGTAGAAATCTCAGTTGAACTAAAATTTTGTTTTGTTTGATATTTGTTGCTGAGAATATGGACTTTTCATTTTTTGAAATTTTATAATGATTTTTATTTTTTCCATTATAGCTGGTTTACAGTGTTCTGTCAATTTTCTACTGTACAGCAAGGTGACCCAGTCACACATACATGCTACATTCTTTTTTTCTCCCATTATCATGCTCCATCAGAAGTGACTAGACATAGTTCCCAGTGCTATACAGCAGGATCTCATTGCTTTTCCATTCCAAAGGCAATAGTTTGCACCTATTACCTCCAAATTCCCAGTCCATCCCACTCCCTCCTCCTTGGCAACCACAAGTCTGTCCTCCATGTCCATGCTTTTCTTTTCTGTGGAAAACTTCCTTTGTGCCGTATATTAGTGAGAATATGGATTTTAAAATATACTACCTCAGGAGTTTCCGTTGTGGCTCAGCAGCAAATGAACCCTACTAGTATCCATGAGGACACAGGTTCAATCCCTGACCTCGCTCAGTGGGTTAAGGATCTGGCATCACTGTGAGCTGTGGCATAGGCTGGCAGCTATATCTCCAATCCAACCCCTAGCCTGGGAACCTCCATATGCCCCTGGTGCAGACCTGAAAAGATGACATATACACATATATATATATATGACCTCAAAATTGAATAGAAACATCCACTAGTATTTCAGCAGTCATGTTATTGATAGTTTTCCTTCTGGAAAGACCTTGCCCATGAACCCCAGGAGAAACACTGGCTCCTGTGATAAAACAAAGAGGATTGACCCTTGACATTAGCCTGCCTCTCAGTGTCCTGAAGACCCAGGTGCCCAAGCATAAAATGCCAGGTGGTGCTTTGCCCTGACTTAAGATGGGCAAAGGCGTGGAGCATGCTGGGACATCCAGGCCCTGGAGCGCTAAGATAAGGAGCCAACGTGCAAAGGGGCCCTGGAGGCAGGCTGAGGGGGGGATTCCAGCAGATGTTCCCAGTGGTGACCTCCAACTTGGCTTAAGGGAGTGACTTCTCTTCCCTACCCATCGCTATGACCTTTCCTCCCCACCTGCTCTCTCCGCATCCTGTGGTCGAGAGCTCCGGCTTTGTACGCAGGGACCTGGGCTCCACCCTGGCTCTGCCCCCTATAGCTGTTGTGCCCCCAGCAGGTGATTGCAGTTCTCCTGTCCCCTCGCTCATCTTCTTTACAGCAGGGAAGATGATCCTAATGCCTAATGCCTGGGGTTAACGTGAGAGTCAAGGCGATGATGCGTTGAGCCCCGAGCCTCGTATATAGTGGATGAGGAATGGTAGGGGATTTTTTTGTCTTTTTAGGGCCGCACCCATAGCATATGGAGGTTCCCAGGCTAGGGGTCCAATTGGAGCTGTAGCCGCTGGCCTACACCACAGCAACACAGGATCCGAGCCACTTCTGTGACCTACACCACAGCTCAGGGCAATGCCAGATCCTTAACCCACTGAGCGAGGCCAGGGATCGAACCTGTGTCCTCACGGACGCTAGTCAGATTCATTTCCACTGAGCCAAGAGGGGAATTCCAGGAGTGGCATTATTAATTGTTTTGTTTTTCTATTGATGCTTTTAATATTTGTGGGCTCCCTCCTAAGTGGTCATGCCAGGGGCCACAGAGATGAATCAGATGGATCACGCCCTGAGACCAGAGTAGCCATGTGGCTGCAGGTCTAATACAAGCCTTGGACACCCTTTCTGGGCCTGCTAATGATTCCACCCCTCCCAGGCCTCCACCTGCCCTGTGTGCCCACCCAGGAGGTCCCAGCTGCAGGTCCCTCTCTATAATTGCTATTTGCTCTCCCAGAGTCAGGAAATCATTTATCCAAAGGCTTTCATCCCTCTCAGAGTCCTGTGGGAACTGTAGGTCGATTTTGGGATTCCTAAAGTGGGAGAGGACAGTGCCGCAAAGGGAAAGGATGAGAGAGACAAAACAGCAGGATCCACTTCGCTAAGTGTTCGGCCAATGCTGCTTAATTGGCTTTACCAAATAGCTCTCAGAACGGAAGTTTTGTTTCTGACTAATGGCATTGCTCCCATGCCCCAAATAATCAGGGACCAGGGACACAGCCAGCGGTCAAAGAGCAGGTAGGTACCCAGCCCCCACCTACCGCCCCCCACCCCCACCCCAGGCTAAAGGCATAAAAGGCCACTACCGAGCATGCATTTGGCTGAGTGGAAGTGGACAGCAACCAGACCGCTTGGGAATTTTGCTGCCTGGTGACACATCTCCTGAATCCATCCCAGCTTTTAGAGCACAAAGTCCTCAGGGCGCTCATTATTTTGTGCTGGCCGAAGTATACATACCCTCAGAATAAGAAATGAGCAGAAGAGGCAGGCTGGGAGTGAGGAAGATGTCTGCTTGGAGGTGAATGTGGCTGAGGGGTTAATACCATTTGACTCATGGGAGCCAAGTGCATCTGGAAGCTGGAGCATTTACATGTCTGAATTGCTTCTCAGGATGCAGGGGAAAGATGGGCACGCAGAACCCACAAGCAGACTTTAGCCTTTGTGAGGCACCTGAGTCCAGAAGGGAAGAGTGGCTTTCCCTACTGATACCATCCTCAATGGTCCCACCAAGAGCCTTCTCACGGAAGCGGGTCATTGAGGGCTTCCAACAAGCCTGGAGGACGTCAGCTCCCTGCCCCGCCACCATTCTGCATGCTGAGATTTGCCTGAGTGCTATTTCTTTTTTTTAATCTCTTTTTTTCTTTTTTTGTCTTTTTAGGGCTGCACCCTAGCCCTAAAATCAGAGCTGCAGCTGCCGGCCTACATCACAGCCACACCACCACATCCAAGACACGCATCTGCAAGCTATGCCGCAGCCTGCTGCAACGCCGGATCCTTAACGCACTGAGCCAAGACAGGGATTGAACCTGCATCCTCATAGATACTGGTCAGGTTCTTAACCCACAGAGAAACAATTTTTTTTTTTTTTTTAAGTGCGCAAAAACCTGATCGCTTACTTCTAGAATTTTCTTGGTGTCGTTTCCCTCTTCTACTTCTATCTGGACTTTTTTCTTTTTCTCTACTGTCCGTATCTGCTCAACTTGCATTCCACTCCCAAATGTTTCTTCTCCTCCGTGTGAGTCTCTGTCCTGGAAAGGAGCCTTGGTAAGTCAGTTTCACATTCATCAAACTGCTTCATCCCCTTTCAGAACTTGCCAAGGAACTCATCTGCTTACTCACTCGGAGTTTTACCCGCTGCTGACAAGTTGATAGGATTTTCTTTTCCAGTCACTACTGGCCACGTATTTGGGGTTCTACTCATTCAAGGCCTTCAGATGAACCACTGCCTCCTTCCTCTTCCTCCATTATCATAGAAAGTTCTCCTAGACAGAACTTCTTAGATGATAGGAATACTTCTTTCCCGTGCTGGCGCACTCTAGAATAGTCATCATGACAGTGTGAATTCTAAATCTATCCCTCCCCTGAAAAATATTTCATTTTATTTTTGTCTTTTTAGGGCCACACCTGCAGCATATGGAAGTTCCCAGGCTAGGGATCGATTTGGAGCTGCAGCTGCCGGCCTACGCCACAGCCACAGCACTGCTATATTTGAGCCGAGTCTGCAACCTACACCACAGCTCATGGCAACACCAGATCATTAAGCCACTGAGCAGGGCGAGGGATCAAACCCATGTCCTCATGGATATTAGTTGAGTTTGTTATCGCTGAGCCACAAATGGGAACTCTGGGAAATATTTTAAAAAAGATTAAGCAGGTGGTTATGCAATAGGATGGCAGCAATACTGGGGGATAGTCATTGACTCTACATGAATCCCACGGCCTCCCATCAAAAAAAAAAAAAGAAAGAAAAAGAAAAGAAAGAAAGAAACTAGATACCAACCAAACCAAAAACTCTTGGCCAATATTTATAAAAACGGTAAAATGATAAGATAGCCTCCTCACAATCTGTAGTACAAGTAGACGGAGGGCAACTTGAATTGGTCAATACGTGCCCATAATTTCCCGGGGAGAAATTTATGTTTCACATTTTGGAAGAAATGAAACACTTTGGGAAGCTTCCTTTTAGCTGTGGCCAAAGAAAATTACATCTACACCCAAATATATACAGTGGGGCATTGGGGGCGGCGGGGAGAGTAAGGGCTTTGATGGAGTTGGTAAAGCTGCAGCATAAGAAGTAAAATTCTGCATAGAAATTCTTTTAAGCTCATGAAATTTGAGGGAAACGAAGAATTTAAGACCGTGTTTATTGTTTGATTTCATAAAAACGCCTGGTGTGGAAGCAATTACCCCTTCTAAATCCTTCAGCAGAGAAAATATTCACTTACTCATCTCGGTTTAGGGGGAGGAAGGCAGACGGTAGCTTGAGAGCATCATAAATCTCTGAGGAATCTGAACAAGCATCTTCTGAACACTTTAAGAGTTTAACGAGAGAGCGAAACTTCAGCCCTCAAAAAACGAAGCAGAGAGCAGTTTCATTTTTTGTACATCTCAGTTTCCATCTGGAGTCTTTCTCGCAGGGAGGAAGCAAACATGATCCTTTTTAAGAGCAGGCAAGATCTTAATTGCCGATTTGACCCTTGCACAGCTTTTCCCCAGGACCAAAATGTAACGTAGCCTGTTTGGATATTGATAGCTTACTCGTGAATATTTCTTGTGATATAAAATGAGGAGAGATCTGTGAACACTTCCAAAAAATCGCAGCCTGTCTTTGGAGAGGAAGCAAGTCATATTATACTACGCGCAAGCTGTGTCCCCAAAATGACACGAAAACTTTTAAAGCTGGTTAGCAAAGGTGATGACCAATACTCATATAAAGCCATTTACATCACAAATCAAGACAGAAAAAGAATCGTTAGCATTTGATATATTTTTAAAAAACATTATATCCTAGTGGTAATTTACAGCCTAATGATATGTACAGCCTAATCTAATTTTCTGAATTGGCCGCACCAGAGAATTGCCTCAAATGGGTCCACAGATTATTGTCAGGGTGTTTGAGAGCAGTTTCCAGTATGTCCTTTCATTGTCGTTTTCTTGGGAAAACAAAAGGAAAGGGCAAGGACTATCATATGGTTTGTAAGATCTTTCTAGAGGCAAAATCATGGTCCAGAGACACACAATGCTTAAGGCAGAGGAGGAAGAATTAGGGAAATCAGTTAAAGCCATTAAGCCACATGTGATAAATTTGCAAATGACTGTCACAGCCAGATGGAGAGAGACAGTTGGCTTATTACGATGCAACAGATACATAGAGGAATCATCAGAAAACCATGAGAGGTGCCATAGCATGGTGCTTCAAAGCCGGTGCTTCAGAAGTAGATAGAATTTTTGTTCTACCAGTTGTGTGCTTCTGGGCAAGTAACTTAACCTCATCCATCACGTTGGGATAATGATAGTATCTATCTCCTAATACGCGTGAGAAATAGAAGAGATGCTGCTCATAGATGCTAGCACTGGGCTAATTTCATACAATTTTTACAAGTAAATAAAGATTTATGACAAAGATAACGCCGACGGCACAGGATGCCATCCTAGGGCGGCATTGGCTATAATTCAGTAGGTGAGCTAGTCTTATGTGGAAAGAGGCTACCTCAAACCCCTAAAACATTGCAAAGAAGAATTGACAAAGTAGGAAAATAAATTTTCCTTTTTATTTTTTTTTAAAGCTGATTTTCAGATGAGAACAAAAGAGGGAGTGGAGATCTTGTCTCATCAGCGTCCTAAGATCTGGGGTTCATTTGCCCCTTCCCTGCACGTAACAGACATGTTTGTGACATCCACTATTTTTCCCCCCTTTCTTCAAGGACACACATTTGTGCCACATCTCCCTGCGCCTCCCTGGCCGCAGTCCTTAGACCAGTGATGGACCCAAGCAAGCCCAGACTGGGCCAACCTGATCCTCTTTCCGGGAGAAACTTATCTCATGCTAGGATGCCATGTCATCTCAAGCCATTTTACAAATGACAATCTCCAGATAAAATTAATTTAGATGTATAACTTTTAAAATACATGCTTAGGAGTTCCCGTCATGGCGCAGTGGTTAATGAATCCAACTAGGAACCATGAGGTTGCGGGTTCGGTCCCTGCCCTTGCTCAGTGGGTTAACGATCCGGCATTGCCGTGAGCTGTGGTGTAGGTTGCAGACGCAGCTTGGATCCCATGTTGCTGTGGCTCTGGCGTAGGCCGGTGGCTACAGCTCCGATTGGACCCCTAGACTGGGAACCTCCATATGCCGCGGGAGCGGCCCAAGAAATAGCAAAAAGACAAAATAAATAAATAAATAAAATAAATTAAAAAATAAATAAAATAAAAAATAAAAACACATGCTTGTAGTAGGATGTTCTTAGGAATGAGAAAGTGATTCAACCGTAGACCAGGGATAAAGAGCTCTAAATCTACAAAGTCAACAAACTCAGTGTGTCATAGGCATTCGGGGGGTAGGAGAGATAAAAGTCTGGTGGGGAGAGCAAAAAAGGCACAAAGTGATGCTCTGTCAAGAGTTACACTGACTGAGACAAAGATGAGGTGATACCTGGAAGCTCTACGGAGACGAGGTCCCGGCCCTTTGCTTATTGCGATGAGTAGCTGGGAATGGCTCCGGGGACCCTCCATGTCCTCCACTCATCCCAAGATAACCTCCAAAGGACATTTGCTTATTTTTGTTCTCTTTTTTCACCTCATGTTATTTATTTATTATTTTTTTTAGGGCTGCGCCTACAACAGGCTAGGGGTCAAATCAGAGCTGCAGCTGCAGGCCTATGTCAGAGCCACAGCAACACAGGATCCAAGTCCCATCTGCGGCCTATGCCACAGCAACGCTGGATCCTTAACCCACTGAACAAGGCCAGGGATCGAACCTGCATCCTCAGAGACACAGTGTCGGGTTCGTAACCCCCTGAGCCACAACAGTAAGTCTTCACCTTATGTTTTGCTTTGTTTTGTGTTTTCATTTTTGGCTGCTGTGCAGCGTATGGAGTTCCCAAGTCAGAGATCAGCTCCAAGCCAGCCGCAGGTGTGAACTACACTGCAGCTGTGGCAACACCTGCTCCTTTAACCCACCATTCTGGACCAGGGATCAAACCTGAGATCTGGCACTGCAAGGACACCACGGATCCCACTGCGCCATAGCAGGAACACTAGTTCTCTCTTAAAACAAAGAAAATCTCCGTTGGCCACAATGGGGAAATATTTTCAATATTTGAGGAAACGAGGAACGGAACTTTGACCAAGGAATAACAAACTATAGAGATGAAGTGAAAACCCTAAAAACCATTGAAAGGCCAGCTTTCTCCCTCATTGCCTTTTGCATTTTTCCTTCCTTCTTCTTAGGCAGCTGCAGGAAACTCGCTTCAAGAGCCAGGAAAGATCACGGATGTTAAGCGCTCTGGCCCCTCCCCTCTCAGACTTATAGAACCAGCCACTGCATCCTGCTCCCTCTTACGAAGCAGGCGAGGTCTTTCACCATGGGGAGCAGAAACACGTGGTAGCGCAGCCGTACAGGCCTGAAGGTACCTGGCGGAAGATGCCATCTCTGTCTCCCTTCTTTCCTTGGCTGAGCTACGACTCAAATTTGGCATCCCTTGCTCCCTCTTAGCGCTTGCTTTGGGCCAGTGATCTCATCATGTTATCCACATTATGGCACAATGTCCAGATTTTGCCCTGGTCCTTGTGCCAGCTTAAGAACAAAGGTCTGAGGAGTTCCCGTCGTGGCACAGTGGTTAGCAAATTCAACTAGGAACCATGAGGTTGCGGGTTCGATCCCTGGCCTTGCTCAGTGGGTTAAGGATCCAGTGTTGCCGTGAGCTGTGGTGTAGGTTGCAGACTCGGCTTGGATCTAGCATTGCTGTGGCTCTGGTGTAGGCTGGTGGCTACAGCTCTGATTAGACCCCTAGCCTGGGAACCTCCATATGCCAAGGGTGTGGCCCTAGAAAAGGCAAAAAGAACAAAGCTCCGAGCATTCCTTCCTTGGGAGAGTTTGACACAGTAGAGTATGAGGGGCAGGAAAGGGGAGAGGCAAGCTTAGTCATTTACTAGACATCCATAAACCCACTGAGCTGGAAATGGCCCAGTTCAGAGACACGCTTAGGCTTATTCATACCCAAAGGGAGGTCACTAGGTTGCAGAAGAGGCTGAGATGAGAGTTTGGGGTGGGAAAAATGGATGAATTGGCTTTGATTTTGTTATTTTTATTTATTTATTTATTTGTCTTTTTGCCTTTTCTGGGGCCACTTCCTGCGGCATATGGAGGTTCCCAGTCTAGGGGTTGAATTGGAGCTGTAGCCGCCGGCCTTCGCCAGAGCCACAGCAACACGGGATCTGAGCCGCGTCTGCAACCTACACCACAGTTCATGGCAATGCCTGATCCTTAACCCACTGAGCAAGGCCAGGGATCAAACCTGAAACCTCATGGTTCCTAGTCGGACTCGTTAACCACTGAGCCACAACAGGAACTCCTGGTTTTGTTTTTTAAATTTCAATAAATGGATGAATTTTTTTTAGAAAACTATTTAATTAGTTTTTTTTTAAAAAACCCCACTAGAGACTAGACTCAAACAGAGCTGGGCCATAAGGAAAGAGAAGGGACACACACACACACACACACACACACACACACACACACACACACACCCCTCTACCCTCAATTTGTTTTTCCTCTGCATTTTAAAATTTGACTCCCTTTGCTGTGCCACATTCCAGAAAACTTTCACAGAAACAAGTTAGGGTCCAAAAGTCCACTCAAGAGCTGCTCAGCCAAAGCTGTGCGACCTACATCTTCTGGAAGAGAACCCCAAGGGCATTTGGACTGAGTTTGGCATCCTCTGCCCTCTAAGCTGTTTGCAACCTTTTATCAACGGTGGCTATGCTGCCAAAACTCAGCCTCTGTCTGCTGGTGCCTCATAGAAACATGGAGACAGAGGTTTGGGTGAAGGAGAAAAAGAGCTTTATTGCTTTGCTAGGCAGAGGAGAGTCACAGTAGTCTAATGCCCTAAAGACTGTGGCCCCCTTTGGGAGAGACGAGGAGGGGGTTTTATAGTTTGGGAGGGAAAAATAGAGCCACAGATAATGATCAGGGTAGAAGTAGGCTTTCACTGTTTTTCAAAGCTGGTGATCCTTCTTTTGGAATGAATAATGCTTCATTAACATCTTCCATTTGGGAGTTCCCGTTGTGGTTCAGTGGTAACTAACCCAACTGGTATCCATGAGGATGCGGGTTCCATCCCTGGCCTCACTCAGTGGGTTAAGGATCTGGCGTTGCTGTGAGCTGTGGTGTAGGTTGCAAGACGTGGCTCAGATCCTGCATTGCTGTGGCTGTGGTGGAGGCCAGCAGCTACAGCTCTGATAAAAACCCTAGCCAGGGAATCTCCAAATAAAAATCAATCAATCAATAAATCTTCCATTTGTTGGGGGCTTTAGTTCTGCAGAAGGGCTCAAGGATATTGTTCTGTATATTCCTGGAGGAGGAACCAGGATCCTGCCCCAAGGCTGCTCTATTGTGTCTTGAAGGCTCTGCTCTGGTCTCTGCATCCCCTTCCTTCCCTGATTAGCAACTGCCCTTTGGAACTCAGGGAAGGCCATGGAGGCTGAAGCTTATTCCCTAAAAACAAGAAATGGGGGACACAGAAAGACCTGTGTGCCCAGGAGCCTCACAAGGCCCTGCTCAGTTACTTGCTTAGTTGCTGAGCCCAGGGCCTGGCACACAGTAGGAGCTCAGTAACTGAGCACAAAGCCTTTCCATTAGCAGGCTTGATCATCATATAAACAAATTATTGATTTAAGGTGAAGTTTCACACTGTGTCCTGGTAGGAATTGCATATTCAAGTAGAAAGGGTTTGATTACAAGAGCTTCTCCAATGATTTAAGTATTTAAGCATTTGTATTGGTAGTAATATTTTAAATGTTGTAAAAAGGAAAAGTTACTAGCTTCTTCTGGAAGCCTGGGCTCCTCTGCCACCTCCAGGAGAGAAAAAAAAAAAGCTCCCCTACCAAGGAGCCACATTGAAGTGATCAGATAGCAGCTCTTAAAAGGATGGCTTCTGGGGTCTGTCTCCAGCGAGGAATTCTCTGCTGCCCTCAAGCCAGCAGGGAGCAGAGATTCCTATGCCTCCCACACCTGCACTGCCCAAGAAAGCCCCCTCCATCTCCCACACCTAGTTTAGAGACCCAGGATGACCAAATCAACTATGGGGGTGCAGCATTCTCAGCACCAGGCTTTCTTTTGCTGGATACTCATCTGTTTTTACGGGGAGTCACTTCCGGGAAAGGTGAACCATTGGCTGAGGGCACGTGGCCAGACTCCAAATCGTCTTGCTACAGAATGGTCCTGGAGCCACGCCAAACCCTCTCCTGCCTCAGTGGCTCAAGGACAGCAGCTCAGAGGGGTCCTCTTTGGGGAAAGGTAGGGGATGTGTCATATTTTTGAGTGGGGGGGGTTGTTTGGGTCACCGTCTGGGGTTGACTTCAGACAGACGACACCCCTGTGGTGAAAACTGTGGGACTTCAAGGCTCCTTCAAGGAGACTGAACTCAAAGCCTCTGGCCAAGACAAGAACGACCAGACCCTTATCATCGCCCCACCCGCCTCATGGCAATGCCCCCCTCCCCCACCTTGAGCAACCTGGTCTACTCCTTCCTGCCCCCACTGGGAAAGGTATGTGGCCCACTCCTCCTCCTGCCTCTATAGGGCCTTATACGACCCAACCACCAGCAAGTGTATCCTAAGACCCCCTTTCCCCAACCAACCAGCAGGTCCTCAGGTATATCCTGAGCCCCCTCCTCTCCGTGGGCTATAAAAGCAGACATGACCACGTGCTCAGGGTCCGTCCACTCTCCCTGATTGTAAGGCAGTCAACCTACTGCACTTGCAGTGTCTCTTATCTCAATAAATTGTTCTTTCTTTTCACCTTGCTAGGCTGGAAAATTCCTTTTTCCTATCCATGTGCACAGACCACGACAAAAATGACCCCAGCTGCTCAGGTGGTCAATGATAGGTTTTTCCTAGACTCAAAACTTTTGGAGTTTCACCCTGTAATTTTCTATGCTGTGTACCAAAGCAGAGACAGAGCAAAACAGAGGTAGTCCCTGTAATAGAAGTGGACAGTAACCAGGCACCACGTTTCATTTTGGGCACTCAAGATCCCTGATGTATCCCCAGGGGGTTGGCCAGTGGAGGGTGGAAGTGGGAATGAGGTCTTGCCTGGGTGGTGGATTCTTCAAGCAGTGAAGGTGTCCAGCCCCATTAGGACCCTGGCAACGTGCAAAGCCCCTCGGGTCTTGGGCACAGGAAGGAGGCCTTGGCTGTGTTTCCTTCCCTTTCTCTCTCTCCCAAAAGGAGTTCCCATAGAGGTAGAGCCCTCAGGAGGGGCTGGGAGGAGACAGAGCAGCCCCAAGTCCTTTCTGCTTCTTCTTTAAAGGACCAGAACAGAGACTGGTGGGGGGCTGTCCTTCCATGCGGCCTGATGAACCCACAGACCAGCCCAGGAGAGAAAGAACACATCTCCACTAGGACGGCCAAGGACACAGCGTACACAGAGGAACTCTCAGCCCAGTGCTGAAACCGGGCCCTTGTGTTTTGAAGTAGGAAGACTTTTCCTTGAGCCTCCCAGGCCTCCCCTCCATCTCAAAAGGCCGACTCAAGAGTTAATGATGCGGAGATATTGTTACACCTAAAAACAAGTTAAAACATTCTCCAGGATGGCATCCCTGCCTTGGCCACTAACTTACTCTAACCGACTTGATGTATTCTAACCAGCTTTTCACAAACGATCTCTTCCTTGCTGAATTGCTTTCTTTTACGAATGGTTACTTTCTAGTTAGAGTTATATTGCACCTGGGGTTTTCTTTCCCTTTGAAACACCCCCTAACATGGGCTTCCTTTTTGTGAGCTGTCTTCACTGCAGAGAGAAAGGCAAGGTACAATTAACCCCAAAGACAACCAGGAACCGTTGGAAAGGAGGAAATGTTTGCCCACCGAGGTGTTCTGTGAGCTGAGAGTCTCCAAGGGTAAGTTCACACTACCATTCACTGGACCATGTGCCTCCGGTCTTGAGAACTTGGAAATGATCCATGGAGGGAGAAGAATCCAGGCCTCCTAATCCTTATCAACAGCCCTGTTTTTGTTTTTGTTTTTCCAAGCTAAACCTATAAACCCCCTTGCTATCCCCTCTGAAGGGAGGACGTTTGGAGGGTGTTAGCCTGCGGTGGTCCCCACTGCCTGGCAAAGCAATAAAGTCGTTCTTTCCACTTCACCTGACACTCTGACTCGGAGACCAGAGTCTGAGGTGCCCGTGTACAGAGGCCGGCTCTTGGCTACAGTGCCTTGTTAAATAGTTTTAAACATGGGGATTCAGAAGCAGGTAGCAAATGCATGGTGGACAGTTGAGAAAGCTGTGGCTGAGGTCACCTCTAACCCCTTCTGCTGTTTGGGGGAGGGCGCGACATAGCCAGCCTTCACAACACAGGGTTGTCAGCTGCCCTGCTGTAATGTATAACCCGCGTCTAATTTTATACCACTGTCCTCTGTCCCAAGCCTTCCCTCCGCTGTTTCACTCTTTCTCATCTCTGGCTCTTTGTCACTATTGGTTCATGAAATGACACCTGAGATGATAAAAGAATGTTCCTGCAATCCTGCGTCCAAGCAGTCCACTGACGTATAAAGGACTCTAGGTGGGTGTCAGAAACCTGAACGCTGAGCCCTGGGACCTTCAGCAGGTCATCTCAACTCCTAAGAATTCAATTCACATTTAAAAAGGAGGGGATTAGCTCTAAGATCCCTCGTAGCCCCCAAATCAATAACTCCAAGTAAGCGAACAGGAAACATTTGCAAAGAATAATAGTAGAGAAAACAGAAAAATCCACTAATGTGGAAGAATTAAATGAAAAATGTGAGTATCCAGCATCACGAAGGAGGCAATATTTGCACACCGAGGTGTTCCGCGAGCCGTGTGAATTCTGTACTGAGAGTCTCCAAGGGTGAGTTCACACTCCCATTCACCACCGATACAATGAACACAAGAGGGTGCAAAGGTAGGAGGAGCGACTTCATTTTGATAGAATACGAAGTGAATGCTACACGCTCTCTGCCCCTGGAAAATGAAAACGATCCTGTTGTGAAGGAATATATTATTACTTTTTATCAGAGGGAAGCTGAAGAGTCTTGCGCCTAAGATATCGCAAGAGTGCTTCATTTCCTGATGAAGGCTTGCAGGGAAACCTTCTTAGTGCAGACCCGTTTCCCCAGGACCATGTCATGCTCAGCTTCTTCCTGACTCGGTGACATTTCTATGAGCTTGAGATGAGGCTGTTGTGCCTACGAGTTTACAGAGAAGCATGGCACTAGCCCCATGCTCACGGACCGCAGGAACAGCAAGACACCGGCTGTTCTCCTTGGTGATGGGTTGTAGAGGTTTATGCGAAGTTTAGGCAGTGACAGAGGGTTGTACTTGAAGAATCAAATGTCCTGATTGACGTCAAAGAACTCTTCATCCTGAAAAGTGGCATCGAGGTGTTAGTCATCATTCGAGTTCAAAGCCCTTCTCACAGATGCAGGCATCGAAGCCCGAGAGGGGAGTGACCAGACTGAAGTCACCAGCAGGAAGATGACAGAGCCACACCTGGAAGCTGGGGCTCCAAGGAACAGCCAGACCCCTAGGCCAAGCTCTTTGGGCAAACCACATAATGATGCTGAAGACAATTTGACTTTTCATCGGCTGAAACATTTTGACTCCAAAGACTCTCCAATGCATTCGTTGTGACCCCAAGTGTGTTTGGGGAGCTACCATTAAATTCTAGGGGTTAAAACAAGTTAGAAAGGTAAAGCCCTGATTTGCCTGAAATCCTGTGGAATGGGGAGTTTAATTGAGGTGTATGGCAATTTTTATTTTAAGATTAAAAGCAACCGTTTGGAGTATCTCTGAAACAGACATTTCTCAAGCCCTTATCTTCGTGCAATTGTCACGTTAACCTTCTTATGGCAGCATTCCCGTTGTACAGGGAGGTTCACCCCAAGGATCAGTGCAGAGCTGCCCTTGATCTTCAGGCCTCTAAGACCATAGACGGCTCCCGGAAATCCTCCCAGCTCTCCACTGGGAGAACAGCCCCTGATGTGGGCTGGGGCCCTGCCAATCACTGTGGCTTCGTCCCTGGATGATGTCAATGACCAAGAGAGGGCCACCTAATCTGAGCTAAACCACTAGCTCTCTGTCTCCATACTGGGCCAAATTACACGAGCAGGAAGCCAGCTGCGGTTCAGCCATTCTGAGGGCTGGGCCCTCAGAGCAGTCCCCGAGTTCCTACCTCCAGAGCCCTGGGGCCGGGCCATGAGCCCTGTCCTTCTCAGCACTGTTTGTCCTACTGTCCTTCAAGTCTTTCCTTCCAGTGATATGAGCTGCTCCCCCACCCCTGCCTTTGTCTTAAATTGTTTAAATTGGTTTCTTTTACTTGTAAGCAAAGCACCCAAACTATCCATCACTATTACTCAGAAATCCTTTGTTTTTCTTTAAAATATCAGTCTTTGTAATAACCTTATAAAATATATAGAACCCACACCTTTGCCTTATTAGATGCAATAGTGAATATGTCAACAGAGTATATTATTTAACAAGAGAATTTGAGTTGACTGAAATTGAATGTAAAAGGCACAGTAAGTTGGGCTGATTCTTTGCTGAGGCAAAGAATATCTTCCAAGACCCAGAGTGGAAGATATTTTTGGAAAGGGGGCATTTGATTCCATTTTTCTTTTCTTTTCCCTTTTTTGTTCCTTTTCAGGGCTGCACCCAAGGCATATGCAAGTTCCCAGGCTAGGGGTTGGATCAGAGCTATAGCCACCAGCCTATGCCACAGCCAGAGCAACATGTGATCCGAGCCACATCTTTGACCTACACCACAGCTCATGGCAACATCAGATCCTTAATGCACTGAGTGAGGCCAGGGATAGAACCCACATCCTCATGGATCCTAGTTGGATTCGTTCCTGTTGAGCCACTCTGGGAACTCCCCAATTCTGTTTCTCTTTTCTGCTAAATCCCCAACATGAAACTCTGTGCTTTGCCTCAGTCCCCTGAGTCTCCCGGCTAGTCCTGGCACCCCTGTTATAAAACCCCAGGGCAGACCTGCCCCAGCTCCAGCCCTCTCTCCTACAGTCCTCTTCATCTTCTCTAGCTGCTGCCAAGAATGATCTTCCATTCACTCGGCCTCTGTAGCTATTAATTCTCACCAGAGTCTTCAGCCTCACTGATCTCCTGCAGCTGAGGAGCCCGGCCTGGGGTGGGAGTGAAGCCCACCCTTTCACAGGGCAGTGGGAGCGCTCTGGAAGACAGCAGGGAGTTGGAGTAACACATAAGAGGAGAGGTATGCAGGATCCTGATGTCTCCTGCATGGTCCCCAGTGCCACCAGCCCTTGCCTGACGCCTGGTCCTGATTTACCCAGCAGCCTCCATGCCCATCTGAGCACATTCACTTCTAGCCTTTATACCCTTTTCCCAGCAGGACTTTAGAAGCTCAGCAATCCCTGGGCCACCCGGCATTTGAGATTTTCCTGCACACGTGCATCCTCCCTCTCACCTCTTCCTCCAGGTGGGCTGGACAGTAACTCTTGAATCTTGAAAAGATGGACTTGTTTCTTACGCTCCAAGATTCCTTTGGTGGGTTTGACTACTCATCCGTACCTGCAGTTATTCCACCCCCCTTCCCTCCACCAAGAGGGGCATCCAGAGGGGCTCACACATGGTCCAGACATTTTGTGAGCACCTGTGCTGTGTGCCAGGTACTGAACTAAGTACTGAAGATGCTGGGCTTGATGAAACACAACAATGCCAAGACCCGGAGGAAAGAGAGGCAGTGAAGGATTCACTGCGTTGCTGAGGACCACATGACATGTCACAGATGTGTTTGGGGATTCTGAAACACAGGCTGCAGAGAGGCAGAGGGGACTCTGGAATATTCTGGAGCATCCCTCTTCCTCTATTGACTGTGCACCCCATGCACCTGCTGAGGGCCAGCCGTGCTAAGGGAAGAGCTGCCATCCATCACTGACTTCTATCACTGTTATGGGTTCATGCAACATTCAAACGAGGAGCTCAGCTCTCTGCTGTTATGATTAATTAGTCAATGCATATGTATCAGTCACATCAGCATCACTCCCTTGTCCTCAGAGAGGAACCCTGGGATGAGAGGCCTCATTGAGCCAATGGGAAGAGGAGCCCGGCTTTCATCAGGAAAGGTCCCCCAGCTGCTCTGAAGGTATTGCTGGACCTCGTGAGGAGCTGATGTGGGAAACGCCATTCATTGATTCATTGATTCATTTCATGGATTCATTGGTTCCTTTTAAATGCATGAGGCTAACAAGGGGTGCTGCTGCTCAGCGATTCTTTCCCTGGACCCCTTTAGGCAGCCCACGTGGAAACATCAGTTACACAGCTTCTTCTCTTAGATCACAGACCAAGGTTGGAAATGACTCTGGAGCCAGGCAGGCTGGCGCTGCTTCTCTGATTACAGGTCCTCTGCCCAAAATACATGCATGAGGAACAACCAGGCAGTGCCCCAGAAAGGCCAGGGCAGAGGAGGGTGAGTTTCCCCTTTCCCTGACTCCTTCTCTCCATGAGACAGTCCAGAATAATCAAGTTTCCATAATAATTCCTGCTTTCTTTTCCTGTCCCCTAAAAATGGAGTGCTCTCCTTGTGCTCTCTCTCTTTCAGCTTCCTTCTCCATATCTGTGTAAAATTGCTGGTTTTAAGGTCAACTTCCTACAATAAAATACAAATTCCCAAAGGGAAGTGTCTCCTTTGCCATCTGCTGTATCTCCAGCATGTCCAAAAGTGCCCGACACATAATAGATACTAACCAGATAGTTGTTGAATCGATGAGTGACTCTTCTGTGTACTTGGGTTTCAGCTCTCTCCCCTGTGGATTCAACTCCAGCCTCAAAATTTCTCCTAAACAAAGCCCTGGGTTTCCAGCTATTTCTCTGCATTTCTTTGCCCTGCCCACTCCCATTCAACCTGCTTGCCACAGAAATCTTTTTTCTTTCTCTCCAAACCAGCATCCCCGTCTGACCTTCCTATTTCTGCCAGTGACACCGTCATTCACCCAGCAACTGTCATACCAAACCTCAGCCCGTGGGGCTGCCTCCTCCTCCCCTCCTTCTGCTGATCACAGCTTGTCCTGAAGCCTGCTTGCTTGTTCAATGTGAGGTTTCCTACTTTTCTGATCTATCCCAGACCCATGGTCTAACTCAGAATCTAATTCCCTTAGATTTACCCCCTTACGACAGCCCCCTAACTGGTCACATTGCTCTTCTAACCCACTGGATACGTTTCCTCCAGGTCCATGTTCCCCAAGTTCTTCATTCATCTGCCACTTCTCCATCCTAACCAAAAGCCATCAGCGACTCTCTACTGCCTGCTGTTTCGAACCTTGGCATTCAGAGTTCTCTGAGGTCACCCCTTAAATATTTGTCTAGCCACACCTTTGGTGATTTCCAAGTTAGGACCTTCCTTCACTGGAGCATTATCTCCTAAAGATGTCTTACCTCTTCCCCAATCTGGATTCATTCCCCTCCCCCTCCCCCAGGAGTCTTTCCTCAATGTGGTCCAGTGAAATCTCACCCAGCCTTCAAGGCCAACCCAGATCACACCTCCTCCAGGAAGCCTTCCCTAACCAGTGGAGCCCACGGCTCTCTCTTTCATCTGAACTAGAGTTTGCGTGCTCTTACTCTCACTTGATCTTAGCATATAGAGCTAAGTGGATATAGTGAATCATTAGTAATTTTGGCATGTGTTTTAGTCTTATCTCCTCAGCCAGCTTGTAAACTCCTTTGGAGCAGAGCTCATGGTTCTTGTTCTTTTAAACTCCCTACAGCAGTTAATCTCCTCATTTCCCAAATCAAGACCTTGCAAAGACCAGTAACTCAGTGGTATTGACTGATTGTAAAGTGAGATAAGACCAAAATAAATGAACATCATGACAGGCATCAAACTACGCATATTTAGGAAACAGCTTTCCTTAGGGTATTTTTAAAGCATTTTCCCTCAATAAAACTGGATATTTTAAGCAGCATCAACATCGCATCTTAGATAAGAAATACATTCTCCTACCTTAGAACTTGCTTCACTCTTACTAGCTTACAGGAGAAAGTACATTAGAGAATGTTTTAAATTCCAGTAATGAAAGTAGGTCATCTGGAAATTGATCTTAATTTTCCGTAGTTAAATCGTCTTGTTTCAGCAATGACATGATAGATTTAGTGAGGACGAACAGCTAACAAAGTAAGTCCTTGTAGTGTCTGTGTCTTACATCAACACCGAACTGTTATTTGTCCTGTTCTGATTCAAGGAGGTTAAACCCCATCAACTGTGGGCTTCAGGAAAAGTCTCCAATGTGGTTCTTGACTCGAAAGCCCAGATCTGGCTCCACCTCTCCCTCCTTCCTCTGGGATGAAGTTGTGTGTCCTTCTCTCAAATTCGTAAGTTGAAGCCTAATCCCCAAAGTGATGGAGTCAGGAGGTGGGGTCTTGGGAAGGTGATTAGGTCATGAAGTTGGAACCCTTATGATTGGGATTAGCGCCCTTAGAAGAAGAGACAGGAGCCAGCTCAGCCCCTCTCGCTCTGCCCTCCACCACATGTGGATATGGGAAGACAGCTGTCGGCAAACCAGGAGGCAGGTCCTCACTAGGCACGGGATCCCCCAGCTCCTTGCCACCTTCATCTTAGACTTCCCAGTCTCCAAAACTATGAGACATAAATGGTTTGGGTATAAACACCCAGTCTATGGTATATTTGCTATGGCAGCCTGAACTAAGACAGTTGCTCTGTCCCCAGCCTATGCCATCTGGGCAGCTTCTGAAAAATACAGTTTCTTGGGTCCAATCCCAACACTATGGCTAATAATCTCTTGGGTGGAACCACTGAACATGTATGTCAAAATACTCCACTGGTGATTCTGATGAGAAATCAGCTTTGGGAATCCATGGGTCTTTGGCCATGAAGAGGCTAAGTGGCCTCTAAGAGCCACGAGGTGCCTACGAGGCTGTGCTGGGCTCTTCCCACCAGCATGGCCTTATTATTTTTTTAAATCTTTTTTTGTTTTTTTTTTAGGGCTGTACCCTCTGCATATGGAGGTTCGCAGGCTAGGGGTCGAATCGGAGCTGCACCTGTGGGCCTACACCACAGCCACAGCAACACAGGATCCGAGCTGCATCTGTAGTCTATACCACAGCTCACAGCAATGCCAGCTTAACCCACTGAGCAAGGCCAGGGATCGAACCTGCGTTCTCATGGATACCAGTCAGGTTCATTACTGCTGAGCCATGATGGGAAACACCCTTTTGTTTTTTTCACTACGGCCTCATTTCAAAACATTCCCCTCTCTCTCTAGAATGTGCGTGCACACATGTCTACATGTGTCCTCACGCCCTCGTGCCTCTGCACAGCTCTCTGCCCATTTGGGTTACCCTGCCCACCTTGCCCGTCCATCAGTCCCTCCAGAGGAAACATCACTTCCTCCATAATATCTTCTGGAATGTCCTCTAGGATCTCAGAGCCCTTGCTCCTCTTTGTCACTGATGGCCATGTGCCCCTCTCTGAGTGGACATCCTTTATTCATGCATATATTTGAAGGCCAGCAGTGGCGCTCCAGCTGCGTACCAGGCCCCGCGTGGGGCTGGGCATATGGCACTAAATAGGACGTCACCTCTGGCATCAAGGAGGTCAGAGTCTCACTGGAGGGATTAACCTGAAAGCCAGGATGAGATGTGCAGGCTTTGATGTCCCTCACCCAGAGAGACCAGATAGAAAACACTCTTGACTTGGAAGTCAGACTCTTTTTGAAAAGCTGACTCTTCAGCTGAGGTTTTCTGTGGCATCGTGCTTTGTGTTTGTTTTCACTAAGAGAACTACGTAGTGTTAAGAGCCAACCTGTCTTCCAGTTTTGTTACGGAAAGCCTTAGATCCATCTGCCCCCAACCGTGTCTCGTTCTTCTGAACACAGGCACATCCACTCCCTTTAGCTGATTATTTTTATTTTTACCTCTTTGTCTTTAGAGAACATTCTTGAATTGCTATCTTTGGATTATTCAGCTTTAAGCATTTTTTATTGACTTCACGCTGGAGAAGATAAGACGTCAGTCTTACTGCATGTGATGCCCCTTCTAGCCTCCATCCTCCCGGCAGAGTTTTATTGTGGTCTTGATTTAATCAATATCCATTGTTTACAATATTATGATTTTATAGCATCGCCAACTCATGACTGTTTTTTGCCCCAGAGTTGATATTATCCTTTTTCTTTTTTGAAAAATTGCATGATACACTATGTTCTTATCACTAATTTCAGATCAAACTCATAAACAATTTTCTAAATGTCCTCCCAAGAAGCCCAGATGCATTCTGTTCTCTTTCGAGTTCATTTTCCTAAGGATCCCTCTCTCCTGGGGCCTTCAGCTGGGCTCTGGGCTGGCTGGGTGGCCCCATGTGCCCCGCACCCATCTGTGGTCCTGGCATCTCCTCGTGTCAGCATCCTCAGGACCCCTTCCTCCTCTCTCCTGGGTACCAGTGCAGCAACCACACTGCTGTATCCCTTGTCTTCCTCTTCTTTGATTTATGGCCCCATTCTGGAAGAGCACAGTATCTGGTATCTTCCTAAAAAGGATGCCTAGAAGGTAACTTTTTTTGAGGCTTTGCATGTCTGGAAAGGTCTTCTAACATAACACTTGGTTGGCTGTTCAGCAGCTGGGGCTCCCCGGAAGCAGATCCCAAGTTAAGGAAGTGACTATGAGTAGTTTCTTTGGGAGGTGATCCCAGGAGTCACTGTAGGGGAGTGTGGAACTGAGCCAGGGAAAGGAAGGACACCTACTCAGGGGTCCCTCAGGTTACCTTGAGGGCCTCTGGGAGACTGCACAGAGCGTGCCTAGATGATGTCTCGCCTGAGGAATAAGAAAGCCCACCCTCAGCTGAGAACTGTTCCTGGGGCATTAACCCCCCTCCAAAGTGACCACAGAAAGCCCTCAGCCAGAGTCACAGGAAGCCTTCTGGTCCTGTGCACAGACTCAGGGAAGGCTGGGAATATATGTGAGGCACTGTCAGCCTCTGCAGCTGAAACCATTTTCCTCTGGAATATTTAAGCATCATTCCATCACCTTCTACTTTCCAGGGATTCTTTAGAGAGACTAGAGCCATTCTGGTTCCTGATCCTTCATGGTTTACCAGGTTTTGCTTTCTAGATATTTGCAAGGTTTTCTTTTTGTCTTATTGTTCTCCAGTTTTCACAAGTTTATGATCAGTAAGAGTCAATCTTGTGTTGAGATTGTGTCAGATAGCCTTTAACCTGGATCACAGCTACAAAACAGTATATGGACTTTATTACTATTTGTCTCTTATGTCCATAAAACTTTTCTTCTTGATCCAGTTCTTGTACATTCTTTTAAAACAAGGTTTACAAGCTTTTATATAAGAAAGAAGTCTTCATTCTCAATCACTTATTGGATATTTGACATAAACATTTCTACATTTCAGAATATTTGCTAACTTCTTTTTTTCTTTGAACAGACCTGCATAAGTTTGCAAATTCATGTATACCAGATGCCAATTCCACATCTACTTGCTAACTTCTAATGGCTGTGACAGTTCACATCTAGACTGAATGTCACTTAGGGAAGATACTATATACATTGGTGTCAATTCCAATACTTAGTACAGTGGCCAGAATGTGGTAAGTGTATGAATAATCCTTTATTGGAATGAAATAATTTGCCTCTTCCAGGCACTAAAGGCTGTGGTTTGCAGTGAGTCACAAACCTTGTCTTAATGGAGCTCAATTATTTAGATGGACAAGAAAGGCCCATAATCCAAGTTTCACCTAGGATGGAGCGCGTGGAATCAGAGAAGTACCCACAGGTGCTAAGGCATGAAAGAGGCAGGGTAGGGAGAAGGGCATGAAATGGGGGAGGGGGCGGGTGAGCAGGGGACTGCAGAAGGGCTTTCGGGGTGAGCCCAGGGGCTAAACACGGAATACAGGTGGAAGAAGTGATGTTTCCTCCGTCTCTTTCACCTCCACTAAGCATTTTAACGCCATTTTGTGTTGCACAAATAACTCCCCTCCTTTCTCTCCTGTTCTTTCTCATTAATCCATTTAGTGAGCTTAGAGAGCAATATCTTGTCCACCTCAAAAACAAGAATCCAGTGTAAGAAGCAAAGCGTTTAGCTGGGATCCACGAATTGCAATTCAGGGTAGACAGACATAGGTAGAAAGTCAAAAAGTGTCCTGATTGCAGCAGAGGGGCTCATGGGGTTTATGGAGGAGAGAGGAAGATGAGGTAAGTTGTTTTTAAGAAGTGTTCATTGGTGCAAATGAGGCCAATCTAGATTTGTACTTCATTAATCGCTCTGGTGAATTGGTCATCAATTTCTTCCTTCCTTTCCTTCTCTCTTTCTTGCTGGCTTTCTTTCACTTTCTTTCTGTCTGTCTGTCTGTCTGTCTTTTTAGGGCCAAACCCATGGCATATGGAGGTTCCCAGGCTAGGGGTTGAATCTGTGCTGCAGCTGCCGGCCACAGCCACAGCAACACCAGATTCCAGCCACATCTACAACTTCCATCATAGCTCTCGGGCCAGAGGTTGAGCAAGGCCTGTGATGGAACCCACTTCTTCATGGATACTACTAGTCAGGTTCATTACCACTGAGCCACAACCGGAACTGCAAACTGGTCAATTGCATCAGTCTTTTCAACAGGATTTTCTCATTACTTGGTTGACCTGTTGGCTGACTCTTTGGAATGTTGGTGGCTTTGTTCAGTTCAGAGGAACAGAAAACGGGACATGCAGGTAGTACTTAAGGAAAAAAATGTGTTTATTTTTTGCTTTTTAGAGCAGCACCTACGGCATACAGAGATTCCCAGGTTAGGGGTGCAATCAGAGCTACAGCCGCTGGCCTACACCACAGCCACAGCAACACAGGATCTGAGCTGCATCTGCGACCTACACGACAACTCATGGCAGCAGCAGATCCTTAACCCATTGAGTGAGGCCAGGGATCGAACCCACGACCTCATGGTTCCAAGTTGGATTCATTTCCACTCCACCACCACGGGAACTCCTTTTATTTTTTTTCAGCTCTACTTTAAACAGCTCCATTTGCATCATCTTTGATTGTCTGTGTGCTCCAGTTCCTGGGAAAATATGTGTAGGAAGTAATTTGGAGCAGTATGATAATCACAAAATTTTGAGAGAACCCAAATGTCCTTTTAACAGACAACTGTTTAAAAATAATGAAAGATCCATTAATTAATCCATTTAGTTATTTCTCCAGCTAATGCTTTTTGAGAACCTACCATATGTCAGGCCAGGTTCTAAGTGCTAAAGTTACAATATTGAACAAGACAGACGTTTCTGCCAGCAGGTAGCTTACACCAGCTGCCTCTTCCTCACTGTTAAGTGTATCTTTCTACCACCTGAGAGGAATCTAATTCTTGAATCTCTTTCAAGTCAAAGCCAACAGGGGAAAAACAAGTGAAGAGTGAACCTGGTTTTCATTTCACAATCAAAAGTTCTACTTAATCTACATTTGCACTTAAGTAAACATGTAATTTCAACAGTAAAATACTGGGAGTTGCCATTGTGGTGCAGTGGAAATGAATCCGACTAGGAACCATGAGGTTGCAGGTTCGATCCCTGGCCTTGTTCAGTAGGTTAAGCCATGAGCTATAGGTTGTACATGCAGCTCGGATCCTGCGTTGTTACGGCTGTGGTGTAGGCTGGCAGCTACAGCTCCGATTCAACCCCTAGCCTGGGAACCTCCATGTGCCATGGGTACGGCCCTAAAAAGCAAAAAAAAAAAAAAAAAAAGTAACATACTGAATACTGCCATTCTTCAGTATCTTTTGAAAGTTAACCTTGCAATTACTATTAAAACTAAAGATTTAATACAGATTTAAGACATTGTACCTAGCACTTTGTAGACTCAATTATAGGTTGATTTATAGTTGAGGTCACAGCATAAATAAACCCTAAGCATTAATGTTTACATTTTCTTTGTAATGTTTTTTTTTATTTTCCCACTGTACAGCAAGGGGATCAAGTTATCCTTACATGTATACATTTTTCCCCCACCCTTTGTTCTGTTGCAACATGAGAATCTAGACATAGTTCTCAATGCTACTCAGCAGGATCTCCTTGTAAATCTATTCTAAGTTGTGTCTGATAAGCCCAAGCTCCCGATCCCTCCAACTCCCTCCCCCTCCCATCAGGCAGCCACAAGTCTGTTTTCCAAGTCCCTGATTTTCTTTTCTGTGGGGATGTTCATTTGTGCTGGATATTAGATTCCAGTTATAAGTGATATCATATGGTATTTGTCTTTGTCTTTCTGGCTCATTTCACTCAGTATGAGATTCTCTAGTTCCATCCATGTTGCTGCAAATGGCATTATGTCATTCTTTTTTATGGCTGAGTAGTATTCCATTGTGTATATATACCACTTCTTCCGAATCCAATCATCTGTCGATGGACAGTTGGGTTGTTTCCATGTCCTGGCTATTGTGAATAGTGCTGCAATGAACATGCGGGTGCATGTGTCTCTTTTAAGTAGAGTTTTGTCCGGATAGATGCCCAAGAGTGGGATTGCGGGGTCATATGGAAGTTCTATGTATAGATTTCTAAGGTATCTCCAAACACTATGTTCTCCATAGTGGCTGAACCAGTTTACATTCCCACCAACAGTGCAGGAGGGTTCCCTTTTCTCCACAGCCCCTCCAGCACTTGTTATTTGTGGATTTATTAAAGATGGCCATTCTGATTGGTGTGAGGTGGTATCTCATGGTAGTTTTGATTTGTATTTCTCTTATAATCAGCAATGCTGAGCATTTTTTCATGTGTTTGTTGGCATCTGTATATCTTCCTTGGAGAACAGTCTATTCAGGTCTTTTGCCCATTTTTCCATTGATTGATTGGCTTTTTTGCTGTTGAGTTGTATAAGTTGCTTATATATTCCAGAGATTAAGCCCTTGTCTGTAGACATTCTATGATGCCACCATCACCCTCATTCCAAAACCAGACAGAGATACCACCAAAAAAGAAAACTATCGCCCAATATCTTTGATGAATATAGATGCAAAAATTCTCAACAAAATCTTAGCCAAGCGAATCCAACAACATATCAAAAAAATTATACACCATGACCAGGTAGGGTTCATCCCAGGTTCACAAGGATGGCTCGACATACGCAAATCAATCAACATCATACACCACATTAACAAAAAAAAAGTCAAAAATCATATGATCATCTCAATAGACGCAGAAAAAGCATTTGACAAAGTCCAACATCCATTCATGATCAAGACCCTCGCCAAAGTGGGTATAGAGGGGACATTCCTGAATATAATCAAAGCCATTTATGATAAACCCACAGCAAATATAATCCTCAATGGGGAGAAACTGAAAGCCTTCTCACTCAAATCTGGAACAAGACAGGGATGCCCACTCTCACCACAGCTATTCAACATAGTTTTGGAAGTCCTAGCCACAGCAATTAGACAAACCAAAGAAATAAAAGGCATCCATATAGGAAAAGAAGAGATAAAACTGTCACTGTATTCTTTGTCATTTTAACCTGCAATTTAGCAAGGGGTTTCTATAAGTTTGGAAAGATACAAGAAAGAAAGAACTGAAGGAGTCATTGTTAGAGGCCACAAGTTCCAGGCTTTTTTTTTTTTTTTTTTTGGTTTCTCAAATGAAAATGTGTTCTTCTTGCCAAAGGTGAAGTATTGCAATACCAGACATACAGTTCAAAGAGGCACAGAGGAAACAAGGGTTCAGACACACTGTTCAGAAATAGCTGCTAAAATTACTCCTGATTTAAACTTTTGCTACCATTTCCTAAATAAATACTTATTTTTGTTTATGAAATACCTAATTCTGATGGTGGCTAATATTCTGAAGCAATGTCTCTCAACCTTAGCACTGTTGACATTTGGAACTGGATAATTTTTGCTGTGGGGCTGTCCCATGCATATCATGATGGTTAGAAGCTCTGTCTCTACCCACTAGATGCCAGTAGCACCCCCACCACTTTCTCACCCATCCTTCCATTGTGACAAACAAAAATGTCTCTAAATAGTGCCATATGTCCTCTGGCAGAGGAGGACATGGTTGAGAAACATCATTCTGAACAAAGACTATCATCTACTTGTTCTTTGTAACAGCATGTTCTGCTAGTACCTAGAAAATAAGACTGCCATGTATGGTTGGACAGGTTGTTCACTGCACAATGGCAACTAGCCAAAGAGATAAGGAAAAGCCAAAACCCAGCCAAGGGTTGGCTTGCTCCGCTTGCCAAGTCATGAGCCCTGAAATGTGTCTGTGTCCTGGAGGAAGAGATCTCATGAGAACCCATGCATAGGTGCCTTGTGGGCTATCACCTATTAGCAAAATTTAAAATAGGAAGACTGGCATGTCAGATGCTAAACTCATCTAGCTCAACTCCTCTGTCTTAACAGATTAGAAAACTGAGGCCCAAGAAATTCTGGGAGGATAACTTTGAGGAATGTATTCATCATTTAATTCAGACAGAAACCTTGAGAAAAGAAGGGAGAAGTTCATTATACTTTAAGGATCTTGACTATCAAACAGGGAAAAATCTAAGGAATATTTTGGAGACAGGACCTTGCATGGGTGCAGGAGCAGCACAGTCCAGTTTGTAGGCAGGTGTAAGAGATCACCTTTCATGGGAAAGATGGTGAAGCCAGGAGGAATGGGATGCACTTGACCACACAGAAAATGTCCCTGGAGAGGAATGTAGTGATGGTCACTGCTGGACTAGGATCAGTTCAAAACCAAGGCCAGGCTCTGATTCAGCTCTGTGGCCATCGGGCTTGTTCCTGGCCCATGTTAGCGCAGAGCAGAAGCACAACGAAGCACAACTCTGGGCAAAAAATCATGGAGGCAGAAACAGAAAGGCCCCTGGCAGAAAGGACAGGCAGTCCAGGAGGAGAGAGAGCGTTTCAAGGAGCTACTGCCTCAGTCTCCCTGGCCCCCGGAGAGGTCTCCTCTCTGTGTAAGAAAGCACGGCTAAATACAACACCCTCCTTCCCCCGATGATCCAGCCAACAAAGGTGATATGACAAGTTGTGTTTGCCACTGTCCCCCCTGCTGAGCTCTGCCCCACCCACCTGTCCCTGGACTCACCAGCTGGAACATGTCCTCTCTGGGACAAGCAGGGCTCCTGACCACCTGGAACCTCAAAGCACGGGCATCTGTCGCAAGCACATGCCATTCCCCTTGCTCTGGCAAGTCAACTTAACCTTGGGCAAGGCCAGAATTCTGTCCAAATGTGTGATGGATAACAGACGTGCCAGCAAATGGCTCACGAGCTCAGAAACCGCCACTGACACATTTCTCCTCCCTGGGCTTCTGGCTGCAACCCAGAGCCAGGCCCCCTCCTTCCCTCCAGCCCAGGGAATTTGCAGTTGCACTGTTTTCTGTCTTTCCTCTTTCTCAAATCTTTAGGAAGCAATTACAAAGCACCAACTCATCATGACAGGTGCCTGGGGGCCCCTGCTGAGTCAGGGGTTAATTCACGGGCTGGATTACCTGGAGGTTCTGGATGCTGGGAACCGTCCCCACTGGCACAGGTGTATTTCAGGGTTTTAACCCAGGCAGGGGCTTACCCGTGGCTCTCAGTCCCAGTTCTCCTTCTCCTTCTTGGGAGGACAACTTGGTTCTGTCTGTTCTTGCAAACTCACAGAGGCTTCTGGAGCTTTTAGCAGCCCCCAAAGGGCACATCAAACTCTAGAGATCCATGCTTTCTTGGAGGTGATGGGTGTCTGGAGACAACCCCATGGCTCTCTCTCCCTTTGGAGATAGTTTTCCTTTTCACAGAGCACCTGTTATGGCACCTTTCCAGGAAGAGCCTTATAACATAGCCCAGGCCACAAACTCCTCTGTTCTGCCAAGATTTACAGGCGTTTCTGCAGGATCTGCCTCTGCTTCAATCCATAAGGCACTAAGTACAGAAATAATTAAATTGTAAAAATCAATTCAGCCGCAGTGCACAGCTGGGGAGGGATTCACCTCCCACGATGTTCCCAGTGGGCCGTGACCCTCCTCTGGGTGCCATGGCAGGTGGCATGGCTGTGTCAGCAGCACGGAGGTCCAGAGTGCACCTCTGGCTGTTATTTCCATGGAAGGGGGTGGGAATCAGTGACTGGAGTGGCGGTGACAATGACATGGAAAAAATAGTGCATTGGGTAAATGTTGTCAAGATGAGAGCTGCTGAGGCTGGAGCTCAGAGAACTTGGCAGTGAAGGTGTAAGATCTGGTACCAGGAAGGGACCAGCTAGGGATGGGTGTGCAACTGGGTAGAGAGGGTGGCACACCTGGAACCAGGAGAAGGAAGGAAGACAGCGATCCAGGCCAAAGTGGGGGCAGATGCCCAACACTTCAGACAGGTAGAGGTTGCCCACCAGACTAATCCCTTAAATCTGCTTGGCATTTAAAATTTGTTACATATCTGCTTAAGTTGTGTGTGTGTGTATGTATATTATTCTTCAATGTAAATTTTACTTTCAACAACTCCATCTGTTATCCTTTTAAAATTCTGGAATTAAAAGGAATCTCCTTGGATATTGTTGTGAAGATGAAGTGATAAACCGAGTTTTCACTTGGCATCTTCGAGTGCTCGGCAGCCTGGACTGGAAACAGCTGATGACTGCATGCCTTGCCCCCCTTTTCTCTTATGTGGGTTGAATGGTGCCCACCCCCTCTCCCTCCCCCCCAGGATATGTCCATCTGGAACCTACGATGTATCCTTATTCAGGAAGAATCTTTCAGAAGTACTTATGTTAAGGATTCAAGATGAGAGCATCCTGGATCAGGATGGATCCTAGATCCAATGACAAATACCTTTAGAAGAGATTAGAAAAGGAGAAGCTGTAAGTCTATATAAGCCAAGGAACGACCTCAACTGCCAGCAGCCACTGGCAGCTAGAAGAGATGCAGGGGAAGAATTCTTCCTCAGAAATGACTCTGCCAACACCTTGACTTCAGGCTCCGGCCTGCAGACTGTGATCGAATAGTCGAATAATCCTCTGTTGTTTTAAGCCACCCAGTTTATGGAAATTTGCTATGGCAACCACAGGAAACTCATATGCACGGTAGCTAGAGATCCAGTTACATGGGGTGTGGCATCGGATGCGAATGCTGGAGTCACAGCCACCTAGATTTGGATTTGAATTGTGCCCACTGCCATTTTCCACCTGCATGACTTGAGACAGAGGATTTCTCAACATTCCCTTCTGTGAAATGGGATCGTGAATCATGCCTATTTTACAGGTTGGAAAAGTGAAATGAGCCACGGAGTGCCTGGCACCCAGTCAACGCTGGCTAAAGTTTAGATTATTATGACAACCTATTAGAAGTTGAGAGGATACCCAGGTTAATGACTAGCTAAAGGGAAGACAGGAACGGACAGAAGTTCCTTCTGAAGTAGGCATTCCAGAAAGAGAGAATGGCTCCTCTTCTGGGAGGAGGTAGGGATGGAGGACATTTGGGAGAAAAACTAAAGAAGAAAGTCCATTGGTTGTGTTTGTTAAAAGGAGAGAGAGAGAAGACAGAGGAGGAGGCTGAGAAAGACACAGGGGGAGGGATGGTTTTAAAATAAAACAACCACTGCTATTTTGGAAGATGAATGGAGGGTGCTGCTCTGTGTTTAGGAGGAGGATAGAAATGGAGAAACTATTCTTAGAGGGAGAGAGGCTGTAATTAGGGAGGGGGTGTACATAACCCACATGCTGGGGGATTAAGTGAACATTCTTGATGGAGAAGCCCAAGGAAAGGTGAACTTCCTAGTTAGCATGATGCCCGTTAGCAGGATGGGTACGTGCCCATCTCCTGCGCTGGAGGTGATGACAGCCACAGAGAGATTTCCAGGCAATGGCTCAGCATGAAAAAAAGAGCATGATGGGGATTGTGTTGGACAGAAATTTAGAACACCCCCCTAAAAAGGATACACAATGTGTGCCTCAAGTCTCATCGAGATCAGACAAGTCCCAAAGGTGTGTTTTGGACAGCAGAGAGGGTGGAGTGTATTCTTGGAGGAAAGAACATGTTGGGCAAAGATAGAGAGTGAACCAAAAAGGAAGAGGGTGCGGGAGGAGGGCACAGGCCTGCAGGATTTGTGCAGGGGAAGAGTGGCAAGAGGAAGAGGAGAGAGACTGGACCACCCATCACTTATGAGCAGTGTTCACGGAGGTCAAAGAGGCAGCTCTGTGTGGAAAGGATGGGAGGGGATGGAACCTTCATGGGGTTTTATTAGAAAGTTTAAATTAGGGCCAATAGTTAAGCATCAAGAAGTTTTACTAAAAAGCCAGATTATTGGCATTGAGAGAAACCAGAAGGTCTGGCAGTTCTGCGGCCATGTTGCTGCGGGGACTAAAGGAGCTTGAGGAAAGAGGCTGCTGATGCTTTGGGAGGCTCATGCTCTCTTTGCTGAGGCCCCGCCTTGCCCACAGCTTCACTCACTCATGTGACCTGCTGGCCCATGGGCCAGACGTAGCAAATGCAGAGGGTACTCAGGGCAAAGTAGGATGTCCCCACCCTCTCTCCCTGCAGGCCCCAGGGCTGCAATGCATCTCTGGGTGTGGCTGTTGATTGAGAGCGTTATTCGAACTTTCTTTATCCTTAACTGTTTTTGGTTTTGTCTATTGGTTCTATAAATTCTTGAGAAAGGAGTGTGAAAATCACCTGCTATAGTTGTGGACCTGTCTATGTCTCTACTGAGTTCTTTGAATTTTTATTTAATGGATATTTTTTGAAATTCTGTTGCTAGAAACATATGCGTTTAAGATGGATATGCCTTCCTGATAAACCAACCCTTTCAACATTAGCCTATTTAATATGGACACTCTAGCTTTCCTATAGCTATTACTTGCTATATACATATATATGTCTATATATGTAAAATATATTCCTTTACTTTTAGACTATCTGCCTTTTATTTATTTAGTTAGCTAGTTTTTTGTATTTTTTAAGGGCTGCACCGGTGGCATAAGGAGGTTCCCAGGCTAGGGGTCCAATCGGAGCCGTAGCCACCGGCCTACACTACAGCCACAGCAACGCCAGATCTAAGCCGCGTCTGCAACCTACACCACAGCTCAGGGCAATGCCAGATCCTTAACCCGCTGAGCAAGGCCAGGGATGGAACCCGACCCTCATGGTTTCTAGTCGGATTCATTAACCACTGAGCCACGAAGGGAACTCCTCCACAAGCACCTTTTTGAATAAGGAAAATGTTCTATAGTTTTATTGGAGCAGTTAGACAGATATATATATTTGTCTAATCTTGTTGAACTGTATACTTTAAAACTGTTTATTTTATCAGCATAAATCATATCTCAAAAAAGTTGATGCACTAAATGCCCCTCCCGTCAGAACAACCAACAGCAAAAATACAGTTATTAAAGAAAAGACAGATTCAAAACTGTGTCACATTTGAACAGCAGACAGCAAGAAAGGGCTTAGCCATTCCCTTCCAGCAGGTAACTAGCATCCTGCAGGGCAGTTAAAACAGGGCGACATCTCCAAAGAAATGATGTGATAAAAGCATAGTCATTTAGAGGATGTGCTTCAAGCAACTGCACAGGCAACATCCTGTGGCCCTAAAGAAAGAAGTGGATAGGGAGTTCCCACTGTGGCTCAGAGGTAATGAGCCCAACTAGTATCCATGAGGATGTGGGTTCCATCCTGGCTTCACTCAGTGGGTTAACAGATCTGGTGCTGCTGAGGTTGTGACCAGCAGTTGTAGCTCTAACTGGAGCTGTCTCCCCTAGCCTGGAAGCTTCCATATGCTCAGGTGCGGCCCTAAAAAGACAAAAAAAAAAAAAAAAAAAAAGGAAGACATGGATATTTCTATAGGGGATGGGTCATGATGGTCTGGGGTATACCAGACGTTCCACTTCTGGGGAAAAGAAGAGTCTAGAAGATCCAAACTAGGAGTTCCTGTTGTAGCTCAGTGGTTAACGAAGCCGACTAGAAACCATGAGGTTGTGGGTTCGATCCCTGGCCTTGCTCAGTGGGTTAAGGATCCGGCGTTTGCCATGAGCTGTGGTGTAGGTCAAAGACACAGCTTGGATCCAGCGTTGCTGTGGCTGTGGTGTAGGCCAGCGGCTGTAGCTCCGATTAGACCCCTGGCCTGGGAACCTCCATATGCCGCAGGTGCGGCCCTAGAAAAGACAAAACACACACACACAAAAAGATCCAAACTAATTGCTGTTTTTGGTGGTGGTGGAAGTACAGGTTGTGGTTGTGGTGGTGATGATGGTGGTGGTTGTGGGTGTGTGTGTTTTAACCAGTTTCTGGTTAAAAGGAAAAACTGCAGTCAGCTATCAGAGCTCACAAGAACCTTCATAAGCTGGCACATAGGTAGGCTATCGACCTGTATCTAGCTGTCCTTCCAGAATGTTTAGACATTCTCCTGTCTAAACAGGAGATCTTTAGCCGAGAATGTAGATACAGCATCTGAAAGGACTCCATCAGGATTATTAAGTCGCTTTGCTAAAACCAAGTTATTGCTACAAAATCTGTCTTAATAAGGATTTTTTTTCCTGAGTATAATACTAGATATAAGGGAAAAAATATGAGTCATTTCTTTTTTTCCCCCTCAGTTTCAAACTCAGGCAGATATATCTATAGGCAACATTAACTGGGTACCAGACTTTGTAGCAATACAAGCATCACCCCAGGGGTGATTTCTGCAGGAAAAGGCTTTGGAAAGCTTTTTTGATGTGAAGATACTTTAACACTCTCCAACCAGTCTTGAGAATTGCAAATGCAGCCCAGAGACGGAACCTGGATTTTACCTTTTAAAAAAGATGGAATTCCAACTGCAACTGCAAAGAACAGGTAGTCATCATGCAATTCCATTTGAGGATAATATTCATTATTTTTACTGTTTCGTGGAATTTCCTCAGGCCGGTTTTTATCCTTCGAGCAAAACTCTGTTTCTCCTCCACCCAAAGCGTTTTCAAGTTCCTGTTCCAACCATGCAAGTCAAACAGTGACACTTTAGCAGTGGATCCTCTGACTTGACTAGGAATTAGTTCCGGGAGTAAAATATATGCTGGCAAGAAATACGAGGTGCCAGCGAGAATTCTGGAACACACGATAGAGCAAGATCACAGTGGGATGTGCTGGAACTGAGCCTGAGGCTAGAATATAAGTAGGCAAAGAGGACAGAGAGGGTCTTCCTGACTGGGGTCTGGGGACAGAGGCTCGCCTAAGAAAAGTCACCTCTGATGACTGCCTCTCCCCTTGACCTTCCCTGCTGCGGGAAGGCATCCTCTTCCATATGCATCTTGTTTACGCTAAGGGTCCAGGACAAAGACAATACATAGTCCAAATTAGCCCCTGTTGTCACAGCTCAGGAGAGAATGGCTGGGACAAGCATGGGTCTATATGGCCAATGGGAAAGGGGAATTTTTAAGCCAGGCTTAGAGGGGTATCAGCATGAGAGTCCTAGACACAGAAGATCAGGACTCGGTCCGCCTCTGTGTCTCTACTCTTCTCCCCCGCAGTGGAGTTAATTATATGACTATTATCCTATTGAGTTGTAATCGCCTCCGATCACCGGGTCCTGTTTTCCATTCAGCTGCTTATTTTCTGATGAACTGCTGGTGGCAGAAACAGTGCAAAACTGTACCCTCAGACTAGGAAACAGAACCGCTTTTTTTGGTTTTTTTTGCACGTGGATGTTCCTGGGTCTGGGGTCGAATTGGAGCTGCATCTAAAACCCACGCCGCAGCTTACGCAGCTTACGGCAATGCCGGATGCTTAACCCACGGAGCCAGGCCAGGGACCCTTAACCTGCTGAGCCACAACCGGAACTCTGAAAGAGAACTTCTATTTCTGGTCACGGAAGAGTAACTGGTAGCAGACTGATCTCCCCACCGTTACCCCTAGAAAACCAAACAGAACATGTGAAACAACTGTTTTCAGACATTGGGTAACAGGCAGCGAAAGAATGTGACCTCTAGAGAAGGGACATAAACAGGTGATCGAGGTGACAGTGCAGAGAGAAAGATCCCAAGCAGGACAGAGCCGTCTTGCTAGATGGAGGAGACAGAGATCATACGCCAGAGAGACCCAGGCAGCTTTGCAGGCGAAAGGACTGGAGGGGAAGGAAGTATGCGAAGCAAGAGTTCCAGAAGTCCGCTTAGGTTCTGCTTTAAATCTCTGCCTGGATACTAAGCTGCGTGTATTTAGAGCGAAACTCCATAGGCCCGAGGGGATAGCAACCTGTGAACTGTGAGATGAACGGTTCCCAGAGGTCACATAAGGCTGGGAGACACTTTAGTTCCACCAGCTGGAGTGGGGAGACCCAGGGTATTTCACAGAGCTTTCCCAAAGGCCACGGCATTGAATGGGTCTAAACTAGCCTTAGACTAAAGGTACATGAGACCCCTGCTAACAAGCTTAAACACAAAGGATCCTCCAAAGGAATAGTTTGCCCTGCACATAAACTGACTGCCTGACAGAGCAAAGCGCAAGTCTCTTTAAAGGAAGGCAACAAAATCCAGGTGCTTAGCAAGGCAAAATGTGGAGTGTACGGCATACAATTAAAAGGGACTAAACATGCCATGATGCAAGAATGGTGGCCTATAACCAGGAGGGAAAATTAGTCCATGGAAATAGAGAGGAAGAACATAAATCCTTTAGATGTACTTGTGTCTCTTATCCAAATTCTTTTTTTCATAATTAGCAACTTATTTTATTCCAAGCAGACTCTTTGAATTCATGGCTACTCTTGTTTGCCTACCATCTGATGTGCTTGACATCTAATTAACTAAAAATTTACAGCAAGTCCTCAGACACCAGCTGAGAACTTCTGCTTTGAGAGAAAAAAATAATAATAAAACAAGGCTGGGTTTGCTTGGTTGAGATAAATCTGGTTTCTCACCCACAGAACATGCAATAATAAATACTAGATGAATTCTTTCCAGGGAGGTGATGCGCCAATTTCCTTTCCAGCTTCTCCAGGCTTTGTAAAATTCTCTCCGACTCCTATGTCCCCATCGTCCCGCCTACAGTCATCTCAAAGCCAATGAACGAGAACACACACAGCGAATGTTGGCAAGATCCCCCAAAATGAAAGGAGGGACACACAAAATGAGATCCTATTTGGTTGGTACTTTGGTTTTCTCTGTCACTTTTGAGAAATTACACCACAGTATTTCTTTTCTTTAACAAGCACATGAAAAAGTAATCCAACATTCAATCACAATGATATTACAAAGAGCTACCTAGCACTGCCTGTGGAAAGTGGCCCTCCACCAAGGACATAGACTACAGTGGGCCAAGAGGAGGTGGGAGAAGGACCTTTTTTCCATCTTGGCTTCTATGTGGTGGTTTAGGAACTTAGCTTTTGCTTCACTTCATTCAAAAAAGTGACCAATTCAAATTTGATCATTTACTGTAAATGTCACCCACCCCCAACCACCAATGCCACACACACACGAGGTTCTTGATGTATAGATTTGAGTATGAAAGCAAATCTCTGACCATCAGAAGGATGTTTGCCCATTCTCTGAATATGCCAGGCTCGCTGAATTGCAGGGCCAGCAACAGTTCCCAGTGTTATTATACTACACACCCCGGAGTTGAAGTGGCTTCTGCTGTGCCTCTTCGTCATGTCATTGAGTGGGTGGCGGGGTTCTGGCCCAAAATGACCATGGACAATTTGGGACTGAGTGACATTTAAAGTCATCTCAATAGGTCTGAGAGCTCTCCAGAGCTGGCAGCACAGGGCTAATTTGAAAGGCAACTCAAGTAATTGACTAGGTAATGAAGGGAAATACCTGTGATTTAACTTCTACCTACGATTGTTCCCGGTGGGGTTTTTGAAGGGAAGTAATCACCTCCTCATTATTGCAAAGTGTTACTTGATGTGTGTTTTGTGATTGCTACCATATTTGTTTTTTCCTCTGAACTCACCATGAGCTTGAGTTACAGGCAGACCTCATTTTATTGCCTAAGATACTGCAGATTTTGCAGATGGAAGGCTCGTGGCAACCCTGCATCAAGCAAGTCTATAGACATCATTTTTCCAACAGCATTTTCCAACAGCATTTGTTCACTTCGTGTCTCTGTGTGGTACATTTCAAACTTTTTTTTTTTTTTTTTTTTTTTTTTTTTAGGGCTGCAGGTGCAGCATATGGAATTTCCCAGTCTCGGGATCGAATGAGGCTGCAGCTGCCGCCCTAGCCACAGCCACAGCAACACAAGTGATCTACACCACAGCTCGAGGCATCACTGGATCCTTAACCCACTGAGTAGGGCCAGGGATCAAACCCGCATCCTCATGGATACTGAGCCACAATGGGAACTCCTGATTTCAAACTTTTTCATTATTATTTTTGACATGGTGACCTTTGATCTGTGATGCTATTTTTGCAAAAGATTACAACTCACGTTAGGCTCAGTTGACAGCAGTTTTTAGCAACAAATTGTTTTTAAAATAAGATATGTAGGCATACCCTGGTGGCCAAGCTGTTGAGAATCCAGTGTTGTCACTGCTGTGGGGTGGGTTCGATCCCCAGCCCTGGGAATTCCACATGCCACGGGTACAGCCAAAACATTTAAAAATTAAAAAAAAAAAATAGGTATGTATATTGGGTCTTTTTTTTTTAGATATAATGCACACTTTATAGACTACAGTATGGTGTAAACACAACATTTTATGGGAACTGGGAAACCCCAAAATTTGTGTATTGTGATATTCACTTTATTGCAGTAGTCTAGAATGGAACCTGCAACTTCTCTGAGGTCTGCCTGCATTTGTTCCCAAGTGGCTCAAGCTTTGGTATCCCATTCAGATCACCCCAGTTTCTAAGAGCTGAACATGAACCACAGACTCTCAGCAGTGAGCCACTCTTACGTTTTCCCCAGTGACTGAATTCCTTCGTCCACATGCCCTGCATATGCCTGGTCTCTGCTTGCCCATCTCCAGATAGAAAATTCACTACCTCGCTTGGAAGTCCCTTTCTCTACTAAGTTCTTAACATGGAACCCAAGTCTCTCTCCGACTTCTTGGTTCTAATTCTTCCTTCTGTGCTGCAAGAAGCGAGTCTACTCAAGTTTCCCAGGGATGACCCTTGTGCCCTAAGCGGCTCCAACCCCTTCAGCCCCTGCCCAACCCTTTCACCTCCCACATGTCCTCCTTCTAGACTGTGACCCTGCAAACGAATCCTGACCCTCCCAGTTCTGTTTGCTTTTCCCTAGAAACTCCCCACCCCCCCCTGCAGGGAGCTATGTCATCCCAAATCAAGGTGATTGTCACAACTCTTCCTGGAAAATTAACTTCCTAACTGTAAAAATCATTCTCAAGATGGTATTGAACATGTTTCATTGTTCTTGAGCTACCGACAAGGTATTAACCAACGTCTTGTTTTGGGGGGAAACAAACCACAAGGCCTGCATTTCCTCTTGGCATCAAATCAAAGCAAAAGGGATTTAAATGTGTATTTATTTAGGTACACATAGTTGGAGAAATGAGACAGCCATATCCCTACATTTTCTAAAATGACAGAGTGAGCATCACTAACAGGGTGAAATTGTGGCTTTGAGCCATGAGATAGAAATGGAAGCCGCAGCCCAGCTGTGGGTACACACTCGGGCTGATGAGAGAAGGCTGTGGAATTCAAACCAGCATGCTGCGTGCTCTGCATTCAGCCTGCATCGCCCGAGATACAGAGAACACTGTGCTAAGGAGGAAGGAAGTCGCATGACAGGAAGTTCCATCGGACAGGATCTTCCACGGATCAGCCGGAAAATGGAGCATCGGGGCTGGCTGGAGGGCTAAAGGTGAGCGAGAGGGGCCTAGGAGTGAACGAAACTCACAGAAGAAATGCTAGGTTCAGAGAGACTCCCACTCAAAAGAAAGGGGACCACTGGGCAGGGAGGGAGTGGGCACTGCTTGAGCTTAGGGCTTAGATTCACTGGCCCTTCCTGAAATGAGTGCCCATTTTACTTAGCCACCTGGAATGCAGAATGAAACTAAACCTGGCTAAATAGGAAAAGGGAATTCATTGGTTCAAGTAACTAAAAAGCCAGAGGCAGGGCTGGTTTCTGGAACAGCTGGGTCGAGAGGCCCAAATAATGCCATCTCTTCCATTTTTCTCTATCATTCGGCTCTGACTTCCTCTATATAAGCAAATGCCCTCTTCTTTTGGTAAGATGGCTTCAGCTGATTCAGGTTTCATTCCGTCCTTACAGAAAGCTCTAGCAAGAGAGAACTTGTCTTTTTCAATGGTTCCCATAGAAGTCCTGAACTTGAGTCTCAGCTGCTCTGATTGGTCTGCTTTGGGTCACATGTCCATCCCTTAACTAATCATTAGGGTCAGAGGATGAAATATTCTTTTTTTGGGGGGGGGGGAGAATCTTTTTTTTTAGGGCCACACCTGTGGCATATGGAAGTTCCCAGGCTAGGGAGTCAAATTGGAGCTTTAGCTGCCAGCCTACGGCAGAGCCACAGCAAAGCAGGATCCAAGGACTGACAATGTTTAAAATATATAGGAAGTGTCTTTTATTATTCCTGATAGCTTGTTATTTTCCAAGTCTCCTTTGCAGACTCTTACTAGCGAAACCACTCTTATGTCTCACTCTTTATGAGGTGTGTTTCCAATGTGAGCTTGTAAAGTTGTAGATGTTTTTGTTAAAAAACAAAATCCAACCAAGTCCATTTGAAGGTCCAGTTGGCTGTATTCAAGGATTCACAAATCAGGCAGCACCCTCTCTAGTAAACAGAAAGGAGCTCAGAGAGGTGGTACCAAATGAAACGGTTTCTTACAGGCAGAAGGGAGGTGGGGCAACAGAAAAAAGGATTGTTTCAGGCCAGGTCATCTTCTTAAGGGGAAGGGAAGAGTAGAGGTCTTTATCCTGCAGTTATCTCCCAGTTGACCCTTGATCAGAAATTCCACATCGACTCTTTCAAAGGTCAATCCTGAGAGGGACTGAAACTGCAATTAAGTCTTGGTTGGCTGTCATGGGGAGGGCAAACAACACTTATTGTGTGTTATTCTTTTTTAACATTTCTGTTATTTTCCGTGTTCTTCGAAGGGCAGGGATATCATTTCTAAGTTGCTTACTTGTGCGGATGTGTTTCCCAAGTGTTCTATCATTCGTAATGCTGGACAACTGTTCTGAACGTCACGGAGAGCACGAGAGCCCTCCGATGGGTCAATTCAGAATGAGGCCATTGCCCATCAATGTCTTCTCTCCAGAATCTCTGTTAGTCATTCCCACGGACTCCGAGTAGTTCCCTCTCTGAGCAGACGTTTCCTTGAGGCAAGTGCCTACCATATGGCTGTTTCAACTGATGGAAGAATTTAAAGTGACGTTTATAAAGCAAGGCGATCTTGTGACTCGCAGGCAGCAGACCGGTGTCAGGTGGAAGAGACCAGGCTTGACTCGTGGGCACAGCCCTGGCTGACACTGCCGAAGGTGTCATTTGAACCTCTATACTAGACTTCATGACAAGTGTTCGACAACAGATGGAAGGGTAGAACATGAACATAGAACATGAACTATTTTCTGGTCATATTGTAAGTTTCCACACTCATTGTCTCACATGAGCTTGAAGGAAATCGAAATATGTAACCCCCAAAATAGGACATTTTGGCATAAAGATTATTTTGAGCTGAAAGCAATTAAAACAATTACCTCCCGCTACGTGCCTAAAAGCGGAACTCTATCACTGGACTTGTCTTTAAACTCATTAACAGTCTGGAGAAAGCCCCAGAGGGATCAGTGTAACCAACTTGACTAACTAGCTTTATCTGCCATTAGTTTCCCATATATTTACCTTCCCACAGTTTACCACCCTTGGGAGCCTAAAATCCCATCATTTCTCTACAAATTTATCATTTGTTGAGAATACCCCATCAGCCTGAATTCTAAGCCACCTCTTGGAGCTACTCATTTCTGAGTATTCCCATGCGCTACCTCAACTAGTTCATCAACGTGTTTTTCTCTTTTAATCTGTGTTTCGTTCCAGGGTTCTAGCTGAGAACCTAGAGAGGTAGAGGGAAATGATGTTTCCCCTCCCCTACGAGCATGACAATCACCTTGTTGGGTTTAACAGGACAGCTCTCATTGCCATCTGACAGATCAGAAGACCGAGGCTTGCACTAGGCAACCCTCTTGGATCCCCCACCTAATGGTACTTGAGGAATTCATCCCAGAGGGATCGAGAGATCAGCGGTATCTGGTCTGCAGATACCTGTCAGTCAAGATCATCTGCGAATTAAGGACAGCTACCATCCCTGCCCTACCACTACTGCATGTAACTCAATTTCAAGCTTCGGGCCTATTTGAAGCCACTGTCCTTCATTCCTTCCAAGAAGCCAAAATGTGAGGTAGCCCTAGGACCCTGGAACATGCCCATCCCAATAGAGACCCAGAGTTTATGCCAGTGAAAGTCTTTGTCAAGGTTCCAGCTGTCCTCTAGAAAATTTCCTGGGAGTAGGAGGAGCCAACTTCTTTATATCAATGTCTTCTGCACTCTTTCATTTATTTGCCGAAATAGTCATTCAGTCTTTGGGGAAGTTTTCATTACCTACTGGAAGGCCTCGTGTTCCAAAGTAGGGCAGATGTGCTTATGAACTGTGCTGAGAGTGCTGCGGTGTACACAACCCATGCCCTGCCCTATCTTCTTGACAAGACTCAGATCGTTGGTTGGTCTTCTGTGACCCCCCAAATCATCCTTGTTAAGGCGTTAAGTCACTGCATTCTTAGTCTAATTTGTAATCATAGCTTTAACCCACTGCTCCTGAAAGGAAGAGAAGAGACTAAACCACATGAGACGCATCGTCCGTGGGATTTAGAAGACACAACTTTGGAAGCCGTCCAGTTCAAAACCGCATGGTGGGAGTTCCCATCGTGGCGCAGTGGTTAACGAATCCGACTAGGAACCATGAGGTTGCGGGTTCGGTCCCTGCCCTTGCTCAGTGGGTTAACAATCCGGCGTTGCTGTGAGCTGTGGTGTAGGTTGCAGACGCGGCTCGGATCCCGAGTTGCTGTGGCTCTGGCGTAGGCCGGTGGCTACAGCTCCGATTCAACCCCTAGCCTGGGAACCTCCATATGCCTCGGGAGCGGCCCAAGAAATAGCAACAACAACAGCAATAACAACAACAACAAAAGACAAAAAAAAAAAAAAAAAAAAAAAAAAAAACCGCATGGTGGGTGATCACTAATTGTTCCCTTCCCCAAGGCTGGTCCATAAGAGTGAGTAAAAATTAGAGCCAGTATTTCTCAGGTGCCAAGTACTTTTACCTACAAGCTTTATATGTCTTGATTTGCCTAATTCTCATGGAATCTCTCAGGTGAATACTGTCATTATCATCATTTTACAGGTGAACACACGGAAGGTAAGAGAATCTAGGTCACTTGCCCAAGGCCACATGGTGCAGGTGAGACATGTATCTGTCAGTGTGAACCTGTGCTTGAGCTAAGATCTGGATAATTCTAGAGCTGTCACTCTTACCCACTCAGCTACACGTTTTTGACCCAAACACAGGACTGAGTGAACCAATACATAGGGAGTAAAGGACAATATTCTAAAGAGCACAAAAATCACCTACCTATGCACTGCCCGTGAGCACACACCCTCCACTGAAGCTGGCTAAGACCCAAAATTGTGAACTTGAGTAGGCAAGACATGTCAAGTGACTTTATTGCCTTTAAATGAAATTAATTTTGAATCTGAGTCCCCAGCCAATCCTTCTGGCCTGGCAAGGAATCCAGGCTCTGTGAATGGGGAACTGTCCCTATCCAGCTCTGGGTAGGGGTTGAGGGTCTTATGCAAAGGCGACCATTTGGGGGGTGGGGGCATGGTTTCCAGTCCTTGCCAACCAACCCACTCCCAGCTCAAAAGCTGGAGGTTCCTCAGGTGCAGAGATTCTCCTGCCTTTTGCAGCTCTTGCATCTGTTAATCTTTACTGCGGGGGAGGGGCTCCAAGATGGGGGGGCCCCTCCCCCCCCCCCAGGCAGACCACACAGCCAAACCTCCACTTACCTCCCACATTTCCTGGGACCCTCAGTAAGACCACTGTTCTCGGGCCCCGCCCAGTGTGAGCTCCGCACAGGCAGGAATGTCTGTTGTGTGCATTGATGGCTCCTTGATGCCTAAGTCAGAGCTTGACACACACACTGGTGCTGCTTCTGCTGCTCTCACCCCCAGAAAGTGCTTCCTGCCTCCCTGTCCCCCTGGAACACCCAGCACCATCCCCAGGTAACCTCAGGCCATTAAGAAACAAAGGTTCTTAGGGCCTGGGGGAGAAAGAAACCCAGAGAATGGGACATGAGTAAACACTGTCATTTTTTTTTTTTTTTTTTTTTTTTGTCTTTTTGCTATTTCTTTGGGCCACTCCTGCGGCATATGGAGGTTCCCAGGCTAGGGGTCGAATCGGCGCTGCAGCCACCCGCCTACGCCAGAGTCACAGCAACGCGGGATCCGAGCCGCGTCTGCAACCTACACCACAGCTCACGGCAACGCCGGATCCTTAACCCACTGAGCAAGGCCAGAGACCGAACCCGCAACCTCATGGTTCCTAGTCGGATTCGTTAACCACTGCGCCACGATGGGAACTCCCACTCTTATCTTTTTAATTCCCCGACACATACAGCAAAGACAGAACCCAAACTAATATATCAACAACTCTCCCTACCGTTGTTGGACTAGCCAGTGAGCATGCAGCTGTATTTATCCATCTTTTAGCTGCTGGGGAAAAAAGACACGTGTGTGAAGATACTTATAAAGATTTCAAAGGTCTTTCTTACGGAAATGACAAAGTTTGAGATGTTCCTCTCTGTGGTCCCAGGATAATGAGATAGCATGCGCGCACTTCAAGGGATTTTTCTCTCTCTCTTTTGTGGAACAAAGGAGCTCAGGTTTCAGCAGGGGGAAGCGGATGAAGTTCTACACCGACTGGACCTTGTCACCCACCAGCACAGGCGACCAAACAGTATGGGGACAGAGAGAGAGAGGGAGAGAGAGGGAGGAGGGTAGAAGTTACAGACAGACATTAAACACACGGAAACCCAGAAAAGACACTCGGCAGGATGTAGAGGCAAGGAAGGAACCACTAAAAAGAAAACAGCAAGAGCAGTTAGAACACACCAGCGGTGAACTGCAAATTACATGTTCTATGACTCCCCAAACCTAAGTCATTTTGCATTAAAGCAGTAGCTCTACCACTTAGGCATCCTGAGAAAAAAAGATGATTTCATTTAATGAGCTGTCTCACTGCAAACCTGCTTCGAGGCTCAGCCACTTAGAAAAATAATATATTTGCCATCTTTTGCCTGCCCTCATTTCCCAGACATTTTTCCACGTGCACAGGCAGACCTCAGAGATATTGTGGGTTTGGTTCCAGACCACAGCAATAAAGCAAATATGGACATACAGCTAGTCACTCCAGCTGTCTCCCCCCGCCCCAGTGAATAGAAAAGTTATGTTTAGAAGTCCCTGTTGTGGCTCAGCAGGTTAGGAAACCGATTAGTATCCATGAGGATGCAGGTTCGATCCCGGCCTTGCTCAGTGGGTTAAGGATCTGACATTGCTGTGAGCTGTGCTGTAGGTTGCAGATGTGGCTGGGATCCCATGTTGCTGTGGCTGCGGTGTAGGCTGGCAGGTGTAGCTCTGATTTAATCCCTAGCCTGGGAACTTCCGTATGCTGCAGGTACAGCCTTAAAAAGAAGAAAAAAAATATGTTTACACTACTCTGTAGTCTACTATGTGTGCATTAGCAGTATGTCTAAACAAATGCACATACCTTAATTTAAAAATGCGTTACTGCTAAAAAATGCTACCCATCCCCTGATCCTCCTGGGAGGCATAAGAGTAACGTCCAAGATTGCGGGTCACAAATCACAGTAACAAATATAATAATAGTGAAAAGGTTTGAAATATTGTGAGAAGTACCCAAAGGTGATACAGAGACACAAAGTGAGCAAATGGTGTTGGAGAAATGGTGCTGATAGACTTGTTTGGTGCAAAGTTGCCACAAATCTTCAATTTGTAAAAACTGGGTTATCTGCAAAGCGCAATAAAGCAGAGGTCGATAAAACAAGGTACTTGGTGTTTTGAATTTGCACCTTCATGGCCCTTTGGGTTTCAAATTAAAAGGTACCCTGGCCTCTCCTTTTCTGGTCTTTCTGGCAAATGTCTCTTGGTTTTGCCAAAAAAGAGAAGCTTCAACGAACAGGAGTTGGGGACCAGAAGGAGGCGCTCTCACACCCTGTGACAATAGAATCCAACAGGAAGAGGAAAGACTCCTTTCCTGGCAAGGACACAGCCAGTGGAAAGCTGTGGGCTCTCTGCTGACTGTAGCCCTCCCAAATCCCTCTTCTCCTCTATAAAAGAGTTCTCCTTCCCTTACCATGTGGAGGCTTGCGTGAGACTTACTGTTTTTGCAGACTCTGAACTGCAATTCTCTGCTGATTCTGAATAAACCCATCTTTGCTGGAAAAAGAACTGGCAGTCTATTTGTTTCAGGTCAACAGTTTGCAGGTATGTTTTAATCAACAGGCCTGTAGCTCTAAGGAGGCCAAAGACAGGTTTTTGAAAGATCTTTGTAAATAAAATTATAATAAACCATATCATATGAAATGGGTCGGGGTATTAGTGTGATGTCAATCTTAATATTTAGATTAAGAAAAGAAGGCTTTTGTTAAGTTGGTTGGTTTGCTTTGTTTAATGTAACTAAGCTCCTTTGAGGTGTCTGGGTTTGGTCAATATATGTTGTTTTGTTGTTACTTTTGCTTCTTCCTTCACAGCCCAAATGTGACTTTTTTTTTTTTTTGGCTTTCCAGGGCTGCACCTGTGGCACATGGAGGTTCCCAGGCTATCTACCTATACCACAGCCATAGCAACACCAGATGCCAGCCTCATCTATAACCTACACCATAGCTCACAGCAACACGGGATCCCCAACCCACTGAGTGAGGCCATGGACTGAATCCACGTCCTCGTGGATACTAGTCAGGTTCATTACCCCTGAGCCCTGACGGGAACTCCCCCAAATGTGAACCTTTTGAGACATTTTCCAGAGAACAAGCATTGCGTATCCTATAAGAAGGGAAGGCTGGTAGATTTTATTTTATTTAAGATGGCCCTCAGGGGGACTGTGGAGTAATTGGAATGACCCAGGACCAGGAATCAAGCATTCTCTCATTTTTAGCTGTGCCACCTTGAGCAGGTAACGTAAACTGGATAGCCAGCCTCCGAGGGATAATAGTGGGGAAAAATTAGAGGATGTGGCCCCTTCATTAATTTAGCAACATATCCAGGGCCTCCTCGGTGCGAGCCCTGGGGCAGGAAGAACTGCGAGCGAGACACGGGGGCTCCCTGCTCCCTCCAGACCCAGCCTCTGGTGAAGGCAGAAAAGGAAGGTGTATTCGAGTGCTAGGTCTGCAGCAACAAAGCGCCGCACCTGAGTGCCGTGACCAAGAGAAAGGTTTCTGGAGCTGCAAGTCCAGGACCAAGTTATCAGTAGGGTGGGTTCCTTCTGAGGGCTGAGAGGGAAGAGTCTGTCGAGGCCTTTCTCCCTGGCGTGTGGTTGGCCGTCTGCACGGGGTCTTCCCGCTGTGGGGGGCTGTGTCCAAACTTCCCCTTTTTATAAGGACACGGGTCCTGCTGGATCCGTACCCACCCTAATGACCTCATTCTAAAAGTTGACTACTGCTATAAAGAAAGACCCCCTTTCCCTATAAGGTCGCACAGCCTAAGGCACTGGGATTTCAACAGATGAATTTTGAGAGATGCCATTCAATCTGCAAGAACATATCAATAGTAGAGCTGTGATCTGAAGGAACTTAATGGGAGAACCCGAGAGAGAAATGAGTGTGTGTGTGTGTGTGTGTGTGTGTGTGTGTGTGTGTGAACAGAAACAGAGGACCAGCATGGCATGGAAAGTCTGAGGAGCAGGCGTCTGAGCTGAGACCAGAAGAAAGGGCCAGGCTGGGAGGGGTGGCGGCAGAGCTGCTGGGGGCAGAGGGCAGAAGGAGGCAGAGGCCGTGAAGTGCTCAGCTGGTTTATGGCCAGAGAGGAGGCAGCCCTGAGGAGATGCCAATGAGCAGATGGATCTCAAAAAAGGAAGTCAGGAACAAAAAGCCACTTACTGTGACTGTATTTATACGACATTCTGGAAAAGCTACAAATGTGACAACAGAAAACAGATCCATAAAAAAAGAATGAAATCATGCCATTTGCAGCCACATGGATGCAACTAGAGGGAAGTAAGTCAGAAAAACAAATACCATATGATATCACTTACAGGTACAATCTAAAATATGGCACACATGAACCCATCTACAAAACAGAAACAGACTTTCAGACATGGAGAACAGACTTGTGGTTGCCAAGGGGGAGGGGAAGGGAGTGGGATGGACTGGGAGTTTGGGGTTAGTAGATACCAACGATCTCATTTAGGATGCGTAAGCAGTGAGGTCCTACTGTACAGCACAGGGAGTTACACCAGTCTCTTGGGAGAGACCATGATGGAAGATAATATAAGAAAAAGCATGTATATATTTGTATGACTGGGTCACTTTGCTGTACAGGAGAACTGGCACAAAATTATAAATCAACTATCCTTTAATTAAAAAAAAATTTAACTAAAAAATTTTAAAAAAAGAAAGCAGACCTACGGTCACCTGAGACTAGAGGCAGAGGAGGGCGTGATGGCAGAGGAGCAAAAGGAGACTTCTAGGCTGAAGGAGCAGGTCTGTATGTACCTCGTGGTGGTGGTTACGAAACTGTGTACCATGATCAAAATTCACAAAGCTGGATGCTTAAAATAGGTGAGGTTTATTCTATGTAAATAATACCTGAATAAAAAAGGAAGACACGGTTAAATGATTTGATTTCTTTTATGCAAAACTTAAAGGATTTAAGTCATGTTAAGACGCGTGAAGTAATTCAAAATGGAGTCACAGCAGCCAACATGAACATCCATGTGAAATGTTTGGAAACGTCTGCTGTAGGACTGGGGCTGCCTTAGAGGGAGAGACGAGGGGCTGGCATTTGAGAAGCCTGATGGGCTGTGTATGTCCCTGGCACAGAAGGAGCAATCGTTAGTGCCCAGATTCCTCCCTTGTGGTAAAAAATGCTCCTTAAAAAGAGACCCCCTAAGTGGGGCTGGAAGGGACAGAGGGCTCTTCTGCTGGAGGACCCGACTCCAAGATCCTCCTTCCTGTGCTTCTGGGGGCGCTCGTTACCCCCATTTTCTATTTTCCCTACTTTCACTCACCTGTGTTGTGAGCTAATTGGGTGCAATAAACCATGTGAGTCATGAGTTGAATATGGACTATGTTTCATTCATCTGCAGTCCTGTGATTCTTACCTGGCCTCCCACTGGGTCTGGAGAGACACACACATGTGCACGCACACACGCACACGCACACATGCACACACAGATACTCTGACTCCTGAGTGGGTCATGGGTGGGCACAGGGGGGGTCGCGGTGATTCAGGGAGGAAGCATCACAGCAGTTCAGGGGAGAGCGGGTAACATCTCAGGCTGGGGTGGGGGGCAAGAGCGTGGGGCTGGGGGCAGGTGGGCATTTTGAAGGTAGAGCCAAGAGCAGCTGCTGATGCACTGGGCGAAGGGCAGCAGGGAAAAGACATCGTCCAGAGAGAGCCCAGGACTGGGGCTTCAGCAGAGGAGTCAGTAGCAGCCCCACAGCACACAGCGCCCAGCGCTGCCCGAAATATCAACCCCGAATAAGACAATATCATCATTTCTGAGACCCTTCCCTGCCTGGGCGGAGGAAACCCTAAGAACAGCCCCAGAGAAGAGTCGCCTTCCTCTTCGTCCTTGTCCCTCAGGGATAAAGGAGGCAGGGGCAGGGTCCCCAGCCTGGGAATCACATGTGAGTTTTTACTACAGATTCCTGGTCCTCCTTCCCCAGTTCCCCAGAGTCTAACTCAGGAGGTCTGGGCAGCAGCTAGGCAGCAGGAATCAGATCAGATGAACAAGGAAACCACCTTCCCACCCCCCACACTGTGCAGGTAGCCTGAGCACCTGGAGATGCTGGGGGCTCTCCTTTGCAAGCCCCTTCATTTCTGGGCTGGCCGCACAGGAGTTCTAGCCAGTGGAGACAAACTCCGAGCAGGTTCACCCCTTGAGGGAGAAAGAGTCTCACACACCACAGGTTTCAAGCTAGGATCTATCTGCACCCTGGACAACTTGCTTTGCCAGAGACTGAATGAGTAACCCTCACATCCAAAAAAGGCCAGGCTGGGGAACAACTGCCTTCCTCCAGGGCCGTTTCAGTAATGCAGCGCAATGCTGCATTTCCTTCATCTTAATAGAGCATGAAATGAAAATATATGGATCCATAAAACACCTGCCTTTTGTGAACTGACTCATACTGTTAATTATGTCTCCTAAGGATCCTGCCACGCACGTCATGTTATTACATCTTCTGTAATTTTAATTACAATTTAATGAAAGCCTTTACATGGCCTGTCTCAGGACTTTCAATTTAATAATCATCGGCATTAACAATGCTCTGTTCTTTGTTACTTTTCAGAGTCCTTCCACTTAGCTTTAAACATAAGTGTGTGTATTAAATTCACATTTCATGGTCCAGAATTTGAAGTCATCATTAATTCTCTCACTTTTGTCCTGCGTGCTATGCAGAGTATGGGCAAAACTGGAGTCAGAGAAGTATCTGGGTTTCTTTGTTTTCAACAGTAGGTAACAAGGGATTCTTTTCCGGCATTTTTATTTTTGACTTTATTTTGAAAATTATGGCATTTTTAGTTAAATCAGAGTATTAAGTTTTTAAATGTTATATGAATTTTTGCTCTGGGTTTAAAATTATGTCTTATGAATTACTACAATTTAGTTTTTGAAGTATCTCACGTGTGTTTTCAAAGTTGCTTGTCTGCTTGTTCGTTTGCTTGTTTATTTTTGGCCGCCTCTGCAGCATGTGGAAGTTCCCAGGCCAGGGATCTAACCCACATCACAGCTGCGGCAAGGCCAGATTCTTCACCCGCTGCACCACAAAGGAACTTCCCAAAGTTGCTTGTGAGTGTAGCTGCCACAATTGAAAAACATCTGACTTTGGAAGGACGTCAATTCAAGACTTCCCCTCTCTCGCTCCAGCAACAGGACGGTCACTCCACACCAAGCTGTCACTCTGGTGTGGACACAACTTAGGAGGGACCACAGCCAGAGACAGAGGGCTAGCCTGGGGCTCATTCAACAAGATCTTTGCAAGGCGGTACATGTGCTCCCGGGCTGAACCTACCACAGAAGGTGGCTGATCAGACATCCAGATGGGTCTAGCTGGCATGCTCAGGGCAGAGCTACTCTGGCGACCCCCTCTACAGCCACTCAAGTCTTTCCAAGGGCAGTCTGTCACCTGAACTGCTGGAAAGTGACAGTCTTGAGACATCAAAGATAGGGCTCTTCACAGTTCAGTAAGGGTCTCAGCCTTTGCCCCCCCAAGCTCAGCACCTAGAATGACTGTAGCCGGAGGAGGTGCTGGGCTGGCTCCCCACCCTGGCTTTGGATGTGAAACTCACTACATCCCCAAGTGACTTGTGCAGGGAACAGCCAACACCACATCTTCCAAGTGGGAGGTTTTATTATGTTTTACACCCATGAAAACATAGGACGGGGGCTGTGACAGCAAACATTTCAGATAGAGGAACCGCCCAAGCTGCATCCGCCCACCCTTGCAGCCTCTTTCCACACGCGTCTCCTGGATCATGTTCCTGGGTCCTTCCTTTGCACGTTCGGGAGAGTTGAAAGTAGACGTTTAAAGTAGCAGGAACACCATCGGCAAAATGGAAACAGAAGGATAACTTTGAGGAGTAACTGATGAGAAACACACTAGAGAAAACCCCTTCTATTGCGGTATGGGGTCGGGGTGGAAGAGCGTGCCCTGGGCTCAGCGTCCATCCTCCGAGGCTCGGGTCATACGGGGCCCTCTGTGATGCCCTCCAGGGGCAGGCTGGGCGCGCTGTCGGCTGTGGGGCTCTCATCTTTCTTCAGCGACGTGGGGACCCGGAGACTGACGTAGGGTTTGTGACAAGCTGTGTTGGCCAGAGGGGGGTAGTGCTGTCTGTAGCAAATGTAGGCAAAAATGAGGCCAATGACTCCGCCCACAAAAGAATCTAGGAGGGAAGAGCAAAACCGGGAGACTTGCATTATGATTCATTCAAATGCGCCCGTTAGGTTTTCCAGAAAGCCCTCTTCCTACCGGCTCCAAGGATGGCTTTGCTTCTCGGACCCCCTGGAAGACTAAAGGCAAGAGAAATCACACTGGAGGTAGAAATCCTGGCAACCTCCGTGAGCTCGTAGCATTTTGAGAACTTAAACATACCTTCTAAGTGTGTTCTTGATTCTTCTATGTACTTTGCACCTGGGCGTGGCACAAACTCAGATTTGCATTCTTGAGTTTCGAAAAGCAATTCTAAACTCTGGAAGAAGAGCTCGGCCACCTCTAAGGGTTCTAAACACCCCCAGGGGGTGCAATTTCCTTTTCTTTTTTTTCTTTTTTTTTTTTTTTAAATGGCATTTCTCCATTTATTTATGCCTTTACTTTCTTTTTTTTTTTTTTTTTTTTTTATTTTCCCACTGTACAGCAAGGGGGTCAGGTTATCCTTAGATGTATACATTGCAATTACAGTTTTTTCCCCCACCCTTTCTTCTGTTGCGACATGAGTATCTAGACAAAGTTCTCAATGCTATTCCTTTTCTTTAGCAAGATCTCACTGGAGTCCTGCTGGGGCGCCACAGTCACCCAGCCAGCATGCAGGTCCCTGCCTCCCAGGAAGTGGTTTCCCAGGGATGAAATGAAACTTCTGAGTCACAAAGTGAAGAAATCATTTTATAATACACCGGGATGGCCAATCCTGACAGTCCTGGTGGGAGGGGCTCCATCTCTCCTTGAAGCTGCAGATTTTCATCAAGTTGGAGGGAGGGAAGGTGGCAGACAAGGCAGGAAAGGGTCTCTGCAGGCAAAACAGACCCTTCCACCGTGGGGTGGCCCCTTCCTCATTGTGTGTGTGTGTGTGTGTGTGTGTGTGTGTGTCCACGTATGTGTGCATGCACGCAAGTGTATGCATGCCCTTTAAACAGTGTTGCTATGGGTTATTCTTGCCAAAAAGGATTCTAAGGCAATGGAAAACCTCCCCTTGACAAGAGAACCTTGAACGCTTGGGGAGGTCGCTGCCAGGCTGCACAGTCATTCTCCATTTGGGGGGGCTTCCACTTTCCCCTTCGTTATCTTGTTGAATCGCCCACACCTGCTACGGGCAGGGAGCACCAGCCCCACTTTACAGAAGACATTCAGGCTCAGAGAGGCCAGTGGGGCTCTCCACAGCCCCATCCCTCGTTAATGATGGCACTGGACCTGACTCTGACCTGCACTGCTCTTTGGCTGTGCTTGAACCCTGGCAGGTTCATTCCAGGCTTTGCGATGTCCCAGCTTTCAGAACACAGCAGGCTGACAGAAAGGTAGAGCACCTGAGCTCAGGTGAGCGGTAATGGCCTTGCTTAACCATTCAGTGCCCGGGATGGTGGAGTTTCCAGACACTTCCCATTAGGCAACGCCCTGTGGACTGACCTCAGTTTAAGTCACAGGCTGACTCTCCTGGGTCTCCTGCGAGGGAATTGGGGTGGCTGTCCAGGAAATATACCTTCCAAGAAAACAAACTGTTCAAGTCTTAGATATCTGCACCCCCTTACCAGGTCTTTTGCTACAGGCATCCTGGATCCATCTAGGATAATTTGGACTATTTTTGAGGAAAGGGATGATTGTGGTATGTTATTATCTTTTGAAGAATTATTTCTACCTTCAGCATTTTTACTAGACCAAGAGTAAAATGTTTAAAAGTTCTATCATAAATAGCTTTCAGCTCTTTTAAATAAGGATAGTCGTGGAGCGCATGTAATTTTACTTATAAAACAGCAGCAAAACAGGTAAGGAACACAGGCATTTCTGTGAGGGCGGCTTGAAGGTCCGCTGCATATGAATCACGTGCACAGACACTGCTCTGGTGGCTGGAGGGTGGACACAGTCACTCGTGGTGGTTTTTCAAGGGCGAACAGATGAGGTCATCCTCTCGATTACACTCCATCCCACCGTTCTTAGGGACCTGATTAAGTCCCATGGCCTTCAAAGCTACGCACCTGGTCCCTCTGACCTCCTGGCCATCCCCGTGCCCTCACTCTACTGCAGCCACCATCTTCCTTCTGTTTCCCCAATGCATCTCGTTCTCCCTCCCTTTTCTCCCTCCCTGCAAACGCTGCCCCAATCCTGGGAATCCCTTTCCTTCATCTCCTCAGCTATTCAATTTCTACTCATCCTCTGGAGCTCAACGCACCATCCTTGTGCAAAGATGCCTCACCCACCCTCCAGATTAGACCAAATCCCCCCAGTGCTTTCATTGTCCCCGGGACGAGAACGTCAAAGAATGCCGATCCGTGAAATTCTGTACTATTTACCATTGGATTCTAAACTCCCCCAGGGCAGGAGCTGTGTCTCTCTCATTGGCCGTTGATTCCTCAGCGCCTGGAACAGCACTTTGCTCACCTGGAACAGTACTGGTTGGTGGAGGGAGGTGGATGAATAGATATGCGTAGAGTAATTGAAGGTTAGATTCTGGGTGCTGTCTTGCTGCAGCCTGTGCAGGCCCCGTTCCCCTCTCTGGGTCTGGGCTCCCTTCTCAGGAATAGCTGCATGGCAGCTAAGACGCCTTCGCATGTAAGTGTTCCAGGAATTTAGTCCCCAGGGTCAGCCTACTGAGACCAGCCTTCTGATCATTTGGAAATTCTACCAAGGCATTTTCAGAAAGTAGGTCATAACTTCGACGGGGATAAAACATTGCTAAGAAACAAAAGTCATTCTAACTGGTCAAAGAGAAAGGCTGAATCACTGTGGCTACTTCCTCCCCGTAGAAGCTCAAACACGGTGACGCTGCATAGCCACCATCTGGCAGAAAGGCAAGGAAACTATATTCATGGCCAATCAGCCCTGGTGAGTAGCTACAAAGGGACCACCTGAGAGACGGCAGTGAAACCCGGAGACTCATCCTCGCTCCCAGAACAGGCACCCTCTACCCTCACCCTAGACCTGAAATGCTATATGAAGGCTGAGGAATCCCCAACAAAGACACTGTAGCCCCTACCAGGGCAAGTCCCTGTACCTCAGAGGCTCAGTTTCCCTGTCTCGCAAACAGAAATCTCAAGATCCGCATCACTGAATTGTGACCAAGATTTAAGGAGACCTGCTTCTGAACAGTATAACCCAGAGCATGTCACAAAATATGTCCTTAAAATTCAGTGTCTAAAAAAAAAATGTGTCCATCACTGTTAAGAGCTTTCTAGGCCTTCTCCACCCTACAACTGCAATTCAGCAGTCTAGAGTTCTCATCTCCTGAGCATGGCCAAACTTTCACAGTAGTTTATTTTTTTTATTTATTTTTTATTTTTTTAAGGCTGCAGCTAGAGCATATGGAAGCTCCCAGGTTAGGGGTTGAATGGGAGCTGCAGCTGCCAGCCTATGCCAGAGCCACAGCAACGGGGGATCCAAGCCGCATCTGCAACCTACATCCCAACTCACAGCAATGCCAGATCCTTAACCCACTGAGCAAGGCCAGTGATCGAACCCACATCCTCATGGATGCTAGTCCAGTTCATAACCTACCAAGCCATGACAGGAACTCCCCTCAGAGCATTTTAAATAAACTTTCAGTGAACTTAAAAAACATCTGTCACCCAAGAAATTGGAAAGGAATACCTACTATGACTTGCTGAGTGGGGTTCCGAGGCATAATTAATGGGATTCAATCAAGCTCCTCAAACTGAGAGGCTCTTTGCATCGCCTGTGGCCAGCAGCCTGTGAAATTCACCAGGGTATTTTTCCAGTTCCGGGTCTTTGAGTCACACTATTGTTTTGGTTTTCCAATAACTTCAGAAAAGAGCCCCATGGGGCATTATTTTTATTAACATCTGAAGTGATCCAGGACACCTGTGTTTGAGCCACTGACTATTGAAGAGGCCACATAGCACAAACCTACAAATAATGCCATCTGGCTTTCTATTTTCTGTAACAAGGCATTTTATTAGGTGCATCATTGATGAAAAGACATTAGGTCATTCCAAGTATATGTGCCCCGGGCTTACTGACAAGGCAGAAAAAGCTAGAGAATGGTGACGGCTGCCAAGGCTGTCTCCCCATCTAATGGAATGAATAAAACAGGTGCCACAGGAGTTACCGGAAGTAACCAGGGCAGTGAAAGGTCTAGCGAAGCCGCCTTCTCACAAAGGCATTCGGGGCTTCATTTATTGCAAAGGTGGTGAACACGATTTTAAAAGTGACTTGTTTTATGAGAGAGTCGTCAAGTCCCCTAAGTGAACGACTGTGATTTTGATGAAACCGCACCCTGTAGGGTGTGTGCTGGCAGAAAGGCAGGCGGGGGGCAGGTAGGTTTCAATTAGGGGAAAAACTACTTGGGACTGACTTCACCCTACATATGGTACCATGGGATAGGGGGTGGGGGTGTCAAAGGGGGAATATGTGGATCCCGGGGTCCCCGGAGTACACAACACCCGGTCTCTTCATTCAGCATTGAGGCCATTCATCCACCATGAATCCTGCATGGGGATCAGGGGTCAGGGGTGATGTCTGGTCTTAGGGCACAAGGCTGATCCAAACAGACCCGTTCCTAATCTTCAGGGCAAGATGGACAGTGAAGAATGGCAGCCTTGTCCATGAGCTGCAGCTGAGACATGCACCACACAGGAGAAGGCGGGTGACAGCAGCCAGGGGAGTGGCCTGGCTTGTCTAGACCATGGAAGTTTCACTGAGGACAAGACCCAGAGCCAGGAGGTGCCGGTGGGAACCAGGAGGAGCGGGAAGTGCGGGCAGGAGGGCAGCGCAGTCTTCTAGGCAGAGGGAGGCAGGGACGTGGCAAGTTTAAGGTTCACCTTCTCTTCAAGGGCTGGTGTCTTTGTAATTCTCTAGCACAGAAGGTGACCAGGCTTCTGGAGTGGCTGGAGAAGTAGGTTTTCCATGTCCCCTGAGGACCCTGCTGAGCCCTCAGCCTGGGCCGGGGCCCCACTGGCAGTCTAGGCTCCCGTCTGTGCACCTCTCAGCACACACCTGCCTCTCGGTGTTGACTCTTCCTTGACCTGCCTCATTCATCTCCGTTTCCCCAGAGCTCAGCAGTTATTCTTCAGTAAATGTTTGGTGAGCTGAGATGCACCAAACAATATTCACAGGATGCACTAAAGAATAAACACACCAGCCACAAAAGGCCACAAATTGTGTCCTGCCCTGTTTATGCAACGTCCAGAAGAGGGAATTCTGTAGAGCAAGAAAGCAGATTTGTGGTTGCCAGGGGCTGAGATGGATGGGGGATATGAAAATTTTCTGGAATTAGATAGTGGTGATGGTTGCACAACTCTGAATATAATAAAAAGCATTGAATTGTATGTTTTATGAATTATAAATTATGAATTATACATCGACAAAGTTATTTAAAGGGCAGTTCCAATCAAGACTTATGGGCTCCAATGGTAGAAGAAAGGGCGAGACTTTGAATCAGGCTATCTGGATTAGAATCATCACCTGTAAAATGGGCTTGACCCCACCCCTTTTCATGAGGTCAAGGGACAAAAAGGATCTCGTGGAGTCTAGCCCCCTGAGGTACCAGTCCGTAGCAGCCTTGCTCCCCTGCTCTGGCACAAACCAGCAGAAAGGCTTCTGAAGATGTGTTGCCAAGACCCTGGGAAGAAGACAGCCCTCCCATTGCCATGGAAACAACCAACATCACTTAGCTGGTTTGGCTTGGGACTTTGTATGCCTTGGGCTCCATGACCTAAGACTCCAAGGGTAAATACCAGCTCTGGAAAACTCAACAACCCCACGTAACTATTTCTCTTCTTTTTATTCTACTACTTTCAAAAAAAACTTTTAGGGCCGCACCCACACCATATGGAGGTTCCCAGGCTAGGGGTCTAATCAGAGCTATAGCTGCTGGCCTACACCACAGCCACAGCCATACCAGATCCGAGCTGCGTCTGTGACCTACACCACAGCTCATGGCAACACTGGATCTTTAACCCACTGAGTGAGGCCAGAGATCGAACCTGCATCCTCATGGACACCAGTAGGGTTTGTAACCTGCTGAGCTGCCTCGGGAATTCCTTTTGATTCTACTATTAATGAAGCTTCATGTTTTTGCAACTCTGAGTTTCTAGAAAAGAACTTCTATAGTACAGAGGATGCCCAATCTTCCTGGGGCACTGGAAGGGCAGCACCATGTCTGTCCACCACAATTCTGTGCCTCCATCAGAGAAGGCATGGGCACACAAGTGCAGAGATATAATGAATCAATGTTTAAAGTCCTAACTTTTTGGTTTATTTTGCAAAGGAACACACTTGCATAGAAAAAGAGCAATTTTGGAGTTCCTGTCATGGTGCAGTGGAAACAAATCCGACCAGGAACCATGAGGTTGCGGGTTCCATCCCTGGCCTCAAGACTTATGGGCTCCAATGGTAGAAGAAAGGGGTTAAGGATCCGGTGTTGCCGTGAGCTGTGGTGTAGGTCGCAGACGCAGCTCGGTTCTGGTATGGCTGTGGCTGTGGTGTAGGCCAGCAGCTATAGCTCTGATTAGACCCCTAGCCTGGGAACCTCCATATGCTGTGGGTGCCGGCCCTGTAAGAAAAAAAAGAAAAAGAGCCATTTTAGTAAAACCAGTGTACAGAAAAAATGATAGCTAGTAAGAAAGGAATACGACTGAGTCAAAATCAACTCTTCATTCACCTGCCACATACTGAGCGAGCATCGTTAAGCATTAGGAGTTGTGTCCCCTCCCCAGAACGTGGTGAAGTCCCAACCTGCTGTACTTCAGACTGTGACCTTATGTGCATGCAGAGTCTCTACAGAGATAATCAAGTTAAAGGAGATCCGTAATGTGACCGGGGAGGAAATTCGGACACACAGACACAACAGAGGGCAGGTAATGCAAAGAAACACAGGGAAAATCCAACGCGCAGGTGCAGGCAGAGATTGGAACATGCGGCCACGAGTCAAGGAACACCTGGGGCTCAGGAAGCCAGAAGACGCAAGGGAGGGCCTTTCTCTTGGAAGGTGTCAGCGGGAGGGGTGGCCCCACAGACCCCTGGACTTTGGGCTCCTGGCCTCCAGAACCACGAGACCATGTCTATTCTTCTAAGCCACTTGGTTTGTGGCACTTAGTTACAGCAGCCCTAGGAAATTAACCCAAATACCTGCTATGAGTCATGCCAAAGAAAGAGACAAATGCCTGCCCCCGGGGAGATTATATTTTAGTGCAGAGCTCCGCACATGGTGTGAAGCATTCTTTACGCGTTGTCTATAGCTGCTTTCACTCCAAGCCAAGTCAATTATTACAAGAGAGACTGTATGGCCCACATAAGAGCTGAGATTATCTATCTATCTATCTATCATGACCTCACCTGTGGCATATGGAAGTTCCTGGGCCAGGGATCAAATCCAAGCTGCAGCTGCCACCTATGCCACAGCTGTAACAACAGCTACAGTCAGGTTCTTAACCCACTGGGCCATAGCAGGAACTCCCTGAGATATTTATGACCTGGCCCTTTACACAGAAAGCATGTAGATGCCTGTTGTAGCAGGTAAGAATGGACAATAGTCAATAAATGGTAAATGACTTCATTCATCAGATGGTGGTCAATGAGCAAAGTGAAAGACACAGGGAGTGGGGGATGGTCTGTGATTTCAGCAGAGTGGTCCCCACAAGATGCCTTCACCCGCTTGAGCTAAGAGTAGGAGGGATGCGGGGAACCAGCCACACACACATCTGAGAGAAGAGCTATCCCAGGCACAGGAAAGGCCATGCCCAGGCCCTGGGGTGGGAAGGCAGGGCCATGAGCAAGGAGGGAAGTAGAGAATACTAGCAGAGAGGCAGGAAACGAGGGACCAGATCTTGCAGCCAGTGCAGGACTGGGCTTTGATGCTGACAGCAAGAGGGAGTCAGTCACCACCCACTGGAGGCTTTTGGCAGAGGAGAGGCTTCGCGTGGGTCAGGGCTTGAAAGGCTCATTCTGGCTGCAGTGTGAGGGGCGAAGGAGGCAGGAGCGAGAGGCTTCAGCCATAATCCAGGCAACAGGTGATGGTGGTTTGGACGAGAGTGGGGAGAGGAAGTTGGACTCGGGAAATACTTTGAACATAGAGCCAATAGGGGAAACCAGAGCATCACAGAAAGCAGAAGGGAGATTCCCTGGAGTAAAATGAAGCCAGGTTGTCAGAGACTTGGGAACAGCCAACAGGCATCTTCCCTGGGAACTAAGCAAAGAGGGAATAAGGCATAAGTGGAAGAAACAACACACTCCTGTCACTTGCACTATACTTGTCCACTGCCTGGAAACCATCAACATACAAGACTATGAGTCGAGGCAAAAGAGGGTGCAGTGGGGTGCCCCATTCTTTCTGTGCATTTTTCTCGATGTTCTCCAGCATGGGAATCCTGTGAGCTTTAATGCTGAAAACACACAGTTAATCACAAAGGTAAGCCCTTTGTGAAGCCCTGGCTTTGCAGTCGGCATCACCCATGAGTGCACCAGCTTCCAGTTGACCAGGAAGCCAGCGTGTCACAAAGACATGGAGAATCTCAGCTGCACAGAGATTAATCATCCATCCAGTGGTTTCATTTCTGAAGTCCTACTGTGTGTTTCAATGTCACTCTCGTCCACAGCCTGTGCCCTCCATTTTCCTCACTTAATAAAACAATAGACCCATGTGTTTGGAGTGGAGTTGAGAAGGCAGGAAGAGCCAGAAGGGTGTCGATAACAGAAAAACATCACAATAATGAACAGAGCAAGGCCTTTGAGATGAGGGGTTGTTTACTGGCTCTGACTATGTAATTGAGTAACTGGATAGCTTTCCACATTAGGCACAATTGCTTAAGTCAAAATTGAAATGCGGTCATAAAAATCTCATAATATTAATGCTGTTAACGAAAGTCTATACTGAGAGGGGTTCAGGTTTTGCTGCTGCCTTTGGGGCTTCACGTCAATTCTCATCATGATGGGTGGCCCCTGCCCACGGTCACTGGGCAACCCAGTGCCCCAAAGAAAAGCAACATCTTATTTCTCTCAGCCAGGCAGCCTGCCTCAAACACCCACATACCCAGCAGCCGCACCGTCCAGCCCTCCTCCAAGCGGGAAACCTAGACGGCCTCTTTGATTATTCCTTTAATACTAAAGGAGTATTGAATGAGTAAAATTGTCCACTCATTGAAGACTGCTGCGTCTTCACCTGGAATAAGGGAAAGAAAGATGGAGCTGAGGTGTGATTAGGTCAAGGTTTCTCAACCTCATCAGTAGACACTTGGGGCTGGATAAGTCTCCATTGTAAGGGAAGTGCTGTCTTGGATGCTGGATGATGTTTGACAGCGTTCCTGGATCCTACACACCAGATGCCAAGAGCAACCACCCCCACGGCCACCCCCAACGGGGAAGACTCAAAAGCTGTTTCCAGACATTGCTAAATGTCCCCTGGGGAGTTCAGTCACCCCCACTGAGATCGCTGGTGTAGACAGTGACAGACGGCCTCCTAAAGGGGAACTCAGGTGAAAAGAGCCTGACTCGGAGCCCATCGGAAGATCCAAGGAAAGACACACTCTGCTCCCGGCCGATTCTAGGGATACAGACTGAGCAGATGATGGCACAGCTGAACAGCTAGTTGGGCCACATCCATGAGCTGTACCAACTGATGCACATTTGGTTTTGGCTGCAGGAGTCTATCTACCATGATGCAATTTTGGTCTGTCCCCCCTAAGTATGGTCCTAAACATTACCAAACATAAATTCCCTTGTTCTGCTTCCACATCAGCCCAGAGAGCATTAATATTCTCCCTCTAGTGATCTGAGTTCCTTTCTGTGCCAGTTGGATAGGACGGGGCTGAAGCCCCGTTGCCAGCGGGCCTTGAATGCACCAGCTGCCATCACGAGGCCACCGTTTTCCTAAAGCCAAGCACCGTGAATCTTCATTCTTTCATAATGCGCTAGCCACGGCTCGGTAGGGAGTCACAAAAGAGTATTTACAAGAGGCCAACCTCATGTCTTAGGTTTTTAGGACAAAATCACTACACAAAGGCTCTTACTACCTTCCTAGATAAAGCCCAAATCTCTTCAAGTCTGAAACCCTTAATCGGTTCTCTGGATCCAAAGCAGCTGAATAAAAGTGGAAACCAGGGATTCGTAGCTTACACACAGACCATGTTCCGAAAGCATGTCTGCTTCTCAATCAACGGTTTGGGAAATACCAACACATCTTTCTCTAGAAGTGGGGCGCTAAGCCACGACGAAGCTAATTTGTATTTGTATAATGCGTTTTCAGTTACAAAGTACACGCAGATCCATTATTTCCTTCTGCCTATGAAACAGCTCTGGGAAATACTGGGGGATTACTGTTGCCATGTTCAGAAGAAGGCACTACAGTTTACAAGGGATAAATGAGAAGCAGTCCCTAAAATGCCATCCAGCCCACAACAGGCCTCATGGGGAAGTGCCCTAATCACAGGCGCCACAACGATTGTTGGAAAATAGCCCCATTTCCCAGGGTTCAGTGGGCGTGTGCCCCTGTGCTGTTGGCTCGGTGATTCTTTTCCTGCTTCCCTTATTATGTAGCCTCACGTTATCCAGAACTTCATCCATGTCATAGATACAAGCAGAGAACAAGGGAGGGCTCAGGGGCCAGCCTGATGGACCTCTTACCAAGCACCCCCATCAGCAGGGCATCCAGATCCCGATCAGTGCTTGAAGCCCCCACCTGTCCAGACCACGCATCAGCCTCTCTTTCCCCTGCACCCTTCACCCTCCCCCCGCCACTCCCCGGCTGCTGTTGTAGGCTCATGATACCCAGAGCGTGAACTGCAGGAGGGTGGAGAGGAGAGCTGAGGTTGGAGAAAAAAGATGAGAAGCCGAGGAAGCCCTGGGAGGAGCAGGAGGCCCCTGGAGAAGATGGGGAGAGGAGCCCCCACCCAGGAGTCCCCCTCACTCTGGACTCAATTGCTGCCTCACTACCCCGGACAAATGCCTGGGAGGAAGTGAGAAGAGGGCAGTCCTACAGGGCAGCTGGCTGCAGAGACAGAAAAGGGGAGGGAGGGAGGGTGACAGCAGTGGTGCCTGGTGACAGCAGGTGGACAGGCAAGGAAGAGGAGGCACAGGCCATGGACCGATCGTGGAAGGCCACTTGTCCAGGGAAGTTGGATTTAGGCAGTTAATGTCGGCGTGCTTGCCGAAAGCTGACACGGCAGAGCTTCCATGGTGCTTCTCAGACCTCATCAGAAATAACAAGCTTGCTTGTTAACAGTGCAGACTCCTGGTGCCCTCGCCAAACCCACCCCCAGTCAAATGCCTGGCTAAGAGTGGCCTGGTCAAGGTAATCTGAGGCTTGGCTTTGGGGAAAGAGCCCTGGACCCTGTGCTCCTGGAGGCTGCACCCCCGTCTCTCTGACGTCCTGTGGACACCACCTCTGTCTCGGCTCCCCTTTTGCTGTGGCAGATGTCGCTGCGGTTCAGGCAGCTGATCCGCAGAGGGGCATAGCATGGTTTAGTTTTATTCCAGGAACGAGCCCCTCCCTTGTTCTGTGTTCGTTTGACTTTGCACAGATACCTGAGGACTGACACATCCAGGTGAGCCTCGCCCAGCCTTGCAGTGGCTGCTGGCAGCCATCTCCTTTGGAAGAGCAACCATGGTGAAAAATTCCTCCTTGTGGGATGAATGTGCGATGTGAAACGAGCCAGCAACCACTTGGCACTAAGTCGGAGGGTGGAGGCAAGGGACCCAGCAGGGAAGTCGCATCTGAGCCTGTGACCAAGGGCCTGCCATCAAGGCAGGACTCCAGTGGCCTATTGGAGCATGAAGGGGGAGGAGCTCCAGTTCTGTCCCCAGCAAGGACAGTAGGAAAGCCAGAGCTCACCTGAACAGGTGCATTTCCTTTAAAAATGTGTCTGCTCTGTCATTTCAGCCTCCTCTGATTTCTGACAGTGGGCACTTTCCAAATAGATGCTTCCCCTCCGCCCCCAATCCTTGCAGGAGAGGGGCAGAGACTGCGAGGGCCGGGGTGGGCCCTGGGCAGGAACTCACCTTGCCAGTGATGCTTGTAGTCGCACATGCGGGACAGGGCGATCATCATGGCACAGTACAGGGGCAGGATGGCCGCGCAGAGCCTCCAGCTCTTCCCCCGCCCACTCTCGGTGAAGCAGTGCAGCTTGCCAGCCAAGTAGAACGTCGTGAAGCCCAGGCCTGAAAAGGCAACTGCCAAAGAGAAACAGCAGGTGTTACCCCAGCAGGTGGTAAGTGGCGGGGACACAGGGCCCCCCGAGCCTCCGGTCTGCCACCTTGCACACCTGCAGGGCCGAGGCCATGTTGTCACAAGGCACCATCTGGAACCACGCTGGTATGAATCTCTCAACAGGGAGAACGACCTTCCAGGCTTGCATGGGATCGAAATCTATTCTATGTCATTCGTGCATTCATTCGTTCAGCAGTGATTTAATGGAATCCACGGTGTGACAGACAGGCACGGTTCTGATATGGGGAATGAAACGATGCATCAGAGGTTGTCTCTGGTCTCAAGGGGTCAGTCCAGTGGAAGGACATGGCCATGCTGACAGAGTTTTAATACAATGTGTTCAGTTCCTACAAGAGAAACCGTGTATGGAGAACGAATGACTGGGATGACCGCTTAGCTTTGAAGGGGAAGGGAAAGCAAGAGATTTGGGGCCTGGTGGCATTCAGGAAGGTGGGACCCGCAAACTCTGTGGAGGAGTAAGTTTGACAGAGAAGCCAGGGATGACAAATTCCTTGTTTTCTCTTAGAAAGTGTGGTTATTAATTTTTAGAATTACAAAGAGAACTCACGGGCTTGCTAAATCCCTTGCCAAAAGTGTGGAGTCAGGGAATATGAGCCCCAAGCCGTTCATCTAGTCAAGTTTAAACTATAGTTGAATTCAGTGTTTTTTGTTTGTTTGTTTGTTTTTTGCATTTTAGGGCTGCACCTGCGGCATATGGAGGTTCCCAGGCTAGGGGTCTAATGGGAGCTACAGCTGCCAGACTATGCCACAGCCACAGCAACGCAGGATCTGAGCCACATCTGTGACCTACACCACAGCTCACAGCAACATCAGATCCTTAACCCACTGAGTGAGGCCAGGGATCAAACCTGCATCCTCATGGTTCCTAGTTGGATTTGTTTCCACTGCGCCACAACGGGAACCCCCGGTTTTTTGGGGTTTTTTTGTTTTTTGGTTTTTGTTTTTGCTTTTTTAGAAGTCAGTGAAATTTAAGGTAGGTCGGTCTTAAAAACCCTGGCTACACATGGAGTCACCTTTCAAATCTGGGAAGTTTTATATGTGTGGCTGAGTCACTTTGTCGTACAGCAAAAACTGGCACAACATTACACATCAACTATAATTCAATAAGAATAATATTTTTAAAAGACAAACCTGGAAAGTGTTCAGAATTACTAGTAGTCAGGCTCATTGTTCAATATTCTGTTTACACTGGTCTGGAGTGGACCCTGGTGTGTGTGTGTGTGTGTGTGAGTGTGTGTGTATGTGTGTGTGAGAGTGTGTGTGTGTGTGTGTGTGTGTGGCATGTACCCTCAGGTGATTCTAATGGCAGGAGTGAGTTGAGATGCTTTGGTGGAAAGCAGGGGCTACAGCTCCCACCTTCTCTGGCCACCAGCCTGTTTAAAACCTTCCTCTCTGAGAGGCAAAGCTCCTGGGTAACCAGCCAACATGGTGATTTTGCAGAACGGGCCTGGTGCCAGGACACTAGGGACTTTGAGAGACTTCCTAAAGCCCAGGGAGCAGCCTCGGCAACAGTGACTTTGTCACAGATGCAGAACTTGAGGCCCAGCCCAGACCTACTGAGTTAGAATCCGCATTTCACAAGATCCACAAGTGAGCTACGCACACACTGAGGTCTGAGAAGGCCTGGCCTGCGACATACCCGCCCTCTTTACAGGACTTCTCTTGAGAGTCCATATGAACAAAATAATACCCAACCATGAGAGGATATTCTGCTCAAAGTTATTTGAAATAATGGAATAATGTAAAGTGATTGATACAGAGGCAGAGAAAAGCAAACTGGGACGTGTCTATTCAATGGATTCTGGTGCAACCATGGAAATTATTCTGATTATATAGCACTAAACACAATACTTAGGCCATAAAGTGACAAAAGCAGGCCCCTAAATTGTAGCTTCCAGACACTCATGGCCATAGTACATAAAAGTGAATAACCTGCAACGTTAACAAGCTGTCTCTGATAATAGTACCTTTTTAAATGGGATTCTCCCAAATATGAACTTATAACCACAGTGGAACTTTTTTAGCAATCAAATTAAACAAGGTAATGGAGTATTTTTTTTTTAAACAGAATATTAAGCCAGGTTTATGTCAGGAATAAAAATGAAGCACTTCAACACTTCTGAATAAGGATTTACACTCAAATAAACAGCAACACAGTGCCAACACATATTGACTATCCTGTTACAATCACAACTCTGCAGAAAAGCTCACTGCCTGCGTCTGTTGTTGATGTTTGCTCCGATGAAGGGTATTAGATGACAGTCAGGGTGTTCCAAAGTGGCCCCATTGGGCCACCATCCCAGCAAGCCCAGCGGCTTCTTAATTTCCCATCCTCGTCCATGCGGATGCCTTCCTGACACTCTGCCCTGAGGTACCAGAGGGGGAGGCGGAGTCTGAACCCTTGGCTCTGGTGGGGACTGGCCTCATTCTAAGCTCGTAAGGGAGGAGTAATGGACTTTGTTCAAATCAGACAGCTTAGCAAGTCTACCCGCCCTAATACTGCCACTCCATTATACAAGGGGCTTGAGTATCCATGGATTTTGGTATCCTCGGGGGTCCGGGAACCAGTCCCTGAAGGATACCAGGGAGGACGATACACTGAATGGGGACAGCATAAAAGATCTGCCTTGGGGCTTTGTAGAGTTGTGGATGAGAGTTTCTAAGATTTGAATCAGAGGAGAAACAGCCCTGGAGGTTGCCTAGGCTCCCAAAAAAGTCCATGAGCATAGGGTGGATGTTGAGCAGGAATTTGCACACGTTCCCCTTTAAAAACTGGTTTGGGAGTTCCCATGTGGCTCAGCTGAGTTAAGGATCTGGTGTTGTCACTGCAGTGACTTGGGGTCAATCCCCGGCCTGGCCAGGAACTTCTGCATGATATGGGTGCGGGAAAAAAAGAGAAAACAGAAAAAAAGAAAAAAAAAAAAAAGGTTTGGAGACCCTAAGACAGTAAGTCCCCACTCAACAGCCAACAGACCTGAGCCTCTGGGCACATTCCATGAGATGGACAAGGGAAGGGGCTGCTGAAAACCCTCCAAGGTCAAGACGTGGGGCAAGGGGTTCAAGGCCAGACCCTTGGCCTCCACCTGGTCACCTCCTTGCCCCCAGGGGGCAAGGTCTCGCCAGCTCTGACAGGGGGGCGTGTGGCTCATTCTTTGGAGAACAGGTAAAACATATTCTCTTCCACGCAATGGGACTCGAGCTGCAGGTTTTCCAAAACGGTGAAGCATCTGCTTCTTTGAAAAGGCAGAGAGATTCAAAAGTGTTTTAAGGGCTGAGTTTAATAGCCCAGATCCTGTGGGCATCCAGCAGTAGCTGGTCTCCTTTGACGTATTCTACTGAGCAGTATTTTCAAGGCAGCTCTGGGCACCCTTATTTGTCTAGCTGACATGAGAGACTGCAATTCCATGCTCAACCTTAGGCTTGTCACTTTCTCACTGATATTTATACCAGGTATTGAACCAGCATAATGTCCTTGGGCAAAGAGCTTCTGAGGCTCTTCCTTCTGGCCCGGCAGGCATGTTCCAGCCGTGGGCAGCTCAGGTGCTTTGCCAAAATTCCTGCTTTCCCAAGTATTATCTGCATAAGAATTAGGCTCTGTGGGCGTTCCCCCTATGGTACAAAGGGCTCAGCAGTGCCAGGACAAAGGTTCGATCCCCGGACCAGCAGAGGCCACAGTGGGTTAAGGACCCAGCGTTGCAGCAGCAGCAGCATAGGTCACAACTGTGGCTCCGATCTGATCCCTGGCCCCAGGCATTCCATATGCCACAGGGCAGCCAAAAAGAAAATTAAAAAAAAAAAAACAAAAAAAAAACTAGGCTCTGCCATACCGTATTGAATGCATAGGATCCCACAGTTTTTCTGCCGCTTCCTCTGAACTAGAGTTTGGCACTTGGCATCTGCTTCTATATGAACTGAATCATGAACCACTGCAGCTGCTGAGCCTCAACACCCCTGGAAGGAGCTCAGGGTGGAGAGCAGGAGTGAGGGGCTCTGTGCTTGGGAAAACTGGCTGAACAGGTCTTTGGATAGTTAGATATTTTCAGGAGAAGATTTTATGGGCCCAATTATTGCATCTCCTCATATCCAGAAAAGCATTAAAATCTGTCATGGTGACGTCTGCTCCTCGAGACTAGCCGTAAACTTCAGGAGAATAGCAGCAACCTGCTGCAAAACTCGTGCCTGGTTGCATGTACCTCCCCCTCCAGCAAAATCACACATACACCGACCTTCCCCCGGCCTCTGGGGAGTGGTTTTTCAGAGCTCTCCGAAATGCTGCTTCCCAGGCTATAGTCCTCCTTCTGCCCCAAATAAAACTTAACTCTCAACGTTTAAGTTGTGCATATTTTTAAGCTGACACCTCCTTCCAGTGAGGCTGGGGGTTGGGGACCAGATGTAACCTCCCCATGAACCTTCCAGCTCGGAGATCCTGGGACTTAGCGACACTCTGATTCAAGGTCAACTGGGAGAAAAAGACAGCAGAAAGGTCTTGAAAGAAATGCCTTCCAACTCTAGCCAACGATACCCTCTCCTCTTCTCAAAGACACACGTATTTGAGACACGGAGGGGCAGTAGACCTTTTATGCTAGTGAGGACCTAGGGGTAGGACAGTCACTCCAAATAACTACCTTCCCCTTCGGCATGGCCCTGGCTTCCAGAACGATGAGGAGGTAAAACTGAGAACTGAGCATTCAAAGACACAGACATAGGCAGAGCACTAGACATTTTTGAAAACAGGGATTGTAAAATAGGATAAATGCATTCATATTTTGCTGACATCATGATTATTATTTTTTGTATAGCCGCACCTGTGGCATATGGAAGTTCCCAGGCCAGGGTCAAATTTGAGCTGCAGCTGCGGCCTATGGCAGGGCAACACCAGATCTGAGCCACATCTGCAAACTACATACACCGCATGTGTGGCAACTTGGGATCTTTAACCCACTGAGTGAGGCCAGGAATCAAACCCATATCCTCAGAGAATTAATGTCAGGTTCCTAAGCCGCTGAACCACAGTGAACTCTGCTAAACTCTTAACGACAGAAATATGATTCGGACAGTCCCAAGCCAGAGGGGCAAGAGAAAGTTGATCTCCTGGGGGCTCAGAACGTGTTTATTTGCTCTCCAGGGTTTAGAACACACAGCCACACCCACACACACAAGCACTCACAGTGATTGTGGGGAAAAGCATATGCCCCCTGCTTTCAGAGCCTGTGGCAGGTTTTCTTGGCTGGAAGCAGCTGATTGTAAATATTTCTGTGTTGATCTGGCTGTGAAGAGATGCTCTTGGAGCCTCTAAACTAGGCGTCAGATGAAAGTGGGCGGCACCTCCTCTGTTCCTAACACTTTCAGGGCTCGCTTGGCTGTCATCAAGGAGAGTTGATAAGCAAAGCATCGCAATATAACTTGCTGTCCATGTGTTCAGGCACGTCGCACGAACAGGGTTACCTGCCCACCCGGTGATGCTGAAAGGGAATCACTGATTTGTCTCTCCAGCTACATAGATGAACTGTCATAGGGTCACAACATTTCCTTTGCAAAACAAACACACAAACAAACAACAACAACAACAAAACCACAAAAAGTCTATTTACTGGGCCAGCTGAGGTGAAAGGATATGATTTTGCTTTTCCCTCCCCAGGCCACTTTTAAACCAAGTGGAAGAGGTTTGGACGCCAACAATGGCAAAAACTAAGACAACTGCTACCCCCAAAAGCTTTACAAATAAATGAGATAAGAATCAGGGGGACAGACCCAGCTTTTTTGTGTTGTATTCTTCACTCCTGCTAACTGTAATAAATTTCCCTGGATACACTGATTATTCCTGGCACCCCAAAAGGAATTGTGTACAAATTTCTCATCATATGATGCTCAAAGAGTTAGCATCTTCTCCCCCAAGAGGGAGAAGGACAGTACCCGGGTGGCTGAATCAACCTGAGGGTTGAGGGGTGTTCTGGAGGGAACACCACTGCATCCTCACCAGACCATCCAAAACCAAGGATGCAGGACAAGCACACCTGGTCAGTACCTGGAGACCCCTTACAGGCAGGAGAGTGCTGCTGGGGATCAGGGATCTGGGAATCCAACTTGGCTTTGCCCGTAATTGAATATATGACCCTGGGGAAGTCACTTTCCTCTCTGGGCCCCAGTTTCATCTATAAAATAAGAGGCTGAGCCACAAGTGGTTGGGAAACCGAGCAGATAGGGAACCTGAGTAAAGCAGTTGGATGTTAGCATCATTTTTTTGCACCTGAAAACTCTCTTGGTCTATCTTCTGTTGCTCCTCTGTTGCTGGTTTCAAGAAATACTTCACTTTCAGAAAAGAAATACTTCACTCAGTTTCAAGAAACACTTCACTTTCAGAAAAACTCAGCTGTTCACTTGTGATGATAAACAGCGGCTAAGACCTCACTGCTGGGCAACAATTGGGAGGAGTGAGGACTGAGGCAAAGTAGGGAACATGCACTGGCTTAAAGGTGCAGCCCTGCGTCTGCTCGAGCTGGGGTCTGCCACGTGGAAACGTGGGCTCGGTATTCCCAGAAGTTTTGCTCTTCTCACAGAAGAGGGAAACCCCAATATGAATGAGAAATGTCTCCATATTAAAATAGTAACAACTCCTCGAGAAGAATACAATACAGACCAAATGAAACTCAGTTATGGACCAACAGGGCTGGGGCTGCGGGCCCCGGTGGGAGAGCTTCCTGAAGTCCTGGCCTTCCTGTGCTGACGGCCCCCTGCTTAAAGGACCCCCTACGCCTGAGCTGAACGTTATGCACGTCAATGCATGCCTCCTCTCCACGCCAGAGCAAAGAAGCACTTAACAAGTTGGGGGTGATTTTGTCTAAACCAATAGCAACAACAAATTACATTATACAGAGACTGGGGAGATTGAATAATCCATGCAACCATGTGCTGTTGAAGGATGCAGACTTTTCAGGCAAATCAAGCACACGGGGACTTGACACTGCCACTTTTCTCCCATACGAGCTCCCTTCTAGGGGCCTCAGTCTCCTCATCTGTGCAATGGGTTTTGGAGCACTCGACTCACAAAGCCATCCTGAGGCTGAGTTCACGAGGAACTGTAAAATGCTTAGTGTACTCACTCCTACCCCTGCCAGCTGCTGCAGCTGCTGCTGGGCCCGATCCCAGTTCAGTAAAGTTCCTTCCTCAAAGAAAAGCCTTCCCAAGCTCTACTCTTGCCATCTGCAGCTCTTCCATTATATAACTGCATGCTTGCTTACAGAGAATTCTGGAGCAGGGTTCTCAGCCTCTGATACTTCTGCAGCCCCCGCGGCTCTCAGCAGATGTAAAATACTCTTAGCTGGTAAATGAAGGAAATTAGACTCAATGAGAGGTGCCAGTGGAGATGCTGTCCTCACCCGACTTTGCATGTGCCCGAAGCTCTCAGGTGAGAGGGTTAGACAGCCAGGAGGCCATTCTTATGCCACAGGAGCCATCATGTAGCGTCTCTCCTACAATTTCCCAGAAGCAAGCTTCACCATGTTGAAACCTAGTTTTGTCGACCCACATTCTAAGATCTGCAGCAATCTCCTTTCATCCATTTTGGAAAGTGAAATCTCTTAATAACATAGCACAAATTTAATGCATATAGCTTGGCATAAGACAGCAAGCAGAATGAACATCTTGTCTAGAAGGAACCATGAATTGAGAAACTCAGAACCTGAAGCTATGACTAAGAAACTAGCTCTTTTCAGAGATTTGGGACTTCAAACATAGTTTCAGTTATTCATTCCTTATGAAATAACCAGAAGATCATTAGCCTCTGATTTAGCAACCAAACCAAATTTTGATTAAAATTACAGAATAGGCTTAATATCCAGTGTAATTTTTTTTAAAAAAAATCTCTTCTCTCTCTAATCCAGTGATGAGACTATTTTGTTCTGATGTAGGAGATAAAAAGTCTATCTCTGCTGGAATGAAAAGAATTCTCAAAATCTCTGAAGTCTTTTGAATCTCACCCCAATGATTTTTGGAATTTCTTTTAAAAACAGGAGTTTGTCACAATCAGTATAATTCAACAACCTCAAAAAGCATAAATTAATTCAACTAGATAAGTTAGGGGAAAGGATTTGTTTCCTTATGTATCTTTTTTTTATATATAATGATTTTTATTTTTTTCCATTATAGCTGGTTTACAGTGTTCTGTCAACTTCTCCTATACAGCATGGGACCCAGTTACACATACATGTATACATTCCTTTTTCTCACATTATCATTCTCCATCATAAGTGACTAAATAGAGTTCCCCGTGCTACACAGCAGGGTCTCATTTCTAATCCATTCCAAAGGCAATAGTCTGCATCTAATAACCCCAAGCTCCCCATCCATCCAAATCCCTCTCCCTCTTCCTCCCCCTTGGCAACCACAAGTCTATTCTCCAAGTCCGTGAGTTTCTTTTCTGTGGAAAGGTTCATTGTGCCATAGATTAGATTCCAGATATAAGTGATAACATATGGTATTTTTCTTTCTCTTTCTGACTTACTTCACGCAGTAGGAGAGTCTCTAGTTCCATCCATGTTGCTGCAAATGGCATGATTTTGTTCTTTTTTATGGCTGAGTAGTATTCCATTGTGTATATGTACCACATCTGCCTAATCCAATCATCTGTCAATGGACATTTGGGTTGTTTCCAAATCTTGGCTACTGTGAATAGTGCTGCAATGAACATGCAGGTGCATGTGTCTTTTTCAAGGAAAGTTTTGTCTGGATATATGCCCAAGAGTGGGATTGCTGGGTCATATGGTAGTTCTATATATAGATTTCTGAGGTACCTCCATACTGTTCTCCACAGTGGCTGTACCAGCTTCCATTCCCACCAACAGTGCAGGAGGGTTCCCTTTTCTCCACACCCCCTCCAGCATTTGTTACATGAGTTATTAATAAATGATGGCCACTCTGACTGGTGTGAGGTGGAATCTCATGGTAGTTTTGATTTGCTGATTTATCTTAATTATTATCTACACACAATTCCTTTTCTTTGCATGTGGATAGCTACGTGGAGGCCTCGATGGTCTGTAGACTCCACGAGGGCAGGACTTACGCTGCCTTCTTCATCTCCATATTCATAGTCTTACACACTGATTGGCACATAGTAGGTGCCTAATAAACACTTGTTAAATGAAAGAAGGATGTGGCCCAATGGTGTTATTGCCACCCATGCCTTCATCCCTTTTCTCAACACCTATTTATTAATGGCTTCTCTAAGCCAAGGATTTGGGGGGCCCCATTGATAGGAAGATGTAGAAGACACAGTTCCTCTCCTGGGGTAGTTTTATTTGCGGGAGGAAAACTAGAGTAACAAGAAGCTCCATGGAGGAAATAAGACTGAAGTCTGGAGACAGACACAGGAAAGGGGGATACAAGACAACCTCAGTTATCTGGAATCCAGAGGGAGGAGGTTAAATTCATTCATCCCTGCAGCAGAGCTGCCTGTGGTTCTAGGAATGGTCGGAAAGGCCAACAGCCTCAGGTAGAATTACTTGCTCTTGTAGCATCTGCCTTAAGATATAGTAAGAATTGCTATGCTGGTGAGAAGCTGAAAGCCACCTTCTGGAACAAAGGAGACTGAGTGGGTCCTCTGCACCTCGGGAAAGGCAGACTGAGTTTGAGGCTGTTGAAACCAAGGCCACTGGACTGCCCAAGCCAGACCCAGAGGGATGGAGAGAACCACTGAAGGAAGCCAGGTAGCCAAGAAGCCCTGACAGATACAACCTCAGAGAGGTAAAGTGTGAGAACCTACAGCTAGTCAGAGGTAGGGCTGGGGACTAAGCACAGGTGAGAAGTGTGTCTGCAGTACAGCTGGATGGACCCAGGTAGGCATCCTGACCCCACCACCTCCTGCCTGTGTGACCTAGGGCAAGGTGCTGACTGCTGAAGCAATAAAATGGATAAACCAACAGCTGTCCATAGAGCACGTGAGAAAACCAATGACGGAGTGTCCACAGCACAACGGACAGAGTGCCTGGCACGCAGTAGGCCCTCAGTTAAAATCTGCTCTCTTTTCCCTTTCTTCTTCTTTTTCTACCTATTACGTTCTTTCTCAAAACCATGCTACCTCCCCAAAGTGTCTGAGAACATGAAGAGGCAAACGTGCACACAAAGATAACAGAGATGTGAGCCCCAAGGCACCAGGATGGCCCCAGGACCGAGACACCAAGAGGGCGTCTGCGTCTGTTGCCATGAGATGCCTCACATCAAGAATAGCACCAGGTGCATCTCGGGTACTCAAGTGAATGAACAACTTAATAAAGTGAAGGATGATATGAAACCTGGACCAGGCAATGTGCACTCCTGGGGGCTCCAAGGAGACCCTCTGAGGAGCATCCCTTTTCTGCCTCACAAACGCCTACTCACCCTGCAAGACTCCATTTAAATGACTTCCCGAGGCCTTTTCTGGCCCCACCAGCAGGTGGAATGGACTCTGACCTTGTATCTGTCCTTGGTAACATTCACACCTCTCTTCTCACTGATGCGATTGTCTAGCGTTCATCTCCCTTCTTGCAGAGTCTCAGCTCTGTGAGGGCAGAGCTGTGTCCCCTGTGCCTGCCCTCACCAGGCGCTCGATAGACGTAACACTGAATGAATGGCTGATGGCCTGGTAATCAAGGAAGGCTTCCCAAGAGCAGAAGGCAGGGACGCACCCCGTGGAGGAGGAGGGTTAGAGGCTGGCTTGGCACAGCACTGGCTCAGAATAGCGTGGGGGAGCGAGGTGAGCTGGGCCTTCACTGAATTCTTCCTTATCACCTCCCATCCTCCAGATGGATACGAGGTGTGTGTGTGTGTGTGTGTGTATACGCGTGTGTGCATGTGTGTGTGTCTCTCTCTCTAACACACACATACACACACACACTTCCTTGGGCTCTTCCTACAAGGATGACCCCAGAGTCCTCCTGGAATCTTCAGAGCAAGAGTCCCTCTGTATCCGGAGACTATCTGCCAGACACCTGGGCTGGATGCCAGGGAACAATGTGAGAAGCTACAAAATGGGAAGCAGAAGCAGATTCCCAGGGTCTAAAGCATGGCCAGGTGGGGTGGTGTTTCAATGAGCGAGAAAAGAAGGTCAGTGGGAACGGCCTCCTGGAGCAGGTATCAGGAGGGGCTCTAGGGCAGCCCTCCTGAGTCCAGTCTGTCCAGGAGTCCGGTCAGGGGTTTATACCCTCCTGCCATCTGCCAAGAGGCATCAAACGGGGTGTCCCAAGGGGGAGACGGACAAAACGAGTCACGCACGAGGCAAACTCCTCTCTCTAGGTACTCTCGTCTTTGAAAGCATTCGGGAAATCATAGTTACTATATTTCTGAAGGTTCGCAACTGCTGAAAGGCATGTGGGGAAAAAAAATGTTTTTGCAAAGTCTTGAAGGGTGACGAAGGGTTTAAAGTAGCCGTTCCTGACCCCTTACGAGACTCTCGTCTCCACCTGCCCTGCTTCCTACGGTATGTTAGGAGACTGCATTTGACAGTACATGAGGTTAGTTGAGGGACCAGTGTCCAAATTTCGATAAAAAATCTTTTAGTGGCGTCCTTAAGAGGACAAGACACAAGGAGACCCCTTGCCCTGTGGAAAAAAACGTTAAGGGCTATAAGGACCACAGTCCTTGTAATCCCATTGGGTAAGCTTAGGGAGCGCCCCTTGAATTACAAGTCCATCCCATTAAATTGTATTCCTGGTCTTCTACCCCTCGCTATTTTTAGCCAGTTCAGCACCCCTTGGGCTTTAGGCCAATTGATACCACCTCTTCTACAACTGCAGCCTTGTCCCCTGGGCTGGGCTCGGTCACTGTTATATTCTTCTCGTCAAGTGATGCCCGATCCCGTTAGGAGTCCTTTAAAGGGCTGGACTAATCTGATTCTTTATCATTCCTTTGCTATGACCTCAAATGGAGCTGTGGGGGCAAAGGAAACAGACCTATAGATGTTAAGACCTCCCTGTGCTGTTCCCATGCCTGGGGAGGCAGGGGGGGAGAAGGAATTCATAACTCGTATTCATCCCATTTAAGCCAAGTGTTTCATCTCAGAGCCCGGACATGCTCAGTTTTGCTTTTTGCTGTTTGCTTTCACCCTGGTTGGAGAAATCCAGTTTACCCATTAACTGTGGCTTAGGAACTTTCCTAAAATCAACAGAGGGCATGTCAGAGCAAACATCCTAGGATTCTGAAACTCAGGACAGTAGCTGCATGTCTGGGTTTCCTCACCTCTGTCCAAAGGCAGGTGATGGGCAGGGGATGACAGGAAAAGAGGCCACAACTGGTAAGGAGTGGTTAATTCCAGTCAGCCTAAGACCGGATGGACATCGGACCACTGAGGTCCAGCTGCTCCGTACAGGAGAGGGGACACCCTCACATAGCCCAGAAAGGACAACAGGCAGTGCACGCTGGCCTTTTCTCTTTTTCAGATAGAAGCCACACCCTCGAGCCTGGTGCATGGCTCCATAGCAACTCCTCTGACATGTGCCTTAAAAAACAAACAAACAAACACACACACACAACCGGGAAACGTTTGACCCTCAGACTCTGAGAAAGAAATATTTAATTTTCTTTTGCACGAAAGCCTGGCCACTATATAACCTGTCAGATGGGGAGCGATGGCCGTCTGAAGGCTCTCTGGATTATAACACTATTCTCCAATGAGACCTATTGTGTAGACAGGAGGGAAATGGTCAGAGGTGCCTTATGTTCAGATCTTCTTTACAATGAGGAAGACACTACACTCAGAGAGGCTTCTGGACTTCCCCAGGGTGTTATGCCAACTCTCTCAGGACCTAGGTGCCCACCATATCCCGGCCCAATTGGATCAGACCCTCCCGCGGTTAATCAGCCTTCTCCAAGACTGCCCAAGGCTCCTCCTCGCCCCCCTCGCGTGCCCTCTTTACTCCCTTTACAAGAGGTGGCAAACAGAGAATGGGGACCAATACGGGTCCATGTGCCCCTTTCACTTCAGGACCTAAGGCAGATAAAAACAGATTTGGGAAAACTTGCTGATGACCCAGATAGATACACCAAGGTCTTTCAGGGTCTCACACAGTCCTGTGAGTTAGCCTGGAAGGACGTCATGCAATTACTAAACCAGACATGGACTCTAAGTGAAAAAAACAAAGTCTTAGGAAATTCTCAAGGCTGGGGAGGTGAGACATATGCTCTAAGTGCCAGAGACAGATCAGGAGAGGAATGAACAAGATTCCCCACAGGGGGTCAGGCAGTTCCTATGAGTGACCCCAACTGGTCTGCTGAGGAGGGGGATAAAGACAACTGGCAGAGGAATCATGTCACTACTTGTATAGTTGAGGGACTAAAAGCCACACGAGCAGAGCCAAAGCCCGTTAACTACTCCAAACTATCAGAGGTTTGTTAAGGGGAAAGGGAGAGTCCACCGGCTTTCTTAAAAAGACTCAGAGAGGCCTTGAGAAAGCATATACCCGTGGACCCAGAATCAGTGGAGACCAGGTAATTCTTAAAGGCAAGTGCATGACTCAGTTGGCACCAGATATATGGAGAAAACTCCAAAAACTGGCTTTTGGCCTGATCAGGGCCTGGAGCATCTCCTTAGAGTAGCAACTCAAGTATATTATAATCGGGACCAGGAAGAACGAAAGGAGAACAAGAGGAGAGACAGAGAAAAGGCTGAGGCTCTAGTTACGGCGCTACAGGGAGTCCACCTGGGAGCTGCCAAGGCGAGAGGATGAGCCAGAGACCTAAGCCCGGAGCCTGTGTCCTCTGCAGCAAAGAGGGACCCTTTAAATGGGAATGTCCCAAGGCTCAGACCCCAGCACCCAGGCCGTGTCCCATATGTCGGGGAGATCACTGAAGGACTGCCCCCAAAGACGAAGGTCCCCGGGGTCGACCCCACAGGCCCAGGATCCAGACTGATGGGACCAGGGGCATTCCATATTGGCCCCTGTCCTCATCACCACCCAGGAGCCCCGGGTGACTCTAAATGTAGGAGGACAGCCTATCAACTTCCTCCTAGACACGGGAGTCCCCTTGTCAGTCCTCCTCTCCAACCCTGGGCCCCCCTCAAAGAAATCTGCCACTATTCGTGGTATTTCTGGCAAGCCGCTTACGAAATTCACTACACAGCCTTTGAGTTGTGACTGGAAGCCCATTTTTCTTCTCTCATGATTTTCTGATTGTTCCAGAGCCCAATTCCTCTTTTAGGAAAAGACATTTTGTCAAAGATTAAAAACCTGCTCAACTTTAAATCCTGCAACTTTTCTTCCTGACTCACTAGATCAGAAAGTTAAACATGATTGTCACCAGATCTTAGCTGCTAATTAAGCAGCCAGGGAGGATTTACAGAATGAGCCCTTATCGAATCCTGATCTCATCATGTTTACATACAGCAGCTCTTTCATTGAAAAGAAAAAATACAAGGCAAGATATGCAGTTGTAACTCTATATGAGACCCTAAAAAGTGGACCTTTGAAACCAGGAACAAGTGCTCAATTAGCAAAATTTTTTTTGTTGTTTTGTCTTTTTTTTTTTTTTTTTTAGGGCCGCACTTGTGGCATATGGAGGTGCCCAGGCTAGGGGTCCAATTGGAGCTGTAGCTGCCGGCTTACACCACAGCCACAGCAACACCAGATCCGAGCCACATCTGCGACCTACACCACAGCTCACAGCCACGCCGATCCTTAACCCACTGAGCGAGGCCAGGGATCGAACCTGCATCCTCATGGCTCCTCGTCGGATTTGTTTCCGCTGTGCCACAGTGGGAACTCCTCAATTAGCAAAATTAATAGCATTAACTAGGGCATTGGAATTGGGGTCAGGAAAAAGGATAAATGTTTACACGGGCTCAAAATATGCATATCTAGTCCTCCTTACACATGCAGCATGTAACCTGGAAAATATTCAGTATTAAATTAATATCATATTAAAATTGAAGTTTGTTGATCTAGTTAATACAGACATTTGTCATTATAGTTATCAACACTAAGTATAATATCTTAGTGTATCTAGGTTTAACAAAAGTCAAATGAAACCCTGAGATTGGTTAACCAAACAGAAAAACGAAAGGTATTTAGGACAATTAATATGTTTAGTGCCATGCTGAGATATCCTCTATAAGATAAACGTGCATTTTTAAAAAAATTATAAAAGACAGTCCATGGTTGCTTTCGAAAAGCAGAATGTATGTGCTTCCAGTAAAGAAGGAATGAAGAATGGAATTGCATTTTCTTAACAGAAAAGATAGTCTTTCTCTTGTTGCTCTGGATGGAAAAATAAGGGGCAGACTAATGGATACAGAAAGTGATGCAAAGTGTGTGGGAAGTGGATACTGAGAAAAGAATTTTGTGCATGGTGGGGACTAAGTTTAAAATAAATTTAATGGAGTAAATCAATTTTAAAAGTAAGGTGGTGCCATAAACCATAGTCTTCACAGGGACAAAAGGTAATTTTCAATTACACACTGACCAAGGAAATATTTGTATATATACAAATATATACAAATATTTGTATATATACAAATATTTCATGACCAGCCAGAGAAATCAGAAAACTCATACAGGTTATAGGTATTTTAATCAATTTTATCAAATATGGGATCAATATATGTGGATCACTCCTGAGAAGGGTGATTTAACCCTGCCCACGTCTATTTGCTGGGAGCAAAATCAACATTACATGCTAGATGGGCCAGATCGGTGTTCCACAGGTATGATTACTCAGCAGCGATATGTGTGCCTTCATTGGGAACCACTGACATAATGCCGCAGGTGAAAGCCTTAATTAATTTTACTTAACAAGCTCTTAACAATACTACAAAAGCTACTTCTACTCTAAATATGGAACAACAAATAAGAAAAGCAGTGCTACAAAACCCAATGGCCTTAGACATACTCGCTGCAGCTCAAGGAAGGACCTGTGTTATTAGAAAATCTGAATGTGTATATTTCTGATTATTCACAGCATGTGTCTGATTCCCTGTGAGCTCTCCAGCAGCAGATTCATGAGATGCTGTCTCCAGCTCCAGCGTTTGGAGCTGCCCCCCGGAACCGGTGGACCTCCTCCTGCTGGTGGAAACATTTCTCACCACGGTCACCACTGTGATCTCGACCCTCTTATTCAGACCCTGTATAATTAATTGTATTTCTTGCTTCATTACATCCCGATTAGAAGCTATCAACCTTCAAATGGTGATGGAAGGGGTACCCAGTGTACTGTGTTGAATCCCACTCAAGCATCCCAGGAGTGGAGACCTAACTACTTTCCCCTAATGATGCTCCTTTTTAGCAGGAAGCAGAGCAGCAGTGGCCCCTTTTCCCCACAGTTAGAGTCTCCAACTCTAGAAGGGGGGGGGGCATTGAGGCAGAATATTGACTCAGGTAGTCCGTGTAGGAGCATGGGCTTTGATGCCTTCTTTGGTAGGGCCACTGATGAACATTTGTGGCTTAAGGGCTGCAGAGAGCAATTCCCCGCAGGCCTTGTTGTATTATAGAAAGTGTACCTTCCCCACAGGTGTTGTTTACTACAGGAAATGTGCCTTCCCCCGCATGGACCTTGATCTCTAACCCACTCTTCAACTGATGGAAAGGCATGAGAGGAAGGAGGACTTGGTCTAAGGGAAGAGAAAGACAAAGAAACCAGAAAATTTATGGGACATTTCCACCCCTAAAACCCCTATTGGATATTGGACAAGGACTGACATAGGTAACTGGGCAAGGCCAATGGACCCCATGTTGGTTACTCCCCCCAACCATGTTGGTTCCCCCCCATCTTTAAGAGATACAATCCCTATAGGACAATAGAGAGCAGGGCTCTTCTCCCTGCCTCCCAGCAGCCCTGGGAGCTGTTTGCTTTCCTGTAGTAAAGACTTTGCTTGCTTGCTGCCTGTGTGTTCGTGGAGTTCACTCTTTGACTGCGTGAACAACAAGAACCCGGATTCTGGTATCATCTTTCCGGCATCACTAGGACCCAGCACACTGCCTGGCAGGACACATGGTGACTGAATGGATACATAAATGGTGGAGGCCATCTACTCCTTTCTCAGACATAACTTGACTCTATTAAGTACTCTGGCAACAGGCCAAGGTCCTTGGGGACGGAAAGACATATATGACCATGAAAGGTCATGTCTTTCACCCCCGCCCCCCATTTCTAGACACTACCTGAGCCAGATGAGATTTCCACCTCATGATGGAGATGCTGCTGCTGCCCTGTTTGCGAATGAGACATGGGGAAAAGAAAAAGCACCCCCAAAAGCTCAAAATTACTCTCAAAGCAAATGTCAGAGGCAGGAAATGGCAAACAAAAAAAGTAGACTGTACACTCCTTGCCTAACCCCAGTTTGCATTTCCAAAGAGGATTTTATTCTGAGAAAAAAAAAAAAAAAAAAAAGAACCGACTCAGGCATAATGCACAAAAAGCAGGAGCAGCAGGGAAGAAACCGCCTCTGGGAGAAGAAGGTGGCAGTCCTTTGTCAAACCCCCCGGAGGCACTCATCGGGGAAGGGTGAGGATTAAGGGCTTTTAAATGACAGAAGCTGCTCTGGCTCTCACCAGCCACCCTACGCCTCTTGATGAAAAACGCCTATTAGAAATCATGAACCTTACTCCGCCCCCTTGGGAGAGCTGAAAGTACAGTCACGGGATGGGATACAGTTTGGCGAACACAACATCCTAACCGATAGAAGGCCTAGGTCCCCAAGACAACCTTTGCCTTTTTCCGTCTTGATCATACGCCACAATGACCCGAAATATAAATAGACGAATAAGCCTTCAAGGGAGAAATTAGGGGAGCTGATAAAAGCCTGGGCAGGATTCAGATAAAGATAACATTTTAATGGAAAATAATTTTATTCATCTATTTATTGTCTTTTTTCCTTTTTAGGGCTGCACCCACAGCATATGGAGGTTCCCAGGCCAGGGGTCGAATTGGAGCTGTAGCCACAAGCCTATGCCAGAGCCACAGCAATGCAGGATCCAAGCTAAGTCTGCGATCTACACCACAGCTCACGGCAATGCCAGATCCTTAACCCACTGAGAGAGGTCAGGGATTGAACCGGCAACCTCATGGTTCCTAGTCAGATTCGTTTCCACTGCACCACAACAGGAACTCCAGAAAATAATTTTATTTTACTTCCAACAGCCTTAGTAGAACATAAATTTGATGGTGAGATGTGAATAGTAACGCACACATTTGAGAAACAATTAAAAAGGATTTAGCCATTGATCTATTGTGCGTGCTCATCTGATTAGCCCTTCTGTGGGGTGCAGGACTTCAGGAGAGGCTCTGGGAACCTTAATGACTGTCGCTGCCCAGCCGTCATCTATGGAAGTGGCCTCAACTGCATCTGCCTTTTGTGAAAGTGTTAGATCACCCGCAGTATGAATTGTCCAGGGAAAAACAACCCTCCTAACCTGCCACTAGCAGCCTTGATTGGGGATCTCAGTCCACACGGGAAGGGAATGTGGGAAATAATAGAAAATGTATATTTGGTCTCTGACCCTTGTTCCCGGGCACAGAGTTCCTTTAAAATCCATGTAAATTACTATGCGATAAGAGCATGAGGAGCATCTTTTGTTCTATTGAGGTGACTCTGAGTGGGCTCCTGGAGGGGGGCTGGCCACCACAAAGAACAAGCCATAGTTAGAAGCTTGGAATTTTCATTCCCCATTCTCCAGAGAGGGGAGAGGGGCTGGAAACAGAGTTAATGATTGATCAGACCTAGCTGATGAAGCCTCTTTAAAAATCCCAAAAGTCTAGGATCCAGAGAGCTTCCGGGTTGGTGAACACATCCGCATACCAGGAGGGTGACATCAACTCCACGAGGACAGAGTCTCCTGTGCTTGGGACCCCAGACCTCACTCTGTGTATCTTTTAAACTGGCTGTTCATCTGTATCCTTTATCATGTCTCTTATAAGTATCAGGAAGTGTTTCCCTGAGTTGTGTGAGCTGCTCTAGCAAATTACTCCAGCGCAAGGAGGGGGTCAAGGGGACTTCAGATGTGTAGCTGATTAATCAGAAGCACAAGTGACAACCTGGACTTGAGACTGGCATCTGAAGGAGGTGGGGCTAGTCTTGCAGTACTGAGTCCTTTACCCATGGGATCTGAGGTGCTCCCCGGGTACAGAGTGTTGAAAATGAGTTAACTTGTAGCACACTCAGCAGAGAACTGCTTGGTATGGGGAAGCCCCACACATCTGGTGTCAGAAGTGGGAGTGTGAGAGCAGTGTGAAAAGACGGAAGAAACACAGGAGGAAGACCGGGTTTTCTGCACAGACTATAAATGGCTGGGTGTTAAGAAGATCCATCACCTCTGAGGTATTTGCCTCCAGTGCTGACCACCAGGGCAGTCTGTGATGGCTGCTGACCACACGGCCCAATCAAATGCTCCTAATACTGTGTTAATGGAAAAGGGGAAGGCAAGTGGACTCCACATTTCTGTCCTGAGCTAGGTTACGCCGGTGTTTTGGCTACAGAAGAAAACTGCAGCCCTTGCCAGTCTCAGGACTGAAGCCCTAGATGACCAGGTAGCTGATGAGGCAGCTTCCCAACCTTCCCCCCACCCTTGTTTCCCTGACAACAAACTCCCATCACCAAGGACCATCTAGGTTCATCTCACTTACACCCTTAAGGAAACTGACTATAAGGAGGATAAGAGCCTCATTTATTTGATTTACACAAAGGTTGTCTCCCCCTGTTACTTCGAAAAAGATGTGTTTTATATTCATATGAGAATTGTGTCGGGTGTTTATTTAAGTTACGAGGGCCATTTAAATTTTGGAAAGCAAATATGTGGCCTCGCGTCTCCTGTGATCTTGGCAGCATTGCTAACTGATCACAGGACTCTTTATCCAGAAGCTAGCGTTGGACTCGGAAACTTCCTCCAGGCAGTATCCAGGTAGTGACCTGCCCCACACAACAAGGTGAAATCCACCTTGGCTTCTTTTAAATCACTTCATCCAGGACAGCACAAAATAGAACTCCTCTAGGTATTAAAAGATCTGGGTTCCAGGTCAGAAGGGTGTACCTCTCAGTGGCCTGAGAACAGAGGTCTCATCTGTTCACCAAATGGGGACATCACCCAGCTCTCAAAAGACGTGGTATTTATGGAGGTGCTTTGTAAACCGAAATTCAACACACAAATGAAAGGTGTTGCTAGTAAGGCTGAGGAAATGGGTCCCTAGAAATATGGAAGCTGGTCTTGAGATCAGATCTGCTTCTAAGTCCGACTTTACTTCTCTTTTCTAATACAGAAAATACCTAGTCATTCCCAAACCCAAGACTTTATTTCCAGCAATGTGCAGACTATATATCCTGATAGAAATAATTAAATGTTGGATGAAATACAAAACAAACTAGCTTTTAAACATATCACTGAGTTGACACTAAGAGAAGAGTAAATCAAAGCAAGTTTTCTCAAAATGAGAGAAAAGCAAAGGCTCAGACACAAGGGAGCAGCCAAGCCAGACTGTGCCCTGAGAGTGTCTGTGGAAAGCTGCAGACCTTGAGCTTTGCTTTGATGTCTCCGTGGGGCACAGGAGTGAAGGCATAAATTCCCAGGACTATTCAAGGTAGAGAATATAACAGAAGACCCTTGAATAAACCTCAGATCCTAAAGCACAAGAGTAAATAAGAAAGGAAGTCTACTTTTCAGAAGGAAGCAGTAAGGAAATGTGGCTGTTTCCATCTGCTTGTGGTGTGAAGAGATTTCATAAATATGATTCTGGTAGATTTTTGCTGTCCAGCTCATGCTGCTCATACAGCCCCCCAAAAACCTTAATTGGAGAATTAATTCTGGAAAGCCCTAAAGTACGTAGGGCTCTAATAAAGATTCATCTTCAATCTCAGCCATCAAAAATACTCCCCCAAATAAAGTTCTAGGAAAAAATTAAAATCTCAGCATAAGAAAACTCAAAACACAAAAGATTTCAGAGCATATATAAGAAAAAGAGATTCGCAACAACTTTAGATAATACAAGGCACAGAATATAAAATAATTATTTGCGATATGTTTAAGGAAATTCTAGGGAAGCATGAAAATAAGGACAAAGTAGAAACATTATCAAAACAATGAAGCAGATTTTTTAAAGACCCAATAGAATTCCTATAAATAAAAAATGATATTGAACTTAAATAGATTGATACATAGATTAAAGAAATAAGTTAATTAAACAGCAGGTGAGACAAAGCTGAATAGAGAACTAGTAAATTGGAAAATAGATTCAAAATTTTTCCAGAGTGCGGTTAGAAGAGAGATGAAAAATGTGAAGAGAGGTTAAGTGACAAGGATAATATAGTGAGAAAGTCTAATGCTGTCTAACTGGAATTTCAAATTAGAGGAAAAGATAATTGAGAGAATGGGGAAGAAGCAGCATTCAAAAGATAACGACTAAGGATATCTCAGCATGCTGAAAGACACAAACCTGAGATTTAGAAAGCCCAATGAATCTCATACAAGATATATAAAGGAAACCCACACCAAGACACACTGTAATAAAACTTTACAATGCATGCACAAAAGCAAGATGCTAAAAGCATCCAGAAAGAAAGAACACCAATAAAAGAGCAGCAGTAAGACATCTGACTTCAAACATGCCAGAAAATTGAAGCTAGAAAACAGCAAAATAGTATCTTCAAAGTTAAGAGACACTAACTGTCAAATTAGAATTCCATATTTAGTAACACTACCTTCCAAGAATGAGGTCAAATAAAGAAAATGTAGAAAAATAAAAAACAGAGCATTTATCATAAAAAAATATATCAAAGAAGGAAATATAAAGGGTATTTTTTGGGCAGAAAGTAGAAAAGCTGAGATGGAAAAGGGAAGGGTATATATATATATATATATATATATATATATATATATATATATATACATGGTTAAACTCTGCACAGATTGGTGGTTTTGGGGAGAGAGAATAGGAATCAGGCTAGAATTAAAACACAGAAGAAAACTCCCAGACATGTTAGAATGCTTTTATCACAACTAAAGCATTTTCAAAGAAGAACAAAAATATTAATTGAGACTTTGTTAACTACATGTGTTAACCAAGAGGCTTGGTAGGACTTCCAAACAAAAAGAGTAAAATAATTGGAATCAACAGATGCAAACCTTGGTAGGACTTCCAAACAAAAAGAGTAAAATAATTGGAATCAACAGATGCAAACAAAACAAGAAGCAAGGAGAAAACAGTACATAATGAATGATATAATTAAATCCTAATATATGAGTAATAAAATCAACCATAATTGAAATTAGTTCCCCAGACAAAAGTTAAAAAACACAGAGATAAAACATAGAGCACCAATAGTTACAGGACAGAGAAAGATACAAGAAGCAAATTTTAACCAACAGAAATTTGGTCTCAACATTAAAGTCAGATGTTCTTTTTTTTTTTTTTGTAAAAAACAGCATTAGAAATAAAGACGGTCATGGACTTGATTATAAAGGTAGTAGAAGTTATAATAGTAAGTATGAAAATTCTAAACTGTATTTGATTCAAAATACATAAAACAAAAATGGACAAAATTACAAAGACCACAGAACTATGCACAGACGTCTACTATAAGAGCAGAAAAATTTATTGTACATGTTAATTAATTAAGCAGAAATTAATATTAATTATTTGATTGATTATATGAATTAAGCATTTACTAATCAATCATAAACCAAAAGTTTAGATAGTATATTAAGATTTAAACAGTATAATTAACAAGCTTAGTCCAATGGAATATGCAACTTTATTTCTAGCAATTTAAAACTGTATATTCTTTTTAACCATATGAACATTTTTAAAAACTGACCATATGCTAAGCTGCAAAACAGCCTTAAGATCATAGGATTGATAATTTCTGCACATCACATTATCTGACCACAGCACAATGAAACTACGTATCAATTTAAAAATCTAACAAGAAAAAAATCATATGCTTAGGATTTTTTTAAGAGTCACAGAAGAAAAAAATATGAAATTTTCAAAAAGTAAATTTAATGAAAATAGCATGTATTAAAATTTAAAGGATGTAGCTAAAGAAATATTTGTAGGAAAATTTATAGCCCAAATTGCTTAATCTGGAAAAGAAGAAAGGCTAGCATTATTAAGCAATGTGTTTAAGTTAATAAGTTCAAAAAAGAACAAAATAAATGTAAAATTGATAGAGAAAAATAATAAAGATGACAGTAGAAATAATGAAAAATAAAGCCAACACAGTGAAGAGGCTCATAGCAAAAGCTGGCTCATTGAAAAGACTAATAGATTAACCACTGGCAAGAGTAACAAAAAAAAATTTAGAGGAAAGAAGGTACATATAAGCAATACATAGGTGAATAATGCAGCTATAAATTGAAAACAAATGATGTTATAAAATACTTTGTCAATACACTTGAAAGTTTATTTGAAAAAAACTAAGTTGTAAAAATAAATTACCAAAACTTTCTCAAGAAAAAAAATTTGAAACACAAGCGTTTTATCATCATAAGTAAATTGATTTAGCATTTTTTTAAATAGCTGTACCCATGGCATATGTAAGTTCCTGGGCAAGGAACTGAATCTGAGCTGCAGATGCAACCTACACCACAGCTACAACAAGACCAGATCCTTAACCCACTGCACTACAGTGGGAATGCCTTGATTTAGCATTTTAAATTCTAGGGCCAAATATTTTATGGGCATATCTGCCAGACATCCCAAAAGGAAATATATCATCTTACATGGACTCTTTAAAGAGAATTAAAAATGAGGAAACATTCATTTTATGAAGCTTGTTAACTGTGCTGTTCAAATCTTATATATTTTCCCATTTATGTTTGATTTGTTAGTCACTGAAATGAATATTTAAAGTTTCCAACCCTTTTGGTGGATTTTGTAAGTCTTGTATTTCTTTTTTGCACTTCTGTCTGGTTTGATAAGTGAATACAAACCTGACAACTGTGGCACAAAAAATGAGAATTATTGATCAATATCACTCAAAATATATGTACGAATGTAAACAGAATATTATCAACCAAATCTAGCACTAAGTAAAAAGGGAATACATATTAATCAAAGTGGGCTAATTACAGCAATAAACATTGGTTTAAAACTTTAAAAGTTAATTACCACATTAACACATTAAAGGGAAAAATACTAACTTGTCAGACGCACATAATTCAAAATTCATTCTTAGCAAACTAGAAATAAAAGGAACTCGATAAAGAATGTCTACCGAAAGAAAAAGTCATACTCAGAGCTTGACTTTCAGCATGACTCAGTGTAGTGGACCTGACTAGTATCCATGAGGATACGGGTTTAATCCCTGGCCTTGCTCAGTGAGTTAAAGATCTGGCTTTGCTGTGGCTGTGGTGTAGGTCACAGACACGGCTTGGATCCAGTGTTGCTGTGGCTGTGGTGTAGACTGGCAGCTACAAATCTGATTTGTCTCCTACCCTGGGTCCTTCCATATGACACAGGTGTGGCCCTAAAAAAGACCAAAAAAAAAAAAGAAAAGAAAAAAAGGAAAAAGTATACTTACTGATAAAATGTTTAAAGCATTCTTTTTGTATCAGTAATAAGACATGGGTGCTTGCTATCCCCACTTTCAAAACATTTTACAGTCAGTTCTTAGCTAGTAAAGTAAAATAAGAGAACTAAATAAAAACCTTAAGAATTGGAAAGGAAAAATAAAACTGTCATTTGTAGGTGGTATGACTGTCTGTAGAAAACCCCAAATCATCCATGAATAAATAATGAGAATTGCTCAGAGAGTTTAGTAAAATTTCTGTGTTAAAAAATCAACATACCAAATCAATTACATTTCTGGACACCAAGAAACAATCAGATAGAAAATGTAATTTTAAAAAGTTACAATAGCAATAAGAATATGAAGTACCTAAGAACTAATGTAATAAATAACAGGTAAGTCTTTTAAAGGGAGAAGTTTAAAATGACTAAAAGACATTCAGAGCTAAATAGACAAATACACCATGCACTGGGATAGAGGATATCATTTCTCCCCAAACTGAGCTATAGATCCAAAAAACCCTCCAATCAAAATCTCATTAAGGATTTCCATAGAACTTAACCAGCTGATTCTAAAATGCCTATGGAAGAACAAAGGGCTGAGAATGGTCAAAAGACTTCTGAAGAAGAACAAAGTCAGAGAGGGCAGACAATCCCCTAATTGCCATTACAGAAGAGCTACACTCCCCTACACCCTTGACATTAAGTGTGGTCATGTGACTAGTTCTGCCAATGGAACACGAGTAGAATGGACACGTGCCATTTCCTGGAAGAAGCATAAAGAGCTGACTCCCCATGCTTTCTTCTCCCCTCTGGAATCAAATGTTGAGAAGGCAACAGAGCTTCTGTCTGTCTGGGCCCCGAATGATGACAATTATACATGTAACATAAACACGAAACAATCCCTTTTGGTTTTAAGCCACTGAGATTTATATTCAAAGACAGCCCCACGTACCTTGTCTAATATGGAGATTTGCCCTACTAAATCTCAAGTCATTACAAAGCTATAATGCTAAAAACACTGCATCACTGGTATTGAAATAAGAAAAAACTGATCCATAGATCAGAATAGTAAGAGCCAAGCAAAAGACCTATCCTTGTGTGGACACGAGATATGGCAGAGGTCATGGTCTAGCTTAATAAATGGTGCTGAGAGAGAGGGTATCCATAGGGAAAATAAATTGGACCTATACTGAACTCTATTCACTTTAGTATTTGATGTAAAGTTGGTTTAGTGTTGCTGAATTCTCTCAGCTTTTGCTTATTTGTAAAGTTTTTGATTTCTCCTTCAGATCTGTATGAGAGCCTTGCTGGGTAAAGCAATCTTGACTGGAGGTTTTTTTTCTTTCATCACGTTAAGTATATCATGCCACTCCCTTCTGGCCTGCAGAGTTTCTGCTGAAAAATCTGCCAATAACCTTAACAGTGTTCCCTTGTATGTTACTTGTTTCTTTTCCCTAGCTGCTTTCAAGATTTTCTCTTTGTCTTTAATTTTGGTCAGTTTGATTAATATGTATCTTGGGGTATTCCTCCTTGGGTTTATTTTATATGGTACTTGTGCTTCCTGGATTTGCATGAGTGGGTTCTTTTCCATATTGGGGGAATTTTTGGCTATTATCTCTTGGAATATTTTTTCTGTCACTTTCTCTCTCTCTCCTCCTCTGGTACCCCTATAATATGGATGTTGGTGCGTTTAACCTTGTCCCAGAGTTCTCTGAGACTGTCTTCATTTGTTTTCAATCTTTTTTCTCTTTTCTGTTCTGCATCCGTAATTTCCACTAATCTGTCCTCCACCTCGCTTATTCATTCTTCTGCCTCCTGTATTCTGCTGTTGGCTGCTTCTAATGAATTTTTTATTTCAGTTATTGTATTTTGCATCTCTTCTTATTTAAGTTTTATATCTTGTATCTCTTTGTGCACTGTTTCCTGTAAATTATTCATCTTTGCCTCCAGTTTATTTCCAATGTCTTGCATCATCTTCAACATCAACAGTCTAAAGTCTTTTTCCTGGAGGTTGAGAATCTCCTGATCACTTAGCTGTTTTCTGGGGTTTTTTTCCTTTCGCCCTTATCTGAGTTATAGTTCTCTTTTCATTTTTTAGGTTTTTGGTGTGGTGACCTTTTTATACATAATAGAGCTGTAGCCTCTCTTACTTCTGTTGTCTGTCCCCCTTGTGGCTGGAGTTGATACAGGGGCTTGCTGTGGGCTTCCTGATGGGAGGGACTAATGCCTACCCACTGGTAGATGGAGCTGATTCCCATCCCTCTGGTGGGTGGGGCTTTTTCTCTGAGCGAGATTAGAGGTGGCTGTGTGCCTGGGGTGCGGGGTCTTTAGGAAGCCTGTTTACTGCTGGGTGGGGCTGTGATCCCACCTGGATTGGTGTTTGGCCTGGGGCTTCTCAGCGCTGATGGGTGGGGCCAGATTTTCCCAAAATGGCCCCCTCCAGAGAAAGGCATGCTGATGAAGATTCCCAAGAGCTTCCTTCCCCCACAACATGCCACATTCACCCCTACTTTCCCAGGAGGTCCTCCAAGAACTGCAGCCAGGTCTGATCCAGATTCCCATGGAAACTTTGCTTTTTCCTGGGACGCAGTGCATGTGAAAGTCTGTGTGCACCTTTTAAGAATGGGGTCTCCACTTCCCCCAGCCCCATGGAGCTCCTGGGCACAAGCCCCACTGGCCTTCAATGCCAGATGCTCCAGGGGCTCTTTCTCCCAGTGCCAGATCCCCACACGTGAGGGTTTGATGTGGGGCTCAGAACTCTCACTCCTGTAGGTGAGTCTCTGTGACACAGTTACTTTCCAGTCTGTGGGGCTTCCCACCCAGGAGGTATGGGGTTGCTTATATCACATAATCGCCCCTCCTACCTCTTGATGTGGCCTCCTCTTTTTCTTCTGGAGTAGGATATCTTTTTGAAAGTTTCCGGTCCATTTGTTTAAAGACTGCTCACTATTTGGTTGTAAATTTTGTTGTTTTTTAGGAGAGAAGGTGAGCTCCAGTCTTCCTATTCCTCCATCCTATTGAACTCTATTCACCATCACTTCCAGGTGGATTAAAGAGACAACAAAACTAAAGAGCAATTCAAAGAGAACACAGCCTTGGGGTTGGAAGACATGTCTAAAAAGACAGAGAGGAGTTCCTGTCCTCACACAGCAGAAATGAATCCGACTGGGAACATGAGGTTGCAGGTTTGATCCCTGGCTTCGCTCAGTGGGTTGAGGATCTGGTGTTGCCATGAGCTGTAGTGTAGGTCATAGACACAGCTCAGATCTGATGTTGCTGTGGCTGTGGCATAGGCCAGTTAGACCCCTAGCCTGGAAACCTCCATATGCCTCTGGTGTGGCCCTAGAAAGCAAAAAATAAAAAATAAAAAGACATAGAAAGTACTAACTATACAGGAAATAAATGATAAAACTGACTACACTTTATACTAAAACCTTGTTTCTTTCAAAACACAATACATCCTGGATTGGACACTGGTTTGACCACAGCTAAAAAGGAGAGTAGCAGCTAATGGGGGAACTCTGAAGATGGTTTACATATGCCATGAGATGAACATTTACTCAAATGCAGAGATGGAACCTGGTGATCACACTTTCATTTTGATTACACACACACACAAGTGAAAATGCAACCCAGTAGAATGTGCAGTAAGATACTAAGGCTGGTGACCTCAGGTAGTAGGAATATAGAGTTCTTTGACTGGGAGTTTGGGGTTAATATATGAAAACTATTGCATTCGGAGTGGGTAAGCAATGAGATCCTGCCGTATAGCACAGGGAACTAAATCTAGACACTTATGATGGAACATGATGGAGGATAATATGAGGAAAAGAATATGTACATATATGTATGACTGGGTCACTTCGTTGTACAGTAGAAATTGATAGAACACTAAATCAACTATAATGGGAAAAATAAAAATCATAAAAAATGCTTGCTTCTCTGTATATCCTAACTTTCTATAGAATGCACATGCTATTTCTATAATAATGAATAATTATAAATGAATGAATATGTACATGAAAGAAAGAATGAATACACAAATTGTGGAGACCAGAACAAAGATAATGAAATAGACAAGCACAGAGAGGGAGAAGATGTTTGCCACACACATAACCTACAAATAACTAATAGCCAGAATTGTTTTAACCCTGTAAATCAATGACACAAAGGCAGACAACCTAATTGAAAAATCAGCAAAAGACATGAAAAGCAATGTCATATAAAGAGGAAATCGAAATTCCGCTAAACTTACAAGAAGATGGTCCAGCTCATTAGTCATCAGGAAGATACATATTACAACTCCAGGCTACCATCACTCCCTCCTGAGCAGCTAAAACTAGCTTTTGACAATGCCAAGAGCTAACAAGGCTGTGGGCAGTGAGCAAGCTCATAAATTGCTGGTGAAGGTATAAAAACAGTTTGGTGTTACTTCTTAAAGCTGAAGATGAGCAAATGCACCAGAAATCTCAATGTCAGGAATACATCTGAGAATTATTTTTGCAAAAAGGAGTTCAGAGTAACACTCTTTCATAATCGGTCCAAACTGGACAGGATCCACATTTTCATTAACATGAGAATGATTTTTTTTAAACTGTGGTATAGTCATGTCATAGAATACCATACATCAATGAACATGAATAAACAAATGCTTGTTACATACATCAATAAATGGAAGAACCTCAAAAGCAATGGTGAGCAAAAGCAGCAGATCACACAAAAATTCTCTACAACTCCATTTAAGTTCAAAAACAGGCAAAACTAAGCAATATAGTGTTGGGGAATGGGGGTGTGTGCACGTGTGTGTGTGTGTGTGTGTGTGTGTGTAAAACGAGAAAAGCAAATAAATTATTTGAATAAGAACAATAAGCCACAGGGCAGGGGCCAGGGGTTATGCTATATAAGGGTATAGTTAAATTCGATGTTTTAACCCAAGTGGGGGGGTACATGAGGGTCTGTTTTCTATTATAATTTTGAGGGATATTAATATTATTTAACAGTAATAATAATACTATTATGTAGACCATATGGGGATGTGTTTTGTGTGTGATTTTGTATATATCTTTCACCGTTAACTAATTATCCCTATAAAACAACAGCAGGATACCAAGAAATTTCTACCATCCTGGAGCCAATGCAGAATTAGAATCAATCACCAAACTGTTCGCCCTGAATAGGAACTATTCAGCCATTCATTAGGTCCTCAAGCAAGTCCAGCCATTAAAAAGAGAACAAGTTCAAGTCCTCCAGCCCTGGTCTCTTTTCATTGGAAAGAAAATGAAAAGAGACCTAACTGGCATTATTTTGTTCTTTTTATGGCTGAGTAGGATTCCACTGTGTATATGTAACACATCTTCTTAATCCATTCATCTGCTGATAGACACTTAGGTTGTTTCCAAGGTCTTGGCTATTGTGAATAGTGCTGCGATGAACATAATGCCATTTGCAGCAACATGGATGGAACGAGAGATTCTCCTACTAAGTGAAGTTAAGTCAGAAAGAGAAAGACAAATACCATATGATACCACTTATATGCGGAATTTAAAATGTGGCACAGATGCCGCTATCTACAGAACAGAAACAGACTCACAAACATGGAGAACAGACTTGTGGTTGCCAAGGGGGAGGGGAAAAGAGTGGGATGGACTAGGAGTCTGTCGTTAATAGATGCAAATTATTACATTTAGACTGGATGAGCAATGAGGTCCTACTGTATAGCACAGGGGATTATGTCCAGTCACTTGTGATAGAACATGATGTTAAGATAATATGAAAAAAGTCATATATAATATATATATGACTGGGTCACTTTGCTGTACAGCAGAAATGGACACAACAGCAGAAACTGACACAACTCTACTTTAATTAAAAAAACCGCCTAACTGTAAAAGCTCCATGATCCCAGGCAGGAGCTCCACATACCACCGTGAACATAAAGGACTGGATTTGGTTTTAGGAGATGCTAAGTGTCCTGATTATGCACCCTTTAAATTGCATTTTTATGATGACAGTGATTGTTTAACCAGAAAACAGAAGCAATGCTCCTCAAGAAAACACAACAAAGGAAGTCTAGCCAAACATCACCTCATTATTCAAGTGCAATGAACTCCAACTAATACTTAATTACGAGAGGCGTGCGGAGGCTCTGAGCAGAATAAGACATAGCACTCTCCCCAGGCACTGGATTGATTTCTCAGATTACAAAATTCAGACCATTAAGAATTCGAAAAACATTGATTCAGCCAGAGTGAGCCCAGGGAGCACTCAAGGCTTATAATGGGAATAAATACAGAATAAATGAATCTGGTCAGGCTGCCTGTTACAGATCTTACACCAGGACGTATTTCAAGCTTTGCCAGAATTTTATTTTTCTAATGTAGCTGTTTCTTAAGGGTGAAAAGACAGACCTCATCTCTTTACTTCTGTTCACTGTAACACAGGTCTGTGACGTTGCACCATTTGTTAGGATGTTTCGCATGATTTGCCCAGGCTCAGAACTATGCTAAGCCAGGACTTGGTTTATTTCTTTTCTTTGAAAATCATTATTAAGAAAGCATGCCCCACAAACATGAGCCTAAAATAAAATACTTTTTTTTTTTTTTTTGCTTTTTAGGGCTGCTTCCACAGGATATGGAGCTTCCCAGGCTAGGGGTCAAGTCAGAGCTACAGCTGCTGGTCTACACCACAGCCATAGCCACGCCAGATCTGAGCCACGTCTGTGACCTACACCGCAGCTCATGGCAATGCTGGCCAGATCCCTAACCCACTGAGGGAGGCAAGGGATCAAACCCACGTCCTCATGGATACTAGTTGGGTTTGTTACTGCTGAGCCACAATGGGAACTCCTAAAATAAAATACTTTTGTTACAAAGTTTTCAAGGAAGAAAATAGCTCCTCTGTGCAAGAATGATCAGTTGGAGATTTCTTAACTAACGTCTTGAATTACCATATAGGATAGGTAGTTAGGCAAAGTAGCATCTAAGGGCCTGGGTTTGAATCCTAGCTTTACTACTTACTGTGCGACCTGTGGCAAGACACTTAACCCCCTGAGTCTCACCTGCAAAATGGGATTAATAAGAATATCTACCTCAAGCGTTTTTTCTGAAGATTAAATAAGACAATGCACATGGAACATTTGGAGCATGTCCAGAATATAGCAAAAGCTCAATAAACAGCTGTATAAAGTCAGTAGAAAGACTCTGCTTATTTTAATATGCTCAGCAGAAGACAGCTTTCGTTGTGTCCCCGTGATTGCAAATAGCAAGCTTAAATTTTATACTCATGTCCACACCATTTGACAGTCTGCCTATGAAATCTGAGAACACCTTGCATCCACAAACAGATGCTTGGGCCAGAAATAGTTTAACCGTGGCCCTCTCGCTGTGATTTCCAACGTAAGAAAGAGAACAATGTCTTTCCAGGACCAAAGAGCGCTTTCCCAGGGGACCAAAAATTACTTCTAGGAATCTCTGTGAAACCACGGATAATAGGAAAGGTGCTGGAAGCTTGATGACAGGGAAATATCTTGATTTGTCTTTCTTTTTTTTAAAAAAAAGGCCTAAAGAAGAAATTAGAATCTGGAAGTTAAAGACAGAAACATCTGAGATCAGTCTCTGGAAATATTCATAGAATTGAGTGTGATTTCCTAACAGTGCTTCCTACTTTCCTAAGGCAAGGACAGACAGCGAGGGAGTTGGGCATGCGACCCACTGGTCTGTAGAAACACCAGATGGGGGGCGGATAACTTCTCGTACATCTTGGTCTCCTGGTACACAGAGCCAGTGACTCTCCTGGAAGAATCCCTCTTTTACTGTATTTACCTCCTTATGAGACCTTGAGGACAGCTGCTGTCTTATTCACCTTTGTAGCCTCAACACTTAATTTAGTGCCTAGAACCCAAGGGGCAATCAATAAATGTCTGTTGTGTAAATAAATGAGAAGTCAATACCCCGTTCAAGGTCACCCCTGGAAGTGATATAGACTCAAAGTTACATTCATTCATTCATGCATGCATGCATGCAAACAGGTACTAAGCTGCTCAGACCCCCCAAGTCCCACACCTTGTGGCTTGCACAATGTCACTCGGTGATCTTAATTTTAGTGAGGCATTTGCCAAAGCCATGTCTGAGAACTTTAGCAGGCTGAGCAACAGGGGGCTATTTTGGAGTTTTCAGTAGCTGACTTAAAAACAAAACTAAGAAAGTACCAACACCAAACTGACCAGGAGCCCTTGGTCTTATTTCTGTCCACAGTCTTCCTGGATGATTTAGACGAAAGAGACTAAATAAGGGCGCTGCCAAATTCAAGTCCTGGTGATGCTGATGAGCAGTCAAAGTTCTTTCTACCTAAGCAGTTTCACGAGCCCTGTGCACGATGCAAGGAAAGTAAAAAATGTGAGCAGACACTAAGGAAAAAAAAGCCAGTGGGGGGCAGCTAATTACTCAGGTCACCTATAGTACAATGTCAATTTTTTTTTCAATCTTACCAGGAGAGTAAAAGTTCTTCCACGGAGCTGGGTTTTGCCTTTTCTTCTCTAAATGCAAAAATCTGTGCTTTGCTATTTGGGTTCTTCTGGGTTTTGGTGTTTGGAATTTATTTCTCCCTTTCTGGTTCTATTCTCCATTCCCTTCCACGCACATCCCATAAATTTGGCACTCAGTTTAACTAATAGCTTCTGGGAGGTTATTACATTCCCCGAACTTCCTCAAGGTAGGTGTAGACATAGACGAGGGCAGGCATACGCTACCTGGAGTGGGCAAGCAGCGTTGTCTGCTCTGGATCTAGAGGTGGGTGGGGCTTGGGGACACTGAGGGAAATGGCCAAGTCTGGGTCGCAGCTCAGGCCACTGTACTGGTCTTTTCAGACTTCTCTCTCCATCTCTGTGATTCTCCAGGAGGTTCAGACACCCCCAGGCATCAGGTGGCCCCAGTTACACAGAATCCAGGCTACTGTCAGGGACAGGCAATCTCCTGGATAGCAAAAAATTCTCTCTTTTTTTTCTTTTTAGGGCCACTCCCAAGGCAATATGGAAGTTCCCAGACTAGGGGTCAAATCGGAGCTACGGCTGCCGGCCACAGCCATGGCAACTCGGGATCTGAGCTGCATCTGTGACCTACACCACAGCTTACAGCAACACTGGATCCTTAACTCACTTAGCAAGGCCAGGGATCAAACCCGAGTTCTCATGGATACTAGTCAGGTTCATTACCACTGACCCCACAAGGGAACTCCCAGCAAAAATGTCTTAAAGTGGATCCGCTCAAAACCAGGAGCAACATTTCATATTAAATAGTCCAAAAAGCTTTTTATTGAGATTCAACTTGAAAAAAAAAAAAACTAAAACTTCTAAAATAAATGTATTTTCTCCTAAGTTTAATAAAATATGGGCTATAATAGCAACTAACCTAATATTTGGAAAAGGATACATCAAGTTTTGATGATTTTGACATAACTGAGTGAAATGAGCCAGAAAGACAAAGACAAATACCATATGATATCACTTATAACTGGAATCTAATATCCAGCACAAATGAACATCTCCTCAGAAAAGAAAATCATGGACTTGGAGAAGAGACTTGTGGCTGCCTGATGGGAGGGGGAGGGAGTGGGAGGGATCGGGAGCTTGGGCTTATCAGACACAACCTAGAATAGATTTACAAGGAGATCCTGCTGAATAGCATTGAGAACTTTGTCTAGATACTCACGTTGCAACAGAACAAATGATGGGGGAAAAAATGTAATTGTAATGTATACATGTAAGGATAACCTGACCCCCTTGCTGTACAGTGGGAAAATAAAAAAATTATATAAAAAAATAAAATAAAATAAAAATGCTCAGCCACAAAGTACAACACTTTTCCCTCAAAATCACCAGGAGGAGCTTTTTTAACAGAAATATTGGTAACATTCACTTTTCTTTTCTCAATTACATCTCATAATTCTTTAATATTTAAATCAGTCTCTTTAGAGCTACGCTACTGGCCTCATTCTATTGGATTTGTCCCCTTGTCAACTGTTAACTGGTCTGTCTGACCCACCAATCCTGCAACATCATTTTCACTGACTTCATGAAAGCCTGTATCTTTCTCAAGATGTGTGATCTGACTTTACCATCAACTTGCCCTGCGCACCATGTTGTCATATTAAAACACTCGGTAATCATGAGAACGGAGCAAGAAGGAGGAAAGAAGAGAAACAGATGTTTGAAAGCAGGTCAGTTTGTTACTATAGTTTTCCTTTCATGGTGTCCTGACTTCCTTTCCTGCAACAATCTTGTATCTGTAAAGAAATCAGACAATAATTTGAATGTTGAGAACGCCAATGACCTCACCCTTCTCAAATGGAGTGGAGTTCTGTCTATACTGTACCAATCATCAGAAGAAGAGAACTTTAGAGGTGGGGTCCCCGCTCCCTTCACTGCAGAATTCAAAGGCTTTTTTGTGAATCAATGCCATCAACTCCAGGCTCTGCCCCTCAGCTCTTTGAAGAGATCTGGAAATCAACATAGTTGACATGTCTTTCCTACAAATGATGCAAACCTACAGCCTTGGGGAAATGAGGCTAGCAGGTGTTCTGCAGTGCTGAAGTAGGTCATGGATTCAGTCAGTTCAGTTAAAAAAGAAAAAAGAGAAAAAGTTACAGCAGGCACTTGTCAAGTCAATCAAAATGGTCCATCTGGTCCACCAGCCAGACCAGACTACGTTCCTGGGGAAACGCACAAAAGCATGCGTGTTTGGAGTGCAGGAAATGATAAAATTCCTGAGACTTACCCAGATACTAAAGAGCACTTTGATGACCAATGAGGATGGAAAAAATGTCGAAAAGCTATAGTCAAATCAGATTTCAACTTTCTCAAAGAAGGGGATGATGGAGTTTGACCTGATTTCGACTTCAGTGTTTCATCTGGTAGATAAAGAAGCTACAACTGAGTAAAAGATCATCTAACTACAAGCAGCCAAATATTTGAGCTTAGAGACAGATGACTTTATTGCCTCTGATAATACAGTCTTTGTCAATGAATAAGGAATTTGGCCTGATAGGATTTTGAAAAAGGGCATGGACTTCAAGAGACACACACACATATACCAGCATTTACACAAAACAACTTCCATCAACATCACTACCTGAGGTTATAAGTTTGAGAGTTTCTTTTTTTTTTTTTCCTTTTAGGGCCACACCCGAGGCACATGGAGGTTTCCAGGCTAGGGGTCCAATTAGAGCTGCACCTGCCAGCCTAGGCCACAGCCACACAGGATTCCATGACGGGAACTCCAGGATGAGAGTTTCTTATGAAGCCATTATTTCAACAAATATTTCTTCCATTCCTCCTATGTGCCTGGCCAGGTATTATGCTCAGGTCTGGGGGATAATGAGACAAATTTGGGTCTTGGGCTTATGGAATCTGGAAATAGAAATAATTGCAAACCATAAAAAAGTGTTAGGATGGAGTTCCCATCGTGGCACAGTGGTTAACGAATCCGACTAGGAACCATGAGGTTGCTGGTTCGATCCCTGGCCTTGCTCAGTGGGTTAAGGATCCGGCATTGCTGTAAGCTGTGGTGTAGGTCACAGACATGGCTCAGATCCCGTGTTGTTGTGGCTCTGATGTAGGCCGGTGGCTACAGCTTTGATTAGACCCTTAGCCTGGGAACCTCTATATGTTGCAGGAGCAGCCCTAGAAAAGGCAAAAAAAAAAAAAAAAAAAGTGTTAGGAGAGGAACAAACAGGCTTTTGGAAAAGAGAATGGCTGATGGGGTGGGCATTGGGGGGCACTGCTTTATGTAAATGTGAAAGATGAGAAGGAGCGAGATATGCAAAGAGCATGAGAGAGTGTCTAAGGTAGTAAACAGCAATGACAGCCATGAGGGGGGAGACCTCGGGACAAGCAGGGAACTGTCAGGTCAGTGCTGCGGGGGTAAAGCATGGCTGTGACGAGGCCAGAGGATTAGGCTGGGGCTAGATTTTTATGGGGCTTTGTGGAACATGAACAGTCCCTTGAATTTTATTCTAAGAGTTGGATTTTTATGCTAAGACTTTAAAAGAGAAGAAAGGCAGAAAGTCAATTGGCGGCTGTGTGACTGGCCTGGAGATGAAGCGGAAGACGGAAGATGTAATGAGAGCCCCCGGGTCTGGACAACCGTATCAATGGACAGCCACCGACCTCAGGCCACCCCACCATCTCACGGTGCCATTTCAAATCCTATTAAATGTAATTACAATTTACAACCTGATTGTTCCTCAAGTTAAAGGAAATGCTATGTGAAAACCTTCATCAACTATCAAGCTGTGCGGAAGTATCCCTGAGATTCACTCATATGAGGACACCACTCCGAGTGTCCGAAAATGTTTCCTTTTGTCTAGTTTTTGAAATTGACATTAATTTATATGCAGTGAAACGCACAGATCTCAAGTCCTGAAAAACACAGACATTCTTGTAAGCGCCACCCCCCCAATAAGATGCCAGTATAACCTGTTCCAGTTAGTTCTCTCCCAGCCTAACCCCCACCCCTACCTCAGAACAACCCCTCTGATTTCTACTCCAGGGACCCCGAGTTTTCTGTCTTTGAACTTCATATAAACGGACTGCTATAATATATACTCTTTTGTGTCTGGCTTCTCAATATGTTTGTGAGATTCATCTATGCTGTGTGTATTAGCAGTTTGTTCCTTTTACTTCTTATCTCTTCTCCTAATGATAAACATTTGAACTGACTCTTTTAGTAATAAAACTATGAACACTTTGTACAAATCCTTTTATGAATATGTGTTTTTCTCTTGAGTACACATCTAGGAATGGACCTGCTGAATCAAAGAGTAAGTATATGATTGATTTTTATAAAAAAACTGACTACCCTTATACACAATGGAATATTACTCAGCCATAAAAAGGAATGGAATAATGGCATTTTCAGCAACATGGATAGAAATTATCATGCTAAGTGAAGTTAGACAGTGAGACACAAACATCATATGCTATCACTTATATGTGGAATCTAAAAAAAGGATACAGGAGTTTCTGTTGTGGCTCAGCAGAAATGAATCTGACTAGTATCCATGAGAGTGTAAGTTCGATCCCTGGCCTCACTCTGTGGGTTAAGGATCTGGCGTTGCTGTGGCTGTGGTGTAGGCCGGCAGCTGCAGCTCTGATTTGACCCCTAGCCTGGGAACTTCCGTATGCCACAGGTGCGGCAAATACTAAACTAAATAACTAAATAAATAAATCATACAAGACACTTCTTTGCAAAACAGAAACTGACTCACAGACTTTGAAAAACTTACGGTTACCAAAGGAGACAGGTTGGAGGTATAGGGATGAGCTGGGGGTTTGGGATGGAAATGTTGTAAAATTGGGTTGTGATGATGGTTGTACAACTATAAATATAATAAAATTCACTGAGTTAAAAAAGTAAAATAAATACACGTTCACACACACACAAAACCTGACTACCGATTTACAAAGTGGTTATAGCAATTTCTACTTCCATCAGCAACACAGGAGAGTTCCACCTGAATCCACATCCATGAAATGTGATGTTGTCAGCATTTTTCATTTTAGCCATTAGCTGATGGCTGTGAAGGGGTATCTCGTTATAGCTTTAATTTGCATTTTTCTAATGAATAATAATCAAGCACATTTTCATATGCTTACCAACCATTCATAGATCTTCCTTTATGCGATCTCTGTTCAAGTCTTTGCTTATATTTTTATTAGATTGTCTTTTTATTGCTTATGTATAGGAGCCCTTTGTATATTCTGGGTATGAGTACACAAGTCCTTTGTGAGATACGTGAGTTGCAAATATTTTCTTTCTGTCTGTGATTTGCCTTTTTACTTTTATGATGTCTTGAAGAGCAAAACTTTTCAATTTTGGTAAAATTCAATTTATCATTTCTTTCATTGTTGGTGTTTTTGTATTCCTTCTAAGAAGTCTGACTATCCCAAAGTACCAAAGACACTCTTCTATATCATCTTCTAGATTTAACTTTTAGTATATAATTCATTTTGATTTAATTACTACATATAGTGTGAGGTAGGGGTCATGGTTTTTTTTTTTTTTTTTTTTTTCATACTTTCAGGTTTCCTGGTCCATTGATTTTAATGTTTCCTTTTGTCACTGAATTACTCTGGCGCCTTTGTCAAAAATAAATTGACTATATATTTGTGGTTTATTTCTTGATTCTAGTCTGTTCCATTATCTATTTATCTATCCTTAAGCCACATTGGCTTGCTTACTGTAGCTTTAGAAGAAATCTTGAAATCAAGTACTGTCGGTACTTCAAATTTATCCCTCTTTTTCAAAATTGGTTGGCAATTTTTGGTCCTTTGAATTTTCTTATAAATTTTATAATCAGCTTTTCAATGCCTACAAAAATTTTTAATAGGATTATGTTGAATCTATCGTGCAATTTCAGGAGAACCATATTTTAAAAATATTAGATCATATGATTTATTTGTCTTCCTTAATTTTTCTCAAATGTTTTACAGTGTTCAATATACAGGTTTTACAATTTTTATGTTTATTTCTACGTATTCATAAGTTGATGCTACTGTAAATGGGACTCTAAAATATTCATTTTCTAATTGCTTCTTGATATATAGAAATAAAAGTGTTTTTTATATTATTGCATCCTGTGATCTTTCAAAATTCAATGATTGATTCTAATATACTTTCTGGATTTCCTAGGATATTCTAAATAAATAACCATGTTATCTGCAAATAAAATTAACTTTATTTCTTCCTTGCTTTTTATTTCCTTTTTTGCTTAACTATACTGACCAGGACTACCATCACAATTTTATACATAATTTTTATATTTTACATAGATAAAATAATTAAATGAAAACATTTATATAGATATGGTTAATGGACATCCATTTATGATGTTCTCAATTAAAAGGGAAAAGCCTTTTTTTTTTTTTTTTTTTTTTGGCTTTTTGGCTTTTTTAGGGCCACAGCTATGGAAGTTCCCAGGCTAGGGGTCATATGCAAGCTACAGCTGATGCTCTACACCACAGCCACGGCAACTCAGGATCCCCTGCACCACAACAACAACTCCAAAAGGGAAAAGCTTCTGACCATTAAGTATGAAGTTAGCATTAAGTTTTTCACAGATGCTTCCTTTTATCAAAGTGAGGAAGTTCCACTTTATTCCTAGTTGAATGAAAGATTTTGCCATGAATGGGTGGTGCTTTTTCTACATCTATTTACATGATACTACAATTTTTCCTACATTTTATTAATTTTGTCAGTTGCAACATTTTCTATTTTGAAGTAAACTTTGCATTCCTAGGATAAATTCCTTTTCTTTTCTTTCTTTTTTTTTTTTTTTTTGGTCTTTTTAGGGCTGTACCAGGTTAGGGGCTGAATCAGAGCTGTAGCCCAATGGCCTACACCACAGCCACAGCAATACCACATCCGAGCCATGTCTGTGACCTGCACCACAGCTCATGACAATGCCAGATCCTTAACCCACTGAGTGAGGCCAGGGATTGAACCTGCATCCTCATGGATGCTAGTCAGCTTTGTTTCTGCTGAGCTATGGTGGGAATTTGGGAATTTCTCTAATTCCTTTTTATGTATTACTGGATTTAACTTGATGATTTATTAAGGGATTCTGGGTCTATGTTCATGAGAAATATTTGCCTATAACTTTTCTTCTCTGCAATGTCTTTGTCAGATACTGTTATCAGAATTATTCTATAGCCTTATCTGTGTAGTCTTACAGAACCAATTGGGAAGTGTTCCCTCCTCTTCTATCTTTTTAAAAGTTTTGTAAGATTGATAACACTTCTTCCTTAAATGTTTGACGAAAGATACCAGTGAAACCATCTACGCCTGGAGGTTTTTACTCTACAAAGGTATTTAACAAATTAGATTCCTATTTCATCTCTATCCATTTTGGTGAGCAATTATTTGCAAGGAATTTAACCATTCTATATACATGGTTGAATTTATTAGCATAAGACTGTTAACAGTATCCCCTTATTGTCCTTTTAATGTACTTAGTATCTCTAGGAGTAGCTTATCTTTCTTTCCTGATATCGGTAGTTTGTGTATTCTATTTTTCCCTTGATCACTCTGGCTAGGAGTTGATGGATTTTATTGACCTTAAAATTAATAAGGGAAAGTCCAACACCAGGTTCTCCACCATGGCTGGAATCTGGAAATCCTTTATTTAAAAGTGTTGGCATTCCAAACAATTGCCGGCATCTAAATCAATCACCCAAATCTAACACATCTTGGATCATATGTATGCATTATCCTTAAATTCAATGAGATATAATCAAATTTTTTTTATTTTTTAAATTTTTATATTTTATTTTTTTGCATTTTAGGGCTGCACCCAAGGCATACGGAGGTTCCCAGGCTAGGGGTCGAATCGGATCTACAGCTGCCAGCCTACGCCACAGAAACAGTAACACAGGATCCGAGCCATGTCTGCAACCTACACCACAGCTCAAGGCAATGCTGGATCCCCGACCCACTGAGCAAGGCCAGGGATCGAACCCACATCCTCATGAATACTAGCCAGATTCGTTTCCTCTGTGCCACAATGGTAACTCCTAAAATAAATTCTTAAAGTAGTGTAATTTGGAAGTTTGATACACTCCTCACAATAATACTATGTAACATTATTTGATCCATGTCAAAGATTAGAAAACCAAAGCTTTGGGCTTATCAGACACAACCTAGAATAGATTTATAAGGAGATCCTGCTGAATAGCATTGAGAACTATGTCTAGATACTCATGTCGCAACAGAAGAAAGGGTGGGGGAAAAAACTGTAACTGCAATGTATACATCTAAGGATGACCTGACCCCCTTGCTGTACAGTGGGAAAATTAAAAAAAAAAAAAAAAAAAAAAAAAGAAAACCAAAGCTTAGAGAAATTAAGCAATTATAAAAGTCACGAAAGCTATTTTGGATTCACAGTCATGCCCTTCTGATTCTAACACCCATGAACCTTTCAATCAACCAAGAAGCTTCCATGAGCAAATGATTCAGGATCTTATTACCAGCACTTGAACAACCTGCCTTTGGAAAGTTATTGTTCGTCATGAAATAGGGTTAAAAACAGTTGGAAAAAGAAACGAAAAGAAAAGATTTCCCTCGGTTTTTTTCACATGGCCAAGAAGGGTCACGTTGTACTGACTAAAATGCTATAGTTGATGGAAATGACAGAAAGCAACATTTTGGCCAAGTCAAAATGAATGTAGTTCTTTTTTGACTTATTGGTGATCAATCATTCTCTTTACTGAATTTCTCCTCCAAATTGGCAATTATTTTTTTAAAGTACAATTTTCAACTTTCACTTCAAAAGTTATGATTGATGAGGATGGGAAATGTTACTTGCAAGCTCATATCATGCTATATTTGGTTAAAATCATGCCATGTTTATCTAATAATAGGTCCTCAGAGAGTTATGCTTTCCCCTCTACTTTCTATTCATTTCTTTAAAAGGCATTTCTTTCCTCTTAGTCAAGAAATACTAGAGTTTAACTAAACTCTAATTTCAGTACTTATTTTTATTGTGTCTCATTTTAGAAAATGGAGAAAAATAATTTTCCTTCCCATTATCTTTGCTCATCACTTTTATCGATCAAACAAAAGGCAACTATTTCAGTGATACCCATTTTAGGAAAAAGAATATGCTGTTCAGTCTCCCTGAACTCCAGTAAAATAGTGGACACTCATGTTAGACCTATTTATTCATTGTGAATTTCCGCTATTCAATACAGAACTAGAGTCGGTATCTTCAGCACCGACCCCTTTTAGGTCCTTCCTGTTCAAGCAGGGTTGGTCCTGAAGATACTGACTCTAGCTCCCCAGGGCCTCCTGGCTGCTGGGACTCTGTGACATTACTCACTCAGCTTGTCGCAGACAGGTCTTGGATGCTAGTGGGTCCTACTGGGTTCTCCTCACAGCTCCTCCTTACCAACTGGTTCTCATGTCTACACCTATGGTACTAATTCAATTCTAAATGCAGATCTGCATACTTCAGAAACTCACTGTCGTATAATCTTTCAAAACAAAAGCAGAAAGTTGAAAAAATATTTCTCCGATCACAACCTGCTGTGCACTTAAGAATTATGGCATGCCATTTAGGAATATGTTGACTCAATATGTTTCAGGACACTCACAGCAACACACATGACACGAAGGACATTATTAAGGATGTAACAACGAAAAACACATCCTTCAGGAGGGAACTCAACTGGCTACATCTGCAGCCTGCTATCCCGCTGTGTCAGAAACAAACATATTTGAATAGATACCTTTGGGAGCAGATTTTGTTTCACTCTTGTTCTCCCATCTCTGCCAAAGGGGACAGAGACCAGACTTTTCTGATCTTTCCCAGAGTGAGAATTCGAGGTAGAATGACATGAAATCATCTCATTTAATTTCCCCCAAAACTTTGAAAGGTAGGGATTAGAACTCCCATTTTACAGATGAGTAAATTGAGGCAGAAAGTCATGAAGCAACGTGCCAAGGTCACATCCTTTCTAAGCAGTGGAGCAAGCCAACCTCAGGTCTGTCTGAGTCTGAACACAATCTTCTCTTATAATCAATAGCGAAACATTCTTGAATAGAAAATAATTTCACTTATTTATATAGAGCTCTCTAATGATTATAAAAAACAAATTTATCATGTTTAGCCCTAGGCTAGGTCTTAAAATGTCATTGTTTTGACATCTATCAATATGCAGTTAGGAACATAAAGAGAGAAAAAAATGGATGCTCATAGTAATTAGATCAGAAATCCACAAGTCTTAAAATGATGTAAGAGCCTGGGACCTGTTCTCTGTCACCAGCTTGACTACTGTCCCTCTTGTCCACATGACAAGGGGCAGGGATCCTTGGGGTTCTTCTTCTGGTCAGAAACACTCTTCCCCATTCTCTCCTGGTATTGCTTCACTCTTCCTTCAGAATTAATTGTTCCAGATGCCTCTGATTATGCAACACACACCGCTTAATTATTATGTATTGTGTACTTTTCCTACATGTTTATGTCAGGCTTGTAATTAAGTGGCTGTTTGAGTAATAATTTCTTTAATGTCCGGTACTGTCCATCAGGACTGCCAAGAATGGTTGCCCAAAATTCTCACTGCCTAAAGGCTCCCACCTGATAAAGGTCACCTGCTTTCTGCTCAAGATGCCCTGTATTTGGAATTGCACCTGCTGGGGGCAGGAGATGCCTTCTCCTAAATGGCATCAGGCACCATATGGCCCGCAGTGGCCCCGCCCTGTAAATGCTGCTTGGACAGGGATTGGATTTGTCCCCTCGCCCACCATGTGCAGACCCGGCACGCAGTACGTATCCACTGAACGTGTGTTGGATAAATGACTGAACCATTAAGGAAATGCGTGGATGGGTACTTTCCAAAGCACTGACAGGGTACTGGGAGTTTTGCCTACAATATCATGCCAAAGACTGGCTTATAAAATAGGCAGCCGCATCTCACTTGTTGTTATCAGCTAAAGCCTTGATAACAGAAGGAGACAAGCCATCAGACCATAAGATCAAGAACAGAGGAGGCACAGGCATTTTTTCACTGGGCTCCCTGGCTCTTGCCAGTCTGCAAATGTCACTTTTCTTCTTTTCCAGAAGGGGATCATTTTGAAAGAAAATAAAATAAAATCTCATTTTATTTGTAAGGGGTGGTAAATAATACCCAGGCCAAAATACTCAAACATATGACCAGGCGGCCATATCAGTGAAGGGCAAAAATATGAGCCATAATTTTTTACATTACTAACCTCCATAGGATCTGGAGGCACTCAAGGATGTCAAGTTTCACCTAGCAACTAGTTAGTAAATGGACTATAAAGTAAGGGTTTTTCCTCTCTTCCTCCCCTTCCTTCCCTCCCTTCTCCCTTCCCTCCCTCCCTTCCCTTCTTCCTTTTTGATGAAAAAAATTGTAGAGTTCTGCATGGCTCAGAAAACAGAGGCAGATAATCCTATGAGAGATAACCAATATAAAGTGGATTCATTTATTGGTGGAAATAAGCACAGAAAGCCTCCCAAAGAAGTTTTAACTCCTGAAAATGTGTGCTTACCAAAAAAAAAAAAAAAAAAAAAAAGACTCAGGAATATCAAAGTTCTGGAGTAAAGAAGCTCCTTGTGCCCTCTTCCCAGGAATCCCCAGTCCCCACATCCCACACCAGGCTCCCAGGCAGAAAGGACCCTAAGTCACAGCGTCATTTTAGCCTCTCCAGGCACTAGTGGGATACCAGTCATGAAGCAACTGGCACAAGTGCAAGGGGCTTCGAAGCCTTTATCCCTTTTGATTCTCACGGCAACAACTTTGAGAGGTACTTTTTAATCCTCTTAGAAAGCTGATGACAGAGAGACTGAAAAAGACCCAGAATTTCATCATTCAAAATGAGTTATAAAACCCTACCCCAACTACATCCCTTCCTCTGCTAAGATCAAAAGAGAAGACTCAGGAGTCAAGGGTGTGCCATGAGAGGACACTGCCCATGAGCGGGAGAGCTGACCACATTCTCTGAACAGCTTGGGTCTCCTTCTTACTCGAAACCAAGGAAGGCACGGGTGTTCTGTGAATTCTGCGTCGATGGTGAATTTGGGGGCCTGAACACAAGTTTATAACACAAATGTTGCTTCAGTTGCATCTTTATTCAATGAACCTATCAAATCAATTAGCTCAATAAATATTCTTTAGAGGCACTTATAATGAGCCATTTGCTGTGCTAGGCACTAAGAACACATCCATGCTGGGGACAATCAAGGTCCCTGATCTCATGCCGCAGAAGCAGACAAAAGCCAAGTAAACAACCTGGATGATTACAGATTCAACCTTAGGCTACAACAAAAATAATGAGAAGCAAATTGGTGTATTCAGGGTGGTTTCCTTTAGTTCAGCCACCTTTAGGCTGAAACTCAAGGATGAGCAGGAGCTAGCCATGGTACAGTCTTAGTTTGAGTTCCCTCAGGATGAGACCCTGAGATGGATTCCAGTGCAAGTAGTTGAATAGGAAGATGGTCTGAGGAAACGGCCATGGAGTGAGATAGGAATGAGAAGGGAGACAGCAAAGCCTGTGACATTAAGCAAGTTACCCCTGTAGGCAGCAAGAGCTCAATCCCACTGGGGAACTCTGGGAGACAGTGTAAAATACACACCTCGGACCCATCCCTAAGGGACAAGGGGCTGGAGTACTTACATAGCATCCACCAGTAATCACTGGCTCAGGGCTGCTTTAGGGGACAGGCTGAGTGTCCATCCCCTACACGCCCAGTCTATCATGAGCACAAGCAGAGTGGTTTCTGGCAGCCAAGAGAAGTCCTCAGAGAGAGAAGCAGGTGCTGGTAGTTGGGAATTGGTGCGCATGGCATAGTAAATGCTAAAGGAATATGCGTGGGTTCTGACAGCATTTGAGAGGTACAGGAAAAGGGCAAGTTCAAAGGCTAGGGAAAAAACAAACAAGAATGGCTCGTGTTGAGAGAGCAGTAAGGGTTGGGCTCCAAAATCAAGAGTTTGGGATCTCCAGACAGATGATCTGGGTATAAAAGCCAATTCTGTGACATGCTGGCTGTGTGACATTGGGGCAAACTATTATCCTCTCTAAGCCTCGGTTTCCTCATCTGGACAAGAGGACTAATAATAGTGTTGACCTCATGGGTATGTTGTATGGACTAAATGGGATAAGTCCTTTAAAGCCATCAACAACAGCCCTTGATATGCTTTCCATGCTCAACAAATAACATCTGCTGGCATCCAGGGTTTCTGGAATGTAGGAAGCAGGGACTTGGGGGAGGGGAGCAGGACACGAGGTGGAGAGGTGGCAGGGCCAGATCATGCAGGGTTTGAGGACTGTTAAAGAGACTGGACTATCCTTTAGGTGCACTGGAAGCCACTGAAGAGTTTTAAGCTGTGGAATGACCTGACATCATCATTCTAGAACTCTTTAAAGGCTTGGAATGCTTTCTCTACTTCTTTTTTTTTTTTTTTTCTTTCTGCCACTTCTTGGGCTGCTCCCGTGGCATATGGAGGTTCCCAGGCTAGGGGTTGAATCGGAGCTGTAGCCACCGGCCTGCACCAGAGCCACAGCAACACAGGATCCAGCCACATCTGCAATCTACACCACAGCTCATGGCAACATGGTCCACTGAGCAAGGCCAGGGACCGTACCCGCAACCACATGGTTCCTAGTCGGATTCGTTAACCACTGCACCACAATGGGAACTCCGCTTTCTCTACTTCTATATCCTCAGTGCTAATAACTCCACTACTGGCATAGAAGGAAGGTGCCATTTAGCACCAATTAGCAGACTCCAGAGGCTGATGGTCACAAAGAAGCATTGGTTTGAATCATCCAACAACTGTACACACTCAGCTGAAGTGCCATCTGTTTCATTTTCCTTCAGCAGACTTAACTTCCTAATGATGGTGGCTCCAGCTAACATTCCAATGACTGCATTTTCCAAGGAGATGCCAACAGAGGCAAGAGAGATGACCCCTAGACCCAGTGGGAGACAGAGGGAAGCAAGTCTGGAATAAAGTGTCTTCCATGGAGACACTCATGGGAAGAACCTATGTATGTTTATGAGCTCTATCCAGAAGGAAAAAAAAAAAAAAAAACTGGTTCTAAGGATATGCACACTAGATATGAATGTGAAAAAACACAAAGAAAGGACCAGACCTGGGGTGGTTCGGAACCCAAAAGATAATGTTTCTGTGGCAGGTACGCCACTTGAGGCTGGACACACACCTCAAGACTGGGACAATTTCCAGAGAAGGGGATTGCTGAACAGTGTTGGCTCATGATAACTATCTACCTATTTCCCTCCCTCCCTCCCTTCTTCCCTTCCTTCCATCTATCTATATCTCCCAAGATGTCCATTAAGAAGCCATGTGGTCATCTGAATTTCTATTTTTAGAACATGTCTAATATCTTGGATGACCTCTGGGCCCAAATTGGGAAGACTGAGTTAGATGGTTAGTCAGCGGGTTAAGGACCCAACATTGTCACTGCTGTGGCGTGGGTTGCTCCCATGGCACGGGTTTGATCCCTGGCCCAGGAAATTCCACATGCTGTGGGCAAGGTCAAAAAAATAATAATAAGCTAATGGTTTGAAACAGTGATAAAAGGAACCCACACAAAATAGCTGCCTATCTAACAATTCCTTTACAACTCAAGTCCATTCTGTCACCACAAGCCAAGAACAAGATCTCTGATGGCTCTAAGGGCCTCACCTCAATAAGAAGTCATTACATCAAAAAGGAGGAGAGAGAATAAAGAGTAGAGGACATTTGATAATGATAAAAGGGTCAAAATAATAAGAATACATAGCAATCATAAATATGTATGTGCCTATAAAAAAAGCTACAAAACACATGAAGCAAAACTCAGTAAAACTAAAAGGAGAAACAGACAAAATCTATAATCCTAGCTGAGTATTATCGAACTCTAGTCTCAACTCATAGAACAATGAGACAAAGAGAAAAAACAACCAAAAATCTCTCAATGACACAATCTTAACTTAATTGACACATATAGAATGCCACACCCAACAAATTCATAATGTTTTCAAGTGTAAATTAAACATCCACTAAGATAAAGTATATACTAGGCAATAAAACAAATCTCCATAAATTTCAAAAGACTGAAATTCTGCATAGAATTTTCTCTATTCACAATAAAACTAAATTAAAAATTCATAAACTTAAGATAGCTGGAAATCCTTCAGTATCTGGTGAGTAAAAAACTCACTTCTAAATAACCCATAGATCAAGGAAAAAATCAAAAGGTATGTTAGGAAATATTTTGAACATTAAAACAATAAAAACACAATATATCAAATTTTGTGGAGTACAGCTAAAGCAGATTTAAGGGAAATTTATAGCATTCAATGCTTACATTTAGAAAGGAAAAAATACTTTAAAAACTATTAGTTAAATTTCCAACTTAAGAAGCTAGACAGTTATGAGCAAGTTAAACACAAATTAAAAACAAGGAAAATAATGAAGAGTCAAAATTAATGAAGCAGAAAGGATACAACAAAGAGAATGTAAACAAAGACTGAAGTTGGTTTTTCTTTTGAAAAGATTAATAAAATTGATCTTTTCAAAAAAAGTAGTGGGCCTATCACTACTGATCTTAACAGACATTAAAAAGTCAATATGAGAATATTACGAACACCTTTATACTAATAAATTCAACAATCTAGATGAAATGTACAAATTAATTTAAAAACTCAATTTATCAAAATTGAGGTGAGGGACTTCCACTCTTAGAATGGCACAAGAAGCTTTGTGGTCCTCGCTTCCAAGATAAAATGGAGAAAATTATTTCAAAAAAAATTAAGTCTCTGTAAGTGGTCCTAAGATTGTACAACAAATGAAGAAACATTTATTTAAGATATACTCAAACTCAGTAAGGACAGTGAGAATCTGTGGCATCTGAACTTTGATCCATTCTTCCTCCTTCCCTCCCAGCCTAGTGTGATGGAAGCTTCACTCCAGATGGGTACATCCCAGAACACTCTTCTCCCAGCTCCTTGTCCAGGGCAATGGTATCTTGCTGGGAGAGACAGGCTGCTAGCATTTCTCACTCCCTAATAAGACCAGAAGCTACTGTGCTCCCCACCTTGCAGTGCTCAAATCCTTAGCATGGGCATCACTCAGAGAGAACCTGCCACTGTCCCACCCTTCCACTCCAGAGACAAGTTTCAGAGAGAGGCAGACTTTAAAACAGAGAGCTCTGGAGCTCTTCTCAAAGGAACTGACTTTATTTGAAACCATGTGGTGAAGTTCAAGCCTAAAAGTGCTCTTACAAACAGTGGAGGTTTTGATGAAAAGTAATTAAGAGGAGAATAGTAGCTTCATTAGAGATATAAACTAAATGGTAGGCCTACTATATTACTAGCTATGACCAAAGAAAGAAGGGGGGGGTGTTCATCTTGGGGGATAGACAAATCTCAAACATGACCTCAAAAGCTACTCCTGAAAAGAATCTTGAATTTAATTAGATTAATCTGTGGAGCAATTTATGTCCCAGGGCATTGTTGAAAACAATAGTACAATCAGCCATTAATTAGTAGAACTCAACACTGGGGTGTGATCAGGGGAAAACACAGTCAAAGAGAATCCTACTAACACCACTGTCAACGCAGGTGACTGCACATACCCAAGGCTGCACCCCTAAGGAGCCACATCACACAGGCTTCACACTCTGGGGAAAATAGACTTCACTAAGATAACCTAGCCAATAACTAAAGAAATAAACAAGCAAATAGCCTTCATAAGCTCCAGAATGGGGAATGATCAGTACCCACAACTGCTCCACTAAATTACTCAATTTGTCCAATATCCAACAATAGCAAAATTATGAGACATAAAAAGAAAAAAGAAACTCATCTATACATGGGAGGAAAAAGCAGGCAACAGAAACTGCTTGTAAGAGCAACCAGATGTCAAATTTAATAAACATTCAAAGTAGCCAATATAAATTTGTTTAGAGTAACTAAAGGAAACCATGCCTAAAGAATGAAAGATATGATGACAATATTCATCAAAGAGATAACATCAATAAAGAAATAGAAATTACAAGAGAATATCAAATGGAATTTACAGAATTACAAAGCACAATAAGTGAAATGAAAAATTCACTAGAAGGGCTCAACAGGAGATCAAAACTGGCAGAAGAATGAATCAGCAAGAATGAAGATCATTTGATAGAGATTATGCAAGCCAAAGAATAGAGAGAAATGAATGAAGAAAAATGAATGAACAGAGTCTCAGAGAAATGTGAGATACCTTTAAACACATTAATATACATGTAAGGGGAGTATCAGAAGAAGTGAGAAAGAGAGGAGCAGAAAAATTATTTGAAGAAAAAAAAATCAAAGTAATGCCTGAAAATGTCCCAAACTTTAGGAAAAGCATTAATGGGCACATTCAAGAAGCTCAATGAACTTCAAGTAGGTTAAACACAAAGAAAGACAAATCCTAGCAAAAAAATGCTGCAAGTCAAAGACAAGGAGAAAATAATAAAAGTGGTAAGGGAAAAATGACTTGTCATTTACAAGGGAACCCCAGGAAGATTAACAGCTGACTTCTCATCAGAAACAATCCCAGAAGGGAAGTGGAAATGGAATTCAAAGCACTTAAAAAAAAAAAAGTCACTCATCTTTGCAAAACCATCTTTCAAAAATGAAAGCAAAATAAAGATGTTCCCTGAAAACAAAAATTGAGAAAATTTACTGCTGACAGACACACCTTATAAAAAATATTAAAGGAAGTCTTCAGGTTGAAAACAAATGATCCCAGATAGTAATTCAGATTCACACAGATGCAAAGAGCAGCAATAAAGTTAATCATGTAATTGTAACAATATCAATGCACATTTCTTCTGCTTTATTTTCTTAACTGATTCAGAAAGCAATTAGTAAAACAAGTATACGTGGAATTGCCTTCTTGGGCCCTATAACATACAATAGGTAATATATTTGCCAATAACAGCACACAAGAGGTAGGGAGGAGTGAAGCTGTACTGGACTAAGGAAATGACACCAAATGGTATCTTGAATCCACAGGAACAAAGGAAAATAATCAGATATAGTAAATAGAGTAAATATAACAAACTCCACTAAAATACTTGATGTCTTTTTTTCTCAGCCTCTTTAAAAGACATAAAATAATATAATAATATTATTATATTATTTGTTTTATAACATAGAAATAAAATATATAGGCATTCCTATCGTAGCTCAGCAGAAACGAACCTGACTAGCATCCATGAGGATGCAGGCTCAATCCCTGGCCTCATTCACTGGGTGAAGGATCTGGCATTGTCATAAGCTGTGGTGTAGGTCACAGACACGGCTCAGGTCTGGCATTGCTGTGCTGTGGTGTAGGCTGGCAGCTGTGGTTCTGATTCAACCCCTAGCCTGGGAACCTCCATATGCTGCAAGTGGGGCCCAAAAAAGACAATAAATAAATAAGTAAATAAATAAATAAAGTATATAACAATGACAGCAAAAAAGAGGAAAGAAAAATGAAATGATCCATCAATTGCTGGACATACGTAGTCCTAGATACATTCACAAGACAGATAGATTCTTTCCTAGAAGAGAAACAAGAACATAACAGCCACAACAATACTTATACACAAATGTTCATAGCAGCATTCTTCATAATCGTCAAAAACTGGGAACAATCCAAAGGGCCACCAATTGACTAACGGAGAAATAAAATATCATACAGAACATGACTGAGCAACAAAAAGAAATGAACTACTGAGGCATGCTAGAATATGGGTAAATCTCAGAAATGTTATGCTAAGTGAGCTAAGCCAGTCACAAGGGACTACATACTGTATGATTACATTTACTTGAAATGTCCAGAGTAGGCAAATCTATAGAGACAGAAAGCAGATTAGTGGCTGTTTAGGTCTTCTGGGGGAAAAGATGGAGGGCAGAAAGTGAGAGCTAATAAAATCAGGTTTTCTTTCCTAAAGAAAAATGCTCTAAAATTAGATTGTGGTCATGTTGTAAATACTGTGAATAGACTATAAAATATATACTATAAAATTATGCCATAAAACACTTGAAATGAGTGAACTGTATCCAATATAAATTTTATTTCAATAAAGCTCTTAAGAGAATTCGTTTCTTAAAAAGTGTGAGATCTAGGGAGTTCCTTGGTGGTGGCTCAGCAGGTTAAACCCCTGGGGTGGTCACTGCTATGACTCAGGTTGCTGCTATAGCAAGGGTTCAATCCCTGGTCCAGAGAACTTCTACATGCCATAGGCACCGTCAAAAAAAAGTTCAATTATCTCCAACACTGAAAACTACAAAAACATTGCTGAGAAAAATTAAAGACCTAAATAAAGGGAAGAAAATACTGTGTTCATGGATCGGAACACTCAATATTGTTAAGATATGAGTCTCCTCTGAGTCCTGTTGATCCCATGCAATCCTAATCATAATGCCAGAAAGCTTTCTTATAGAAATGTATAAATTGATTACATATATATATGTATATATATATATGGAAAAGTAAAGAACCTATAGTTGCCAAAATAACCTTGAGGAAAAAAAAAGAAGTTGAAGGATTCAAACTGCCTGACTTTCAGACCTACCATCATAAAGTTACAGCAATCAATATAATGCAGTTCTAGAAAAAGGACAGGCATGCAGATTAATGACCATTATAGAAGGTGCAGAAATAGACCCACACTTGTACAGACTATTAATTTTTGCAAAGGTACTAAAGCTAGTTGATGGTGAAAGGAAAAATCTCTTCAATAAGCGGTGCTGAAAATAATGATATCAATGCAAAAAAAATATGAACTTCAACCCTATCTCACACAGTGAACAAAAATCAGCTTGAGAAAAGCCTACATATAAAACTAAAACTGGGAGTTCTTGCAAGTTCTTTTGTGGCACAGGGGGTTAAGGATCCAGCTGTCTGGGCAGCGGGTTCGATCCCTGGCCTCAGAACTTCCACATGCCATGGGTGTGGCCAACAAATAAATAAATAAAACTAAAAACACATGGCTTTTGAAGAAAACATATGAAGAACTAGAGGATGGGAAAGATTTCTTAAACAGGACACAGAAAGCAAAAACCATAAGAGACAAAAAGTGATGAAACAGACTTAACTGAAACATAAAACTACTGCTCATCAAAAGATATCATTAAAAAAATGAATAGGTAAGCTGCTGATTGGCTAGAATACTCACAAAACATTTATTAAACAAGAGGCTTGTAAACAGAATACAAGGAAATGCCAATTAATCACAAGTAGACAAAAAAATTAATGGGCAAAGGATTTGAATAGACCAAGAAGATATGCGAACAGCCAATATGCAAATGCACATGACATCATCAGTCACCAGGGTAATTCATGACTACACACACTTAAACAACTCCAGTCACACCAAATACTGGTGAAGATACAAAGTACCTGGAATTTTCACACTGCCAGTAGGAATGTAACTAACACAACCACGTTGTAAAAATACTTGGCAATTTCTCCTAAGGTTAAACACATATCTAACTTTTCACCTAGCAATATCACGCACGGACGCTTAGCCAAAATAAATGGCAATACAGTCCACTGAAAGAAATGCACACAAATGTTAATCAAAGAGAAAACAGACAATGTGCGGAATATTCATTGCAATGATACACCTTTCAGCAATAAAAAAGGACAAATTACTGATACTCATAACAATATGAATGAATGCCAAGATACTACACTGAGCAAAAGCTGCCAGACTCTAAAAGAGCTCGCTATGTGATTCCATTTATAAGAAGTTCTAAAACAGGCAAAACTCATGGAAGGTTAAAAACAAAACAAAACAAAACAAAACAAAAACAGCACAGTAGTTGTCTCAGAGGGATAAAGACTGGCCAGAAATGAACATAAAGGAACTTCCTGGGGTGATGGAAATATTTTATAATTTGACAGGAAAATGAGTTACATGTGTGTCCATTTGTCAGAACTGAATGGCAATGAGTTACGCATTTCAGCTGACATTTTACCTTAAAGTGCCAAAATAATTTTTAAAAAATCATCAGCATTACTGAGTAGTAGTAGGAAATGAGAACAAAACAGGAAGCAGGAAGGGCAGCCTGCTCTACCTGAGGCATGCGGGGAGTCATCAGATTTGCTTTCTTTTATGTGCCAAACATTTTTAACATTTTATTGGGGGTAGAGTTGATTTACAATGTTGTATTAGTTGCAGGTTAACAGCAAAGTGAATCAGCTACATATGAAAATGTTTACAAAAATTTTAAAAAGAAATGAAAAGGCATTGGGCTTTAATTGCAACCTTCAATCCAACCCTGATTTTTTTTTTTCATAGAAGTCAAATAGTGAGTCACATCTTTGAGGGAGAGCATTTTCAATTAATTAAACAGTAACCATTTCTAAAAATACTCTATTTATTCAGACCAAGAACTTGGAGAGCAGATGAAGTTAACGCACGAGTGATCAGTTTCTCCCATATATTTGCCTAATTATCCTAGACAGGGTTTCTTGGGCTGGACATCACTGACATTTGGGGCTGAATCCTTCCCTTCCCTGCATGGGGCTTGTCCTATCACTGAAGGAGGTTTAGCAGCATCGCTGGTGTGGAAGCACTAGATGCCCGTAACAAGTCCCCAACACTTGTGACAACCGAAAGTGTCTCTGAACGTTGCTCATGTCCCCTGGGGGTAAAATTGTCCAGTTGAGAACTACTGCCAGGACCACACACTCCCAACCAGGAGATTATTGACCTTAAGGGGACAAAAATTCGCTCTTGCAGAGATGAGAAAATCTTAGTTATCATGATTGCTTGTGGCCCTCCAGTGGACAATACATAAGCAGACAGTATATCGTGGCATTAATATTTCATGGTGGAGAAGAACAATTAGGGAGAAAAAAAGCCTATAAAAACGAGGAAGGGTGATAATGAAGAAAAGATTGAGAAACATCATCCGACGAAGAGGTCTAATTCTTCTTAAAGCAATCATGCCCTCCAGGGGTTTGGCATCCACAAAGCAACAAGTCTTCTCAGCTTCAGGGCCATCTTCGTTTGGATGAGAACGAAGTGGCAAATAAATGCAGGTGCTTCCCAGAACCTCTGAAGTTGTCGTGGGAGATTGAGATGTAGGATGATATACATTTAGGAAAAAAGCCAGCAGAGGCTCTTGCCAAGTTTGATGAAGTCCCTTGACATGACAGTGAACCTGGAAGCTTTCATTTCTCAGAAGACAAATCACAACGATCGAGCTGGCCTCAGACAAATGCCCACCAATTTGTCCTGGTTGAACCGGTGACCCGAGCAGCCCATGCCATTTTCTACCATTTTTAAAAGAGCAAAGTGGCATTTTTCAACCTTCCTATCTTCCAGCAAAACCCCGGGAGGGCAATTTCATCTCATTAAATGATGCAAAACAAACACATCTTACAATGTCTTCTGCCCTCCTGTTTCCTGTTTCTTGATGCAAAAAGCCTAAACCACTCCAAGAACTAGCTGGTTTATAATATTAAATATTCATGCTGGATGGAGTTAAGTCTCCATTAAGGTTGGCATAGATGATATTTTGTGATAATTTCTTGATCCATAGTTAAGACCCATTTAGATTCATTCTGAAAAAGAAAATTCCCAGACACTCAGCCTTCAAAGACCCCTCAGTATATGTACTCCGCTCTGAATGACTCTGTTCATCAAAGCAACATCAAGGTTTCATGAGCATCTTCCAACACATGGTGCCTCTACCACTAAGGTATTAGAGCATTATGATGGTATACCTGATTTTAAAATGATAGGAGAAGGAAGGAACAACAACATGATGGCTAATTTTATGCATCAACTTGGCTAGGCCACAGCGCCAAGATGTTTGGTCAAACACCAGGCTGGATGTTGCTTCTAAGATATTTTTTAGATGTGGTGAGCATTTATAATCAGTTGATGTTAATGTGAGTGGGTCTCATCTAATCAGTTGAAGGCCTTGGGAGCAAAGACGGAGGTTTCCCACATAAGAAATTCTACCTCCAGGCTGCAACACAGAAAGCCTGCCACAGTTCCCAACTGGTTGGCCTGCCTTACAAATTTCAGACTTGCCAGCCGCCCCCCAATCTTGTGAACGAACTGCTTAAAATAACTATTCCTTTCCCTCTCTCTGTATATACACTATTAGTTCTGTTTCTCTGCAGAACCCTGACTAATGCAAATACGGGAACAAATTCTATTGTAAATGGGATCAGAAGCATCTCAACTCCACCCCACAATACATGAAGATGGGAAGCAGCTGGCAGAGCAGACACTGACTCAGGGAGCCCGGGAGTCTCCACGTCTATAGAGAGTGGTGCTGATGAGAAGCACATGTTCACCAGGCAGGGCCCTGCTAAGCTGTGAACTGGAGGCACAGATACCACAGGAGGCCAAGGTGAGACATGTGCTGGACAGGAAAGCAGGTGGAGAGTCCCCAGGGAGCAGTTAAACTCTCCAGGTTCCCCCACCCCCTCCACATGTGAACCAGGAAACTGCCACCTCCCCAACTCTTGAAGATGATGGGAGGTTCAATCCTCTGAGGCTCTGGGCTTGGGGAAAGCAGCAAGTAGAGAACAGGGCTGAACAATGAGACTGAAAGCAGGGGGACTAAGGGAAGGTCTGCGAGAATCCAAGCCCCAGGGTTTGGTTCACGTACACCTGGCAAGAGCCTGGGGGCCTCCTCCTGGGAATGCAATAGCCTCTAAGTCAAGGCCAGATGCTAACATTCAACCAGGGAAACCCTAGCTCACTCCCTCCCTACCCACCCTTCAGTGAAGCCTAGTTCATGAGCTCCGTCCAGCCAGCTCCAGTGCTGCCACTGTAAATAAGAACACCCACTCAAAGATCACCAGATAGTTATTTAAGGAAAGCTAGATACCAAAAAATATGCAAATGAAGAAAGGTGGGGGAGTTCCCTCTGTGGCTCAGCAGGTTAAGGACCTACTGCTGTCTCTGTGAGGATGTGAGTTCAATCCCCAGACTCACTCAGTGGATTAAGGATCCAGCATTGCTGCAAACCGCAGCATAGGTTGCAGGTATGGCTCAGATCCAGTGTTGCCGTGCCTGCGGTGTAGGCCTCAGCTGCAGCTCTGATTCAACCCTTAGCCCAAGAATTTCCATATGCCTCACGTACAGCAGTAAACATAAAAAGAAATGAAATAAAATAAAATAAAATAAAGAGCAGGCAAAAGCAGGAGAAACCCGCAGACAAAGAGCAAAGAGTGGACTCTTGAAAAAAAGAGCCAGACGTTGTTTTTTTTAAATCAGGGTTCTGGAAAGAGTTCTTGGAAATTAAGCATATAAAAATCATAATACAATTCAATAGAAGATTTGGTAAATAAAATTTTCAAAATCTCCTAGGGAGATCAACAAAAAAGACAATGCAGTAGACAGTAGGAAGTAAAATTAAAAGATAAAAAAATCACTCCAGGAGATTCAACCTCTCCCTAACACAGGATCCTAAGAAAAGCAGGAAATACACGGAGAGAGGTTCACAAAGTTCCAGAATAAAAGGCCCCGTGGAGGGACCAGAATGACAAATACAAAGAAAGAATCGCCAGAAGGCCCTTGATTGTGACACTTCGGATGACCACAGATAAAGGCTCTTGAGAGGTTCTTAAGAGAGAGAAAGAGGAAAGGAAAACAAAAGCAGGCAATGTCAGTGGGTCTCTGCTGAGCAGGTGGGAAACTAGGATCCTGTGCAGAAAGATTTTCAACCCAGAATGACACCCAGCTGGAGAACAAAGACACTTGACATATAAGTATCTCCAAACATGCAGCTCAAGAGTACGCTCCTGGAAAGGACAGGAGAAAGTGCTCTTCCTCCAGAGGCTCTCCCTGTGCCCCTGCTTTCATTCTCAGCTCTGCAACCCCAGAGTGCTGTGTTAGAGCACCTGGATTTGTCCTGGCCCTAAACAAGACATGGTCCCATTGAAGTTCCTGCTGTGGTGCAACGGGACTGGCTGCGACTCTGCAGCACCAGGACGCAGGTTCGATCCCTGGCCGAGCACAGTGGGTTCAAGGATCCGACATTACCGATCTGATCCCTGCCAGATGGCAAATGGGAACTCCAGGTGGCACCAAGTGGCCAAAAAAAAAAAAAAAAAAAAAAAGACTGATGTATCTTGTTCCCTCGTACTTAGAAAACACTACAAAACCCTAAATGCTCAAGAAGAGCCTGTTAAATCACCATCAGCATTGATTATTCTATAAACACCTCCTTTTTATACCACAAAGGGATTGTTTAAAAATGAATCCTCAGACTTCCCGTCGTGGCTCAGTGGTTAGCAAATCTGACCAGGGAACCATGAGGTTGCAAGTTCGATCCCTGGCCTTGCTCAGTGGGTTAAGGATTCGGCGGGCTACAGCTCTGATTAGATCCCTAGCCTGGGAACTTCCATATGCTGCGGTGCAGACCTAGAAAAGATAAAAAATAAATAAAAATAAAAATGAAACCTCTATGTGCACAATTCAAGTGCATTGGTCTTGTTTTAGCAATGCTTTTTTTTTAGATTTAGGCTTTTCTTTATTATTTTTAAATTTTTTTAAATTTTTATTTATTTTATTTTATTTTTTTTTTAGGGCCACATGTGCAGCATATGAAAGTTGCCAATAGAGGTCTAGTTGGAACTGTAGCTGCCAGCCTATGCCACAGCCACAGCCACACCAGATCCGGGCTGCATCTGTGACCCATACCCCAGCTCGTGGCAACACCAGATCCCTATCCCACTGAGCGAGGCCAGGGATGGAACCCACATCCTCATGGATACTAGTCGGGTTCATCACCACTGAGCCACACTGGAAACGCCCAGGACCTGAGTTTTTTGTTTTCGGTTTTTGGTTTTTTTTGTCTTTTTGCTTTTTCTAGGGCCACTTCCACGGCATATGGAGGTCCCCAGGTTAGGGGTTATAGCCATCGGCCTACGCCACAGCCACAGCAACGCTGGATCCGAGCTGTGTCTTCGACCTACACCACAGCTCATGGCAAACGCCAGATCCTTAACCCACTGAGCGAGGCCAGGGATCGAACCTGCAACCTCGTGGTTCCTGGTCAGATTCATTAACCACTGCGCCACGATGGGAACTCTAAGACCTGAGTTTTTTAAAAGCAGTTTTAGGTTCACAGCAAAATTAAGCACAGAGACTTCCCAGAGACCCTCTAGCCCCCAAGCACGCATAACTTCCTTCATTAACAACATTCATTGTGACTGATGAACCTGCACAGACACATCATAATCACCCAAAGTCCAAGTTTACATTAGGGTTCCTCTCGGTGTTAGACATTCTACGGGTTTGGACACGTGCATAATAACACACATCCACCATTACAGAGTCATACAGAGTAATGTCACTGTCCTAAAAATCTCTGTGCTCTGCCTGTTGATGCCTCCCCCACTCCAAGCCCTGTGGTCATGTTTGCTGATACCATTTGTTTGGAGCATGGGCAACATGTGCGCAGTTTTGGGGGCCAGGTCTCTTTTGCAAGTACTCGACTCTGCTACTTTAAAGCAGAAAGCCTCCATAGAAAATATGCAGATGATGTCATCTCTGCGTTCCAATAAAACTTTATTTACAAAAACAGGCAGCCCATGGCCCGTCATTTGTCGACCCCTGGACAAGAGCACCACTTTATTCGTTCCCACCATTTTTACAGAAAAGAAGTTCCTTAATAGCTTGACTTAGCAATAATAAGGTGCCTCCCCCCCCCCCATTTTCCTCTCTGCCATCTATCCTCTTTTTGGAAGTTGAACTAACACTCAATCAAAAGTTGAGATCCTGTGATGAAAGAAAATCCCCTTTTCAGAGTATCCCTGCTTTTAAAGCCACACTGCCTTTCTCCACTTTTCAAACGTCCCAAAGCTCTGAAGGAAACCGCTCGCTCTGTGAAACTGCAATGTCATGGCTGCTGAGGGAACAAGCTCTTTGCCAAAAGTCTGTCACCTGAGTCTTTCAGGGCAGTGCTGTTTGACTGCTTATGGTACATTAAGGACAAGAGGCTTTTGTTTCCAAAAGAAATCAATGTTTGTTCTTAAGTTCAAAGGAAACCAACTGTTCTGCAGGGTGGACACTGCCTACCTTCCAGCCACCAATGATCTGTGAACAGAACAGAAGCAAAGCCATGTTTGCCTAGAATGAGGAATTCATCTCAGGAGATCCCTTAGTCCTGAGTCCACTCATTCAAGGGCACCCTACAAAGTTGACTTTATTAAAGGGAGGAAGAGCATGTGTCATAGTAGGAGTCCCCGGAGGCCACCCCCTCTGAGGATGCCACTTCCAAAGAGTAAGAAGTCCCACCAACCACTAGGCTTCCGATCAGCTACAATTAGAAATCCAGGAACCAGCCCTGGTGGATTTTCTAAGTGGATACAGCAGCTCCCTGCAAGAAAATCATTGACCTGTCATTAAAAAAAAAAAAAAAAAAAAAAAAAAAAGAGAAAGAGAGCAGATGAAAATATTCACCAAAGCCTAGAGGCTTGGGAAGGTTTCTGTGTCTGCTAACTAGTAAAAATCTATAACATTTTAAGTACGTCTTAAGCAAAAGACAGTAATAGCCCCTGTCAAAAAGCTTGTCTGGCACAGATGGAACACCAGCCTTGCATCTGACAAGGGAGCTGGTGGACAGACCTGTCAGAAAATGCATTTGACAGAAAGGTTGTGTCTCTCAAACAAACACTCTTGTGGGCCCTGGCCTCCACTCCCTGAGTCCAGCAGTCTTCTGAACTCGAGTTATTCACAGGAGAGCTATTTCCCTCCCAAGTTCAAATGCAACAGTGGATAACAAAATGCTGCTGCAATCCTCAGTCAACCACTGGAAAGCCAGGATGAAGGTTTTTCCCATAAGGTTTCACTTCTGATGGCTTTTTTTTTTTTTTTTTTTTTGCTTTTAGTGATTTAATGACTATGATGAAAATTTTGCTTTTGATGAGGTCAATTTATTTATTTTATTAAGGCACAGTTGACTTACAGTATCGTGCCAATTTCTGCTGCACAGTATAGGGAGTCAGTCATACATCTACATATATTCTTTTTCTCATACTGCCTTCCATCATGGTCTATCCCAAGAAATTAGATACAGTTCCCTGTGCTGTACAGCAGGGCCTCATTGTATATCTATTCTAAGTTCAGAATTTGGGGTTGGTAGATACTTTTAATTTTTGAAGCTCCTTAAAGCTCAGCACCAAGTCTTTGGTTCCTAGTCGGATTTGTTCACCACTGAGCCATGACAGGAACTCCAACACCAAGTCTTTGGGAGAAGAGAAGAGAGAGCTGAAGTGACACCACAAGGGTACAGATGGAGAGCAGATGGAAGCCAGCCCCAGGCGCATACCATCCCAGGGACCTCCAAACAGCTGGCCCCAGGTGGATACCACCCCAGGGACCTCTAAACAATGCCAGCACGGGAATCCCAGACAGTAGGAGGCAGAAAATCAATACAGCAGGCATTCCTCCAGTTGGCACCTACCCTGCTCCCAAAACAGATACTCACTTCAAACATGACTTCAGAGAAGAAGAGCAAACTCGGAGAGGAAGTGATTCCAAATGGAGGTGCAGCCTTAAGTAACAGGAATGACTGACACGTGGACGAACCATGAACTCCACAGCTTCCAGCCCTGCCGTGACACTGTTCATCTCAACCTCAGATGGCATTTTACAGAAACACACACACCCCGGAATGTATTTCAAACATCCCTCTGCCTTTCTCTCCAAGGACATCTGCCACTGGGTTTAGGGGCCACCCTAAATCCAGGACGACCTCCTCTTGAGCCCCTGAACTTGATTACACCTACAAGGACTTTCTTTCCAGTTAAGGTCAAGCTCACAGGTTGTGCGGACTAGGGATTGGACATATCTTTTTTTTGGGGGGGGGGCATTATTCAACCCACTACAGTCTCCAAAAAGCAAGAGGAAAAAATGAGGTATTTATTTAAATGAACATGGACCATGAGTATCTTGCCATATTTAGTTACCAAAAGCCCAAGACGCTATGGTGTAGAGGCTGGCATGAAGGTCAGCTAAGTGGCCCTAAACAAGTTGCTGAGTCTAAGTCACTGTCCCTGTGCACCAAGTGGGGACCACCAGACCTGGCAGGACTGTTGCACAGGTTGATGGAGAGTCACTGAGAGTGCCTGGCACCCCAACATTGTTGACAGGCCCTAGTCTCTAATGACTCTGAGCAAGATGCTCAACAACACCTCTGCAGGAAAGGCCGTCCAGTTATTCCTTAATCCAACCACCATCAGGGTATGTAGTAGGTACTCAGAAAAATTACTAAGGATCAGCGTAACAGGCCTACCAAAGGTAAACAGGGATCAGCCCTGTGGGGAAGCAAGGACTTCGGGTCATGAGAGCAGCCAGTCAGTCCTCTCCCCAGCGGTCATTCCTCTCCAGTGGTCCCAGAATCACCAACCTAAATATAAAATTTGCCACAGGAGTTCTTGCTGTGGCTCATCGGTAATGAACCTGACCAGTATCCATGAGGGCGAAGGTTCAATCCCTGGCCCTGCTTAGTGGATTAAGGGCCTGGTGTCGCCGTGAGCTGTGGTGTAGGTCACAGACGTGGCTCAGACCCTGAGTTGCCATGGTTGTGGGGTTGGCCAGCAGCTACAGCTCTGATTCAACCCCTAGTGGGAACCTCCATATGCCACGGGTGCGCCCGCCCTAAACAAACAAACAAACAAACAAACAACACTTGCCATGGTCTATGGACTCCCCGGGACACCAGCTGTGTCTCATTTAGTTTCTGGCACCTATAAAGTGACCCATAAGTCACTCGGTAAATGTTGACGGAACGAATGAAGACATGACCTGGACACTCTGGAAACCTCAGCTCTGGCCATGCACAATAACAGGGGTGACGGGGGTTATTAAAAGCATGATACCAAGTACTTGACATACACTGGGTGGATTAAATAAGGCGCCTAAACATTCTGGCATGGTGGACACTCCAGAAATATCGGTGTGTCCCATGACTTATTTCAACGCTCACTCCAACCCAACCGAGAGTCAAGGCCTTGTCATCCCCACGTTACACAGCAGGAACTGAGCCACAGAGAGGTTGAGTCACAGAACGAATACCTGGCGGAGCCAGGCTTTGTCGCACTTCCACGACCTGTATACTTTCTACTGCACCACACTGCATCTGGTCCATGCTATTTAGTCTCTGCTTTGAGGCTGGTCCCAGCTCACATACCCGTAATCAAACTGTATCCTCGGGTGTAAGGACAGGTATATACATATACATACACTGTATGTCGAGGTGTGCGTGTGTGCACACGCACAGACACACACACACAACCTTCACTGAAGGAGTAAACTAGAGTGAACACTGCGCTGAAGGGCACACGGCCCCAGGGAACACCACTAACTGCCTGGTACTGACAAGTTTCTGAATGGAACTGCCAAAGGGTAAAAGTGTCACATGTTACATTCTGCCAAGTTCACAAAAGGAACACATGCAATGTTTTGTAAACGCCACAGCCTCGTCCTCAGGCTTAATTCTTCCTGTGAAATATCTTGCGTCTCAGCCAACAGCCTACAGGGAGGAAGAGTGACCTGTGCTCAGCATTCATGGATCAACACTCCTCTCTCCACCTAAACGCCCAAAGAGCGTGATCAGGAACCGTGACCCAGGAATTAAAGAGTGTCCCAGGCACTGAACTTACAGGAGGAGTGGATGCTGGGGAAGCTTTTGCGGCCCTCGGACACCAGGTCGGGGTCCCCTGTGCAGTGCATTTCCGAGTTCATCACTCCATCTGGAAAGCAGCGGTAAAAGAAATCGGGGCGAGGTCTACAAAAGACACCATGGACATTTTCACTATAAAAAGCTGCCATCACAGACAAACCCCAAGCTGACCCCTGCTGTGCCCTGCTGCCCTAGCTCATCTGTCTATCATCCACACTGGAGCCCACCCCCCGGAAGATACCGTGGGCTTGGGCAAAGCTCAGGCTTCAGCGTCAGATCAAAGGTCTGGGTTAGAACTCCTGCTCTGCCACGTACTAGTTTGATGACCTTGAGAAGATCACATAGCCTCCCCCAGCCCAGTTCCCACATCTATAAAAGAGGGAGAGCAATACCTACCCAAAGCTGAGGTCCTGAGAGTCAAGCATGATGACTGACAGGAGCTTCCTAAGCACAGCGCCAGCGGAGTGAAAGGTAGTCCCCGCCCACATCTATGGCTCCGCTATTCAGAAGCTGCTTCCAGGACCCAAGACTCCAGGCTCCTCATGGCCCAACATCTTGAAGTTGGATGGCCAAGTACCTGCCCTTCCTTAAAGAGCAGGTTTCACCTAAGCTCATGGACAGGACCTGAAAACTCAGCTCCAAGATGTAGAGCACATGGCCACCAGGTTGGCTGCCGGTCCTGGTTGTTGGCGGGGGTGGGCTGGGGGACACTCTACAGGGAAGTGGGGTAGAAGCCAGCCTCGAGGTCCAGCCTCCTGCTGCAATCACAGCTAACATGTCCTGAGCACTCGCTGGGTACCAGCCCCAGTGCTCAGCACTGCCCATGGGTCGTATCATATGATTCTTATGACAAACCTGGGACAGACCCTGGGACTTCATTTTACAGGTGTGAGAACGAAGGCTTAGAAAGACTACACTCCTGCCCAAGGTCATATACAACCAGTAAGTGGCAAAAAAGCTCTGAAGCCCGGCGTTTAGATTCTTGCACCTACACCCTTCCCCACCCCCCGCGCTTGTCCGCCTCCTTCAAGTGCATATTCTCACACAGATACAATGACAGTCGAGAGTTCACATTAATTCAACTGACCTTTGCCAACTGCCTGCCATGGATGAAGTTTTGCTCATGGAATAAACACAGTCCCTGTTTTCTGCACATACTGGGTTACAGTTCACCCAAACGGACTCACTGGTCCTCCAGCTCTGGGACTGAGGCCTAATAACAATCAATCAATATCTATAACATATCAGTGATCACTAATCTATCAGAAGAGCTGGCATACTGTCTCCCCCCTCCCCCCATGTGGCTAGTGTTTCTCTAAGTGTGGCTATTCGCCTACTGAACCAGAACCTCAGAGCAGACAAGGCCTGGGAATTGGCATTTTATCAGGGCCCCACAGCAACTCCAAGCACAGAAATCTGGGAGGACACTGCAGCCCCAGGTCATGCACCCCCCAGTCTGTCTCCATCTTCAGCCCCCGGTACCTGACGAGCACCCCACACCAAGTAGATGATTGCTGAATACTGAGGTTCCGAGAGGGGTCGTAACCTGTTCAAGGCCAACAGTGAGTCACGGCCAAGGTCAGGTCTTGAATTCAGGTCTTTTGACTGTTTGTTTCCACTGAGACTAACTCACTTCCAGAGCAGTTGGGAGAGAAGGCAAGATAAATGGAGAACAGAAATCATGTTCCAGGGGAGGAAGAGAAATGTGCCAGGAGCCAAAGCTCAAATGCCAATCCATATTTCTTATCCAAAAGAGAACCACAGATAAGCAATCTTATTTATTTTTTGGAGGCCAAAACCGAACAACTGAGTGGGTGTCTGGTGAGGCCCGGGGGCAGCAGTGGATGGACCGGGGGTGCCAGCAGGAGGCTTTGACCCACAAGAAAGAATAATCAATGGATAGTTCTTTACTACTGATGGCCTGCCTACTGAAAGAGTGAGTTCTCATGGGAGAGGAAAGATCCGTGTTAGGACAGAACTCCCAGGAGGACAACAATTTAAGGGGAAACCAGAAGAGCTCCTATCTGTCCCTTCAGTGTCCTGTGGCCCAGGTTTCTATGGAGATGACCTTGAGAGTCTTAAGTCACTATTTGTTTCTTTTTGGAACTTACCTTCCCACTATTAATTTAATAGTGTTTGTGCAGACTCCATTCAAAGCAAGAGCCAAGGACACCGCTACAAAACAAAAGCGAGAGACAGAAAAGTAACCAGCTGGCTCTCAACTCACCATCGTCATTGTCATCATCACTGCCCCATCGTAATACTGTGTAACTTATGGACCACAGAAATATGAACCAGTAGTCTAAAGAAGCAAGGGAAGTTTGAGTGGCTGGGGTAAGATGTAATTAGAACAGGACTTTGCAGAGTGACTCATAAGATTCCAAGCCCCTATGACATGAAAGTTCTCTCTCCTCCTTGACTGAAATTTTCAGTATCTAGAGAAGTCCATCTATCATGTTCTGGCCTGATAGGAACAGATTTAATACTACCGCATGTAGAATTTCTTTTACTGGTGGCAAGAAATATAACTGTTTTTTTCCCTTCTAGCGACCTTCTCAGATATAATTCTAATCAGCAGCTGCTGGAATCCTGCTGCAGGGAGGACGCGCCCCCTTGGCCACTGTCACTCTGCTGACCTGTCTCCTGCCAACTTGTTATCCAACCAATCACTGCTTCTGAGAAGGTGACGTGTCCCAAAGCCTCACTAGGTTTTTGAAAGGTTTGCCCAGAGAAAGGTGATGCTTTCTGCCACCTGAATTAATAGGCAATTCTGGGTTACATTATTTAAAAATAGGGAGTTCCCTTCGTGGCTCAGCAGTTGACGATCCTAACTAGGATCCATGAGGATGTAGGTTCGATCCCTGGCCTTGCCCAGTGGGTTAAGGATCTGGCGTGGCTGTGAGCTGTGGTGTAGGTCACAGATGCCGCTCGGATCCCACGTTCCTGTGGCTGTGGTGTAGGCCAGCAGCTGCAGCTCCGATTCGACCCTTACTGGGAACTTCCATATGCCATGGGTGCAATACTAAAAAAATTAAAGAAACAAACAAACAAAAAAAAAAAACAGACAGCGTGGGGACTTTCTCAGAGCAGCTTGGAAGGACTTTGCTGAATGAAGCACAGATTGCCCAAAGGGTGCAGGTGAAAGGAGTCACAGAGCTCTCCCTGTAAGGACCCTGCAGCTCTCTCACGTGTTTATCAAGAGGGCACAAAAAAGCAGGTCAATGCGCTGGAAGGTCAAGTGCTTTGCATAAGCAATAAAAACCTATTGATGCCCCATTCCATTGCTTTGTTGAATAATAAAGCATACGAGTTACCATTTCCCTTTGGCAAATATTAGCTGTTCAAGATCAGCTGAGATTTATGTAAGAAAATAGCAATAGAGGGATATTTTCAGGAAGGAGCTGCCTGGAGCAATTCATGGTCATCAAGGGAGACAAATGTGTTATTCTACAAATTTGAACAGTCAACACAGTCGCCAAGGGCACAGGCCACTGAGATGGAGACAAAACCCACCTGCCTTTTATAAGACAGGGGAAACAGAGTGCTGAGGAGGGAGCAGTGCAAATGAACAGCTTTGTCAAAGGGAAACGAACCAGCTAAGCGTGGGGTAGGCAACACCGCCATATCTGAGTGTGGCAGCAGAGGATGGCTAGGCCACTGGGAGGGAGAGCAGAGCATGAGTCAGCAGCCCAGCAGCACCATTAAAACACCAGGCATGCAACTGGAGTGCAGAAACTGGGAGCAAGCATGGGGGGACTTGGGGAGGTGTTCAGATTACATTCTGCAGGCACAGAACCTTCCTTCCTAAAACGCTGGCTTCCCCTCTCTCTCCCAAGCTCAGAGCACTGCTGAGAGGTCTCCTCTGTGGAGAGGAGGGGAAATTTCCTGGGCTGTCTTCACTGCAGTGCTCTCCCAGAGCCATGGCAATTCACAGGCTGCAAGACAGCCTCAAATGACTGGCATCTTTTCTTGTTAGGGCTGGTCCAGGGGGCTCCCTGCTGGGTTTTCTCCTTCTTATTCTGGTCCTAGCCCAGCCTCCGCACAGAGGTCTCTGGGAACAAGCATCAGCAGCTGATCTCCCAATGCCGGTGGGGAACTTCAGAGACCACTACATCAATCCAGAACACCATACGTGTCCCCAACCTCTGCGCCGGCTGGGCCTGCTGGAGCACAGAGCAGATCTCTGAAAAGCTTCAAGGAGCTGAGCTAGAAAATGTGTGGATGTGGTATGACCACCAACACCTGGCAGCTTCACTTTCTGATCCAAAAGCCCAAAGGAGACAGAAGGGGGCGGGGATCAGGAGGGACGATATTTAGGGCGGAAGTCATCGCAGCCTTCCGAAAGTAAATTAAACCGAATATTATGTTCATCTGAAAAACACACCCCCCAGGAGACCAAGACAGGGGACCTCTCACTGACAGCAGAGAGAAGGCTGGGCTGAGATTAGATGCATGGGGGCAAGGGGGCGGGGGCTTGTTGATTAACAATAACCCGGGAGACGGGTTCATAAGGGCTGCGTTTATAGCATCTCACACCACTGCGGGCTTAAAAGTCAGAAAGACAAGCCAGACTGTGTCGGATAAAGAAATTCAAAGCAACATGTGATGACGTGCGTTGGCCCACAAGGGTCCTACATTGAGGGCACTCCTGCCTAGAAGCACCCCACAGGGTTAGAGAACTTTAGTTGTCACTTGTGTTGTTCTTGGGAATTCAGCACTGCAGACCTTCTAAAACGGGGTTCTCGGCTATACAGACCTGGCTGTTCTACAGCCTAAATCCTTTAAAGCCTGATGCGGGGTGGGGCAGGCCTCACTGTTTTCATCCAACTGTTTTCACAAAGGGGGCTGCTGTGGACATGCTCTTGGGCTTCAGGTCTGCCGAAGATGCCTGGATGAAAAAGGGAACTCAGCACTAAACCACCTTGACTAAGAAAGTCCTCAATTCTAGACAACAGTGGAAAAGCTATACCTAGACTTCTGTCCTTGGTTTTTAAAGATCACTTCTTCCTACCCTCTACTTCCAAAGCTTCCTAAAAGCAGTGATTAAAAAAAAAAAAAAAAAAAAAAAACTGGTGCAATGGGAAGTTCTTCATCATTTGTACAAGGCAGGCTCTCGTTTATTCAGACAAACAGACCATCCAATAACTCCACCTTCTCTGTGAACATATAGAAGGCCGGGTCTGGTGTGCAATTTTGAAATGTCATCCTACGGGAGATTTAGCTAAAAATGAAAAGGGCTAGAGAAAGTACCTGTCAGCCACTCGCTGCCATAACAACAGCCTGACTCCCAAAGCGGGCAGTAAATTACAACCAGAACCATGAAAGACAGTCCTACCATCACATATCTTGGGATTCCGTGCCAGGGGAGTGATGAAAATTACAATCGAGGCAAAGGAATTTCCATGACACCTGAGAGGGCTTCTGATGGGACATTCTGGGGACCACACTGATATATGTCCAAAGGCTTCCCCAGCTGCTCGAGCCACGCATGGGGGGCACCTACATCCTTCCTGGAAAAACTGACCTTCCTCCCACCTCCACTGGGGAGGCAGAGACATGACCATCAAACCCTCAAGCACAGAGGAGCATCTGGGGGATGCACCTGACTCAGGAAAGCCACCTACAGGCTGGCCAGAGACTCGTGACTTGTGTCCAGGCTTGAGAAATGAGTGGAGCCAGAGTCTCCGCCTGGGAAGTCTGGACCGTGAGATGCAGTGATACTCAGAGGTGGGCACTAGAGCGGAACAGACACGCAGGTGTAGGCCAGGGGCACCCCCAATCCCATGGCCAAGCCTCATACAGACCAAAGGTGCCGACAGGAGATGGAGTCAGGGAGAAAGGGGAGAGGGAAGACACATCGCAGAGAAGATGTGAGGTGACAGGGGCGCCTCCACCTCTGGTGGCCTGGGTCCCTCTTCTGTTCCCATGAGGCTCCCCATTTTTTTCCCTATTCTTGAGTGTCTGTGAGATTGCTTGTGACAGACCTGGAACCAAGCCTCTACTGATACATTTGATCTAATTTCATGGGAGTTCCCATCATGGCTCGGCAGTTAACACCTAGTATCCATGAGGACGAGGGTTCAATCCCTGGCCTCACTCAGTGGGTTGAGAATCCAGCATTCCCATGAACCATGGTGTAGGTGGCAGATGCAGTTCGGATCCCATGTTGCTGTGGCTGTGGTGTAGGCCAGCAGCTACAGCTCCAATTGGACCCCTAGCCTGGGAACCTCCATATGCTGCTACTACAGCCATAAAAAGCCAAAAAAAAAAAAAAAAAACTTCAAAGGATTCTGTCCTTTTCAACTAGATAGAGCCTGACCAAAGCCTGGTTATGTAGGAAATGTTTCCTATCCCTTTATTGCTCTGCACACCCTAGATTTCACCCTCACCCCTTTCCCTTACAAAAAAAAAGGGTGGGGGGAAGGTCACATTTGACTACACTGTCACTTCCTCAAAACCCAGTAATTAACAAATGTAGCCTTTAGTGGAAAATTTCATATTTATAGATTTACTACCTAACTAAATGGTGAGCATATATAACACACCAACAACGGAATGCATGTGAGGGTTTGGGTAACTTGAATGTGTCATGTCAAAAAATAAACCTAATTCAGTTTTCCCAGCAATCAAAACGATCAAAACCTGGCTTCCAGGCACTTTATTTTAGTCGCTAAACAAGCCAACTAGTTTTGCTTTCTCTTAATGCTGCATTTACTCAGTCCTTTGGTTAATATACAGATCAGAAAAAAAAAAAAAGGATTTAATCCTAAAAATGTCCAACTCGTGCCACATGCAGATATGGCTCAGCTTGGGAAGAATTTATAACAATGGTTTTATAACCAGTAGCAAAGACTGCAGCATTCTTTACATAATAACAATTGATTAACTGCCAAAATGTCCCCAAACTGATGATGAGTTATGGAGGCTCTTTCCGATTTATATTATATTTTACATCTGCTTTTGCATATTTTTGCCTCAAGCCAATGGTGATTGGTCAAGGAGTCTCGGCTGATTTTTGAATTGCCCATAATGTGGGCTTATTAGCCACACATGTGGGATTGGACATTTAGTGGTGATAAAGTTTCAGATTCACTTTGCTTTGCAGCCAAGAGCTGCCCTTCTGTGCTTGGGAAGCACAGCTCTGATGTGGATTCTGAAGCTTACTTTCAGCACTAGGGACAGCGGCCACAGGCTGGCCCTGAAGATAAAGGTAGTTGACCATCTCTGCGCTGGCTCTTCCTGGGGCTAAAAGTTTACCTTGTCTTGTGTCTCCCAAGCTTCATTTGGCCAAGAGAAAAACCAGTTGGGTGTCACTGAGATTTTCAAAATCTAGTAATCTAATCAAGTTCCGCCCCATCCCCTAAAGCAGGAACCGTGAATACTCTACCTAGGAAGGCTTCCTTAATTTCAGTCTTGTCTGTTCGCCGGATAATTTTCACCACACAAATGACAGCCAGAGGTGTGAGGAAAGAAATTGCCTGGAAGAAACAACAAACAATCCCTTATGAGGACAGCAGTTTGCTATCAGAGAGCTGATTGATAATTAGTTCCCGTTAGCTTCGTTTAGACTTACTAGTTGAATGATCTTACTGAACTCTTAACCTCAAACTAAGAAGGATTTATATCTACTCTTAGAGACACCACAGACTTGAAATACCAGAGGTCTGATTATGGGTTATAACTGATTTGTAATTGCTGGGATTCACGTTTAAAGTGGTGACTTTTTAAAAAGAAAAGAAGAATCTGGCATTATAATGACTCATCTTTGCCAGTAGCCCTCCTCCCCGCCTCCTCTGCGGAGGGATGGGAGAACCCTTAGCCTCGCATCCCCAGTGTCCCAGCAACATGGCAGCATGTGGGACTTGCTTTGAGTCAATTGGTTCATTCCCCTTTGATGTTCTTTTGTTGAATATTCATTTCCATGGCAGAGCAGAAGTTAGTCCTTTTGCATGAAGTCTTTTCTCTTTCTTTCCTCCCCTTTCCTCCCCTGGACCAAAGCACTCAGAAGCGAAGTAAGTGCTTAATTCAGACGCGAGCAACACTCATTATTGAACTCTCTATGAGGCAGGGAACTGTTAGGTACCAACAGGTACCAGAGTCTCTGAAATCCTTACTTATTCTGGGACTGTCTTTGCCAGGCCTGGGGACTCCACAATGTGCCCAAGAATGCACAGCTGGCTACCCAGACAAAACTTTCATTCAAAAAGAAACATGCACCCCTATGTTCATTGCAGCACTCTTCACAATAGCCATGACATGGAAACAACCTAAATGTCCATCAACAGATGAATGGATTAAGAAGATGTGGTACATATACATAATGGAATACCACTCAGCATAAAAAAGAACAAAATAATGCCACTTACAACAACATGGATGGAACTAGAGATTCTCCTACTAAGTGAATAAGGTCAGAAAGAGAAAGACAAATCCCATATGATATCATTTATATGTGGAATCTAAAACATGGCACAGATGAACCTATCTACAGAACAGAAACAGACGCTCAGACATGGAGAGCAGACTGTGGTTGCCAAAGGGGAGGTGGGAGGAAGTGGGATGGACTCGGAGTTTTGGGTTAGTGGATACAAACTATTACATTTAGAACGGATAGGCAATGAGCTCCTACTGTATAGCACAGGGAACTATATCCAATCACTTGTGATAGAAATGAAAGAATATGGGAAAGAGAATATATATATATATACGTATATATATGTATGTATAACTGGGTCACTTTGCTGCACAGCAGAAATTGACAGGACATTATAAATCAACTATAATAAAAACCTTTTAAAACAAGAGAACTCAGCTCTCGAGCCGGTAAGTAGCAAGGCCAGGCTTTGGAAGCCAGGTTTTCTGCCTCTGATAACTAGTCTTTGCTCAGCATTCTATAATTAATACATTGTTTCCCACATTCAAACAACCAGGGAAAGGGTATTGATGATACTTCCTTATAATTGCAACAATATCAAAAGTGATTCAATATCTTAGAAATCTACAACTGGCCTCACAGACAGTGGTGGGAGGGGGTACGTGGTAACTACTGAGCAACAGTGTTCACGCTCTGGGAAGTCTCCACCTGTGTGATCACCACATTTTGGAAAGGGGCCTTTTAAGTAGACCTAAGACACAGCTGGAAGACACTTTCCTTAAAAAAATAATAATAATAATAATCCATCCAAATAAACACAGATTTTTCAAATAACTGGAGATGGAGTTCCCACTGTGGCTTGGCAGTAACAAACCTGCCTACTAACCATGAGGATGCATGTTTGATCCCTGGCCCTGCTCAGTGGGTTAAGGATCTGGCATTTTCATGAGCTGTGGTGTAGATTGGCAGGTGCAGCTCCAATTTGACCCCTAGGCTGGGAACTTTCATATGCCACGGGTGGGTCCCTAAAAAGAAATAAAATAATAACAAAAAAATAACTGGAGATGCCCTATACACTTGCTACAACCAGACTGCCAGAGCTCAAAGCGACACTGAGAATCTGTTTGGGAGCTGTCTTCAGAGTCAGTTCATGAGAAATCCCTTCTCCTCACTGGCCAGTTTCTTCTGACCACACGGGGTAGTAATCAGCATATGATCCTCCTTATCAGCAGTGACCCTGGATGATGTGGCCATGCAAATGCCATGGAGAGCACGTCCTATTGCCATGGAGAGTATTTAGATGACAGGGGCACAGGGCTATGGGCAGCTGGATGAGAGAAGATTCAGAATTGAAGCAGAGAAGAAGAGGGTTTCCCCAGGAGTGACTCAAAAAGGCAACACTCACTTGTGAGTTAACAGTTCCAGCAAATCTGAGAGTTTCCACGAGGGCCTGGGAGGCTCTCACACTGGAATACTTGCCAGGCTTGTTCCAATGCTGCGTCCCTCAAACACTCTTATAGGACAGGCCTGAGAATTTACCTTATGTAATAAGCACCTCAAATGATGCCGATGCTGGTGGCTGAGAAACTGTGTTGGTTTTGACTCACACATTAGGTGCTTAAAGAGCGATGACTGAAGGCCCTGCTTACATGAACCTGAAGGGCAAGGTCAAAGAAGTCCTTGGTGGAGTTCCCGTCGTGGTGCAGTGGTTAACGAATCCGACTAGGAACCATGAGGTTGTGGGTTCGATCCCTGACCTTGCTCACTGGGTTAAGGATCTGGTGTTGCCATGAGCTGTGGTGTAGATCAAAGATGCGGCTCAGATCCCGTGTTGCTGTGGCTGTGGCATAGCTCTGATTCAACCCCTAGCCTGGGAACCTCCATATGCCATGGGAAGCGGCCCCAGAAAAGGCAAAATGACAAAAAGGAAAAAAAAAAAGGGTCCTTGGCTTTTCATTGCCTCTCACTCTGGGCCCCGCAGACCAGGCCCCACCCCCAAATAGGAGAAGGCAGCTCACTGAACAGCGAATAGCACTGCAATGACCCCACCTAGAGTCGAACCTTAAATACGAGAAGACAAGAGAATTGAAGAAAATACTGCAGAACAGTCCCAGATGGCACGGTCTAAGCTTAGGCAGAAATGGAACCCCAGAGGAAATATGATTTGGGAAGATGCTCCCGAGGCTGCTCACAGGAGATGATCCTGAGCACGATGTTGCTGACAAGCAGGGGGTGGGGACACTGTGTGGGAGACACGTGGCTCCAAGCCCAGGAGTGGGGGCTGGAGAAGGCATTAGAGCTGCCCAGCGGCTCCAGGCTCGCTGCTCAGTGATCAAGAGGGTCTCTCTGAGCCCTGCTCGCTGCCCCAGCTCTCCTGCTCAAATTACATCCCCACCCTGGCTGCTTCCTGGGCCAGTGCGAAGCACCCAGGAGGGCTCAGGGCTCCTCATCTCAGGAGCTTCGCAGGTGGGGAATTGCAGCCATCAGACAAGCGCCCCAGCCCCAACCAGGCGGCTACAACAGAAATGTCTGTATGAGGAGTTCCTGTCGTGCCTCAGTGGTTAGCGAACCCGACTAGCATCCATGAGGACACGGGTTTGATCCCTGGCCTTGCTCAGTGGGTTAAGGATATGGTGTTGCTGTGAGCTGTGGTGTAGGTAACAGACACGGCTCAGATCCTGCTTTGCTGTGGCTCTGGCGTAGGCTGGCATCTATAGCTCCGATTAGACCCCTCACCTGGGAACCTCCATGTGCTACAGATGGCACCCTGAAAAAGACAAAAAGGCAAAAAAAAAAGTCTGCACGTGACTTGGGGTGGGGTGGGGGGTGGTCCTTCTCTCCTCCTCTCATCCTAACGGCATTTGGGCTCTGGTCGCAGGTCTTCCTCCTGGAATCGCATCTGGCATATCCTTGGGCAGCGCAGCCCTCAAACAGGACAGACACATAGTTACGTTTATCACCTGTCCCTCTTTTTATCAGTATTTTTCAACTAAAAGTTGGAATTAAGAGATGAGCCCCAGAAACCGACACATTAGGAAAGCAACTTTCCCCCCTGCACAAAAGTACCTCGGAACCGAGTAAGAGAGGAATGAAGACAGAACAAGCACCCCACATTCAGTCCATAAACCAGACTGCGTTAACCCCAGCGCACAGCCCTTCCACGTTCTGACAAAAGCCATTAGAAGCCACGGTCCCACTGCCAGAGCCTGTGAGTGATGGAGATGGACACAGAGATACCGAGGCGGAGCCTGGTAACTTCTACCTTCAAACGTGGACATGCAGGACCCAAGGGGACCAGCAAAAACATGTCCTTAGCTTGTTTACCCTTATGTTAATATTCCCAGGGCTTTTTAACGTTTGAAAATCCTGGGAGTGGCCCCATGGAAAGACAGTGGATGGTCTGTGATTATTAAATGGGACCTGAGAGACATTGAACTTGAGCCACTCGATGCTTCAGGGTGCAGAGGACACACCGCCCCTCTCTGTGTTTGCGTTTTCCGCAGTAGCCATGAGAACAGGGCCGCTGAATGTACATTTGGAGGTTAGACAACAACGGCTGACATATTCTAAAAACTTACTAATGCCAGAGTCTATTCCAGGCACTTCTTGTAAATTAACTCACTCATTCCTCACAGCAACCCTGTGAAGTAGGCTCCTTACTTACTGGATAGAAAAGGAAGGCACAGAGAGGGGAAGCAAGCTGCTAAACGTTACACAGCTAGTAAGTGGTAAAGGGGAGATGTGCGCTCAGACTGTTGAAACCAAGCATCAAGCTCTGTGTTTTTAACCACAGCGTCATAGCCGTTCTCGCGTCAGAAGTAAGAAGCACAAATAAAATGTAATAAATGCCTTGTCTCTGAAGTTGGAAAAGGAAGGAAGTGCTCATTTCCGGGAGCGTGAATAAGTCACAGAAGTGGCAGTGGCAGCTGTCATGGATTAAGCACCTACTGTGTGTTAGAGGCTTTCCTCGCATTGTCTAATCCCAGAACCACTCTGTGGACGGGAAAATCCTCCTTGTACAGAAAACAGAACTGGAACGTAGTGAATGCACAAATGCATGCAGCTAGCGGGACCAGGACACCCCAACTGGGCTGCCATGCTACCTGGGCAGGGGTCTGGAATCACAGAGATCACCTGAGCCCAACAGCCCCATCTTACAGATGGGGAAACGGAGGCTGAGATCATTCCTATAATAAAGACCATCTTGTAAACTGCTAATTAATGGTACCGCACAGTAGCCACAGATCAGGACAGTCTGTATAAATCATTAAGCAAGGGTCTAGGACATGGCTGGATTTGCCTGATGTTCTTCCAGAGGCGAGGAAGCCAGAGCTCTGTGGAGGAAAATGTGGGGAACGGACTCAGATTAAGGACAGCCTGGCTCAAGCCCCAGCTCCAGCATGTATCAGCTCTGCAACCGTGAATATGTCACTTAACCTGTTCACTTTTGGGTCTCAGTGTCCTCTCTCTAAAATGGGTATAATAGTGATGGTTGCAAGGATTGAAATTCATTGAGTTGTTGAATGCTGCTGTGTACTGCACACGAAGTGAAGTGCTGCAAGTCTGTCATTGCATTTGAAGCTCTCCATACCTTGGGGAGGGAGGCAAGTGCTATTGAAGCCCCCCTTTTACAGAGTAGGGCCCTGAGGCACCGAGAGGGGAGGTGATTTTCCCAATGCACTTAGCTAGTCATTAGCAATGCTGGGAGCTGCCCGAGGTGGTCCATTCTGGGGCCCCTCCCAACAGTCATCCACGGGGCCCAGCAGAGCTAGCATCCAGGACATGCTGATGGTTGTTCCCAGAGAAACCTGTGCACACAGGACCCAAGCCAGGATCCTGTGACCAGACCCACGGGAATAGAGCATGGGAAGCTCCAGTTCGTCTGCACCTAGGTCTGGGTGTGGAGGGACAGGGATAAGCCTAGTTGGCCCAGGAACCTCGCCCATGCCCTCCAGGTCCAACATCTCCAATACGGGCAACCAATGAAAACAACATGGGAAGCGCCATTGGTCCCCAGCCATTGCTATGCCCAGGAAGTGGGTAACCCCTGGGTGCTGATGCTGCCGGGGCGCTTCTGGGAATCAGCTGAGCAGGGAGCAGCATGTCTGAAGAGAAGGGCATGAGTGTGCCAAGGACTTTGAACCACCGAAGGGGTCCGAGCCAGAGACCCCGATGTTAGGATGTCAGCCAAGGAACTTGTCACCGGGGTTCACCCACATCAGACAAAACAATGGGCCCAAAGTGCCTTAATTTCCAGCGTCTGACAGGTGGGCGTGCCGCACGGTGCTTCCAACAACTTGGGGTGTGCAGACACCTGGGAAAGGGCCCGCTGCGGGCCAACAATTACAGCCTCGCAGAGCCAAGAGATGAGACTTTTCAAACATGTCTAAAAATTAAACTGTCTCTCACAAGCCAGCTTTGTCTTCTTCCCTTCCCTCTTCCCCTCAAACTGACTTGATTTCTGTCTTCCTGAGAAGCATCCTATCCCAGAAGAGAAAACCCTGTCATCAAATCAACATGGTATCAGTACTACTTGACAGAAATAAACCATGGCTGGAACAAAAAGAGACCGGGGCAAAGGACAGGTCTAGGGTAGATTTTTTTTTTAAGCCAAGGAAAGAAACTGGGGAACACCTTCAATTTCCTCCCTCGGTCTGGCCTGTCCTTTCCAGGTGTTCCTGTGATGCCCACCAGTCTGATGCATGCTGCTGTGTGTGTCCCCCCAGACTGTGCCTTATGCAGCTTGGCACCTCCACTACTTGCCACCAGGCTTGGCTCAAGGAAGGTGCTTCGTGTAAATGCCTGTTGAATTAGGTAATAATTAACTCATCAGAAATCATCTACGATCTGCCTCTATTCCAGCCCCCTTTGCCACCCAGCAGTCTAAACTCCTATTCACGTGGCCCACACAGCCCTGGCATCTGCTGTGTCCGGCCTTTACACCTGCTTCTTTGGTGTGTGACACGCTGCACTCCGCGCCTCTCGAGGAGGCAGCACAGCTGAATGGCTCTGAGAGGGTCTACACCCTGGCAGTTGGCAGCGCTCGGATTCTGGTCTAGTCACTGATGGGGCTGAAACTTGGATAAGTTGTTAAATCTCCTGACAGTTTCATTTTCTCCACTGTAGTTACAGGCTAACAAAAGGGCCAACCTCAAAGGACTCTGAGAGGAGTCGCTGAGATGCTGTTTGTAAAGTGATGAGCACAGCACCTGTACTCCACGATGCTACATCCACGATGACAGCAATGACAAGGACAATGATGATAATGATGATGATGAAGGTCCCTAAAAAGGGACCTGAGCCTCTCCTCTGGCCCTTTCCAGATTCTCTTTTGCTTTAGAGAGGTATGGCCCCCAGGAACCTACAGGGGTCAAGTACCCACCCATCACCTGAAGTTCCTATGGCTTCCCTCATCCTGGAAGCATTCTCTGCATGCACAAAGATGCAACTACTGCAGACCACAACAAAGAGAGTACTAAAAAGCAATACCCAACACAGACAGGCTTCCCGCACCGAAAAGTAGGTGCGGGAGCATCTCTTTCAAAGATGCTCTGCTGAACTCAGCATGTTCAGAAAGGAAGCATGCCCTCTTTTGAATAAAGGAGCAGCTGATGGCTTGGGGACATCCAGGAGATGTTACGTCAAGACCCAGTAGGTGAGAAAAGAGTTCTCAGCCTGGCTCTCTGGTCAACAGGAACCCAGAGTCCTCAAGAGAAACAAGCTCTTGGACCAAAGGGCCCAACCACACCCCAAGTTTCCTGTTGACAGATCAAGTCACCTCAGCTGCTGGTGCCAAGGACAGAGAAGCAGCCAATCAGGGGCTTCCTGGTGACGTCACTACCATTAGACTCCTCACTTAATTCCCTAACATGCTGGTATGATTTTTGTGCCATTTAACCAAGTAGCTCCTTTAAAACACACACAAACATACACACAGGCACAGCTCCAGAAACACTAATTTCCCAGATAAAGAAACATCTGGGTTAAAAGAAGCTGCCTTCAAACAAGTTACCAAGATTTGGGTTAGAAAGTTACCAAGTTTGCCTTTAGATTCAAATATCCCAACCCAGAGAGAGGAGACCCCAGGACTGAGTTTATGCATTAAAAAAGGAAATTTGAGCTTTCTAAGGAAATCAAGCTATTTGTTAAAAACAGTGAAAATATATTGTAATTATAGATTCTGCTCTAAACACCAGAAGGTTTGAAAGGGTCAAATGCAGACAAATGATACCTTGTATTAAACTCTTAATAAAACTCAGGAGAACAAATCTAATTTATGTGGTGACAAAGCATTTTTCATCTCGTGTTCCGCGTATTCTAAACGTATCCACTGCTTGCCTTGTGTCGTTGTGGAATCGCACTAAATCTTGTGACCCAATGAATGAAATTCATCAACTACTATTAACAAAACCAAAGGTTGAACTTATTTCATTAGGAGATTAGAGGGTATGAATCAGTGTTTGGGGCTGAATACCCTTCTATTCTCTGAGAATCACAGCCCTGAATAACTCCTTTGCTGCCTCCTTCCCTCCACTGCCAACATGCAAATGTGCTCCATCCTGTTTGTGTCTGCAGCCAGAATATTTGTGGCATTTGTATCTAGACTTCCAAACAATCCATTGTTCATAAATCTAGGACACAGCCACAAGTTTCTCACAACACCCTACATGAACATTCATCTCTAAATTGTGTCTCACGGCACATGAAATGTGAAATCTTTGAAGAATGGGCATAAGTGATAAAGAGATGCTCCCCCTGTTAAAACCATGGAGTGAACTAGTTAGAAACACATTAGTTACTTTATTCCTAGGGTTTATGGAAGATTTGAGTTAGAGCAGAAGTGGGAAAAAAAATTTTAAAAACCTAATTTTCAGACTCAAACTGAGTATTAAATGCTCAAGTAAGACATGCCCTGGAGTTCCCATCGTGGCTCAGTGGTTAATGAACCCAACTAGCATCCAAGAGGACATGGGTTTGAGCCCTGGCCTCACTCAGTGGGTTAAGGATCTGCCATTGCCATGAGCTGTGGTGCAGGTCACAGACATGGCTCGGATCCAGCATTGCTATGGCTGTGGTGTAGGCCAGTGACTAAAGCTCTGATTTGACCCCTAGCCTGGGAACTTCCATATGCCAAGGGTGCACCCCTAAAAAGACAAAACAAAGAAATGCCACATTTTGTAATTTCCCCGATATTTACAAAAATCCAGTTCACTTCCCGGCAGAAAAATAATTACTCAAAAGCAATTAAAATAATACATTAATGCACATGTAGTTTTCTGGGCCCTTTGGGATGTTTGCAGACACAACAATCTTTCCCATCATCACCGATGAACAAGATTTACTCCGCAAGATCAGAGGGGTTTCTTTCAAAATGCAAAAATATTCTGTACATGCTCTATGAAAGCTCTGGACCCCGTCACTTCAGCTCCCAGAGGCAGGAGACACAATGTCTGGTCAATAGGAAGACACTTGGAGCCACAAGGTTGCCCACACCCAGAAACTACATCATTGGAGTTCCTGCCATGGCTCAGAGGACACGAACCCGACTAGTATCCATGAGGATGCCGGTTCAATCCCTGGCCTTGCTCAGTGGCTTAAGGACCTGGGGTTGCCATGAGCTGTGGTGTTAAGTCCCAGATGTGGCTGGGATTCCACGTTGCTGGAGCTGTGGCTGGCAGCTATAGCTCAGATTTGACCCCTAGCCTGGGAAATTCCATATGCTGCAAGTAAGGCCCTATAAAGACAAAAAAAAAAAAATCTGTATTATTGTTCTGTAATGAGAGAGAGCTTCAACCTTTTTTCTGCTACAGGAAGGCCTGGTGGCAGTTCTCTAGGAGTCAGTGAGCATCAGCAAGGCGTCCTGGACACTCAGCTCCTGACTACAGAGCAACCTCCTGGCTGAGAGGGGGGCCCAGGCCTGGCTGCGTCAATGTGAATCCTGGCTCTGTGGCTCCCTAGCTGTGTGGCTTTGGGCAAGTCCCTTCACCTCTCTGGAATGCAGTTCTGCCCCTGCAAAATCTGGGCAAAGAGACATCCTCCTCACTAGGCTATCGGGTAGGACTAAATGAGAGCATCTTTTCTTAAGCGCATCTTTTCTTAAGCTCTCATCGAAGGGCTCAGCACGCAGAAGGTGAAGTATAAAAGGCTGTAATTGTCATGGAGCAAAGTCAAAAGGTAAAAACGGTCCCAGTATATCCACTAGCTATTTGGGCGGTCCCCCATTTACCCAGGAGCAGAGACTCCATCTAAAAGTTGAGTCACACACAGTGGCCTCGTCATTGGTCAACCCAACCATCAAAACCCAAAGAAGTGGTTGACACAACCATCTATGGTGCCTAAGCTGGGTTAAGTCGAGGCTGATTTTAAAAGCAGATTGGGCAGGAAAGTCTGTTCACCCATTGCTTATTTTACTCTAAGTATTTGGAAACTCCTTGGCAGAGCTCAGCCAAGCAGGTCCCTTCTTTTCCAACGTGTCAGGCGATGACTTCTCACGTGACCAAGCGACACCCATCTTGATCTGGAACTGAATTTTAATCTGAAGGGCCGCTCTGTTTTGGGGGGCTGCTCACCCTCATCAGCCCAGGGTTGGAAAAGCAGCAATGAAAACCCATTTGCTTCCGACTTGAGAGAGTGGTCAAACTAGCCATGAAATCAGGGTACTTACAAACATGAGGCGGGTAGGTATGTTGTCTGACTGCACCAAAGGGTTTTTATAGAGCCAGATCTCTTCCGGCTGGATGACTCGCTGGAATGGATCCAAAAACTCTGTGAAACTGAAACACAACAAAGAAAGAGGCATGAGGGCTGAGCCCTGGAGAAAGTGGATCCAGCACGCGCTCTGGGGAACTGTTCCACCCTCTGGGGAAGGGGAGGGGAGGCCTGGCTGCCTGGCTGCCCGGCGGATGGTTGTCGGCCAGTTCCAACCAGGGAAAGAGGGGAAGAATGACTGAGACTCTAGAACCTTCTGTGGCCACCTGCCCTCTAGAACCAATTCTGGGCTTACGTGAACAGCTGGGGGGCTGGCATAGGGAGACCCTAAGAACTTGGGGCTCCCAGGCGAACTGAGAGTTGAAGTCCAGAATGATGGCTCGGACTGGGCAAGGCAAGGCCAGCAGCACAGTCTCGGGAAGGAAATGGACTTGAGCTGGAGCAGAGGGAGCGGCGGGCAGGGTGAGAGCAAGAACCACAGCGCTCATCCCTTTGTGTTGCCCCCGACGCTGCCCTGCCACCTTCGCCACCGCCAGGGGGCAGAGTGAGAAAGAGACGCTTCCAGAAGACAGAAGGTTGGGACAGGAGGGAAAGGCAGAAAGGAAAGAAGGAAGGAAAGAGGGCGATAAGGTGCCTTCGGGGCTTTTGCCAAGAAACCAAATGGCTCTAAGCCTCCGCCTCCACCCGCCGGCCCCTCTCACACTCTGGGGACCCATGACACCCCGGAGGATGAAAAGAATCACCACCAAGGGAAACAGCCGGGGGAAGAGCAGACAGACTGCAGGGACCGTTCGGTTGCTCAGCTCTCGGCCATCCGGCCACCGTCCAGCTCTCCACCTGGTGACTTCAGCTCAGCATGGCTGGGGATGTGGCTGGAAAGAACACAGGGGCCGGGTGACTTGGGGGTTGGGCACCAGGCTAAGGAGCTTGGCTTTTGAACCAATGAGGAATTCCGCAGAGGTGCATGGAAGGAAAGCTTCAATTCGAGATGGTGGTGAGGACGAGGAATTGGAGAACAGGGCAGGGAAGGCAGAGACAGTGAGGAAGGTGCGACAGCTGGCCCTGCGACCAACGCCCGCAGGGAGACGAAAGGGTGAAACTGTGGACAAGCCCCTGAGCCGTGTGTTTTATTTTATTTTATTTTATTTTATTTTCCCACTGTACAGCAAGGGGGTCAGTTTATCCTTAGATGTATACATTGCAATTACAGTTTTTTCCCCCACCCTTTCTTCTGTTGCAACATGAGTATCTAGACATAGTTCTCAATGCTATTCAGCAGGATCTCCTTGTAAACCTATTCTAAACTGTGTCTGGGCCGTGTGTTTTAAAGTAAACAGCTTTTTCCTTTAGCCTCCCAGGCCTCCCCTCCCTCTCAAAAGGCTGACTCCGAGAGTTAATGATTTAGAAACATTGCTACAACTAAAAACAAGTTAAAACAGTCTCCATGAGGGCATCCCTGCCTTGGCCACTAACTTACTCTGACTTTCCACACATGATTTCTTCCTCATTTAATTGCTTTCTCTTACTAATGGTTACTTTGTAGTTAGAGTTATATTGAACCTGGCCGTTTTCTTTCCCTTTGAAACACCCCCTAACACCCCTTCCTTTTTGTGAGCTGTCTTCCCTGCAGAGAGAAGGTCCCAAGCTGCAAAGACCACCAGAAACCATCCCTGGACCACCTGCCTCCAGCCTTGAGGACTGGGAAATGATCTATGGAGGGAGAAGAATCCAGGCACCCTAAGCCTTATCAACAGCCCCCCCCCCTTTTTCAAGCTAAACCTTCAAAACCCCTTGCCATCCCCTCTCCAGGGAGGACACAGTTTGGAGTGTGTTAGCATGCTGTGGTCTCCTTTGCCTGCCAAAGCAATAAAGGTATTTTTTTTTTTCCTTTTTAGGGCCACACCTGAGGCATATGGAAGTTCCCAGGCTAAGGGTTGAATCGGAGCTGTAGCCACCGGCCTACACCACAGCCACAGCAATGCAGGATCCGAGCAGTGTCTGCAACCTACACTGCAGCTCATGGCAATGCCAGATCCTTAACCCACGAAGCGAGGCCAAGGGTCGAACCCACATCTTCATGGATACTAATTGGGTTCTTAACCCACTGAGCCAAAACAGGAACTCCAATAAAACTGTTCTTTCTGTTTCCCCCAAAACTCTGTCTCCCAGACTTAACTGGTGTCCGTGTACAGAGGCCGGGTACAGCTACAAGGGCAGAACAAAGAACAGGCACGCAGGAGGTGGGGAGGGGTCAAAACGGATTCCAAGGGCCCCGGCTTGGGCGTCGAGGAAGAGGGGTACCATGGCCAAGATGAGGAGGGGAACTGGGGGAGGGGCCTTGAGGTCAGCTCTCATCTCATCCAGGTGACCAAAGGTCCCAGTTTGCCCAGGACTCAGCTGGTTTTAGCACCGAAAGCCCTGCGTCCCAGGAAACCCCGCAGTCTTAGGACAAACCTCGATGGAGGGTCAGCCTAAACCATCCCAGCCCCCAGACAGAATTAAGGGTCTCACTGCCCCGGTTTCTAGCCTCGACTTGGGCCTCTGTATGGTCACAATCTGTTTGCAGGTCCAGCTACAGTGGGAGGGTGTAGAGGGTGGGGGCCCCTCCAGGGTTGTGTCCTCAGAGCCCAGCAGGACAGGCCTCCGGTGACTGCAGAATCTGATGTCTGTTCAGGACTGGGAACAGCTTCCACAGAAAATGTCCTCAGATCAGCCTCCCACTGAAATCTACCCTCTGTCTAAAAGAGACCTGAAAGTCAACCTGTCTCTATTCATGTTGCTCCCTCTGTCTCTCTCCTTTCCTGTTACCCCCCCTTCCCTCCTCCCTCAACTGAGATTTTAAGTCCTCAAATGCTGTCCCTTATGACAATTTCAAGAAAAAAAAATTTGACGCCAGCCCCAGACTGTTCTCAACATTGCGTGGGGCCCTCACACCTAGCACGTGAGGGTTGCTTGTAAAATGTTTGTTGCACGACTTAATGAGCCAACTCTTCACCATTCCTGAACCCAGAACATTTCTACTGCAGCATCTTATTGTAAAAGGGCACTGAGATCCCTCCCTGATGGGCAAGCTAACTTCTGCTAAGCCCTCCAAGCCGCCTCCAAATGAGGCACAGGGGAGACTGCTGTCTGGGTGCCAAGAAAACTGCTCTTGCCCCAGCTCTGCCATGAAGCTGCTCTAGGGTCTCGAAACAAGTCACTTCTCCTCACTGGGCCTCGGTGTCCTCACCTGCCACGTGGGAGGTTGGACTAGGTCAGAGATGACAAACGGAGGTGGTTTGGAAGCATCTGGAGACACCCCACCCCAGACCTACGGTTTTGGTGTGGGCAGGGCCTGGCAGGTGGATTTTAAAACATCCCCCAGGTGATCCTGAAGGGCCCAGCACTAAACCAGATGATTCTTCAGGGTCCTGAACCCTTGTCCCCAAGGAGAGGAGACCTGGAGATTGAAGTCTCCACCTTAACAATCCTCCTGTCTGCTGCAGGACAGACTCTGGTGTCAGGCCCATTGGGGTTCATAATCCCAGCTCCAGCTGTGATTAGTGAGTTTCTTAATATCTTAATATCTCAGAGCCTCAATCGGCCCATCTGTAAAATGGGCACACCTTATAGAGTGGGAATAAAAATTAAATGAAAGAATATAAAATATTTAACAAAGAATGAACAGAAACTTAGTACTTCATCACCCTTATCATTTGGCCTCCTGCAAGTTTTACTAGACAGTTTTCAGACTTTTTTTTTTTTTTTTTTTTAATTTTGGGGATGACCTACTCACTGCTCCTGGGTGTTTTTTAAACATTTTAAACACAACTAAGTAAAACAAATTTGGTTTGAAAGGTGTTTGTAAGATATGAATGACCTACTTTTGAAAACCAAACCTTTCGGAATACTCCAGTTGCTATGACTACATAACAAACTGCTCCCAAACATAGAGTCTTAAGCCCATCATTCATTTTGTTTTGATCAGGAAATTGAGAAGGGTCCAGCTAGGCAGAGCTCACTCAGAATCTCTCGTGTGGTCACAGCAGGCAGTCATCAGCTGGGGCTGTGTCCCCTGAAGGCTTGACGAGGCTGGACATCAGGGTGGCTGCTCGAGTGGCCGCCATGGGTGCCTGGCTGGAGCTGCCACCTGAGCACCTCACGTATCTCTCCAGCACTGCAGTCTCAGCAAGGTCAGAATTCTTCATGGCTGCTGGCTTCCTCCACCATGGGGGTCCCCAGAGAACCAGGTGGAAGTTGAGTGGCTTTTCTGACCCAGCCTCAGAAGTCTTGTGATGTCACTGGGTTATCAGTCACCAAGTCAGCCCAGAGTCAGGAGAAGGGAACTGACCCCACTTCTCGGCGGGGATGTGGCAAAGCCCCGTTGCGGAAAAGCAGGGGAGGTGAGAGATGGGGCGGCAGCCTCCTTTCAAATACAATCTGCTGCCCACCGGCTGTCATCACTATGATGGTCCTGCAGCCCCCACACTCGCAGACCCCAGAACCAGGATCCCCAGTTCCTCCCTGGCCCACCACTGAGCCCTGTGCTTCCTCGCCCACTTTATTTCCCAGGAGTTACTATCCTCACGGCAGTGTTTGAAAGTCTCGTGCGCCCAGCCCTTTGCAGAGTTCCTCACCCCACCTGGAGTGGCTGCAGCCTGAACACATCTGTCAGGCAAATGACATCCTCTGGGAGCAGCAGCACCAAGAAGATAGATGTCCCTTCTCCAGCCATGCACCTGCCACCGGCGCCTGCCTCTCAGAATCCAGACAGCAAGGCAGCTATGCAGAGGACATGAGTCTCAAAATGCAAACGGGAGCAGAGGTGGGCATGTGGTGGAATGGAAAGCTCTGGAAGCATGAAAGAGAGGGCATGCCAGGCCTTGAAACATCCTTCCACGAGCTCTTTGTAAAGTGGTTTGCAAACCACTAAATGGATACCTGCTTCTAGGTAAGTTGAGACAGGGCACCAGCTGCCAGCTCAGCAGGGCTCACTATACACTGAGGGTGCCCTAGCAGCATGCACGATCAGGGCTTCCAAGTGTTAATGTGCCCAGAACCCACTTGGGGGTCTTGTGACTGCAGATACATCAGGTCCAGGGACAGGAACGAGGACTAGCCTCTCCAGCAAGCCTCTCAGTGATGCTGAAGCTGCTCAGCTGTGGACCAAACCTGGAGCCACAAGAGGCCAAACCATCAGCATCACCCAGGAGGGAGCTTGTTAAAAATGCAGACTCTTGGGCCCCAGTCCAGATACACTAAATCAGATGATTTTTTTTTCTTTTTTAGGGCCACATCCTGGCATTTGGAGGTTCCCAGGCTAGGGGTCGAATCTGAGCTGTAGCTGCCAGCTTACACCACAGCCACAGCAATGTGGAATCCGAGCTGTGTGTGCAATCTACACTACAGCTCACAGCAATGCCGGATCCTTAACCCACTAAGTGAGGCCAGGGATTGAACCCACATCCTCATGGATGCGAGGCAGGATCGTTAACTGCTGAGCCACAATGGGAACTTCTAGATGATTCATTTTTAACAAGATTGGTGAGAGAGAGCACTAAGTTAGAGACACAGCGCACTTGGGAGTGGCAGGGGGAGGTTGTGGGAAACCAGTTCTTCCCAACTGCGGCCACTGAAGAACCAAGGTGGCCTGACTCTCCCTCCACCTGCACTATGACTTTTCTTCAGACTTCATTTACCAAAAGGTGTTTAGTTTAGCAGAAACGTCATGCCACTGCTGGACTATGAAATCACCATTCCCTCTATAAACAGCTGGTAAACATTATAATAAATACAATGAAAACCTAGGCATGCTGTTAAATTCTACATTGAGGCTTTGGCCTCTGGGTGGAGACCTGCCTTCCCTGGAGGGTCAAGAGGACCTTCCTATGCACGATGGGGGATGGAAAGAGAGGGGGCAGCAGCAAAGCTGCTCATCTGTGGACCAAACCTCTCCGTGGTGCAAAGCCACGGGGGTCGCTTACCTTGCAAAGCTCCAACAGGTATCCCCAGCACCACGTGTGTCACAGGAGAGGCAGAACAAAAGATGAAAAATAAAAATGACAACTCAAAAGCACAATGATCGGATGCTCTCTGCCATAGAAGAAAATAGCCCCACTGGTTGTAACAACTCCTGCCAGCATCATCAGCATATCCCAGGATAAGCACCAGTATAAAGACCAATGTCCTTGAGTTTTCAAGAAAAGGCTGAAGAAAGTGTAGCAACTGTTTGACCACTAGCAAGTGCGTAAAACCATTTAGCTTCCTTTTATTTCCAATAAATACAATGCAGAGAAGAACATCTCGATGCCCAGAAAAGGTCCGACAGATCCACCAATACAGAGCTCCTCATGCTCCAAGGCTGAAAATCAAAACTGTCCTCACGGTGAGTGGCATTTCCCCATCATTGCAGAGACGTGTAAAGAAAAGGAGATTTTAGGAGGTCCCGTCATGGCGCAGTGGTTAACGAATCCAACTAGGAACCATGAGGTTGCGGGTTCGCTCCCTGGCCTTGCTCAGTGGGTTAACGATCCGGCGTTGCCGTGAGCTGTGGTGTAGGTCGCAGACGTGGCTCGGATCCTGCATTGCTGTGGCTCTGGCATAGGCCGGCGGCTACAGCTCCGATTCGACCCCTAGCCTGGGAACCTCCATATGCTGCGGGAGCGGCCCAAGAAATAGCAAAAAGACAAAAAAAATAAAGGAGATTTGGTGTCACGATCGCTATGCCAATTATGTGGCTGACTGCCCCCAGTTATCCATTCCATCTCATGATCGGCTTAGAAGTGGTGGAGACTTCGTCAGGCTTGGTGACCAAAAGGAAAGGAAAGGAACGGCACTATGTGAGAAAGAGACGTGAAAATAAAACAGATCAGAAAGGATGTACTCATCGTTTCAAAGAAAAAATCCTACTTCAAGAGAACGCAAAGATGTGAAAGCAGTGCTTTCTCCACTGCCATTGATAAATTCTATTCCGCAGCCAGGGCCAGTCCGGCCTCAAATGAAATGACTTCTGCCTCCATCAGATGCATTCAAAATGCGTTCATTCACAGACTCTTTTTTTTTTTTTTTGAGACCACACCCACGCCACGTGGAAGGTCCCAGGAGACGTAGCTGCCAGCCTACAGCAACACCACATCCAAGCCATGTCTTTGACCTACACCACAATTCATGGCAACACTGAATCCTTAGCCCTTTGAGCAAGGCCAGGGATTGAACCCAAATCCTCATGGACACCAGTTGGGTTCATTATTGCTGAGCCACGACGGGAACTCCAGGATTCACTGAATCTAAACTATTGTCGGTAACATCACCGCACTTAACAGGGATTCAAAACTAAAATATCTAAACTGCATAGGTCAACCTGTTTTGATGTGAAAAGCATGAAGTTACTACTAAAGGAAACAGATAATTTTCTTTCATGAAAATGGTAACCGTCCAAAGTCATGTAACTTGCGGTGAGATTTTGATCTAAGACATGCTCCTTCTATTTCTTTGCTGTTTGAATTGGACAATGGTTTTTTTGTTTTGTTTTCTCTTTTGTCTTTTTAGGGCCGCATGCGCAGCATATGGAGGTTCCCAGGCTAGGGGTCTAATTGGAGCTGTAGCTGCTGGCCTATACCAGAGCCACAGCAATGCCAGATCTGAGCCATGTCTGTGACCTATACCACAGCTCACGGCAATGCCAGATCCTTAACCCACTGAGTGAGGCCAGGGATTGAACCCACAACCTCATAGTTCCTAGTCTGATTTGTTTCCACTGCGCCAAGATGGGAACTCCCTGAATTGGACAATGGTTTTAATCTAACTTAATTTCTCCCTGGCAAAGCTGGAACAGTGTTACTTGTTTTCTTCTTGATTTTCTGATGATACAGTTTGAAGAGTTTGGAAAACATACACTATGAAAACTCAGACATTCTCATAACTTAATATTGAGAAATTCTCTTTAATTCATGAGCAGTTCATGCGTAGTAGAGACCCTTAATCCTCTGTAGACCAGATTCTTACCTACATTTCACACACACACACACACACACACACACACCCCAAGTCAGAACTTAAGTGAGCAGAACGCTAGCAAAAGCAAGCAATTTTTAAAATATAAGGAGAATCCACCAAAAGCATCTGAAATAGCAAAGAGGCAGAAGGTGATCTGAAACATGGAGTGAAAAGCAGGTAGAAAAGCTAAAGGAGAAGCGAAGCCAAAGTCAAGCAGAGAAAAACATCTTAGGATTTCCCTTTTCCCTCCAGTAGGCGGCTGGTCACTCCTTCACGCAAATTTACGAACACACGGTCTGTCCCTTCTTTGGTCATCCGAACCTTCACCCAGGAGCAGAGGATGCAATTCCAGTGGCACAGACTGCCCCATGGGCGGGGGGGGGGGGGGGCTCTTCAGGCCCAGCCTGGCATCAAATAAAATCAATACCTTGCCCCTTGGAGGATCCCCAAACCAGAGCCAGCTAGGTTAGCATTTAGAGTGGTGACTGGTACACATCACACTCACACACACATGTACACACACACTCTCCTGAGGGCTAGTTCTGTTTGCATAGCTCAGCATGACCTCACGCAGCCTAAGAGCCTATCTGCTTACATAGGAAGGAGTGCAGTAAGGAACAGTGTCCCTTTGCCTATTGTTTATTCATTCAACAAACATTTACTCAGTGCCTGTGATATACCAGGTATTGTCCTATGAACCCTGGTGTATAAACCACATACTCCTGTGAGGATTACAGTAAAGGAGGCTAAGTGCCAACTGACTGGGGACTGAGACGTCAAGGCCTTTAGTTGTAAGTCAGCACTCGGACTACACGGGGGCTCGCCACTCCACTCTCCTTTGGGGTGCCTCACTAGTCGGACACATGAGATGGCCTCCAACCTGGAGCTACCTGTGGAGACCATGGCCATCTAGGCATGTGCCAGGGGGTGTATCTACACTGTCCACATTGTGAATGTGGCAAGCGATTCAGCCCAAAGCTGGGGACCCAGAGGACTGGTCAATTTTTTCTAAGTTTTATTGAAGTACAGTTGATTTACAATGTTGTGATAATTTCTCCTCTGCCACAAAGGGATTCCTACATAGACACACATCCATTCTCTTTCGGAATACTTTCCCATGCAGGAAAGGTCAATCTTGACATCACACTATCAGGAATAGAAAGTTCTGGAACAAGGGACTGTGACGTCACTGTCCCTTGGGCCTCTTCTGACTCAAGGTGAAGTTCTCAAGGCCCAGAATCTTCCCATCATCCTCTAAAAGATTCCAGAGATTTGTCAGTGACCTTTAACTCATGTACCTTGATAATATGCTTTTTGCAAGACAGGTTAACATTTCAGTGACATACTAGACTCAGATTTCTGCAGCTTTCTCCCAACCAAAAATAACTTAAGATTATATGGAAAGGAGTTCCCATTGCAGCTCAGCAGGTTAAGAACCCGACATATGTCTGTGAGGATGCGGGTTCAATCCCTGGCCTCGTGCAGTGGGTTAAGGATCTGGGGTTGCCACAAGCTGCAGCGGAGGTTGCAGATGTGGCTCAGATCCCACATCGTTGTGGCTGTGGTGAAGGCCGGCAGCTGCAGCTCCGACTCAACCCCTAGCCTGAGAACCTCCATATGCTGCAGGTGCAGCCATTACACAAATATACACACACATACACACACACACACACGGAAATATAAACTTAATCAGACATTTAAGCGTGGTTCAGATCTCTGATTTGACATTTGCCAACTGGGTGACTTGAAAAAAAGCCACTTACCCTAAGATTTCAGATGTCCCTCCTGGCCCCTGAGGGTGGCTGTCCCTCCCAGGGCAGTAATAATCCTGCTGTCATTAGCAGTAACAAATCTTAGGATCTGGTCAAGAACCCGGACAAAAAGGGGCCCAATCAAGGGTGGCTGGTGTCCTTACAAATGTGGACAAGTGATGCTGACGACATGAAGACTGAGGCTAAGAAGCCTTCCTCTCCCCCTTCACACCCCACCCGGGGCCAGTGAAGTTGCTTGTTGGGGAAAGGAGATGGGACAGGACAGATAAATGTCAACCACTACCACATCTTTTGGCTATTCTACGAGCAAACAATGGCCCTGAAAGTCACTTCTGAACTCCGCAAGGAGGCACAAATGAGACCCATGATAGAACTTTCCAGGTGAGAGCAAACAGCAAAGCATGTTTCTTAATTGCACAATTGACTTCCCCCCTCTAGTGGGCCTCTCCCAGGCAGGAGGGAAAGTGCTCACAAATGGGCATCGGATGCGGTCAGCAGAACAGGCAGGCAGCTCCGCTCCTGGCAGGAGGAGGCGTATTGGATTTTCCATTAGTCCTGGGGACAAGTCATTGAGAGAACATATTGATGGATTCTCTCTGGGAGCCAGTAAACCAGCGGCCTGCCTCTGGACAGGCTAGACTGTGGGTCAGGGAGGTTGGCCACCCGCAAACACAGAAGTAACCATTAGAATAAGGATAACGAGTTATCATGTTGGAAGCATCTTGTACCAAGCCCTGTGTTTGCCGCTTTCCAACACTGCTTCATTTAATCTTCATAAGAAGCCTATGAGGTGGAACTGTATTCCATATCTTGTAATAACCTATAATGGAGAAGAATCTGAAAATAATATATATGTGTGTGTGTGTATATAACAGAATCATTTTGCTGTAGCACTGAAACTAACACAACATTGTAAAGCATCTATGCTTCAATTTAAAAAAATAAAAAGAACTGAAATCATGCATTCTGTCAAAAAAAAAAAAAAGAGGTAGAAATTACCGTTGTTCCCATTTTAGAGATGAGGACACCGAGGCCATAAGACATAGGATGTCTTGCCCAAGTCTGCACAGGTCTCTGGGCCACAGAATGTCCACTGTTCCATGTCCTCCTTAGCACAGACCCTAGAATTGGAGGTCGAGGAACATGCAAACACATAGATCTCCCACCAGTGTGATGGCATCTGCAATTACTTTAACAAGAGATAAGCTTTCCCACAATTAGAAATACAATTTCCTTCCTTTGGGGAAACACAATGTGTCGACCTCAATTCTCACGCAGTGTGAACAACGGAGATCAGATTCTTGCAGAGAGCAGTTCGCTGTTGCGAAGGAGAGATGGAAAGAATGACACACTGGGAAGGAGCTGGAAAGAGAAATGAAGCCCCCAGGAAGCTGCTCCCACCTCCTCCCGCCTCCCTATCATTTTGGAGAAGCAGGTGCCTCGCAGCAGTTGACTTAAAGCTGCCTGCCCCTCACCTGGTGGAAAAGAATTACATCCAGGAGACCAGCCAAGGACCAGGCAAGGACCGGCTCTTGGGGATGGTCCCTCTTGCTCTGCCATAAGCCTCGCTGGGGATTAGCAAGTGAGTAAGAACCACCTGAGGAAGAGCCCGGATTCACACCCACATCCTCCCGTCTTCACTCTAAATCTCGCAGCCTCTTGCACTGCATGGACACAGACTCTGGAGAGCAGACTCTGGGTTAGCTCTCCCACCACCCCTTCCAGCTCTGGGACCTTGGTCAAGGGACGTCACCTCCTGGGCCTTGGTTTCCTCATCTATAAAGGGGTGCTGATAACAGCTCCTACCTGCGAGGGTTGGTGTGACAGGTAACGGAGTGAATAAGATGAAGGGGGTTTGGGAGGCGAGGTGCCTGCATATAGAAAACATACTGCGGGTGTGATGTTGAACCCCAGAGAAAAGCCTCAAATTAAGGCCCCATGTTATGCCCCCTCTTGACATCTGAAACCACAAAAGCTTCAAATGGCCTAACCATTTGAAGTCCCCCCAGCCCTGTTCCCTTACACAAACGACCCTCCTTATCAAGAGGACCAGATACGGCACCTGCTTATCCTCGAGCAGCAGGCTTCAGTCCCCTGCCAGCCCGTGGGATTATTCTCACAAGCCAGTCACATCCTCCCGCAGGAACCAGGGAGCATCCCATCCCTTTGATGCTAGAAAGCCTGCCTCCCATCAGCCCTGGTTGCTCACTGCGCTCCTGTGTGGCCTGGGTGGCATGCGGCGTCTTCCTCCTCTGGGCTGGGAGTGTGTTACTCACAAACTGCTTTCAGCCTCATCTGTCCAGGGGTGGCTGTCACGTACAGTCAGGACCCCCCGAACTCCAGGGCAGGAATTCTTTTCTCGCCAAAGGGGCTGTGCCCTCCTAAATCTGACAGGGAGAATGGTGGGACAGTGGCAACATGGGGGCCAAGCCTGGAGATGTCCTCCAAGCCTGAGTCTCCATGTCCGCGGCTCATAAAGGAGGGGAGAGGACCAGACAGGCTGCATGGATAAAGCAAAGCTATGGACTCAGAGATGCTCACACCAACTCTTCCTTTGCATTTAGAAAAACGACATGCACCTGCATGCCCTACCTGAGGTCCCCAAAGCCGGGACCACAGACCCCTCTTGGATGCCTGACACAGGCTACATGGAGGGCACAGGGTCCCCATGAAGCATCTTCCCAAACACACGAACTCTGAACCTGATTAGGACTTTGGACTCCCAAAGGAACAGTGGGCAGGAATGTTCCAGATTACAAAAATCTAAAGAGATAAAACAACCAAATGTAATCATGTGTTCTGACTGAATCTTTGGTCAAAAAAAAGAAAGAAGCTTTTAAAAAGAAACCATTAAAGGGAGTTCCCATTGTGGTTCATCGGAAACGAATCTGACTAAGAACCATGAGGTTGCAGGTTCGATCCCTGGCCTTTGTTCAGTGGGTTAAGAATCTGGCATTGCCCTGAGCTGTAGGGTCACAGACGCAGCTCAGATCCTGCATTGCTGTGGCTGTGATGTGGGCCGGCAGCTGTAGCTCCGACTGGACCCCTAGACCAGTGTTGGAAATGAACATAACGCTCATAACGCCCGGGTCGTCCGTGTCCGAAAGTGAGACACGTGGACAAGGAGAAATCTCGACAGGGCTCTACTTTTGCAGAAGGGCGCAGGTCCTCCAAAAAGCACCCGCACCTGACAAAGGACCCTCCCCTATTGATCCCGAACGCAGGTGATGCACCTGTCCCCTTCCCATGGGTCAGGTCAGGGCGCACATTCTTCCCGGGTGGCTCATTGAAACAAACTCTTGCTGGGAAAAGAGAGAAAGAGGAAGGGGCTCACAGTGGGTGTTTCTGCCGAAACTGGAGCAAAATGGAGTCACCAAGGTTTCCTTTGATAGAAAAGACGTGATGTCACTTTGCACACTGGGAACCTCTATATGCCGAGGTTGCAGCCTTAAAAATAGCTTTAAAAAAGAGAGAGAGAGAGAGAAACTATTAAAAAGAAACTTTGAGGATGACTTTTTCCGTTTCGGACCTTGAAGGATGGGCTGGATATTAGGTGACAATAAGGAAATATTACAATTTCCCGCAACGTGGACATGACAGCGAAATGGAGAAGAATGTTTGTGGAGAAGTAACTGAAACATGGAGGGCATTTAGGATCACACTCTGTCAGCAACTTACTTTCAAATCGCTCAGAAAAATGTATGTACAAATACAGAGATAAAGCCTCAGCATAAATACAGAGATACAGCAAACAGGATAAAATGTTAATTGCTTACTCTAGGTGGAGTATACAGAGCATCGTTGTGCTCTTCCAACTCTTCTGTATATTTGGGATTTTCCAGAATAAAACATTGGCACAGGTGGTCCCCGAGCAGGACCCTGAGAGTGGGGGGAGCAGCATGGAAGGTGGTGTTGCCAGTAAGGCACAATGTTGGCAGCCAACACTGTGTGCCCTCCCCACTAACCAGCTGCGACCTCAGGGGAGTTACTTCTCCTCCCTGAGCCCCGGCTGCTTCCTCTGGGAATGGAGACAACCTGACCACCTCCCTGGTGGGCTGTGATGAGGAATCAATGGGAGGCCTTAGCAGGGACTCAGCAGAAGACCGGGCTGCTCTCTGCTTAGACGTGCCCTTCCTCGTGGCATCACCTCCAACAGCAACGGCATAATCAAAACCACTTCTGCTTCACAGAGAAGCAGAGCACACCTGGGCACACCTGCCATGGAGGACGGGCACAAATGGAAGCTTATTCTGCAGAAGCACAATGCTGAGAAACCACATGCATCAACCCCGAAGTCCAAACATTTAGAGCAATTATTTCCAAACATTTCTACCAAGGGTGCCCTCCTTCCCTTTGGAAGGAAGCAACAGAAGAATGAAACTGTTTACACTGCCTGCACGCAAACAGAACATTCTGGTCCACAGAAATTCAAGCCACCAAGCCTAGTTAGGGCTTCGCGACCTGGGGCCAACTGCTGAATCCCCTTCTGCATCTGTAAATTGGGCAGAACACCCTGCTGGGGTGTGGTAAGGATTGCGGATCACTGTCAGGGCCCACAAGAAGCACTCGACGACTGGCACTGACACACTAATTACTGAAAAAGTCCAAACTAAAAAAATAAATAAATAAAAGTTCCTAAAATATTGGAACACCACGTAACCATGCGTGGATCTTATCTGGATCCTGATTCGACGAAATTAGCGTGAATTCTACTGGGTATTACGAACAGTCTTGCGGTCTGGTGGGGGCGGGGGTGGTTTTGCTTATTTTTTCAGTGTCCATTGGTTAAAGTAACTTTTTGAAGTATTTAGATGAGAAATAATGCCATATTTGGAACTTGCCGTAATATACTGCACAAAAAGACTGAAGAAGGGGGGCAGTGGAGGGAAACAAATGAAATAAAAGTGCTGACAACTGGTGGACACTGTTGTAAAACTCCACAACGAAAAGATTTTCTTTCCTCACGGTTTTGCTCATTGGCTATGAGGACACTACAAAATTAAATGTCCTAAAAGCCAAAGGAACACCGATACACTTGGAAAGTATCATTAGCTTTAAATGGATTTCAGTAAAGTGTGACAATGGAAAGAGGAATGAAAAAAATCAGAAAGGAGAAAGGAGAGTAATGGAAAGAGGTCATCAGGTCATTCACAAAACAAGTGGCCTTCAAAAATCCACATACCGGGAGTTCCCGTTATGACCCAGTGGGTTAAGAACCTTACATAGTGTCCATGAGGATGTGGGGTTGATTCCTGGCTTTGCTCAGTGAAGGACCTGGTGTTGCCATGAGCTCCTACGTAGGTGGAAAAAACAGCTTGGATCCCGTGTGACTGTGGCATAGGCATCAACTGCAGCTCCAATCCAAGCCCTAGTCTGGGAGCTTCCATATGCTGCAGGTGCGGCCCCAAAAAGAAAAAAAAAAAAATCCGCACACCTGGACATACCTGGAAACCCTCAGGTTAAAGGTGCCCCAGGGTCTGGGGTGATGAGGAACCCTCTCCCTGGCTCAGATGCTGCCTTGGAAAGGAGGTGCCTAATAAGCTGGGTAAAGAGGGGCCTTTGGAACTGAGCCCTGCAGTGGCCAATGACTAAGCCAGGCTGCTGGGCTTGGGACACAAGGAAACATGGCTACCAGGACTTCCTAGAGCCCAGACCCTCACCCCAGCACAGGCTAGGCCTCCTCTCCCAGCAGGACTAACAACCCAGAACCCCCCAGGACGGACTCTCTGGGCCAGACATACTTCCCAACAGAAATGATGTTTGATGCAGGGACCACCGTGCTGTATCTGAATCACAGGCAAACAAAAGCCACTCCAAAGAAAAAACTGGTAAAAGATGGAAAAGAGGGGAAAAGTGTATATTTCTTTGCTAAGGGACCTCAGTCTCTAATTAATCTATGACTCTGCAATGCCCAGTGAACCATTCATTCCTGGATTAAATCAAGGATTCCTGAGTCCTTAGGAATTTAGCCAGAGCTTAAAGCACCCTGGAACATCCTGCACATCCACCTCCAGACCAGATCACAACAAGATCCCAGGATACAGCACTTGAGAAGAAGACTGGGACAGAAAAAATGCCCCCCCCCACCCCCAGCACTCAAGGCGAAACACAGTAAAGACAGAACTTAATCTGAAGAGGCTTCAGAGCTGTAAGTTTAATTAAAATACACCAGCCTGAGAGCACTTGTTCCTAAACAGGAGCCTGCGATGCGACTTTGATATTTTTCTCCCTTCCAACTTCATCGGATGTCCCCTGGTGTCAGTTAGCAGTGGTGACAGGCCACATCGAGCCTTTCTTACTGAGTCCTTTGCAGAAATCAGCCAAGTCTTGACCTGAAATAAGACCCTGACCTTCTCTCTGTGACCTATTCTTCCCAGGGGAGGGATGAGGCCGTGCGGTCCTAAAGTGGGCTTCAGTGGGGCTGGCAGATGCATGAGATGGAAGAGCCACAGATCAAAAAGCCAAGGGCTGAAGATGGCAGTGATGAGATGAGACACTGATGGCAGGGCCCAGGTTAGGGGTTGAGAATAAGAATGGCCAGCCCTGTGGTTTTTAAGCAAATAAATCCTCATTTTTGCCCCCAAAGTTTGTTGCTGACATTGAGCATCACTAAGCATTTTCGTGGCCATCTGCACCGCCAACCCTGAACACCTCAGTACAGAGTCACATTGAGACACGTGCCTGTGGACATGGGCCGGACCTTGGACATGCTGGGTCTAGGGCCTCAACAACGGCCAGCTCCTGAGTCAAGGACCAAGCCACGGCTGCCCATCGGGATGCCTGGGCTCTATAGCTGGGATGGCATTGCTCCCTAGAAATCTTCCTAAGAAGGGGATGGAGATACCAGGTCATCATCACAGCTGCAAAGCTACAGCAGCATGGAGCAGAAAGGCCAGAGCAGAACACCAGCTCCAAGAGGTACCTGGGATTCTTGCCTATGTTTAATCATAGCCATATCCTCAGGGCTTAGAACAGTGCCTGGTATGTAGTAGGTGCTCAATAAATATTTGTTGAGCAAAGGAAACCATCAACAAAACAAAAAGACAGCCTACTGAATGGGAGAAAATATTTGCAAACAATATGACCAATAAGGGATTCATATCCAAAATATACAAACACCTCACACAACTCAGTTCAAAGAATTCAAAAGGGGCAGAAGACCTGAATAGAGATTTTTCCAAAGATGATATACAGATGGCTAACAGGCATGTGAAGATTAGCTCAACATAGCTAATCATCAGAGAAACGCAAGTCAAAACTACAATGAGATATTACCTCACACCTGTCAGAATGGCAATCATGAAAAAGTCTACAAATAACAGAGGCTGGCAAGGATGTGGGAAAAAGGGAGCCCTAGTACACGGCTGGCCAAGATCATACATTGATGCAGTCACCATGGAAAACAGTATGGCGCTTCCTCAAAAAAACAAGACTACCATATGACGCAGCAGTTCTACTCCTGGACATACATCTAGAGAAAATTAAAGCATTAACTCGAAAAGATACATGCACCCCCAATGTTCATAACAGCATTTTTACAACAGTCGAGACATGGAAGCAACCTAAGTGTCCATCCACAGATGAATGGATAAGGAAAATGTGATTTCACATACAAGGGGACATTACTTGGCCATCAAGAAGAATGTAATTCTGCCATTTGCAACAATGTAGGTGAACCTAGAGGGTATTAAGCTTAGTAAAATAAGCCAGATAAAGACAAATACTGTATGTTATCACTTGTGGAATCTTAAAAGATAAAACAAATGAATGTATACAACAAAACAGAAACAGACTCACAGATAAAGAGAACGACTAGAGGTTACCAAGGGGAAGGGCAGGGAGGGGGAAGAGAGAGGAAGGGGATGAAGCGGCCCAAACTACTTTGTATGGAATAAATAAGCTAGCAGGGTATATTGCACGACACAAGGAATAGAGCCATTGTTTTGTAATAACTGTAAATGGAGTATAATCTATAAACTACTGAATCACTGTACTGTACCCCTGAACTAATATAATATTGTAAATCAACTGTAGCTCAATACAAAAAAAAAAATATTTGTTGAATCAAGACTAAACAAACAAATCCGGCTGTTTCAACAAAAATCCAATCCTGAGCCACATGGAATCTTAAGTCAGAGGCTGGTGGCCGGTTGCCCTTGGACTGGATGCAGTCTGTGGCTGTGTTTGGTTTCAGCTGCTCAATGTTGTTTAAAGATGTGTAATTTGAAGCCAATACTTGAAAACCAGGAGCTCTTACAGCAAAATCTGAATTTCTGGCTTCCGTTGAGGAATGTGGTCGAGCAATCTTGGGCCTAGGTCCTTGCAGGGCACCAGAGTCAGGGGAGCTGAGAAGCAGCACCAACCGCCACCCCACCCCACCCCGCAGGTGGAACAGAGACCTGTCCAGGGTCCTGCCCACCCACTCCTGTTGTGACTCCCCCCAGCCCAACTGTGTCATGTGGCGTTTGTGCTCCCCTCTCCTGGCTGCTTCGGGCTGGTTGCTGGTCAGAAAGGAAACCCAGGGCTGTCAGCTCGGAAGCACCTGAAGATTTGGTCCAGGAGAGGGAGTGAGAATTCAGGGATGGAGAAGTCAATCTGGAAAGACGGGGAGTCAGGGCAGGCCTGGCTCTGGGAGCAGGTGTGGTCCCCACTGCCTGATGGGGACCACAGATGCTATCTGATTTCATTTACAAATGCTATATGAGTTCACTTACATGTGGAATCAAAAATGTCAACACATAGGAGTTCCCGTCATGACTCAGCAGAAGTGAATCTGACTAGTGTCCATGAGGATGCAGGTGCAATCCCTGGCCTCGCTCAGTGGGTTGAGGATCCGGCATTGCCGTGCACTGTGGTGTAAGGCAGCAGCTCCAGCTCCTATTTGACCCCTAGCCTGGGAGCATCTACATGCTGTGGTGTGGCCCTAAAAAGATTAAAAAAAAATGTCAACACACAGGAGTTCCCTTCGTGGCTCAGGGGTTAATGAACCCAGCTAGGATCCATGAGTCCCTGGCCTCACTCAGAGGGTTAAGGATCTGGCGTAGCTGTGAGCTCTGGCGTTGCTGTGAGCTCTGGCGTTGCTGTGCTGTTACTAGTGGTAACAAACCCAACTAGTAACCATGAGGATGCAGGTTCAATCCCTGGCCTTGCTCTACGGGTTAAGGATCTGACGTTGCTGTGAGCTATGGTGTAGGTCGCAGACGTGGCTCGGATCCAGCGTGGCTGTGGTCGTGGCCTAGGCTGGCAGCTGTTGCTGATTCGACCCCTAACTTGGGACCTTCCATATGCTCTGGTGTGGCCCTAAAAAGCTAAAAACAAACAAACAAAAAATGTCAACACATAGAAACAGAGACTAGAGTGGTGGTTACCAGGGACCAAGGAGGTGGGTAAAATGGGGAGATGTTGGTGAAAGGGTACAAACGTCCGGCTATTAAGATGAATACGTTCTGGGGATCAAATATACAGCACAGTGATTATCGTTAACGATACAGTATCATATACTTGAAACTGGCCAAGAGAGATCTTAAATGTTCCCACCACACACAGAAATATTAATCGTGTGATATGATGCAGGTGTTAGCTACTGCCAATCATGTCACAATATATAAGCGTATCAAATCAACACCCTGTACACCTTAAACTTACATAAACGTTATATGTCAACTGTGCCCCAACGAAGCAGAAAAAAGGACCAAGCCTGAGTTTAAAGGACAAGCAGTGTTGGTAAAAGGAGGCTAACAGTCCGCTACTAAATAAATCAACTATTGCTTCTCTCCTTAAATGACTTCCCAAAGTCCTCTAACTTTTTATTTTATAAGTGATACCATGTGTCGTCAAATAAATCAGCAACTGGCAGTACTGCCCACCAGAATGGCCCCCTTGCAAAATACCAAAGGTACGTCTAAATCACTGTATGCCCCATCAGCCAAAGAGAGGGTACCCTCCCACCTCTACATGCAATTGCTTTGTTTAAAAGCATAGCAGTCAGACTCCCTCGGCTCTCTCTGAAAGATGAAAAATCAAAAGCAGAAGAGTGACCCTCGCCATTCTCAACCTACGGGCCCGCCCGCTAGACTGAGGAGAGAGGCTGCCTCAGTATCCGCAGTCATTATTGGAAGGTCTTAATTGGCTTTCGAGATTTTGCACAGCCCTGCAAATTTGGATAATCAAGTTTGGGAAAGAGTGTAATCAAGCTGATTTATCCACAATTATCTCCCCCTATTATCCTCCTTGTTACCCCATTCTGCAATTACTTGCATGGAAAATTTTTATGTAATGGAAACACAGGAGAAGGCAGCAGAGCCCCTCTGAATCGTGCAGTGAGCATGGGGCTCAGCTCTGTCCAAGGAGCCTGGGCCCCTACAGGAGATGGCCCTGGGCAGGCTGCCCTCAAGACGGGCAGGATAAATCGGGACAAATGCCTGAGGAGCCCTCGCTCCAAAGCGACTGCTCCTGGTGCCCTACCCTCGCTTGAAAACTCACGATTCCCACCTCCAAGAGAGGACTCGCTTGTGTCTGGTCAAGGAGTGGACACTGACCACCACCAGGCAGAGGCCAAAGCAAGCCAAAAAGCAACAGTGAAAACACACCCATTGACACTGGACACTGGCTCTGAGACTTCCACTCCCATTCTCTCCCCCATGTTAATAGTAATTGAAAACACTAATATGATTAATAACATGTGGCATTCACGTACCATACACTGTTCTGGACACTTCAGATGTGTTTTTTGAACCTCACAACCCCTATGGAGTGTTATTAGTATTATACCCATTTCACAGATGGTCACACTGAGGCCACACAGTATTAGTGCAGCCAGATCTTGGAGCCTGTGCTCCTACTCGCCAAGTGGTCCTGCCTCATCTAGGAAATGGTGGGGACAGAGGGGTCACGTTCACTCGAAGCACCAGCTGATCTTTTAAGGAAGCATCTGGGAAGAAACAAGAGAACATTTAAAAAACTGAAAAAAAAGCCTGGGCCACCCAGTGCCCTTTGACCTTGGTTTCTCCATTAGTCAAATGCGTGAATAGTCTCTAAGAAATACCATTTTTAGGAGTTCCCATTGTGGCTCAGTGGAAACGAACCCGATGAGAATCCATGAGGATGCGGGTTCGATCCCTGGCCCAGTTCAGTGGGTTAAGGATGTGGTGGCGCTGTGGCTGTGGGGTAGGCCGGGAGCTGCAGCTCCTATTTGACCCTGAGACTGGGAACTTCCCTATGCTGCACCCGGAGCCCTAAAAAAACTTTTTTAATTAAAAAAAAAAAGAAATACTATTTTTGGGGTTTGGAGAGCTTTTAACTGGAGAAAAGAGCAAAGCAAGAATGCTCTGGAAGGGAGGTCCCTGCTGTGGCACAGTGGGTTAAGAATCCAACTGCAGCAACTCAGGTCACTGCAGAAGTACAGGTTCAATCCCAGCCCAGCACAGTGAGTTAAAGAATCCAGGGTTGTGGCTGCCACTCAGATTCACGGATTCAATCCCTGGCCTGGGAGCTCCCATATGCCATGAGTACAGCCATAAAAAGAAAAAAAAAAAAAGAATGCCCTAGAGCAGTGGTTCTCAACCCCAGCTGTATATTACACTCACTCAAGGAATGTTTAAAAATATCACTGCCCTTGCCCTTCCCCAGACCAATTAAATCAGAATCTCTGGGCATCCCCTGCTCTGAAGCCTCCTTACAAAGAGGCAGGCAGGAGGCAACACGGAAGGTCAATGGGACACATCTTTTATTCTCTCCATTTGTCCTGTTCTTTTCTCTTTTGTTCGGGTTTTCTCTTTGATTTTTTCTTTACCTCATTTATTTCCCTGCTGAATGAATCAATAACAGTTCTTTAAAAAATATTGTAACGAATCCAGCATCAAAAAAAACCATGCGTATGTTTTGAGCTCTGCCCCTGAATCCTTCTCCATGAGGAGTCCCCTTTTGAAGGAGGCCCCATCAGTGTTGAACTAAGCAAGCAGGCGGTTCTCTCTCCGTCTGTGTCACCTGTTATGGGCTGAGATTGGCATGGGCTGGCAGCAGGTCCCTAAGCCGTGGAAGCCTTTCCCCATGGGCAGCATCAAGACTAGAATTCAGATTTGGGGAAGAGAATCAAAGACACTTCTCCAGCCCTAATTCCAAGGTGCAGCTCCCTAGCAGGTGCAGAGTTTAGTAAATGTGTGCTGAGCTCGAAGGCTGTGCCAGGCCCTGGGATCCAGAGTGAATGAGGCACAGCCCCTGCCTCTGGGAGCTCACCATCTAGGGGGAAGGCATAGGCTTAAAATATGGCTGGGGGGCGGGGGCGGGAAATGCCTGTTATGGCTCAGTGGAAACGAATCTGACTGGTGTCCCTGAGGACGCAGGTTCGATCCCTGGCCTTGCTCAGTGGGTTAAGGATCCAGCATTGCCGTGAGCTGTGGTGTAGGTCACAGACACAGCTCAGATCTGGGGTTGCTATGGCTGTGGTATAGGCTGGCAGCTATAGTTCTGATTCGACACCCAGCCGGTCAACCTCCATATGCTGTGGGTGTGGCCCTAAAACGACAAAAAGATTTAAAAAAAAAAAATCTGAATGGGAGTTCCCACTGTGGTGCAGTGGGTTAATGACCCGACCTAACGCTGCGGAGGCACAGGTTCGATCACTGGTCCAATGCAGTGGGTTAAAGGAGTGGGTGTGCTGCAGCTGTGGTGTAGGTCACAGCTCTGGCTCAGATTTGATCCCTAGCTCGGGAACGTCCATATGCCACAGGTGCGGCTGCAAAAGAAAAAGAAAAAAACTGTATTAGTTTCCTATTGCTGATGTAACAAATGACCACAAACTCAGCAGCTTTAAGCAGCACACATTCCAGAGGACAAAAGTCTGGTACAAATCTCACTAGGTAAATATCAAAGTGCTAGCAGAGCTGCACTCCTTTCTGGAAGTTTTTGTTTGTTTGTTTCCTTTTCTAGGGCCATTCCTGCAGCATACGGAGGTTCCCAGGCTAGGGGTCTAATCAGAGCTGTAGCCGCCGGCCTACACCACAGCCACAGCAACACCAGATCTAAGCTATGTCTGCGACCTACACCACAGCTCCCAGCAATGCCAAATCCTTAACCCACTGAGCAAGGTCAGGGATCAAACCTGCAACCTCATGGTTCCCAGTTGGATTCGTTAACCACCTCACCACGACGGGAACTCCTAGGAGTTCTTATGGGAGATACATTCCTCTGCCTTTTCCAGCTTCTAGACGTTACCTGCATCCTTGGCTCGTGGGCCCTTCACCTTCAAAACCAGCAACAGCAGGTCCAGTCCTGCCCACACTGAATCTTTCTGTCCCTATCTTCTGCCTCTGCTTCTTCACTTTTAAGGACTCATGTAATTAGACTGATCCCACCGGATCATCCCGTATAATCTCCCCATCTCAAGGCTCACTGATCAGCAGCCTTAATTACATCTGAAAGCCTAACTCCCTATATTAACTGCACATTCACAGTCCAGGGATTCAGATGGAGACATCTCTGTGGGAATGTCAGCCTGCCACACAGGGGCTGTGATGCTATACGGTTATGTGAAAGCACTCACTTCCACGCAAATGGGTGCTAACCACTGGCCAGATGCACTGTGAAAACACAGCTCTGGTCTGTCTCTGCCCTTCCATCCCAGGGCCCAGAGCAGGGCCAGGCTGTGGCAGTGACCACAGTGGATGCTGAGTGAGGACTCACGTTCTGAGGGCTTGACCTGCATTAACTGACTCAATCCTGATGAGACCCCCTCAGAGCGTGGCATTATCAAGCCCCACTGTTTGCACAAGAGCAAAGCTCTCCAGCCTACCTCTCTCAAAGCCACTCACAGGGCCCTGGAAAGGGTTGCTTGGCATTCTCACCCATCTCTGCTAACGGAGGCCAGTGCTGACTCCGTATCCTCTCTGCAAACAGTAATTTCTAATTTATTCCAGTTCCAACTTGGATGAACACTCTTCCCGCAGAGCTTCCGTGGGGACGAGGCTGAAGCCTGGGCAGGGAGAGCCCCATGGAGGGGGTGGGGGGAGGCTCTGTTTCTGGTCAGGGACAGTGCTGGGTGGGGGAGGCTTTTGCAGGACTCAGGCCCCCAGGCTGGAGGGGGGCGGTGGTCCAGGGAACCAGGAGCGTGATTCTGCAGAGCAGAGGGAGAGTGGAGTCCCCTCCAGCCCAGCAGGGTGGGACCGGAGAGGACTTTGGAACCACGTGAATGTGGGTTAGAATCCCGGCTCCCCACGTGGAGCTGTGATCCTCGGTGTGTCACCCGCCCAGCCTGCCTCTGAGCAGAGAACAAGGGCTCTGGACTGCGGGGACTCACAGAGACACTCAAGGCGGCTGAGCCCAGGGCTCAGAATCTACTGCCAGTCGGTCCATGCAGCCATCGTCTCCTACTCCATTCTGGCCACACTGCCCTCCCTGAGGCTCCTTGAACTTGCCAAGCAAGCCCCCGTGTCAGGAATTTTGTCTACGCTGTTCCTTCTTTCCCGACACCTGCATGGCTGGCTCCTCACTTTCCTCCAGGCTCTGCTCAAGTAACATCTCGTCAGCCAGGGTTCCTCAAACATTTCCACCTCACATAGCAACACCCAACCCAAGCCAGCCCTCGATCTCCTCCTCACCCACAGGTTTTTTTTCTACTGTTCACCATCCAAGAGACTGCATTTTGATTGCAGTTATTAATCTGGTACCTTTACACCAGAGTAGAATATTAGCTGCATGAGGGCAAGGACTTTATCTGTTTTGTCCACTGCTGGATCCTTGGGGTTTGGAGTCCTGACTGATGTCTAACAGGTGTTCATATGAACTTGCTGAGGATAATTTCAGAGGGAAAAATAGCTCGCATATTTACTATCACCTCTAATAAGTGGTCTGTAACCGTATTTCTGGCTACCAAGAAGAGTTACAGAAAATGTATTACACCTTGAGGGGTTACACACACACACACACACACACACACACACACACACCCAGACCACAGGGAAGGCCAAGGGCAGTCAGGATGACAAAGGGCAGCAAGGTCTGGATACAGGCCCCTCCGAGCCGCACGAGGCCAGCAGAGCTTGGCCCCTTCCTTCTGCCTTGACATCTATCAGGCGGGGAAAGTTCCACGTGCCACACACACTGTGAAAACCCTGAGGCAATTTCATTTTCGTGGACTGATCAGGATGACAGATTTCTAACCATGCCAACTATGAGCAACACAGCTGAGAACCTGACAGCTGACAGCAGATGGGAGCATGAGTCTTCTTCTCTCAGGGGGCCCCCTGGGTCAAGTGCTTTTCTGAACTGGAGACTGATGCTACACTTTGTCGCTGAGGTTCAGAGAGGCTCAGCGACTGGACCAGAGTCCCACAGCCTGCAGGTGTAGTGAGGACTCAAAACCAGGGCTGTCTGACTTCGAGGTCAGAGGGCAGATGTCTTCCAGGACCCTACAATACCTCAAGGCCCACGGAAGACCAACGTCCGTGAGTTAACAATGCAACCGAGGAGTTCCCATTGTGTCACAGCGGAAACGAATCCCACTGGGAACCATGAGGTTCCAGGTTCGATCCCTGGCCTTGCTCAGTGGGTTAAGGATCCGGCATTGCCGTGAGCTGTGGTGCAGGTCGCAGACACAGCTCGGACCTGGCGTTGCTGTGGCTGTGGTGTAGGCCGGCAGCTGCAGCTCCGATGAGACCCCTAGCCTGGGAACCTCCATGTGCTGCGGGTGCAGCCCTAAAAAGACATAAAGACTAAATAAATAAATATAAAAATAAAACAATGCAGCAGAACTTGGCCACTTGCTGCCTCTGGGTGGGGGAGGGGGAAGTCCTACCAGAGTGAGTCACCCTCAGAGGCAGGGAGAGGTCAGCTGCCGATGGAGGAGGCGGAAAGAGACTCTACCAGGCAGGCACAACTCCATAGCCTCTGCATTCTTAGACTTGCAGGTCCTGGAGCAGGTTCTGCTTAATCCCCAGAATCACAGCATCGGAGGCCCATGGCGTGGGAGCAGACTCTAGTTGTCTGCTGCTTACTAGTCAGGTGGCCTGACACAAGGTCTTGAGAGTCCTTCTGCCCCATGAAGATAAAAGGAGCATCAAGCCCCCCAGGGAGGCCGTGAGGACTGTTACAGCAAGTGCCTGAAGCCGGGGAGGCCCTGCCAGGCTCGCTGTTGCCGAGGTTGTTACTATCATTAGTTTTCAACTCCTCCATTTCCCACTGAAAAATCCTCTCCCCAACTCAGCATTCACAGTGGATGAGTGACCCTACCAGGCAAGCGGTCTCTATGTGGTTGGAAAGCTCCAACTGTTCTCACGCTCTTTCGTTCAAGGAACCAAGTCACCCCTTCTCCCTACTGTCCCCTGTGCTGCCCTGGAACCCCCGTGGAGGCTAAGCATCCACAGTTTCATTGCCTGTCCCTTACGGGACAAAGTCTGTAAACCTGTCACTACCTGGTGGTGAGGAGGGTCTGAAATCCAACCGTGTGGGGTCCAGAACCCTGGCGCATAGTCTGAGACTGGACCTCCCCCCGGCCTGGGCATCTGCTGTGTGCTGCGCACAGTGGCACTGCTCAGAGTAGAGCGACCACCAAGGCAGACACAGTCCCTGCCATCCAGGAGTCCCGGGTCCAAAGAGGCAGAGGGACAATGAGACAGACAGTGGCTACACGGTCTGGGGAGACTGTAATGGGAAAACAAGCTGCTGTCTGTGCCCTCAGGAGGGCGTAACTCGCTCCATCTTGCAGGCTCAGGGAAAGTTCCTCAGAGGCCGTAGGAGCCTAGCTGGAGCCTGAAAACTGGGTGAGTGGCATGAGGCTGTGGGGAGAAGGACAGCCGGAGAAGTGCTCCAGGAGGGAGCTGCTAGGGGGCAGTTCACCGTCCTGCAGATCTGGAGGTCCTACTGCTGTTAATAGTATATAAGGCATAATTAATGTTTAAATGTAACATCTAGGAAACAAACCCATGGGCCTCACGCGGTCTTCTGTACACAACCTGCCTTTGAGCCAAGTCCCTCCCACTGCTGGCGGCTGCCGCTGGCTCTGCTGAAGTGAGATGCAGGACTTCACATGTAATCCTGTTAGGGTTTACCTTGTTAGTTTCAGACCCATCATTCCTGCCAAGATTTTTATGAATCTTGATTCTATTATCCTACATATTAGCCTTCCATCCTGGTTTTGTGTCTTTCGCAAATTTGATAAGCCTGCTTTCTGTGTCTTTATCCAAGTTGCTGATAAAAACCTTGGACAGAGGAGGTCAGAGCCAGAGTCCACAGGCATGGCCCTTGACAGCATCCTGCAGCTGTGTTCCAGCTGCACGGCCACTGCCAGTATTCTCGGGATACAATACTTGCTCAACCTTGAACTAGTACATTAGCCAGAAGGAGTCATTCTCCCTTTTTACTCAAGGGAGGTGAAGACTCAGGAATTGTAATACCTCCCTCCTCTAGATCTCAACTATCAACACCATTCCCCTGTAAAAGCCAGCCAACAGTTTAAAAAGCCTCTGGGCACAGAGAATGCTCAAGCCTTTAAATACAGCAGAGCTATTCAGACCTTCAAGCTAAACCTATTCCCTCTTATTTTGTACACATTTTTAATAAGGTGACTCTCTCCTTTCAAAGTCCTAGCAGATGAGTAGCTGTAAAATGGAAGTGGAAACATAAGTTTCTTCAAGGAGGCAAACTCTCTATAGCCTTTCGAGAACAGAGAAAAAAAATAAACCCACAGAAGCACACCGACCGCAGTAATTCTAAACCTCCATTCGTGCTGGGAAAGAAGCCTTACACCTCAGGACCTCGAAAGGAATCACAAGCCCACCTGAGGGCCAGGGGTCACAGTGATGTGTTAAGTTATGTTTGGCATCCTTTGTTTTAGACTAAAGGTAACACCTTTTTAAAAAATCTTGACAATACAAGTGCCATTGAATGTTCATTCATCAATCTTGTCCTGCCTACGGTCACGCACTAGTGCAGTAGAAATGGCTGAATGGGTGAAAGGCACTATGAAGAGCAGTGACCCCCAGCAGGCAAGGTCCCTGTCCTCACAGAGCTTACAACAGCTGAGAGAGCTGCCAATGAGCAGGGATGCCAATAAATAATGGACATCGTGTCTGATTAAAATAAGTGCTATTAAAAAAATAAAACAGGGTACTATGATAATGCGATAGGCTCGGGTGTAAGACAGAGAACAGAATGTTCAGTGAGAGCTTCTCCAGCAAGGGACATTGGAGCAGAAACAGCGAGGAGAACCACTGCAAGGAGCGATGTCCATTGGCTCAAACTTTCTGGAGGGCCATTTGGTGAAAGCAGAGGAGAAAAAAAATGCTTTGATCCAGAACATCCTCATCCAAGAATGAAGCCCAAGAATCTCCTCGGAGATGCGCGTGGCAAGGCAAGCGCCAGGATGTTTAGCAGTGTTGTCTACTTCACAACCGCACTCTACTACCCGGAGACAGACCACTAAGGTGCAGCCTGGGTCTCCTTACTGCATGAGATGATCTGTCTAACCTGATGGGCCGTGCAGCCGTAGGGGAGGAAAAAAACAATTTTCCCTCTCCCCTTCTGAGTTCTTGGCTGGGATTCCTATAATAAAAGACAAAAGATGAACAAGAGAAAAAGAAGCAGAAGCGTATTAATACGTACACCTCATGTATAGATGGGGGATGCCCAGGGAGAAAAATGAGTAACTCAAAGCAGTGGCTTAGAACTCCAGCTTATATGGAACAATGAATTCGTCAAGAAGCGACAGGACAAATGAAAGAAGCTTTAGGCTTCCAAGGCAGCAAACTGGGGGACGTTCAGTATACGAAAGGAAATTAATGGAAGATAAAGGCTAGTTATAGAGTTTGTTATGTAGATTCCTCTTGTGCTGTCCTCAGGGACCAATCCCTGTCCTTCCTGGCAGAGAAGGGAGGAGGGACACCCTTGAAAGTCAATGTCCTGCTTTTAGGCAAACAGGGAGAAGGCAGGGAGCCTTTCCTGCATCCTATATCTGCCTCTTCTCAATTGCACTCAGCCCCGAATAATTTTTATACCAAAGTGGCATATTTGGGGACAGCATATTCTGCCACCACCCACAGCTTTTAAAAAAGCAACTTGGAGAAGCCTATTTATTGGTAGAGGAAGATGCTGAGGGTGTGATGCCACATGAAAACAGGAGCCTGCAAAATTTTATTTCAGAGGAGGCATGCCTTTTGTACAGAAAAAAGTATGATGTATTATGGTGTGAGTAGGGGATGGGGGCGTGGGCAAAGACTAAAAGAATACAAACCAAAATGCTAAGTCTGGTTTTCCCTGGGTAGTAGGATCAGAAATGATTTCATTTTCTTTCAGCTTTTTTTCTCTTCAAATAAGTTTCTTGTACTGATCCTATATTTGTTTCATAAGTTTTAAAAAGCATTTACTTAAAGTAAAAGGAGGAGTTCCTTTGTGACCCAGCAGTAACGAACCCAACTCGTATCCCTGAGGATATGGGTTGGATCCCTGGCCTCGCTCAGTGGGTTAAGGTTCTGGCATTGCTGTGAGCTGCAATGTAGGTCTCAGACACGTCTTGGATCTGGCATCGCTGAGGCTGTGGCATAGGCCAACAGGTGCAGCTCTGATTGGACCCCTAGCCTGGGAACCACCGCAGGTGCAGCCCTCAAAAAAAAAAAAAGAAAGAAAGAAAGAAAGAAAGAAAAGAAAAAAGTAAATAAAGTAAAAGGAAAGAATTCTAGCAAAGATAAGGTGTTTAAAAGCTGTGGTTCCAGAAGAGGTAAACTCTGCTCAGATGTAATGCAGCCACATGAAAGAACTAACCCCTAAGAGGAGACGGGAAGTAACTGATCATGTGGCCTGCACCTGGGGAAAGGGGCGTGAGTCCACTAAGGCCCCCTTAGGAGAAGGCTGGACAGACAGCTGCGGGCCTGAGCCCTGGGGTGGGGGAGGGGAACAGAGCCCCAGCAAAGCCTGGTGCATGTCTGGACATTTAATTAAACACACACATGGCCACACTACCCCACTGCCACTTTCACCATCTCCCTGCTTGTTTCTGGCCTGCACAGCCTCTAAATGACAGAGCCCGATGGGGCCATGCCAAGGGTCTGCCATGCTTCCCCAGGAACTGACAGAGCTGCAAACCCACAGGGCATCTCCATGCAGCTCTGGGCCCTTCCTTACATTTATTGCTGGGGATGAAACGCTGTCTTCCTTCTGTGCCCCAGGTCTTCCCACGGCTTTTCCTCCAAGCTTCCCTGTACATCTGAAGGACAAGCCTTGGCCTCTGTCTTCCTGGATGCAGGCCCAGGAGGTCCCAGCTGGTGGAAGCGTGACCTGAAGTCACCTCACCCCAGTTGTATCATTCCCTCGGGAGTATTTCCTGAGCATCTACTACGTGCCAGGCTCAGATCAGGGGCAGGAGAGGGCGTGGTGAACACAAAAGGGTCCTCCGGTTGAGAAGCCTGCCGTCAGGTGGGAAAATGCTTTCATAGCCCAAGGCCACATGGAGAGATTCTGCCAGGACTTCTTTATACCTGACATTGGTTTGTACTTAGGACCTGACTCTTTTCAGCGTGAAATCAAACCCGGCTCAGTCCGGAGCAAGCCCTCCTTTCTGATTTCCCACTGTAAGCAATGACTTAGGATTTGCAGCTCAGCCAGCAGAAAAATCCAGAGCGATTTTCAAAACACCTCAGAAACAAACCAGCAAAACAGACACTGGGAACACATCTTTCTAGAGCACAACCTTCACAAAGTTCTTTTCCCTTCTTTGTTTCAAGCTTGAAATAATGAAATTTAATCCCCGAATTATTTGACACACCTTTAGAGTCTCTAAGAAGAAAAAAGAAAACCCTCAGGCAGCAATTCTAAGTGCTGACATAGCAGCAGGGAGATTTAAAAACAAAACAAAACAAAACAACACACACACACACACAAATACTGTCCTCCCAGATTAATTCAAAGCAGACGACTGGCATTCTTGAGAGGAAAATGAAAATCGTGATTCACACTTTAGGCAAAAAGTACACAGATAATTAATCAAGCTTCATCCAGTGCTTTTATCTTGGCAATTCCAGGGCAACAATGCCTGCCGACATCCAGCGCCAGGTTCCACTTGGTCAAGAAAGGACGGACTATGATGGGGAACTGAGACACGTAATCCTTACAAAACAAACAGCGCTCACAGGCAAGATAAGATCACGGTGACAAGAAGAGCAATGGGAGAAGGGCACAGAAAAAGACACTTGGCTCTGAAAACGGGGCAAGAAGAAAAGTGGGGAAACTTCTAGATGAGCACCAGCAAGCATGACAATAATCGCGTATATTTGAGGCATGCTCCCCACGTGCCCATCACCACCTGCCAGCATTATTTCCCCTCTGACAGGTTCTGGCAGGCCCTACCTCTAACCCCACTTTGCAGATCAGTAAACTGAGGAAGGAGAGGTGATTATAACCCAAGCAGGGGTGCAGGCAGCCTTGGCTCCAGATCTTGGGATCCTCAGCACTGGAATCGGCCGCATCTGACTATAGGTTTGCTGCGACCTCCGGCAGGCACGGTGGGCAGGAGGCCAGGTGGCTGGGGACAAAGATAATCCCCCACCCAACTGTAGCCACAGAGCCACGGGGACAAAGAGGGATGGGATCAGGCAGGTCTCGACTCTGATTCCATCTCTGCCATTTGTTGGCAAATAAATGACCAGGGACAGTTCCCTCCCCTCCCATTTCAGTACCCCCCCACCCCCGCCACTGCCGCCCACCGCCAAGTGAAAACAAACTAAGAGCCCCCACATCCAGGTATAAGGATGAGATGAGCTAATGGCCCACGAAGCGTAAGAACATCACCTGGTACAAAGCAAGCGCTGGAAAAAGAAAGAAGCTGTCATTTCTCCCTGCAAAGCAGTCCTAAGAGCAGCCCTGGGGGCACAGTTGGCAGCAAGGTCACCAGGAGGAGGGCACAGCTGGCCCCAGGCACAGCGCTCCCTGATGTCCTCCACTCCACTTTGTCATCCCACTCGGAGCCTTGCCATTCTCCCCCCCAGGCTCCCAACGCCACTTCGGCCCCAGAACTCCTGGCAAGTCCTCTGGCACCAGCAATTCCCCAGCCAGCAAGACTGGCCTGGCTGCACCTCAACATCCACAGGCCCTGCTGTCCACTGGCGATGTGACCCGGGCTAGTGTGGCATTCTCCATCTCTGTGGTCCCAGGCCTGACACGGTATCTGGCACCGTGGGACACTGGCGAAGTGAGTCTGGGGCTGCAGGAGTGAAGGTATCTCAACACCATCTTCAGGGAGGGGAGTGGACTCCCTGCCCCACGTGCATCCACTTGTGCTCCTGGGACAACGGAACTGGACCAAAGAAAGCAATGTGTCACCATCTGCAGATACTCTGCCCAAGGTGTCTGAGCGACATGCGGCGCCCCTACCCCAGTTTTTAAAGCCGGACTTTGTAGAGAAAATACCTCCAGAAACACCACCCCTGAACGTTAGGTTCCATCCCTTGTTCCAACACTTAGAACAAAGTCCCCAGGAAGCCTCAGGTCAATGTGGAGATGACCCTCAGGCATGGCTAGCTTGTCACCTCACGTTCTCTCAGCCTGGGGACACCCCCTCTCTCTCGTGTCCTATGGAAGCGTGATAAATACATGGGAAGGAACTGTCAAGGCTTCTTTTCTTTTCCCTAGATGGACTGAGATATAATTGACATTGGTATACAACGTATTGGTTTGATGCACATATGGTGCCCAATGATCACTGCAGGAATGTTACTGGCGTCTGGGTCATGTCACACAACCACTATTTCTTTTCTGCAAAGAGAACATTTAAGATCTTGGCTCCGAGCAATTTTCAAGGACGCAGTAGAGTCTTAGTAGCTGTCATCACCACGTACATTAGATCTCCGGCATTTATTCATCTTATAACTGGAAGGGGAGGACGGGGAGGTGTTGTGCAAAGGACTTCCTTTCGAGCAAGAATGTGTTGTGATAAAACAAATAAATGAAGCAGCTCCCCAACTGGCTGCCCCCCAGAGGCTGTGGGGCAACACAGCTGCACTCAAATGATCACAACAGGATGGGGAAAAGATGAGCCCCCATAGGCAGGATGGGTGCCTTATTAGGGACAGAGGAAGTCACGTGCGACAGCAAGCAGTCTGTGGGGACAAGAGTCAAGAGACAGCAGTTCTAGGTTTGCCTCTGCCACTGAACAATGAAGATGCGCTTAAAGCCTTCTGTTAAAAAAAAAAAGAAGAAGAAAAAAAAAAAAAAAAAAGGAAAGACAGATGAGACAAGGCCTAGAGATGCTCCCAGGTCAGACACAGGGTGGAATATAATTCACTCTGTGGGGCCTTCTGATAAAATGTCAGCGTTCCATTTGCTCCGCGTATGTCCATCCCCTTCAGGTCCGTGATTTCACTGAGGTTGTCAGGGCCATTTAATTATCAGAAAGCCTCACCACCAGTCCCTTCTCTTCCCTCCCCACCCAAAGCTGATGTAAATTGCTCCAGCACATTAAACACTCCATTTAAATGTTTCACTGAAAGCACTTTCATTCCCACTGATTAACCATGTGACACTGGGTAAGTTCTTTGGCCTCTCTAAGCCTTGGATTTCTCATCCAAAAATGTGAAGAACTATGATATTCTTGCCTCACGGGATTGTTTGAAGATTTTAAGAGTAAAAACGCCTTATCATACTGCCTCACATACAGAAAGCACTCAATAAATATTAGTTATTTCCATTCTTATCACCATCAGCATCGTCTCTGGAGCCAAACAACCCCAGTTGGCTACATTTAGGAAACAACAAAAGCATCTTTTATGCCAGAAAAAAATCAAAGTGTCTCTGTTTCTCATGGTTTTTCATAAATATGGTATTCATATTCTTAAAATCTGATTTCACATATTCTCATTATATGACTGAAGATATTTTCGCTGGTCCAGAAGATTGAATTAAAACACAATACATCCAGGACAGCAAGTATTTCATGCATTAGCAAAAGATATATGTGGCCCTTTATATCATTCTATCATCAGTATTACATACATTTAGCCAGAGTTAATATATTTAGACAAGATATCACAGAAAAGAAAATTCTGGAGTTCCCCTCGTGGTGCAGCAGAAACGAATCCGACTAGGAACCATGAGGTTGCGGGTTCGATCCTTGGGCTTGCTCAGTGGGTTAAGGATCCAGCGTTGCTGTGAGCTGTGGTGTAGGTCACAGACACGGCTCAGATCCCACGTTGCTGCGGCTCTGGTGCAGGCTGGCAGCATCAGCAACGATTAGACGCCTAGCCTGGGAACCTCCATATGCCGTGGGTGTGGCCCTAAAAAGATAAAAGACTAAAAAAAAAAAAGAAAAAAAGAACATTCTGAGCCAAGTTTTAGAAAATAGGTAGGATTTTAGATAGGCAAAGAAGCTGCTTACATGATGAGTGTGGCATATGGAAGTTCCCAGGCTAGGGATTGAATCGGAGCTACAGCTGCTGGCCTACACCACAGCCACAGCAACGCGAGATCCAAGCCGCAGCTGCAGCCTACATCATAGCTCATGGCAATGCCAGATCCTTAACCCACTGAGTGAGGCCAGGGATCGAACCCACATCCTCACGGATCCTAGCTGGGTTCATTAACCACTGAGCCACAAAGGGAACTCCAGATTTTAACATAATTTTAAATATAAAAATGTAAACATTGTATCAAAGGAAAATTTGGAATATGTTTTTTAACCAAATGTTTAGTTCAAGATTGCTATTTGAATCCATACATTTTTGTAAATCTCTTCCCTTTCAAAATCCCCACTAAAAAAGAATGAAAAACAGAGTTCCCACCATGGCACAGTGGGTTAAGAATCCAACTGCAGCAGCTCAGTTTGCTGCAGAGGTGCAGGTTCAATCCCTGGCCCAGCACAGTGAGTTAAAAGATCTGGCATTGCTGCAGCTGCCAGCATAGGTTACAACTGTGGCTTGGATCCAATCCCTGGCCTGGGAACTTCCATATGCTGTGGGTGCAGCCACAAAATTTTTAATTTTTTTTTTTTAAAGAATGAAAAACATAAAATCCGTAATCAGGCTGAAGAGCCTCAAGGGGTATCAATCAGCAGAATATTAAAAAAATTATGGAAAAGACAAAGCAGATGGAAAGAAAATAATAAATAATAGGAAAGGAGAGACATGCCTGTTAAAGAGTTTAGACAGAGAGGAGGAAGCCAAAATTCCATGTACAAATTTCCTTCAAATCATAGGCAAATGCAGAAATTTCCATGTGCAGGAAAAGTCTATAAGACCCCAATGGAAAGTAACAGCCACAATCTAAAGAGTGAAGGAGAGATTTCAGCAGCTACCCAGTGCTAGGAGATTGAGTGTGGGGGTGAAATTTCCCCAAGTTACACTTTCTTTTTTCTTTTTTTCTTTTTTTTTTTTTTTTTGCCTTTTCTAGGGCCACTCCCATGGCATATAGAGATTCCCAGGCTAGGGGTCTAATTGGAGCTGTAGCCACACCAGAGCCACAGCAGCCCAGGATCCAAGCCACATCTGCAATCTATACCACAGCTCACAGCAATGCCAGATCTTTAACCCACTGGGCAAGGCCAGGGACCGAACCCGCAACCTCATGGTTCATAGTCGGATTCGTTAACCACTGTGCCACGACAGGAACTCCTAAACTCAAAAACTTTTGCACAGAAAAAGAAACCATGAAAAAAATGAAAAGACAACCCACAGAATGTGAGAAAACATTTGCAGACAATGCAACCAACAAGGGTCTAATCTCCAAAATATACAAACAGCTCATACAACTCAACAACAAAAAAATAAACAACCCCACTGAAAAATGGGCAGAAGCCCTAAATAGACATTTCTCCAAAGAAGACATGAATAGTCAAGAGGCACATGAAAAGGAGCTCGACATCACTAATTATTAGAGAAATGCAAATCAAACTACAATGAGATACCACCGGACACAGGTCAGAACGGCCTCATTAATAAGTCTACAAAATAGCAAATGCTGGAGAGGGTGTGATGAAAACGGAGCCCTCCTTCACTGTTGGTAGGAATGTAAAGTGATACAACCTCTATGGAAAACAGTATGGCGGTTTCCCAGGAAACTAAATGCAGAAGTACCATATGACCCAGAAATCCCACTCCTGGGCATATATCCAGAGAAAATTCTAATTTGAAAAGATGCATGCAGCCCTATGTTCATTGCGTCACTATTCACAATAGCCAAGACATGGAAACAACCTAAATGTCCACTGACGACGGATGGATGGATGAAGAAGATGTGGTACATATACACAATTGAATACTAGTCAGCCATAAAAAAGAATAAAATAATGTCATTCGCAGCAACATGGATGGAACTAGAGATTCTCATAGTAAGTGAATCAGGTCAGAAAGAGGAAGACAAATACCACATGATATCACTTAGACATGGAATCTAAAATATGGCACAGATGAGCCTCTCTACAGAACAGAAACAGACTCACAGATGTGGAGAGTAGACTGTGGTTGCCAAGGGGGAGGTGGAGGAAGTGGGGTGGACTTGGAGTTTTGGGTTAGGAGATGCAAACTATTACATGTAAAATGGATAAGCAATGAGAGGTCCTATTGTACAGCACAAGGGACTATATCCAATCTCTTGGGATGGAACATGATGGAAGATATTACGAGAAAAAGAATGCATATATATGTATAACTTGGTCACTATGCTGTGCAGCAGTAATTGGCACAAAACTGTAAATCAGTTATACTTTAATAATACATGTATATGTCATATATATATAAACAAAGCACCCAAGATCTGTGGACCAAACAGTCTTTTATATGTGTAATTGGCAAACCAGAAATAGAGAAGGGAAGGGGGCAAAAGAGATATATTTGAAAAAATAATGTCTTGAAAATACTTAACTAATGAAAGACATCAAACCATAGCTCCAAGAATCTCCATGAACCCAAGCAGGAAAAATTCAAATGAGGCCAGCCTAGACACATCATAGCCAAACCAAAAATGAAGAGAAAGTCTTAAAAGCAGCCAAGAGAAAAAGCATGTGGCAGCTGGCATCTCATCAGAAATAATAAAATCTACAAGACAATTCAAAGCCATCTCTAAAGTTGTGAAAAAAACCTATCAATCTGAAATTCTATACCAACAAAAATATCATTCAAAAGTAAAGGCAAAATAGCTATTCACAATAGCCAAGACATGAAAGCAACCTAAGTGCCCATGGATGGATGAACGGATGAAGAAAATGTGTTATATATACACAATGAAATATTACTCAGCCATAAAAAAGGATGAAATAATGCCATTTGCAGCAACATGATCAACCTAGATATCTTACTAAGTGAAGTAAACCAGAGAAAGACAAATATCACATGATATCACTTATATGTGGCATCTTTAAAAATGATACAAGTGAACTTATTTACAAAGTAGAACTAGAATCACAGACACAGAAAACCAACTTATGGTTACCAAAGGCAGGAGAGGAGAGAGATAAATTAGGAGTTTGGGATCAAAATATACTCACTACTATATATAAAATAGGTAACCAATAAGGACCTACTATATAGCACAGAGAACCATACTCAATATCTTGAAATAAAGGAAAAGAATCTGAAATAGACTATATATTATATATATAAATGAGTCACTTTGCTGTGTGCCTGAAACATACATCATAAATGCACTATATTTCAATGAACTTTTTTAAAAGACATTCCGTATGGTGCCCAGCACAGAGAAAGCACTAATTAAAAACAAAAACAAAATTAAAGGCAAAAATAAAGACAAGGCCAATAAAACAAAAACTAAGAGAATTCACTTCTAGCAAACCTACCTTAGGAGAAATGCTAAAGGAAGTAATTCAGGCCGAAGGGATATAATCCTAAAGGGAAAACCAAATCTAAAAGAAGCAATAAAGAGAAAAGAATGTATACATGTATGTGTAACTGGGTCACCATGCTGTACAGTAGAAAAAAAAAAAATATATATATATACATATAAATGATTTTTAAAAAAGAGTACTGGAAATGGTAGCCATGTGGATAAATATATTTTAAATTTTTAATTTCTATAAAAGTATATCAAGGGCTAAAGACAAAAATCATCTAAATCTTCTACGGGACTTATATGCAAAAGTGAAATACATGACAATGTACAAAGGGTATGAGGAAAAATGCTTTTGAAAGATTTTTACACTGTATGTGAAACAGTGTAATACTGACTTAAAAATGACAAGTAAAACAATGCATATTATAATGTGTGCAGAATCTACTAAAATTTTTTCCAAGTGTTATAACTAAAATAAAAGGAGATAAAATGTAATACAAGTATTCGATAAGCCTAAAAGAAGACAGAAAAAGAGGAACAAGAGCAGATGGAACAAATGAAAATCAAATACCAAGGTGGTAGGCTTAAACCCAGCCCCATCAACTGCATTAACTGTAAATGGCTTAACCACTCCAATAAATGGCAGAGACTGGCCAGACTAGACAAAATCAAAAGGTACAACTACAAGCTGTTTACAAAAATCATACATTAAACATAAAAATACAGATAGGTTCAAAGCAAAAGGACGAGAAAATATATTCTGTGCAGACATTAATCTCAAGAAAGCTAATGTAGCTATATGTCAGTTTTGGATAAAGGAGACTTCAAAATAAGGAATATTAACACACAGATGGAAACCTCATAATAATAAAATGTTCGATTCAGCATAAGGAAAGAAAAAAAAGCTTTTTTAGGTCACACCCATAGAAATATAACTGCCCAGGGATTGAATCTGAGCTGCAGTTTCAACCTATGCCATAGCTGTGGCAATAGCAGATCCTTTAATCCAGGGTGCCAGGCTGGGGATTGGACCCACGCCTCCACAGGGACCAAGACGCTGCAGTCGGATTCTTAACAGACTGTGCCACAGCGGACACTCTGAAAATTTAACAATACTAAGTAGAAATGTAGACATGGGAATTTGGCTTCCAAATCCCTGAGGGGTAGCAAAGAAAATCTTAGCTATTCAGCTAAAGAAAGAAACAAGAGGTGGGAAACATAAAAATGAAGCACCACTTACAGAACAGCAACAAAGAAGAGGCTGGCAGCAATATGATGAAATATTAGTTATTTCCAAAAAACTGTGAAAGCTTTAATTACCCTAGTTTGACAGAGGGAGCATAGCTTCACATTAAAAAGAACAAATAAAAAGAACAAATTCAAACAAGTGAAAACATGAGGATTTAAATAGCACAACTAACTTGCTTTAATACATTTAGAGCTTTGTACCCACCAAACAGAAACTATTCATTATATTCAAACTATGTAAATTTACAAAAATGTACACTGTATGTATATTTAAAAATTGACTATGAATTCTGTGGCCCTACAGAAAATCATAACAAACTCAAACACAGAAATCACACAAGCCACAGCCTCTGATCTCAATTTATGAAACTATTTTAGCACTGTAATTATGCCCATATTTAGGACTAGGCAAATGAAGCACAGAGAGATACAGCAACCTGCCCAAGATCAGATAACTAGTAAATAGCAGATTTGTGCTTTCTGGCATCCTGGCTCTGGATCCTGCAGTCTTTTCTTCTTTTTTTTTTTTTCTTCCATTTTTTTAGGGCCACAGTTGCAGCATATGGGAGTTCCCAGACTAGGGGTCTAATGGGAGGCTGTAGCCACCGCCTATGCCGCAGCCGCAGCCACAGCCACACAGGATCTGAGCGGCATCTGTACCCACAGGATCCTACAGTTTTAAGCACTGTGCTCCTTCTCAGGAAGTAGGAGCCATCTCCCCCCAACTACCTTAAAAAACTATAAAACTACAATAATTAAAATGTTATATTGAGCCACAACCAGGCAAACAGATAAGCAGAATAGAATTCATTTGCAATCCATGGACATGTGAACATTTGTTTGTGATGAAGATGTCACTGAGAAAACAATGTCTGTTTCATAAATGACAAACCACATGCAAGAAAAAAAGTTAAAACCTCTACCTCCCTTCATAAATTAAAAAAATTCTCATAAAGAATTATAATTAAAGAATGAAAGTATAAGATACTAGGCAATACAGATCTGAACAGAAAATACCATTTCTGTTTTAGATGAGAAAGGACTTTCTAAATAGGACAGAAACTTTGAAACTGTAAAGGAAGAGATGGATAGATTTAACTATATCATTAAAATGTGCACAATAATAGAAATTGCAAATAAACTTAAAAGTCAACCAGAGGAGGAGTTCCCATCGTGGCTCAGTGGTTAATGAACCCAACTAATATCCATGAGGATGCAGGTTTGATCCCTAGCCTTGCTCAGTGAATTAAGGATCCAGCGTTGCGGTGAGCTGTGGCATAGGTTGCAGACATGGCCCGGATCCAGTGTTGCTGTGGCTGTGGCGTAAGCTGGCAGCTGCAGCTCCTATTTGACCCCTAGCCTGGGAACTTCCATATGCCACAAGTGTGGCCTTAAAAAAACAAACAAACAAACAAATCAACCAGAGGAGTTCCAGTTGTGGCATGTTATGAACCCGACTAGTGTTCATGATGATGCAGGTTCAATCCCTGGTCTCCCTCAGCGGGTTAAGGATCCTGTGTTGCTGTGAGCTGTGATGTAGGGTGGCAGCTATATTCGCCCCCTAGCCTGGGAACTTCCATATGCCTTGGGTCTGGCCCTAAAAAGACAAAATAAATAAACAAAATAAAATAAAATACTGTTAGAAAGAAAGAAAGAAAGAAAGAAAGAAAGAAAGAAAGAAAGAAAGAAAGAAAGAAAGAAAGAAAGAAAGAAAGGAAGGAAGGAAGGAAGGAAGGAAGGAAGGAAGGAAGGAAGGTCTAAAATTCCTTGAATAGGTTAATACAGTGGAACAGCACACAGCCAGCAAAAAGAATCAAGTAGATCTACAGAGATAAAAAAATCTCCAAGATACATTAGGTAAAAAAATTAAACTATAGATAAAATGTGTTCTCAGGTTTTTTTGTTGTTGCTGTTATATTGCCTTTAAAAAGTGAAAGTAATGGAATTGGCAGAGAGAAGTCAGGAGTTCAGGGAAACAGGCTTTTCGCATTGTTTCAATTTTTACAACTCTTTTATAATCTCAAAGTAACGTTTAAGTGAGGGGAAGCAAATTCATTCCCATTCACTTTTGTGTCCTCCTTTCTAATATTTTCCCAAATCAGACATATTTCCAATTGTCTGCAAATATGATGTATTTTTATATAGTTCCTTCTTCATTACATCACAAAATTTTATTAGCTATCCAGTATTTCTTCAGTAGCTATCTAGGATTCCTGTGTCATTTCCATGTTATTATGTGTAACCATAATTTATCAATGTTGACAATTTGAGTTACAATTTATTTTTATTTGGCAAATATATTTGCTTTGTATGGAACACAGCAATGAACATCTCTGTACATGAGGGTTTTGCATCTTTTACATCAGTGCCTCGGCGTATTTTTTAAAGAGTTCTATGTCCAAGGACAAGAGTAATTTTAAGGCTGTCCGTGCACTGCACTACTGCTCTTCAAAAGGGTTATGTCCACTTACAATTCCACCTGCAGCATCCAATCACATCTGTTTCACCATGATCTTACACATCCTACATGCTACTCCTCACTTTCTGATTTTCCTTTAAATATTTTAGTTGATATAAAATATAGAAAGGTTGATTTGGGGGACATTCCCACTTCAGATATTTCTTTTTTTTGTTTGTTTGTTTTTGTTTTGTTTTGTTTTTTTGTCTTTTTTGTTGTAGTTGTTGTTATTGTTGCTATTTTTCTTGGGCCGCTCCTGCGGCATATGGAGGTTCCCAGGCTAGGGGTCCAATCGGAGCTGTAGCCACCAGCCTACGCCAGAGCCACAGCAACGCGGGATCCGAGCCGCGTCTGCAACCTACACCACAGCTCACGGCAACGCCGGATCGTTAACCCACTGAGCAAGGGCAGGGAGCGAACCCGCAACCTCATGGTTCCTAGTCGGATTCGTTAACCACTGCGCCACGACGGGAACTCCCCTCCACTTCAGATATTTCTAAAGCCATCACAAAAGAATCATCCAGCACTCTAAGGATATTCCTGAGCTTCTTTTTTTTTCTCGTAACAGGAAACTTCTAAATCGATTTTCCTAATTATGTATGAAAGTAATAAATGTTTACTGTAAAATAATTTTGACAATAAATCGCATAAAGAAAGAAGCAAACATTATGTAATCCCATCAGCCCAAAATAACCACCATTAAGATTTTGTTGTTTATCTTTATAGCTCTTTTTCTTACAGATATAGACACAAGTTGATTTTATTACATTACCACATTACAGTAGCTTTATGCACAATTATGCAACTTGCTTTTTATTACTTAACAACAGTTTATGGATATCTTCCTGAGCTAACAAATAGTTATCTACAAATCTAACTCCAATGGCTGCACAGTTGTTTGTTGTTGCCCATAAAAACCTTGTGCTAATCTATATGCAATGTATTTTACTGTTTTAGACGCATATCTTGCATGTTTACGGATATCAAATATTTACATGAGCATTGGTTATTTATATTTTTATTAGTTATCTGTTCCTGCCCACGGTCCTTTTTTTTTTTTTTTTCTTCTCATATTGACTGGGAAGAGTCCTCTGTATTTCAGGAGCGTTCAACACTTAACTCTGTAAGTTAGGACAACAGTATCACCTCTTGAGAGTCGGGGCTGTGAAGATTAAATCATCCAGGGTGTGACAGTGCCTAGTACAAAGCTGGCACATGGTTAATGCTAAAGCCTGTTTCCTTTAACCAAGATGGAGAAACAGGTCAGTTAAAGGACACACACACACGTACACAACACACACCAGCCACTGCTTTTTCTCAATGGCTTCTTGAACAACTATTCAAAACACCTCCCTCGGACTTCCTAAATCCTAGTTCCAGGTTCAGCACTCATTTTATTATTATTATTACATTGTGACATTAGGGATCTATTATTGACCTGCCCCTCCACCTCCCCATAGGAAGAAAGAGAGACAGAGAAAGGAAAGAATGGCTTTAATACCTACCATGCATGTTCCAGCTTCGTGGTAGGTCCCTGCCTGTCGCACACAACATACCTTCAACTTTACAGCCTCCTGGGCAGTGATATCCTGTCCCCAATTTACAGATGGGGAAGCCAGGGCACAGCTTTATTATCAGCTGTCAGGATTTAAATCCAACACCCATGAGCTGACTTCCCGGCCATGTTGCCTACCCTCCCATGGGGACACAGCTCTAGGCATCTTTTGGTTATTTTTATTTGCTTGTTTGTTTGTTTAGGGCCGCACTCACAACACATGAAAGTTCCCAGGCTAGGGGTCGAATCAGAGCTATAGCTGCCAGCCACAGCCATGGCATCACGGGATCACAGGTGCATCTGTGACCTACACCGAAGCTCATGGCAATGCTGGATCCCTGATCCACTGAGAGAGGGCAGGGATCAAACCTGCATCCTCATGGATATGAGTTGGGTTCATTCCCACTGCGCCACAAGGGGAACTCTAGGCATCCTCCTGTCATTCACCAGAGCCGCCACATGCTTACTCCGGGTAAGTGATCAACGCATTGAGATTAAAGCAGCATACAGACTAGCTGCTCTCTTTTAGAATTTGAGCCAGACAGAAAGAGGCCAAATCCTCTTTAAAAACCTCAGATGAATAAACTAGCATTCCCACGTTTTGGTAAATACCCCACAGAAACTATAAATATGTTCATTAAAAACAACAGCAGCATTAGGCTTAATAGCCAAAGATGACAAATAACCTGAATATCCATAAATGATATCCATAAAATGAATAAAGAAGTACCGTCATGCAACAACACGCTCTACGGCAAACGAGAACTAACAAATGACAACGATGCACAACTCGAGGCTCAATAGCACGCTGGGCAAAACTAAAAAGCGCAGAAGCGAGGACACACTGTACAATCCTGTGTCCCCAGGGTTCAAAAACGGTGTTAGAAGTCAGAGTGCTGAGACTTTTGCGGTGGCGCAAGGGGGCTCGGAAGCTGGGGGGTATTCTGGGCAGCTGTACGATTATGACTCATGCCCTTTTCTTTGTGTGCATGATTTTTAGGTTGGACTACCTAAAGGAAATTCCCATTCATGTAGGTCAAAACCGTCAAATATCAGCAATTGCATAAGGTTCAAAACACCCTCCAGTAAAGGAGAAAGCAAGCCTTGATCAGCAGACTGCTACCTCCCTGAACACCAGTCCAGACGCTCCTGCAGCTTCTGACCCTGTTTCATGCTCCTCTGCCTTCAATGGAGACAGAATAACAACCCGTCCATCACTTGGGTGGGACAATTTTTCACAGTCACATGCTGAGAGTCTGGGAGGAAGCCGTGCCCGGGTTCCACAGCCCCAGCTGCTCCTCGCTTCCTGCTCACCCGAGCCGGGCATCCCCAAGCCCTGTGCCAATCCCTTCTTCATGGTGCACCAGTGTTTCTAACGCACCCGCAGAACCTCGAGATTATATTTTTTAAAGAAGCAATATTACTAAGAGGATGTTCATACTTAAAAACACTATCATAGGAGTTCCTGTCATGGCGCAGTGGTTAACGAATCCGACTAGGAACCATGAGGTTGCGGGTTCGATCCCTGGCCTTGTTCAGTGAGTTAAGGATCTGGCATTGCCATGAGCTGCAGTGTAGGTTGCAGACGCGGCTCAGATCCCACGTTGCTGTAGCTCTGGCGTAGGCCAGCGGCTATGGCTCCCATTGGACCCCTAGCCTGGGAACCTCCATATGCCGCAGGAGCAGCCCAAGAAATGGCAAAAAGGACAAAAACAAACAAACAAACAAACAACAACCAAAAAAACCCCACTATCATAGAAAAATAGAGGTACAGAGCTCTTATGAGCCTTGTGGGCATCATAAAAGGCATAACCTTATCTTATCTTTATAACTAATTGAGATAACTTTATCCAGCTAGGAAACTCCTGGGCTTTTTGTGGCATTCTAAGCATTTCTTTCCCTGTGCAAAAACATCATCAATTCTCAGAATTCTCGGTACAGCCGACTCATTTTACAGTGGCAAATAATATTTCAAACAGAAGGATGCTCCATTTATCAGATGACAAAGCAGATGCCTTCCCAGGCGGGGGAGAAGCACAGGGCATGCTTGGTCCAGCACGTACCACCTGGGGGTGGTGAGAGTGTCTGATGAAAAGAAAGAGCTGTGTCTGCCCCAGGCTTCTAGCAGAACGCTGTATGATGAACATGGGCTTGGAAGTAAATGATGGGAACACAGTGTTTTCCTTACACATTATCTAATGCAGTTATGCCACTAACACTTTTTTTTTTTGGTTTTTTTTTTTTTTTTTTTTTTTTTTTTTTTTTGCCTTTTCTAGGGCTGCTCCTGTGGCAGGCATATGGAGGTTCCCAGGCTAGGGGTCTAATCGGAGCTGTTGCTGCTGGCCTACGCCTGAGCCACAGCAACACCAGATCCAAGCTGTGTCTGTGACCTACACCACAGCTCACAGCAACACCAGATCCTTAACCCACTGAGCAAGGCCAGGGATCAAACCCGCAACCTCATGGTTCCTAGTCAGATTCGTTAACCACTGCTCCACGACGGGAACTCCGCCACTAACTCATTTGATTCAATGTCCTAGAATCACAGTTGTGAAAGGCCAGCTGTTTATTGCCATTGAGAAGCTACAGAACTGAGACCAGTCCCTTCCACCACATAGCAGCCCACACTGCAATATGGAAGGAGAGCTCACTGAATGAACCCGTGGCAAGCTACCTCACTTACTGCAGGCTAAAAGGAATCGTCTGAAGTATATTTAAAGGAGTTTGTTATTTTACAGAAATCAGTAGTGAGTCCTTTATAATAAGAGCATGTTATTATAATTACCTATGGCATGTCCCTTTCATGTAGGTTGTGGATTCATCGTAATAAAAGGATAATAATAATCACATTGCCACTTGCTGAGCTCTAGGTTAATCCTCACAAGCCTTATGTCCAAGGATGCTGGTTAATATTCCTGTTGAACAGATGGGGAAACACATACTGAAGCCAGATAAATACCTGGCTAAAAGGCTCACACCACTAAGGGGCCATGCCAGGATTCAAGCCCCCAGTCGGTAACCCAAGGCCCAAGGCCAAGACTGTAACCACTTCGCCACCCTGCCCTTCTTAGGACACCACGTATAATTAATAGGAATTCACAGGAGTAGGGAGAAGACAGCTAATTGTTGGTATATGTACCACAGGCACTGACAGCACCTTATTTAAAAGAATGAAATGAGGAGTTCCCGTCGTAGCGCAGTGGTTAAAGAATCCGACTAGGAACCATGAGGTTGCAGGTTCGATTCCTGGCCTTGCTCAGCGGGTTAAGGATCCGGCATTGCCATGAGCTGTGGTGTAGGTCACAGACGCGGCTCAGATCTCGCGTTGCTGTGGCTGTGGCGTAGGCCAGTGGCTACAGCTCTGATTAGACTCCTAGCCTGGGAATCTCCATATGCTGCAGGAGCCACCCTACAAAAGGCAAAAAGACAAAAAAAAAAAAAAAAAAGAATGAAATGAAGGGGGAATTATCTCCATTTCCCACAGGAAGAAACTGAGCTTTAGCGATTTGAGGCAACTTGCTGGTTCGTGGCAGAGCCAAATTCTAACACAGATCTGCCTGGCTCCAAAGCCCGTGGTCTGTCACTTACACTTTGCCTCAAACAGCTCTGTAGAGCGCAAGCAAAGTTATTTCATGTGCATGAGTTTGATAGAATAGACGTTTGCAACAGCAGCTACTGGGTCCCAGAACTGCAGGGAATATGCAGAATGTTTCCTTCCGTCCCACAGACTCTACCTCCAAGAGCAGCGGTCCTGCTGCTGGCAGGGGGCAGCTCTGCCATCTCAACACAGAGCCCCACGCTTGCCACCAACGGAGAAGGACAGTGCCAGGCCACTAAAGGGAATTGGTGCTGCCGCAACCTGGGGGTGACACCTGTCATTCCACCCATGGTCCCCGTGGCTCTACCTAAAGATGGGGGTTTGGGAAGGACAGTCTCCTGTGTGCCAGAAAAGAGAAAATAACCGGAGGCGACCAACCCTTGACCACAAGAGGGTCCCGAGCTCCGCAAACTGCACACAAGTAGTTCCCGAAGGTGATGGACAGAAGGCTCACCTGTTGAAATGGAAGATTCCTGGGCTCTACTCTAGGGGTTGATGCAGTTAGGTCTGAACTGAGCCCCAGGTAATTCGGGAAGCCTTGCTCTGGATGGACGCAGAAGATTCAGGCCTATAAACATGACCGAGAGAAACGAGGTGCCACCTGCGGAGCTCTCAGGCAGCACCAACCATGCCAGGCCCAGGTGGGAGGGCAGGGAAGACAAAGACAGCAGAGACGCAGTCTCCAGACCAGGTGTGTAACCTGCCCGACAAGCGGAATAATCTCGGGTTCCTGAGAGCACCGTGGGGCCCAGGGGCAGCAGCACAGCTGTGCACGGAGGAAACAGGCCCTATGTGCCCAAGGGAACAGCCACTCCCCACCCCCCGACCCCCCACCGGGCACAGATCTGATCACGGTGCTGTTTTGTTTAGTTAGTGCTTCCAAGGGAACCTCCACCCTTCCAGGCAGGGCCCCCCAGAGACCATCCGCGTGCTTGTTCCAGGCTCATTTCCTGCCTCTCTTACCACCCCCTCAAAACCCGCACTCTGGGCTCAGGCCCCACGTAGTGCCCTGATCCCAGCCAAAATGTGCCTCCTGCTCCAGGACGCTCCATCTGCAGGAACATCTTTGGGCCCAAGCACCCTGCACTGCTCAAGACTCAGGTGAGACGGCAGCTCTAAAAAGCCTTGCCTGGCACTTGTCTCCTTCTTCTGCTTCCTCCCAAGACTCATCAACTCCTCCTCCACGTCAGTAAAACGGAGGACAGACTCTGTTCCAACCACCATAACCATCCCCTGCCTAGAGTCCTAAACTGGCCTCTTACAGGGAATAAAGAAAGATGTGTGCCTGTCAGTATTCCAAAAACCCACCTGACAGCCAGTGCCCTCAAGCAAGTCACCTGGATGGGCTAAAAATGCCAAGTTTCCCGCTGTATGATTGGAATAACACAAACTCAAGTTTACTAACGAGGGGGAAAGAAAACGACTACCCGGGCAGGCACCTAGAAAAGGCCAAGGACGCATCTGTCAACCACAGGAATGAGAAAAGAGGAATGTTTGGAGGCAAAACTCTCAAGACCAATGATTACGATCGCACCGGGAAAAATAACAAATAGCGGTGCGTTGTGCGCTTGCTCTGCTCGGAGGCCCCAGCCTTCCTCCCTGCATCTTCCCAGCACCTGGCACAGGCCTCCTGCACAGGCAGTGCTCAAAGAAGGATGCTGGGTTCCCTGACAGCCTGGCATCCTGAGTAGACAGACTCCCGGCTCCCGGAGGGGCAGGGCCATGGCAGACAGGGAGCCTCCAGGGGCCACAGGGAGGGAGAGAGAAGGAGGGAGGGATGGAGGAACAGGGGGCAACAGGCAGCTCACACTCCCCTCGCCTCCCCTGACCCCAGCATTTCAGACTGTCATCCAATTCCAGGGTCCTTTCTGCAATGCAATAAATACAGGTCCTTTCTGCTGAATTCTTTTTCATTTTCAGGCCTCACCTGCAGCATATGGAAGTTCCTGGGCCAGGGGTCAAATTGGAGCTGCAGCTGTGCCCTACACCATAGCCTGTGGCAATATCAGATCCTTAATGCACTGAGCCACCACAGGAGCTCCGGGTTCTCCGATTTAAATGATGTCCTCGAGGCCGATGGCCAGCAGCAGCAGGACAAAGCAGCACTGGCTCCTTCACGCTCTTACCAGCAGCTTCCTCACCACATCATGGCCTCTGGGCTCAGAAGACCCCCCAGCATCTGCCACAAGCACAACCCCACTGCTCAGGGAATGGGAGCCACGATGGCAACCTCCACCCTTGAGGGGTCACCCTGAGAGTCTGATTTTAGGACTCGAGTGACATCTCTCCCCACACACGAGTCCAGGCTGTGCACTTGCTTCTCTGGAGAATAAGGGGCCACCTAAGGCTTCTAGGAGGTGGTCACTTTGGTTCTGATCCGGAAGCCTGGTGCTGGACATGGTCTAGCTCAGCCGCTTAGGGATGGGGTTGGGGTAACTGCCTGTTTGGAAGCACCTTACGCCTCTTGCTGAGGATCTGCAGGCAAGTTACTTAGCCTTTCTAAACCTTGATCTCCTTATTTGTGAAGTGGGGAAAAGGAAGAGGATCCCCTCCAGGGAAACGAGGCTTAAAAGATATCACGGCAGAGAGCGAGCCCTCGACGGACCAACCCTGGCTGCGGCTATTTCTTTGAAGCACTTCAGTGGGGTGACTGAGAGTCCAGACCACGTGGCTGGAGCATCAAGACTGAGACCTCTGCGCCCTTCCCAGCTCTGTGATGCAGGCATCTCTCCATCTGTCTGTGCTACAGATTCTTCATCCATGAGCAGAAATAAAAATACACCCCCTTCACCAGAGGTGTGTCGGGTTCGATGGCATATGCGATTGTTTTCATTAGTGCCAGGCACATAGTAAGTGTTCAATAAATGGTAGTTTTTCTACTGGAGACAGTAGTAAAAATGGAAGCAGAGTAGCATCAGTGTCCACGTGCCACTGGTCATGGGGCCATTACACTGTGGTTGTGGGGCCTCCTTGCTTCCAAACTGCGCTTGCTTAGCAAGGTCAAGTGCTGGCTCTGGCAGGTACAGAAACACTCATGGAATCTCTGTTGGGTCTTGGTGGCAGCAGCATGGAGGAGGCCCATGGGTGATCCCTCTCTCTGCTCTGCTTACAGTCCCTAAGTAAGAGCAAAGAGGCCTTGAAGCCCTTAAGCCACACAGGACTAAATTCAACCTCAAAGCTATACATCGTACCTGGATTTTTCCTAAGCATGGACTCCTCAAACTAATTAATGTCCTGTTAGGTTAAACTTTATGTGCTAGCCTGGCTTTGCATTACTTGTTACTAATTTTCTTCTCAGTGACTAGAGCTTCTCAGGCAGGACTGAGCACCTACCAGGTGATCTATGGTGAGCATCCTCTTGGAATTCTGCACATCAAACCTCAGTACTAAACCTGATCTAAGGATGGAGAACTGATTCCTTAAGAGAACAAGAGGAACAGTATATCCTACTACCCCTGGGTCCAAAAATGCACTTCATCAGTATTAGCTTCAAATCTACGGGAGCAGGTAGGCACTGGGTGGTGGGATTCTACTCTCAGGCAGCGTAAATTTGATCAGAGCACAGGTCCATTTGGGGTGATGTTTCCCCAGAGGCACAAGCTTGCCAAGAAGTAAGGTATCCCCCTAAAAAGGCTTATTCGCTTATCCTGAGAAATAGCATAGATATACTAACAAGAACCAAATAATATCAGCTAAGTTGGGCCCAAGAGCAGAGAAACTGGATTCAGCATGCCCAGGGGGACTTTCTAAGCCTATTGGGGTAAAGCCCTGCTCCTGAGACTACCATCTTCACCGAGCAGAGGTGGGTACACGCCACTGAAGCTTGCCCTCAGACCAGCACCAGCAAAAGGAAGAATAAAACCCCCCCCCACCAAAGTCAGCCTCTGTTATCTTGCCAGAAGCTTATCTGAGAAAACAAAGGGTCATCTGTATCTGCGTGCTCCAAGCCAGTCCTTCCGGAAGTGGTTATCTGCCTGCTGATAACAGCATCTGAGCATCTGAGATTCCCACCCAGGAAGTCCGGCACTGGGCATATCAGAGCTGGTCTTTGCATGTAAAAGAGCCACAGGTTGGGCATGCCACTAATATTTCCAATTTGCTATGAAACCAGGGAATCATCCAAAAATGCTGTCAGTGCCCAAGTGTATCCCTTCGGGCAACAGTGGACCCCCCCATTGAGTAATTAGTACACAGGGGAAATTTGGAGAATATAAACTGCCTGGTTTTTAAATAACATCCTTAGAGGAAACAAGAAGCACATAAAAAGATCATTATCAAACTTTCAAATCCACTGCACGAACCATTCATTATATATTTGTAAACATTTCATAAATGTTTGGGGGGGCTATCTGAAGAAATATCTGGAAATACAAATACTTACATATTATTGGACCCCTTTTTTAATCTGAAGACTCCCAGAGGCAATCAAAACGAGCCAGCTGAAAAGCCAACCTCACTTTCTTTCAGCATTCCTCACACATTCACCCAACAAATGGTAAATTTACTGTGCACTGAACACTATTCCATCATTTCCATCACACAATAATTGAAGGGGGATTAGCCTGTCCACCAATTGGAAACTGCCCCCATCTGACCACAAGGCAAGTACTAGTTTTCCCGTATATTCCAAAGGTAGAAAAACAGACTAAGAGGAGGGAAAAGTGTTTTCTGTTTTCCCAAGTGCATCAGGACCCAACCAAAGTTCCCTTTCCTTCTTCCCAGTGAATAACACTAGTGTTTACTGAGAAGCCGGGAGAGAGGGCTTTTCTGCATCTGGGGGAGCTCACCGCTTTTTCTGATGGTGTGACTAAATACTCTGGATGCCTTCAGTCCTTCCTAAAGGAAAACATGCAAGAAAGGACATTTCTTTCCATGTGCATACCCTGGACTGCACAGAACAGAAGTCATCTCACAGCCTCCCACCTGCCACCAATGGCTCCAGATTTGGGGCAGACATCCAGAGGGGCTTCCTGTTTGGAAATGGCTCAGTGGGCTTTAAAAACAAAAAACCCTGGCAAATCCAGAAAGTTCAGGCAACTTGAATATATTTTAAATGTCTGAAAATCGGCATGGGTAGAGGAGAGAGAACCTGACCTCCTAATGGAGAGAGAATTGGAGATGTGTGAGTGCCTAGGTGACAGGAGATGACCAGGGGCTGTGCGCTGGGTCTGAGCAGGTGTTCTGGGCTTGGATCTGAAAGGCAAGAGACACGACAGCTCCCTGCTGCTTGGACCTGGGAGGCAGGTGGGCGGCGGGTCGGGTGGGCGGGGAGGGGGGGTGCAATGGGGCTCAGACGTCTCTGAAAGAAGCTGCGCCAGAGCCCCAGCCTCTTTCCCAGACCGCTATTTCCAGGTACGCGCCGCTCAGGGCCCTCGGGGCACTTCGCTGCAGCCCTGAGAGGACAGGGACTCAGCACAGAGCTGCAGGCGTACGGAGCCCACACCTCAGGCTGCAGCCCCCGCCTCGTGAGCCTCCGCAGCAACAGTTTTCCAGCCGTGGAAATACGGCAAAGGTCTCCTGGGGAAACGGTCACCAGGACCCCGGGCGCCAAAGCAGAGACACGAAAGGAGACCGAGCCTGGCCCTGGGCACCGCGGGGGGCAATGAGAGAGGCAGCCTGGAGCAAAGACTGCAAACGTCGGGCTCCTCGGGAGATCACACATCGGGAGAAACTTCCCGAGGGCGCCAGCGAGGCTGCCGGCGAGGGTGCGCGTCCGCGTCCCGGGAAGCAGCCCTGGATCCTCGGGCAGTTGGTGCGGAGCCGGCGAAAGGCGCAGGCGAGGAACGCGAGCGGCGGCCGGACCCGCTCGCCGGCGCCATGGGGGTGTCAGGGGCAGGTCTCAGCCCCGCGCGCGTGGATCCCTTCGCTCGCAGAGTCCCATGAAGGAGGGTCTTTTTTGATCCCCTAGGGCACACTCGGGGCCCTGGGCGTGGAGGGGCCCTCGAATCCAGGCCCGGCGGGATTTGGCAAACTTGGGGCGCAGGGATGTTCGATCCGCGGGTCCCCGACTCCGTGCGCTCCCTCCCGCGGCGCGCCACTACTTACACGAAGACCCCGAAAAGCAGGGCTCGGACCCCGATCTCGATGGCCAGTTCTCGCATGGTGCGGCTGGAGCAGCTCCCGCGGCGGCGGCGGCGGCGGTGGCGGCGGCGGCTGGTGCTCTCGGCGGCTCCCGCAGCTCGGCCAGCGCCGGCTCGCCAGACCCGGGCGGCGAGGGAGGCGCGCTCCAGGCCGCGGGCGGGGGCGGGAGGCGGGAGGCGGGCGCCGGGAGGGGGCGGGCGGGCGGCGGATCGGGGCTCAGCCCAAACCTCCCGCCTCAGGCTCGGGGGCTCGCGGACGCCGAGATGACAGCTCCCGATGCTCCCCGCCCCACGGCCCCGCGCCAAGCGGGAGGCGCCTCCGGGACTCCCCGCTCCCCGGCGCCGGGCGCCGCCTCCGCGCCCCGGGCCCGCGCCGTGCACTCGCTGTCAGGCGAGGGGAAGCCCGGGGAAGCCCGGCCGCCGCCGCCGCCGCCCCTGCACGCTCCTCGGCTCCCCTGCCAGTGGGCGGCCCCCGGGCTCCGCGCCGGGGCAGCGCTCGTTGGGTCTCTGTCTGCGGCCCCTCTGCGTCTCCTGGCTCGGCCGGCCTCAGGCTCTCGGCTCCGGTCACTTGTTCCCTGGCACACGCACGCACGTGGGCAGGTAGTAGGAGAGCGCTTTGGGGATTCTCTCAGGCTCTGGGCAGCCCTGGCACCCACTGTTCCTGCTGAGCAGCGCAGCCTTCCTCCCGTTTTCTGCCCTTCCTACATCTTTCCAACCTGGATTCCCACCCCCACCCCACCTCCCCGCCCCAGGAAGTTCCCCCGAGATCACTCGCAGTCTTTGCTTTGCGCTTAGAAGAGCCAGGCAGACTTGAGGGTCCCGGCACAGACTGAAGGCAAAGGGGAACTTAGGTCCTGGCCATGCCACCAGCGCCAGGCCAGAGGCGCACCCCTGCCCCAGCCGCCAGCAGCTTTGGACTAGGATGTGAAATGTGAAAGGGGGGGGGGGGGAAGCCTGGAACAGTCCCTACCCCGGCGGGGGGTCAGAGTCCCTCAGGGAAGACACAGCACTGTCGCCAGCACCTGAGGCAGTAGGGGCTGCAGGTAGGACCAGGAGCCTCATCCTCAGGGTTCAGGATCAAAGGCCAGATCCTCTCCGTTGGCCTGAGGGTCAAGACCTCAAGCCAGAGCCCAGCGAAGACGTTTTCGCTCTGCTTTCCCATCACCGGTCAGGATTATGCATATTTCTCAGAATTTGAACTTCTTGCCTTTACTAATTTAAACCAAATGGACAGTCAAGATGCAAAACTCGCATTAACCTTAACTATTAGGTTGTCCCTAGAGAGCCCAGACCTCCCCTGGGTTTTGTAAGCAGGGAAAGTGGATTAGAAGGTGGTTCCTGAGAATACGGAGCCATAGCTCAGCCTTAGATGAGAGCTACTGGAGGAGAAAGAAGACCTTAGGAGGAGGGCTTAGGCATCAGCAAAGGGCAAACAGACCATGCCTCCCAAAGGACATATGACAGATTCAAGATTCCTGAGTCCAGACATGGCAGGGTCTAGGGAGAGAGAGAAAGACAGATGAGGAAAATTCCTGGCTCTGGGTGGAAGGGACTCCATCCCTGAAGCCCCAGAAGCAGGAACTACATCTAATTAGCTTGTTACCGTATACATGATGCCTGGCACGCTGTGCAATAAGCATTTGGTGAATGAATGAATGAAAGAATGAATGACTATATAAATCAGGCACATGGGGTGTCAGGTGTGGGTGGAGTGGGAAGGACTTGGAGGAAGGAGGAGTGGGTCTGTCTCCTCTGTGTGGTCCGGGCCCTGCAACTACTCTAGATACAAGTGGGCTCCCATAGTTTGGCAAAGTCATGTAGAAGAGCCCAAGGTCAACTCAGTGAATTCCAATGACCCAGATCTGAGACAGCCAGGTGGCCAGATTCCAGGAGGAGTTACTAACAAGAGCGCATGATATTAACACATCACTTACCTATAAGCATTAACTGAGCAGTCTCTGTCAAGCCACATCTGGGCACTAGGATTCATAATCCAAAGCTGCCCTCAAGAAACTATAGAGACAGAGAGCCACGGAGAAACATCAAGAAACTATGAAAAGCAGTATTAATCAGTCCCAAAGGAGTGCTTCAGAAAATGATCACTCAGAGATCAGAGGTTGGAATTGTGGAAAGTAACATAATGTCTTTTCTATCAAAGGAAATCTTGGTGACTCCATTTTGCTCCCGTTTTGCCTTCCTGTGCCCCCACCCCTCCCCTTTTCCTCTTCTCCCAGTAACAATGTGTTTCAAATTAGCCAAAGGGGAAGAGTGTGCGCCCTGACCTGACCCATGGGAAGGGGACAGGTAAATCACCTGCATTAGGAACAAATAGGGGAGGGTCCTTTGTTTGGCGTGCACACTTTTTGGAGTGCCCGTGCCCTTCTGCAGAAGTAAAGAGCCTTGTCGAGATTTGTCCTTGTCCATGTGTCTCACTTTCTGACACTGATGACCCGAGCCAGAGTTATTGTAATTTCCTATGGAATCATTCCTTTGTTCTGGGGTGGCCAGAGCACAAACCCTTTCCAGGAGAGTTGGTGCTTAGCAGGCAAAGTAGGAAAACGGAAAGGGAGGGAATTCCAAGTGAGTGCAAGAGCAGAAGTAGGTGAAGGGGGTTTAGAGGGTAGAATGAATCGACCTCGCTGGCAGAGCAGGAGGGCAGACAAAGGTTAAGCTCCTGGTGGAGATCTTATTGTCTTGGTCCTGCCCACCAGGGACTGTTACCAAGATCACAGAGTTAGAATCTTTGCACCACATTTTCTTGATCATTTCTTGCTTGTATCAGAGATGCCTAGAAAAAGGACATGTGGCCTCACTGTTGTCATCATTAAAAAATGATTTTGAAGCACATAGTTCTAAAGAGCTGCCCAGTGCAAAACCCCATTTGTTGCTTGCATTTATTCTGGGCTCTCCTCCCACATGGTCATCCTGTTCGTATTGGAAATCTCACCACGGATAAGGAACTCACCCTTGAGGGAACTTGTACCCTTTTCAGACAGCTCTGTTGAAATCTCTTTCTAACAGGGAATAATTAAAAAAAAAAAAAAAAAAAACACCATCCTGTACCTTATATCAATGCATTAGTCCTGCCCCACCTACACCCACACCTCGCCTGCCAGATGCACAGAACTGATACAGTCAGAATTTTGTGATGCCATAGAACAGATGGCTCAACCCAAATTAATTTTGTTAAAAAAAAAAAAAAAAGAAGAAGAAGAATTAAAATTTCAGGGGAAGATTGGGCTTCAGGCACAGCTGGATTCAGGATCCAAACAATGTCACCAGGACTGGATTCTTTCCACCCCCTGCTCTGCCTGTACTATACTGGCTTCCGTCGCAGGTTCCTGGTAGTTGCAAGATAACTGCAAGAATTCCAGCTTTCAGAGTTCCCACTGTGGCTCAGGGTTAAAGGCCCAGTGTTCCCTCTGTAAGAATGCACATTCAATCCCTGGCCTGCCTTCAGTGGGTTAAGGATCTGGTGTTGCTGTGGCTGTGGCATAGGCTGGCAGCCACAGCTGCAGCTCCACCCCTAGCCCAGGAACTTCCATATGCTGAAGGTATGGCCCTAAAAAGCAAAAAATTAAAAATTAAAAAAAAAATCAAACACACACACACACACAAAGAATTCTAGCTTTCCAGCCTCTCAGGATCAAATCTGGTGGGAAAAACCTCTACCTTGATGCCCGCAGTCCCAACAAAAGTTTCACTGAAGGTCATTGGCACTGCCCAGCCGTGAACCAATCACTCTGGTCGGGGGGAATCAGGACTGGGTCTCATGTTTCATCCCTAAGCTGGGAATAGAAACTTCACCCAAGGCTGCAGGGCTGAGAATGGGAGGAGGAGAACCCACAAAGGCAGAACTGGTGCTTTGGAGGAGGGAAAATGTTTGATGGAAAGCAAACAAACATAGGGTGGAACATCCCCTCCCCTGCCACAACCATGCAGGTTGAGGAAAACTAGTGTGCTTCCCTGAGTTCTCGTCCAGTCCCTCCATCTCGAACCAGCAGAAGATTTAGCCTGGGGGCTCCGTGACAGGCTGCTCTCTTTTGCTTAAGTGCCCTTAAACAAAGCTATGATGTCACCCAGAGGCTCCCCCTCAGCTGCCCAGTCTCTTACTTCTCCACTCCCTCTGGCAATACTGTCATCTGCCCTAATTCTCTTCTTTCTCTTTTACCAGTCAGCTGTCCAGGGAAACTTGAGCCTTGTTCATTATGTAAGCCTGGATCAAGATATTCTCTGGGCTCTCGTGCCCACACAGAATTTAGAATTAAAGGCAGGTCCCCCTTGAAGGGCAGGCCCTAGGAAATGGACTAAAGATGGCACCCTCCATGTCCCAATTCCCATAAAGCAGGAGGTCACTCTTGTGAGTCTGGAGGTGGCTGGCTTCAGCAGCTGTCTAGCTGTGAACATGTGCCAAATAGTGGAGCCCTTCAAAGAGCCAGGGCTGCTGCAGAGAACAGATACGGCCACCCAGCCGGAGCAGCCAGGGGTCCAGCTGGGAGGCCCCTGCTGGGTCTTCAGAAGACTCCCGTAGAATTGATGAGTTCTCTAGTGAAAGAAGCATGAATCAGAGGTTCCAGTAGCCTCAGAAACATTCTATCATAAGAATTAAAATAGGCATGTCCATCCCTTGCCAAGGCAACATGAGCACCATAACTCTAAAGTGTCAGATTGATCTTTGAAAGATCACTAAGAATGTAGACACTCAAATGAGTGCAGCTCCCCCAGTGACTCTGTGGCTGCACTCACTGACAAATGCCACTTGGGGGAAATCTCTCAAATTTCATATTGAGCCTGCGGGCATGCCAAGAAAGTCACCCTCATCCCTCTGTAGTCTTGCCTCTGCTGTTGGACATTTTTTTCTTTAAATTTCATTGGTATCATCCAATACAATGATTCTATAGTGATCAGACTTTTGACCATTTCCAAGATCAAAGCCACTATGAAACAACTTTTTTTTTTTTTTTTTTTGGTGGTATTTTTGCCTTTTTAGGGCCACACCCACGGCACATGGAGGTCCCAGGCTAGGGGTCGAATCAGAGCTGTAGCTGCCTGTCTATGTCAGAGACACAGCAATGCCAGATCCAAGCCGTATCTGTGACCTACACCACAGCTCACGGCAACGCCAGATCCTTAACCCATGGAGCGAGGCCAATATTGAACCTACATCCTCGTGGATGGTAGTCAGTTTCATTTCTGCTACACCACAACAGGAACTCCTGTGCTTCCATTTTTAAGATAATTTTTTAAATTTTAATTTTTTATTTTATGTCTTTTTAGGGCCACACCCACGGCATATGGGGGTTCCCAGGATAGGCGTCTACTCGGAGCTGTTGCTGCTGGCCTACACCACAGCCACAGCAACTCCAGATCTGAGCCACATCTATGACCTACACCACAGCTCATGGCAATGCTGGATCCTTAACCCACGGCGTGAGGCCAGGGATCGAATCTACATTCTCATGGATACTAGGCAGGTTCACTAACCACTGAGCCATGACGGGAACTCCTGCAACACTTCTTATAATGTCATTTCTAAAAGCGATACTTTGGATCTCAGTGACACCCACCTAGCTGCTCCTGGCAACAAGCAGCCAACATGGAGACCCTTAACTATGAAGACCCACCCATCTGGGTTTTCCACGGTGATGGCCTGGTATAAACTTGCTGATGTGCCTAAAACACCAGGGATCAAAGAGGAATTTCAGAAGAGGTCATCAAGTCCAACTTGGTCCATGGATATCTTCCACGACAGTCTCAAAAAATATCTGTCTGCTTCATAGAGGACAGACTTGTGGTTGCCAAGGGGGAAGAAGCGGGATGGACGGGGAGTTTGGGGTTAGTAGATGCAAACTATTCCATTTAGAATGGATAAGCAATGAGGTCCTACTGCATAGCACAGGGAACTATATCCAGTCTCTTTCTATAGACCATGATGGAAAATAACATAGGAAAAGGAATATATGTATATGTTTGACTGGGTCACTTTGTTGTGCAGCAGAAATTACCACACTATTGTAAATCAACTATAACTTTTTAAATTAATGAACGAATGTAAAAAGATTTGTCTGTTTGAACACCTCCAGGGATGTGGAACTCACTCACTGCTCACTCCATCCTGGGAGAAATCTATTATTGCTGATATTTGAGTAGAAAGAAACTTGCCTGTAGCCTATATCCATGGGTCCTGATTGTACTTCAGGAACTGCATAGAATGAATTTAATGCCTATTTTTCAATGTTATAGCCCTTTAGTTATTCTACAACTGGAAAGAGACATAGAGAGATGGAGAGAAGAGTGGAAGAAGCCAGAGAGAGCAAGCCTTCTCTTTCCCAAGTTAAATATTCTCAGTTCTTTCACCTTTTTCTGGGCAGTAACATTTGTAAGACCTCGGAGGATATTGCACTGCAGATCCAGCACTGAAGTGCATTAAGCCAAATTCCACATAATAAGAGGTAATTTTCCTACTTCCTGGAAAGAGATAAAGCACAGTGAAAGTGATTTAACCCTTCCATATCTTTAGACTAGTAGGCCATCAATGGAGACAACATGAATCAATGACGGCTTCAGGGGAAAATGTTCCCTCAGTCCTTAGAAAGCTTTACGTTAGAAACTTTGTTTTTGGAGGATTTTGTCTCTTGTTTTCAAATTCATTACATGAAAAGTCAGAGTATCACTATCTTTACTTCATTCAAAGAGAAATCTTTGCGTGGGAGCCACCAGTAGGATGCTCATTGCCAATGAGACTCCTGGAATATAAATTAGAATCCTGGAATATTAGTACAAGAAAAAAAAATATTAAGAAGCCTTTGTCCTCAGTGCACAGTTGGTTTTGCTCCTTCGATTGTGGGTGGGCCCAAGACCCCCCAGAGAGTCAGGGGCAGGCCCAGGGCAGGCCCAGAGCCCAAGGATCCTCATGCACAGGCCTCGGCCCTTTAACGGTACCTAGCTGTGTCTTGGGTGAAATCTCATTGTGATTTTGATTTGTGTTTCCCTAATGGCCAATGATGTGGAACATCTTTTCATGTGCATTTTGGCCATCCTGTCTATCTTTTTTTGTGAAGTATCGCTGTGTGTCTGGAGCCTGTTTTAAAAATTGGGTTTTTTGTTATTGATTTGAAGGAATTTTTAATATACTCTGGATCCTGGTCCTTTCTTAGACATAAATATTACAAATATCTTCTACCTGTGCCTTAAATTCATTTTCTTTTTTTCTTTTCTTTTTTTTTTTTTTTGTCTTTTGTTTTTTTAGGGCCTCACCTGTGGCATATGAAGGTTCCCAGGCTAGGGGTCAAATCTGAGCTGTGGCTGCCGGCCTACACCACAGCCACAGCAACACCAGATCTGAGTCATGTCTACAACCTACACCACGGCTCATAGCCACGCCAGATCCTTAACCTACTGAGCAAGGCCAGGGATCAAACCTGCATCCTCATGGATGCTGGTCAGATTCGTTTCTGCTGAGCCATGATGGGAACTCCTTCATGTACCTTTTGAAGAGCACACATTTTTAATTTTGATAAAGTCCAATGATCAGTTCATTCCTCTTTGGTTTTTCCTTTTGCGTCCTAAGAAATCTTTGCCTACTCCAGATCTGTAAAGATTTTCCTCTATGTTTTCTTCTAGAAGCTTCATAATATTAGCTTTTATATTTAGGTCTATGTTATATCTCAAATTAATTTTTGCATGTGGCATGAAGTTCTTTTTTTCATAAGAATATCCAGTTACTCCAGCATTGCTTGTTAAGAATATTATCTTTTCAGGGAGTTCCCTTGTGGTGCAACAGGTTAAGGATCTGGCGTTGTCACTGCAGCAGCTCAGGTTGCTGCTGTGGCTCAGGTTTAATCCCTGGCCCAGGAACTTCCACATGTTGTGGGTATGGGGGGAAAAAAGTATTATCTTTTCAGGCTGGATTGCTTTGGTGCTTTGTTAAAAACTGACAATTTGTGTAGATCCCACTGATTCTTTTTATTTCTCCACCCATTTCTTTGGGGTCCTGCTCTGGGCTAAGCAACACCAAGGATGTTGTACGAATGTTCAGGACAGTTTTATTCATAATCACCAAATACTGGAAACAACCCAAGTGTTTGTTAACAGAAATGGATAATGATGGCATATTCATACAATGAAATACGGCTCAGTCACAAAAAGGAATGTGCTACGGATACATGCAAACACGTGGATAAATCGGAAAAGCATATTTCGAGCGAAAGAACCCAAACTTAAAAGAGAGCATAGCGTACAATTCTATCTATACGAACTTCTAGAACAGGCAAAACTGGGCTACAGTGATAGCAGGTGAAAAGGTGGAAACAAGCAAGGGACACAGGAGAACTTCTTGAGGTATTAGGAATATTCAATGCTTGACCGAGATGCTGGTTACATGGGTGCATACACTTGACAGTATACATCAAACTGTATACTCGAAATTGATGTGTTTAATTGTGTGTAAGTTATATCTCATTTTTTTCTAAAAGAAGAACAAAAGAAAAAAAAAAAGAGGTCACAGGAGGCAGAGGAAATTCTCAGTGGGATTCCCCCAGGCAACACCTCAGTTAGTCCAGTGTTGGCTCTGCCATGGAATCAGATGCATTCAGAAAAAAAAAAAAAAAAAAGACACCATGGTTGTCTTGCAGTGACTCAAAATGAATGGTCACTTCCAGGAGCTTCTGGAAGCTGCTCAAATGCTCCTTGCAAGCACTGTTGTACAGGTGGTTTCCACAGCAAAGGACCTGATCTGACTCAGTGCTCCCAGCCCGTTCTTTGGGAACAGCTCTTCCTTTGTTTTCCAGTTTTTAGCCTTCGGTAGCCAGAAATCTTCCTCCTGGAATCTTCCCATGCTGGTTGCCTCCTTACCTCCAAAAGAAGTCAAGGACAGCTCCACACAGCTCCCCACCTACCTTCCTGTCCCCGGGGGAAACCAGGCTGCCATCCTTTTTCCTCACTATCACCTCTTGCTCTGTGCGTGCTGTAAAAATATCCACCAAGGCAAAGAACACTGTTCTCCTTTATGAACCAGATTCCTTCAGGTCATAACTGCTATCCCGGGGATGAAGGGCGGCAGGGCTGAGCGGGGGAACAGGTGCCTACATCAGATAATGGAGAGCCAGGCAGGGTCTAATACCCTCAGAACATCAACCCTTGCTAAAGGTTGGTATTTCACCTTTACAGCTTCACTTGTGTAGGTCTTTCATCTTCAAAAATCCCCTTTTAAAGTACAAATTCTCCCAAGCAGAGTCATTCCGTAGGCTGTTTATTAACAAGGATATCTTCTTTTTTATATGTCAGTTTGCTGTTTACAACACACACACCCTCCTCCTTTGATCCTCACCACAAGCTCATAAGGAGGAAAAGCTGTTTATTATTATTCATTTCCACCTCTTTTGGGAGGAAGATAAAATTTATGCTTCTGTGGCTCACTCAAACCATCTAGATGGTCAGTTGCAGAGAAGAATTAAGGGGCAAGCCTTCCAGTAACAGGCCCTCTGCCTCTGCAACATTCCCAGGCCCCCCACCCTCACTATCCAAGTGGCAATTTATGGGTTACTGGAAGAGAAGAAACGGAACACAGGGCCCGTGCCTGGGAAAAGTCGGAAGTGAGAAGAGGGCTTGATGGAAGGAAGGAAGGGGTGACCAGGCCCACATTCACCTACTCCACACTTTGGCGTATCTGTTCTCAGAGAACCTTAAACACACCAGGAACTCAGAAAATGCCTACAGCTGAAACTACTTCACCAAGTCTTCCAGGCCAGGAGGTGAATCAATTACAATTCCTCCAGTGGCAACTGATACAAAACCCATTTCAAATTGACCTGGAAAATGGCCAGAGTGGAATGGCTGGATTCAGGCATAGCTTGATCCAGATCTCAGACAATGTCAGAAAGACTCAGTCTCTTCTGCACATCACTCAATTATTACTTCTTGTTGTCTTCATACTCAGATGGGTTCTCTCCTTGGGGGGGTAGCTCCAACTTATAGTCTCTCAGTTTCAAGTTCAGCAGAGAGAGAGAGAGAAAAAAAAAATGTGTGTGTGTCTTTGTTTTCCAATTAGCTTCTGCAAGAGTCCTGAGATTTGCTCTGATTAGACCAGCTGGGGTCATGTGTCCATGGTCATGGGGGACTATGCTGATTGGGATAACTCTGGGTCATAAACCCATCCTTCAAACCAAGAGGATTGAGAGTGGAAAAGAGGGTGAACCTTGAACTAAAGTCGTTACTATGACCAAAGACAGGTGAATGGATATGGAAAGTCAAATTTCAAATGCCCACCACACAGATCTCACTAGAAGGAAATACCGGTAGAATTAGACCTTTTTCCATGTTCACTGCCATATGCCCTAGAAAAGTACCTGCACAGAGCAGGTACCCAGTAACCAGTAATATCTGTCATATAAATAAATAAACGAGTGAAACTCAGGCTTTCAGAGGAGCTGCTAAAATAAATCATATGGTTTTGTTTTGCTCACCTCTCCCTTTGCCCAAACCAAGATTTCAGGAAAAAGCTGGGTTTACATCCACCTCCCCACCTATGCTTATTCCTATTAAATCCATGTGTCTGGAAGTCCATTTGCTGCTTGAGCTTAAAGAGGACCACACATGTCATTTTTCTATCATGGTGCAGGTGACAGTGATGAGTCTCATAAGTTAATATACATCTTAAGACTGCATCTTGGAGCCCAACTTCTAAAGAACTCTTTCTACCCTTTGTTCTCCCACCAAGAGATTAAGGAGAATCTGTCACAAGGGGACAGTGTGTTTAGAGCAGCAGTTGGGCAGATATACCCACACCTTGGCACGGGGTCCCCAAACGGCACTGCGGGTGACCAATAGAACAGGCTTCTGGATTTCCAAAGCTTCAGTCTTTGCAGACATGGAACATAAAACTGCCTCCCTCCTGGGAATAAAAGTGGCCTTATCTGACTTGCTTCTCACCAACTTCTCCACATATGACTCCCGAAGCTACAGAGTTCTCTCATCATAATGTATGTAAAATGCTGGGATTTTCAGAATGTCATAGAAAAAAAAAAAAAAAACATATTCTTTGTAAAGTTTGGACTAGGTGTTTATTTTTCTGATAAGAGTGCCTGTCATTTTTATCTGATTCTCAGAAAGCTTCATAGGGAAAAAAAAGTCAAGTACCTCTGCTTTAGTAATTATCAGATCAAATCGCCTACGACCTCAATAAGCTTTGATCAACAGCAACTCCAGCTTCATGCCTCAGAGGCAATAAATAGCTTTTTTTTTTTTAAATGACAAAGTCCTCTTATATAGCTGAGAAAACTATAGGTAATTTCCTAAGATAAACCACAATGTAAAGAATATAAAAAAGAATATATATATATATGAATAATTGAATCACTTTGCTGTACAGCAGAAATTAACACAATATTGTAAATCAACTATACTTAATTTAAAAAAAAACCAGACTTTTGAAAAAATGATTCTAATTAGATAGCAAAGATTTCCTCCCATAGTCAGACCTGGATTCAGGTCCACCTAGGCATCTAACCTAAGTCCACCAAAATACCAAACTATATTTGGGTAGGTCAAAGGCTCCTGACTATGAGGAAAGAGGAGTGAAGTGGCCTGGGTAGAGAAGTGGGTACATCCAGGGTGTCCCCAAAGGCTGACATTTCACAGTGCTGTCTGTAACTAGGGCTCTCTTCCCAGAAGGACTCACCCACCTTCTCAGGATGGGTGTCCCCAGGGCTTTGTCCTGTGCCATCCACACTTTCTTGCCCAACCTCCTCCATCGAGACCTTAGAGGCATTTATGCAAGATACTCATAAGGATGGGTCAGCATAAGGATGACCAGTCGGAGGGAACAAAGGAATTGGCATTTGCCTCAGGCCTGGCCAATCAGAGAACACATTCTTCCAGCCACAGTGATTGGTCAGGGATGGACATGTGACCTGGTGAGAACCAATGGGATACAAACAACTCCTCCTACCGATGAGAAAGGCCACTTCTTGTTTCAACATAGACCTTGGAGGAGGTGGGACTGGAGCTGGCATATTTCACCACAAAGATCTTGAGGATGAAGCTGGTATGGAGGAGAGAAGCGACAAGCCTGAGAGAGATCAGGCCCCACTGACACTGGGGGAAGTTATGCCGAAACCTACTAATCTGTGGATTTCCCAGTTCTCTAAGCCACTGCATTCCTGGTTTCAGTTAAGAGTATTAGATTAGGAATTTTTTCTGTCATTGAGACCTGATTGAATCACTGAAATCTCTCATCTCAGTCGCAGAGTGTTTGCCAAATATCTTCCGTGTTCCAAGCACGGTTGGGACACGCAGGGGACGCAGAGGTATCGGGGCTACAGGGATTGGGAAGATCGACACCCACAAAAAGCAAAAAGCCACATTCGCAGACACTGGCAAGGACCGTCGAGAGTGGCTCTTCTGTCCATTCATCAGCCGCAGAGTAAAACTCCACGTTCCAGAACGACCCCCTCCCTCCTGAGCCTCTAGTGATCCATGTACATGACCAGGAATTGTCAGCAGAGGACAGAGTAGGAAAGAGTGACAGCACCAAGACAAAGCCGGCCCCTTCCCACTTTACCTGAAGCTCATCTCCTTATTCAATTCACAGGTCTGTGTTATAACTTTCCAGGACACAAGATGTTCCGACACTTGAGTAATAAGTGATATTCACAAGATGTTTTCCCCTTCTCCATGCCAAGGGTGCTAATAGAACCGGTGCCATTCCTCCCCTCTGCAGCCTCTGTCCGCGTAGTAAGGCAATCGTCCTCCCCCCCTTTCAAGTTCGTCATCAGTAGGTCTAGACACCAACATCCTTAATCTATACAGAGAGAAAGCAAACTCCAGATGCCAACAAAGATTTTCTTTGGTTTTGTCCTGGTGAGTTGAAGCAGAAGGTTAATAATAGGACAAAGTCCCAGTGGCCACACCAGGCAGGGTGACCAGATGTCCCTTTAATCACTAAGAGCATCTCCAAAGCAGGAGCCCTTGGGGAGGAGGATGGGCAGGTAAGTGCATGAGCCACTAGTCACCAGCAGAAACGCCCTGGGGGCGGGGGCTGCACTAGCAACAACCACATTGTTTTTATCGCAAATACACCTCCAGAGAATTATTGAAAATAGATAAACACTTGGGGCAGTTGGATCTCTGTGGGAGGCAGAGGCTGTATATTCCATACATTGAATGGCTTGGTTTAAAAAGGGAACATGAAGGAGTTCCCGTCATGGCTCAGTGGTTAATGAATCCGACTAGGAACCATGAGGTTGTGGGTTCAGACCCTGGCCTTGCTCAGTGGGTGAAGGATCCGATGAGCTGTGGTGTGGGTCACAGACATGGCTCCGATCTGACGTTGCTGTGGCTCTGTGGTAGGCCAGCAGCAACAGCTGCAGTTAGACCCCCTAGCCTGGGAACCTCCATATGCTGCGGGAGCAGCCCTAGAAAAGGCAAAAAGACATTAAATAAATAAATAAATAAATAAATAAAAACGGAACATGATTTGACATGAGTTTTACCAATTTTTACCGAGTCCCACCAACAATGTGAAGACCAAAGACACCCTCTTCCTAGAGGAGAAAGTCCCTTATTTTCAGCCTTGTCTCATCAGTGCCATTAGGAGCAGTTAACACAGCTGTGGAATGAAGGAGACACAACATGTGCTTTGCAGTTAGGCCCATCGGGGGTGTGGTCTTGATGAAACCTGTGGAGTTGGATAGACCTAGGTTTGAACCCCAGCTCTGCCCCTCTTTCACTGTGTGACCTTGGGCAAGTGACTTAACCTCTCTGTGCTTTGGTCTCTATAAAATGATGATGGTAACTATACCTGCCATGCGGAGCCCTTGGGGCACCCAGCCAGGTGAAGCGTGTAAGCGCTGAGCCCTATGCCTGGCCTGTGGCACACGGCCAGGGCTGGGGAAGCAGAGTTAGCGCCACCGAAGGCAGACTGGAGGAGGGAGGGGCCGGCTTTTCTGCAGACTGCTCGCCAGATTGTGGTGGTTTCAAAGCAGCACTGCTTCAGGGGGCTGTAGTCAAACGGGTGTTGTTTTAAAATATAGTTTAACCACCTTCGAAACCATGATGCATGAAGGACACACACCTGCCTGGGTGGCACACTAAATCTTAATACATCCTAGACTGCCAGAGCATGAACTGGTGCAGCTACAGAGGCTCATTTTGGGGCAAACGTGGGGAAAGAACCCGTCTTCCATCTCTGTGTTGGTCTGACCTTCACATGATGGTGGCACAAATTAGGTGCGCTGCACTCTGGCTGGTTGTTTTTCAAAATCTGGCCTCTGCAAATTTCTTTGCATCCAATGCACAAGCGAGGACTCCACTGCCTGCCTCGTGTGTGCACTTGTCACTTCGAAAGAGTCAGCTGTGCAAGCACAGGTGATCGCAGGGGCACTCACGCCAGCATGCTGTGAGCTGCTGCATCAAGACTGTGTCCGGGCAGGTATTGCTTTTCTCGAAAGGTTCTGCTGCTTCTGGCTTAACTAAGATGCACAGAATGAAAGCGATGTTTGTTCAAAATCTGGGGCGCTCCTCCGGGTGAAATCTGAAACTGGCTCCCACACAGAGGCCAAGGAGAGACGGGAGAAAGAGGCAGGCCCCTCCAGATGGATGGGTGGCCAGTTTAATAAGCAAGGAGACTTAACTGCCAGGCTTGTCTTGGATGGAGTAAGATGAGTCGATCTCCATACCCACCTGCCAGAATCTTAAAATTTTGTGCAGGAGCCTTAACGGGGATCAGTCATGTGTACTGGCCAGATGGTCTCACCAACACGTGACTCTCTCGGGGCTGCTGTCCTTGACAGTGGGAACAGTGGGGCAGAATGCACATTCCAAGGACGAGCGGAGGGGGTGTGGAGCCCCTGGTTCTCAGGTCCAGCTTGTGTTTCAGCTGACTGTCCTGTCCTTTCAGTAACCCGCCTCCCATCCAACAAGTGCTTGTTCAATCTTGCTAATGATTAGATCTTGTCAATTCCTAAAACAGTTACTACTGGTCTCTTATGCTTTTGGAAGTTTAGCTGAAGAAAATATACTCTGATTGCAAAATGAGATTTAAAAACCCATTGTTAGATTTGTAACTATGTACCTGTGTGAAAACACAATGTTTTCTCTTCCAGGCAAACCAAACAACACACCGAACGAAGTAAATGGGGCACCGAGAGGGAAGTGGGGCGGCCTCTATCCGTCCTAACACACTTGGTCTCGAGGCAGACCCTGAGACAAGGGTGCAAGTGCTTGCAGCTTATTTAGGAAGTGACTCTGGGAAGCCCTGCAGGGGGGTGAGGAGATGAGACAGGGAAGAGGGGAAAGCTGATGCAAGGTCATTATCAGACACGTGACCACTGTGCACCTCTGAGACTCAGTCCCTCTGGGAATCCCAGCAGAGAGCGGCTCAGCATTGCTCGCGCTGTCAGCCTCACCCCAGAGCCAGGGTTCTTACCCGCCAACTACTGTCAGTCCTGGAGAGCCAAGCGGGGGGTACTTCTGGACACTTTTGGCCTTCTCTGAGCTCTGGCCAAGCACATGACAATAACCAGAAAAAGCCCCCAGTAAAAAGCTGCAGGTGTTTGCAGCTGGAATCTGGATCCCCTTACCCAAGAGGTAGTGACCATGTGGGGTGCGGGTGAGGCGCAAACAGTATCTGCTACCCCCCCATTATAGTGACAGTTCAGTGTGCCAGGCACCTTGCCTACGACACGTCATGTGATCCTCACGCCCACCCCATGAAAAGGATCCTATTCCTATGCCCATTTTAAAGATGAGGAAACTGAGGCTTGGCAAGATTAAATAATTAGTCTGTGATGCCATCTTCAATCAAGTACAGATTCAGCTTTCAAACCCAGAGCTCTCTGATCTCAAAAATTTTGGCCCTTTATGACACCACTAAATTTCAGTTTTATTTAGTCTCGTATGATGTTAACTAACTGGTTACTCTGGTTTCTATCCCATGGCTGATTAGAAATGAAAATGCCACACCTAGACATGCGGCCGCTGCCTGTCAGCACTCAGGGACGGCGGAGGCAATCTGGCTGCAGGACTGCTCAGCCTGAGGACAAACACCCGGCACAAGTAATCACATAAAGCCTAAAGTGTGTTCAGTACTCCTCTTTTAAATGGAACATAAGGATGCTACGTGGTTTCTGAAAGACTTCCAGTAAGCATCACGAGCCCCATCCAGGTTTGTGCTTAGGAAGAGTCTATTTCAACGATCCGGATTATCTATGCCCTGGCAGAGCTAGGTTCCTCCTTGCAGAATTCCAAGGCAGTGAAGACAGTTTGGAACAGATGGAAAGAAATGGCTGAAGGGCCAAGGGGACCATTTTGGGGGAAGGCTCTGTGGCCCCTGGGGAGTTAGCAGGTGGAGGAGGAGGGCTGTGAAGGCAGGTGCTGCAGCATCTTCGCTGCGCTCCTGCCATGGCTGCTGGGACAGAAAGAAGGCTGGCTTTAGGGAGAGGCTGCGAGAGATTCAATTAAGGGGGAGAGCAGCCTGAAGAGAAAGCACCTCCTTTTATCTTCAAAGCCCTTTTCAAAATCTGAATTCGAAAAAAGCCCAACCTCCCAGGAAGCACTGCATGGGAGGGCTTGTGACAGTTTTAAAGGGAGGAGTGAGGCAGAGGCACCCTGAAGGGGCCAGAACCAGGGGAAAACATCCTTTAAAGTGAGTGCTGTGGTCTGACCACCCACCACGGCTCCCAAGGAGAAGCCTACAACTTTGAAAACTGCCTTCAAAGGGAACAGGCTCACCACCATTCCCTTCGACCACAGCCTTCCAGACAGAGGTACATTACACGGCCACACCATGGCTCTCATCTGACTTTTCCTTCCTTGTCTTTTTGGGAGGGGGCATTTCCTACAAGTTGCCACCTCTGTGTTGCAGGTCATGCCACCCTAGCGACCCTCGCATCCACACGTTATAAATCTGTCAATTAGCCAGGAGCACGCCTCTCTCACCTGACATCAAACAAAATGTCCCAGGAATTCTCTTCCACGCCAACTCTGGGTGCAATCAACAAAGCAGATGCAACACACAGACAGGGGGCAACATTTAATGCAAAAGCTTGCAGCTGACAATATTATCAGCTCCATCCCATCATCATTATTTTCTGTGGTTTCCAATCATCTGATGGCATTTTTAGGTCTTATTCAATAAAAAACAAAAAACAAAAACAAACCTCTCTGCCTACAGGATTTGTGGAGTGTCTCCTTGTGGGGGAAATGTGAGACCATCCAAGCTGAAGTATGAGTAAACTCAGCCTCCAGAGAAATGATGAAGAGCTCGATCTGTGACTCTGATCTCAGCCATTCGCTCAGTGTATCTCAAGCTGAGTGGAACTCAAACAGCAGTAGTCTTGCCAGTTCCGGAATATAAGCCAGACGTGGTAGGGGGAGGTGGGGAACGGTCATTGCTTTTTATTATTAAAATCCCCTGCTGGAGGACTTGGATACCTATGCTGATAGCAGCAGTATTCACAATAGGCCAAAGATGGAAGCAACCCAAACGTCCACAGATGAAAGGATAAACAAAGTGAGATGATACATACAATGGAATATTATTCAGCCTTAAAAAAGAAGGAAATGCAACACCTGCTACAACATGGATAAATCTTGAGGACATTATACTAAGTGGAATAAGCCAATACAAGCCAACCAGTATTGTATGATTCCACTTATTAATAAGAGGTACCTGGAGGAGTCAAGTTTGTAGAGATGACAGAAGCAGGGTCTGGGGATGGGGAGGAGAATGGAAGGGTAGTTTTAATGGGTATGGAGTTCAGTTTGGGAAACTGACAACATTTTGGAGATGGATGGTGGTGATGGTTATAAAACTATGAGAATGAACGGAATGCCACAAAACTGTACACTTAAAAAGGTTTAAATGGTAAATGTTTTTACTTTTTTTTTTTTTTTACAACTGCACCTGCAGCATATGGAAGTTCCCAGGCTAAGGGTTGAATTGGAGCTGCAGCTGAGGCCTACACCACAGCCATCAAAACACTGGATCCAGGGAGTTCCCATCTTGGTGCAGCAGAAACAAATCCAACTAGGAACCATGAGGTTGCAGGTTCAATCCCTGGCCTCGCTCAGTGGGTTAAGGATCTGGCGTTGCTGTGGCTCTGGTATAGGCCAGCAGCTACAGCTCTGAATAGACCCCAAGCCTGGGAACCTCCATATGCCACAGGTGAGGCCCTGAAAAGACAAATGACAAAAAAAATAAATAGATAAATAAAAATAAACCCTGGATCCGAGCCACATCTACAAGCTATGTTGCAGCTTTCGGCAACACCAGAGCCTTAACCCACTGCGTGAGGCCAGGGATTGAACCTGCATCCTCATGGAGACAACATTGGGTCCTTAACCTGCTGAACCACAGCCACTCCAAGATGGTGAATTTTATGTTATTTCCATTTTACCACAGTGGGGGAAAAAAAAAATCCCCTGCCGGAAGAATTTCCCATCTTGGTGTCTTCCCATCAACCAGAGAACCATGCACAGTGATGATTCTCAGCATCCTGCAAAGCTCATATTTATTGTTTATCCTTTCTGTTTTCATCTGCACTCACATCTGCATTTTCACTTCCTCTTTTCTGTGCCTGACAAGGTGCTCTTTTCTGGCAACTCACTTTTTCTAAGTTGGAAGCTCCATAGAGTAGACTTTCCACTGCATGCAAAAAAAAAAAAAAAAGCAAAAAGTTGTACTATCCTTACACCTCAGGCTTCCTACTTTAGAAATCTGGCACAGAAACTCACTGGGTTAAACTATTTATTTATTTATTTTGTCTTTTTGCCTTTTCTAGGACCACTCCTGCGGCATATGGAGGTTCCCAGTCTAGGGGTCTAAGCGGAGCTGTAGCCGCTGGCCTACACCACAGCCACAGCAATGCCAGACCCAAGCCGTGTCTGTGACCTATACCATAGCTCACGGCAACACCAGATCCGTAACCCACTGAGCGAGGCCAGGGATCGAACCCACAACCTCACGGTTCCTATTCGGATTCGTTAACCATTGAGCCACAACAGGAACTCCAGGTTAAACAAAAGCTTTGATTTTTTTTTTTTTTTTTTTTTGGCTAAAGATTTTAGGCAGATGCAACTTTCTGCTTAATAACCTAAGAGCAATATGTCTAATTTTTCATAATATATAAGGAATGAAACGGTCAAGTGGAGCAAGTGACTTAATGTTTTTGAAGCTCTCCACACAGTATAAATTCATTTTTCATAATGCCATCACTCATATCTATCTGGCAGCATTATTTCACATTTCTTCACTTTAGACTTTCCAAAGGGACTTGGGGCCAGCAAACAATTCGACAGAAAATTCGAAAACAATAGAAACAAAGGAACATCCCCCTTTAAAAAGAGAAAGAAGCAGGATTTCCAAAAAGTGTGTTCCATGAACTATGTGGATCAGAATCACAGATGCGCTGATGAAAGATCCAGATGCTCTACGGAATCAGAATCCCGGAGGATTCTGGCCCTGGCTCGGCTTTGTATTACACAGGCTCCCTGGTAACTAAGGGGAGACTGGACGGAAGCAAGATGGTAACCGTGAGGAAGTTGGGTTTTGGTCAGAAGGGCATCAGGTCAAAAGCCTGGCTAGTGAGGAACTTGGGCCCCGGGCCTGTCTGGCTCCACAGTCCCCACCCGTCCCCTGGTGACGATCCCATGTCCCTCCTGGTCCCGGCACCCCCTCTTCCAACTCTGTAGACACTCCCCTTGGTTGGCTTTGAGCGGACAGCAGAGCACTGTTCCATGGGGACCCTTCGTTCATGAGGACAAAAAAGTAATGGCAAACTTTACAGGTGCCTCGACTGCCCTTCTTTAGCCTTCCTGACCGGCCTCACCCCTGTGGGCATTGCTTGGACTAGAGCTGCTGCCAGTCCACACCTCATTCAACCAGAACCCCCTCCAGGTGTGCTGCAGAGGCCGGACCAGGGCTACCAAGTGGACTTTGTCTTATGTACTAAGTCTCAATGGCTGCTTGGGGATCCCGTGGCCCTGCGATGTCTGGCACGGGTCGAGAGAGGCAGCACAGACTCTGGTTTCCAGGATGCCCTCTCTGCCCTTTAATTGCTTTAAGACAAAACTTTTCATACTTCTGTGAATTATTTACTCACTGATTTACGTAGAAGTACTTAGACAGCACTTTCAATGTTCCAGACGATCTTCTAAGTGCTTTATAAATATTAACTCATTGCATTCCTATAAAAACACTAAAGTGGAGCCTATCCTCCTTGAAATCTGGGGCAACTGAAACCCAGAGAGGTTCAGAACTTTGTCCACAGCCGGGAAATGGCAGAACCGGTTCAAGCCCAGGCGATCTGTCTTCACAATGTGTGCCACGCTGTTTAAATAGGGTATATATGAGTTAAAGGCAAAACAAACCCCATCAATAAAAACAGACAGGGTACTGTTGCCTGTCCTGAGGCTTTGTTGCAAGAGGAAATTAAAGAGCATTTTTTGAGAGGTGTTAAAGGAAAAAGCACAAAACTGAAGCGTTCTCATTGACATCATTGGACCCCAAAGAGAACTGGAAAGCAAGTTTTTCCCATTTTGTGGGTCAATGCTATTTCATGCCACAAAGAGCACAATTTATGGTACCTTTTAAGGACACAACCTGCTGATCAATTATTGCTTTATACTTAATTCACCTATGAATGCCAGGGGGCAGTTTCTTTTCTCGTAGTTTAAACCCTTTATCTTTTGGCCGTGCCCGCATCATGGGGAAGTTCGGGGCTAGGGATCAAACCTGCATCACAGCAGTGACCTGAGCTGCTGCAGTGACAGCACCAGATCCTTAGTCCTCTGAGCCACACAGGAACTCCTTAAACATTTCCTTGATAACTATGTATGCTTTATTTATTTATTTATTTATTTATTTATTTATTGTCTTTTTAGGGCCACACCCTCGGCATATGGTGGTCCCCAGGCTAAGGGTCGAATCGGAGCTGTAGCCACTGGCCTGTACCACTGAACCGCAGTGGTAACTCCAACAAAGAAAACTGTTAATGGGGACGTTTAACTTCAAAGGGAAAAACCTCCAGAAAATTATAAATGTGATTATTGGATTTAACCATCTGCATTTGAATAGCTGTGCAAGAGCAACTCATTGAAACCTTTATAAAATTAAGATGCTAAAACTACTGTTTAGCTATTAGAGGAGTGCTTACGATCATCATCCATAATCAGCAATTTCAAACCGTAAAAGACTGTCCCCATTCAATGAAACTGTGTCCAAAGAAAACATGGAAGATTTATTGGAGGAAAAGCTTGTGAGCCGTGAGCCCTCTTGTGGCCACAAAGCACAGCGCAGCCAGGGCCTCCGTCGCAAGCCCCGCCCCCCCCCCGTCCTGGAGCAGGGGTGTTGGGGGCCAGAGTCTGAGTTTGAGGCCTGACTCCTTCACCAGGCCAGGACCTCTGATTCTAAGAAGGCTGCTGGGCAGTAAGCAAATGCCCTTCCCTCTTTCCGCTGCCACCAAAGACTTTAGAACAGGGCCCAAACCTTCCCACACCTCCACTGTTGCCCGTAAACATTTATGGAACTCAGACCTGGCCTTGATAGATAGCATCATTTATCTGTAAAGAAAGCACCATCATCCCCACAGATGCTGAAACCAAGGCTCCAAGAGACATGTGACTTGCCCGATGTCTTTCATTCTTCTGATCTGATTTTAAATATTACCTCCTCCCGATAGTAAATGTCTCCCCTGACCCCCTATATAAAGTCACCCTAGCGCCCACCCACAGAGTGACTGTCAGACACTCCAACTTCTTGGCCTCTTTTTCCCCAAATGGGGATAAATTACCCCACCCACATCCTGGTCCCATGTTGGCTATCTGCCCGCACACCAGACTGGAGACTCTAGGGGTCCAGACCTGGCTTTGCCCCCCATGCACCAGTGAGTACCTGTAAGCAGGAGTGATGTAATTAGTACGGCAGGGACTGGAACACAAGCCCAGACCTGCTGACTCCAGGCTCTAGAAGCACATGCTCCCTCACTCCCACGGGGCTGGCTGGCTTGGCGCCAGCTCCTGGACATCCCACCAGGGTCAGCCTGCACGTGTTCCAGGTTAAACTCTGCCCTCGTCCCACAAACTCATTCCTCCTCCTCATTCCACATGTCAGATTGGAGGCACCACTGTCCACCCAGCAGATCAAGCCAAGCAGCCGGATGTGGGGATGTAGTCTCACTGCCTCTGCATTCACACGGCTCCTCACCCCCGCCCCTCCCCAGACCTCACCATCTCCAAGTCCCACTCATTCTGCCTCCAACGCACCCACCTGGATGCACCCACTGCTCTCTGTTCCAGACCCGTTCCCTCGCACAGAGCATCATCAGACGTCATTGGCACTAGGGTGGACACCTGCTGTCTGTCCTTTCTGCTTCCAGGCTGCTCTCCGGGCTGCAGCTAGAGGGTGCTTCCCACAAGGCCGAGCCAAGCTGGCCCTGTCATTTAGAACCCTCCAGGGCTCCCTGTGGCTTTTAGGAGCAAGTCCAAAATGGCTAATATGACGCCTTTAGCAGCCTGCTCCATCTGGCTCCTGGTGCTCCCCCATTCTCCTCCCTTCACCCCACTGCAGCCTTACAGACATTCCCTTAGAGAGCTCCCAAGCACCTGCCACTACACTGCACCCCCTCAGGGACGGTAACTGGGCAAATTCCCACAGTGCCTCTGCTACTGACATATTACTATTCCCATTCTTTAAAATGAAGCAGGCTCAGAAAGGCCAAAATGACCTGCCTGGGGTGCCCAGGCTTTCTGGGTTGAAATCCATTGTGCCTTCCTGCTCTTTGTTAGTGTTTAAGCACCTATTGTATACAGGACACTATGCAAGATAGACTCCAGGGCCCTGTCTCCACTGAGTACCCTTGTTCACACATGGCTAGCCAGGTGCTAACCTGGAGACCATCTGCCTCCAGCACCTTGAGTCCCCGGCATCTAGAACAGTGTCCAGCACACAGCAGGTGCTCGATAAATATATGCTAAGCGAAAGATGGTCCATTTTCCTTCCCCATTTAGGGAGCCATCCGTCTTATAAAAGGTAAAGCTAAGAAAAATATGAACTTTTCTCCTATTCTCTGGTTTTTCAGGTCAGGCTCCTATAGGTCAAGAAATGATTTTTTTCATCCCTGCAGGCAGAAAATTAATTCTACCATCACTCCAGTCTCTCACTTCATTGCCAAGTCCAATGACGACACAAATGAAAATAGTGGTGAAGATACTGTAAGACGTAAGCCATTCACCGACTTGGTCCTGACATTGCGGTAAGGCAGGGGCTTCCGGTGTGACCTATATTAGGCTTGGAATATAGAGCTGCGTCTTGCGAAGCCCCCATAAAGCAATGACTACTGGGAGGCAGAGGCAGCCCCCAGGGGGGAGAAAGGTACCAGATAGCTGTTCCTCAAGTTACAGGAGGTTTTTTGTTTACACCAGTTGCCATGGCAACCCTGCACTTCACATTCAGAAAGTTTCATGAACACGAAGATGTCATAAAAAAAAAAGAAAAAACAATGACAACAACAACAAACAGGCCAACTCAGCCTGGGTGGAGGGTTGACTTCCTCTGGAGGACTTCCCTAAAGCCAGCCGCGAGATAAAAGGCCTCTGAAGGCTGGTAAATACGAACAGGAAACCAATGCATACTACTGAATTTTCCATCCCACTTACTCAGTAAGAAACTTCAAATATTACAGACAGGTATGAGAAGAGAGAGAAAGAGTAATTTAAGAAATACTTCCTTCTTTTTTTGTGAAAGTTCTAGGGTTGGGAGGAAAAGCAGAATCCTATTTTTTTTATTTTTTTGGTCCGTTTTTTTTGTTTGTTTTTTACTGGATAGTGGTTAGAAATTTAGTCTTACCCTTTAGACTTAATGGAATTTATCGAGATTTTCCTCCATGAGTATTATCTAGTGATTTACTACTTGAAAATAAGGATAGTCTCCACCAGCTGATATGCCAATATATGTATTAAATTGACCTGATTCACTTTAATTCTTAGGTTTTTTAAGTTCTTGTGTATGTTTTCCTCTATTTCACCTACTTCTTAAACTAGACAATTGTATCAGAAAGACCTCAAAATGTACATGGATTCAAATGCAATTCAAAGTTTATTTCTCACTCTCCTAAAATGTCCTCATCAGAAGACGGATCTCCTCCAGGCAGTGATTCAAAGACCCAGCTTTTCCCACCTTGAACTTCCTCCACTTCCCAAGCCTTGCCATTGCCTTGGGGGAAGAGGAAGCAGAGTGGCCTTCTTACAAAGTCTTGTCCCAGGAGTTCCCTTGTGGTGCAACAGGTTGGGGATCCAGCACTGTCAATGCGATGGCTCAGGTCGCTGCTGTGGTGAGGGTTTGACCCCTGCCCTGGGAACTTCTGCATACCACAGGCATGACCAAACAAAAAAAAGTTTTGAGAATCCCCATTGTGGCTCAGCAGGGTTCAGGATCCCATGTGGTCTCTGTAAGGATGTGGGTTCAATCCCTGGCCTCACTCAGTTGTTAACAATCCAGTGCTGTCTTAAGCTCAAGTGTAGGTTGCAAATGCAGTTCGAATCCATTGTTGCTGTGGCTGTGGTGTAGGCTTCAGCGGCAGCTCTGATTTGATGCTGGGGCAGGGAATGTCCATATGCTGCAGATGCAGCAATTAAAAAATAAAAGCCTTGGTCCAGAAATGTCTTATCTCACATTGGCTAGAATTCAAGCACATGGCTATATATATCTAGCTGCAAAGAAATCTGCTAAACGTAGTCCAGTTGTGTACTTGGGAAGAAGAACACAAAGTTATAAAGAAAATGGTTTTTTTTTCTCTTTTTCCTTACAATATATCTTTAAATAATATTTCTGTTCCATTTATTGCATTCTCTGTCAAGCACACCAGTAATCCTGAGTCGGATCATGTTTCAACATCTTTGTTTTTAGTCTCTGCATTCCTTAAGGTTACATCAGCTTTTTATTCTAGCTCATTTTACTTTATTGTGTACTCTCTTTCTTGCAGTTTCATTATTAAGTTCAGAATCTCCCTTATATATTATAATCCAATACCTACTAATATTTTTTATCTCTTCTTTAAGCTCTTATCTCATTGAATATATGTTCTTCTCTATAGCAAAGCATTCGTTGGAAAATCTTCCCTTTCTTTCTCTTCCTTCTTCTGCATGTTTGTCCGTCCTCCATTGATCTCTTCTCTAGTGTTTTTACGTAGTTTTCCTGGTTGTTTTTTTCCCACTTACTCATTGTGATTAAGAGCTCATATTTCAACAGAGTGCATCTTTATCTTAAGACCCACTTAGTTGCCCCCTAGAGACTCAGTTTGGGGAGAGATTTGGTGTGAGGCCTGGGAACTTTGTGCCTTTCCCTTCTTTTTGGTTTCCCGAGAAGGGAAAGAAGTGAGGAGAGCTCCCCCTAGGGCAGAGGGACTGTGCCCTGCTCTTTGCACCTTTATTCAAAGTCAGGCCCTTTCTAAGGTGGCTATGATCCCCGCTGCTGTGGAGAGGACCTCAGACGTCGGGCACATTCTCTGACCCAGAGTGGCGCCTCCAGCTCCCACCAGACTTAATTAGGTCCAGGGTCCACTTTCCACACCACGCCTGCCTTTCACTCTCAGGACTGGGGGGTGAGTGTGCGTGTGTGTGTGTGCGTGTGCGTGCACGCACGTGCGCTCGTGCAGGCAAGAATTAGGCAAAAAAGGTGAGTTTGGCCATGGCATTGGCCCAGCAGATGGGAAAGACTACATCTGCCCTCTTTCTATGGCTCTCCATCATTCTGGCCCCAAGGGTTTCTCCAAACTTCGAGAACTGATGGAGGTGGTTTTCCTTTCCTCTCCTCTCCCAGGAGCCCTGGAGCTCTCTGTGGTCCCACAGAGGTCGCCCAACCCATGGCTCTCTTCCCAGTAGGGGGACTGAAGGCACAATAGCAGAGTCTGCCTCCCAGTGACCCTGACTTCTTCTTCCCTCCTCCAGAGTGTCCTCTGCACTTGATCTCAGCAGTAGCCACTGCGGCGGGCAGCCTGCTCAGCCTCTGCCTCTAGTGGCCAGGGGCAGCGGTTGCCCCAAGTACCCCCGTGGCTCTCCGCTGACTGGCTGACCTCATGCCAGTCAGAAACTACACCCAGTGTCCTCAGCTTTCTTCCCAAATGGACAGGACAGGGTCTGTGCAGGTGGGTCAGGAGAAGAATTTCTGGACTTGTATCCGGGTGTAGAGAAAGAAGAGTTTATTGAGTATGGCGATGTGGAGAGGAAGTAGAGTTTATTGAGACAGGAGATGCTCCAAGCACAGAAGGACAATTGGGGAGAGCTGACAAGGAGGGCATGGTGTCGTGTCTGCTTTTACCACCCAGGGAGAGGAGGGGTCTCAGGATACACCTGCTGACCTGCTGATTGGCTGGAGAAAGAGGGGTCTTAGGATACACTTGCTGGTTGGTTGGGGGTGAGGGGTGGGCCACATACCTTTCCTAGTAGGGGCAGGAAGGAGTAGGCCAAGGTTGGAAGGAAGGAGTTGCTCAAGGTGGGAGAAGGGGCTTTACAGTGGAGACGGGTGGGGCGATGAATAAGGGTCTGGTCGTTCTTGTCTTGGCCAGAGGCTTTGAGTTCAGTCTCCTTGAAGGAGCCTTGAAGCCCAACAAAGAGGAGAGAGAGGGTTATTCTCCACAGACAACAGAGGACATTTTTAAAATGTAAATCAGATGATGTTACTCCCTATAGCTCAAAACCCTTCAATCACATCCTGAACCAAGTCCTAAAGCCTGACCGTGGCCCCCAAGCCCTCCATGGTAGAGCCTCTGTCCCCTGTCACCATCATCTGTGCCTCTTGAAGGGGATTGGGTTGTAAGGTGCTGAAATATGCCCCTTTGGCACAAAGATTACTTTGAACTGAAGGATTTGTTCAATTCAGTCAAAAGATGCGGGAAGAGTTTTCTTACCTCCCCGTTCTGCCTAAAATCACATCATAAATGTCCCTTGGCGATGGTGCCCTTCCCTCAGACACTTTATCACCTGAGATGGAAAGTCAGCACCAAGATGAATTTGCATGAACACACCTCACTACCATAACCCTTATCTTCTGCGCGCTCCTCCCATATATTCCCTAGTCATGTCCTCATAATTTATCATCTCTTAGAATGCAAACCCCCCTTCCTTTGTTAAAATGGTATATAAGCCCCTGAGTCGGGATGCTTTAATTGAGTTTCTCTTCCTTCCTATAAACCTCTGCACACTTGAAATAGTAACCAGTTAATCTATCTTTTCGGTTAAATTCACAGCCCCCAGGCACTGCACCTAAGAGGGTAGAAGAAAGTCTTTCCTCTCTGACAGTCTCCTGGTTGCCTGCTCTGACCCAGCCACACCCGCCTTCCCCAGCTCTTCGCTGCTCCCATGCAAATTCATCCCCCACTAGAAAGGACCCCCATCTCTGCCCAGCTTCATCTCCGGGTTTCAGCTTAAATGTAATAAGTCGCCTCTGCTGATCCCCGTCAGAGTTTCCCCAGCCCAGCTCAAACTGTATTTTGGGGCTCAGTAATTGTCTCATTAGAAGGCAGGGCCCACTGACCACCACATCACCCAGCACCCAGGACAGCACTAGGCAGGTGCTCAAAAACATTGGTGGGTGAATGAATGCGTTGCCCAAAGTCAATGACTCGGGTTTGGGGATGACCCCAGAATTGCCTCTGATGCTCTAGCCGTCCTGCCTAAGGATCCACAATGCCAGAACCAAGCTTCCAGTTGCACAGAGTCAACACGTCTCCCCATTCTGTCATCGGAAGATGTTTCCCCCAGAAAACCAGAGTGAGGGCCATCTGCTGCCTCCTCCTCCACCGAGCACAGCCCCCTGAGGCCACGGATGGCTGCAGAGTCTCTCAGGACAGTTTCCACTTCCTCTGAATGACAGGACAGAGCTACAATGGTCTAGAGAGTCTGAACATCGCCACCTAAAAGCCCTTCCTCCTGTAGCTTCCCAGAGAAACTCAGAACGAAATGTTGCAACATTTTTAAGAGATTTAGCGTTTGCGGCCACAAGAGGATTCATAAAGTGAATTAATTATTTAGCTATTTTCTGTAAAGCAGCCTAGAAGGACCTTTGAGGCATCTGTGTTGCATTCTGCTAAAGGATTAGCAGCAGTCTGCCTAATTTCGCCCTTTCATATTTTACTACCTTTTTTCCTTCTGTGTTTACTCATTAAAGTCTCTAACAGCATAAAACATGAAAGAATGCTTTCCGTTGTTTTAAAATGCTAATTTCGCCAAGTCTACAGTGGCTCTTCAAGGCGATTTCTCCTTTAATGAGGAAATGACTTGGTAAATTTTTGACTCCAATGTAAACTGTTTGGCTAATTTATGCGTTAATTTGATCAAGAGTAGTTTGCATTGCGAACCTACAAGAACCTGCATTTCCTTCATGGTTGGTCACAACAAGGAACCTGCCTGGTGGTAAATCAAGCGTCTACTCCTCTCTGAAAGGCAGAGTGTAGTAATCTTAGGTGACGGAAATCGTGAGTTGGTAGAAATTCCATGTGCACAGAAGCTCTAAGGCGAATAGAAGGAGCATGGGGAGACATTCACTGCAGTAGCAAAAAGAGGCAGAAAGGATTGTCCCATGAAGGCTGAACTCCAGAAAAGGGAGCAGTGAACGGCCACCTTGAGTGGGAGATTACTAATGTGGCCTGGAGAATGGCAGTGGAACCCAAGTGGCTTCCCACTCCCCTAGGAGGCCCAGCTCTTCCACTGAGTTACCTAATTGGGAAGTCTACTTATAACCACCCCCATCATTGGGGGTAACCTGGGTGGTCCTGGAAAGCAAAAGATCCAAGCTGCTGTCATGGTCCCATGAGGAGATCAGGTGGCAGGTACGGCTGGCTCAAGCTAACCTACTGATACAGGGGAGAAAAACAACTCAAATGCAGGTGTGATCAAGGGAGGGAGGGCAGCGTCTCTCTGGAGGCAAAGGAGAGCCTGCTTCAACGGTTGTGTTGGAGAAGAGTCTTCATCACATATTCAATGAGTCCTGTCAGGCATGAGATTGGCAGGGCCCATGTATGACCACAGCCCATGCAAAGCTGGGCTTACCTCCACCCTCCACATGCTGCTGGGAGCAGAGCAGTGACAGTCCAGAGTCCCTGCCTTCATGGAGCTCATGTTCTAATTGGGTCACGGGGAATAAACAAGCAAACACATAAATCATACAGGTTACTGATCAGGTTTGGGAGCAGATAACACAGGCTGAAGGTGTGCAGGGTGTCTTCATTTCCTGTCACTGCTGTCATTTGCCACACACTCAGTGCCTAAAATGAACACAAATTTATTCTCTTACATTTCTGACGGGCAGAGCTCTAAAATCAAGATGTTGGCAGGATGGTATTCCTCCCAGAGGTTCTAGGGAAGAGAGATGAAGGTGGCGGAGGCTGGGGTGGTGGTGATGAAAGGGGTACCCAGTGGGTTTGGGACATATTTTGAAGACAGAAAACCCTGAGCAAAGATTTAGGTGCAAATAGTTTGCTCGGGAGGTGGATCTGAAAAAGCACAATGAGAGCCTGGGAAAGGGACTCAGGGAAGGGTCAGCTGTCAACAGAGGCTGTGTTCACTGCTGTGGACATTGAGGCTCAGTCCAGCCGGGAGTCTGAGAATCAGAACTGCTTGGGAGTTCCCTGGTGGTGTAGTGGTTAGGATTCAGTGCTTTCACTGCTGCAGCCCAGGGTTCAGTCCCTAGTCTGAGAACTGAAATCCCACATCAAGCCACTGCACACTGCAGCCAGAGGGGGAAAAAAAAAAAATGCATTTATTCTCTTACTCTCAGCCCCTACTGACCCAGGATGGCTCTGCCGTTTCACTTGGTCCCCACGCCCAGGGCCAAAGAACAGCCTTGAGCAAGGAACCAGGAGGCTGTGGGGAGGTTGGAGAGCTGTCCCCTGGGTCTGCCACTCACCCATCTTCCCATCCCCTCTATACCCTTATTAAGCACCTGATAAATCAAAGACATGAGGCTTAGCATTTCATTTCGACAGCTGAAGCCTTTTCACACTTTTTCATTTCCAGTTGCATTTTCTCCATTTCTCTTTATCACGATGGATTTTATGCACGTAAATCCCTTGTCTCATTTACAATTTCATCTTCAAGACCACACTGCAAGCCATTCTTCTCTCCACAGAGGCCCCTTCTCCTCTGCGCTGCCTGCATTGCTCGTGCATGACTAATTAACTTCTCTAATTATAATAAGCCTCCCTCCAACTCTGTCAGCATCAGGCAAGAACACATCTTACGCATTGTGTCATTTCTTCGAATCGAATAATGAAACAATAGCTTGGGATTTATAAGTTTTCCAACAGTACAGGCATTTGCCCAGGGAGAGGCGGAGAAATCAGAGCCAGTTCAATATGCTAGAAAAAAAATGCATAAATAGAGGAAAATGTCGTTGAAAATATGCGCTGAGCCTGTGCTGACTTAACTCCAGGACAGCGTTTGGAGGAAGAATAATAATAGCTGACATTTATGGAGCTCTTACTAAAGGCCAGGTTCTTTGCACGCATTATTTTATTTAATTATCACTGCACGAAAGGATAAATTTATCTGTCACCCCATTCTGCAGACAGGGAAACTGAGGCATTGCTCAATGTCATAGCCACACACAGGCAGGGAAGCATAGGCAGCTGGGAAGCCTGACTCCAGAGCCCAAGATCTCACCCACTCTCCCACGACAGTGAGAGAGTTGAGGCTTAATTGGAGACCACAAATGCAGTGGAAGTTACAAAGCTTGGGGGTCAAGGGCTCCAGGCATGAGCTTCCTTCCTGCCAATACTTCATTGGGTGACCTTAGATGAGTCACTCTACCTTCCTGCTTTCATAAAATGAGAAGGCTGGGTTGCTGATCTCCCATGGCTGTTCCAGCCCCCAATCCTAGCATATCTACATTATTCCTGCCTTGCTGGCTATGGAATTCACGTAAAGCATTAAGCCAACATTGCTGCAAAATTATTCAAGCAACCAAAATTAACCAGAGCAAGGATTTCAGGTGGAAATATCAACACACCAACCACAAAACACAGTCTGGGCAATTCTGTGTCTACTGAGGGTATCAGAGATGATCCCAGCCGCCAGAAACTGTGACAGCCTGTTGGGGCCACTGCCCAGGGGTTCTGCAACACCCTTTGCAGACAGCAGCCTCCAAGGAGGCACACAGCCAGTCCCCAGCACTGACAAGGCACCGTGGACTCCTCCGCTCAAAAACCGCTGTGTACCTGCCATGTGCCCAGCAGGTGACCAAGCTGATGCCGCCAGGTGATTAGATCACAGAGACAGGAGACAGACTTTCAGACACCGGACCTGGGGAAGTGTAACACCCCTGCCTATGAGAATCCACAAACGGTTCAAGGGCCCAGACGGGGAGTCCCTAGTCCTGGCTCTCCCCAGCCTCACCAGCTTCCTTAGGTCCCTCAGAGTCCCCAAGCTCTGTCCTTCTGCTTCCTCGGGTTCTGGAATGCCCTCCTCCTGCTCCAGGACAGCTGGCCCTCGTCACCCTCTGAGGATCAGTTACAAGTCACATCTTCCCATCGTGTGAGTTCCTGTTGTGGCTCAGTGGGTTAAGAACCCAACATAGTGTCCATGAGAATGCAGGTTCGATCCCTAGCCTCCTCAGTGGGTTAAGGATCCAGCGTTGCCACAAGCTGTGGTGTAGGTCACAGATTGGCTTGGATCTGGCATCGCTGTGGTGTAGCCGGCGGCTGCAGCTCCAATTCTACCCCTAGCCTGGAACTTCTATATGCTGCAGGTACAGCCCTAAAAAAAAAAAGCTACCTCCTCTAAGAGGCACCCCCCTTACTTATGCCTTCCTCTCTCATGCTCCATCCTTGCATCCAATTATCTCTGTATAACCTACCACCACTTAAACCATTTATGATTATTTATTTACTTACTTTTTTTGTCTTACACCCTCACTAAACTCTAAGTTCCAGGTGCTAGGTCTGCTCTATCCACCTGGCATTCCAGTGCCCAGCAAGTGCCTATTACAGAATTTCCGATGTTTTCAACATGAACAGATAGATTCCCTGGGGGGTAAGCAGGGAGGCCTTCCCAGGGGAGACGTCTGAAGCAAGAGCAGGGTCACAGGCGTGCACGGTGAGGTCAGGGCCGTGCAGGACATCAGCCTGCTTGAGGGGCTGAGACGGGCAATGTCGAGAAGGAAGATTCCAGGAAACTTCCAATGGGGAACTCACTGCCCCCATCCCTCCCACCCCAATACCTGTGGATCTAAACCTTGGAAGGATCTGCTCTTCCTTTTTCCTTCTTTACGACAATGTTGAGTCAGTGAGCAAACAAAACTGCTGAGTCTAAAACAAAAGCAGGCTAATAAAAACAAGGAAATGGTGCACATGACAGCTTAGGTGCAGGGGGTGGGGGAGGGAACACTCACGGTTGATAAAACTGCACACAACAATGAATCATGATTTGTCTCCAGATTATTTCTGCTAAAAAAAGGCTATACTCTGTCTTGGTATGTTGCCTAAAAGGACCGGCAGACAGTCATGACCACATTAGTCTAACTTCTACTTGCTAATAGGCCTGCTGTGTTCTTCTCATCACAGGTGAGATCAACTTTCAAGAGCAGAGCTCTGACAAGCAAAGCAGCAAGGCCTGGTTACCAGAAGCATCCATCGCCCGGTCAGCCCTCTCATCGGCCCTCCATCTATCTCATCCTGGCTGCATTCACAAGGAGGGGAAGATGCAGTTTTGAGGCTGCAACTTCCTCTGAGTCGCCAAGCATCACAGAATTTGGGTTTGTGTCACCTTCCTGTCTCCCCACCAAACACCGATGTCAAGTCTGTTCCCTGCGTGTTAGGTGTTTGCAGAGAAAGCGCACCTGGGGACTTCGAATTTTGACGGAGGCCAAAGCTAAGTGACAAGGAACAAGGATGCCACCTTACATCCAGATCAATTCCAAACATGCTCGTTGCCATCACAGAGCTGGAGCCACAGTGCAGGCACCAAAGGAGCTAGTGGTGATCAGATTCCTGGGCCCCCTTCGAGGGGAGCTGGAGAAGTGATAATTACCTGGAGTCGATGCCTCCTCCAATGAAACGAACAGGCACCTCCTTCCTGCTAGAAAAAGCTCCCACCTCTAAGTATTAACTGCCACGTAGCAATGCCAGCTCTGTCATTAAGCACCCTCACAGCAGCATCTCATGGAAGGAAGGAGGGAGCCTCAAGGAGGATGTTGCTAGAGCTAAATTTATGTTGAGATCATTGAGGGAAGCACCGCAGAAACTGACTGGGTGCTCCGAAAGGCCCCTGACTGGGGACAACGAAAATCTTCTGTTTATGCAACAAAATGTTTTCCATCCAGCTTTGAAATCTGCTATGGAAACACTTGATTCTCTCCCCACCCAGTAATATTTTTTTTTTTTTTTAATTATCAATGCTCCTCCAAAGAGGAGTTAAACTTTTGAATCGATTGGCAACATCTTAGTAATCAGACATTTCACGAAAACCCTATCCTTGCGGTTCGGGAGTGGTGTCTGTCTGGGTCTCCTGGGGCCACCTGACAGTGTGAGGTGCTCAAAAACTCCAGGCGATGGGATCACTCCTGGAACAGCTGTCCTATACCAGTGACAACCATGTTCCCTGAATTTCTAGGACACTGTGGGATTTCTTCCTCATCCGGTTGTGATATACTTCAGCAAAGAATTCCTTGAACCAAATAGCTCAGGCCCAAGGCATTTGCTTTCCCCTCAGAAAGGGTGGGGGGGAGGGGACACCAGGGCCCCACTGGATTGTCACAGTTGTCTCAGGTGAGGTGGAACGACTGCACTTCCCAGTGATGTTAATATAAACAGTTCCATTGCATCTCTGCAAAGTCCAAACACATGCAGGAGCGTGGGAGGCTCTTCCAGGAAAGTGACTCTGCTAACATCAGTGATTTGCAAGCCTTAAATATACAAGAGATGATTGTTCAAAGCCCTAACTGGTTCTCTCTCTCTCACTCTCTCAGGCAAGATACCTTAGTAAACATATGGTGCCCTTTTATCAATGATGGAAACGACTATATAAAACAAAGGTGAGTTCTTCTATAATTTGGCCTGTAAAGTGAAATGCACTGGGTCCTCCATAAACTGGAGCCCCAGGCAAACAGGCTTGGCTCCTTCCAGGATGCAATGGCAGCAGCGGGCCTGCCCTGTGTCCTGCAATCCTGGGGAGGCTCGGGGACGCCAGACCCAGTGAAGCCAGTGGCTCTGCTGGGCTTGGCTCCCCTCTGGGCTCAGGACCGCTCCACAGAGGACTGGCCTGCGAATATGAGAGAGAGAGTCTGAGAGAACATTCACGGCTGCCCTGTTCCCACCCTGCATCGTCATTGTTTAAAGAAAGACAAGCCTGCCCAGGAAGGGGAGAAACGACCTCAAACTGTACAGAGGACAATTTAAAACAAAAAAGGACCTTGGCTTTCTCTCTCCTTCCAGTCCTCCACAAAGACAACCGCTATCAGTATTTCCTACACATCCTTCCAGTAAAATATTAATGCACATAACTGCATATATTTGCATATGCTCTTAAAATATTCCTTTATATATATATTCCATTATATTCCATATATATGTATAAATATATGCTGTTCTTGATTTTTCCCTTAATATGTGTTGAAGATCATTGCATATCACATACATCTCTATTTTTTATTTTTGGTCTGTTTTACTTTTTTATGGTATAAAATATAGGTAACATAAAAATTACCATTGTAAGAGTACCCTTCAGTGGCATCAAGTACATTCGTCCTGCTGAATGTATAACTACATGAAACCTTCATCACTGTCCATCTCTAACACTTTTCATCATCCCAACTGAAATGCCACACTCATTCAATAATAACTTCTCAGTCTTTCCCTCCCCCAAGCTCCTGATAACCTGTCTTTATGAATTTGTCTATATTATATACATTAGGCAAACGTATCATACAATATTTGTCCTTCTGTGTCTGGCTTATTTCACTTAGCATAATGTTTTTGAGGTCCATCCATGTTGCAGCTTGTGTTAGAATTCCATTTTTTTTTTTTTTTTTTTTTTTGCTTTTTAGGGCCACACCGGCGGCATATGGAGCTTCCCAGGCTAGGGGTCAAATCAGAGCTGCAGCTGTCCACCTACCCCACAGCCACAGCAACGCAGGATCTGAGCCAAGACTACAACCTACACCGCTGCTCATGGCTACGCCAGATCTTTAACCCATAGAGCAAGGCCAGGGATTGAACCTGCATCCTCATGGATACTAGTTGGGGTTGTTACCACTGAGCCACGATGGGAACTCCCACAATTCCATTCATTTTGATGGCTGAATAATATTCCATTATATGGATAGATAATATTCACCTATCGATGGACATTTAGATTGCTTCCACCTTTCAGCCATATGCAAGTATCGTTGAATCTATGCTTGTAATGCTTCCAGTGTGTAGCTAGAGGTCTAAGTGCTGGATTAAATGGTAAGTCTACGTCTAACTTTTTGAGGAACCACCAAACCATTTTCTACAGCAGCTACACAATTTTAGCCAGCAGGAATGTACAAAAAGGGTACCAATTTCTCCACATCCTCACCAGCAACTGTTATTTTCCATTTTTAACAGTAGTCATGGTGTGAAGTATCTCCTTGTGGTTTTGATTTGTATTTCCCTAAAGATTGTGATGTTGACTATCTGCTCATGAGTGTTTTGGACATTTGCATATCTTCTTTAGAGAAATAGCTATTCAAATCCTTGGCCACTTTCTGAATTGGGTTGTATGTTCTTTTTATATTGTTGAGTTGAATCTACATATAGGCAATTTTTCTTTTGTATTTTTGTCTTTTTAGGGCTGCACCCATGGTATGTGGAGGTTCCCAGGCTAGGAGTCGAAATGGAGCTGTAGCTGCTGGCCTATGCCACAGCCACAGCAATGTGGGATCCAAGCCAAGTCTGCGATCTACACCATAGCTCTCGGCAATGCCAGATCCTTAATCCACTGAGCAAGGCCAGGGATGAAGCCCACCTCCTCATGGATCCTAGTCGGGTTTGTTAACCACTGAGCCACGACAGGAATTCCTATACAAGTAAATTTGCAATTGAAGTTGTACATATACAAAATGCCAAAATCATCTGTGTGGACCTTGCTGAATTTTCAAGGTTAACACATTCAAGGAACCACCACCTGTCAAGAAACAGAATATTACTCAGCACTTGAGAAGGCTTCCTCATGCCTCATCTCACTCATTACTTACCCCCAGCAAAGATTACCCCTACCTGTACTTCTTTCACTATCATTTAGTATTATCTGATTTTCAGCCCCAGACACCAGGAATCATGGGTGTGTACTGTTATTCTCTCTTTTCTGTCTGGCTTCTTTTACTCAATATTATGTTTGTGAGATTTACCTATGTTGCTTCATGGAGCAGTAGGTTATTCGTTTTCATTGCTGTATAGTATTCCAATATGAGGACTATTCCATAGTTTGCTGATCCAATCTACAAATTTTAGATATTTGAACTGTTTCCAGTTTGGGCCATTATAAAGAGAGCTGTTAGGAACACCTAACCATACACAGGCCTATCCATGGGTTACACACACAGGAGTGGATCTGCTGGGTTATATGGTACATGCTTGTTCAACCTTAGTGGTAGTTTCCAGGGTGACTGTAACTAGTTTTACTCCATCCAGTGGCGCCGTTGCCTTAGAGTAAGAATCCCAATTCATTTTAGTACTTCATTGTACAGCCGTGTAGGATAAACTGATCCCTTCCACTGAAAATCACTTAGGCTGTGCATTAGTCAGTGTTCTCCAGATAAACAGAACCAAGAAGATATATGTGGATAGGTAGAAAGAGGTTTATTAGGAGGATTGGCTTATCCAATTTTGGAGACTGGGAGGTTTCACCATCTGCTGTCTGCAAGCTGGAGGCCCAGGAAGGGCACTGGCATGTTTCTAGTCTAAATCTGAAGGCCCAAGAGCCAGGACAGCCGATCGTCTAAGTCCTGGTATGAGACTGAAGGCCCAAGAACCAGGAGAACCAAAGTCTGAGGGTGCCTCACTGTTTGAGAAACGGATGTCCCCGCATCAGCAGAGAGCAAGTTCGCCCTGCTCCCGCCCTTTCATCCTATTCAGGCCGCAATGGACCAGATGGTGCCCCCCCCACCCCCAAACCCCCATTGATGAGGGAGATCATCTTTGGTCAGGCTATCAATTCAAATGCTGATATTGTCCAGAAACACCCTCAAAGACACACCCCAAAATAATGCTTTACCAGCTATCTGGGCATCCCTTAGTCTGGTCAAGGTGACACGTAAAATTTTAACTATCACAATTTGTTTCTAGTTATTTTTGTCCATTGCGAGAGGGCTACAACGAGCATCCCTGCACATGAAACAGCGAATTTCTGCAAAGCATAATCGTAAGGTGCATTCATACCTGTGCAGGAACTTCCCTGTTATTTACAGGAAACAGTGCACACATTTAACATTCTGCTAGACGTTACCAGCTTACCAGCCTGGCCCCCTGAGAGGCTGCAGACATGTCCACTCCCACCAACCTTCCCAAACTGACAGCCCCATGGCCTCCCTCCCCGTCCCCAGCAACACTTCCTTCACTTCTTTTCCAGTTTGATGGGTGAAGAATGGCATCTCTCAGTTGCCTCGATTTGCATCCTTTAATTATGGAGTGAGGTTCTCACTTTCATTTTTACCCTGTCACTGACTGCAGTGACAGGAGCAGGCAGCCGCTTAAACCCAAAAGTAGGCTGAGAAGCTTCTTTCTCGCCCCACCAGGTTACAGAGTTTACTTGAGGATTAAGAATAATATATTTAGTAGGGAGCCTGGAACAGCTTGAGCATCAGAGAAGTTGCAAACTGTTGTAATTAGGATTTTTCTATGGCGTCTATAAAGCACTTAGGTGTCAAAAGAGCCATGCTATTGTATTGATATAAGCTCTCTTCTCCATCCCGTTTAAACAAATTATCTGGCCTCAAAACAATGATATGAAATTTAAAAAATGAATAGGGACTTACTTCAAGCCAACTCCCTTCCCTCCCAAGAAGGCAAAGGCCTCCTACACTGACTCTTGGTATAATAACCTAACACAGCACTGACCCATCTGTCTCCCCACCCCCTACCCCCACTCTGAGGACAGATCCATAACCTTTTTGTCTTTATATCCCAAGGGCCAAGTGTAGCAGTGTAGGTTCCTGGCAAGGTATGCCTGTTTGATCAATTAATTCCTAGGAGTTCCTGTTGTGGCTCAGTGGTAGCAAACCCAACTAGTATCTATGAGGATGCGTGCTCAATCCCTGGCCTTGCCCAGTGGGTTAAGCATCCAGCATTGCTGTGAGCTGTGGGGTAGGTCGAGGAAATGGCTCAAATCTGGCATGGCTGTGGCTGTGGCATAGGCCAGCAGCTGCAGCTCCAACGTGACCGCTAGCCTGGGAACGTCCATATGCCTCAAGTGCGGCTCTAAAAAGCAAAAACATCCAAAATAAATAAAAATAAAAAATAATTCCTTGACTACTGAGCAAGAATTAGGCCCACTGTTTGTTTGCTGGTCATCTAACTTAGAACCAAGCTAAGACAAGGCTGCAAATGTTAAGCACCCAGCACAGTGGCTTTCAAGGAACAGTGGCTCTCAAGGCTGTCACTTATGAATAAAGGAGAGCAAACGTCACTTGGGCTTGGTCCAGATAAAACTGCATTTGTTTCAAAGGTTAAATTGAGTTCCCCGTGGAGTATGAAAAATATACCAATTGGTGATATTACTCAAAGAGAAATCTGAGAGCTTGTTCGCTGAGGTGATGGTGGCACAAAATTCAGGAGTAGCTTCTTCCTTGGGCGGAGGTGAGCTACAGGGCACACACCAGCAAGGCCCAGAGGGCACCGCAAGGAAGAACCCAGGGTTTTGCACACCCCATCTCCACCTGTACACCCCGCCCCCTGTCTACCTGGTTCTTTTCCCATGTCGTCCATCTCAGTGAATGGCTCCACTGTCCGTCGTGGTACCCAGGTCAGGAACTTAAGGGTCACTCTTCACCCTTAACCTCTCCATCACCCCCATTTCCAAACCCCAAACTACGCTTGGTCATGTTTATCTCCTGAGTTGCATTCAGAGGTCCAGGTATTTCCACTACCACCTCAGTCCAATTTTTCAATTGCTTTACAATGGTTGTGTTAGTTTCAGGTGCACAGCGAAGGCATTCAGTTATACATATACATATATTCATTCTCTTACAGGTTCAATTTTTCCATTATCTCATTGGTTTCTTAATGCCCCCCCATGTCCATTCCTGCCCCCTCCCACACCACAGCTGAGCAGACCTTCCAAATGGAAATCAAATCATGTGTACGGCACACAGCCACACACACAAACACCGGTTCTCAAAACCTCTTAAGTTTCCCATTGGTATTAGGATAAAAACAGGAATTCTCAATAATACCTACATGGCCTGTATAAGGGCCTCCCCTTTAGACCCACCCTGATTTTTCGGCCCCTGACTCAGTGCCACACTGGCCTTTTCTCAGTTCCTGGAACACCCTGCTCCCTTGTGCCCCAGGCCCTTCATCCTTGCAGCTTCCTCCTTCTAGAAGGCTCTTCTCTCACCCTGAACCAGCCCGCCTTTATCAAAGAGAAGGGGAGATCTTTGGTCTAGGGAGGGAAATAAAGGCAATTGTTACTGCTCACCCAAGTTGTCATAAATAATCTGAGTGGGGCAACCACTGCAGCTATGTGGACAAGGAGTGAACAAACACATGGACCTGCCCCCAGGTGGCTCCAGTTGAAAATGCTCCCCAAGCAACTTAGATAAAACTCTTCAGGGAGGTTTCTGCATGGATTTGTCCATTGGAATATTGGCGGATGTCTTCTAAGAATTGTGTGATTTCCATTTCAGCACAGGTAGTGTCTCTTCTGAGAAAATTAACAAGGAGGCTTGGCTGCCTCTCCAGGCATCTGGTTGCAGATAAAGAAATGCCCACAAAATGGAAAAAGGACTTCTTTTTCCCTCATTCACTCTGCCAAATGGGCAAGTAGCCTTTCAACTAAAACTCAAGTAATTCAGACAGAAGTGAAAAGAAGGAGGGGCGGCAGCCGTGATGGTGAGAATGATGCTGAGGCAGGAGGCTACCATTTACCAAGCTTGCTAAAGGTCAGACTCAGTGCAAGATACTCCCCAGGTACAATCTCACTGAATTCTCACAAGCACTCTTCAGATGGGGGTACCATTATTGTCTCCTGTGACTGACGGAGGAATGAGTGGTTAAATGACTTGGCCAAAGTCTGCATTGAGGAAACTGTAGGCCAGCGTGGAACCCAGGGCTTCAGACCGGGGTCTGCGTGACCTCAGCATCCTGCGTCTTTGAGGATTATACACTGAGTAAATCACCAGCCTACTGCCCCAACCTTCCCACTGTCTGGCTTAGTCAGTCCTCCTACAGCAAATACAGTGAACAGAACCCACATCTGAATGGCAACTGCGCACCTAGAAATTTGGATTATCCTCCCAACAGCCCTGTGTAGCACAGTATTATTATCCAGTTTTACAGTTGAAGAAACTGAGACCCGGCAAGGGTAATAATGTGCCTATAGGCACATAATTAGTAAGTGCACATCCTGGTAGTTGAACCCAAGATTCTGGCTTTGGGCCTTCTGTTCATTTGCTCCCTTCTTCCTTATAACACCCCCCCACCCCCCGCCTTCTACATGTAGCCAGTATCCCAAGCACAGGTTCCCAGGAACATCTTTGGAAAATAGAGAACCGAGACCCAGATGGATGGAGAAACTGATGCCAAGTTTTGTTTTGTTTTGTTTTGTTTTTAACCAACCTGTTTTCTTTCCATTCCTGGCAGTGGATCTTAATAATTACTCTGCTCTATTTCTAGGGGCACTGAAAACATTTAAACGTTAAGTCAGAGATCACTTAGCAAAAGAAAGACACTGTATTAAAACCACAAGGCTGATTTAAATTAATGCTCTGTAATCCACCTGTCTATTCAGGGAGATCAGAAACCTCAACAGAATCTTCGCCCCAAAGCTGCTTTTCCTGTTCCCAGAGCAGGCTTATTCCACGACAGAGCCTGGGAAAGTCGGCTGAAATCACTACTGCCGAGAGGCTGAAACTGACCTCCAGATTTCTAAGTTACCCCCCCACCTCGGAGTTCTAGAAGGATGTCAGGTTCCGCTGCAGATCCCCATCAGTCCCCAGACACCTCAGAGCCCGAGGAAGCCTCAGAACGAGGGTTCTCTGATCAGGGCGAATTACATCTGCTAAGAAAGGAAAGTAGCCAACATACAAGTGAGAAATCCCATCAGTGTTTCCCTGACAAAAGAGCTCTTCCATTACAACTTCAATTATTCTTTCAGCATTTCTGATTAAAATATAATCACTTTTGCATGGGGCCACAGGAGACCAGATTCTGGAAAAGAAAGGATTCTCTCTGCACAGAAATAAAAGTTGGAGTTTTAAAAGACACAACCCAGAGTTCGATATGTGGTATTTGGGCAGGACCCCTCAACATGTAAAAGCCTCAGAATCTCTGACACATTGTACCCCAAAACATACCCCATCATCAAGAAGGAGGTACACATGCCCACTGCCGGAAATTCAATGAGAGTAGGAATTTTGGCCTTGAACGGAGGCTGGCATTTAATAAATGCTCAATAAATATTTATCAAATGACCAAATAAGTGGAGGCAACCCAGATATCCACTGAGAAGGAATGATGAAACACATGAAGGCAGAGCAAGACTGTGGAACAAAGGTCACATGTAAAACATGCACCAAAATGAAAATGACAAAAGCTCTGGAAGTGTGTGTCTGTGTGTGTGTGTGTGTGTCTTGTGTTCATGGGCACAGCCAAGGGTCTGGAAGAATACACAGCAAAGTGAACAGTGTTATATCTGAGGAGCTGGAATGAAAAGAGAGTTGATAGAATGAAAGTTTTCCACTATTTACTCCCTATCCTTCCGTTGGGTGTGAATTTTTAGCAATCAATGCGTATTAAGTTTGTAATTAAAAAAAAAAAGCAGGTCAACAATACAAAAACTGAAAAAAAAAAAAAAAAAAAGAGTTCCCGTCATGGCGCAGTGGTTAACGAATCCGACTGGGAACCATGAGGTTGCGGGTTCGGTCCCTGCCCTTGCTCAGTGGGTTAACGATCCGGCGTTGCCATGAGCTGTGGTGTAGGTTGCAGACGCGGCTCGGATCCCGCATTGCTGTGGCTCTGGCGTAGGCCGGTGGCTACAGCTCCAATTCAACCCCTAGCCTGGGAACCTCCATATGCCGCGGGAGCGGCCCAAAAAATAGCAACAACAACAACAAAAAGACAAAAGACAAAAAAAAAAAAAAAAAAAAAACTGAAATCTGTTGCTTGCTGACTTATCAGTGGAGATCTGGGCTATACAAGCTTCCAAATTTTGGAGGATAATTCAAATTTCTAGGCACGCAGTTGCCATTCAGTTGGGTTCTGTTCACTATATTCACTGTAGGAGGACTGACCCTGAAAGGGCAGCATCCTTGGCATTGCTCTGTCTCTGGAACTCCTGGGGTTCCAGGTTTGAATATCAGCCAGGCTTGGCTGTTGGCCACGGGACAGAGTGATGTGTGGGCAGGGATGGAGTTTTACTAAACACAGGGCTGAGCCCTGGCCAATCATTTTGCAGGAAGCATCAGAAATCAGTTTATCTACCTGACGTAGCTGGAAAAAACTGGGTAGGTTTCCTGTCATTGGCATTTTGAGATGAGGCTCTGGGGTGAGGGACACTGCCAACAGCCCCTAGTGAACCTACTCTATCTATGGGGAAGGGGTTCCCGTAATAAAAACGCTAATTGACTTGGGAGCCTCCCGGCAGGGGGTGGCACAGTGCAGCAGGGCTATGACAGGCGTCAGGAGCAGGAGCTGGTGACTCTGCTGTCCCACGCCCCTGTCCCTTCTTTTCAGAGTTGTAGCTCCTCTAAAGCCTCCTAAGGGCTTCCTTACCCCTGTCCCCAGGGCTCAACTGCTCTGCTCTTTTCTCTTGGCAACCTCCTCCAAATTAATCTCTTGAGTTCTTCTCTTCCTTCCAAAAGTGGCTCTTGTACAAAATACAGATTGGTTGCTTTCTGACTATTTAAAATAAGCACTTCAGCACCCCCCCTTTTTGTTTATTTGAAGAAGTCTATTGCAAATTATGAGGGCTAGATGGAACATTACAAAAATATGCACTTAGAGGAATTACAAAATTGTTAAGCAGTGATTCCAACTTTGGCACTTAGAAAAATTCGAGAAGCCTGCAAATGTCCCCATCCTTAAAGAACCTTAATATTGATGTATGTTCACATAAAATGGTTCATGTACAGTTAAAATTTTTTTCACATGTAATTTAGATTAGTGAAATCACCGAATGATTTTCTAAATTCACCAAAGCAGAAAACTAAAACAATACTGACAGTCCATTTAACTGCCTTCCGGTAGTAAACTAAGCATCTGACAAGAGCAGGAATGAAGTGGAGACCACGAAGGAAAAAAAAAGTATGTACCTTTTTATGCCTAAAATTAAGTTGAAACATTTTAGAGACTGTTCCAGAAAATATTCTAATTAAATACTAATCGTACCATCAGTGCATATTGGAAATATAGATCATTGGCTGTCCCTTAGATACCCATGAATCAGCCTTTAATGTTTAGAAATTACAGACAAAAAGAGAGACCATAAAAGGCTTCCATTCTGCCATTACCTAAAACCCAGCCATCAAAGACATAAACACATAGGCCAAATGGTAGCCAAGTGGCAAATGCTACTGATGGCAGATAGCAAAACTGAACATAAGAGCAGCCTGGGGCAGCCTCCAGAAGTCACAGGTGGAGGAAGTACCACGCTCCTTGCCGTCTGCAGCGCCTGCAGGCACCTACTGCTGTGCAGGCCAACAGCACAGTGGTCCAGGAAGGAGAAGCAGAGTCAGGCTGCAGCCTGAAACCAGACTTGGGGCAGAAGATGCCAGGTGGGATGGGGTCATGCGGTGACCACAGTCTTCCAGCTGGCCAAATTCTGGGGAACCAGGGACAGGTAGGACTTAGTGAGGTCCCAGCTAGGAGGGGGCACCACAGGCTTCTGAAAGCTCCTTTTCTGCCCACACTCCCAAGTTTCTTTGATTTGCAAATGGTAGACACACTAGCTAGATGGGAGTGGGGGGGGAGGATGAAAGGGAATTCTTGGAAGGACCCTGGAGTATTTCCTGGGCAGTGGTACAGATGAGGACCTGAGGTCTTCTCTCTAAATTTCTACACCAACATGACTTGCCTCCTGCACACTGCACTGCGATTCTGAGGCTCATGACCTGGATTTGGCACAGCCTCCACGGGCTAAGGGCTCAGTCCCCTATAAGACTGCTCTCACTTCACACACCAGCCACAAGCTCTGGGGTCCCCAGGCCACATGCACTTCTGAACAATCGGCTCCAATTTCACAAGTATCTCATGAACCCTTCACGTTTAACCCTTCAGAAGTATCTCATGAACCCTTCAGGTTTAAAATCTAGTTGGGCCATCTTGGGTCCAGAATCCACTTGAACATTCATAGAACTCGGGAACGTGATGCGCTTACAACTGCAGTTTTATTTTAAAGGACTAACCAAATGAAAAGACACACAGGGGGCGGTCCAGGAGGGCCTCACAGGCAGAGCTTCTGTGTCCTCCCCCGTGAGATCAGGGCAGACCACCCTCCTCGCACATCTGTGTTCACCAAGGAGAAAGCTCACCCAAGCCTGGGTGTCCAGAGCTCTTGTTGGGGTTACATTCGGCAGACACGATTGGACGAGTGGATGGATCGCCAGCCCCCCTCCCCAGAGGCTGGGATGCTATCACCTGGCCCAGTGCCCCAGCCTCTAAATTACATGGTTGAGCTTTCCGGTGTGACCAGCCCCATCTGGAGTCACTCTAGCATAAACTCAGGTGGGGTCCAGCTGGCCACCACGAATAACAAAGGCATTCCTGCTACCCAGGATACTCTAGGAGTTTAGCAGCTCCCTCCCAGGAATCAGGGACAGAGGCCAGACCCATTCTCTCTTACACAGCACCTCTCCTTGTCCTGCTTGCGGGTCTGCATTTGTTTTCTCAAGAAAGAAAATCGCATTGGGCCATCTTGGGTCCAGAATTCACTCTAGGTTATAAGCCAAAGGGGCAGAAGCCAAACTGCTAAGGTTAGAGACCCAGGAGCAGGCAGATCCCCTTCTCCTTACAGGTGTCTACTAGACTCTGACAAATACCACCACCAATGAACAGTCCAGCAGCCCGGAACCAGCGGACCTGGGTTATTCCCTTGGAAAAAGGAATAACGGGTCCTTTAATAGTCCCAGTTATTCCCTTGAAAAAAAACAAAAAAAAAAAACGGTAAATTTATCAGTTATTAATAGAAGCGAATACATCCTTAGAACACTGTCAGAGGTGAAATGAACATTATAAAACCTGTCAGAAATGTGACAGAAAAGACTGTGAAGGCTAGAGATGATGTATCTCATTAAAATGAGGACATTTTCTTCAAGAATTAAAACCTACAGCAATAACAGGAATTTTTTTTTTTTTTCTTTTTAGGACTGTACCCATGGCATATGGAACTTCCCAGGCTAGGGGTCAAATCGGAGCTGCAGCTGCCGGCTGACACCACAGCCACAGCAACGCCAGATCCGAGCCACGTCTTCGACCTACACCACAGCTCACGGCAACACTGGATCCTTAACCCACGGCACGAGGCCAGGGATTGAACCTACGCCCTCATGGATACTGGTCAGGTTCATTACCGCTGGGCCACAACTGGAACTCCAGCAAGAATGTATTGATCATTTGAAGCTCAGAAATTATATTAGGTCCTTAACTGTATAAAACAATTTAGGAAATTTTATATTAAGGAAACACCCATCACTCTGAAGATTCTAAATTCAAAAGCAGCCACAGATAAAGGGAAAAGACTGTATACGTGTGAACTATTGAAACAAATGAGTGAATTTACAAAAAAAGAAAGCTGAACCTATGAAATGGCATCGTTCTGCCTGATGGCAGAGGCAAATGAGTAACCTCCAAGAATGGAGAAATGCCACTACAGTGCTAAGATGTGAAGACAGAAGCTTCCTTATGCTTTGACTTAGGTTAATCATTTATCCCACAGAAAGTGCTCTGCATAGCCAGCTCATAGAGTGAGTGATGAGGAAGCAGCATTTCCCTTCCAGAAACAATTGGATGTAAAACACTTGGGTGCTCAGAATCTTGTTATGTTTATGACACACTTTCTCTTTTCCAACTTGTCAAGCCCACCTGGAAATCAAGACTGATGCCTGTACGGTACCCCACGAGCCCCTCGGCCTTTGCACTGGCTTATCTAACATTGACCTGGACGACTCCTATCAGACTTAGTAAACAAATGGGATTTGGGCAGCCTCCTTTCCAATGCTGTATTTACAGAAGACTATCTACATTTTGCCCCTCAGGCTAATTTTGAGGAACACATATCAGGTTTCTCCTCTTACAACTCCAGTGGCCTACTGACTGATCAAATAGTCCGTGGATCAGTCAGTCCCACCAATGTCAACGTCAGACTGCTGCCAGCCCTACCTTGTTTCCTCCATATAAACCCCCACCCACCGCAGCTGAACTCACTCAGGCTGACGGCCTCCTGGGAGGACTTTGTTAGAGGAAGAACTGAGAAATGCATCCAGGCCCTAGACGCTGACGGAAAGGAGGGGACGACACCCCACCTCGCCTTCACTCACCATGCAAGCCTTGGTCCTGGGCGATTCTCATGCCATAGGTTTGGGGAGGTGGTGGAGCCCTGGTACTTATTCATGAAAATGTGGAAAGAAAGAAAGAGGAAGGGAGGAAGGAAGGAAGGAAGAAAAAGACAGAAAGAGAGAGAGGAGTGGAGGGAGGAAGGAAGGAAAGAAAAAACCAAAACCACAAAAAACTGCAAGTTCTTGTGTGGCACAGCAGGCTAAGAATCCAGCATTGTCCCTGCGGCAGCTCAGGTCGCTGCCAGGGCTCTGGTTCAATCCCTGACCCAGGAACTTCCAAGAGCAGCAGATGTGGCCAAAATAGTAACAATCGTAATAAAGTCTTTAGCTGAAGCAAACATGTATCCATGGCCAAGACCCAGTGCCTAGGTGCCCCCTCCTGCCAGGAGGAGGTCAGCATAACTTTATCATCTCGAACCCTCCAGAGAAGAAAAGCATGAACACCAAGGATTGGTTTTTAAAACAACTAGCCATTGTGTAAACGATTAAATGTGAGCCCAAGACACAGCAGAGTTTGGGTGCCCATAACACCACTCCTCAGATGTTTTTGGACCAGGCCCGGGGAGTGAGGAGCCTGCAGTTCTCCCAGGACGTCTGCCTCTGTTTCTGCATTGCTTTCCCCCTGTGTTTCATCCACTATGAAAAAACTGAAAAAGCAGACTCATCTCGGCAGATTCCAGCTGCGGGAACAGCCACTAACGGGACCAGCATGATAGAGACCAAGCAGAACTGAGAACCAGCAGAGCATCAGAGCTTTCCTCATCCCGCGGGGCAAAATTCTCTCTCCCCGCTGTTCACAGTCTAGCAAGCGACCCATCAGTCTTCACGCGACAACCCACACCACTGTTCCCGCGAGACTCCGGGGATGCTGCGGCCAGTGTCCGAAGAGCATCCGTCTATCTCGGCAGAGCAGGCGAGGGCTTCCGCCGCACGATCACTAAGGACTCCCTTCACACAGGCATTTCTCCTCGTCATCTTCACAGTGGAAAAAGGAAAAAAGAGTCCCATCTGGCTACTTCGAACACTTACATTTTAAAACATTTTACAAGAAATGGTATTTCAAAACTGCACTCAGCCATATTTTTAAACTCTTACAATCTCACTAGTCAAAATTTTACAAATACGCCAACAAAGCATTATCTTGCTCCCAGTGGCTCCAAGAACTGTTAAAAGTGGACCTTGTTCTTTTAACCTTCCTGTAAGTATATTTCTGTTACGGCTCAAATATATGTTAATAGCATAATGGCTCTATACTGCCAGCTAATGTGATGTATCATGAAGTATGAAGAACTGAGTAATTTCCAGATTATGGACTCAAATCTATTCTTAATGGCCACCTAAATGTGTATTTATGTATTACCTCACAATAAATCACAGCAATGACCCAGTAGTTTTTAAGTGCATATTTGAAAGCTCCTAACAGCTCCAGAAGCCTCAATAAATCTCACTGTACAAATTAACATGTAATGTTTCATTTGACTTACACAAGAAAAATGTGTTTTAAATGCCTACAAGAAAAAAAAAAATCTATGTATGTCACCTTTGAGTTCATTTGTCAAAAGGAGAAAAGGGGAAAAAAGAAGTGCCATATTACTGGAGAAAAAAAAAAGCCTATTGATTTAATTCTACTTCATATAAATTAAATATTTTCTATGAAAAAGGAGACATGCTTTGAGGAGAAAAATCTGAATTCATTATCCAGATAAATTTAAATTAAATTAATATCCATTTGAAATATTTAGCTTACTAGATTCAATCTGAAGTGAAATGGTTTGAATCACTTGTATAATATAATCACATCAGTTGTCTTTTTTAAAAGATAAATTTCATTGGAGTATGGTTGACTGAGAAAGTTGTGTTCGTTTCAGGTGTATAGCAAAGTAAATCAGCTATACAGCTACAAATACCTGTTCCTTTTCAGATTCTTTTCCTATACAGGGTATTACATAGTATTGAGTAGATGACTCCGGGTTATGCAGTAGGTCCTATCTATCTATTTTATATAGAGTAGTATGTATATGTCAATTCCAATCCCCTAATTTATTCCCCCCCCCATTTCCCCTTTGGTAACCATGAATTGTCTTTTGAGCATCTTTGTTACTCTCTGTTCTAGGGTTGCTCCAACTTTCAGCACAGCCAGTTGTGCTCATAAAATTCTGTTTTCTTAACTTTCTCTCCAAAAGGGCCTAGGTTGCTTTTTCTGTCATGGAAAGAAGGAAGCTGACTCTACTGATTGGAAACTAGAAATTGTCCTGCAAAAACTGCTTACAATGAACTGTCGCTCATTAGTTGCAGGTGGCTGGGATTTTTCGGTGGCATGGATCTCCCCCCACCTCTCTGGGTTTGTTCCTCCTGCGCGCAGGATGCTGGGTAAAGCTTTCTTCATCCCACGCGCATGCCAGCAGAAGGACCTCAGCTTTGTGTCTGGATGCTTCCCACTGACCCTTCTAGTTCTCTTCTCCACCCTCTTCCACCCCGCACTGTGTGCTGGGAGCTCCTTGGAGACAGCGCTCATTGGACTTGCACTTGGTTCTACCATGAGAGGCACTGCCAGGAAATCGAGGGGGGAGGAAAGTCAAGCTGGGGCACCCATGTCCCTTGGCCCATTCTTGGTCTCTGCCGCTGGGCCAGGTCCTGCTACCAAAGGCCATGGCTCCTGATGGGAGACCCTCTTCTCTACCTTCAGCTCCTCATGGGTTCCAGCAATGGCCCCCTCAAGCCAAGGGGCGGGAGGAACGTCCCCAAGGTCCTGCACAATCCTGCCATGTTCTCTCTTGACCCTGTCCACACCTTTAAAAATAGCCTCTGTGTTGGTTAATTGTATGTGTCAACTTGACTGGGCCATGGACTATCTGATTAAACTTTTTTCCTGGGTGTGTGTGACTAGCTTTTGAATGTGTAGAGAGACTGACCCCCAGTGTAGCCATCAATCCATCTGGGCTGCAACAGAACAAAAAGGGGGAGGAAGGTTGGACTGGCCCTCCTTCTGCCTGACTGCAGAGCTGGGACATCCGTCTTCTCTCCTCCCTGTTCCTGCTTCTCAGGCCTTCAGACTTGGGCTGGAAGCTGCACGAGCAGCCCCAGAGCTCTCAGGACTCGAACTACACCACTAGCCTTCCTGGGTGACCAGTCTGAAGGCAGCAGGTTTTGGAACTTAGTGCCCATAATCACATAAGCCAATACCTTCATAATTAAAGATGAGGTCACACTGGATGATGGGTGAGAAGAGAAAGCACAGATACATACACAGGGAAGATGGCCCTGTGAAGATGGAGGCAGGAATTGGAGTGTGGCAGCTGCCAGCCAAGGAACACCAAGAATGGCTGGCAATCACCAGAAGCTGGATAAAACAAGGAAGGATCCTTCCCCAGAGCCTGCAGAGGAAGCATGGCCCTGCTGACACCTTAATTTCCAAACCCTAGACATCAGAACTGTGAGACAATAAGCATCTGTTGTTTTGGTGGGGGGCGGGGGCAGGGGATTGGCCATGCCCATGGCATGGAGAAGTTCCCAGGCCAGGGATTGAACCTGAGCCACACAGTGAAAACGTCAGATCATTAACCCACTGAGCCACCAGGGAACTCCTGGTGGAGTTGAGCCACCCTGTTTGTGGTCCTTTAATCCTTAGGAAATGAATTGGGGGTGCATGTTCTCCCACCAGCATGAGCTTTGAAGCATCTCTTAGAACATGATGCTCTCATTCTGTCAGACTGTTGACATTTCAGCCACTTTAGCACGTGTCCCAGATTGGAAACTGTTGTATTTTGATAGCTGTGTCTTCTTGCTGACAATCTCCTTCTGCCTATGCCCCCTCAACAGCTTCCATCTTTCTCTTCCTTCATCCCCAGTCTTTCACGCCTCCATTCTCTCCACCCAAGACCCTTTCCCCACCTCCTGGGAGAAGACAAACAGGGGTCCCAAGAATGCCATAAAAGAGAAATCGCCATGCCCTGGCAATGCCCAGGGTCCCTTAGGCCACAGACAGCAGCTCTTGTCAAGGGTCACCACCCATGTCATTTGTGCCTCCAGCCCCTAACCTCCCAACATATTAGCCAAGCAAAGACCATGACATGTTGAGATGATCTGCATTTTCCCCCTGAATTGTCACAGAGCTTTCCCCCATTGAAGCAGGTGGCAGGAATGTGCCAGAGCAGAATGCAACCAGCCTGAAACTTCCTGGCTTTTGTTTTCCCAAATCCTGAGACCACCAAGTTGAATAGAGCTTAAGGAAGATGCAGAGGGGTCCCAAAGAAGCAGGATGATGCAGGAGCATCTTCACCTTGAAGAAGAGATTTCAGAGAGGAGGAGAAGAGTAGCAGGGATCTGGCACTCCCAGAGGGGCAGTGAGGCCCAGGGAGGGTCCCGAAAGAGATGATCAGAGGCATGGAGGACCCCAGCCTCCCCCAACGCCACTCCCCAAGCACAGCACAGAACACGCCTTTGGCCTGAATGATGACCTGGTCAGTAGGGGGACTGATGGTAGTTAGAGACCCTTTCTTTTCCTGTCTCAGTTCACAACCCTGGGAGTGGAGGGCACCCCAAAAGACTAGACTGAATTTCCCCTAGCCTGGTAGGATGAGGACTTAGAGCTTAGATCTGAATTAAAAAATAAAGTCATCTTTCTGGTATGCCGAGTTTATGGCCTAAGCAGTACTGCCTTCCTTTTCATTTCAAGGAGGGTTGAGATGGTTGAAGGATAGGTAAACTCTGCAATTAAAGTAACAGGAAGCCAGCATTTCTTCTTTTGAATAGATACACGACAAGAGTGTAGGCATAGGCTGAACAGAGGACATGTTCTAGAATGTTCCTTGGGGCACTCCCCCTAACAGCCCCACACTGGAAACTTCCCAATGCCTACAAGAGCAGAATGGATAAGTAAACTGGGGTGTATGCACTCCATGCCACCAGGCCCGCAACAAGAATGAGCAGTTTACAGTTACAGGCAAGGCAGATGAGCAAAATGTTGACTGGAAAAAAAAGCCACGTGAGTCCATTGATGTAAACTTGCAAAAAACAGGCAAACATGGCCATGCAGTTCGAGGTAGGGGTGTGGCTGCCCTTGCAGAGAGGCAGGGACTAGAAGAGGACTCTGCATGATGGGACTTCCAGGATGCTGATTAGAGTTTTTGAGAATTCCCTGAGCCGAGCTCTCATGATGTGAGTGCTTTTCTGTATGTATATTATCCTTCTGCATTAAAAAAAAAAAAAAATAGGGTAAGGAGAGGATTTCTGACAGAGGGAACAAAGATGGAGACAGAAAGAGATACGCTGGGACAGATGGAGGCAGACAGGGACAGGCAAGGACCAGCATGAAGGGCTTCCCACTCTTCCCCAAAAGGTGTGCCGTGTGGCTGCCACTGGGATGCTCAATACACTGGAGCTTGGGGTGGGAGGTTAGAGGGCAAAAGACACAGAGTTTAAAACCGCTATATCTGGATTGACATTCTATTTGTAGGAAAAGGTGAGCACATAACAGGCAACTCACAAATGCAGCTCCTAGGCTTCCCGGTCCTCTGGACAATGGCGCTAAAAGTTCAGAATTTTGTCATGAGCAGAGCTGTGCAAACTCACGTAAATAACCACTGCATAAGAAAAGGACTCCCATATCCAGAGACAAACATTTGCATTGGTTTGTTCCTGCGTGTGGGAAAATATATAGCTTGCAGGATTTCTTGGAGGGGAAAAGATGCTCATTCATAAGTCATAGCAATTTAATGACTGTTATAAATTGCTAAAAATTTTTTTTCAAAACCTGTAATACTGCTGGAATCGTGTAGAGGCATATAAAGCTGTGCTCAGGATAATTCCATTTTGGAAACCTGGGCTATCACGTGCCCTGCCTCCCACTCCTGACTAACTCATCGGCCTCCCATCCAGCCCTATACATGGTGCAAACCACCCTCAGACCTCCGAACCAAGACCTTCACAGGCTTTTTCTGATGGCCTGAGAAATGTTATTTTAGCTGGGCACCTGCACGCCTCTGGAGGATAGCGTCATGAATGATTAATTCCTGGTGTTAATGCACACCAAAGAGTATATATTTGGACACGACCCTCATTACTTCTCAGGCATTTTTCCACTTGATTTATTATTCTCCCTTCTAGGAATGCGTGTTCATAATCTACATTACCAGTGCTCTAATGATGCCACGTCAGATCCAAATGTCACCTCATTATTTCCAACACTCACAGAGCCCACAACAGTAAAAGCCAATTACAGACGAGAGAAATCCCAGAAGACCTCACTGCTACCGCAGCTAATAAGCTTCAGCCTCATTGTGTCAGAGACGGCCCCCACGCCATGGGCCTCTGGGCATACCCATCCTGGGCAGCGGGCCCTCCCGTTCACAGGAGGAAGGAGACCTAGCGTGCGTGGTAGAGCCAGCTGTTGAAAACCATTCTGAACGCGCTGGAAAAAAGCCATGGAATTCATCAGCAGCTTGATGACCCAAGTGTTGTGTTTTATTCCGACACAGGAATCGGTTTCAGATAGCAGTTCATTGACTGAGTCAACTTGGCGGAGCTGGGACCACGTTTACGGATCTGGTGGAGAGCTGGCCAGGGGAGAAATTTGCCTGTGATCTGCAAGGTGGAAGGGAAAGCAGGAAGGTCGTCATGGTTACGCGAAGGGGAAAATAGATGCTGAGATGCACACGGATTTCACCTTGTCCTCGCTCTCCCCAGCCAGCTCTTCTTCCCAAATGCCACCCTGCTGACGAACAGCATGTCCAGGCCTGCCTCAGAGAGAAGCGATGTCTACAGACTTGTCCCCCAGCCCCCCAGGGGTCACCCGCCAGCAGTGGAACCTACATGGCAGCTTTCCAGTTTTACCGTCAAGCTCTTACTTTTCCACCTGACTTAGACTTCAGGGGTCGGGGGTGGGGGCTGGTTAATGACTTTTCTCTAACCCTCTAAGTCTCCTTTGTGGATTCTCCTTCCAGTTTGAAGGACTGGCCTGGTCTGGAAGGGATCTTAAAGGCCCCCTGGTCAGTGGACTCCGTAGAGGCAAGCTGTGGGAATTCATCCCTTCAAGTATTCATTCAGACTCTCCTGTGAGCCAAGCACTAGGGATCCAGCCGGGAAAGACAGCCACGAGTCTGCACAGCTAGAACGAGGACATAAACCATCATTTACTGGGAGCTTACAAGGCCATGGGCACTGGGCTAAGTGCTTTTCTTTTTTTCTTTTTTCTTTTTTTTTTTTTTTTTTTTTTTGGCTTTTTATGACTGCACCCACAGTATGTGGAAGTTCCCAGGCTAGGGGTTGAATCAGAGCTGTAGCCACTGGCCCACATCACAGCTACAGCAATGCTAGATCTGAGCTGTATCACAGCTCATAGCAACACTAGATCCTTAACCTACTGAACAAGGCCAGGGATCGAACCCGTGTCCTCATGGATATTAATCAGATTTGTTACCACTGAGCCATGAAGGGAACTCCTGGGCTAAGTGCTTTATATAAAAGATTTCATTTAGGAGTTCCTATCGTGGCTCAGTGGTTAACGAATCCAACTAGGACCATGAGGTTGCAGATTCAATCCCTGGCCTGGCTCAGTGGGTTAAGGGTCTGGTGCCCTAGAAAAGACAAAAACAAAACAAAAAAAAAGATTTAATTTAATCCTCACAAGCGCAAATTTATAATGTGGGTACCACAATTACTTCCATTTCCAGACAAGGAAGCTGAGGCTTATAGAGATTAAGAAACTTGGATGCCACCAACTCCGGAATGCAAATTCTTATCCATCCCACTACTTAGTCTCCTTGAGCAGAAGGAGACTCCTCCACCACCATCCCCCCACCCAAACAAACAAACAAAAAAACCCAGGCAAGGTCACAGGGCACAAGGGACACACAGTGAGAACAAGCCAGTGTCTGAGGGAACTCCTTGTCCCATGCCCAGAGCATTTAAGTGACATCCATCCTGGAACAATGCTATTTTGGCATCTGAAAGAGGCCAGGACTGGAGGATCCAGTTCTAGCGAGTACGGGGCAAAGCCAGCTGCTGGCCGGAGACACAACCTGACAGCAACACAGGCCCAGGCCAGTGGAGATGGTTTATTTTTTTGTTAATTCATAGAGCTATTAAGTTATAAATCGAGCTCAATATATATGACTTGATCTTCTCTCTGTTAATAAGTAAAAGAGTGGCAGTATGAGCACAAACACAATGGCAAGACTCCCAGGCCTTTTTTCTTTTTTGGGCCACACCCATAGCACATGGAGGTTCCTAGGCTAGGGGTCTAATCAAAGTTACAGGTGCCAGCCTACACCACAGCCACGGCAATGCAGGATCTGAACCGGGTCTGTGACCTACACCACAGCTCACAGCAACACCAGATCTCTGACCCACTAAGCGAGGCCAGGGATCAAACCTGCAACCTCATGGTTCCTAGTCAGATTCATTTCTGCTTCATGCTACAATGGGAGCCCCAAGACTCCCAGCTCTTAATGGTGGTTTTTCTCTGAGATGGGAAGATGGTGGTGATTCCAGAGAATTATTGTTTACCAGGTCAAACATTTTAAAATATGTACATTGTTAACAGTCAGGACATATACTTCTGCCAGCAGAAGATAAAACAAATGAAGCTGCTAACATGGCAGGAGCCTACGCTGTGGCACCAATTCAGTTAGAAGACGCCATCCCAGCAGGTACCAGCTGAGCCCAGAGAGAGCCCAGTGGCCAAGACCGAGCCCTCCTCACTTCCTGTCCCCTTCCCTCTGCCTTCATTTACATTCTTTTTCTTTCTTTTTTTTTTTTTTTTTTTTTTTTTTTTTTGTGCTTTTTAGGGCCTCACCCATGGCATATAGAAGCTCCCAGGTTCCCAGGCTAGGGGTCCAACCGGAACTACAGCTGTTGGCCTACACCACAGCCATAGCAATGTCAGATCCGAGCCCTGTCTGCAACCTACTGGATTGCAATACTGGATCTGCAATACTGGATCCTTAACCCACTGAGTGAGGCCGCTGAGCAAGGCCAGGGATCGAACCCACATCCTCATGGTTCCTAGTCAGATTCGTTTCCACTGAGCCACGATGGGAACTCCCTCTTTGCTGCCATTTACATTCAGAGAACAGTGCTGAAGTATTCATTGCTCCACGGTAATGAAGCCCAGGCTCACCTGTAACTGATCCTACCTTATGCCTCTTTCCCAATTCAAATCAAGACCAAACCATTCATCACTCTGGCAGAGCCCAGAAAATTGCATACACTGATCGTTTGCATTTTACTACCTGCTGCTCAAGGAATATTGAACCCAAAAGACGTGGCAGTGATTTCATGACAATTTAAGAATATTATATATAACCTTTGCTGTAGTACTGTCATACAACAATCAGGAAATACATATATATTATTACGAACTGATGTACTAGTCAAAAGGACAGGTGAGAGTTTACTGGTATTCTTCTTGGACTGATTTTTACCTTTTTTTATCTCCAAGAAAATAATGCAAAAACTGAACTGAAACTTTGCAGAGGCAGGTTTGCTGCTTTGACAGCATCAGTAAAAGCCAGGAGTCTAACCATCCAGCTTGGCCGCACGAGAATTGGTCTCTCTGAAGTCAATAAGAAAACCCAGTTCTGGGAGTTCCTGTTGTGGCTCAGTGGGTTAAGAACCTGACTAGTATCCATGAGGATGCAGGTTCAAGCCCTGGCCTCACTCAGTGGGTTATGGATCCAGCATTGCCATGAGCCGTGGTGTAGGTAGCAGATGTGGCTCAGATCTGGCCATTGCTATATGGCTGTGGTGTAGGCCAGCAGCTGTAGCTCTGATTTGACCCCCTAGCCTGGGAACTTCCATAAGCCACAGGTGTGGCCATAAAAAGCAAAAAATTAAAAAAATCTAAAAATTTTAAAAATTTAGGAGTTCCCATCATGGCTCAGCGGAAATGAATCCGACTAGGAACTATGAGGTTGAGGGTTCAACCCCTGGACTCGCTCAGTGGGTTAAGGATCCAGCGTTGCTGTGAGCTGTGGTATAGGTCGTAGACACGGCTCGGATCTGGAGTTGCTGTGGCCCTGGCGTAGGCCGGCATCTACAGCTCCAATTAGACCCCTAGTCTGAGAACCTCCATATGCCACAGGCACAGCCCTACAAAGACAAAAGACAAAAAATAAAATAAAAAATTAAAATTTAAATTTAAAAATTTAAAAATTAAAAAAAGAAAACCCAACTCTTAGGGATTCCCAGTTCTATTTTGTGTAGTTCAGAGTGGCAATGAGATAGGAACAGATTTCAGTAATAATTTCATCTTTTAGTGAATAAAAGTGTTCAAAAGGCATAAAGCTGTAGGTTGAGTCACACTGGACATCTGCATCTCCCGTCCTTTGCCCTCTGTCCCCCAACTCCCCACCCATCAACCCCACTCATCACCAACACCTAAGGAGACTCACTCTGGGCAGCATTACAGGACCTTCGGTTCCCCTTGGACAGAATCAATCAGCGAATCTTCTCCAATTCAACAGTTTCGCATAGTTTAAATCTGAACAGTTTCGCATAGTTTACATCTGAATGTCCATTGCTGAGAGCTCCCTGCAGCCAGGAACTGCTTCTATTGACTCTGGCCCCAGTACGCAGCCTGGTACCCCACCCAGAGCATACACTCTATACTCGACAATAATGAACAAGTGTGACCATAACTAGGACTCAACGTGCAGCCTTGCCACTATGAGCTGCTTCGTGCTGAACAGCCATCGGCTTCTCTGGAGCACTGTTTCTTCATCTGGAGACAGAACAAAATAACCATGGTCCCCACACTACGTGACTTAGAAAGATCCAGAGCTATAATGAGTGGGAAAGCAGTCTGTAAGGCATAAACTCATACATACATTAAGAGACGATTCAGTGCTCAATTCAAAGCAAGGCTGAACTCTGTCTAAAGGGAAGAAAAAGCACGGTTTACAACCTTAATTCTAAATTCTTTCCAATTTATTCACGCTCGAGTAAAGAATCCATTTGCATCTATTAACACAAAACTCCTGTATATGACTCTCAAATCTTCATGGTGGCTCGAAGGTACGTTGTGGCTCAGCCGTAATGAACCCGACTAGTATCCATGAGGACGTGGGTTTGATCTTCGGCCTTGCTCAGTGGGTTAAAGAGCTGGTGTTGCCATGAGTTGTGGTGTCGGTCATAGACACGGCTCAGATCTGGTGTGGCTGTGGCATAGGCCATCAGCTATAGTTCCGATTCGACCCCTAGCCTGGGAACCTCCATATGCCTCATATGTGGCCAAGAGAGAAAGAGAGAGAGAGAAAAAGGAAGGAGGGAAGGAAGGAAGGAAAGAAGGAAGGAAGGAAGGAAGGAAGGAAGGAAGAATCTTAACAGACTACCTATAAGATCTTGACTGTCTTAGCCTGCAAAATTTTTCCCAGTTGGTCTTTTGGAGTGTATGTGAGTGTGTGTGTGTGTGTGTGTGTATGTGTGCATGTGTGCATGTATTTTATTGGAAAGCTAGGAATAAATTTTTAAAAGTCAGAAATTATGTTTTCTTCAACAAGATTCTTTTTTCAAATGAATATAATGTATTCTATTTTCCCTTATTCAGAAACTGCCTTGGGAAACTGTATGTTAATCCCCCTAAAGAATTTCGTTTTCTTTTTTTTTTAGAGTGGCACCTGCAGCATGTAGAAGTTTCTGGATTAGGGGTCAAATCAGAACTGCAGTTGCAGGCCTACACCACAGCCACCACAATGCCAGATCCAAGCCACTTCTGCAACCTATGCCACAACTTGCAGCAATGACAGATCCTTAACCCACCGAGCAAGGCCAGGGATCGAACCCACATCCTCATGGATACTGGTCCGGTTCTTAACCCAATGAGCCACAACGGGAACTGCCCCGTACAGAATCTTTAACAGATCAACTCTGAGTTAATATTCTAGAACATTTCCACCCCACTTTCCAGTTTTCTTCTCTATTTACTACTTTCAACCAGAAAGCAGCAAACATGCATTTTAAGGACTTAATTATCCCTAAAATTAAAGTAATCTGAGCACTTGTCCAGTGCAGAGGCTAAAATTCCAAAAGAAGCGACGAGTAAGCAAATGGGCGGCTTATGGGGAAACACAAACAAAAATTATGCAGCCTCTTTCTACGCCTTTTCTGGGCAAAATGACTCCAGGTTCTTTACCACATTATTAAAGTTAGAAATTAATCCAGCTTGAGGGCTTGGCAGAGAAATAACAAACAGAGAGAGAGAGGAGGAGAGGAGGGGGAGGGGGAAAGGCTGAAGAACGGTGAGGGTAGCAGAGGAGCTGATGGGAGGCCTGGGTGGGATGCTCAGGTACCACCTCCTGCTGCCTCCAGTGAGAATCACCTCCCCGAGTGCATTCCACATTCTTCCTAGGGGCACCTAAGGAGGGTGGAGAGCAAAGGAGCATTCAGTGTGAGAGCTGGATATCCCCGGGCGGCATCAGGAATGAGAAGTCTCTCTGCTGACCTCTGATTTCTACGCTGGACTCAGCCAATTCACCACTCTGCACATGACCCTGGACTTTTTTGGTTAATGATCATAACAATGATAATGATATGAACGTGGGTAATTGAACTGCAAGTTCAAGGGGAGCAGGAGCAAATGTACACACACACTAAAGGTGGATGGCACGGCAGAATGACGTGGGAGATGAAGGTTCAACCAAGTGATACATACTCTATTCTTTGCAAATGCAGGTACTTGAGTATTTACAGATTAAGTTATCTTGTTCCCCTTTCTAGTGAAATAAATACACCACTGGTAACAGCCCTAAATTATAGTGTAGAATCTACTGATCTACTAATTATGCTTAGATTTGAACGGGTTGCCCATGTTTAGACTTTCCACTTAACAATGTTTATTTAGATTGACTCTCTTTTTTTTTTTTTTTTTTTTTTTTTTTTTTGTCTTTTTGCTATTTCTTTGGGCTGCTCCCGCGGCATATGGAGTTTCCCAGGCTAGGGGTTGAATCGGAGCTGTAGCCACTGGCCTATGCCAGAGCCACAGCAACGCGGGATCCAAGCCGCGTCTGCAACCTACATCACAGCTCACGGCAACGCCCACTGAGCAAGGGCAGGGACCGAACCCACAACCTCATGTTTCCTAGTCGGATTCGTTAACCACTGCGCCACGACGGTAACTCCCTACATTGACTCATTTTTATAACATTTAGGAAATTTACAGACTATAGGAAAAAAAGATTATATTCCATATGATTTCTATCTTATCTATTAAAATGTATGCTCCAATTCCAAGATTTCTCGAAAACATTATTAAGGCAAGAAATATTTACGAAAGCAGGAAGAAAAAAAAACAAAGAAAACTTCAGGGAGTTCCTGTTATGGCTCAGCAGGTTAAGGACCAGATGCTATCTCCTTCAGGCTATGGGTTCAATCCCTGGCCTCGATTCATGGGTTAAGAAGCCAGCACTGCTGCAAGCTGCAGGGTAGGTCACAGATGTGGCTCAGATCTGGTGTTGCCATAGGCTTTAGCTGCAGCTCCAACTCAACCCTTAGTCCAGGAACTTCTATATGCCACAGGTGAGCAGTAAAGCGAAAAAAACAAAACAAACAAACAAACAAAAAAAACAACCAAAAAACCCAAATCAAACAAACAAAAACCTCAGGCTAGAGCCAGGGTACCACTATGCCCAGACCTAGCTCTGTGCCTTGAGCAAGTCATCTTTCCTCCCCAAGCCTCCACATCCCCATAAGTAGAAGCTGAAGTTTGGTTAGATCTAGGTTATAAATAAGCATCGCCCTAAATAAATCAAAGTTGTGACTTGTATTGCATCCAAGCCTGGTGGGAAAAAGCACAGAGATCAATGAACAATGTCTGAAATCAACAACCAAAATGTGGAATTTTGTCCCACCCCAGAGATGACTGCTGAGATCTCCGCAAGGCCTATGACCCATGCAGAATAGGAGCCCGGCAAGTCCTTCAGAGTCATGTCTCCAAAACCGAAGTCTAGGCACAATCCCTTATGGAGCAGGAATGGGGCTGGGGGAAGCTTATCTTAAGAAGAGACACCAGGTTGACTCTGGCCACAAGGAGTTCTGAGCGAGAAAGTCCAGAGATGGGGCCAAGAGAGCCAGTGATCATGGCCCTTACAGGGGATCAGGCTATGCACCCCCCACACACACAAATTCACCACTTTGGTGTAAGGATTTTTTGAGCTGCAGACAATGGAGAAAAAGCAAATACCAAAAAAGCTCCCTGCCCATCCCCCATTTGCCTACAAGCGGGCTCAGACATTTAAATACCAGAGAGAACTCTAGACTCTTAGCAGCCTGGAGAGGGCATCCAGAGGAATCTACATAACAAACCTTACAAAAATAACCCTGCTGTGGGGCTTCCCCGGTGGCCTAACAATTAAGGATCTGGCCTTACCACTGCTGTGGCACAGGTTCTATCCCTGGCACAGCAACTTCCATGTGCCATAGGTGTAGCCAAAAAAATAAAATAACCTCTGCTTTCTCTTAGCTCTTCCCATGTATTTGCCTTCCCACAGTTTGCTACCCTTGGAAGCCAAAGCCCTTTACCTGCGCCCTGTCACTTCTCCACACATCTGTTGTTCTTTGCTCGGATGCTAACTCTGAAAGCCCAAGTTCTAACCACCTCTCTGAGCTTCTCATCACTGAGTTTCTCCCACATGTATGTATAGGGCACATGCTATAAGCTCTGGTTTTCTCCTGTTAATTTGTCTTTTGTCAGTTTAATTCCCAAAGCTCCAGCCAGAGAACCTAGGAGGTTGGAGAAAAAAGGTTTTTTTCCTCTTACTCGCTCCCCAAAAGAGGCCTGTGCATTCAGGACCCAGAGCTCTGTTCCTTTAAAAAGAAGCTGCCCTGCCCCACACACCTGAGCCCAGCTGTTTGTCCTGGCCCACCCCCAGACTTACTGAATCTGGATTTGGGGGAGTGGGGCCCAAAAAGCTGTGGTTCGACAAGCCCTCCTGGTGATTCTGATCCACTCTCAAGTCTAAGAGGTGCTGTTGATTACAACTCCAGACTGGCTGGCTCCTCCCCCTTGACCTGATTGGAGGATGCCAGGAGACAGAAAGTGCCAAACTCCCAGCTCGCATCAGCTACAGAGACAGCGAGCAGTGCGGGCTGGGTCCTCCTGTGTCTCTCTGTCCTTCCTCATTCCTTGGTTGTGAATGGCCTGACTGCACCCAGCAGAGCAACCTCTTAGTGGGCCACACATCTCTCAAGTGACCAGAAACCCACCTTTCGTATTTTTCCACCTTGAAAGAGTCACACAGCAGAACAGGGAAATGGCAGCGTGGGGCCCTCAAACGTCACCGGAAGAGTTTAATTTAAATAAAAAAAATCCAGATTCCTGGGTCCCATTCTCAGAGAGTCTGATTCAGTTCATCTGAGTGAGTCCCAGGAATCTGCAGTTTGAACCAGTTCCTCAGGCTCCTGGGGAGCAGGTGGTCGAGGGACCACTCGGGAAGACCCACAACGTGGTGACCGTCAGGTGGAAATGCTGGAAGCAACGTGTCCCCATCCTTCCCGAAACTGATTTGCATTCTATGACATCCCTCAAACACGTTCCTGCTATGAATTAATGACTTCTAAGCAACTGACGTAGGTGGCTGCCCAAGTAATCAATTTTAATTTGCAAACACTGCTGAGCACCCACCCAGGATAATAATGCACTGAAACACACATATCAATCTTCCAAATGGAAACAAAGCAGGTATGTGAGACTCTGGTGGGCATTACTCAGCATCCCAAGGGGTGGCATGAGGTTAACAGGATGGAAGCTGAGAAAGCAACCACACTGTCAGGAGAGCACCTGTCCGGCCCTGCTTAGAGCCTCACCTGATTCCAAAGCCAGGGCAGGGACCTGGGATAGAAACCGTCTCCTCTCTGAAGGTGACAGTGAACCTGGAGATGCTCTCCAGGCCTGAAGTCACTTTTTTCTTCTGTTTTTTAATTAAAGTATAGTTGATTTTTCTTTTATTTTTTGTAGTAAAGTATTGAAGTCGCTTTGAAAAGGAGGTAGTGGAACTGCAAGAATTCCCAACCCCACTCCTCCGGCAACATGCTCACACATCACCTCAAGTGTTGGGAGTGCCCGTTACTTTAGAAAACAGAACCCAGACATTTCAGAGGTCAGAGGTCGTCTGTCCAACACCCCTTTTTCGGGAGACTATCCTTTCTTTTCTGAGAAAACTGGGTCTGGGAGTATAGCATTTCTTGCCCCTGCTGGCAGCACTGGGAGCTCGTGGGCAGCACGCTGCCTGCCGATGACAATGACAGAGAAGACCTGAGACCCACTGGCCCACGGGTTTGGTGAGTGCTGCTCATTCAACAGCCTCAGGTTCCAAGTATTGAGTTTTTCAAAGCCCATGCATCACTACTGTCTTCAGATGTACAAGCTACAACCAGTTACAGAAATACAGACTGACCTCTTTTAGGCACAGAAGGCTTACGATGTCTGCCATCCCTCCTGCTCTTCCCTCTGTGGTCCCACTTGACTTCTGGGTGACCTGATCCTTCTCATCCTCAGTGATGACACGGCCTCCGTGCAGTCTTCCCCCTCCTCTGTGAATGAAGCATTCTGTTCCTCCTCTTAGACTGACTGGAGCTGTAGCTGCTGGCCTGCACCAGAGCCACAGCAACGCAGGATCCGAGCCACGTCTGCAACCTACACCACTGCTCACGGCAACTCCGGATCATTAACCCACTGAGCAAGGCCAGGGATTGAACCCGCAACCTCATGGTTCTTAGTCGGATTCGTTAACCACTGCGCCACGACGGGAACTCCTGACTGGCTACCTCTAGCCTCATGATCAGCTGTTTAACGATGTCTCTTCCAGCTGGTCCAAAGTTGTTAGATAGCAGAGACCTCTTTTTAGTTTGTTTCTTCCTCGTTCCCCAGAGCCTAGCATAATGCTTACACATAGCGGGTCTAGAATAGATGCATATTACACGGACATAAATTGAGTGTCATATTAAATGAGTATGAGAATTATGCAGAAACTGAAGGATGTGGGCTTTGGGGTGCTGAGGAGCCCCAGGCAAGGAGAGGAAGGAGCTTCCGCATAGAAACTAGACCTTGTATTTGGTACACAGTAGAAATAAAATAAGTGCATGCTCTCCATCACAAAGGCACTGAGTTTTCTGCAGAACTCTTATGCCTGCAAAGAGCTACTCTGAGAGTTTTCCACTTGCTATTTCTCACCCATATCCATCTCCAAAGAGAGAATGGGAAGCTGATTTCTAGACAATTACATGAACTCAGATTATTCAATTGGCTCTGTGAACTTGGATTCAGACAGGGAAAAAGTTGAAAGGAAATTATTATACATTAATATCCCAGGAAAATTCCCCTAAAATAATACATTGCAGCCTAGCCTGAGAGAAAGTTGCTGGATGTGGAACCGCAAGACCATTACCGACTTAAGAATGGATATGATTCCGAGACTATTTGGAGCATCAGAATCACCTTGGAAGATTGTGCAAAGGGTGAGAGTTTTGATTCAGCTGTATGGACAGGCCCAGGAATCTGCATTTTAACAAGCACTTAGTGATTTTGATGCAAGAGGCCAGGGAAAGCAGCTTTGAGAAACGCTGCTGCAGGGCGCCCCTCTCTGGGAACGCCCATCTGGGGCATGGTTATTGCGGTGCCCGGGGTTTCAAACCCAGCAGGAGACAAGGGTAGGGGAGTCACTCGCCTCCTGGTTGAAGAATGTGACATTTGGTCAGGCAGAAATGTGCACGTGACACTGCCTTCTCGTTCAGAGGTACGGAGGGCGAAGCATCAGGCCCAATCATGCCTGTTCCCAAAGACGTGGTGGGAATTACTTCTGTGTGTCAACACGCAGAGGTGACAATACTGTTATTCGATCACACACTAGACTAGAGGTTGCTGAGGGGTACTTTGTAGATGTGGTGAACAGCTACGATCAGCTGACTCTAAGTAGAGAGAGGCTCCTTGATAACACAGGTGGGCCTCCTCCCATCACTTGACGGACCTCAACAGCAAAAATTCACTTCCTGAGAAAGAAGAAACTCTGCCTCAAGATTGTCACATCAGCTTCTACCTGAGAATTTCCAGCCTGCCGTTCAACTTTTGGACTTGCCAGCCCCCACAATCTCATAAGTCAGTTTCTTGAAATAAATCTCTCTGCATATACAGGTATGTAAATATACACATATATGCATGTTAATGTCTTCATACATATGTGTACATGCATATATTTGCATTCATTTACATACACGTGAGCTTATATACATGTGTATATTACGTATTTCATATATATGTATAGAGATAGAGATATGAGTATAGCCATTTGTCCACATCCTACTGGTTTTGCGTTTCTGGAGAAACTACTGGGTCTGTTTCTTTGCGGAACCCCGAGGATTTTGGCATTTTATCCTTTTCCAAACCAAATGTATAATGGTGAAGGCTCCAGGCTTCAGAAAGCAGAAAATAAACATGCAAATATGTCCCTCGAAGGGATGACGTAAGAGAGGTGCAAGCTCAGAAGGCCTTTCCCACGTCCAAGGGCAGCAGGAAGCTGGGCAGGGGGAGGGTCTCGCTCCCCTTCTTGCCTGCATGGAGCCCTCCTGCTGACCTCTATGGCTCAACCTCAGTGGCTTCTCAGCCCTGCCAGGCCAGCTGCCAACCTGAATGTCCCCACAGCCCAGGCCTGGAATCATTTCCTACATCTTTGGCACTCTAGGGACTGTCGCATCTGTTAGAGCGATGTATGTATCACTTCTCGACCACAGAAGCAGCCGTCAGGAGCACGATCACGGAGCACAGGTGCACAGCACACCTGTACCTTATTGGGATTTTGTAGTCAAGGTTCCTTCTCCTCTAGAGTAAGCCTGGAGGGCAAAGTCGGGTGCTAACTTGCAAATTGGCTGAGGACCAAATCTGAACCGAGAGCTGGAGGCAAATGTGGAGCACTGAGACAGGTCATGTGCTCAAGAGAGACTCCCCACCCCACCCCCCAAGGCACTGATCTTCATTCACTGTCGCATAAGAAAGGAAGAAGTAATTGCCGTTGCAGTAATTTTTTAAATGTGTCTTTTCAAATTCAGCTGAACTCAGAAATTGTTTCTACAGGAATTCTGAAAGGTCTGAACAGGAGGCGAGGCGCCTGCTCTCCAGGGCATTGTATTCCGATGAGGTGATGGGGACCACAGACAAACCTATTCCAGGTTGAGAGGGGCAAGGAGTAAATAAAATAGTCATGTGATCAGAGAGGGACTGGGCAGGGAAGAACCTTAAATGTCGGGAATATCTGCCCTGAAAAGATGGCACTGAAGAAGCCAGCCACACAGAGACTTGGGAAGAGAGACACTGGGCGGGGGGGGGGGCCGCAGAAAAAAAATGGCATAAAATTTGAGACAAGTAGCAGAATTTTATGCCAAATTTTGCTTTGATAATTTTATAAAAGTACCAGAAGAAGACAATTTGGCAAAATTCTTCAAGTTACCCCACAGAGAATATTGATTTCTCCTAATGCCTAACATTTTCTTAAGAGGTAGTATGTTCAGGAGTTCCTGTCGCGGCACAGTGGTTAACAAATCCGACTAGGAACCATGAGGTTGCGGGTTCAATCCCTGGCCTTGCTCAGTGGGTTAAGGAGCCAGCATTGCCATGAACTGTGGTATAGGTCACAGACGAGGCTCGGATCCCAAGTTGCTGTGGCTCTGGCATAGGCCAGCGGCTACAGCTCCAATTAGACTCCTAGCCTGGGAACCTCCCTATGCTGTGGGAAGTGGCCCTAGAAAAGGCAAAAAAAAAAAAAAAAAAAAAAAAAAAAGAGGTAGTATGTCCAGCTAAAAAACCTACATCCCTCAGCTTCCCCTACAGAGAGGAACAGCCATATTTTGGTATATGAACAACCAAGTTCTGGTCTATGACACATAGCAGAAAGAGGCTGTTGATTAGATGATGGGAGTTGGAGATTCTGGGAAAGTTCCCTAGAAGGGCAAAGGATGGGCAGGAAGAGGCAAATCCTAGTGATATGTACCTTTTATCCTTCTTATCTTTCTTCCTGTGGAACTTAGATGTGATAGCTGTAGATCCAGCAGCCGGTTTGTGTCCAAGAAGCCACTTTAAGAGTCAAAGTCTAACAAAAGGGAACCCTCCTGCACTGTTGGTGGGAATGTAAACTGGTACAGCCACTATGGAGAACAGTTTGGAGATACCTTAGAAATCTATACATAGACCTTCCATATGACCCCGCAATCCCACTCTTGGGCATCTATCCGGACAAAACTACTTAAAAGAGACACGTGCACCCGCATGTTCATTGCAGCACTATTCACAATAGCCAGGACATGGAAACAATCCAAATGTCCATTGACAGATGATTGGATTCGGAAGAGGTGGTATATATACACAATGGAATACTACTCAGCCATAAAAAGGAATGACATAATGCCATTTGCAGCAACATGGATGGAACTAGAGACTCTCATACTGAGTGAAATGAGCCAGAAAGACAAAGACAAATACCATATGATATCACTCATAACTGGAATCTAATATCCAGCACAAATGAACATCTCCTCAGAAAAGAAAATCATGGACTTGGAGAAGAGACTTATGGCTGCCTGATGGGAGGGGGAGGGAGTGGGAGGGATCGGGAGCTTGGGCTTATCAGACACAACTTAGGATAGATTTACAAGGAGATCCTGCTGAATAGCATTGAGAACTATGTCTAGATACTCATGTTGCAACAGAAGAAAGGGTGGGGGGAAAATGTAATTGTAATGTATACATGTAAGGATAACCTGACCCCCTTGCTGTACGGTGGGAAAATAAAAAAAAATTATAAAAAAAAAAAATGACAGAACAGAAAGGTAAAGGACCCTGGGTCCCTGATAACTTTATCAAGTCTCCCACACTTGGACCTCCCTCCTATAGATTTCTCTTTAGATGGGTTTGAATCCCAGTATTCTTATGACACCATTTTTGAGTCTGCACTTTTTTCAGCTAAACTTATCTCATACCTTCTCTAAGTTTTCAAGTTTGGCTCTGTCCCAGGGGTATAGCTGGAAGTGGACTGAGCCATTTCACAAGCCCATGACCAGCTTCTATGACCATTCCTGCCACTTCTGCCCTTGGACTGGCAGGTGTGTCCTCCACCTATTTATTCCCCTCACATCCATAGGCAGGCATCCAGTGCACTGATTTTCCTCCTTTGGAGACTGTGGTTTGGGCACCCACAGAGGGGACTCCTTTGCTGAAGGGGTGATGGCTCAGGTTTCTGGCTGGACGTCCAGCTGAGAGGAATGAGATGGCCTCTTCAGAGAGGAAGCCCGGCCATCTGTGCCTCTTAGACAGGCTTTACCTGCGTTGTACTCAATTCCAAAAACACAATGATGAGCAAATAGGCCAACTCGCATGGGAGGCAAATGCAGAATGGGTTTTTATTTTTTAATTAACACTATGTTATACTATCAAGGGAATTAATTAAACATAACTAGTTCCATATGGTAAGTTTTCAGACATGCTTAAGAGAGTAACTTGGAATTTATCAGACATGCAATAAAAGCACAGTGAGAGAAGGCAAGAAGGAGGCCGTTTCAGGGCTTGGGAGGAGCCTTTTCGTGATGATTAGAATTTTATGGGGAGGATATCGTTAGGCTTTGATTTACGATTTCTAATCTCTCCACCTCACTGCACTGAATGGCAAGCATCAATCAGGTAAAAGCTGAAGAGATGACTCAGCAACACAGTGAGAACGCTTTTAGTCCAAAACCAGGAGTTCCCTTGTGGCACAGCAGGTTGAGGACCTGGCATCACTGCAGCAGCTCTGGTCACTGCTACAGCATAGGTTCGATCCCTGGCTAAGGAACTTCCACATGCCATGGGCTTGACCAAAATAATAATAATAATAATAATCCAAAACCAAAACATAGATGCATATCCTCAGGTTAACATTAAGAGAGTTTCTAAGCTATCTGGCAATAAGATGCTCTTGCCAACTTAAAAAATCAGAATGCCTTTAGGAGATGAGCTGTTTCAGTTGGAGATTGTCTTGCAGACCACAGAGACCAGGGAAGCTTTAATCATATGGAAATGAGTTTCACTAAATAAATGGAATGAAAATTAAGATAGGGCAGAAATTGACAGAACTTTGTAAATCAACTATACTTTAATAAAATTTTTTTTTAATTAAGATTACAGAGACAATTGTTGGAGCAGTTCAGAACTTGGTCTTTGAATGTGGAGAGGTCTGGGTTCAAATCCACTTTTATACTTTTTTTTTTTTGGTCTTTTTGCCATTTCTTGGGCCGCACCCGTGGCATATGGAGTTTCCCAGGCTAGGGGTCTAATTGGAGCTGTAGCCACTGGCCTACGCCAGAGCCACAGCAATGCGGGATCCGAGCCACGTCTGTGGCCTACACCACAGCTCACAGCAATGCCAGATCCTTAACCCACTGAGCAAGGCCAGGGATAGAACCCGCAACCTCATGGTTCCTAGTCGGATTCGTTAACCACTGTGCCATGACGGGAACTCCAAAATCCACTTTTTTAAAAAATTATTTGCTGTGTGGCCATAGGCAAGGCACATGATGCTTCTAAAGCCCAATGTCTTTATCTGCAAAATGGGTATGATGATAATAGCTAATAGGAGATAATAGATAATAGGAGATTAAATGTGCTAACCCAGCCCTGATGGGTAACATTCGTTGTTTTTTCTTGGTTTCTTTCTTTTTCTTTTGGCCACTCCTGCAGCATATGGAAGTTTCTGGGTCAGGGAGTGAATCTGAGTCTCAGCTGTAAACTATGCCACAGTGTGTCAATGTCAGGTCCTAACCCACTGTGCCATAGTGGAAACTCCTTTTCTTGTTTTGTTTGTTTGGGGTTTTTTGGGGGGGGTTTTTTTGTCTTTTTGTGTTTTTCTTGAGCCGCTCCCTTGGCATATGGAGGTTCCCAGGCTAGGGGTTGAATCGGAGCTGCAGCCACCAGTCTACACACCAGAGCAATAGCAACGCGAGATCCGAGCCGCATCTGCAACCTACACCACAGCTCACGGCAACGCCGGATCGTTAACCCACTGAGCAAGGGCAGGGATCGAACCCGCAGCCTCATGGTTCCTAGTCGGATTCATTAACCACTGCGCCACGACAGGAACTCCTGTTTGTTTGTTTTTTAATGCTCTCCTTTGGGGATTTGCGATGGAAGGACCTCCTGCTACTGATGTCAAGCATCAAAGGCTACTCGCTTGCTCCTGCAGCAGTGGAAGGGTGATTTCAGCTCAGTACCCAGATGCCACATCCCAAACCTATGACTCAGGAGGGACGGAAGCAGAAAAGGAGAGGACAGCAGAGACTCCATTCTGCTGGGGGCCATGGCTGCATCTCAGCTCTGGGGGCAAGAGCCTGTGTCCTGGGCCTCAGGACCCGTGCGCACCAGGGGACGCTAACTGGACTGGAACTAGGGTGACCACTGGTTTTTGCTGCCCAACTCCCTTGCTCCAGAACATAACCCAAATAAAGGTTCCCAGTCCCCCCATTTTGCTTCCTGATCTCCTTCAGCAAAACATGAATTGCTTTTCTGCTGAAATTAAGCAGGGTTGGTTTCTGTTTCGTTAAGACCCCGGCTGGTGCTGTGCTTAAGAACTGTTGGGCTAATGTTGTTGCGACTTTGGGGAGTTAACAAGTGACATCCCTTAACCTTCAGAGTCAGGAACTAATTGAGAATTAAGACCCAAATTAACTGACAGGCAGAGATCAAAATGTCAGATCTACTCCTTTCTCTTCGTGTGTGTGTGTGTGTGTGTGTGTGTGTGTGTGTGTGTGTGTGTGTGTGTGTGTGTTTCGCCTTTTCTAGGGCCGCTTCCGCGGCATATGGAGGTTCCCAGGCTAGGAGTCCAATTGGAGCCACAGCCACTGGTCTACACCACAGCCACAGCAACACAGGATCCAAGCTGCACCCGCAATCTATACCACAGCTCACGGCAACGCCGGGTCCCCAGTCCACTGAGCAAGGGCAGGGACCGATCCCGCAACCTCATGGTTCCTAGTCGGAGTCGTTAACCACTGAGCCATGATGGGAACTCCTCTACTCCTTTCTCTTCCTGTGACTTCGGGCTGGATGGCATGGTGAGACTACACCACGACTCCAAATCCTTTATTCTAGAAATACACTGGCTGCCCAGGCACATGCAGAGCTCAGCAATCCCTCCCTTTCTCCATAATGTGGGCCCCTCACCACCCAGAAAGCAGACAGAACACACCCTCTCTGCCTGCAGGCTGATCCTAGGAGACACGTGGCATCCTCCAGCTCCCGGCCCCATGCAGCGCCCTCCCCTGCGGAGAAGCGGAGGGTGGTGGGAGAGTGTCCCCGACCTCCCCATGCAGCGCCCTCCCCTGCGGAGAAGCGGAGGGTGGTGGGAGAGTGTCCCCGACCTCCTGACCTCTTCTCCAGGCAGGCTGGCATTCCTCACCCCAAAAGCCTGTGGCAAGGTTAAAGGCAGACCCTCCCTGACTGTGATTTGCATGTTTATCTGTGGGAATAACACATACCCACTACTGTAGAAAACAGATGATTAACGAGAACCTACTATATAGCACAGGAAAATCTACTCAATAGTTTGTAATAAGCTACATGGGAGACAAAGAATGGATGTATTTCTATGTATGACTGAATCACTGTGCTGTACCCTGAAACTAATACAACACTGTAAGTCTATACTCCAATAAAATTAAACTTTAAGGAGTTCCCGGCATGGCTCAGTGGTTAACGAATCCGACTAGGAACCATGAGGTTGCGGGTTCTATCCCTGGCCTTGCTCAGTGGGTTAAGGATCCAGCGTTGCCGTGAGCTGTGGTGTAGGCCACAGACGTGGCTCGGATCCCGCTTTGCTGTGGCTCTGGCTTAGGCTGGTGACTACAGCTCCAATTAGACCCCTAGCCTGGAAACCTCCATATAATGTGGGAAGCGGCCCTAGAAAAGGCAAAAAATGACAAAAAATAAATAAATTAAAAAAAAATATTATCTGGTTTTAAGATCACTTCTGGTTTTCTTTTTGTTTCATAGGGCAGCAAATTTAAAACTATCACTGTGGGAGTTCCCCTTGTGACTCAATGGTAATGAATCCGACCAGCATCCATGAGGACATGGGTTCGATCCCTGGCCTCACACAGTGGGTTAAGGATCCAGTGTTGCTGTGAACTGGGGTGTAGGTCGCAGCGCAGCTCAGATCTGGAGTTGGCTGTGGCTGCAGTGTAGGCCAGCAGCTGTAGCTCTGATTCGACCCCTAGCCTGGGAACTTCCCATATGCTTTGGGTGTGGCCCTTAAAAAAAAAAAAAAGGCAAAAAAAAAAATAAAACTATCACTGTGACAATGTGATATAATTAAATATGTATTTGGTCTTCATCCCTGGTTCCCGGCAAAGAGCTCCTAAAACTTTTGGGATTTACTGAGGGACACAGGTGACAGGAACATTTCTTGATAACTTCAAGGAAGGGGTCTAGTTGCCAGAGGTACCAGCCGTGTTATTAGGGGGATGGAGCTTTCAGCTTCGCCCCCTGGCCTCCAGAGAGGGGCGAGGGGCTGGAGAGGGAGTTAATAATCACCCTTGGTCAGTGACTTGGTCAATCATGCCTACCTAATAGAATCACCATAAAAACTTGAAATCAAGGGGTTCCAGGAGTTTCCAGGGTGGAATGGAACTCTGTGCCAAGAGGTTAGCAAACTCCAGACTGTGGAGACAGGAATTCCTGCACTGAGACCCCTCTGTGCCTCGCCCTCTGCACCTCTTCATCTGGCTGTGCATTTGCACCCTTCGTAATATCCTTTATGAAAACAGTAATAGTAAAGAGAGTATTTCTCTGAGAGCTGTGAGCTGTTATAGCAAATTATTGAACCTGAGAAGGAGGTCGTGGCAACTCCTGATGTACAGCCAAGTCAGACAAGGTGTGTGTCACCTGGGGACCCGCCGTTTGCATCTGGCATCTGTAGTGAGGGGCAGTCTTGCGGGTCTGAGCCCTTAATCTAGGGGGTCAGTCTGCTCTAATGTCCGGCAGTCAATGTCAGAATTGAACTAATTATAGGACACACAGTTGTATCCCCAGAGAACTGGAGAATTGTTGGGTGTACAAAACCCACACATTTGCTGTCAGCAGTGTTGTGAGTAGAGCAACAGTTTTCACTTAATGTCTCAATGCCAGAGATTTCAAAACCCCTGGCAGAAGTCAAAACCCTTGGCTTTCTATCTACGTCCACTTAAGAGAAAACTGGCCACATCATATCTCTCTTAAATAGATGCACAGAAAATCTAAGAGCTCCCTAAATCACATTATCATAGAAATGTCTGCTCTGGATTCTATATCAGAAAGTAGACCTCAAAGAAAAAAAAAAATCTCAAACTTAGATCTCTGAAGAGTTTGGAATGTCATTATTATCTCAGCTACTTTCCTCCCTAATAAAACCTTTCTTCAGAGTTCCAACCATATTTTAATATCTGGGTTTAAATTAATTTGATATGAATCAAATGAGGTCACTGAAAATTCAGATTCAAATCCAGAAATATAAGGAAGGCTGAAACGGTCTGGTAGATGGGAGGCTAACTGAGAGAGATACCCACCAGACTTCTCCAGGTGAGAGAACCAATGAGTAGGACAGGTGCAAATATATATACACATATGTATATAAAATACATATAAGGATTTAGTTTTTTTTAATTGGCTTTTGTGATTGCAGGGCTTAGCAAGTTTGAAATTCATAGGACCCGCGGTATTAAGGCAGAATTTCTTCTCCAGGAAATCTCAGCTTTTGCTCTAAAGACCTTCACCTGATTGGATAAGGCCCACCCCACTATCCCCTTCACGTAAAGTCAACTATTTGTAGGTGTTAACACTATCTACAGAAACAGCTCCACAGCAACACTTGGACTAAGTGCCATGTCCTACCCAAGGTGACACATAAAATTAACCATCACCACAGGCTTAGGAGAACCCAGAATTTCATTACAAACATTTTACCCATGCCCTAATCCAACCAAGTGAATTATTTCCCAAGGTACATGGATCATAAAAATACGACTAACCATGTCCTGTATTTCATTCATTTTTGCCAATATACTTATAACTCTACACATATGCAAATGTATATACATATATATGACCCAGGTATCCATTTACACACACACACACACACACACTCAATTCGATACAAAATAACTATCAAATGTGTTTGCTCCATACGTCATGGGAACCGTAGTTAATAATACTGTATCACACATTTGAAAGTTGCTAAGACAGTAGGTCTTAAAATTTCTCAACACAAGAAAAAAATTGTTTGTAGCTATGCATGGTAATGGATGTTAACCAGACTTAGTTGATGATCATTTCACATTATATACAAATATTAAACCATTATGTTATACACCTAAAACCAATATAATGTTGTATGTCAATTATGCCTCAGTAAAAAATAAATATGTTGCTCCAAAACTCTTTTCTGGCTCCCTTCCTTCCCATACTGGTTGTTGTTTGTTTGAGTTTTGTTGTTGTTGTTGTTTTGGCCATGCCTACAGCATGCGAAAGTTCCAGGGCCAGGGACCAAACCCACACCGCAGCTGCAATCTGAGCCAGGGCAGTGACAATGCTGGCTCCTTAACCCGATCCACCACCATAGGAACTCCTTTACTGGCTGTGTATTAAATGAACATTTTAAAGTACTTTTCTATGGATGAGTTCATTACATTTCCCTTTTTTGCTGTTATAATGATGATATTTAACTTGCATTTTCATTTCAAACCATTATGTAGTTATTGTTTAGAGCCTAGAAAACTAATGTGCTCTCTGCTGGTCCCTGAGCCATCAATGACTTTGCCATACTGAGATGCAAAAAGAGGAAAATGACACTATTTCACATCTAGGCTGTGACTATACTGTGCTAGGACATTTATTGTGATTTAACCTCTGGTTTAATTACTTTGGCAAATGTGATAAAAAAAAAAAAAAAAAAACTAGAGAAGATAATCAGTTCCTGCAAATCCACGATAAACACAGGTCAGAAGGCAACTAGGCATTGCTACTAACATTCAAAGCACAGTGAGACTCAAGAATTTCTGGTATTTGGAGAGGGCTTGTTTTTAAAGTGAAAAAAAAAAAAAAATCAGTGGAATTCCTTGCTTAACAATCCTTATCTATTTGTTTTCTCCAGACTTTATTATGATCATTCTGCTCGACAGCGCCAGGGACAAGTCGTAACTCAGAGTGATTTAATTAGTTTTAATAATAACACTTGTCCATGCTAGTCCTTGGGGAGATTCATTGCCACATCAGGGCATAAACTGGCAACAGTAGGGAATGCCTGATTATAGTATAACTCTCACCTCTGGACTCCCATAAACTCAAAGAAATATCACCACCTGTTCTGTCTTCAGTTTCTAAAAATGCATTATTCCCCGCCCTCCCGCCTGGTGATAAATGACACCCTCTTTGGGTCCAGCTGATACTCAACACACTGACACTGTCTCAGAAACAAACTTACCTGTTTTTTCCCAAAACATGTCTCTCTCTTTTGAATGGCTAAATCCGTAGATCCTTTTATCCACATAAAAAAGTGACAATACAAACACAATATAAATCTGTTTGCCTGTGAGTTGCTTGAAGGAAACAAAATCATTTGCCTGCCTTGGTTCTCAAGAATGAAATTGGGGAGTTCCTGCTGTGACTCAGTGGAAATGAATCTGACTAGTATCCACAAGGACGAAGGTTTGATCCCTAGCCTCGCTCAGTGAGTCAAGGATCCAGCATTGCCATGAGATATGGTGTAGGTCGCAAATGTGGCTCAGATCTGGTGTTGCTGTGGCTGTGGTGTAGGCCCATGGCTACAGCTCCGATTCGACCCCTAGTCTGGGAACCTCCATATGCCACTGGTATGGCCCTGAAAAGACAAAAAAAAAAAAAAAAAAAGGAGTGAACTTGGAACTCTTTTTACTTGTCCAGGGAATGGTCCAGGTAATTAGAAGTTCTGTTTTTGTTTTTGTTCTTCGGCTCGCCCTCGGCACATGGAAGTTCCCGGGGCCAGGGATCGAACCTGTGCCATAGCAGAGACACCTGAGGCGCTGCAGTGACAACTCCAGATATTTAACTGGCTGCACCACAAGAGAACACCTGTTTTTGTTTTTTATAATAATTTGGATTTATTTATTTCCACTGGATCTAGAAAATTACTAATGAAAGCCTTTGCAACAAGGAAACATTTAGACAGATTTACCAGTTTATACAATGTTGTTCTATGGTTTTAAGGAAATAACTGGAGAATGCATTTAAAAGCATCTGTGTTCCCACTGTGGCACATTAGAAACAATCCAACTAGTATCCATGAAGATGTGGGTTCAATCCCTGGCTTTGCTCAGTGGATTAGGATCTGGCATTGCCATGAGTTGTGGTGTAGGTTGCAGACATGGCTCAGATCTGGCTTGCTGGCTTGCATAGGCCAGCAGCTGCAGCTCCGATTCGACCCCTAGCCTGGGAACTTCCACAGGCCAAGGGTGCAGCCCTGAAGAAGCAAAAACAAAAACAAAAACAACTAAACCAAAACAAACAAAAACATCTCCAGAGACCCATATAAGAAGTATACCACCCTAATTAGGACAAACTGCTTCCCTATATATTAAAATGTGTTACATTGATTATACATTTAGTCCCTCCAACCCAGAGCGATGTATCATTGAATCAACAGGCATGAGTTATGAGACAACTAAGTTTTAAGAGAGACTCAAAAGACTTCCAAATATGTTTTTCATGTGTTAATGCTTTTTCAGGTTGGTCAGAGTGCATGCGTCAGGGATTGAATCCGAGCCAGAGCTGCTGCAACCTATGCTGCACTAGGGCAACGCCAGATCCTCAACCCACCGTGCCAGCCTGATCCAAGCCGCTACAATCAGATTCTCAACCCACTTTACCATAGCAGGATCTCCAAACGTTTTCTTAATAAAAGGAAATACAGATTCTATGTCTGCCTCGGGACAAGCAGCTGCTTCTCCAAGTCTCAGGCATCAAGCTGGATCCTTTCTGTCTCCAGACATGAAGAGAAGACTAAAAGATTAAAAAGCCCCAAGAACATGAAAGCGCTACCCCACAAGAATCAAATCAAATCCAGGGAAAGCTGAAAGCTTCCAGAGCACCAACTCCAAATTTCTATTTAATATAAAATAAGATTAGGACTACAGGCGGATTTCCATGAGCTTATCTGACATATTTTGAAGAAGTGTCAAAAGTTAGTCAAACTGGCTATTCGGTCACAGTAAACCAGAAGAATTGAGGAAAGAGTTGCTTGGTTGAATTACACTGCAAACATTTAAATACTTTAAAAAGTATTAGTGCCTCAGAGCAGAGCACCTGAAATCAGAGGTCTGTCCAAGCAACGCGAAACCAGCTCCTGCCTCCCGTCCCGTTATGCCCGGCTTTAATCCAGCCACTTCTTCTTTCCCCTGGGTTCATGTCACCAGTGGAAAAGACTTGCCTAGATTATGAGCCAGGTTTATTTATTTCTTATTTACCTATATAGTATGACCTGCCTAGTTCCAATTGCGTATCAAGGACATTTTCCAAAAACAAAAAACCAAAGCCACCAAAGTCAAATACTACAACGAGTAATACAAATGCTGTTGCTGACCGTTACCTGACCCAGGAGCTGTTCTGTGGGTCAAGGCAAAATACGATGGGAGCATAATTCTGATGTGGTCATGGGTCAGATGAAAGGAGGAAGCATACTGGTCATCCTAGATTCCGCACCGTCCTTCATTCTTCATAACCAGTTGGGAAAAGCCTAACAATCCCTCTTTGCCTCCCTCCCTCCCATTCCCCCTCCATCACTCAGCCTCAGCCCTGCATCCCTCCTCCCCGCCTTCCCCTCCATCACTCCAGCTCAGCCTCAGCACTGCTCCCCTGCATTTTTTCAGTAACCACTTCCCAAGCTTCCTTCTGCCTCAGGGCTTCCAGATGCCACCCTGACCATCTGATCTCATCATTGCCCAGTGGAAATCCTCCAGAGCTCCTGAGCATCTATACCAAGCTTCTGATACTGGGGTTCAACCCCCAACAGGTACCAAAAGTTAACTCAGCTCTATAGGAGGCTGAAGTAAAAACATAGTACATCTTCCTGAAGCTATGATTTTATTTAAAAATTTGGGAAAGAAAACTCTTTTGTAATGTGTATATAACATGGAGTTACTTTGAAAAGGTTATATAACTTTGGGTTGAAACCAAAGACTTTAAAATAACATTGTATGGTGATGGCTGTGTAGACTCAGCCTTCAAAATGTGTTTACTGGAGTTCCCGTCGTGGCGCAGTGGTTAACGAATCCGACTAGGAACCATGAGGTTGCGGGTTCGATCCCTGCCCTTGCCCAGTGGGTTAAGGATCCGCATTGCCGTGAGCTGTGGTGTAGGTTGCAGACGCGGCTTGGATCCTGCGTTGCTGTGGCTCTGGCGTAGGCCGATGGCTACAGCTCCGATTCAACCCCTAGCCTGGGAACCTCCATATGCCGCAGAAGCGGCCCAAGAAATAGCAACAACAACAACAACAACAACAACAACAAAAGACAAAAAAAAAAAAAAATGTGTTTACTATTCTGTGCAGTAAGGATGTATCTGAGAAAATGCTAGAAAGGGTTTGGATATAACAAAAAAATTCTGAAGTCTGTTCATGCCTTTTTTTTTTTTTTTGTGGTCTTTTTGCTTTTTCTAGGGCCGATCCCTCAGCATATGGAGGTTCCCAGGCTAGGGGTCTAATCAGAGCTATAGCTGCCGGCCTACACCAGAGCCACAACAATGCGGGATCCAAGCCATGTCTGTGACCTACACCACAGCTCACGGCAACACCAGATCCTTATCCCACTGAGTGAGACCAGGGATCAAACCCACAACCTCATGGTTCCTAGTCAGATTCGTTACCACTATGCCACGACGGGAACTCCTGTTCATGCTTTTTTGACATACCAATCTCACTTATGGAAACTTACCCTATGGAAATCAGCAGTCATATGACAAAGACACAGACAAAGGGTGATTCATCACAGTATTATTTATAATAAAGGAAAGTTGTAGTAAGTTAAATGACCACCACTCACTTTCATCTGTACATGTAATGGGATACTTTGTATCATTTTATAAGATATAGCAGAGATATGTAAACAGACATGAAATATATGTTTGGGATATACTGTGGCGGGGGGGGCGGTGCATGTGGCCGTGCCCATGCATGTGAAAGTTCCCAGGCCAGGACAGAACATGCACCACAGCTGTTACCAGAGCTACAGCAGTGACAAAGCCAGATCATTAACCTACCGAGCCACTGGGGAACTCCTGGGATCTATTGTTGAATAAAAATTCTAATTGGAAAATAGTATTTTATTTTTCAGACCTAGAAGAATAAGTATCAATATGCAAGATGAGTCACCCTTTTGTGGGGGGTGGGGGCACACATGAGACGTGGAAATTCCCAGTCTGGGGACTGAACCCAAGCCACCGCAGTGACTCAAGCCACTGCCATGACAATGTGAGATCCTTAACCCACATCGCCACAAGGGAACTCCAAGACTGGTCATCTTTGAGTGGAAGGGATGGTTGGTAATTTTTAAATTCTTTTTGCGTATCAATATTTTTATAATGAACATGTATTACTTTTATAATATGCATAAATAAAGAATTTTCTTTTTGTGGGGAGGGGGAGCAGGGAAGAAATGCCAACCTTTGACATGATACCCGTCACTCACAATCCGTCCCCTGCCTACCTCCCTCAGTTTCCTTTCCTGCTTTCCCACCCTGGTCTTTGCCCACCAATAATACTGGAATAATTGCAGCTTTTCAAACAAGAGATGTTCTTTTCAAACAAACATGTATGAGAGAGAGAACGCACCTCTGCGTTTTCCAGGTGCTTCTGTCTCTGCCTGGCATGGCCTTCTTTACCTTTCTAACTTGACAAACAACTTTCCCAACAATTTGGCTTCCCCATTGTGCCTTCACCTCGAGAGAGAGAACATTTCGGCCACACAATTCACTCACAATAACCCTCCCGAGTGTAAATTCATAAAGACTCTGCTTTTATAAATCAGCCTTGGTGTGCTTGGTTCGTGAGTCACTCCCGACAGACAGGGTCCCTCCAGGAGCCTCTGCACACCAGGGATTTTTGTTCACCCAGCGGATGTGCAGGTTCTACTATGGTTGAAGCAGCAGATGTCATCCTATGAGCCTCGTTACAACAGCCAACCTGTACCCTTCATCTACGGGCAACAAATCACCCGCATATCATTCTTTTGCCCAGGCTGGAGCCCCAGTTTCCAAAGAACATCATAGAAAATCTCAATAACTTGATTATTTGATGAGCCAGGGAGTTTCCATTCAAACCCAATAACAGAGACTTCCTCATACTACAGATCATCAAGACATTGGCAATGCCAAGAGACGTCTGGGCACTTCCATTTTTTCCACTCGGCAAATAGTTTTGAGCACTGAGTGTGTGCCAGGCAGTGTGTATGTGTGTGTGTGTGCGCACAATATAGAAAACACAATTTATGCCCTCTCTGGGGCTTATTCAATCTAACATTTTGACCTCTCCAATGAAGTACCATACTTCTTAGACAATTCTCTGTTCACCAAGCTGCCTGCGACTGCAAACATAAACAGGGAAAAATGCATCAGGAGCAGACATTGAGCTGGAATCCCAACAATTCTTTGTTTTGGGGCACTGGCAGAAACTGCACCAACTTCCAAGCCTCCACCCACCCTAGTCAAAAACGTTACTTCCAAAGCTCGATCACTTTAATACATGATGCTGGAGCTAAAGCTGTATACAAAGAGTCTGCTGTGAGTTATGATCTTCAACCTGACACGTGCCCTGCCTTAGTCATCTGCTGCATTTTGCTTTAGGAAGCGGCGAAATGTCAGAGGATTTCCCCTTGCTTTTAGAATGAATTTTTAATACATCTTCAGACAGGAAGCCTTTGTCGGCACTGTCCAGACTCTTGACCACTTTGGAGAGGAGAGAAATAGCACAGAAGCACATAGCTCAAGCTATAAAGATCCAAAGGGGAAAGATAAAACTCTGGGAGGAGACTCTTCTTTTCGCTGGTTATCAGGAGAGATTTGAAGCCTCTGCCCAAGTACAGCCATTGCCAAGTGCAACAGTGTATCTGAGCCCGCATCAGAGTAAACAGCCTAAACTACATATTCTCCGTCCCACCTGAGTAAGCAAAAGTCATGAATGGTGATTATCATGGAGACATTATGTTTATAGTTCAGTCTCTTGTCTGCATTGCATCTACCTCAAGAAGAACGGATATTTTAAAAATCTGGTAGCATGGAAATGACCAAGAGATGTCATTTTTCATCTGTCAAACTAGTACAGATTTTTAAAATGCTATCACCTGGGAGTTCCCGTCGTGGCGCAGTGGTTAACGCATCCGACTAGGAACCATGAGGTTGCGGGTTCGGTCCCTGCCCTATGCTCAGTGCGGCCCAAGAAATGGCAAAAAGACAAAAAAAAAAAAAAGATAAAATGCTATCACCCAGTGCTGACAAGGGTTCAGGGAAGCAAGCACTCTGCCATTCTGCTGGAGGGAGGGTAAACTGGTACAGCCTTTTGGAAGACAATGTGCCAACACCCATTATGAACTTAAAATTTGCATATGCATGAGCTTGGGGTTCTTTTTCCCAGCTGAGAAAACAGAAAACCCAATTCTTAGTGACCTGACCAATACGGAAACATTATCTCACAACTCAAGTGTGGCTGTAAAAGAGCTTCGGGACTGGTCCATTCAGAAACCCCAGGACGTCATCACAGACCCAGGTTCTCACCATCCTTCTGCTTTGCCAACGTGTGCCTGTTGGCTCACTGCCCTCACGGTCATAGGAGGGCTCCAGGCAGCCCACTTTCACACACCAACATCCCGAAGCACCTAACAAACCCAGTCCCTCCGTTGGTATCTTTAGCACGCAGGAAGTCTTCTCCAGGAATCCTAGAAAACCATCCCTTTACTGCTCCATTGGCCTCATTTAAGGATTCTCAAAGTGTGGCCCTTGGACCAGCAGCAGCAACAGCACCTGGGAACTTCTTAGAAATGCACTTTCTGGGGTTCCCTATGGCTCAGCTGGTTAAGGATCCTTCACTGTCACTGTAGCCACTTGGGTTGCTGCTGTGGCTTGGATTCAGTCCCTGACCTGGGAACTTCCACATGCCACAGGCATTACCAAAAAAAAAAAAAAAAAAAGAGAGAGAGAGAGAAAGAAAGAGACAGAAATGCAGTTCCTCAGCCCCTCTGGTCCTTCTGAATCAGAATTTCTGGGGTGAGGCTGATTCTGTGGCTCCAGTTTGAGAACCACTGATTTAAGCCAACCAGCTGACCAGGGGAATGGAATGCCCACGATGGCTGCAGACTAATCATGACCCATTCCCTTGGACTAAGGATGGGATGGCCTCTCCTGAGCACAAGGGTCTTGCCTCACCGACCTCCATCCTACCTGCCCACTTGCATGATGAGCCCTAACATGCTACATTCTGTAGCATCAGGATGTTTTTCAGCTGTGAGGACAGAAAACCTAATCCCAAATGTTTTTAACAATGAGGAGGATTATTGACTCATAACAAGTGTCAACACAGGAGGGTTAATTCAGGTGTTTACCTCTCCAAACTGCAGGTAAACTTCTTCCTCTTTTATATTCATCTCTTTCTCTCTTTGTGGGGGATGGGGGAGGGAGTGAGACCTATGCTGATTTTAAAATATATCCACAGATTTTCTGATACACCTCCCTCCAAAAAGCAAATCTCAGTTCTGTTCCTCTTGAGTGTGATTGTACTTCATGACTCACCTCCAACAGAATGTGGTGGAAATACTGGTGTGTCACTTTCAATACTAGGTCATAAAAGACATTCTGGCTTTCTCCTTGCTGTTCTCCTTGGATCTTTTGCTGCAGGGGAAGCCAACAGCCATACTGTGATGACTAAAGCATCCAAGGGGGAGGTCCATGTAGAAGGAGCTATGGCCCCCTGCCCACAGCCTGGTACCATTTTGGAACTGAATCCTCCAGCCCCAGTCAAGCCTTCAGATGACTGCAGCCCTGGCTGACACTTTGCCAGGTTGTGCATTATGACTCATGAGATTCAAACTTGAGCCATAACCATCCAGCTAAGCTGCTCAATAATTCTCAACCACAGAAACCATGAAATAATGTTTAGATTTTTATTTATTTTTCGGTCTTTTTAGGGCGGCACCTGCGGCACATGGGGGTTTCCAGGCTAGGGGTCTAATCGGAGCTACAGCTGCTGGCCTATGCTAGAGCCACAACCATGCAGGATCTGAGCTGCGTCTACGACCTACACCACAGCTCACGGCAATGTCGGATCCTTAACCCACTGAGCGAGGCCAGGGATCTAACCTGCAGCCTCATGGTTCCTAGTCAGATTTGTTTCTGCTGTGCCACAACGGGAACTCCTAGATTTTTAAAAACAATAAGTCTGGGGAAGATGTGTTATATAGCAAATACAACAGAAACCCCTAATAGAATGTCTTAGACTTCTGGGGGCCCACTGCCTTCAGTTTTACCTTGTAAGCTCTTCTTTTTCCCAAGATGTATAAGCTTCCCCAACAGGGGTGGTTTGGGGGTTAACTTAATTCCTTTCTTTCTATACTTAGGCCCTGCTGCTGGTTCTGGTCCATTGTATGGCAAACCTCTTCCTTTCTCGTGGTGATTATTTTTCATTTACATCCCCTGGCATCTCCTCTTGCATCTGATATCCTTAGCTGCTTCTTGCTTTTTGCATTTTCTACACTCTCTGCATTCTAACAGGGGTCTACTGAAAGAAATTGTATCTCACCCTACAGCAGAGACTCTGCTAGTAGAAATTTTGATCCATGCCTCAAGGGTGGAGAAAAGTTAGAAAGACCTGTAATTCAGGGCAAGCTTGTGGGCCCACCTCAGAAGAAGAGTGGGAACACCTACTAAAACAACAGCATTTTCTGGACATTTAAAGAAAATGGACGTGATTTTTCCATAGGCAGTACAATTCTTCTGACTTAGTTAAGGCAGTGCTTCCCTTCTGCCTAGAGTAGAGGTGGCCAGTGACTCCAGACCTGAGTCACTAGAATATGCCCATTGAAACTTCCAGGCCCAGCAGGATCAGGGGTAGAATGGGGAAATGCAGGCCCACGTGATGCTTATATACTGCACAGGAGCCTGTAAACAATGAGAACCTTGTCGGGGTGCCCAGGTGAACCCCAGAGACTAAGTCTCTTTTCCAAAGGATGGTGACAGACCACCTGGAAGTGCTTGTTCAAAGTGTAGCTTCCTTCACCCATCCACTGTCACTGACCGAATCGCTGCGGTTAAAGCTCTGCATTATTAAGAAGCCTTTGGGCAATACCCTAACTTTTGAGAACTATAGCTTTTTTTTAATTAAAGAATGATATACATACAATAAAATGTATAGATCCTAAGTGTCCTATTCAGTGATTTTTGACAGTTGTGCTCATCTGTGAAACCACCAACCAAAACAAGATGTAGAACAACTCCATCACCCCCAGAAAGTCCCCTCTTGCCCCTTTCCAGTTAACCCCCACCCCTAGAATTCATGACTTTTAGTTTCTACTGTCATAGAGAATTTTGTCTAGATCTATTGCTTTTGAAACAGTGAAGCAAAGGAGGAAGGGAGGGAAGGAGGAAGAAAGAAAAGAGAGAGGAAGAAAGAAAGGCTGTCATTTTAGAGTGCTAAATAAGCCATTTATGTCTGGCAGGAGAAAGAGACTTCAGTGGCCCATTTGAAGAGACTGTTTCATTTTCCTAGGAAGACCAGCCAAAGGACCTTTTAATGATGCAAATACAGAACCTTCTGAATTGGCAATGCGGTTGGAGATGCAATTCTGAGGAGCTGAAACTTTGCTGGGGGGAGGATGTTAAAGGTCTTTGTGTTGGAGGCAGGGTTGCAGCTCTTAGCGTTGCAGGAAAAATGTGTCAAGGACAGTGGAGGAGTTCCTACAATATTTGAACTCCCCAAACCCTTTGGAAGGGCTTTGGAACCCAGCCCGGGGTTAAGGGATAAGGGCCAAAAGTAGATGGGATTATTTTCATGAGAGACTTTCTGACACTCTGGGTTCTGACAAGGAAATCCAACCTCCTCAGCAAAGGTGGCTATATAAATAGCATTTTCCTTGTCATACCACCTAAATAATGTATTGCTGACATCTGGGGAAGCCTGTGATATTTGTACATTTATTTCATATCTGACCACCTTATTGAATGAATTGTCTTAGTTCTAGTAGCTTTTCAGTAATTCCCCAGGGTTTTCTAGATGCATAAGATCTTCTGAAAATAATGACACGTTCATTTTTCCTTTCTAACTACTATAACATCTTTTTTCCTGTCATATCACTTTGGCTATTATTAAACTATTCTAATATTCTTTACAATGAATATATTGATACTGAATTTTTGATCAGCCTGAAAATGACAGATTTGGGAACAGAGCAGATATAATCAGAGGAAAGAGAATAGAGACCACATCAGCAGCTCAGGTGTGATGTGATAGCAACTGGTGGGAGTAAAATGCAGAGAGAAAGTACATATCTGAGAGATATTTTAGATGAAAAAAAGTTGGATTGTGATAAGAAAAGGTGAAAATCAAGGTAGATCATGGCTCCTAATGCTGCTGGTTTCATTGACAATATAACTAACCATGAAAAGAGCTCTATTCTGAATCAACCCTCGTATCCCTCACAACTTCTCTTCAAGGAGGCGAGAAGGAAATTAAGTATACATTTCAGTTCATGTCAGACTTATAACAAAGAATCTAAGACAATTAGCGAAGAGCTTTATTTTCTACTGTATATCCAACCCAAAAGAGAAACATGCTATATGGAATTCCCATGGAATGCCTCTGACTACTATCCATGAGGATGCAGGTTTGATCCCTAGCCTCGCTCAGTGGGTTAAGGATCTGGCATTGCCAGAGCTGTGGTATAGTTCACAGATGCAGCTGGGATACCACATTTCTGTGGCTGTGGTTTAGGCCAGCAGCTGTAGCTCCAATTCGACCCCTAGCCTAGGAACTTCCATATACCAAGGGTGTGGCCCTAAAAAGACCAAAATAATAATAATAATAGAAATATGCTATAAAAAATAACACTTTATTTTGATATTCCAGTTTGCAAAGAAATCTTTCTTTTCTTCTAGGATTTCAAATGCATAGCTAGAGTGATGTGGTTAATATCCCCACCTCAAGTTAGTTTGTGGCATATTAGCATCAAGAGCTCACTAAGAGCCCCATTTTATCATTAACATCTCAAACTTTATGTTGGCTCCTTCACCTAACTCCTCATTCTATTCCCATTCTACCATATTACACACTCTTGTTTAATATATAGCTGCGCTGAATGATTTTATTCACCCCAGAGGCATTCTTACCAATCCTTTACTAGCATGAGTTATTCCTGTTCCACAAACAGTATTGTGCTGGGTATATCATTTGGCTTTTTACTTTTTCCATTTAACATTACATGTGTACATTTTACTGATGTTCATATATAAAGTGTACTGAGATTAACAATAAAATGAACACCTATTGATCCACCACCTGCTGTTACATTGCCAGGACCATAAAAATAAGGTGCCCCTGATCTGAGCAAATTTTCTCATCTGATAGGTAACGGAAACCCAATGTTTTGCTCATTATTTCCTTACTTTTCTTTGTTAGTTTTGCCATATACATTATATACCCCAAAGTATTGTTGTCTAGTCATACATGCTTTTCAACTTTACATAAATGGAATTATATGTATTCTTAGGCGACTTTTTAAAATGCCACATTATGTATGTAAGTTTCATTCATGCAGTCATAATTGTTGTAATAACAGTTTCAGAGCCATGCATCATTATTTATTCACGTCCCATTCTCAGACTTTTGGGTTGTTTCCAGTTTTTCACTCTCACAAAGTTGGCATGAACGTCCTGAAGCCCATGTGCTGGGATGTCTCTGTGCCACAAAGTGGAGTTGCTGGTTAGCAGTACACACATCGGCCACTTCACTAGATACCAAATATGTGCCCCAAGAGGTTGTAGTGATGGGCATTCCCACCAGCAGAGAATCAGGGTTCCAGTGGCGCCAAGCCTCTCCAAGTCTCAATAGTATCAGAGTTAAACTTGTGCCAGTGCTGCAGCTATAACATACAGCTTTAATTTGAATTGCTAACCAATGAACTTGACAATCTTTTCATATGTTTATTAATCGTGTGGTGAAGCGAGTAGTTGAGGCTTTTGTCTTTTTTTTCTGTTGGGCTTCATTAGTACATAGGTGGTTATTTTTAACCATTGTATGATATTCCTTTTTATACATTTACCTCATTTATCCATTCCTCTTACTGTTGCCTGTTCAGCTCCCTTTGTCATTACAAACAACGCTGGGACAAACCAACCACCTTGCACAAGTCACTTTGTGAGGTAACAAGTTTCCCTTGAAGTAGAATGGCTGTGCGTATGCACTTTCCCTAAAGGCCAACAAACTACTCTCCAAAGCAGCAGCACTCATTGCCTGTCCTCCTACAGGGTGATGGGGTTTCCCATTCATTCTCCCGCACATTTGCCAGCCCTTGGTAGTATTCACAAAGCAACTTTAGGTACACACTATCCCAGGTAGTTTGTAAATAATCCTGGAAGGTAGAAAAATCAAAAATAGCCAACATTTCCCTAGTACTTTACAAATTGCAAAGCACTTTCTTTAGCATTATCTACCCCATTTTATGCTCAAATCCTCTGCAAGTCACACTCAAAGAGCCATGCATTTCATTCTCTAAATCCAACGTGATGATGCACACTTTCACATAAATATACAGGTGTCTGGTCCACCCCAAGTACCTCCCCAAAATATTTCTCAAGCCCTGCTCAGTCATGAATTATTCTTTATACCATACTCGGGGGAGCATATGAAACCCCAGACGGTTCTCTGTCACTGGGGTCATCCTAGAGGGAGGATGTGGCTCAGTCATCCTCTCCCAGGGGACCTTGCCTCCTCCCGAGCCCCAGAAGGTGGAAGATTCCTCAAACATGAGAAGGAATATGGATGCTGGTCAGCCAAAGATAAGGACAAATTGCCCAGTGAAAAGATTATAAATAGGTCACTTAAGAACACCATGCTCCAGGCTTTTCTCCCTAAACATAATCTTTCTCTTCTTGTTTTCTTCATCCAGTGTCTGGTGACGGGTTTAGGGTAAAGAATGAGCCACAGTATCATAATCACTCAAGCATTCCTACCAATGGAAGCTCGCTCATGAGCTGTTTATTTTTCTAGGGCTTTGTGACTATGTTCCTTATGTTGGCAATATGTCATCCTAATGATTTTACTTTAACAGTAATGAATTATGACTCTGCTCCCTTGGCAAGGCATATGGCATCCCATTTCAATCCCAAGCGACTCGGTGCTATAGTAATGAATACCAACTTCATCAATAACATTAGGGAATATAAAATGGTGTTCTCTAGTCACTGTCAGCTCTTTCTGTAATCTTTGCATTCCATCACTGTGACTAATAATTTCTAGATTTAGCTGCCTTTTTATTTACAAAATATTCATGCACGTCTGCCTGAATTATAACTTCCAGATTCTCAATTCACTAATACTTTTTGAGCACCTGTGTGGGGCCTTTTAACACAACAATCCCATTGTTTGTAACTGAGACAACCTGGGCTCAGAAAAGTCAAGTCCTTTGGTCAAGAATCCTGGGGATGAAGGATCCTTTGGGGGCGGGGGGGCTGGGGGCTGGGGGCATGCCTGCAACATGTGGAAATTCCCAGGCTAGGGGTTGAATTGGAGCTGCAGCTGTTGGCCTACACTACAGCCACAGAAATTCATGATCAGAGCCACATCTGTGACCTACACCACAGCTCATGGCAACAACAGATCCTTAACCCGATGACTGAGGCCAGGGAATGAACCCACATCCTCATGGATACTGGTCGGGTTTGTTACCACTGAGCCATAACCAGAACTCCAGAGCCAGGACTTTCATGCTGAGTTTAAACCTCAAAATCTCGTAATTTTTCTACTATCCCACAACCCAACTTTGTAGAGTTTTGTTGCTGTGTTTTAAGTTTCACACATAGAACTCCTGAATATTTAATTTCCTTATACTCCTGAAGAAATTTGGTCCCCACAGAGTGCCATCCAAGCCGACATTCCATATGGCATCTTGTCACAGTCCTCAGAGAGGCAGGCTGCGTGCTGTCAAACTCAGAAAGCTTCCGCTCTCTAAAAGGCAGGGAGGGGGGATTTCCACCACCAACCAACCAGTTGCCTCAATGGACATTTTCATTTCCTTTCCTATGAGAATCAATACCAGTAAGTCTGAGGCTCTGGATTTCTAGCTACACAGCTTTAGATGTATAGATTCATGCTTTTGAATATCTTAGGAATCCATCTGGAATGAGTGAGAATACCCAGCATTCTCAGGTTTCAAGTTCAATCTTCAGATAGGAATTTGGTCTTCAGAGCAGTATTACAAACCAGAGGACTTTTGACTCAGGTTCAGCTAAGCTTACAAAACATCAGAACTTGATAAATCATTTAAGACAAAGAGTCTGGGGACGGGCATACTTAAATGTCATAAAATCGTTATTGTCACAAGTGGGATCTCTTAATTTTCTTTTTCAGGCACCTGTGCCTCGATGATTGCTGTTCTCACAGCCTGAGAAGCGGTCGGACTCCTCTCCCCTCCATCTCCCCACCATAGCTCCATCTGCCTGTAAAACTTCTGAACTGACTTGACAGTTCAGTAGTCGCGTCCTCGTGACTGAAGTCTTTCCGACACCCACACCAGTTCCTTGTGATAGTCACCTCCTGTTCCCACAGTACCGAGTGCATTCATGCAATCACCTATTCACCCAGCAAATATTCACTGAGGGTCTGCCACGGGCCAGGCACTGCCCGAGGCCCTGGGCTACACCCAGGAACCAACAGACAAAATCCCTGCCCTATGGAGACAGCATTTCAACCAGGGACCACAAAGGACAAACATAACCCATGAATGAAACAGAGTGTACTGCCCGGTGATGAACGCCACGGGGAAATTTAGAGCAGGGAACGATGGGTCTAGAGCACGGGGGTGGGGGGAGGCTTCTCATTTGAAACAGGGGCCAGGGGAGACCTCATTGACTAGAAGACCTTCAGGCACAAAGTTGAGGGAGGACGTGGAGGAGGAACATTCCAGGCTGAGGAATAGACAGTGACAAGGGCTTAAGGCTGGAGACCCATTTGGCTGCAGCAGAGAGATGAACAGGATCTGGTTTACAGGAGCCATGGGGACATGGGGACCAGGGACCAGGCTGTGGGGACCAGGCTGTGATGGGCGGGTTGGCCATTCTGAAGACTAGAGAAGCCAGGAGACATTAGTGGATTCTGAGCAGAGGTGGTTAAAGTCTGACTATCTTATCAGGACTTCCTATTGGATAGATTATGAAATATGATAAAGGATGACCCCAGGGCATATTCTACCCTCACAACCCTATTGCACTGAGTCATACATGATTATGTCTGTGTCTTTGTCCCTTACTGGACTGTGACTTGGCTGGGACAAGACTGTCTTTGGACCCCCAATGCCCTGCCTAGGGCAGGACACATAGGTAAGAAATGTGGGTTGAGTCTGAAGGTCGCAATGAGTGTGTCTCAGCCACGAGTTTTATTAGTGAACCAAGACAGGTTTTTTGGCATCACTTGGGAAAACCAGTCAGAGGCCGGGGGAGAATCTCCATCCAGCCCTCAGCCTCCCCTGTCTGGGTGGGTAGTGACCAGCTGTCATGAGCACTGTTCTTCCAGAGGTGGATATGAGCAGTGCTGGCTACTGATGCCATCTTTGCGCAAGGATACAGTGGTAGACAGAACTCTTATATCTGCTGCTGCCTCAGGGGAGAAATCCGTCTTTTCAGAGTGTTACAATCAGAATTATTTCATGCCAAAGAATTTCCCCAATGCCTAGTTTCAACAGTGGGGGCTGCCCACTTAGGGCCTTGTGAGGACTCGAGATGCCTTCAGTGCCTGGTGGGAGCAGCACCAAGAAGCCCGTTGGACTGCCAGGAGATGCCCCCTCTGGCAGTCTCACCTCTCCTGAAAGCAGGGGTGTCAGGAGGGATTAACAGCTCCCTCTGGGTGCCAAGCAAGTCCTCCGATCCTGTTCCGCTGTTTCTGGTGATGATCCTACACTGCCTCCGAGGGCAGAGCACAAAAGCCATTGCAGACAGCATCGATAAGAGTTTCTGGAAAGAGTATTTCTCAGAGGCTGGAGTGACAACCTGTAAAGCATGGCGTGCATAGGGACATGGCCTGAGAACAGCATACGATGCTGCTTGTGGTCCTGCCCCTGCCCCTGATGCCTGAGAGTGAGGTCCACAGTCAAGAACGGATTATCCAACGAGAAAAATATGTACATACCCAGGGTAGCAGCAAAGCAGGGAGAGAGGGGAGAGATTTTAAAGTCCAGCAAGAAGCCACTCATTTCAGCATGTATGTAGGCCTCGTGTCATTTTGAAAAATAAACTATTTTATGGTTTAATGTCAGTCTTACTCTGAATTCCATATGCCAGCTGGTGTGGTAAGCTTTTCAGTATATAGAGTCTTTAATCTTGTCCCATCAACAAACCTCAACAGCTTCTCAAAGCTGAATTTTAGGTAGGACATAAAATCCCTTCATTTGATTCTAAAAGGCTAGTTCTTCTATGTGGCAAATTCTAGGAAGTTTCCAAAGACCAAGGAGTGTTTGAGACGCATCGGCATCAGGAAGAGGATGTGTGGTCAGTTACAAGGTGACCGCAAAGCTATCCTGCCTGGCTCTCAGGAACATCTCTGCAGACCGGCTGCAGGACCTGTGTCTGAGCTGCATGGTGATGCTTTCATCTTTCCCAGGATGTGCATGCAGTCTGTCCACAGCGGGGCAGGACAACCACTGGCCCTGAATAAGAAGGTATTCCTGCCCTCAAAGGAATGACCACTAACTCTTATCTGTATAGTTCTTGTGCTCCTTGACACTTGCTATGTTGCATTATGTTTATTTAAGCTCTTTGCATGAGAGACAGAAAATAGGTAGCACTCTGCCCCCTTTCTCCCCACTAGTCCAGGACAGATGTTATATTCTATTGATCCCAGACTAGATCTCAACATTTTCTCAGCACACACTCAGGCAGCCGTGACTGACCAGCCAACCAAAAGGCAGTGGCATGCGACATGAAGCCTGTCTTTCGTCCTAACTGTGATGGGCAGCTTTTTGAAGGGTGGGGACCACATCTTCCGCATCTTTGCATCCTATATAGTACCTGGTCCCCGTCTCAGATACAGAAAGCAACGTAGACTAATTTTTCATTCCAGAACTTTCATATACACTCATCAAACCTTCCCCCAGCGTGTGGGTATACAGAACGAAATCAGACCTGGGCTACAACCTCCAGAATCTCAGAGTCATTCAACAAACCCTTAGGAGATCAGCTCTGATGAGAGCCTCTATTACAGTGTTGAGTCCAAGGAAATTCTGTGTGGGTCACTCTGAAAGGCCAAAGAGGTAGCCCCGGAAATTAGGTTAGTTAAGTGCAAGATGCCATATTTAACAAATGGCAATTAAAATGTCCTGGCTCCTTGAAGAACTGCCTTCCAAAAGCCACGCTGTCAGGCTCTGGGACATCCTGGCGCCGTGTGATAAAATGGCTTTGGGATGACATATATCATCACTAGGCCATTCCTTTCACATTCGCCTTCCTCATTACCACTGTTGAGAAACTGAATGGGAAAGGCTTCTGCAACTGAGATAACGACTTTCTCTGAATCCTTTACACCAGTTGTAAGGGGCTCCCCACTCTGACAGTCCCATTTGTTTTCATTTCTCTTTTAACCAATCCAAGCAGGCGTTTGGATGTAATTTCTGAAAGAGCCTGAAAACTTTGGAGAGCCTCATTAATAACAGGGCTGATCTGCCCATTTGACTTGGCAACTCTTATTCCATTGGGGCAGCAGCGGCAGCTCTCATAACCCCCGATTACCCTGGCTAATGAGGCCCATTAATCAGCCCTCAGAGCTTTGGAGAACATCAGTGAAGGGTCTGTTGACCTTTGGAGCAGGCTGCACTGTCACTGTCACATTTCATGAGTCAAACTTCTGAGGAAGTTAGGTGTGGCCGGGGTCTTCACTCACATTTTTACTAACAGTATGCTCATGGCGTGTCGCCCCACCTTATTTTTTTGAGTGTGGCAATGCTTACTGGGGACAAATGGCCTGAACTGGTGCTTTGGAGCCTCCTTGATGAGCTCAGCTGCACTGAGCACCGATGCTCAGAACAAGGAGTTCAGGGACCTGTGAGGCTTCTGCATGAGGATACGTGCAGTAAGCAGCGGTTGCTCACCCGGCCAGTCCCATGATCATCCAGCCACCGACTGGGCAGACCCAGCTCACCACGCTGGCTATTCAGAGATACCAGGGGCTTCTAGTCTCTTCTTCTCTGACTGAGGCTTCCTGGAATTTCCATCACCTACTCTTTGGCAAGTCTGTGTCTTGGTCACATTCGGGAATAAACTTGAGAGTTAAACACAAGTCTGCATTTCTGTGACCTTTGGCAAATGATTTCATCTTTCCAAATGTTGCTGTCCACATCAATAAAATGAGGATGAGAAAGTATCTGACTCAGAGGGCTGGGGGGATGCATGGCGGGACCTCAGCAGGGTTCCTTGAGGGGAAGAGGACTATAATCAACAGTCTGCTCTTCCTATTCCTTAAGTATTGTTCTCAAGCGACCTCAAGCCTTTGAAAGACAAATTAAATCTGGTTGGCCCCATTAATGGACAAGGCTTCTTGTGACCTTAGGATAAGGTCAGTCCTTCTTCTTTCTTTCTGTCTTTCTTTTTACCACCATACCTGAGGCATATGGAAGTGTCCAGACTAGCGGTCAAATTGAAGCTTCAGCTGCAGGTCTACACCACAGACCTGCATCATGCTCAGATCACGGCAACACCAAATCTGAGCTACATCAGTGATCTACCCTGCAGCCTGCCACAATGTGGGATCCATAACCTACTGAGCGAGGCCAGGGATCAAACCCACATCCTCACAGGCCCTGAGTCAGGTTCTTAACCCACTGAGCTACAATGGGAACCCTGTCAGTCCTTTTCCTTGAGTGGAGAGCTGAGTGGATGGGGACAAGGTGACCTGTGACGCTCTTTCTTCAGGCGGGAGCAGACAGGCCAAGGCTCAGAAAGCAGTAATATCTCTTAGGAATATTTCGTGGGATTTACAGCAACTTTTGTAAAAGAGAAGCTCTCTGGGACATTTTTTTTTTAATGCTCATGCAGACCCTGCACAGAGAGCAGTAGAGACAAAACTGCTCAAAAACAGGAAAGAAAGGGATTAGTGTTTTGATAAAAACTACCTAGGCAAGAAACTACCATGCCAGATTTTCTGACTACTAGTCTCATATTCTTTCCTTTAAACCCGCTGCTTCTCACTTGGAGAAGGCTAACATTAGCCAGGAGAGGATGGTTTCAGGAGGTATCACAATTGCAAAGTCAGGTGACAGGTGTCACCCTCTGTACCAATGGCCAATCTTATTGAGATTGTGGGCCAAGCCCTTCACTACGAGTCTTATCTCATCAAATCTCAACCATTCCCAAAGTGGGTACCAGCATCATCCTCATTTGACCTCAGAGGAAACTGAGCCCCAGGAAGGTCAAGTGGGCTTGACAGGTAGGTGTCCTTGCCTTACACAAATTATTCCAGGGAGTAGAAGAAGAGGGAAGGCTCCTTGAATCACTTTATAGAAAGCCTGAAATCAAAACTAGACAAGAAAATAATTCACAGTCTAATCTTAGTTGTGATAACAGACTCAAAATGCTGAATAAGACAGAAGGAAACTGAATTTGGCTCACATCACACACACACACACACACACAATTAAAACATTATGGTGGATGGACTGGGAGTTTGGGTTTAGTAGATGCAAACTATTACATTTAGAATGGGAAGTGTCTGTCATGGTGCAGCGGAAAAGAATCTGACTAGGAACCATGAGGTTGTGGGTTCGATCCCTGTCCTTGGTCAGTGGGTTAAGGATCTGGCATTGCCATGAGCTGTGGTGTAGGTCACAGCCTCGGCTGGGATCTGATGTTGCTGTGGTTGTGGTGTAGGCCAGCAGCTGTAGCTGACTGGACCCCTAGCCTGGGAACCTTCATAGGCCACATGTGCAGCCCTAAAAAGCAAAATAAATAAATAAAATTTATTTTAAAAAAACATTTAGAATGGATAAGCAGTGAGATCCCACTATACAGCACAGGAAACTATACCCAGCCTTTTGGGATAGACCATGATGGGAGATAATATAAAGGAATATGTGTATATTTATAAATATATCGTGACTGGCTCACTTTGCTGTACTGCAGAAATTGGCACAATGTAAATAAACTATACTTTAAAAAATAAAAAATAATAAAGCATTAGGGCCAATTATCCTATGAGTGCAAGGATAGTTTGAAGTTAGAACATCTATAAATATAAACCACTGCATTAACAGATTAAAGGAAGGAGGAGTTCCCATCATGGCTCAGTGGTTAACAAACCGGACTGGTATCAACGAGGTTGCAAGTTCAATCCCTGGCCTCACTCAGGGGATTAAGGATGTGGCATTGCTGTGAGGTGTGGTGTAGGTCACAGACATGGCTGGGATCCTGCATTGCTGTGGTGTGGGCTGGCAGCTACAGCTCTGATTAGACCCAGCTTGGGAACCACCATATGCCGCAGGTGCAGCCCTAGAAAGACAATCAATCAATCAATCAAGGGAGTTTCTGTTGTTGCTCAGCATAAACAAACCCAACTAGTATCAATGAGGATGCAGGTTCGATCAATGGCCCTGTTAAGGGGCATTGCCTCGAGCTATGCTGCAGGTCGCAGATGAGGCTCAGATTTGGCATTGCTAGTAGCTCCAATTTGACCCCTAGCCTGGGAACTTTTATTTATTGTACCTGCAGCTCTTAAAAATGAAAAAAAAAAAAAAAAAACAGATTGAAGGAGACAATGACAGAATTTTCGCAATTGTAGTAGGCTACATATTTCCCTCCCCTTCATTTTTTTATTTTATTTTATTTTATTTATTTATTTATTTATTATTCCTTTTCTAGGGCCTCTCCCGCGGCATATGGAGGTTCCCAGGCTAGGGGTCTAATCAGAGCTATAGCTGCTGGCCTACACCAGAGCCACACCAATGCGGGATCCAAGCCTTGCCTGTGACCTACACCACAGCTCACGGCAACACTGGATCCCCAACCCACTGAGCAAGGACAGGGGTTGAACCCGCGACCTCATAGTTCCTAGTCAGATTTGTTAACCACCACGCCATGATGGGAACAGCCTCTCTCCCCTTCAAAGATATGTCCCTGTCCTAGTCCCCACGCCTCTGAATGTTACTTTACTTGGAAAAAATATCTTTGCATATATAATTAGGTTAAAGATTTTGAGATGAGGTAGTCATCCTGTATTATCTAAGGGGGCCCTAAATTCAATGGCAAGTGTCCTTATAAGAGATATACAGAGAAGAGAGAGCAGAGATGACGTGAAAACAGGTTGTGTTGGAGCAGTTCAGCTACTCGCCAAGGAATGTCCAGGATGGCTGGCAGATGCCAGAGGCTCAGGGAGGGGCGTGGAATGGATCCTCCCTTGGAGGCACCAGCAGAACCCACCCTGCTAACACCTTAACTTCAGACTTCTGGCCTCCAGAGCTATGAGGGAATACATTTCTATTGTTTATAGAGTGATCGAGCTATGAGGGAATACATTTCTATTGTTTATAGAGTGATCTCGTTTGTGGTTATTTGTCACAGCAGCCACAAGAAACTAACATATCAGTGACTGAAGAAAAGTCCTTTTTCTTGTTCATGGAAAATAACTTTCAAAACCTAGGAATATAAGGGAAAATCACTGATGGAGCAAAGATATTCGAAACACATATCCAACCCTGAAAATTAATATTCAAAAATGTGGGAAGGATTGCAAGTCCATAAGGAAAAGACCAAAATCCTAATGAAAAAAAAAGGGGGGGGGGGAATACTAAATATGAAATAAATTCACAGAAGAGGAAAACTCAGTCTTACCTGGAATCAAGAAAATGCAAATTAAAATTCTAACGAGATTCTATTTTACGGTCATCCAATTGGCTAAAAGTTTAAAATGAAAATGTCAAGTTGGCAAGTGTGTAGAAAAACTAACTCGGCAGGCCTGGTTGCTCAAATCTTGTACATCCCCAGGAAGGCCCGCTTGCCAGCCCTTAGCTGGCTCCTGGGAGCTGAGCTCTTGGTCTATTCCCTATGCTACTGACTGATAAGGGCATTTTATATACTTTAATCATGTTGTACCACCTTATTTAGATCATTTGTGCAAACACTGTGATCTGTGTGAAAAGCTGCTTTGCGTCTGCAGGGCTGGAGTTTCAGGAACTCTGGCTAATCGCAAAGGTAATATGTGCCCCTAGGACTAGCCTCTACTAAGATTTCCAGACCCTTCAGCTCCAATAAACTTTTCCTGGACATATAAGACTTCCCACGTGTTGCTGTTCAACTCCATCAGGATAGAACTTCTGGAAGCTCATACCTGCTCTCCCCAGACTTGGCCCCATGTGTCCTTTTCTTTTATTGATCCTGCTTCATATTCATTCACTGGAACAAAGACTCTTTCTGAGTCCTGTGACTCCCTCTAGGAAATTACCAAACCAAGGAGGAGTCTTGGGAGTCCCTGAAAAGTGAGATGATGGAGAAACAGGACTTAAACACACAGCTGGTGAGTCAATCATTCTGGAGGGCCATTGGACAAGCCAGGGACCGTTTTAGACGTACATGTGCTAAAGTCTAGCCATTCCAACACCTAGGTTCCCCATCTAGAAAACCTCTCGTACAAAATGTTCATTGCATCATTGTCTCTAAAAGTGAAAAAGGGGACACAATCTCAAAATCCATTGATAAAGAATGGAAAAGTAAATGGTCCTGTATTTGCATAACAGAAAATGGCAAAGCCACTCCAAGGAATAAACAAGAGCTACGTTGACACAAGTTAAGACTCAAAACCAAAACGTTACGAAACAGAAGGACGCTGAAAAATTATATGCATGGTAGCATACTATTCAGGCAAAGTTTAAAATCATGGAAGATTAATTATTTAAAGCATGAAATGACACTCATCAACTTTAAGACAGGTTATCCTCTAAAGAAAGGAGAGAAGTCGAATGGGGGAGGGGTGGAAATGGGGGGGGCAGTTCCCATGGCTCTGCAATGTTTTATTTCTCACGTCCAACTGAGATCTGAACTCCGGCTCCCAAGCCTGGCTACAACCTTCACTGCAAGTCTCTTCCTTTCAGTAGTGTGTTAATTAAAACCCAGGCCCAGGAACATAATCCCATTTATACTATGCACAGGCTGAGCTCTGAATTAAATTTCGACAAAAGGCTTATTTTACCACAAAACTGTAGGTGCCATTTACAAACATGTGAGAAGGTCATTAAATGGTGTAAACAGCAATGAAAGTCCCACCCTAATGACAAGACATTATAGACAGACCTCGGGAGACAATAAAAACGCATGAGAAAGAACAGTTGCTAACTAAATCTCCTGAGCAGCAGCGTTTCCTGCTCATTTAAAATATTGAAGAAAATAAAAGTAAAATCAATACGAAGGTCTTAAGATGTAGAGCCTGGTCAGCTGAATATCAATTAGGAGGCGTTCTTAATTAAACAGTTTATATATGCTGATGGGCTCATTTCATCTTTTAAGAAATATTGACGGTTTCAGTTTGTCTTTGAAACATCTTAAGGCTGACACCAATATCGTTTGTATTTAAAGATGAAAAGCCAGAGAAGAAGGATAAATATCAAACATTTGAGTTCTCAAGAAGAAATACGCAGGAGATGTAAGACATGAGTGCTGATGCTGTTTTATAATTTTACATAAAAAAGTGGGAAGTGGGAGTTGGGCCAGTTTTGTGGGGTTTTTTAATTTTTTTCATTTTCTAAAGTTTTGTTGAAGTTGATTTACCATGTTGTAATAATTTCTGCTGTGCAACAGTGATTCAGTTATACACATATGCGCATTCATTCTCTTTTAGCCTCTTTTCCCACACAGATAATCACAGAATACTGGGTAGAGTTCTCTGTGCCACCCCACAGGTCCCTGTTGGCCAATCATCCCATATATGTCAGTATGCCCGTACCAACCCTAAACCCCAAACCGCCACTCCATCTCTCCGACCTGTCCCCTTTGGTGACCATACATTTTCCAAAATCTGTGCCTCTGTATCCATTCTGCAAATAAGTTTATTTGTATCATTTTTTTTTAGATTCCACATATACGTAATGTCATATGATGTTTGTCTTTTATGTCTGACTTCACTTAGTATGATAAGCTGTAGTGGGCCAGTTTTATTTTAATATTTAAAAGTTTTCCTTAATTAAAACTAGCCAGAAGGAGTTCCATGGTGGATCTGGCGCTGTCAATGCTGTAGCTCAGGTGAGTGAGTGATGTGCCTCGGGTTTGACACCTGGCCCAAGAACTTCCATGTGCCATAGGCACAGCCAAAAAAGGAAAAGAGAGAGGGAAAAAAAAAAAATCTAGCCAGAAATTTTAAGAAATTGTTTTTAATGTGTTTTGTCAACTTACTTCAGTTCAATTTCACGAATATTCTGTAAGGAAATATGTATAAGAGGACCATTGTTTTAGGTTCTGTAGGGATGAGAAATCCCTTTGTTCTGATAATAGCAACGCTATCACTATTGCTAAGCTATTGAAAGCTCTCTGTGTGCCAGCAACTCCGTTAGAAGACTTGCTGGAAAGCAAGTGAAATTAGGACATGAGTGAAATATGTGTGTGTGGAGGCAGAGACTGAAGAACATAAAGAGTAGTTAAGGAACTTGCTAAAACCACAGGGTGAAAATGGAGAGAAGGGGTCAGAGAGGGGATTTTAAAGCTTGAGATATTGAGAGTAGAAATGTTCTCAGAGCCTGTAAGGTTTTGCTGGGGTAGGAATTTTCCATTTTTGCTGTAACAGACTTAGTGACTTACACCAACACAGACATATGGTCTGAGGTCTGTGGCTCAGACGTCCAACGTGGGTCTTACAGGGCTAAAAATCAAGGAATGCAGATCTGAGTTTCTTCTGGAGGCTCTAAGGGAAAATCTATTTTCTTGCCTTTTTCAGCTTCTAGAGGCCACCTATCTCAGGTCCCCTTCCTGCATCTTCACAGTTGGCGACAGCAAACTGAACCCTCCTCACACCGGGTGACTCTGATCTTTTTTTTTTTTTTTTTTTTTTTTTTTACTTTCTTTTTAGGACTGAACCTGTGGCATACGGAAATTCCCAGGCTAGGGAATGAACAGGACTTCAGCTGCCAGCCTACACCACTGCCACAGCAACACCAGATCTGAGCTGCATTTGCAAACTACACCACACCTTATAGCAATGCCAGGTCCTTAATCCACTGAGTGAGGCCAGGGATGGAACCTGCATCCTCACAGATACTGTGTCGGGTTCTTAACTAGCTGAGCCCCAATGGGAACTCCTATTATCTTAAAGTCTGTTGATGAGCACCTTTGATTCCACCTGCTCCCTTTAACTCCCCTTTGCTCTGGAAGGTAAAATGTTCACAGCTTTCGGGAATGAGAATGTGGACATCTTGGAGCAGGCGTGATTCTGTGTACCTTACAGAGACTGCTAGAGAATGCCAGCCCAAACTAGACCAACCAAGTGGGTTTGCACCTTTATTGGAAAGATGCTTCGTGATATCACAGTATTTTAATGGCGGCCCAGTCTCCAGGACAGAACATAACCAGGAGTCCCCCTTTTGCATCCCTCATCTACGCTTTGCTATACACCAGCAGGTCATGTCTTCCACTGGCAGCTGGCTTTCTTAACCTGGATGCACACTCCAGAATACGGCTGCCAGCAGTTCATGGAATTTCACACCCCACCGTCCAGGCATTAAGAAAAGCTGGCTCCCTCTTCCTTGCTCTCTCTCTTACTGTCTTTCAGTTCCAAGAGTCAGGGATGATAGTGCTTAGTCCATCTTAAGCCAAGGTCCTATACCATCTTGGCTGGGTTTCCAAAGTGCTGCCACAAAGAACCACAGAAATAGGAGCTGGGGTGAATGATCAGTTCCCCCCAAAAAGATGGATATCTAATCCTAGTAAGTGTTTAACTACTGTCTTTGGTTGGGGGAGAGCCTGGCTTGTAGAGTTCACCAATTTCCATGGTGTAAATACTCCCACCATGGCCAATTTCAAACCACAGACCTGAAGTTACTAATGCCGAGCTGGGAAACCAGCCAGTAGCCGTGGTCCAGCACACCCCTGGCTTTTCATTCTTCAACATGATGCTCCTTTAAAATTGCTGGTCCCGTTAAACAAAAAGGCAGATCTCTAGATCAAGGCTTCTCCGGCTAGATTTTGAGGGGCTCTGCTGCTCACATACTTCTGTCCAACCGAGCATCCAAGCATAAAACAAAGGAGAAAATGTGTGCAGATGCTTGGCCAGGTAAGAGCAGCTAGTCAATGGGTGAATGGAGAGTACAGCAGGTATAATGGGAGATGGTATGGTCTGCAGCTAATAATGATAAAACTCAGAAGTTAGACCACCTGGGTTTCAACTCGGTTCCTCCACTTACTTATTCTGTGATTGTGGCCTAGTTATATATAAGCCACTCTGTGCCTCTGATCATGACCTGCAAAATGGGAATATAACCAACAAGACCTTCTTCCTAGAGTTTAAGTAGATAAGTAAAATAAGGCAAAGGTGCTTGATGCCTAACAGTCACCCAAGAGTGTACCTGATGATAATAATAACAAAAACCATCTCACTTGTCTCCACTGCCTGCTGCTAATGAAGCTGCAGACCAAAGGCTCTGATAAGGAAGTGAATGGAGCATAGTCAACATCCTGCTTTGAGCCCCGTGGAGTCTGAGAGTTTGGGAATGTCTCATTCAGACCTCTGTCCAAAGCCCAGCATAGGCCTGCCCCATAGAAGGAGCTCACTAAACATTTTTGCTAACTAGCTAGAGTGCTAAGTGCTACAGGGTCTATGAGGATGAATAAGATATTCAGGCAACCTTCGCGGAGCTTACAGTAACACATTCTTCCAAGATGTTAATGACATTTGTGTCTGCCTCAAGATAGAAGTCTCTGAAAAGCTAACAATGAGACAGTCAATAACAAAGACTATGGCAAACATGTTTATCTCCAAAAAGAAAAAGCAAATTCCTCTCCAAAGCTTAAATGGCAGCTCAAGTATTTTCTCTACTTTCATAAAAAAAATTAATCAAATGTCAGCCTTGTAAATATTTATGATCCTAAGCAGACAGTCATATTTGAACATCAGTTCTTGAAAGACCATTCAAGTGCTTTTTGGCAGAAATCTTACATTTGACACATTTCCTGTACACAATACTCAGAAAAACATGCCTTTATAATGTTTTCCAGGAGAAGGCCACAAAGGTAACTAAATGTGACTATATGAACCCATCCAGAGCTTCATTTATTCTGGCCAGTGTATTTGTAAAGGTTAGGAGCAAATGAGTTTCACTGGCTGCCAGAGGCCAGCTCCGGCGGCCAGGGGGTGTACACTTTTCCCAAAGGAGAGGGACGGACATCGGCTTTTGCAACGGAGACAGCCTCTTTGTCCCTTCTTTCAGGGTGCTGGACTGCTCAAATTTTATTGGCATAAGTGGTTGATTATATAGACAGTTTTTCACTACAGATTACATCACAGTGTTAAAAGTACATTGGTTAACTTTTACATGGTACAGCAGCTGTACATCACATTCTAACGTCTTTGTTTTAACTACATTTAGTGAGTACAATTTAAAGGCAATTAGGTACAATACGTCATGTGGAAAGGAGGAGACTCAGTACAAATCATCCCATGGCCAGCCAGTCTCCACAAGTTGAAGAGGCCACAGACACAAGAATTGGGTATTCACAAATCTTGTTTTTTACACTGGTGTTTATCTTTAAAGCGTTATGGCAGGGAGACAGTGTAAGAAAATATAAACCAACTTAACTAGCTATCACTTAAAAGCTTCTATAACTCATAGCTAGGTGTCTTTTGGTCAAGAATAATATATGTCTAACTTCTATGAACCTCATTAAAATCCTAACTCTAAAGTTTACTGTATAACTAGTCAGTAGCTAAACATTATATATTAATTAAGTTGGATATGAATAGGGAAAAGTCCTTCAGGATGAAATTTTTATTATATTATTGTTGTAATTTTGTTAAATCACAAATCACCACAGGAAAACAAGAACGGGAAAAAAGAATAATAAGTAAATAATCAGGAAAGACTGAGGAAAACTGAATAACAAATAAAACAGCAGGAAAGAAGACTAGGTCACCCAAGAAACAATCCATGTTCTCCAGGGCAAACATAGAAACTGCTTTCCCAGGAAAGCCCCAATTCTTCCCCATCAACATCAAAATAAGAGCTGTGTAACCTGAGGCCTGCCCTCGGCTTGTACCATTCAGGTAGGCTTTTATCCTGACCAGAAGCCCACCTTCAGCATGTACCGAGCTCCCTTCCTTGGTTAGGAACTTGCCTTCAGGTTTTTCTGCCATCAGGCAAGGTCTTTTTTTTTTTTTTGAGTCCTTGTATTTTCTCAGCTCCTCGCCACTGGCAAGGAGGCCACTGTGACTCTTACTTATAATGAAATATTATTTGGTTAGAATTTCCACCTCTCAGATGCATTTCCTGGTATAAGAAGAAAATGGGGGGAAGGGCAAAGAAGCCATCAGAACTAATGCTTGTTAAATGTTCCATCCAGGCAGGGACATGGCCGCGTGCTTTGCGTAAGTTGATGACCTTCTGCCAATGCTACTTGTGACTCTAAGTCAGTCATCTGGGCCTCAGTTTCATCAAGAGTTAAAAAAATAAATAAATAAATAAGATTATATAAATATTAAACATTGTTGACACACAATCATTTCTTGCAAGAAGGAAACTCTTTCTGAATTTCTATTTTTCCATTCTAAAACATAATTGTCCTATCAACTTAATAAGGGATAGCTAAGAATCACAAGAAAAACAGACACAGTTTATTCAATGCTTAGAGAATAAGCCCCAAGTTCTCTGACACCATGCGTCTGAAGTGCTTCATTCCACCCTTACTCTGCCCAGAGCAAAATGCCTGGGCATTACTTAAATGTCAGTTTTTGTCCATTTTTCTCTACCCTGCTAGAAAAATCAAGAGAAAAGGAAAAAATGGAGGTGCCTTAAAAGCAAGCTGTGAAATCTGTTTAAGAATTAGCCAGGCTGTATAAATTTGTCAGAGCTGGCAGCCCCGGAAAAGGAACACTAGGTTGTAAGAGAGAAGAGCCCGTTGCTAGAATGGCAGGGAGTTTTGTAGAGCGAGAGTAAAGGGCACACATCTCTTAATGACGGAATGAGCGCTCTCTGGAAGAGTCGTCAATTACACACGCACCTGCAGCTAACCACCCAGTTCTTGGAGCACTGATGATGCAAGCAGAAATCACTGACGCAGGGCCACCGACTGTCTACGCCAGCTGACTGCACGCAGGTGCGTGAGTCTCACCTGCCCACCTCTCTCCCCATCCCCCTTCAGCACCTCTCTGCTTGCGAATGCCAGCGATGCCACCCTGACAGATGTATGCCACTGGGAGGAGTGCTATCAAATCCATCCTGAATGGTGACCTGCCGAGCCTTCCCTGAGCCTTCTTTGGAATCAAAGATCGTTAGACACCGCAAACTACAAACCTGTGCATTAAGGTAGCTGACCTTTGACGTGAGCTCCTAGTGGAATTGTGACCCAACCCCAATCTCTTGGAATTTTGCAGGGTAGAGTTTTGGGGGAGCCATCCCAAGGGAACAGCCTCGTCCGTGCCTGCTTCTCCCTGTCTTGGACTGTGGGGAGCTGTTTTTGTCTAAGCCTGCTTAGCAGTGGGCAACTCCTTGAGGCCAGGGATCCTGTCTGCTTTAAATCATTCTTCTTTTGAGCCCAGTGCATTCATTTATCCAATAAATGTTTATGAAGAGCACTCTGCTGACCCCTGGGCATCCTTAATAAGCAGTTGCTGAACTGAGTCCAATACATAACTCCCTGGGAGAAATAAAATGATGTAAAGAGATGGAAGGAAGGAGGGAGGGAGGTGAGAGAAAAAGACTTGCTCTTTGTTGATAATGAGAAAGAAAGCATCTCCTTTCTGGGACATCTTCTGGGAAAGGCTGTAGGATCTCTATAGTTGAAGACAACTGGGACAAAATTAGGTAATGCAGAAACCCACCCTGTAAGACATAGGAGGCAGGACCAGGGGATCTTAAAGTCCCATCACCTCTGGGCTGTAGTGTCCCACTGAGGGAGGAACGGCACAAACAAAAGGTGTTCAAGAACGTAGATCTCAGACCTGGACTTTTGTCTGGAGGAGCCTGGGGGCCAGGCAGCCACGTGCCCATGGTGCCCTGTTACTGTTCTTGCCTTGCCCTTTCATATTGACCACTCACCCCTCTTCAGAATTATGTGTTTTGTTTACTTCCTGGCCGCTCCCCTCAGCACAAGCTCCACGCTTCCTGACGATGTGCTCACTGCAGTACACCCAGTGCTAAGCTTGGCTCGTATACACAGTCAGCATCTGTTTGCTGAATGAATGAATACAGAAATTATTTTGTTTAAGTGCTTCATCTCCCTAAGCCTCAGTTTTGTCATTTTATAGGACTTATAATCGCAGTCACTCCTGAGGGGCTGATATGCGGGTCAAAGGAATGAAAGTATTTCAAATGCTTTACTCATAAAAAAGGTATTCAGTTTGAGACAATGAACACCAGGTTATAACTATCATTGTTACCACTGACATTTTTATCAACACAAGGGCTAATTTATTCAAATGCTAAAAGTGAGAGCACAGTTAGAAAGGTTTTGATAGAGACACTTGAAAAATGCTTAGTAAGATGGGAGACCTGTCAGATTAAAATGAAGTCAGAGAGAGGTGAATGGGTTAAGAGGGTGGGGGGCTCCCCTGAAAGGGAAAGACTGGGGTGCTAACCAGGTGTCAGGAGGAAGATGCCACTAAGGCACCCCGTCCTCTTGGATACATTACTCGGGGCCACAGCATCTCCAAAGAGGCACCAAAGAAGGACAACAGTGGCTACACTGTCATGGAAACAACACAGCCTTTCCCTGCCTGCCTCAGACAAGGTCTGTTCCTTAACTTGACACAGCAAAATTCTCTTCTGAACCATCCAGTTTGGGAGCTCCTGTTGTGGCTCAGCGGAAACAAATCTGAATGGCATCCATGAGGATGCAGGTTCGATCCCTGGCCTCACTCAGTGGGTTAAGGATCCCGAGCATAAGGATCCTGTGGCTATAGCTCCAACTGGACCCCTAGCCTGGGAACCTCCATATGTCGTGGGTGAAGCCCTAAAAAGACAAAAGAAAAAAAAAATGTCTGAACCATCCAGTTTGCCATCTGAAAGTTGTCTGCTCAGTCGAGTGCATTTATTTCCCCACTCTTTGTCAGATTTCACCTTAGACCTGCTCCACAGATCCAGTGAGGCGGGAGAGGATCTCGTTCAATCCATAGCTGGTGGTGTCACAACTCACACCCCCTGGACCTTATTTATTTCTTCTCAAACTAGTTGAGCTGCAGCTTGTGCGTGATGGGGCGCACCACGTGGTGGCTCCTGGGTTACTAAGACTCCCTGAAACAAGTCCGTGACCAGATTCCTCCGTGAAGCTGAGATGCGGGATCTCCAAACGGCTTCCTCACCATAGACTCCCGCGACCATTCGTCTTTTAGCCCCAGAACCATCTAAGATATCTCTCCGTGACACACTGAACTAAAACTTGTTTTTCTCTCTTCAGTCCAGGGATCAATGAACTTTCTGCAAAGGGCGGGTAGTAAATATTTTTAGTTTGGTGGGCCAGATGGTGCTTGTCACAACGCCTCAACTCTGCCACTGCCGCCTAAGACAATGTGTAAACGAAAAGGGACAGCTGTGTTCCCGTAAAACTTTCCTGATAAAACAGGCAGCTGCTGCATGGAACCAAGAGCCAGCTTCCCAGCCCTGCTTTCTGTTTTGCCCACATTCAGAGAGCCAGAAAACGAGCGGGCTCTTTCGTTCTGAGAAACTAAAGGGAAAAAATATTCTAAAGATCAACAGGATACCTAGCTCATTTGCCACAAATTAAAGTATAACTGTCCAAAGAAACTGCCCCCAAAGTTATATCTTGTACTGTCGTATTGCTCGTTTAGATCCGTTATTCCCAGTACTTGATTCTGCAGGAGCACAAAACAGACAGCACAACCCCTTTCCCACTCAGAACATAGAATCCTGACATATAAAGCCAAGGAGAGTGTTGCTGGGGGCAGGGGCGGGGGGTTCCTCCAGGTGGCCTGCATCTTCTCTGGTTTGGATAAGTTCTCGAGTATTTGGAGATGCCCCGTGGCTCCCCTGAAGAGTGTGACAAAATCTGGTAAAGAACGCAGAGGATGGGGCTCAGAGTTGGAGACCTGGGACCTAGACCAGGCTCTATCCAATTTCTTTGGAAATTGCAGAGATATGAGGAGCTGAGCAGCAGAGCCCCAGAGACAGAAGGCGATCTTGGCCCCCACGTGCCAGGGACAGGTTTGAGTCCCTGAAGATGTCCAGCTGGCCTTCTGTGGTCTGGACCCAGTTTTCTTCCAAAAAATTTCATTTTGTGTATGTTTTTTTGCTTGCTTTTGGTTTTGCTTAAGTTAGCTTGACTGTGTGTCTGTTCTTTACAACCAAACAATCCCTAAACAAATTAGCAGCAGAATTAGGTTTAATGACATTTCCATTGTGCCCAGTTTATGCTGAAAGAGATGTCAAATGGGCCAACTGAATTCTGGGACATCATTTTATCTGCAAATTCTTAAATTAATATTTTTAAGTCCCCCATAAGAAAAAACTCCAATATGTAGGAAGAAAATGACTGGGGCTTTTGTGTATTTTTCTACAGCTGTTTACAGTTCAGATTCCACTTCTAGAATAGAAGCAAAAGCAGGGCATATTCAGTGCAAAGTTAAGCGAGTCATTCAACCTCAAGGGAGTGTGATCCACAAGACAAGGTTAAAATAACTAATGCTACACCAAGCTAAATACAGGTTAAAATAACTAATGCCACACCAGGCTAAATAAAGAGCAAAGGTGTGGAGATACGCCTGTCTGACTACCTGAAGGGGGTAAACAAGCGAGCAAGCGATGAGGTTGGGAGGATGCTAGGTAAGAAGTGGGCAGGAAGGCTCAGGAAAATGTCCCCAATATTGCCAATTCCATTAGAAGGCAGAATTATCCCTTGGCAGGAATTTGCATAATTATCTTCAGAATTAACTGTGTGGTTTCTGAGGTTGGTCTAGATAAGCAGGGATGATATGTGTCCCCCCCCATCTTTATAGCTATTAATATTTATTAACGCATCTAATTGAAAGAAATACAACTCCTTTCAAATGTCCTCTCACACAGACTTTTCACAGACACTATGTCAACATTATATCCTTTGCACTCCATCCCGAGCCCAGGTGAGTGCAGATGAGAGAGGGATTTTTTTTTTTTTTTTTTTTTTTTTTTTTTTTTTTTGGCAGATCCTGCCTCAAGCTAGTGGGTAACAGGCAGCCTGTGGTTTTTCAGGTCAAAGAAAGGCAACCACCTCAGAGTGAGGTGGTTCTAGAACCCTCTTGGTCCCATGCAGCTTGTTTATCTGAATTGTATCTCCCTCTGCTCCTCCTGACTCCAAATCCCCCAGGACAGGCTTTCTCGGATGCTGCACCCTCCTGCAAGGCCAACCACAGAGCCGCCTCACAGTCATAGGCCCATCTAGCCCATGGTGCTCAGCTGCTCTCCAAGGACAGGGCTGATGGAGACGTGTGAGCACACCAACCCCCCGTGGGTTGTCGCCATCCCTCGCCTGGATTTTGAGAGGCAGCCGTGGCTCCAGATGCTGGCCAAAGCCACCCCTGGAGCTTATCCCACCAGAAGGACACCGGCGCCAGCAAGCATACGTGTTTTAGGACATTTGTTCCCAGTCTCTAGGAAGGGGTGATGTGAGAGCTGCCCTTCTGACTCCTGGGTCTCCCCTGAAGACTCTGCAGTGACCTGACACGGCCCCGTCTCCAAGTCACAGCACCCACATGAGAACAGAACCAGGAGCACCCGGGTGGCAGCCCCAAACCTAAACTGGGAAACCTTGTTCTAAAGAATTCATCCCTGTGCCTGTGTGTAGCCCTCCAGAGAAAAGAAGCAGAGGTAACTCCCCCGCTTGGATTCAAGAACCAAAGACTGCAGTGTAAGACGGTGGCGGGGTGGACAGAGGGGACCGGGACCCAGAGCTCTGACATCTGCACTCCTGACTAGCAATGTGGCCAGTAGATCATTTGTTTGTTTTTGCTTTTTAGGGCCGCACCTGCAGCATATGGACGGTCCCAGGCTAGGGGTCAAATCAGAGCTACAGTTGCCGGCCTACACCCCAGCCACCCCACTCCCAGATCTTTAACCCACTGAGCGAGGCCAGGGATCGAACCCTCATCCTCATGTATTCTAGTTGGATTCGTTTCCACTATGCCACAATGGGAACTCCCAGTAGATCATTTTGACTTTTAGTTTCCTCTTCTAAGGCATAGGACTAGCCAGGAGTAAGAAAACCAGGGACCAGAGGCCAAATCCAGCTGCCACCTGTTTTTGTAAATAAAGTTTTATTGGAACACAGCCTCACCACTTATTCTGCAGTTGCCTTTGTGCTGCAATAGCAAGCGGAGTAGATGCAACATAGCATGTCCTACAAACCCTAAAAGAATTACTAACTGGATCTTTATGGGAAAAGTTAGCCAAGCTCTGCACTAAATGCTTTTCATGGCATCTTCCAGATTCTCTGAGTCTTCCCCCATGCTGCCACGCACTAGGAAACTGCTCCCAATGTGTGTGTGTGCTCGCAGGAGAGAGAGAAAGAGACCTTTCCCACTCATGGCAAGTATAGATAATCGGGTGGGGTGTACACTGAGAGATTTCCCACGGGGGTGCTTCGCCAACCAAGAAAAGGAAGATTCCTGGGGGACAGCAAAGTTTGTCGTTTCTTTTCTTTTTCTTTCTTTCTTCCTTTCTCTTTCTATTTAGGGCCTGCAGCATATGGAAGTTCCCAGGCTAGAGTCTAATTAGAGGTGCCCAGCAGCTGCTGCCACAGCAATGCCAGATCCGAGCTGCATCTTCCACCTACATCGCAGCTCACGGCAACACCAGATCCTAATCCACTGAGTGAGGCCAGGGATCCAACCCGCATCCTCAGGAACATAGTCGGGTTCTTAACCCGCTGAGCCACCATAGGAACACCAAGTTTGTGGTTTCTGAGAGAAAGAATCTGTGTCTTTCTTCCTGTAACACCCAGCCTTTCCAGAGACAACTTAACAGGATTCTCGTTTCCTCAAGGGTCAATCCAGCCCGTGGTCACCGCAATCTACACAAACTCAAAGCCGATACCCAACTGTAAACTCATGGCTTTGCTCAGGAAGCGGTCTGGCCAATCCTGCATTCATAGGATGATTTAAATTCCAGCCACTTGGGAATTATAGATGTCTATTCTCTCCCCAGCTAACACTATTCATGAAGAAGAGCCAACCACTGGATGGGCAGCCAATTTCCATTAAAGTTCCTCAATTATGGAAGAGGACTGCTTCTTATTCAGACTATTCACAGACACCGGATGTCAGGGGGTGATTTTCCACAGGGAGACCCAATTCCTGGAGGAAGAAAGACAACAGCAGCTGCAGCTGCTGCCACCACCCTCGCTAGTGGCAGTGAAATTACGAGCTGACAGTCTCTGCCAGCTGGTACTTTTCTGCCATGGGTCATTTGTCATCTTGACAGGAGGACTGGAAAGGAATTGAATGATAGGTTTAATTCAAGTGATAGAAAGCATATTTTGTATTAAAAGTGTTTGCGATTATGAAGCTCTTAAAAAAAATTAATCCCTAAAATCCTCCATCTGTCATGAAACAGGCCTCATGTGGGTACTTAACAAAACTACAAACCAGGTTCTGATTCTACCGTTCACATTCTCTGGTGGCATCCTCCCTCTGCTCCACGGCATTCAGCCACCAACTCGACGTACACCCTGCCAGCTTAGTAACCCTCAGCAGAACGTGGAACTTAACCTGTCTCCCGAGGGCATCTGGGTACCCAGCCAGGGAAGCCTCTGCACGGTCCTCCTTGGGTCAGGTGCCTCTCCTTCACCTACCAGCCTTCCCTTTGAGGGTCCCACACTGGCCAGCCTGCGTCAAATACCCATTCCTACCCTAGGCCTAAGGAATCCTGACTGAGAGCTCCCAGAACTAAAGGAGCAGGGCTGGGTCCCTGAAGAATGAGAAAGGCCCTCTAAGTCGCCAGAGCTGTAATGACCATGACCTATCAGGCCAGCCTCCAAACACGCTTTCCAAAGGCATCAGCAAGGATGGGAAGGGGCGTTCACACGATTCCCATTTTTAGAAGGTGCCCAGATCACCATCCCAGCATCAAAAAGCATCGCACAGGGGATAACAATTCTGTAGCCATGTTGTAAAGTAGCTGACAGAGTGTTCACTGTTTGGGGGGGTGTCAGACTTAACATTATCAGTGACCACACCAAATGCAGATTGGGGATTTTCTTTTTTACTGTGTTCACTGGTTAATCGTGGTTCTCTATCTTCCTTCCTCCTTTTTCTTGCCATCTTGATCACCCATTTCCCTCTTCATAATAAACAAAGTTCTCCAGGGAGTTCCCATCATGACTCAGTGGCTAATGAACCCAACTAGCATCCATGAGGACACAGGTTCGATCTGTGGCATCGCTCAGTAGGTTAAGGATTCAGCCTTGCCGTGAGCTGTGGTGTAGGTCGAAGAGGCGGCTTGGATTCGACCCCTAGCCTGGGAACCACCATATGCCACAGGTGCGGCCCTAAAAAGACAAAACATAAAGACAGTTCTCCCGTAGCTATACTGTACTCAAAAGTTTGAGAATTAACAGGTCATCTTTCCTGAATGTCACCTTCTGGAAGGGTAATGTTTTGTTGTCGGTTGACCTTCACTTTGTAAAGGGTTTGTGCATAAGGGTGTTTATATTTCCTGAAGGTCTCCATGTGGAGTTATCAGTAAGAATCTTAGGGGATGCTCTGTGAGTCATTCTGAAACCTACAGGAATTCAAGGTGAAGGCCTGGCCTTGGCCCCAGGCTCCTCCCTTGGGAGGAAGCCAGCACACAGCAGCCACAGGCTGCTGACACCCCTGTTCTTGGCTGTCCTCATTCCTAATCACAGAGAGAGCATTTTTAGGACTATAACTGCTCCCACAGTTCTAGCATGAATGCTCCGAGGTCTCTAATGGCCTTTCTCCAACATTAAGTTGTTAATATTCTCTCATCTTTGTTCCTCCAACAATCATTCCCCACACCAAGTTTAAAGAGATTTCATTTATGCCCGACTCCCTCAAAGTGAGAAGGGAACATGTTCTCAAGACTGATTTGATTTGACTATGCCTTGTGCTTTCTTATTCCTCACTTTGCTTTATTACCCTAAATATATTATTTTAGCATTAAGCACGCCAGTAACTTGGGGAAACACAATGTTCCAATGTAAAAATCCCAGCTGGATTTAGACTATGTGGTTTGGATGAAAAATGCTCTCATTCCAAAGTGACTTGCAAACTCAAAGGCTTCCTGATAAGCACATTTGGAGATTTGCTTCCTAAAAGCCTAAAATACTCCCTGCTATTCACAAAGTTCCCAAAGTTTGTGAATAAAATATGGTGATTTCTCCAGGGAAATATCCTTAAATGTTGGCCAAACAAGAATAGCCATCCAGAAGCCCTTTGAGGGGACATAAGTCTACAGAATCTCTAGCCATCACACTCTGCAGGGTTCTGGGGTATGCCTGTAATGAGTAATGAGTCCCACAGTCTCCAGTTCTGCAGGTGTTAGGTTCCTAGCGTTTGGGACACGCTATGGAAGACACCAGCTCTGCATTAATCCAGGCTTAATTTGTGTTGTCGAGGCACATAAAATGCTGCATATTTTTAATACATTACTTTAGATGATGTTTCTATTATGCAAGCTTGGACTTTTGCATTTTATTTTAGGGTTCTTCGCATACTGGGATTTTAGAATCTCTTAAATTCATGCCTTCTCTGGGTCCTTACTGCTAGTGGTTAGGGCTTTGCAAAGTCTTCCTGTCTCTGACTTTCTTCTCCAGTTGCTCCTACAAACACTTCTGGAGTGACCTTCTGGACACCTGAGACTGATCCTCGATCCCTACTTTTGATGCTTCTGCATCCCCTAGAGAATGACATTCGGACTTTGCAGCCTGGAACTTACACTTCTAGACTAGATAGAGTGACAAGTGGATTTACCTTCCCACTCAAATCAACCAAAAAAGTGGATAGAATATAGGAGATAATAGCTTCCAAAACACTGGACACCATGCAATGAAAGACAGTGCTCTCTAAGAGACAGGAAAGAAACAGGATGAGCCATATAGTTTACTGTCTTAAGAGAGTTTCCAGGCCATAGCACAGGTTGGGACCAAACAGAGACTGGCAGACTCCCTGAATTGAGGAGACAGGGCTGAGAGTTGAGACTACTAAGGCAGCTGTCATTCATAGGATGGAGCACCAGAGAGGAAAGAGCCTCACGGAGAGAGAGCACTCTGGAGATGTAGAGAATGTTCCTTCCCCTCATATAGTCAGCTGAGTATCGGTCAGCACATGTGGGTCAGAAACTTTCTGAGATTAGGAAAAGTACCACCTGAAAGACTTAGAGGTAACACTGCCTAATGCTCACATAGAACTGAGAATATGTCTGATTCTCCTGCAAAATCCCATGATTCGTGAGACCTTAGGTAGAGAACAAAGGAAGCTTTAGCTTAGGAATAAGAAATAATTAAACATAAACTGAGCATGGCTGAGAAAACTTTGAAAGCAAGACCCAATGGGAGCAAACTGCTTCCAAATAACCTAAATTTATCATAGAACAAAGCTCAATAAAATTTATCAAAATCTAAGAACAAAATTTTACACTGAAAAGAGAAATTTCAAGATGACCAGCATCCATTCCAAAATTACTAGGTATACAAAGAAGTTGAAAAATGTAACCTCAAAAGAGGATAAAAATTACTCAAAATTGACCCACAACTGACACAAATGTTAGAATTAGCAGACAAAGGCATTAAAACAGTTGTTACAGTAGCAATTCACATGTTCAAATGTTATGCAGACATGGAAGATATAAATACTATCAAAAATGAATTTCTAGAGATGAAGACTACAACATCTGAGTTGAAAAATATACTGGATGAGATTAATAGCAGATTAGCTATTGCAGAAACAAATACTGGTGAACCTAGAGTAAAAGCTATTCAAAATAAAACATGGAGAAAACAGAGAACTTAAAACATTAACAGAGCTTCAGTGAACTGTGAGAAGAGTCCAAATACATGTGTAATTGGAGACCCCAAAGAGAGGAGAGAGGAGACAGAAAAAGTATTTGAAGAAAAATGGCTAAATTTTTCCAAATATGATGAAAACTATAACCCACAGATCCAAGAAGCTCAACAAACCTCAAGAACACAGACACGTGAGTAAAGAAGACGACATGGAGGATGAGGAGGACAAGAAAACTACACCAAGGTACATCACAATGAAATTGATGATAAAGATAAAATATTAAAAGCATCTAGAAGGAAAAAGTCATGTTAAATATTAAGGATTAAAGACTCTACAGGAGATTCCTTACAGAAGATAATGCAAGCAAATAGACAGTATAACAACACCTTTAAGTACTAAAAGAAAATAATGTTTACCAGCAAAATTATCTTCAAAAGCAAAGGAACACCTGAAACTAACACGATATAATAAATCAACTATACTTCAGTTTTTTTTTTTATATAAAAAGGGGGAAATACTTTTTCAAACATACGAAAGTAGAAAGAATATATCACACTGCAGGAACTATTACAGGAGAAGTCTTTCACCCAGAAGGAAAATTATACCAATTAGAAATATGAATCTATGCATAAGAATGAAGAGCACCAGAAATGGAACTTCCTGGGTAAGTAAATATAATTTTAATTATTTACATTTATTTAAAAAATAACTGACCAAAATAATAATGCACTGTGAGATTTTTAACATATATAAAACTAAAATGTATGACAAAATAGAAAAAAGGTCAAGACAGGAGAAATGGAAACAAACTATTGTCAAGTTCTTATGACATAATATTACTTTAATAATAGATAATGATAAGTTAAAATGTAGACTGTAAATCTTAAAATAACCACTATGAAAACAAGACAAATAATTATAGTTAATAAGCCAACAGGGAAGATAAAATAGTTTTAAAAAATTCAACGAATCCAAAAAAAGGCATGAAAAGAGAAAAAAGAACAATGAATAGTAGGAACAAATAGAAAAAAAAAGAGAGAGAAAAATGATAGGCTTAAATCCAATCATATGAATAATCAATCACAATAAATGTAAGTGATCTAAATACTTCAATCAAAAAGTACAAATTATCACACTGGATTTTTAAAAAGCAAGACTTACTTGTATGCTGTGTACAAGAAATAGTCTTTAAATGTTCAGACATCAAAAGGCTAAAAGTTTAAAGCAAGAAAAAATATACTACACTAATACCAATGAAAAGACAGCTGAAATGGCACATCTAACATCAAATTTTAGAGCAAAGAATATTACCAGGGACAAAGAAAGTCATTTAATATAACAAAGGGGTTGGTTTATCAACAGAATATAACAGTCTTAAATATTTATGCCCATAATAACATATTTAAAATGCATGAAGCAAAAACTGATAGAACTGCAAGGAGAAATAGAAACACAATTACAGTTGGAGATTTCAACAACCCCTCTCTCAACAACTCACTGAACAAGTAGATAGAAAATTAGTAAGGATGTAAGAATTTGAAAAACACTACCAACTTGATCGGATCAGCATTTAGAGAACTCTTCACGCTACGCATTTTTTCTCGAATGCACATGGAACATTTCCTAGTATCCTCAGCCACGAAACAAGTCTCAATAATTTTTAAAGGATTCAAGTCATTTAAAGTGTATTCTCTAACCAGACTGGAATTAAATTAGATCTCAATAACAGAATATCTGGAAAATCCTCAGTATTTGCAAACTTTGCAGCCTGGTTTTTGACCCCTTCATGATACAGGCTCGACTTATATTTATAATACTGCCTCCTAGTGCTATATTAATAACTAAAACTCACATAGTGCTTACCATGTGCCATATTTAGCGTTCATAACCACCGTATAAACTAGGTGGTTTTATTCCTATTTTATAGGTGAAGAAACTGAGCCCCTGTGCAATAATGGAATCTGCTTGAGGTCACAAAACTAGGGCATGTTATAACTGAGACGTGCACTGAGGGAGTCTGGGTCTGTGGTCTATGCTCTTAGGTACCACCCTCCTGCCTCTCAATCCCATCTCTGACCACTGGCCATTTCAGCGAGCTCCTGCTCCTCTCCTTTGACGTCTTTGCTCAGGGTGTTTCCTCTTTGAGATGTGCCCTTCCTGTTTTCTCCTAGTGGTCAGGCATGAGCTCCTCTGGCCCTCTCCATCTGGGCTTCCCTCAACTCCCAGATCAAAGGCCATCTCAATTTCATCCAACAAGAGTCCTCTGCTCCCCACAGGAATAATGCAACTTATTTTCTGAATTCCTAAAGTATTTATAACAGCCAGTGTTTTTTTTTCCTGCATTTCTATGGGAAAGCAAGAGAGTTGGGGAGTTCCCGTCATGGCAAAGCAGTAGCAAATCCGACTAGGAACCATGAGGTTGCAGGTTTGATCCCTGGCCATGATCTGGCATTGCGGTGAACTGTGGTGTAGGTCGCAGACATGGTTCAGATCTGGCATTGCTGTGGCTGTAGTGTAGGCTGGCAGCTGAGGCTCCAATTCAACCCCTAGCCTGGGAACCTCCATATGGGTTGTGGGTGGGGCCTTAAAAAGCAAAAAAGAAGAAAAAAAGAAAAAGAAAGAAAACAAGAGAGTTGGATCTAAGAGAGGAACCCAGCATCTAACAGAAGAAGAGCAGAGAAGGGGCAAGTGATGGCTTCTCTGACATGGATTATAAAATAACAATACTAGCCCTCTCCTTTTCCACTGGACAGTTTTCACTCTTTCTGAGGAAGCCTCCTGCCTGGGTCTGAAGGATCAAAGGGCTGAGGGAGCATCTTCCAGTCCTAGTTCTCAGAGACACCCAGTCCCTCATGTATTTTGGTCATGATTTCTTTTAACAATTGTTCTTTGCACATTAAATTGATCAAATACCCCAGTTTTGACGTCAGGCACTTTTCCATCCACATAGTTCACTGTGATGGTTTCTTGTCTGCCTCTGAGACTAAATGGATTTACAAAACACAGCCTCCCTGAAGCTCGAGGTTTAAGTACATGAAATTGGGCTGATGGGATTACAGATGAGTGACGGGGCGCAAGTGAATCAAAGGGGTCATTCCAAATGAGTCTAAACACATTTAGGATTTGGAAAAAGCTGATGCTGGCTTCGTTTATGCCTCTCTTACCTTGGAGACAACAATGGGGCTTTCATTCATTTAGTTTTATCATCCAGAAATAACAGAGCTCAAGGTAAGTCTTAAGCCAAAGAGATTTCAGGTAAATGTTCCCTGTTCTGCACTGACCCAAAAATCAGACTCTGTAGAGGTCACAGCCTTCCCATCCAATAAGCTCCCAAGCCCCTTCCCCTGGGTCTCATGAGTTCATCTAGTTCCAATAGCTACCAGGATTTGGGGTGGGGTCTAAATTAACTTCCTCCTGTTTACATTTGTGTTTATTTTTTCCTCTCTTTATCCCAGGGGATTAGATTGTGTGTTTCTGGCCCTCTCATTTTGCCCTAACTCCATCTGTATACATTGCTCCACATGAAGGAGAAGCAGAATAGGGTGGGAGAAAGGCTTTCTAAACAGAAAGGGCCACAGAATTGCTTTGCGTGGTCTGACCTCCCCACAGCCTGGTTCTCTGGTCTGAAGTTGGGGCCCAGAAAAGGGAAAGAGCAGATGCAAGTTTCTCCCTCCTCATCACTCCCAGAGATGTTCTAAGGAGCCGCCAAGTCCAATAAAATTCCATCTTAAAACCAAAGCTTCTGGATATAACCAACCACTGAAAGGAGAAAGTTCTAGTATGCCCCAGAGTCCTGCCTTATTATATATGGCAGCATCCTATTAACACTAGTCCCTGGGTCACTAGTATTGGATTCACTTCCAACATCTCAAGATTCCTCTTGGATATGTACTGCTTTTGTAACCGAGCAGGGCCCTATGGGACTCCTGGGTATACAAGCCTTACTGTGTCCCCCATTTCTTGTTTTTCGGGAATAAGCTTCAGCCTCTGTGACCTTCCCTGAGGTCCAAAGGGCAGGTTCAAAAAGTTGCTCTACTTGGAAGGGAGGGGATACAGAGACCAGGGAGGAGCCGTCAATAGACAATAGTGCAGCCTTGGGGCAGGATCCTGGGTCCTCCTCCAGGAATATACATAACAATATCTTTGAGCCCTTCTGCAGAACTAACCCCCCCAACAAATGGAAGGTGTTAACTCCTTGATGGAGCATTCTTCTCTCCAGAAGGAAAGAGGACAACCAGACCCAGTCCTGGAGCCACTGAGCACCAGCTTTGAGAAACAGTGTCAGCTTGCCTCTACCCTGATCCCTACCTGTGGCCCTATTTTCCACACCCAAAACTATAAAACCACCCCCTAATCTCTCCCAAGGGGGGCACAGTCTTTAAGGCATTAGCCTGCTGTGGTCCCCTTTGCCTGGCAAAGCAATAAAAGCTATCTTTTTCTCCCTCACCCAAAACACTGTCTTCGAGTTTCTATTTGGCACCCGTGGACAGAGGCCGAGTTTCAGCAACGCTTTCACAGTCATCTTATTTGATCCTTAAAATACCGTGAAATATAAGCAGGACAGGTTTTATCATCCCCATCTTAGAGATGCAGAATCCAGGGCCCTGCAATAGACATCTGCTCTTTCTGCTCACCTGGCCTCCCTGCTGCTCCTCTGAGACAGGCATCTCCCTTTCCCTTCGGAAACATGTCTCTCCACATCACATTTGGTTTTGATGAAGCTCTGATCAAAGGACAGTGTCACAGCTGCCACCGCCTCTTGTATCGCTGCCACCTCCCTAAGCTAAGAGAGTCATGACTAAGAAAAGCCAGTGAGACTCTCTGTCTCCTGGAAAATTGAATGGAGCAGAGAACTTCAAGGCAGAAGGATGTTGGAACCAGGAGCCAGCCCACAGTGTCTGCGGCCAAGATCCCTGGCTTGACCCAGCTGCTCAAATCCCCCTTTCTTCTGTGACCTTCCCTAGCTCTTCCTGAAGTCCTTTTCGTCCTTAACTTAGTGTTAGTTTCTGCCGCTTACAACCAAAGCACTCAGCCATAGGTTTGTGATTTGCCCAAGCTCTCAGTCTTTTTTTTTTTTTTAAGTTTATTGTAGCTGGTTCAGAATGTTCTGTCAGTTTCTGCTGTACAAGCTCTCAGTCTTCAACACAGGTCTTTAAACTCAACCTAGCGTCCTTTGCACTGTGGCTTGGAACAAGTAATATCAATACCTTTACCCAGAGAAGACAGTAGGGCTGATACGTTATCGAGGGCAGCGGGTCTCAACCAGGGGTGATTTTACCCCCTCTCCCACCCAAGGGCTACGTGACAAGGTCAGGAAAACTTCTTGATGGGGGATTGCTACTGGCCTCTAGTGGACAGGGCCAGAGACGCTGCCAAACAGCCTGCAGTGCTCAGGTCAGTCCTCCATCCCAACCTACCCCCACCCCCCAAAAAAGAGTTATCTGCCCCCAAATGGCAGTAGCACCACGGTTTTGAAACTTTGATCTGGAGACAATGGAGTTATTTACCATGTTAGTCAAGATAACACCAGGCAATGGCAAAAAGGGAAAAAAAACCCAAAACCACCTCTGAGTTTTCAATAGTTGCTAACAACGAGATAGCAAAGCTTGCCCCTCACTGTTTCAAAGTCTACTGGGGACTGGTAACTCTTTCTGCAGTGCCTTGGTAATCCAGATTGCTCCATCACATGACATACCCGATTCCTCACACCGTTTTCAGGTTGCTAAGGCAGGGGATGCAGGACCTGGAGGACTGCATGCAAGCTTTTGAATGCTCCAGCACAGAAGTGACACCTCTCACTTCTCCTCTTGACCCATGGGCCAGAACAAGAAACCTAACTGCCAGGGGCTGGGAAACACAGCATGGGGATGGGGACAATGCAGTGGGTACTGAAGAGCAAACCTGCCACATAGCCCACTTCACCCAGTGCCATTACTGTGTTAGATACAGAAATCTGTCTGCGGAATTCATAACTAAAATGACATGGTTAGCGATCCGCATACATCCTGTGCATGCATTACTCAGTTATCTCCTAGAACTCAGACTGCGTTTGTTTTTTTTGTTTGTTTGTTTTAACCTCAATTAATTTGCTAGAGCAGCCCTGGCTGCAGCCAATAATTCTTACCTCTAAATAAGTGTCATTGAAACCTGTTTTGCTCTCTGGTGATCGGGCTATGACCTTTGGTAAACAGGCCATAACCAACTAAATTCCACTGATTTCCTTCCAAGAACAGAGTCATGTAAATGAGATTATATCTATACATGATGCAGAGCATTCATCAGTGGGACCAGACTTCCCGTGTGGCTCGCAGCATAACTACTCAGGGTTGCTTCTATCGGTGGGACCAATGTATTTTCATTGCAAATAATTAGTTAGACTCAGAGATGTCATATTGCAGTTAAGAATCTTTAAATAGGCTTGAGGTACTGTTGCAGGATTTACAATTTACATACAGGGAGACAGGACACGGAGGCCTTTTTTTTGCCAGGAAGCAGTGTTTATTTGTGCCGGCACTGGCTCAGCAGATTCATCTCCAAAGGCTGAGTCCCAAATGCAGCAGGGCGTCGCCTTATATACCCCGTTAGGTTTCCTGCCACATCTAGATTCCTTTGTCCCCCTTATAAGGTGTTCTATAATTTCTGAGTGGACAGTTACAGATAGGCCGGCGCTCATGGACGCAGGTTATGCTATCTTGTTGTCGAACCTCACTGGCACACACAGATGCTGGTGTTGCATGCTGCCTTCCCTTTGTTCTGGGAGGGCTCTGCCCCCTCCCCACTACAATACAGTTTCTCAGTCATTTGGGGCAGTGTTTCTCAACCATGGGAGTCACTCCAGCAGCTTCTTCCAAAAATAAGCATCCAGGCTGATCCTCCAAATTCCTAATTCAACAGAGGTATACTCATTAGGATTACTGTGGTTGCAAATAAAGAATCTGATGCTGGCGACTTGAAAAACGAAAGGGAAGAGTTTCCAGAAGGGAAGAGTTTACAGAGCTGAGTTGCCTGGGCTTGGGAATGGCAGAACTGGGGCACTGCAGGAAACACAGCAGCCAGGGTTCAAGGTGGCTCACCCCCATCGCCCTCCCCTATTCATAAATCTCTGTGCACGTTTATGTTTCCTAGAAGGAGTTGCTGGCCTAGTGTCACAGAGAAGCATATCTCCACCCCCGGATCAATCAGCTGTGGTGGGGGAGGGGGGAATCCTCCACTAAACTGTATAACCCGGAGCAAGCGACTTGGGTTCTTCATGCCCCAGTTTCCTCACCTGTGAAATGGACATGATTATAGCATCCGTCCTGGAGGAGCTGCTGTGAGTGCATCCTGCAGTCCCAGTTGGTGTCTAATACTTGGGATCTAGAACATGTGTCATTTGGAATTAGGATTGGTAGATTTACTGAGCACTTAACAATGGGCAAGCAATATGAAGCCTTTTACTTTGCATTGGCCTCTTTAATTTTCCAAAGAAAGCTACAGAGAGCTCCTGGTGTCCGATACCTTGCACAGAGCATGGCAAATGCTCCAAAAACATCGAATGAATGGATCAATGAATGAGTGAAATGAAATGGATGCAGGTGGTGACCCCACCTCTTCCACTGCAGACACCAGACTATATATATATATACCTAACACTTGCTGGTCAGGGGAGTGGAGCTTAGGTCTCATGGGGCCACCATTCCAGTTGGTTCCCCCTGTAGAGACCAATGGCCCCTCTCCAACACTTAGCCTCATTTTTTACAAATATATTGACTATATGTGAAAGCACAGGACTGCCAGTTCTTCATCGATTTCTTTAAGGGTTTGTGTGTGTGTGGCATGGGCTCCAAAAACAGGCAAATCTGGCTCCAACCCTGATTCTTTATACTTCCTGTGTGACTTTGGGATAATTATTTTCTGTTTCTGAGCCTCAGTTTCACAATGTGCAAAATGGGGATAAAGATAAATAACTCGGCAGTTGTAGTACAGTTATGCAAAGAAATGCATGGTGAAAACAGCACAATTCTTGCTACACAGTAGTGCAATCAATGCTAGCCACAAGTATAGTAGTACTTAACACTCATCACTGAGGATGATACTTTCCTTCCTGGTAAAGAAAAGAGATGAAAGTAAACTAATTCCGAAGCAGTAATTTATTTTTTAAAGCATATCTGTTTCCTTGATGTTTGCTTTCCGTGAGATCTGCTCTTTTCGCCTCACCTACGGAACATGGATTCGGGAATGAGATTGCCTGGGTTTGAATCCAGATTCACCACTCACTAGCTAAATGACCTGGGGCAAAAATTTAACTTCTTTGGACTTCGATTTCCTCCTCTGTAAAATACAATGATAGTAGTACTTAACTCAGAGGATTGTTATGAAGATTAAATGAACTAGTATTTATAAAATAGAAAGCCCATTCATAGCAAGCACTATTTTAGTTTATTAAATAAATGAAAGAGAATACAGAGGATAATTTCTTATCCTTAGGTGTATTCAGGTAGCGGCTTCCAGACATGACGTCTTGGTAAAGATGCCAGTTACACCAAGTGAGGCCATTTTACTTATGCACTCATCATTTGATCATTTTTCAAATTTGGATTACAGAGGGCTGTTAACTCATGCTCATGGGGTCTATTCAGCGTGATGGGGGGTGAGATCATGAGGTCTTATATGAATCAAAGTATCTTGACACGCTTTGATCATTGGGAAGTACTGGGGTTTAGCTATTTCCTGGCCTCAGTACAAAGAAGTGACACCTACTTTTAGTTCACTTTGAGGTGGTGACACCTTAGAGCACAGATGACAAAAGGGCTCTGGGAGCCAGCAGATGGTACCTGGTAAACAGCCCCTCCAAGATAAGCAACAGCTGGAGCAGGAAGGTGAAATGCCCCAGAGGAAGTGTTTTGCATATGAATTGTTGCATTTCTGACCAAGTTTCCCTGAGGCTTACCAGAAGGAAGACTTGTAAAACTTTTTTTGTAGGAAACATGGCAGAGGGGAAAAAAGTCCAGGGAATACTATCTTTCACAGTGTTGTTTCATTTTGCTTTTTTTAAATTCAGGTTAAAAAAAAAAAAAAAAAAAAAAAAAACACACACACACACAACACATAGCACAGAATTATCCTAACCATTTTTAAGGGCACAGACCATTAGTGTTAAGCATATTCATACTGTTGTGAAACAAATATGGAACGTTTTCATGCTGCAAAACTGAACATCTCTACCCGTTAAACAATTCTCCTTTTTCCCCTCCCCCCAGCCCCTGGGCACCATCATTCTACTGTTTCTATGAATTTCACTATTTTAGATACTTAACTGGAATCATACGGTATTTGTCTTTTTGCAGCTGCTTTGTTTCACTTAGCATAATATCCTCAAGCTTTGTCCATTTTGTACCTTGTGACACTATTTCCTTCCTTAAGGCTGGATCCTATTTCATTCTATGAATGCTCCATATTTCGTTGGTCCGTTCATCTGTGCCACACAGTATTCACTTCCACCTCTTGACTGTTGCAAACACGGCTGCTATGAACATGGGTGCACAACCATCTGAGACCCTGCTTTCAATTTTTTGGTATATACCTAGGAGGAGGATTGCTGGATCATAAACAGTTCTATTTTTAATTTTTTGAGGTAGCTCCACACTGTTTTCATGGTGACTACACCATTATGCATTCCCACCAACAGTGTACAAGGGTTCCAGTTACTCCACAACCTTACCCAGTTATTTCCTGTTTTGTTTTGTTTTGTTTTTAATAGGAACCATTCTGATGGGTGTGAGGTGATATCCCATGTGACTTCAATTTGCATTTTTCTGATGATTAGTAATGTTGAACATCTCTTCACATGCTTATTGGCCATTTGTATATCATCTTTGGAGAAATGTCTATTCCATATTAAACATCTGTTTTAATTGGGTTATTTGATTTTTTTGTGAAGTTGCAAGAATGCTTTATATATTCTGGATATTAACCCTTAATCAGATATGTGGTTTGCAAATATTTCCTTCTACTCCATCGGTTGTCTTTTCACTGGTGATTGGCATCCTTTAATGCACAAAGGTTTTTCAGTCTGATGTAGTCCCTTCTGCCTATTTTTGCTTTTGTCACCTATGATGTCATCCAAGACATCATTGCTAAGTTCGGTGTCATGAAGCCTCTCCCTATATTTTCCTGTAGTTTTATGATTTTAGGTCTTACACGTTAAGTCTTTAATTCATTTCTGAGTTAATTTTTGTATATGGTACAAGATAAAGTTCCAACTTCATTCTTCTGAATTAGTAAGGCAGGAGGTAGATGGGTCCCTGGGCTGAAGAACAGCTGAGACTGGTCGGGCTGAGTAAATTGGGCCCTGCTTCTCTTTGACACGTCAAGGGGAAAGTTAATTGCAGGAGTGGGGCTCTGCTGGAGTGAAAAGATAAGATTTCCACTTCAATCACTCCTGGGGTCAAGGAGACCTTCCCAATTACACATGTGCAGTTGAGACTCCTAGGGGTCAGAAAGGGAGGGGGCACCAGGTCATAGCAAGTCTTGATACCGTCCCAGAACCTTTTGATCTGGAATCTATCTCGACCAAAAGATGTGCACGCATATCGGGGAGGGCCCTGTGGCCAGTCAGGTGTGAGAGATAGAAGCTAACTGGGCAAAGACAAGCAAAGACCTAAAAGATACTGTCCTATATAAGTGATTAAATCTCCTCTCTGGAGTGCTCCTTGCTCAGCGGGACAACTGCACCCACACTCCTCTTTAGGGTGTGTATTAATTCTTTGCTTCTAACTTAAATAAATTAATGCTTCTCCATGTGCTCTCTCACATGTTGTACCGTGACTCTAACAATCAACTTTATACCTGTTTTTACCATCTTTGCCTGCTTGAAACATTCTTGCTTTCAATGGGGGAGTGGGGGGCAAGAATCAGGGCAATTCTGCTTCTAGTTTCTAGCTGGTCTAGTGGCTGGGATTCCTGGTTTTCACCCAGGCTGCGCAGGTTCAATTCCTGAGCAGAAGATTAGGATCTCGCTTCAAGTCGTCACTCACTGCTGCCTCTTCGAAATCATTAGGAAATACGGTTGTCCCAACACCATGTGTTGAAGATTCATTCACCTTCTTTTGACTTTCATCATTAAGAGAGAGGATCAATAAGACTACTAAGAGTTCTCCGAATAGATGCAAGAAGGCCCAACCAGCCAAGAAGAAAGGAGTTCAATTCACACCTCTCTCACTCTGAGCCTCTGTTTCATGGTCCTTGTTGGACTTGCACTTTCAGTCACAGTCCTGACTTTGCTCCCAATCACTGTTCTCAGTTCAGCCTTCTGACCATAGGGAATCAGATTTACTGCATTTGTTCCTCGATGACTTCTGAAACAATTCCCCATTCAATCCATAACCCAGTGAAGCCAATTTCCTTTGTCAAAACTTTGCTGGCCAGGTTTCATTTCATCTTCTCAGCACTTACTAATCAGAACTGAGATTTTTTAAATTCTTTTTCCAAATGTTTGGAACTCCAGCAAAATACAGGTGATGTTAAAGTTACATTTCTTCCTTTAAATTTTGTCTACTTGCAAAAGCTATCTGTAGCAGCTTAATGTTTAACAATTTCATTTCATTTCTTGAAAGGTTAATCGTATTTTAACTTAGTTAAGCTAGTAGAGTCTAAAGCCACCACTGTCCAACCCTGGTCAAATGGGTATATCCATACCCATCTCTTTTAAACCTACTTAACGTACAAATAAAGATGACTGCAAAATCACACATTCCATCTCACACCATTCACTCCACGCACTTCTACCTCGAACAACTGAAAGCACACTTCCAAACGGAGGATACAGAACTCCTTCATCTTTGAGTCATGTTCCTTCATCTTCTAGCTGAGTCACACTCCCCTTTTGATATCTTGTAACAAATACTGAGATACAAAGTTAACGGCTTTTAACAATCTAATATAAGATGGTTGGGAATGGGAAGGAAAGGTAGGAAATAATGAATATAGACACAAATACTGGCTTATCCAAATAAATAAAAATGCTCATAACTATTACAGCTTCTGCAACTTATTTCTGCAACTGATCGCATGGTAAGAGCTGGTATAACGTTCTTTCACTGTCCACTCTTGACACCTTTTGCCTTCAGCAAGTCATGATTCCTTGACTGGAGAGGCGACTCAAACCTTTGATTCGGAAGGGTCTGGGCTACTGGAAGTCCTGGATGACTTATATCACTGTGGCTTTCCACTGACTTTTACCACAGGACCCAGTGGTTCTAAGAGGTGCTGGGAGGTACTCCTTATCTCTACCGCATAGAAGGAATCCTTGATAGACAGGTTCGCTGATCCCAGCCAGCACAGAAACTCCCTTCTTTGCCTGTTGACTCACTGGCACGATGAGCTTACAGTGGCTGGCTGGCAGCCTCAAGTTCCCATTTAAGTGAACTGTTGTTGTGTCTCCTGGTGGAAGCACTTGTCCCTTGGGAACTGAGATCTCTAGACCAGTAGACCCAAAGCCTCAGAGATGGAAAGCAAAATTCAGTCTTGGCTGCTTAGGAGTAACAGTGAGGGGCCGCTTCCATAGTCACCCTGTGATTCCCAGCACCATGAACGTTATGCGGAAAACAGCAGCATATACGGACTCTTGATTTAGAGCGTGTGATCCCAACCCTACAAGGTATTTTCACCCAACTGGCTCTGTAAAAGTGGATCTTCAAAAAGGCAATTCATTGTCCATCAGGATGATGTGGATACAGTCAAATCAGTGAATTCTATGAACATGAGTCTACCGACACACTTTATTTGCTCAAGCGCAATCTCAAATTTACTCCTTACACTGGATGATGGACTGCTGCTATGTCCACCCAACCTTACGACTTAGAGGGCAATGTCCAGTTCATGACAGGTGGCTCAGGTCACATGGCCTTTCGAAGGCCTGTCATAAAGCATTTGGTGTTACCCAGTAGCACTTGTCGACACCCGTGATAAAGAACCACTTCCTGCAAGTTATCCAGTGCCTTAGAAACAACCAATCAAACCATTATGCCCCATATTTTCACTAAATATTCAGTGTCAACAACTATTTGGTCACTGATAAAACCGTGGGAGCAGGTGAAAAAGTACTTAAGAGGCTGTTGACTTTACATCTGAAGGGTCTGTGGTCTCTGACTCTTCCGGGTGTAAGTCGGGAAGAAAAGCTGGGCATGAGGAGAGAGAGAGGATATAGTGAAGCCTTCAGAGATGATCTAAAACACACAAGGACAAACTGGAAACCGCAGCACAACCAGAACGCATGTCCATCTCTCACCACATCAACCTTGAAGATGTGGTGACTGGCAGAAGAGTCTGGTAGCCCCTGCCACAGAGTTGCACACACACCTGCCCCAGGACCTGGAGAAGCTGGGGAGGAGGTTTGGGGGAAGCGGGCGGGGGGAGCTGAGGGCTCACCTGCTGTCCTGTGACAGTATGGGAGTCGGCAACAAGGTGGAGGGCCACCAGGTGCCTGCTCTGCTGACCTTCAGAGGGCAAAAGCTGGCACTTCGCATCTGCCCCTAAATCCTGTACAAAATCCTCTATGGCCAGCCTGATCCAGAACCAGACAAGGAATCCTTGGACACAAAGTTCTACGTGTCTTGACAGGATTTAGAGCCAGGACAGGGATGGAAATCATTTCTCAGACTGCTGGAAATCTCTAAGACAATTGTTCAGGAATACGTTTTCTACTCAGCATCTCTCTTTTTCTTTTTTGATCTTCATATTCACCGGCCTGCAATTATTTGGTGACTAATCTTCACAGTTAATGCTTATTGCACATTTACTAAGTAACAAATCCTAGTCAACTACCTTACATCTTTAATTCACTTAATTCTCACATCATTCCATGGGGTAGGTCCTATTTTACTGATGAAGAAATTAAAGCTGGTGGAGATTAAAGAGCTTCCCAAGATCGTACAAACAGTAAGAGGCTGGGCAGGCATCGGAACAGAGTCGGTCTGACTCCGGTTTTTAGCCGCTGGTGCTGTAATACTCCTAACTTCAAACAGGATCCAAACATTAATAAAGATCTTAACACAAATGAAAAGCAGAGAATCCCTCCATGAATTTGGTTTTGAGGGAAAAGAAACATTTTAAAGAATATCTGCAATCATAAAAAGCTAATGACACTTATCACGCATACTTAATCCAGGGGTACCATAACTTTCTTCGAATCTCCAGAGGAGCATAAGATTGCAGCGCTAGTTTTAAAAGGCATTATGACATAAAATAATAGATCTGTATTCAAGTCGCATAGGATATGAGAGCAACACTAAAGTAAGGCAGATGAGGTGTTGTAAAAACAAGGTAAGGGGAATGTATATTTACATTTTTTTTTCAGTCACTCTTATAGCTAATATTTGGGAAGAGCAGTGTGGGTAAGTGGCTGTGGGCACAGAAGAGACAGAAGCCCTGCCAGGCTGTTGAGTCTACAAGGGGAGATAAAGCGCCCAGAGAGCAGATGTGGCGTTTCTCCTACTCGAACCAGAACACAAGGCAGAAGGAGACCCGAGAGGAGGAGAAAGCAAGGGAGAGAGAGTTTAGTAAAGGAAGGAAATGCCATCCTAGCCTGATCTCTCTTCTCTTCGCTTTTGGTATTCATGGAAACCCAGGTTTGTGGGAAAGCTCGAAATGATTTTCTTTTAGGCCGAAGAGACTTAAATTCCATGGAAAAACAATGACCAGGGGAGTCCCGAGATCAGAGCCCCCATCCCTGTTTCTCCCTCTAACTCACGAGGGGGTCTGTTTGCATTCCTCTCTAGGTCTCAGTTTTATTTCCTGTAAAATGGAGTGGGAGGGTGGTCCTGAAGACAGCAGATTTTCTTTCAAGTGCTAGAGTTCTCACAGTCTAGCAGTCTATGACGGTAGACTTTTATACAGAGAGGAGTGGTCCTCACCCCCACTGAAGAAGCACACCCTTGATGCTGAATTGTGTTGCCGAGGATGCTGCCACTGCTGTGTTCTGGCTGACTTTTACTCCATCATGTCATTGTTGTGGCTTTGTTTTTTCTTTCAGTGTCAGTGATACATCCACCATGACCCTGCCATTTTCCCTTAAGGCCACAGATGGCTGAAATCACAAGCCCATCTGAGCCCCAGGACAGAGCCAAGAGAATCTGCTCCCTGACCAGGCCCTGGGAACAGAGCATTATCCCCAGAGGACGTCAGTAGCCCCAAATTATCAGTAGTAGGACCCTGTATACATTAGGAGGACAGACTTACGTGATTCTTAACGAACATTTTTAGGACTAAGTTAAAAGCAAATTAGTTGAAAGTAATCTGAGCATAAAAGCAAAATGGTTTCAGCTATACATTACCAAAAGGAGCGATGTGTGGGGTGCGTGTGTATCCTGCAGAGAGATTTTAAGTTGGGTAAGCACCCAAGCTCTGTGGCTCCCATGCTAAGAACGGCCCCCACTAACCAAGCCCAGTCACTAGACCAATGTGCATTTTCTCATCTAAGCCTCACATTAAGCTCAGGTGGATGCTATTTCTATCTCATTCTGTAAATGAGGAAACAGCCTTAAGCAGGAGAAATGTGTGTTGTCCAAACCGACACAGCTAAAAGAAGACTTGGGAATTTAATCCAGGTCTAACTCCAGACACTTCTGTCCTCCTGTCTTACATTTTTTTTGTTGTTTTGTTTGCTTGTTTTTTGGGTTTTTTTTTTTTTTAAGAGAATGGAACTTTGCCTTAACTTGTGTACTTGTGCCTCTAGACTATCGACCTTGGCCAGGTTGAAGGGGTGGGGTGAGACTCCTGCTATGGGTGTTGAACATGGCTGAATGGGGCGTGATCAATAACGTTTATTGTATAAATAACCACGTGCCTAGCTCCGTGCTGGGTAGGAGCTAGAAACACACAAACACGAATAATGTAAAACAAAGAGGCCCCCGTTGCACTAAAGGGTCTTATGTCAAAATTTCAGGGTGATCCAGATCACAGAGCACTAAACTGTGCTCGGATGAACTGCTGAGTCTCCTTAGAGAAAGTTCTCTGTGAAATGAGCCTTGAAAGCACTACTGAAGCTCCATAGGAGCCCACCACTGAAGGAAGAGAGAGGAGAAGTGTATTTAAGGTAAAACCATAGGAAATAAAGGCAGGCCTGAGAGTGCCAGAGCCAGCCTCCCCTGCTTCCTGAGAGTCTGGAAAGCCAGCACACTGGCTTTGGGAATGCTCGTGTTTCTCTTTAATAAGCGGGACTGACACTCAGTCTGCTCCTTTGCGGTGTGATGTGAATTAGCAATACTGAAGTGAGGCACCTGTGGCCTTGCCAGGCCGTGAAATGAATCAAGCACGGATAACAGCTTTTCTTTCATCCTGCCATGAGTCAAAAAACACTCGGTCCCCAAACATGTGGGCAGCCATCACGAATTTCTTGAGAACCAAAAAGAAAGGGATCAGTGAGCATTTAACGTTCTAAAAGGAATCATCTCACAGCCAATCCGTATTTGGAGAGCAGAAGAAGCCTCCTGCTCCAGATAGGGCTGCTTTAAAAATTTTTTTTTTCATTTAAAAAATTTTAAAAGGTGGGGGTGGGGAAAGGAAGAATAAACCAACTTTGAAGTGAACCAGTAGGAAACAGAGGAAGTCATTATCTGAACGAAAGAATCCTGCTTGGTTCTCCTTCAGGGCCCAGGTCTACCTGCATTTATATGAAGCCTTGCAGAAGAGGCTTTAAAAAATCTGGAATTATACTTAAACTAGGACTATTAAAAGACTATATGGAGAGAAAACTAAAATCAGGCTTCAAAGTCAAGAGATCTGTGCCATAACACATAGCACGGGCCTCTTTGTGCTATAATAGTCCTTGGCAGCAGGTTCTGAAGCTGATGGAGGCTTGTGTAAATGCCTTCCTCCTCTTTGTTTCCTGGTTTACTCTTTTATCATGTCCCCAAATTGTCTGCAAATTTTTCAAGCACTTTCTGAATCTATCCATTGAGTAGGCCCTGGGCCTTTGTTCCACACTTTTACCTCTTGTTTACCTTTAAACTCTCCTCCTTCAGGTGAGAAAGGACAGTGTTTATCCAAGGCCAACAGAAGTGAAAAGTTTGAAACCTTGACTCCTCGACAGATTCATAATTAGGATTTTCTCTTTACCTCACCTCTCAGATTGCCCGGCACCCCCTCATTCTACACAATGAGTTTGTTCTAAAAATACTATTACTCGAATTTTTTTTTAAAGTAAATTAGATGTTAAGTTATAGACAGGGATTTTTCTACTTAGGGAAAAGCCTTGGTGAAATATTTTATAAAGCAAACAGAATGTTCAAAAATGTTTGCCTCCTTAAAAATTCACCTATAAATCATATTTTTAAGTGTATTAAAAAATCAGAATTCTATTCTGCTTAAAGTTTGCATCAGCATATTGTGCATATTCATTGGTGATTATCATTAATATTAAACCTTAGAAAAAGCTTCCTTTCCTCAAAATCAGTGCTCCTTTACAAACATGGCAAAACAATACCAGCTTCCAAAGTTCTATAAGAAACGAAGTTCAGGCTGGAGATTTCAGACTTGGAGGGGTTTCCTTGTTCAATCAACTGATGATAGGATGAATTTTTAGGCACTTCTGAAAATTATACCAACTATAATTTTACCTACCTCAGAGGCAACTTTTTAAGGTAGCTATATTTTCAAATGAAATTCTATTTCTTCCCCAAAGTATACTCACTGAAAAAGTACAGAGAAGAAAAGCAACACACAGAGATAAATTTAAATGAATTTGAATTAACAAGAAAGCTCTGGGCAATGGTGAAGATGCAGTATTTGTGGCATTTTTTACTTTATAAAGAAATTTCAAGGAGTTCCCATCATGGTGCAGCAGAAACGAATCCGACTAGTAGCCATGAGGATGCAGGTTCAATCCCTGGCCTCACTCAGTGGGTCAGGAAGCCGGTGTTGCCATGAGCTGTGGTGTAGGTCACAGACACAGTTTAGATCCCGAGTTGCTGTGGCTGTGGTTTACGCCGGCAGCCCTAGCTTCGATTTGACCGCTAGCCTGGAAACCTCCCTATGCTGCAGGTGTGGCCCTAAAATAGCAAAAAAGCAAAACACACAAACAAACAAAACCCTCCAAGAAGTAACCAGAAGGAATCCCAGACACTCCTCCTGTAGACTATTATAAAGAGAGAAAACTGGCCTAGCGAAGTTAAGAATTAGATGAAGTTTATCTGTTTCTTTTGTTTTTCATCTCACCTCCATTTCTCCTTCCCCACCTTCTTTGGAACAAAGTGTCTTGTGTTACTGTATGGAGTCCCCCAGAAAGAGCCAGTTAGTGAACTGTTTGTGAGATGAAAATTAGTGACACAGAATTACCTTGCCCTACTTCCCGTGGCCCATTGAAGCTTCTCCTTGCACACTGTCCAAAGCATCGTTATCAAGAGTGTGGTCCTCAAGCCAGCAGCACTGGTATCACGTGAGAGTTTGTTAGAGATGCAAATTCTCACGGTAGTAAAATAGGTACCTCGAAGAGAAGTCTTCACTCCCCTGACACTGCAGACTATTCACAGTAGCCAAGAGAGGGAAACAACCTAATGCCTGTGGATGGATAAATGAATAAAGAAATTGTGCTTTATATAAACTCTGGAATATTACTCAGCCTTGCAAAAGAAGATACGGCCATTTGCAACAACATGGATGAACTTGGAGGACATCGTGTTGAGTAAAATAAGCCAGGTACAGAAAAGAAGAAAAAAAAAATCCTGCATGATGCCCCCTAAAAGTCAAATACATAGAAGCAGAGAGTAGAATGGTGGTTACCAAAAACAAGGGAGGTGGGAGAAATGAGATGCTGGTCAAACGGTACCAAGTTGAAGTTGTTTGGGATGATTAAGTCTAGGAATCTAAGTACAGCATGATAACTATAGTTAATAACACTGTGTGGAATGCTAGAAAGGCTTGCAACTAAAAAAAAAAAAAGTAAAAAAAGAAAGATTAACAGTGTGCAGAGACGGATAACATTAATCAGCTTCTTGTAGTAATCATCTCACTACATATACATATATCATACAGTACTCATTAAATATACACAATTTTTCTTCAAAAATAATTTAAAAAAAATACAAATTCTCAAGCCAAACCTTGACCCACTGACTTAGAATCAGGGTCCAGGACACTGTTGTAACAAGCTTTCCATGGCGCTCTTATGCCATGAAGCTCACTGACGTAGAGAAGCCATCAGAGAGAGAACGCCAGCAGCGGGGGAGGCAGGATGAGCAGGAGCTCTCCATGGCCCTTTCCAACAAAGCACTTTCACCCACTAACTGTAAAACTGTAAGCCAATTATTGACATGCAAAATGCAAAATGAAAACCCAATAGCCAAGACATGGAAATAACTTAAATGTCCATTACCAGATAAATGGGTTAAGAAGATATGTCACATATATACAATGGAATACTATTCAGCCATAAAGAAGAATGAAATAATGCCATTTGCAGCAATATGGAAGCAACTAGAGATTCTCATACTAAGTGAAATGAGTTAAAAAGAGAATGACAAATACCATATATCACTTATATGTGGGATCTAAATTTGGCACAAATGAACCTATTTACAAAAGAGAGAGAGCTTCATAGCCACAGAGAACAGACATGTGGGTGCCAAGGGAGTAGGGGAGAGGGAGTGGGATGGACTGGGAGTTGAGGGTTAGTAGATGCAAACTATTACATTTAGAATATGGATAAGCACGAGGACCTACTGCATAGCACGGGGAACTATGTGCAAACTCCTGGGATAGACCAGGATGGAAAATAATACCAAAAAAAAGATGCATGTGTCTGTGTGTGTATATATATATACACACACACACATATATATACATGACTGAGTTATTTTGCTGTATAGCAGAAATTGCCATTACGTTATAAATCAGCTATAATTTAAAAGAAGAAAAACAAAAGAAAACAACAACAACAAAAAAAAAAAACTGGAAAATGGTCTAAAGTCTTATTGAGTAATTTCCCTGAACTTTGGATGTGAGGATTCAAAATTAATGACTCAAGGATATTGGAAATGAAGAGTATGTCTTACTTAATTCTCCGTGTCTCCAGGGAGAGGCTAATTGGGGCCCATAAATTGGAAGAAATTACTTAACGAGTTGATTAATGTCCTGAGAATGGAGGGGCCCAAAATGGCCACTTTCTGCTGATTTCTAAAAAGGATTTAATTAAAATCAATTGCTTAACCCTACTGTAAACAAGCCGTATCAATCTCTGCTGTGGAGAGTCTCATCAACAGGCAAGATCAGGCCACAGTCAGCAGGATTTCAGAGATTCAGTATTTGCCAAAAGACTATTTATCACCTACAGGAATGTAAGAGCATAGACGGAAAAATCAAACATCAATTTCAGCCAAGAATAGATTTTCCTGTAAGTGGGAAAGGTGAACACCCAGCCTCGAGTCATCTGGAGTTAAGTAAATTATTCTCCTGGGTTAAACTGCTGTCAGGCTATACTTTATAGTCCCAGCGTTTGCTGTGCCTTTTCAACAATTTGCACACACTGAGGTGTGGGTCTGTGGGAACAGATGGGTAGGCTCACACTGCTGAGTTGGGGCCAGCACGGTGAAAGCATCATTACTCAGCAGATGCTCTTGGCACTGCAAGATTCCCCAGGTGCTTTGCATGAGCCCAGGTCTGTCCATGCCCCACTCCCACTCCCTCCACCATGGCCTCGAGCCACCTCGTACTTTTCCCTCCAGTCTCAGGGCTCTGTTCAAGTTCACTCTGCTTCCCCAGGCTTTAACTACTCTTGCTTCAACTGAGAGAATTCTCCTGGCAGGAAGAGAAGCTGACCTACATCTGAGAAGCAAAGAATCTGGGAGGCCAGCACAGTTAAGACTGAGCAGCATGGAGGACACAGGTAACTCAAAACTAAACCTAGGCAGGCCTGGGTTGGAGTGAGGGGCAAAAGAATGGTCCCCCCAAAGATGTCCTCGTCCTTGTCTCAGGACCTGTGAATATGTTACCTTTCATGGCAAAGGGTGATTAAGGTTGCTGATGCAGAAAGTCTGCTGACTTTGAGATCAAGGAGGTTTATCCTGGATTGTCTGGGTGGGACCCATCTAATCACATCCTTCTTTTAGTGGAAGAAGAGAGAGAGAGAGATGCAGTGTGAGCAGGACTTGACCTCCTGCTGCTGGCTCTGAAGATGGAAGAAGGGAAACGTGGGGAGCCTCTAGAAGTTGGAAAGACAAAAAGCAGATTCTTTCTTAGAGCCTCTGAAATGAAGGCAGCCCTGCTGACCCACTGATCTTGGCCCTGTGAAACCCATGTGGGACTTGTGACCTACAGAACCGTGATACACTAAATGTGTGTTGTTTTAAGCCACCTGGCTTGTGGTTATTTGTTACAGCAGTGATAGGAAACTCATACAGTCAACAAGGGCTGAGGGGTTGGGCCTCTTGGTGGGGGAGGGCTCTGCGGGCTTTGCAGGACCTGCTCTGGCCCAGGTCTCAGGGTTGGATGGGCGCTGCCTGGCTGGAGGCGAGAAATGGGGAGGAAGCAAGAAGGGAAAAAGACCCCTGGTTTCTAACCATTAATTCACCCTTGAAGTTTCACAAAGGCAGAACTGGTGGAAATTCAAAGAAATAAGGTGAGCACTCATTAATTATATAAAACAGATTTGATTTGCACCTTTTAGAAAATGAAGCTGTGTACAATTGTCTGTTTACAGCAATCCTGGCAAAGCAATTTTACTTTCAGAGTAGAACATTATGTGGCCAGTGAAATTGCTTTTCATGTCAAAAGAAAAACGGAGCCTTGTATTTAACAAACTCCTTATTTTGTTAGAAACATTTTGACTTTAATAGCTAATCATAGGTCATTCAATAACTAAAATACACACTATTCAAATTTTTGTGGGATTTGTGTAAATTCACACTTCATCGCCTTCCTGCACGATGGAAGGACAGAGATCCTCAAAAGAGGGAAGATATTGTGCTGAAAGACATGAGACAGGTGGGTGCTTTTTAGCGGCCTTTAGTGAGAGAAACGCAAGGGTTCGCCATCACACTCCATCCCATCAGCCCCAGGTGGAGAGGAGACTCTGTTAAGCCACATGCTTGGCCTTCAGGGCAAGACCAATGCCACACTTAACTTGGAGCTGCGGGTCAAAGGTCTCACCTCTCCCTTGTCCGAGCTGAAGGGTCCATGTGCGCTGGCCGCACAGCAGTCAGACCATGTCGGCCTTGGGACCAAACAGGGCTCTCCTGCCATTTCATTCTCTCTGGGCTCAAGTCCCCCAGGAGCTGGCTTTCCTCTGAAGCAGCTTAGGTTTAGGAAACAAAGATTCTCCATGTGGCCAAACCCATCTTACTAAGGATATCTCCACTGGGTCTCGGTCCAAGGGCCAGTTAACAAGCAAGTTGTTAGCAGGGTATATTAGTCAGGGTTCTCTAGAAAAGCAGAGTTCCCTGGTGGCGCAGCAGGTTAAGGACCTGACATTGTCACTGCTGTGGCTCAGGTTTGATCCCTGGCCCAGGAACCCCCGCATGCTGTGGACACAGTCCAAAAAGAAAAAAGAAAAGAGCGTGAAGGATCTAGAAAAAGAGAACCAATCTATTTGAAGATTTATTATAGGAACTGGTTCACATGGTTATAGACGCCAAGGGGTCCCACGACCTGCCATCAGCAAAGTGGAGAACCAGGAAGCTGGAGCTATAGTATAATTCAGTTCCAGTCCAAAGGCCTGAGAACTAGGAGCACTGATGTCCAAGGGCAGGAGCAGATGGAGAGTGAGGTCACCTTTCTCCCACCTCTTTGTTCTATGGGGGCCTGAGTAGACTGGATGATGCGCATGGGCGAGGACCACCTGCTGTCTCCATCCACCAATTCAAACGCTTATCTCTTCCAGAAGCCCCCTCACAGACACACCCTGTCTGGGCGTGTTTCACAGCTATCTGGGCATCCCTTACCCCCGTCCAGCAGACACATGAACCACACTCTACATGTTTTCCACCACTGTGCTCCAGTGCCCTCTGGAAATACGTGAAGGAAGCACAGGGGGCTAAAGCCTGATTCAGGGGCGTCCTGGGACCACAACCAACTTCCAGAGGCCATACCCCTCAAACTGTACAATCTGAAAAAGAAGGAAACAGGGGAGAGAAACAGGGAGAAAGGGAAGCGAGGAAGGAGAGAGGGGAGGGAAGACAACCAGAATCACCCTGACCAGTGCCCACTCAGCCCCCCACCACGGGGGACTTGCACAGTCTGAAGTGCCTTCTGGACGGACAGGAGGACGCAGGCACTGCTCCTCCAGGCATCAGAGGCAGGGTGCGTGCATGAGGAAGGGAGATGCACGGGGACTGCCAGGCCAGCACCTTTTCCTTTCCAACCATTTCAACACAGAGCTGTTGAGACAGTAATGATGCCGGTTTCACAGGCTCACTTGTGGGTACAAAGTTCAACACGGCAGGACACGAGCAACGCGTGGAACCCTGTGCCCAGAATGTTAATGTGCATTTGCCCAAAGCAGATGAGCACCGAGAAGTGAGCTTTCCTTTGTCCTTTTTTGGAGATACTGGAGATCTCAGCTGGAGGAAAGTCATAGGCTATCAGCCCAGCCCGTGCTTTGGAATAATAATTTGCTGGGAAACTGCAGCTGTCAAACTTGGATTTACGTGGGGGATGGTAAGCACAACTAATACATTTTGAGGTTTTGCAGTACAATTTAGAGATGTGTCACATCTATCAGATGACGTGTGACCAAGTGTCAGTTCATTTTTTAAAGCTTCTGGGAAGGAGATGGTGGGGAGTTGAGGAGGAGCAGGAGGGGAGTGTTTGAGTACAACAGCTCACTTCTACGTGTGTGTGTGTTCAGGGTTGGGGGTGTATGTGAAGCACTGTTGATTTTCACGTGTCAAAGTCTTACCTCGTGTCAGGAAGTTCACCTAAATGTCTAACCACAACCTTTCCAAATGTGAAGCCTTTTGTCCCCAGAGAAGAGATTCCAAGGTAACAGGATCAATAGAATAGAAACGATCCATGCGTCCCCAAGCCCATGGCAGACTTCTGCTGCATTTTAATAGATGCAGGCATTTATTATCATTGATTGCTTGTCTTTTAATTTGACATTTAATAGGGCTCCTTGTCTCTGAGGCATTCAAGACCTACATTCAAGACACACAACATTCGTTTCCTTTTCACTCTCAGTTAATATTATGCCTTTCTTCCGAGATCATCATTCTCAATCTCCTTTAAATGCTTCCTGAAAGCAAACAGCTGTCTTTCAGCCTTTCTGCCTAAAGTAGTTCCGATAACGATCACAAGTTGTCATGTATTTGAACTTCACTCCTCAACAATATCCGTCTTAGTGACGCTTGCAGTCCTTGGGGCCAGGAACCTCATCTCTTTTATACCTTCTGCAAAGCGTCTTGTGAACTTAGAGCCTTCAATAAATTACACACTGCTGCAGTGGTGATCACTTTCCAGCTCCACCCCTGGGGCTGTGGTCGTCTGTATTTTACGGACATTTCTTTTAACTAGGTCCATTAATTTTGCAGTAAGCATTCCAAGTGTAAATCAGTTCCTGTATGACATGATCCGCCAACTTTTTAGCGTCTTTTTCACAAAGCCACCAATAGGACCCCATTTATAATTTCCTTTAGCTAGACTGGGATTGTGGTCGTTTTCATGCAGGAGGCAGAAAGCCTTAGTGGATCACTCTCTATTCAGAGGCAACATTTACCTGGGCTATGCTCCAAAGCCTGGGACAGAACTCAGGCTAGCTGAGCTGAGTGTTATGGGGTTCTTCTCAGAGGATGCACCCGCTCATGGGACACCTTTACTTGACCGGGGTGCAGCCCAGGCAGATACCCCAGCAGCTGGTCAGTGGTGGAGACAGAAGGCGGGAATCGTGAGGGTCCCAGCAGAGGGTCCTGGGGCTGGAGTTCGGTTCTCAGATGTGGATGGACTGACACCCCAGGCTTGGAGAAGGAGCCTCCTGCTTTTAGGTCACTTTTCCAGATCTTGAGCATTTAAGCAAGGTCAACTCCTCTGACCCGAACTTGCCTTCAGGGTCCAAGTGAGACAGTCCCGACTCCGCAGCCAGGCAACCGCTGGCCTCTCCTGGGCCCCAGGTGCTGTCCGGGTGGGAAGGTGACAGCAGCAGCCTCATGGAGCAGTACCAGTAACACACAGACAGTGCACAGCACAGACACCTCCAGTGCAGGGGGAGGACTTCTCCATAGTTTTCCATCATTATTCTTATTGCTTTTGAGCCAGATCTTGACTCCCTTGGTTGCAAATCTTCAATGGCTGAAGACTCCGTCCCGCGGGTCTATATTCCCGTAAAAGACAACCAGCTGGGTCTGGCCAGAAAACTCCCCATTCTGGGAACGGAACCAGCATTTCATCAGTGACACCTCCCTCAGGCAGAGCCAGTGACTCCTTCCTCTTGTCACCTGGGAGTCCTGGGTGACAATATCTGGGAGCTAAGTCTCACAGCCATCTAGAGGCCACTTTTCCTCTATTGAGCAATAATAACAAACTGAGCTCCCTCCTACACCACCGAAAGCCCCTCTGTCAGCGTGTAACGGGGAACACTCAGGAAGTATGCAAGGGTCCCACGGCTCCGCTCTGCCCCTGCTTCTCACCTGTCAGACTTGGATGCCTCTTCCCTGCTTTGCCATCCTTGCTCAGCTCTCTCTTTAATCCACCCAGTCCCTATTTGTGAGCATAGCCTCAGAACCCACAAAGGCAGAGCTGTTACCAAAGTTCAAGGAACCATATCAGAGCCCTCCGAACCAAATATTTCATGAGGCCTCCTCATTGGCCCCTCTCCCTAAGCTCCAAGATAGCTGCCAGGTTGCTGGGGTGTACTCATAATCTCCACACAAAACCTCCACAGTCACATCCCTGTACCAAGTGAGAAAATCTCTGCAGCCACCCATACCCTCCACAGAGTCGCCATCCTTGGACAAAGGGTGCCTCATGGCCCATTCCAGACTCAGCTTGCAGTTTCTTCTTTTGCACAGTCAGTTGCATCAAAGAGTAATTTTCCCCAAAGTGGGGAACCCTAAGCCTTCGTCCACCCTCCATCTCTCGTAACACAAGGAATATGGACACTTTGAATATCTTTTCCTTCAAGGTTATAAGAATCCTAAGCCCAACAGATGAGTATGGCATCCCCAGCAGCACCAGGCTGGTCCTGGACATCCAGCTCATGGAAGGAGCTCGCCAAAGCAGTCTTCCAAAACACAGGCACATCTTCCAAAAAAACGGCTTTGTTTCCATCATAAAGAAGCTCTTGAGGCAGCGCCTCCTTGCCTGACTGCTTGCATCTCTCACAAGTGTCCTATCTTAATAAACCTATTTCTTGCCTATCACTTTGTCTCTTGCCAAATTCTTTCTGTGAAGAGGCTTGAAGAACTTGAACCTCAGTGAGTCCAGACATTGAGCATCCTGAACATCTGGCCAAGATTCTAGGAGCTCAAGATACTTATTGGACACTCATCCTAAAGTAACTTGGGACAGCTTCTCTGAACTTCAAAGATGTCAGTCCATTGTCCTTCTGCCTGCATGATTTCTGATGAGAAGATTCCTGTGACTTTTGTTCATCTTCTTCTATGGTACTGTTAGTCTAGGCAATAACCCAGAAGACCACCATCATGATCAGGCTGAGATCTCCTGACTCCAGCTGATGACTAAGATTCCCCCAAAGAAAGAAGAATGCAAATCAGAGCTATAGCTGCTGGCCTACACTGCAGCCACAGAACACGGGATCCGAGCTGCATCTGCAACCTACATCACAGCTCACGGCAATGCCAGATCCTTCACTGAGTGAAGCCAGTGATTGAACCCATGTCCTAATGGATACTAGTCAGGATGGGATTAAGATGGCAGAATAGAAGGACTGGAGCTCAACTTCTCTCCTAAAAACAACAAAATTCACAACTAAAGGCTGAGCAATCTTCACCCAAATGGACCAGAAACCTTCAAAAAGATATCCTACTCCAGAAGAAAAAGAAGAGGCCACATCAAGAGGTAGGAGGGGTGAATTTGCAATATAAACAACTCCATACCTCCCAGGAGAGAAGCTCCACAGACTGGAAACTAACAGGTTCACAGAGACTCACCTATAAGAGTGGGAGCTCTGAGCCCTACATCAAACTGTCACGGGTGGGGATCTGGCACTGGGAGAAAGAGCCCCTGGAACATGTGGCATTGAAGGCCAGTAGGGCTTGTGTGCAGGAGCTCCACAGGACTGGGGGAAATGGAGACTCCATTCTTAAAAGGCACACACAGACTGTCACAAGGACTGGGTCCCAGGGCAAAGCAAAGTCTCCATAGGAATCTGGGTCAAACCTGACTGCAGTTCTTGGAGGACATCATGGGAAAACACGGGTGAATGTGGCTTGTTGTAAGGGAAGGACATTGGAAGCAAAGCTCTCGGGAATATTCAGCAGCTGCCTTTCTCTGGAGGGGGCCATTTTGGGAAAATGTGGCCCCACCCATCAGTCAGCGCTGAGAAGTCCCAGGGCAAACAACAATCCAGGTGGGATCACAGCCTCGCCCCTCAGTGAACAGGCTACCTAAAGACTCCTCAGGAACACAGCTACTTCTAATCCCATCCAGAGACTAAGCCCCACCCACCAGAGGGATAGGAATCAGCTCCACCTACCAGTGGACAGGCATCAGCCCCTATCAGCAGCCTTGGTACAGAAAGCCCCCATACCAACTTCAGCCACAAGGCGGGCAGACACCAGAAGTAAGAGAGGCTACAACTCTATTATCCGTAAAAAGATCACCACACCATAAACCTATAAAAATGAAAAGACAAAGAACTATAACTCAGATGAGGGAGAAAGAAAAAAAACCAGAAAATCTGCTAAGTGGTGAGGAGATTCTCAGCCTCCAGGAAAAAGACTTTAGATTGTTGATGCTGAAGATGATGCAAGACATTGGAAATAAACTGGAGGCAAAGATGGATAACTTACAGGAAACACTGACCAAAGAGATATAAGATATCAAACTTAAGAGATGCAAAATACAATAACTGAAATAAAAAACTCACTAGAAGCAGCTAAAAGCAGAATACAGGAGGCAGAAGAACAAATAAGCAAGGTGGAGAACAGATTAGTGGAAATTACAGATACAGAACAGAAAAGAGAAAAAAGATCAAAAAGAAATAAAGAGAGCCTCAGTGAACTCTGGGACAATGTTAAACACACCAACATCCATATTATAGGGGTGCCATAAGGAGGAGAGAGAGAGAAGGGAACAGAAAAAAATATTCCAAGAGATAATAGCCAAAAACTTCCCTAACATGGGAAAGGAACCACTCACTCAAATCCAGGAAGAGCAACAAGTACCATATAAAATAAATCCAAGGAAGAATACACTGAGACACATATTAATCAAACTGACCAAAATGAAAGACAGCTAGGTAAAATAAACAAATAACATACAAGGGAACCCCGGTAAGGTTATTGGCAGATTTTTCAGCTGAAACTCTTCAGGCCAGAAGGGAGTGGCATGATATACTTAACGTGATGAAAGGAAAAAACCTCCAACCAAGATTACTTTACCCAGCAAGGCTCTCATTCAGATTTGAAGGAGAAATAAAAACCTTCTCAGATAAGCAAAAGCTGAGAGAATTCAGCAACACTAAACCAGCCTTACAACAAATACTAAAGGAACTTCTTTAGGCAGAAAAGAACAAGAGAAGAAGGGAAGATAAGAGAGCAACAAAAACAAATCCAAAGCAGTTAATAAAATGGCAATAAGAACATACATATCCACAATTTCCTTAAATGTTTATGGACTAAGTGCCCCAACCAAAAGACATAGACTGGCTGAATGGATACAAAAACAAGATCCACATATGTGCTGTCTTCAAGAGACCCACTTCACTTCTAGGGACACATACAAATGGAAAGTGAGAGGATGGAAGAAAATATTTCATGCAAACAGGAATCAAAAGAAAGCTGGAGTAGCAATACTCATATCAGACAAAATAGACTTTAAAATGAAGAATATTTTAAAGTACAAAGAAGGACATTACATAATGATCAAAGGATCAATCCAAGAAGAAGATATAACAATTTTAAATATCTATGCACCCAACCTAGCTTCACCACAATATATAAGGCAACTGCTAACAACCTTAAAAGGACAAATTGACAATAACACAATCATAGTGGGGGACTTTAACACCCCACTTACAACAATGGACAGATCGACCAGACAGAATATCATTAAGGAAACACAGGCTCTGAATGAAACATTAGACCAGATGGACTTAATAGATATTTATAGGACATTCCATCCAAAAGCAATAGAACACACATTCTTCTCAAGTGCACATGGAACATTCTCTAAGATTGATCACATCCTGAGCTACAAATCCAACCTCGGTAACTTTAAGAAAATTGAAATCATATCAAGCATCTTTTCCAACCACAACGCTATACGACTGGAAATCAACAACAAGAAAAAAACTGCAAAAAACACAAACACTTGGAGACTAAACATCATGCTACTAAACAACCAATGGATCACTCAAGAAATCAACAAGGAAATTAAAAAATACCTAGAAGCAAATGACAACAAAGATACAACACTCCAAAACCTATGGGATGTAGCAAAAGCTGTTCTAAGGGAAAAGTTTATAGCAATACAAGCCCACCTCAGGAAACAAGAAAAAGCCCAAATAAACAAGCTAACTTTACATCTAAAGCAGCTCGAGAGAGAAGAACAGACAAGACCTAAAGTTAGTAGAAGGAAAGAAATTGTAAAGATCAGAGCAGAAATCAATGAACTAGAAACAAAGAAAACCATAGAAAAGATCAATGAAACGAAAAGCTGGTTCTTTGAAAGATCAACAAAATTGATAAACCCTTAGCCAGACTTATCAAGCAAAAAAGAGAGGACTCAAATCAATAAAATTAGAAATGAATAAGAAGAAGTAACAGCAGACATCACAGAAATACAAAGGATCATAAGAGACTACTACATGAAACTATATGCCAAAAAAATGGAAAACCTACAAGAAATGGACAAATTCTCAGAAAAGTACAATTTTCCAAGACTAAACCAAGATGAAATAGAAAAGATGAATGGACCCATCACAAGAACTGAAATTGAAACTGTGATTACAAAACTTCAACAAACAAAAGTCCAGGACCAGATGGCTTCACAGGCGAATTCTATCAAACATTTAGAGAAGAGCTAACACCTCTCCCTCCGAAACTATTTCAAAAAATTGCGGAAGAAGGGATGCTCCCAAACTCATTCTATGAGGCCATCATCACCCTGGTACCAAAACCAGACAAAGACTCCACAAAAAAAGAAAACTATAGGCCAATTTCACTGATGAACATTGATGCAAAAATCCTCAACAAAATACTAGCAAACTGCATCCAACAATACATTAAAAGTATTATACATCATGATCAAGTGGGATTTATCCCAGGGATGCAAGGGTTCTTCAATATTCACAAATCCATCAGTGTGATACACCACATTAACAAACTGAAGAATAAAAACCACATGATCCTCTCGATAGATGCGGAAAAAGCCTTTGACAAAATCCAACACCCATTTCTGACAAAAACCCTTCAGAAAGCGGGCATAGCAGGAACCTACCTCAACATAATAAAGGCCATATATGACAAACCCACAGCGAACATCATTCTCAATGGTGAAAAGCTGAAAGTATTCCCACTGAGATCAGGAACAAGACAAGGATGTCCACTTTCGCCACTACTCTTCAACATAGTTTTGGAAGTCCTAGCCACAGCAATCAGAGAAGTAAAAAAAAAAAAAAAAGGAATCCAAATTGGAAAGGAAGAAGTAAAACTATCGCTATTTGCAGATGACATGATACTATATCTAGAGAACCCTAAAGACTCTACCAGAAAACTGTTAGAGCTCATCCACGAATTTGGCAAAGTTGCAGGACACAAAATTAATACACAGAAATCAATGGAATTTCTATACACTAACAATGAAAGAGCAGAAAAAGAAATTAGGGAAGCAATCCCATTTACCATCGCATCCAAAAGAATAAAATACCTAGGGGTAAACCTACCTAAAGAAACAAAAGACCTGTACTCTGAAAACTATAAGACACTGATGAAAGAAATCAAAGATGACACAAATAGATGGAAAGATATACTATGTTCATGGATTAGAAGAGTTAATATTATCAAAATGACTATACTACCTAAGGCAATATACAGAGTCAATGCAATCCCTATCCAATTACCAAGGCCATTTTTCACAGAACTCAAACAAAATACCCAGAACAGCCAAAGACATCCTGAAAAAGAAAAATGGAGCTGGAGGAATCAGGCCCCCTGACTTCAGACTATACTACAAAGCAACAGTCATCAAAACCATATGGTACTGGCATAAAGACAGAAATATAGATCAGTGGAACAGGATAGAAGGCCCAGAATTCAACCCATGCACCTACAGCCAACTAATCTATGACAAAGGAGGAAAGGATATACAATGGAGAAACAACAGCTTGTTCAATAAGGGGTGCTGGGAAAACTGGATAGCCACATGGAAAAGAATGAAATTAGAACACTCCCTAACACCATACACAAAAATAAACTCCAAATGGATTAAAGACGTAGATATAAGACCAGACACTATAAAACTCTTAGAGGAAAACATAGGCCAAACACTCTCTGACATAAATGACAGCAACATCTTCTCAGATTCAGCTCTTAGAGTATTGACAATAAAAACAAAAATAGGTCCCATTTGGGACCTAATCAAGCTTAAAAGTTTCTGCACAGCAAAGGAAACCCTAAACAAAATGAAAAGATAACCCACAGAATGGGAGAAAATATTTGCAAGTGATTCAACTGACAAGGGATTAATCTGCAAAACTTATAAACACCTTCTGCAGCTCCATATCAAAAAAACAAACAACCCCATCAAAAAATGGGCAGAAGGAGTTCCCGTCGTGGTGCAGTGGTTAACGAATCCGAATAGGAACCATGAGGTTGCGGGTTCAGTCCCTGCCCTTGCTTAATGGGTTAAAGATCCGGCACTGCCGTGAGCTGTGGTGTAGGTTGCAGACGCGGCTCGGATTCTGTGTTGCTGTGGCTCTGGCGTAGGCCTGTGGCTACAGCTCCAATTTGACCCCTAGCCTGGGAATCTCCATATGCCGTGGGAGCAGCCCAAGAAATAGCAAAAAGACACACACACACACAAAAAAAAAAAGGGCAGAAGATCTAAACAGATGATTCTCCAAAAAAGACATATAGATGGCTGAGAAACACATGAAAAGATGTTCAACATCACTAATTAGTAGAGACTGTTCTCCAAGGAAGACATACAGATGGCCAACAAACACATGAAAAAATGCTCAACATCGCTGATTATAAGAGAAATGCAAATCAAAACTACCATGAGATACCACCTCACACCAGTCAGAACGGCCATCATCAATAAGTCCACAAATAACAAGTGCTAGGGGGGTGTGGAGAAAAGGGACCCCTCCTGCACTGTTGGTGGGAATGTAAACTGGTTCAGCCACTATGGAGAACAGTTTGGAGATACCTTAGAAATCTATACATAGAACTTCCATATGACCCCGCAATCCCACTCTTGGGCATATATCTGGACAAAACTCTACTTAAAAGAGACACATGCACCCGCATGTTCATTGCAGCACTATTCACAATAGCCAAGACATGGAAACAACCCAAATGTCCATCAACAGATGATTGGATTCGGAAGATGTGGTAGTGGAATACAATGGAATACTACTCAGCCATAAAAAAGAATGACATAATGCCATTTGCAGCAACATGGATGGAACTAGAGACTCTTATACTGAGTGAAATAAGTCAGAAAGACAAATACCATATGATATCACTTATAACTGGAATCTAATATCCAGCACAAATGAACATCTCCTTAGAAAAGAAAATCATGGACTTGGAAAATAGACTTGTGGCGGCTGCCTGATGGGAGAGGGAGGGAGTGGGAGGGATTGGGAGCTTGGGGTTATCAGACACAACTTAGAATAGATTTACAAGGCGATCCTGCTGAGTAGCATTGAGAACTATGTCTAGATACTCATGTTGCAACAGAACAAAAGGTGGGGGGAAAAATGTATACATGTAAGGATAACTTGATCCCCTTGCTGTACAGTGGGAAAATAAAATAAAAAAAGAAAAGAAAAGAAATCTGGGGAGTTCCCGTTGTGACGCAGTGGAAACAAACCCGAATAGTATCCATGAGGATGCAGGCCCTGGCCTTGTTCAGTGAGTTAAGGAACCGGCGTTGCATGCAGCTCAAATCCAGCATTGCTATGGCTGTGGCTCTGATTCGACCCCAAGCCTGGGAAGTTCCATATGCCTCAGGTTCAGCCCTTTAAAAAAAAAAAAAAAAAAAGGAAAGAAAAGAAAGGAATCTGAGCATGGGCTGGATATTAGATAATACTAAAAAATTACTGTTGATTTTGGCGAGATAATAGTATTGTGGTTACTCAGAAAGTGTCTTTTTTTAAAAGAGGTTCATTCATAATGAGGTACTAAGGGCTAAAATGTTATGAGAGCTGTAGTGTATAATACTTCAGAAAAAATAATTAAAATGTTAATAATCTGTTAAATCTAGGTGATAAGTATTTTCATTCTTCTGTATTTTTCTGTATATGGGAAAATGTGCACAATAAATTGCTTTTTTAAAAAAAAAGCTCTTGAAGTTTCCAAAACAGCATTTTCCCTGATCCCAACCATCCAGGGATGCTGTCATTTTACAATCTGTTCCAATGTTCTGCTTCCTACTGTGCCAGGATTTTGACACACATTATAATCCATGATTTCTGCATGCTTTCCCACAAATCTCACCAGCCAAGATCCTGTAGAACTTCACTTTCTGTAGATTGTGTTAGTTGTTCCCGTCGTGGTGCAGTGGTTAAGGAATCTAAGAACCATGTGGTTGCGGGTTCAATCCCTGGCCTTGCTCAGTGGGTTAAGGATCCAGTGTTGCCGTGAGCTGTGGTGTGGGTTGCACACCACAGCTTGGATCCCGAGTTGCTGTGGCTCTGGCGTAGGCCAGTGGCTGCAGCTCTGATTTGACCCCTAGCCTGTGAACCTCCATATGCTGCGGGAGCGGCCCAGGAAACGGCAGGGCGGGGGGGGGGGGACAAAATAAATAAATAAATAAATAAATTGGGCATTTTAGAGTATTTTTTAACCATATATCCCTCCCCAGATATTGATATTGGCCCTTCTGCTATCTGCCCCTTATACCACCCCAGAGACTGGGAATCACTTACGTTAGACTACAAGCTTCTGGGAGGTAAGGACCCTCCCCACTCCCCAGGGAGTGGCATCCTTTTCTCAGCATTTGTTCACATCATTAATCTTCTCATTTCTTTCTATTCCCACTGTCCTCACCCTTGGTTGGGTCCACTTAGCTCACCTGCTCACAGCAACAACTATTACAATGGTCTTCTGGCCTCTACTTTTGCCCCTCCCCAATCTGCAGTCCATGCTCTAGGCAAAGCGAGCTTTCTAAAATGCAAATCTGACCATGTCACTCCTCAGCTCTCACGTCCCAAAGGTCTTACAGGAGAAAGTCCAAAATGGCTCTCAAGACATTGCATGTCCTGGATGCTGCCTATACTGCTGTCTCATTTCTCACCAGCATTGCACCCCCTCCACTCTATGCTTAGCCATGTTAGACCTGTTTCATTCTTCAAGTTTGCCATCTGTCATCTCCCACCCTCCAGGCATGCTAGTCCCAATGTCTGACCAGTGGCAACTCCTTGACACCCCTGTGGTAAACAGACAAATCAATTATTGGGCCACTCACTGCTTCTCTACAACCTGCCTGACACATGAGTTACTTCTCAGTAAGTGACTAAAGGAAAGGGAGGGAGGTGTGATGAGAAAGGAGACAGAGGAAGGCAGAGAAGACAGAGTAGGGCATCATCAGCCACGGAGGTCAATTCCCCAACCAGTAGATCTGGGGTGGGAGAAGCATAGGATAAGCCAAGGACAAAGCTGGGGAGATGTCAGCTGTCACAGACTGGGGGACTTGAGACCTAGGCCAGTCCCACTGAGTTGGGTTCTAGCAAGAGGTCTCCGCCCACCCAAATCCCAGATGGTCCAGGGTGGCGGAGGGGGCTCCCACTCCCTTAGGACAGTTGCTGGACCCCCACTGATCCACACACTGTCCGTCCAGCAGAAGGGCTCTCCCAGGGGAGGGCAAGGCTGGAATTGAGACTGGATAGACCCAAAACAATTTATAGGCTTGACTCTCATCCCTAGAGCTACATCAAGGTCTCATCAGCTGGCCCTTCAACCAGAGGTTTGATGTCATTCTGGCCATCCTGACCTCAGAAAATTATATGAAGACACTTAGGCAGAGAAACCAAAATCTAGATAACTATCTCAAGCCCAATGCTTCATACAAACCAAGATGCAATTAATTACAGTCACGTTATGTAGCAAACCAGCATACCAACTCCATGAGCAGCTACACACCTATCTTCCTCCAAGACAATGTATTTTCTCCTGCTTGGCAGTAAACTTGCTATCTGTGCATTGGTATAGCTTTTAGAGATTCAGTCTGCATACATTTATGTATCACATGGAACTGACAGCCTACAAGGGGAGATAGAAAAGTATATATTATGCAGTGTGACACCATAGGGCCTCTTTAATAGCAGCCACTCAATTAAAAATTAGCTGCAAATGAATGAATGAATGGATAGATGGATGGATGCTACAGCAGAGGTGGAATACGAAATCCAGAAGGACACAAAGAAAAAGCACAGTTCATACTGGAACAGAAAGTTAAATGACAGAAGACAGGTAAGGTCCAGTTGGGTTGTTATTTTGGAAATTTGGTGGAAGAGGGTCCAATTATTAAAGTGCTTATTGGAAAACAAACAAACAAACAAACAAACCTTGGGCTCTACACAAAGCTTAAAAAAAAAAGACAAAACTCACCAACAGTTAAATCTGAGTAGGGGTGGAGGAAGTGGCTAAGCAGAGATGGAAATGAAGCAAAGAAGGAAATTGGCCAGTTGGGCTGGGCTGGTGGATGAAGGAAGGGGGTGGGGGTTGTTTCCAGAAAGAATGAGAAATTCAGTTGGCTGCACCATGGAACCTCCAATCTAAGATACACTGTTGAGACTTCAGAAGCATCTAGAACCTCATCCTGATTCTTCAGAGAGAAAGATGGGGTAAAGGGGTATTGATGATTGATACTGCCCAACTCTAGTCCTGGGGGATCAAGAGTCTATGTTTGGCCTGGAATGCCCCACTATTACTCATGGAGTGGTCAAAAGCCCACACCAAACCATTAGGCATCTCTAACCACAAAGACCCAAGACTCCTGCCGTCACCAGAAAGAAACATCACTTAACTCTTAGCCAATCAAGTCCAAGCTCATTTCTGGCATTGGGGGAAGGCAGGTATGGTAGGTAGAATAATGATTCCTGCCAAAGATTTCTATTCTGGTTCCAGGAACCTGTGAATATGTTACCTATTTAGCGAGAGGGACTTAGATGTGATTACATTGAAAATCTTGAGATGGGGAGATTATGCTGGATTATCAGGATGAGCCCAACATAACCACAAGCGTTCTTAGAAGGAAAAGGAGGAGGCAAGAGGATTGGGATCAGTAAGAATAGAAGGCAGAATTCAGAGGGAGGTTTGAAGATGCTCCCCTGATGGCTCTGAAGGCAGAGGAAGGGGCCATGAACGGGGCCTGCCGCTTCCTCTTAGCCAGGGCCAGCGGCCTCTAGAAGCTTGAGAAGGCAAAGGCACAGGTTCTCCCATGGAGCCTCCAGAAAGCAACCACCCTGCTGACACCCTGACCTTAGCCCACTGAGACCCATAGACTTAGAATTCTAAGATAAAACTGTTAGTTCTCTTGTGGCACAGCGAGTTAAAAATCTGGCGTTGTTGGAGTTCCCGTCGTGGCGCAGTGGTTAATGAATCCGACTAGGAACCATGAGGTTGCGGGTTCGGTCCCTGCCCTTGCTCAGTGGGTTAACGGTCCGGCGTTGCCGTGAGCTGTGGTGTAGGTTGCAGACGCGGCTCGGATCCCACATTGCTGTGGCTCTGGCGTAGGCCGGTGGCTACAGCTCCAATTCAACCCCTAGCCTGGGAACCTCCATCTGCTGCGGGAGTGGCCCAAGAAATAGCAACAACAACAACAAAGACAAAAGACAAAAAAAAAAAAAAAAATCTGGCGTTGTCATTGCAGCGTCGGGCAAAGGTTCAATCCCTGGCCTAGGAACTTCCACACGACCCACCACCCCCCAAAAAAAAATCACGTTAAGCCAGTATGTTTGCGGCAATTTTTCACAGCAGACATGGAATACCGATTCAGTACCTCTTCTCGATGTAAGACTGTTCTCACATCACAGAACACGCTGCCTCTGTGGCTCCTGCCTGGTGGGTTCCGGGGGTGCCCCACAGTCAGGTGACAATCGGAAACACCCTCACGTCTTCAAACGCTCGCTGTGGGGAAGGGAGCACCCAGCCCAGCTGAGTCCAACTGCTCAGAGGACAGGCTAACATTCATTTCTTTCCTCCCCCAGCCCCACAAGCTTCATCACCCTGCCATTTCCTCTCAGCTGGTGCCCACTCATCAGATTAAAAGGCTCCTAAAATGTCCTGGAGGTGACTGAAGGCGGAAGCAGGGACATGTGGATAGAAAGACATTTGTCCATTTGATTCCCTCACACACATTCACCTCTGTATAGAGATGTCTGTTTCTGTGTGCGTTTCCAACAAAGGACAAGAAATCACTCACAGGGCGCCGGCGGCAACTAGAGTGGGAGTGGCTGAATGGGAGCAGATCTGTGCCCCCTGATTAATGGAGAAAGCGGCTGGGCTCCTTGATTGATGACCTGCAATCCCTATCAGCAATCCTCCAGCAGCAAGCATGGGCCCCTGGCAGTCTCAGAATCCAGCAGGCCAAAAAGACATTCACCCTGGGTGTGGAGAAACTGGAAAACAGCCGACCAAGCTGGAATCCGCACGTGCATGGGCTGCTGGATGAAATGATGCCCTGTCAGTTTTCACCTGGGTTTTCCTCCCAGAGCAGCACACCAGGGACCACCAGCACCACCTCAGGTGGGTTGCCGACGTCCCCTGAAAAGGCTGCCATTTGGACATCCCTGGTTTGGTCATATTCCCGATACCAGAGCAGTGGTGTGAAGAGTTTCAGGAGGCTCAGCTCCATCTCAGGCTTCCAAGAAAAGAGTTTCACTGATCACGCCTTTATTTCCCATTAGCCTAAGAAGAGCGCCTACCTCTCCATAGAAAGAGGCTTTACATAGATAGGGAGCTATTTCTGAAGGGCCATAAATGGAACAGAAATTCAAAGACATTTTTTCTTTTCCTGTCTTCAGCTAACATTCATTGTGTGCTTCTTTGAATTATTCATTATTGAAATTATGCCATCAGTAAAAACAAACTGTCTCCGTTAAGGGAAGTTTATCTCTGCTAAGGGAAGTTGTTATATGTTGGCGTATGGACTAGGCTCACCACTCCTGCTTTTACTTTAGTTATTTTTTCCTTAACATCCAAACATCATCATGGTTCATGCTATAGAAAAGCAAAATGAGATTGATTGTGGATAGTCCCTGATATTATACTTGAAGGTTCAAGGGTCCACATTTGTTATTAAACGTTAAATACTTTTTCTCAGCTTCAAGAGAACTTTCAGCTATTTCGGTCATTAACCTTCCGGGAGGGAAACGCCATCACCCAAGACATACAAACAGAATTTTTATAAATGTAAGAAAAGTCTTATTCTTACATTCCCATAAAGAGTCATTGCCAGGTTCTCACTGAGACCCTGACGTTGCCCTCTGCCTCCTGCATCACACCCTCCCCATGCATGCACGCACACACACACACACACAGCGCCGGCTTTCTTTGGGCCTTCACCTTATCCGGCTTCAGCTTTTATTGTAATTATGAGGTTAGATTAGAAAAAGTGCACAAAAGAGAAAATCTACCCTATACCAGTTTTTCCCACATCCCAAACACCTGGTCTTAGAGAAAATTTGTCTTTAAAAAAAAAATGAATAAAGGAAGCAGAGGCATAGAAAATTTATTTGTACTCCATAATTCATGAGCTGTGTGACCTCAGGCAAATGGCTTAACCTCTCTGTGTCTCAATTTCCTTAGCTATAAAATGGAGTTAACCATAGTATCCACCTCTAAGGGTTGTTGTGAAAATGGAATGAATACATGAACACTTTTAGCAAGGGAAGGGATGTAACAGACAGATAGATGATACATAGCTTTTGTTTAATAGCTGAGAGCATAGCAGACTTCAGAGATCAATCAGCCAGTCAACAAGGATTGACTGAGCACCCAGGAAGAGGTAGGCTCTGGGCTTGTTGCCGTGGATGTGATCATGAACAGTCCAGCTTGGTTCTTACTCTCCCAGAGCCCTCTGTGCAGTCACCCCAGAAAGCACAGGGTCTCCCTGTAACTGACATGGTCACACCACTGCTGCCTGGCTGTGGACTGAGCAGGACAAGGGCTGCTGGCTCAATTATCAGTGGAAGGAAACACAAGAGTAACCACAGGGTGGAGGGGTCACACAGTTCCACTGACTGGCCTTAAAAGCGCTCCAACTGAAGGCATTATACAGTCATTTATAAACAACCTTTAGAAGTTCGTCATTTTTGAAGAAATAATTCACCTTCCCCTTCCAGAGCATTCATTTTTCTTTGGTACCAGGATCAAAATTTGATCGCAATGTACCCAGTTAAATATTCTTAAATGATATATTGCTATCACTCCTACAAATCCAGGACAAATGGTACACTACCCAGGGCAACGTCTCCACCACTGCAATTTCTAAAATGGAAAAGTACAGACTTCATGAGGCCCCTTGGGGTCAGGCTTAAATTAACTTGCATCTCCCTTTCCATTGTCTGTGTTAAACGCTGCTTCAACCAACCCCCAAAACCCATTCTCGTAGGATATCTCTTCCGGAACAAGTTAGAGTTAGTGCAGCAGAAGAATCATGATCCCTAAACAAGGCTCCAGACACTGCTCTTATTTTCAGCTGACAAGGACTCTCCACTGAAAGAGAATCTTGTTTATAATTTATTTTACTGAACTCTTAGGGACCAATCCAGCAATGCAGAGATTCCAAAGGGAATGTCTACTGGTACAAAAGTCACTTGTCATGTTTTCGCCAAACAAAGCTTAAACGCACATTGGTAACCCTGTTTCTAAGCAGAAGTGACAAGGCTTAATTGCAAAATGTGGTGTGATCACTTACAGAAACCGGCCTCCTGGGTTCTTTCATTTGAGTTCACCACACTGCACCCATCTTCCACTGAGCCAGAAGCATACTGCCCAAGAATTATCCCTTGGGTCTCCAAATGTCTGCTAATATTAATAAAAAGGGCTAATGTTTGAGTAGCTACTATAATGCAGACAAGTTTTATTGACATATAATTGACATAATATTGTGTAAGTTTAAAGTGTACAAGGAGTTGATTTGATCTATTTACATATTGCAGTGTGACTGCCATTGTAGTAGCAGCTAACATCTTTATTACAGCATGTAATTATTTCTTTTTGTGAGGGGACTAATTAAAATCTACTTTCTTAGCAAGGCTGATGTTTATGACACAGTATCGTTGTCTATAATCACTACACTGTGCAACAGATTTCCTTTTGTTTATCTTCCAGTTTCAAGTTTATACCCTTCAACAGCAGCTCTCCTATTCCTCCATCCCTAAGCCTTCGGTAACTACCATTCTACTACTGTTTATGAATTTTTTCAGATTCCACATGTTTTAACACATGTGTATACTCCCATGAAACCAATAACACAAGCAACATAATGAATGCACCCATCACACGTCGCCCAAGTTTCCCTGCACCCCTTTGTAATGCTCACTCGTACACTGCCCTGTCTCCCGCCACCCACCATCCACATTCCCCACAACCTGTCACTGTTGTCGTTCTATATTAGTTTGCTTTTTCTAGAATTTTATGTAAACTGAATCATACCATATCTAACTAAATATCTGGTCTGGCTTCTGTCGCTCAGCCTAATTGTTTTGGGATCCATTCATAAGGTTACATGCATCAGCAGGTCACTATTTTTCACCGCTGAGTCCTACTCCATTACATGGATGAAACACAAGTGTTTATCCATCTACCCATTTGATAAACACTGGGTTTCCAAACTTTAACTGTTACAAATAAAGTTGCTATAAATACCTAGGTACAAGTATTTGTATGAACATATGCTTTCATTTCTTTGGGGTAAGTGCCTCAAAGAGAAGTGCACAATTGATCAACTTTTAAAGAAACTGTCAAACTGTTTTTCGAAGTGGTTTTTATCACTTTCCTGCCAGCAGTATATCTGAATTCCACTTGCTCTTCATCCTTGCCAACACTTGATACGCTTGGTCTTTTTAAATTTTGGACATTCTTTTAAGGTGTGTAAGTGACATCTCATGGTTTAAATTTGTTAAATGATAACGTTGAGCATCTTTTCATATACTTATTTTCCATCATATGTTTTCTTTAGTGACGTGTTTTTTCAAATCTTTACCCATTTTTATTGGGTTGTTTTGTTGTTGAGTTTTCTGAGTCTTTTAAATCGACTCTGGACATAAATCCTTTATCTGGTACTATAGTGATTTGCAAATATTTTCTTAGGCAATAGCCTGTATTTTTCACTCTCTAAAGAGTGTCTATCAAAGAGAAGAAGTTCTTAATTTTAACAATGTCTAATTTACCAATTTTCCTTTTAAGGATTTTGCTCTTGGTGTCATTTTAAAGAAATCTTTGCCTGATCCAAGGGCATGAATATTTTTCATGTCTTTTCATCCATAAGTTTTATAGTTTTAAGTTTTACATTTAGGTCTAGGATCCATTTTGAGTTAATTTTCTATAGGTGTGAAACAGGAATCAAAATATACTTTTTAAAGAGGGTTGTTCATTTGTCTCAATACTATTTGTTGAGAAAGATTACCCTTCCTTTGCTAAACTATCTTTCGTCTTTGTCAAAAATAAATTGTCTATATATATGAGTTATTACTGAACTCTCTATTTTGTTCCAGTCACTGTGTGTCTGTCCTGATGCCAATATCATACTTGTCGATTTCTACAAAGAAAAACCTACCAGCATTTTTATTGGAATTGCATATCAACCTTTACAACAAAGTATCTGATGGAGTTTTTATTGGGATTGCATTGACTCTACAGGTCATTTTGGGAAAAAACTGACATCCTAATAATACTGAGTCTTCTGATCCATGAGTATAGTATAGCTTTTCATTTATTTGGATCCTTTGTAATTTCTTTCAGCATGGTTTTCACCAGGCAGGTCTTGCACATCTTTTGTCAGATTTACTCTGAAGTATTTCACATCTGTGTGCTATTATAAATGGCATTGTTTAACTTCAGTTTCAGATGGTTTGTTTTTAGTTAGAAACTTTTTTATGTTGATCTTATATTCAGCAAACTTGCTAACTTCACTTACTAGTTCTAAAAACATTTTTTCAACTCCATCAGTTTTTCTACATAGATGACTGTGTCATCACTGAATAGAGACAATTTTGATTCTTTTCAGTCTTTTGATGCTTTTTGCAGTGGGGGTGGGAGGATACTGCACTGGCTAGAACCTCCAGTTTAACAGAAGTGGTAAAAGCAGGCATCCTTGTCTTATTCCTGAGAGGAATGCATTTATCTTTCGTAATTAGGTGTAATTTAGCTAGGGCTTTTTGTAGATGATCTTCACCAAATTGAGGAAGATCTCTTTTATTCCTAACTTGCTGAGAGTTTTCACTAGGAAAGGATGTTAGATTTTTTTTTTCCCAAATGCTTTTTCCGTATTGAGCCTATAAAGATTTTCTTTTTCGGTTGGTTAATATGATAAATTGCATTGATTCATTTGGAAATGCTAACTCAACCTTGCATTCCCAGAATATATTTCACTTGGTAATGATGTAAATGCCTTTTTCTATATATTGTTAGATTCAAATTGCTAGCATTTTGTTGAGAATCTTTGCATCTATTTTCACAACATATATGCATTTATAGTTTTCTTTCTTGTAATGCGTGTCAGAAAAATATAATGTTGGCCTCATAAAATGAGTAGAGCAATATTGTTCTCTTCAGTTTCCTGGAAATATTTGTGTAGAAAAGAAATGGTATTACTTATCCCTTAAATATTTGGGAGAATTTATCAATAAAGCCATCTGGGCCTAGATTTTCTTTGTGGGAAAGCATTCAACTACAAATTCAAATTATTAAAAAAATATAGAGCTATATGAATTATGTTTTTTCTTGAGTGCATTTTGAGAGTTTTTGTCAGTGAGTTTTCCCCTTTCATTTAAACTGTCAAATTTGTTAGCATAAAGTTGTTCAAAATATCCCCATGTTATCCTTTTAGTGTCTGTAGTATCAGGAGTCAGGTCATCTCTCTAATCCTGAATTTTTTTTGAGGGGGGAGCTGTACCCATGGCATGTGGGCCAGGGATTGGACCCAGTTCACTGCTGTGACAGTGCCAGATCCTTAACCTGTTGCATCTCAGAACTCCTAAATACTGATCATTTTTACCATCCTCTCCCCCCCAAACAATATGGCAAGATATTTATCAACTATCTTATAAAAGAACCAGCTTTTTGATACATGTTTTTCCTAATTATCTTCTGTTTCATTTTTTTTCCAGTTTCTTAATTTATACATTTATAGTACTGATTCATAATCTTCCTTCTTTGGTCCTTTCTACTTCCTTTCTCATATAGACATTTAGGGCTATAGATTTTCCTCTAAACACAGCTTTAGTTCCATCCCACTGATATTGATATGTTGTGTTTATATTTTTATTCAATTCAGAGTATTAATTATTATTTTGATTTGTTCTTTTGATCCAAAGGTTATCCTTTATCTCTGTCCCTCTGTATATAGTAAGTACACTTAAAGGTGATCCTTTATAGGAATAATTTTAAAGTAAAAGTTAAAACCACAAAATATAATTTCATTATATTTGCAAAGATTTGTAGTATTGATAACATCTAGTTGTGTGGACACATGCACTATCTGCCACTATTGGTGAGAGTACAAATTGTTAGTTTTTTTGGATGATAATTTTATATAAACCACTAAAAGTATGAACTTTTTCAGTTTTTTACTAGATTTTTCTCTAGAGATATGTTCAACAACTATACAAGTTATAAGAATGCTCACTCTAGCATTATCTAAATTCAAAATTTCAAAATATAAATGAATATATTTAAATATATTTAAAAGATATGAGTTTACATATCAATGAAATCTACTCAGTAAAACAAACAGAATATTTATTAGCATAGACATATACTAATAAAGACATTTTTGAGTGTATAAGTGGCAAGAAACAACACAAACTAGGTTGGGGCAGGGGAGAAAAAAGGTATTGGCTCTTACAATCCAAAGAAAAGGAATGTGGCTGAACAATCCAACTATAAAAAAAGAACAACCAGAAGGAAAGTAGAGAGACAACAATAGTTGGAGGGCTCAATACCAAACTAGACAAAAGATTATCTTTAAGGTTTAGGACTGTGAAGAACTCCCACTCTCTCTTTTACCCATTTCTCTAGGGTTTCAACTTTCATTATATAAGTAGAAAAAAATCATATATACCAAAGGTAAAACTTCACAGAAATCCAAAATCTTCTCAGCATCAGGTTCTGGGTATGAATTTTTCACATTTGTGGAAAAACATTATTGAAAATGTTTAATTTTTAATATTCTAATCTAAAGGAAAATATATAAATATTTTCTTTAAACTCTTTCAGAAACTGGAATTCTTAAATGGAGTAGCTTGTCAACTCAAAGCACTGCTCTCCTTCATGCAAAATATTTCAAAGTGTTTCTATTTGCCAAACTGCCTCTGGAAAACATAAACCATAAACAGTCCCCACCTGTATTGAGCAATGCTCTGAATGCCTCAGCAACACTTTATAGACAAGAAAAAAATACATGCCCTCCCCCAGCAAATGTGAAAAATTCATACCCAGAACCTGATGATAAGATTTTGGATTTCTGTGAAGTTTTACCTTGGTATATATGAAATGGAACATCCCAAATGCAAAATGCATATGACTGGTTGCATAAATTTATGGTACATCTATGTAATGGAGTAATAATATCCATTTAAAATACAAATGAGGAAGACTGCTGTAAAGTAATATGGAATAACTTCCAGGATATATTGTTAAATGAAAAAAAGCAAGGTTCGAAAGAATTATTTAGCAGGACAATTTTTAAATAAGAGTAAAGGGGAAGAACACAGACATACATAAATGCACTTACTTCATTTTTTATAAGCAAACACAGGGTTTCCCAGAATCTACTAAAAAGTTATCCATGGGGAGAAGAGGAAAAAAATGGCAAGAAGACTCTGATTACACCTTTCGTAGCTGTTTATCTTTTTTAAAATTAGTATTAAACCAACAGGATGAAAAACAAATTCTGAAATTAAATTTGAACAGAAACAAATTAACATAATTATACATAAAATTGATAACAGTGCCACATAGGAAAAGTAAGGAATTGATTCAAGTAATTTTTAAGCACTGTCCTCTGACTGCAAACACTCCACAAGCTATATCCTAAGAACAAAAAGAAACTTCCCCCAAAGTCTTGAACTTTACTTGGTAGGTTTGTTATTGGTAGTGATATTAGCGTGGTAATCCTGAAACGACTTTGCGTATATTTAAAGATAGGACAAATCCATAAATATATTGATTTGGGGGGAAAACCATTAACAGAAGGGTGAAGGAAGACGCAAATATCAAATGAGAGAGTGAAAAAGAACCCTACAGTGTTCTATTTGAACTAGAGGTATCAAGATAAACTCATGAGTTAAAATATACATTTAACTCTGGTCTGTTCACGGAAAGGGTCCAGAACCAAAGATACCCAAAAGTAGCGGTAAGCACACTTAGTGTCCAGTTCTTGTTCTAAATATCATTTTCCAATAACGGGAATCAGGGCTTCTTGGAGAAATGACCTATTCCAGATCTGGGGCAGGGAAAGAATCAGATGAACCTGAACCCCCTTGCTAGACAAAAAAACAAGGAAGCACTCAAAGAATCACGAGACATCAAAAGAACACTGCAGTCAACTTGAAGGAGCTCCACTGGCCAAATCTGAAATACACTGAACATCAAAAAGAATAATGACATATTGATTTTAAAATAAACCCATTATGGGAGTTACCTGGTGGTATAGCGATTAAGAATTTGGTGTTGTCACTGCTGTGGCTTGGGTCCTATCCCTGACCTGGGAACTTCTGCATACCGTGGGCATGGCCAAAAAGCAAATAAATAAACACATCAATCCATAATGCTGCTGAAAACTAAGTGAGGGAGCTCTTCTTTACAGAAAAGTGTCAGCTAATAAATGTAAAAACAATTAGAAAATCAGTTTTTTTCACCATCAATGTCATAATTGATATAGACAAGCATCATCTGTGGATACTTACTAAAATCCTTGAGTGAAATTCACTGCGCAAGAATTTACTGAAGACAGAGTATTCACACAGTGTCCAAGAATCACCCCACGGCTTATAAATTGCACGGGAAAATGATATTTATTATAGTGGAGCCGTCTTTCAAAGCATACTAGAACCAAGCCATCAAACTTACTACTATCAGTGGGACAAAGTGCTGACACATGGCTCTGGATGTGCTGCAACAGGAAGGCCACTACACCACCTGCATGGTATTCCTTGGGACAAAATGTTTAATTTGATGGATCACAGGAAACAGACAAATTCAGCATGTAGAACATTTCATAAGATACTCAGTCAGGACTCTCCCAAGTATCAACGTTATGAAAGACAAGCGAACTGTTCACGATTTAAGGAAAATACAAAGACATAACAAATGCAGCACATGGAAAAAAATCATCCCTAAAGGACATTATTGGGTGACTGGGAAGATGGATGCACATTAGATCATACTTTTGTACTCATTTTCAATCTCTTGGATACAACAGTTGTCTTGTCATGTAGAAAATGCTCTTATTCACATTTTCAATATGTCAATAGAGGAAAAGGGACACTATTAACTGTCTCCCTAAAAGTTCTACTAATAATACCTAAACAGATAACACCAATTTATATCGAGCTGGCCAAAAACTACTGTCAACATCTAACCTGTTTCAATGTTCTTGTCAACAATCCCAATGAGTATCACTTCTCGTCCCTCGTTATTTGACTTCTGTCCTATCTCTTCTGTGGGGCAGGAATATGTCTCCTCTTTCGTACCTTCCATGACCTCTAATATCATAACTTACTAGCTCAAAACTGCTTAAATACTTACTGGAGGAACAGATGGTTACTAAATGTATATTTTCTGATGTTATGTACCAGAACTAACCACGCCAACTTGCCATGACACCTCTAAGAAATGATTAGGGCATCATACCCACCTCTTTCATGAGGACCAAAGATCAAGGCTTCATTCATCCCCTCCAAAAATACCCCACCTAACACCAGTTATATACCAAGCACCACACTGGTGTCCTAGAAAAATAAGAGCAAACAAGACACAATCTCTGTTCTCAAGGGGTTCAATATAGTGAGAGAGGAAAACAGGTCATTATACTACAAAATAATAAATGTCATAATAGACTAGGTACAGATGCTAAGAGGCACATAACCTGTAACTGAGGAGGGCTGGTTCTGTTTCAGAAGGAATTACTCTTACAATGACCATTACTACTTGAATATTGTGAGGACTATAAAATAAACTTGTCTAATCCAGGCTGGCCTGAAATACCCAAGATTATGATTATACTGCTTCCTCTGGCTACGCCATATCTAGCCAGAGCTCAGCCTTCACAAACAAGGCAACCTGAAGCTTTGCTTTTCCCCCCAAACATCCAGATCCTCCTCAGTCCTGATTTGCAGGAGCATCTGTCAAGGGTCTTCCATGCAGATGTGGAAATCCATCAGTTTCTCCAAAGATGCTGGGATGAAAAAGCACATTCATAGCATGAAATAGGCACTGTTTATCATCCTCTCTCTACTATCAAAATAATTGCACAGTGCACAGCCTTGTCATTAAGAACTGAGTACCATCATGGTAAACATGTTGTTGGAAAACACCTGCATTGGCAAAGCAAAGATGAGCTGACACAAGTATTTCCTCCATCTCTAATTCTGGATGGGATATGAAGAGTAACTGAAAAGAACACCCTGGCAAGAAGGGCAGGTAATTCAGTTTGGGAGGAAAAGTTGCTCACAGAGCTCTTCAGGGCAAAACTTTGAAGCATCATCTAATTATACTTTTACACACCCTTCTTTCCCCTTGAAAAATGCCAGGGGTGAGAACATGTCATTTGGAGCCCTTTACCCCCTGACAATTTCTCCCGCACATCTGATTCAAAAAATTTTTAAATTCTAATCTAGAGCTCTTTGAAAGATAATGATGGGAACGAGACCCTGCCAAGCACGCAGGATGGGACGCGGTGAGCTATGACGGGAACAGATGGCTCGAACAGAAACCACCAATTCAATGTGACAGCCCAAGATTAAACTGCTCCCTTTAAGTCTTCAGCAGTTTTGTGGCCCAATCTTTATTAACTGCTCCAGAAACACAAAGAGACTTGGGTCTACATAAGCGCCAACAAGGCACTTTTCAAATAACATATGGACTTGAACAAGATTTGAACTGGAAGAGGACCAAGGGTCATCTGCTCTACACATTCCAAACCTAGCAGCACAAGGACTCACTCCAGAGCTTGGAAATATTCTTATTATATCTCTAGAGCATAGAAAAATGCAATACACCTAAATAGCCAAGTACCCAGCACGGATCGTGTGTGCATTGTGTCATTCTCCCAGGGCTTATCTGGATCTTTTTTAACGTGAAATGTCACTCCTGATACATATCAACTTATGCTTTGTAGCCTCTCCGGTCTCATTCCCTCTGTTTCTCCCCAAAGACAAGTATTATCCTAAAGATAATATGTCCCCTTCCTATGTGTATTTTTTTATCATTTTAGTGTATATGTGTGTGTATAAACATACTGTATCATGTTCTAAAATACACATAAGTGATAGAGTACTGCACCTATTCTGTAACAGGAATTTTTTCACTCAGCATTTTAGATCTGTCCACATTGATAGATGAAGATGCATTTTCACTGCAGTAGTCATATTTTTGACAAATCTCTTTCAAGCCACATCTTTTTTCTTTTACTTTGTCTTTTTGAGTCTTTGAATCAAGAATTTTATTCTGTTTACATTTGTTGTAAATACTAATATAATTAACTTACACCTACAATCTTATTTTGTGTTTTTTTATTTACCATGGTTTTTCTTTGCTACTTTGTCTTCTATAGTTTTCAGTCTTATTTCGTTTTCAGTCCTATTTCTTCTTCTTCCCATATACTGGTTTAGAAGTCATGCTTTCTGTTTTTATTCTTCCAGTAGTCACTCGCAAATTTTCAATAAGTTTGTCAATTAAACAGATCTAAAGTTAATAAATAACATCCTGTTCACAATACAGAGTTAGAATGTTTTCATTGTAAACTCCTAAGCCCATTTTTCCATGATATATTTGTTACCAATATCTGCTCTTAGATTCCCCTTGTTTTAAAATCCCCACAAGTTGGTCTTTTCTAATCCAACTCATATTTAGATGTGCCAACATTCTTATCAATTTCCCCATCAAGCGCTCCTTGCATCCTTCTCTTTCCATCTGTATGTACTTCAGCAAGAGGGAAATATCTGTCAGACATTCCTTCCAGCAGGGTCTGTGATCAGCAAACTCTCTTCATTTTTGTACGTCTATAGTTGTCTTTGTCATTTCTCCTGAAGAGTAATTTCAGTATACAATTCTAGGCTGAGTTTTATTTTCAGCATTAGAAATTAGAGATGGGGGAGTTCCCATCGTGGCGCAGTGGTTAACGAATCCGACTAGGAACCATAAGGTTGTGGGTTCGATCCCTGCCCTTCCTCAGTGGGTTAAGGATCCAGCGTTGCTGTGACTTGTGGTGTAGGTTGCAGACATAGCTCGGATCCCTCATTGCTGTGGCTCTGGCGTAGGCCGGTGGCTACAGCTCCGATTGGACCCCTAGCCTGGGAACCTCCCATATGCCGCGGGAGTGGCCCAAGAAATGGCAAAAAGACAAAAAAAAAAAAAAAAAAAAAAAGAGAGAGAGAGAGAAAGAAAGAAAAGAAATTAGAGATGGTTGTCATTCTATTATCTTTTGGAATCGTATTTCTTTTTTCCTTTAAATAGCTATTTTTTATTAAAGTATAGTTGATTTTCAATGTTGTGCCAATTTCTGTCTAGCAAAGTGATCCAGTTATACACACACACACACACACACATATATCCTTTTTCTTATATTATCTTCCATCATGGTCTATCCCAAGAGACTGGATATAGATCCATGCGCTGTGCAGTAGGACCTCATTGCATATCCATTCTAAATGTAATAGTTTGCATCTGCTATCAAACACCCAATCCATCCCACTCCCTCTCCGCTCCCCTTTGGCAACTACAAGTCTATTCTCCATGTCTTTGAGTTTTGTAGATAGGTTCATCTGTGCCATATTTTAGATTCCACATATAAGTGATATCATATTTCTGAAAAGAACCTTACTATTTACTGTCATTCCTTTTAGATAATCTGTATTTTAACACTGGCAGCTTTTGTGATTTCTGCTTTGACATTCATGTTCCACCATTTCACTATGTTGATGTCTGCACGTGCCTATTTTTTTATTTTTCCGGTTGGCGTCTCAGTATATGCTCTCATTCTCTGCTTCATGTTTTATAATTTCTTTCCTATTTTCATCTCTCTGTGCTACATCCTTGATAATTTCCTTAGCTCTTTTTCCAGGTAACTAAGTCTCTTTTCAGCTGTGCTTAAGTTACATTTAGACTCATCGCTTGAGGAATTTTTGCCATGGATATAATTTTCTATCATCTCTATTTGGTCCTTTTTCAGTTCTGTCTATTCATTTGTCATACTGTCCTATTCTTCCCTTATGGTTTCTAGCTCTTCTCTCATCTTTTTAGATATTTCACTGTGCTATTATCTCTAGCTCTTATGGTGTGAATTTTCCAGTGTAATAGTTCTTCTTCATTGCGTTTTCTTGTGTGAGCTTTTTATTTTTTAAATGCCACTAATCTTCTGTGACAACATTTTCCATGGGTACCTTAATGCTCTGGGCAGTGTCAGTTTTCTCACAGATAATTCTTTTCCCTTCTACCACCCCAATCAGAGGCCCAGTTTTCTTGCTGCTTCCCCATACAGGTGAATGGAATGTCTCATACCCCATTTCAAGGCTCCCAGCATTGTGCAAACTGCTTTATCTTTCATGGACCTGACACTTTATCTCCTATCCTCCTGTACGTATGAAAACCTCAAACCCCTAGTCAGGAACTTCTTAAAAAATTGATTCCCAAGTTCCATTCTAGACCTTCTACACCAAAAGTCTGAATGTGGGACCCATAAATCTATTTATCACATTCCCTGGGCCTAGTTACCCCAGTTATTTGCAGAGCCAGGATGAGACTCTGTATTTCCTAAGAGAAGGTTAGTGGTGGAAAATACTGGAGAGCAATTTAACATGTGCATGAAACATACACTCTCAGTCAAGAGAAGAGCAAGGTGTGGGTTGACAGTCCACCAATTACAAGTAATAAACAGCAAGCCCGCACTATAGGCCATTGCTCTTGTGAGTGATACTCTTTCCACTCATCAGTCTGGAATCGAACTACTCCATTTTGACAGTCTTTTCAGAGAATAATGCTAGAATCCCCTAAATTATCACCCGCAAGGCTCCATTTCACACAAAAAGGCCATTTTGTTTCTTAAAATTCCTACTTGAAAAAATTAAGTATCTTTAGCCTCTCCTTTTGCCTCTTATCTGGGTATCCACATTACCTTTATAGCCAGTTACCTAAATTTAATTTTTAAATTCTTTACCCACAGCTTTAATTATAGTTTTATTTTCTATAACAAGCTTTTCTACCACTACCACAGCTTCATAGAAATATCAGAATCAAACCCGAGATGCTAAGAAGTTTGACCTGAACGTAATGATTCTACTCCCTGTTGAAAAACATTTTCATTATGTTATGCAATATAAGTTTTCAGGAGCATCTAAACGCATCGTATTCTGCCCCCATGGTCCTAAATTTCCTCCCTTTCCACTGCCCCACTTCGGCTTCCACCATATTGAGTGACCTGCAGATTCTGGAACCTGTCCCTCTTTAATGCCCTTGAGCCTTTACCCTCAGTGGCTCCAGCCAAAGCACTCTCATCCTGCACTACCACATCCCATTTCTCCCACCACCACTACCTCTAAATGTAGACACACACCTTATTATCCAGCACTCCCTACTCATCCTTCAAAACAACCTACAAATATCTATGAACATACAACTCTTACAGTACTTTTCACACTCTGCTACAATAATTAATTCACTATCCTCAGTAGAGGATAAGAAGCTCTTGAGGGTAAGACCATGTTCTATTTAACTTCCACGTGTTATCTGAAAAATGAAAATTTATTATGTAGCTACTACATGGCGGAGCCCTGCTAGGCAGTGGGAATATCATGTGAGGACACAGGCATCCTACCCACATGGCACTTGGAATCTAGTGGAGCAGAAAGATAAGAGAATAACCACAAACATAGATGTGCAATTACACACTGTGAAAATCCTATCAACAAAAGCACTTGAAGGCCTCAAGGCAAGAAGTATTTAAGGGGAAGAACAATGCAAACTATTACATTCAGAGTGGAGATGCAATGAGATCCTGCTGTATAGCAGAGGGAACTATATCTCTTGGGATAGAACATGACGGAAGATAATAGGAGAAAAAGAATGTATGTGTGTGTGTGTGTGTATATATATGACTGGGTCACTTTGCTGTACATCAGAAATTGACAGAACACTGTAAATCAACTATACTTTAATTTCTAAAAGGCGTGGTCCCAGAGCAAGGGGCTAGACAACCACAGAAGAGGCCAGAAATGCGTAAAGGTAGATCTAGAAGGTTTTAGGCCTAGAGCAGGTCATGGGGGACAGGAGTAACCTGCTGACATGTATTCCAGTCCTTAGTAAGCTGTCTGAGAAATAATGTCTCGATAAAGGTTTGCAAAGGAATTAATAATCCATGAATGCACACAAAATTGACTTTGAGTTCAAAGCTGTGCAAGGCTGAATTATTATCTCAGTTGAGAAAAATCAATTCTCAAAAACAAATAATACTGAAACCTATTCATATACTCATTTAACAAGTATCTGTGAGGCCACCCACTTTGTCCGAGGTATTACAAGGTGACACAAAGCTACCAGAATCTCATCAATGGTAGCCTAACAATTCCTTTCATTTTATTTCACTTTTTTTTTTTTTTTTGGGTCTTTTGTTGTTGTTGTTGTTGCTATTTCTTGGGCCGCTCCCGCGGCATATGGAGGTTCCCAGGCTAGAGGTTGAATCGGAGCTGTAGCCACCGGCCTATGCCAGAGCCACAGCAACGCGGGATCCGAGCCGCGTCTGCAACCTACACCACAGCTCACAGCAACGCCGGATCGTTAACCCACTGAGCAAGGGCAGGGACCGAACCCGCAACCTCATGGTTCCTAGTCGGATTCGTTAACCACTGCGCCATGACGGGAACTCCTTATTTCACTTTTTTTAAGTCAACCAAAATTCAATAGTTTTTAAAATAAAAAACAAATATAGTATAATCCCATTTTTCCCAATTTTTGTCAATCTATTGGTACACACGATGTCCATCAAATATTAGTGAAAGTTGGTTATCTCTAGTTTGGTGAGTTTTTCTTTTTTAATGATGTGTTACCCTTCATCTTAGTATTTTTCTATACTATTTTAAATTTATCCAGCAATTCCAGTCTTGGGCATATATCTGGACAAAACTTTCATTGAAAAAGATACATGCACCCATATGTTCATTGCAGCACTATTCACAATAGCCAAGACATGGAAACAACCTAAATGTCCATCAACAGATGATTGGATTAAGACGATGTAGTATATATACACAATGGAATACTACTCAGCCATAAAAAAGAACAAAATACTGCCATTTGCAGCAACATGGCTTAAACTAGAGACTACCATACTAACTGAAGTCAGTCAGAAAGAGAAAGACAAACACCATATGATATCATTTACATCTGGAATCGAATATGGCACAAATGAGTCTTTCCACGGAAAAGAAACTCATGGACTTGGAGAACAGACATGTGGTTGCCAAGGGGGAGGGAGTGTGATGGACTGGGAGTCCGGAGTTAATAGATGCAAACTATTGCATTTGGAGTGGATAAGCAATGAGATCCTGCTATTTGGCACAAGGAACTCTATCCAGTCACTTATGATGGAGGATAATGTGAGAAAAAGAATGTAGCTATGTATGTATGACTGGGGCACTTTGCTGTACAGTAGAAATTGACAGAACACTGTAAACCAACTATATTGAAAAAAATAAAAATCATAAAATAAATTTAATGAGTTTGTATAATTTTTACAAGATAATAAAGTCACATTATTTTTAAATCTCTGAAGAAAAAGGGATTCACTTTGACCACACCTAATGTGGTCATATAACCTGATGACGCTCACAGATACTGAGGAAGAAATTTTAATCTAGGCAGTTTAGATAACCAGCACAAAGTCCTAGAGTTAAATTAAAGAATTCTGCCTAAAAAGCAGAGATCTAGGAGTTCCCATCATGGCTAAGTGGTTAACAAACCGGACTAGTAGTATCCATGAGGACACAGGTTCAATCCCTGGCCTCGCTCAGTGAGTTAAGGATCCAGCATTGCTCTGAGCTGTGGTGTAGGTTGCAGACGCGGCTCGGATCCCGCGTTGCTGTGGCTGTGGTGTAGGCCAGCAGCTACAGCTCTGATTCCACCTTTACCCTGGGAGCTTCCATATGTTGCAGGTGTGGCCCTAAAAAGCAAAACAACATAAAATAAAAAGCAGAGATCTCAACACTTGCCATTGAAAGGCCTAAACGGCCCTCCATTCTCCTCCTCCCTGCAGTTCCCACACCCCCGGCTACAGACATGAGCACCTCACACAGGAACACACACACCTGGGACAACTGCCACACGCTTGGGCTCCTTCTGTTCAGGGAACGGGGTTGAAACATACCGAATCTGAACCACTGACAATAAGTCGCGTGCCCGTGTTCCACAGGAACGCTACTACCCAGTGTGGGGAGGAAGAGGTCAATCTCCAATTTTCTGTTCCAGTTCTCTTCTTTACCAAGGAACGTAAGGGGCGTGCCTTTCAAAGAGCAGTGGAAGAAGGGGCAAGCAGCCTCATGCAACAGGCCTCACATTATCCATCCCAGATGCCATCGTGCTGCAGACAAAAGAAAGTCCCCACATACACCATATTTCTATTCCACTTCCACTTTTCTCTTCTGAAACTTAATTTTTTTTTTTCCTGCATCTCTGGCTATGAAGTAACATTTGCTTTATTCAACAAACACTTGCTAGGTGACTAAAGGAATCCAGAAATTGTTAAGTACGGAGAAATGAAAAATAAAAAGGGCCTTATCCCTGCTCCTCATTAAGATTGCTGCTAGGAACCAAATTTTCTACTCTTAAACATATCATTTAGAAGGATTGATTACTACACTATTAAAGATTCGAAAATTCTAGAAGGCAATTCTGGACGCTATTGCAAATGTCATCTTAAAAGTAATTAATGTGCAAAAGGGGCCCACACTAGGTGTTTGGCCTTTAAAGAAGAAGGGAAAAAAAAGATGCCTAGTGTAAGAAAAGTTACTAAAAGAACTACAACAACTTATGAATGATAGAACTCCAAGAGGCCCACTCCGAAATTCTCTTTTCTATCAAGCACCACAGTCACTAGGCAGGCAGGAGGCAGTGCTCTGGGTTGAGATACACTTTTTTGGATCACTGTTTATGGCTTCTGCAGAATACATTTGCCAAACTAGTCTTGAGTATCTTTTTCTTATGTCTTTCAGGAGATTTAAGTAACTACTCTGCTTTAGCCATAAAGTTAAAATAAAACTGGCCCAAGTCCTCCAGTGCTAAAACACTAACTCACTGGAGGAACCCAAGAGGTAAATGTTTGGGAGTTACTGCTACCCACCTAGGAAAACCAGTCAACTCCCCTAAAAGAGATAAAGCAAAAATCAATACAAAATAGGTCACAGAGAACCTTTTAAACCAAAAGTGTCCACCCAGGCCTACATCTCATAGCTGGAAATGGGTCCGTGAGAAGTATGGGGAAAGCCAGGCACACAAACTTTCGCCTTTTTGACACCTAGTAGAGATTTTTAATTTCACCTGCAGAGACACATCAATAGAAGCTGTATGTCTCCCTACTGCCCAAACCTCTCCAACGTGCTTTATGAAATCAACCAAAGTGTCTGGATACAGAAAAAGAAATCCACAGTGGCACTGGAGAGCTATAACAGGCTTTCAAAATTTGAACCCCACAAAATTATCCTTTAAAATCTTCATAGAAAATGGATTCATTTATTTAAAACTTGTCTCAAGTCCCTCTTCTCAATAGCCTTGTTTTATTAGAATTAAAACTTATCAAGGTGGTTAGAATAATCAGCTTTCTATAAACACACCCTGAGGGTTTAAGAGAATAACCTTTCTAACATCTGCTAATGTATAGTCAGTTTATGGTAATTTTGTACAGGGAATATTTAACAAAGTAAGAAATTATTCTTTACCATGTCAAAACTATAATCCCTAATGGTGTCTCTCTCTCTCTCACACACACACACACACACAACGAATCAACGTTTTTTGTTTTTGCTTTTTGTCTTTTCAGGGCTGCACCCACGGCATATGCAGGTTCCCAGGCTAGGGGTCCAATTGGAGCTGTAGTCACAGGCCTATGCCACAGCCACAGCCACAGCCACCCGGGATCTGAGCTGAGTCTGTGGCCTACACCACAGCTCACAGCAATGCCAGATCCTTAACTGACTGAGCAAGGCCAGGGGTCAAACCTGCATCCTCATGGATGTGAGTCAGGTTCGTTACCATTGAGCCACAAGAGGAACTCTAAGACTCAGCTTTTCATGATGAAAACTTGAACACAGTGTAATTTCTCTTTCAGAGATACAGTAAACAATCATCATTATTGCATGCCCCTGTTTCAACTCTTCCTTGAAAAAACAATAACAAATCTTATAATTAAAAGAAGATTGTTCCATTGATGTGGAGGAATCTGATCTCAGATATATGGAGTATTTTAACTGGGTTTCCCAAGGATAGCTGGCATCTTAACTTTGCCAGCCCCCTCCCCTGATCAAAAGGCCCTTAAATCAGCAATCCTCCCAGTGCTGGAAGACCCACAGGGCACTGCTGAGCAGAGGTCCCGAGAGCGAGCCCTCCAAGGAATACGCATGGAAGCCCCAGCAGTCTCAGTTCTCCAGGGTAAAAATCCAGTTCCTCCTCCCCAGCTGCTGCTCATTATCAACCATCCTCCCTGAGACCCTGGAATTCTCAGGAAAAGAAGATGTCAGACTTTTTCTTGAATCACATCGTAAGAAACTTCAATTCTATTCCTCCTCCTTCCCAAGACCTAAAGGAAAAAGTGAAGACTCAGACTTATTCCTGAAAAGCACATTTAAGGATTTGACCTACAAAACACTCAAGTAGAGAGAATGCATCTGATGTTATCCAAAGCAAACCATTAGTATTCCTCTTCCCAAAAGTTCCATAGAGGGAAGGAAGAGAACCAGGCCAGTTACTCACAAGGAAAAGGAAAAAAAAGTTAATCACCCAGAGGAAAAAGAAACACTGAACAGGTTTCCAATTCCTCTACATGGAAGAGCCTGACTTAAAACCACTCGCACATCAGTCATTCACCCACACATGCATTCACTAAGTATTTGACGTCTACTCCACGCCGGGGCAGTGTGCTGGGCCCCGGCACCATGAGACAGGCCTGTTTGCAAAGAGCTCACAGTCTTGCAGGGGGAGAGCCGGGCCAGCAAAAAATTACAGTGCAATGTGACGTGTACCCAAGAGCAGACAGTGGCAGCGCCAAGCCTGGGAAGGTGCTAACTCATGAGCTGGGATTGGAAAGATGAAAAAAAGTTCACCAGGCAAAGCAGTGAGGGAATGGATTTCCATGGAGTGGAAGGAGCAGTGCCTGAAATAGGCAGCGCCAGGGCAGAACACATGGCAGCCCAGTAGCGAAAGGCATGCAGGCTCTTGGTCCATTCAGGTGCCACCTCCGGTTATGATCTATGAGAAGTGCGGGCAAATCACCCAACTCAGTAGTCTGCACATCTACCTTCACATTAGCTTCAACCCAGACGCTTAGAAAATAAAGACCCATGCTTGGGTCCCACTCCAAACCAATTACATCCGAATCTCTAGCTGTGGGGTCCAGCGCAGACTTCAGGATTTTCAAAAGCATCCCAACTGGTTCCTATGTGGTATGAGCCCCAGGGCTCACTGTTGAAAGGAGTTAATTTAAAAAATCTAGCTACACGGGTTGTCATGAAGGTGAAGTGAAATAATAAATGCACTGTGCCCAGGGAGTATAAAGATGGTGATGGATTATGTAAGAGGTCAGGGATGGAAATGAGCCTGGAACCAGGCCAGAGTCAGACCATCATCACAGCTAAATCATACTGCTCCCTGCCTCATGCCAGGCACTGTCTGACGCTCTTCACAGGTGTAACACAGGCAGTCGGGCTCTGTGGACCAGGCTCTTTCACCAGCTCTCTCTACTGCAAGAGTGTGAAAAGCCTGGACTCGGACACAAAGGCTTTGGGGTGTATAGTGTGGGTATTGATAAACCACATTATCAGGAAGTAACGTGATCAGAATTACATTATTTCAAGTCATTCTGGCTGTACTGCAGACAATAATTTGAAAGGGAAAGAGATGGAAGCAGGGAAATGATTCTATTCTATATACTTAAGACAGAAACTAGATGGATCTATAGGAGGAGAAAAACAGCCTCTGGCAACTCAGAGCCTGAAGGGGGGGGGGGTTGGGGAATGGGCACAATAGGCTGGTAGATTTTCTCATACTGCTTGTGATACTTCATTAAGACATCAATGAGTTCTGATACACAAACATGTTCAATTATGACCTCTTACCTCCTGTGCAGTTTCAGTCCTCAATATGAATATACTCTGAAACATTTTAAATCTCATCTCCGGAAAAGTCTATGAATAATACACTTAGCATACCTCCAACATCTTTCAAGAATTTTATCTATTCAGAGGGTTTTTTAATGCTATTATCATCATCTGTCCAGAGAGTTTAATAATTTCCTCTATGGCAGATTCTCTTAAATGAGCAATTCAGATTTAAACTATTTTTCCATCACTGGTATATTAAGGATATGGCTGCTGTCAGACTCTGAGCATAGAGTTTATATGACAAGGTGGGTGTTATCATCCCCTTTGTACAGGTGGTAACTAAGCTGTTTATCCTTTAGAGAGGTCACGGCTACAGAAAGAAAATACGCAAGTATCAATTACTTGTATGCATTTCTAGCACCTCAAAATTCTTACTTAGCTCCAGAGAATCAATGTGGCAACTCAGTCTTTTCCATTCATTAAATTCAGTCTACTTATTAAGTAGAATAGGCTAGCCTATTTATTCCAAAGAAAAAAAATTGGCTATCCCAGTTTAAGTAACTCCTTGTACTCAGAAATATGCTAAATGTGAAATCTGGCACTTTTTCCAATTTTTATGGTAAAGTAAGCCTAACAAAATTTAGGCTTACATTTATATATTTAAATATATACTTAACTATATATTTAAGTATCTAGATTAGTGGTGTCAAATACATTTAAAATGTCATGCATCCATCACCATAACTCTTTTCATCTTGCAAAACTGAAACTCTGTACCCCTTAAACAATAACTCCCCATTCCCCTCTCTTATGGCAACTACCATTCTTTGTCTCTGGGATTTTGACTTCTCTAAGACGCTCATATAAGTGGAATCATAGAGTGTTTGTCTTTTTGTGAGGGGCTAATTTCACGCAGCGTTATGTCCTCAAGGTTCATCCATGTGGTAGCAAATGTCAGTATCTCCTTCTTTTTAAGGCTGAATACATTACATATATGTAACAAACTTGGTATTTTTCTAAGTCAAAAGTAGACATACTGGAAGTTCCCTTGTGGCACAGTGGATTAAGGGTCCAGAGTTGCCGCAAATGAGCTACACCTTCAATCCCTGGCTCAGGAACTTTAACAGGCTACAGGTGCGGCTAAAAAAAAAAGTAGACATTCTGGCAATCGCATACGGTTCAACCTAATACTTTAGATTAGTATGATACCATTCAGATTTTAGTAATTTAGACTAACCCTTTTGCTCTTCCTTGCACGTGACAGGTGCTATCGGGTGGACCAGCTGGATCTTGGTAATGGCACATGAGACCCTGGTTGTGGGGATAGAGGCGGCAGGCAGTCCTACAGCAAGTATACCAGAGAGGTAGGCTCGGCCCAAGTTTCCCCAGACAATTAGACCTCATGTGTCTTTAAGGTCCCCAAGAGTAAACTATCCCCTTTCTTGGCTCTTGCCAAACAGGACCAGCTTTGCCTCTGCCCCCCTTGTTGCTGGCTTGTACTGTCTGACCTCTGAGCCCTCTGCACCCTTGGGTGGCTGTGCACCTCTCTCATGGGAGGGTCCCACCAATGTTGTTATTGATAACACTGTCACTACAAGTTGGGTAGATAAATAAATGCGTAAAAATACATCAAGGTAATAATAAACCTAAACTAGAATTTTCATTCCTCTACCAAACCTACCTTCCAATGAGTAAGCGAAATATTTTTAACTCCTAAATCACAAAGTTCTACCAGAAAAGGAGAATGAAAATATTTAGTAAAGAATAAAGCACTCTACAAATACCAACAGTCGTTATTTCTATCATGTCCATGACAACAGAAGAGCAAGATCTTGAGCCTACCTTTCCAACTGTGCTCCACAGTCAAGGTCAGAGGGAAAAAAAAAACAAAAAAAAAAACCAGAATCTTTTACCTACCTACCTAAATACCTAAATAAGTAAAAAATTTAATTAATTTTAAAAAGGCAACACTGTCTCCGCTACAGCGCAGGTGTGGGCAAAATAAAAACATATGTATAAAAGTGTTTTGATGTGTTTGATTTCAATAAAGAACAAGACATCACGAGACCTGGCAGTCAAAACCCAGGGCCAAAGTCCGCCCATGCCATGGAATCACCATATAGCAATTAGATGGTTTAGATGGGCCTTTTTCCTCCAACATATAGCGAGCATAAATGATACATAAACAATACACATAAAATATATGTACTTTATATGTAGGGTATGTTGCTACATCACAAAAAGTTCTTAGAGGCTAAAGAGTAAATTTTTGAAAGTAGTTCCCTGTGGAGAGAAAAAGAAAAAAGAACTAGAGAAGGGAATTTTCATGTTTCTTCAACAATTTGTAAGAAAAAAAGAGGATAAACCATGGATTAAAACAGACAAGAGACATATCAATTTATTACAATACATGGACCCTACTAGATCCTGATTTTAACACAATTTTAAAGTAAGAGACAATGAAAAATCCATATTCTAGACATTTGCTGATAAGGAATTATTGTTAATTTGGAGAGAGATGATAATGGATTGGAGTAATTTTTTTAAACCCTTATCTTTTAGAGACACATTGAAATATTTACATATGAAGTGGTATTTGCTACCAAAACAATTCAATGGCAGGTTTCGATAAAACAAGATAACCTGATAATTACTGAAGGCGGGTTATGCTACACATTAGGGTTCATTGCATTATTTTTCTATTTTTGTTGTGTTTGAAACTTTCTATAATAAAATGCCACAAAAAGCCTTTTTAAAAAAAATACCTCCTGGAGTTCCCATTGTGGCGCAGTGGTTAACGAATCTGACTAGGAACCATGAGGTTGCAGGTTTGATTCCTGCCCTTGCTCAGTGGGTTAAGGATCCAGCATTGCTGTGAGCTGTGGTGTAGGTCGCAGACATGGCTCGGATCCCACGCTGCTGTGGCTCTGGCGTAGGCTGGCAGCTACAGCTCTGATTGGACCCCTAGCCTGGGAACCTCCATATGCCGCGGGAGCGGCCCAAGAAATGGCAAAAAGACAAAAATAAATAAATAAATAAAATACCTCGGTTTGCCACTTTCCTGGTTGTGTGATTGGGGAAAGCTATCTAACTTCTACAAGTTCCTGCCCCTTTTTCTAAGAAGTGGGATAATGTGGCTTGGCCAAGAGTAAAACCTTAAGAAGCTTGGACCCCACTGTGTCATTTGGACATGACCTCACCAAAGAGTAGAAGGGGCTATTTTATAGCTATTTGTCATCTCTCTTTGAATGTGCCAGAGGAAACTGAAACCTAACAGGCTTGAAAATGAGTCATCAAATTGGATGGGAGGAAGGGAGGGAGGGAGGAAGGAAGGAGGGAGGGAGGAGGGAGGGAGGGAGGGAGATGCATGTCCTCACTCTGGTCGGCACCCTGACACTTTCTTCCTCCATGGCTGGGCTTTTCATGCCAGCTGTCAGGAATGCGTCATCTGATTTCAGCTGCTCAGACTTTAGACGTCAAAGTCATGATGAACTAACCTTTTTCCTTGCTTTAGCATCTCCATTTCAAGGATCTCTATAACTACTGATACTGTTCATTGGAGCTTTGTAAAGTGCATGCATCTCATCCCACTGGCTTTTCTGTCTGGGTTCCATTTCCTATATCCTTGATCTTTGGCAACAACGAACATTCAAATTATATATAAGCCCAACAAAAGAATCCATGGACTCTGTAACACCTTTAGTGTTTGAGTACAATCAAGAGTGCAGCCCAGGGAGTTCCCGTCATGGTGCAGCGGAAACAAGTCCAACGAGGAACCATGAGGTTGTGGGTTTGATCCCTGGCCTCACTCAGTGGGTTAAGGATCCAGTGTGGCCATGAGCTGTGGTGTAGGTGGCAGATGTGGCTCAGATCCCGCACTGCTGTGGCTGTGGCGTAGGCCAGTGGCTACAGCTCCAATTGGACCCCTAGCCTGGGAACCTCCACATGCCTCAGGTGCAGCCCTAAAAAAAAAAAAAAAATAGTGCAGCCCCATTAACTATTTTATGCCCATGTTCATCTGACCCAAATTAGGTGTGTACTGACCATATCAGAGACTTCCCCCACTCAGGAGCGATGTTGTAATCAAAAAACAGAGAAGAGGGAACATCCCAAGAGACTGTTTTCCCTACAACATCTTTGAAATCTGAGCAGTTTAATGAGAGCCTTGTAAGCACACTGCATCAAAATGTGGTCTCCTGATTTCATACCAATAATAATGCCTCCATCACTATTCAGTAATGGGCACCTTTCCATGTCTTCAGGAATAAATAGCATGCTTCTCATGAGCGCAATTTTGTAAATTTGTTTCAGATCCATTAGCTCCTTGGCCAGTGGATATGTATATTTCTAGGGAGATACAGGCACAGTAATTTTGCTGCACCAATAGCTCATTGAGGAACATAAGGGCTGTGTCTGTCCATAATATCCTTTTGTTCTTTTTCTGCGATACGTGTATCAAACAATCCATATCTTGCATTTATTCAGCACACAACTTATCCTGGGTGAAGTTTCGGGGTTTGTTTGGGGGTTTTTTTGGCACTCTAATATATTTTTTTATTCATGATCCATGAAATTGACTTTGTGACCCTCTACTGGCTCATACCCCCCAGTTTGAAAATACAACCCCCACATAGCTGTGGGTATGGTTTCTATGGCTAAGAAAAACATCAGAATTATAGACTCATCACATCTGAGAGCTAGAAGGGACACTAGGAAGCTAGCTCATTGCTGCTGTTTTGCACGTGAAAAAGTAAAGCGAGTACAGGGAGCCCACACCCATAAAGCTGGCCGGGGATAAAAACCAAGGCCAGAGTCACACCTTTAGATTCTTAGTTCAAGGCTCTTTGCCCTGTGCAATGCGAGTCTGATGTCCTTGGATTTCAACCACTGAAAACTTTATTCCCTGGTCTTCAGAAAGCAGAGGCTCTTCTCCAGGCCATTCCAGTGTCAGATAATGATTTATGAGAACACATTAAGCCCTGATGGTTCTCAAAAGCCCATACCAGAGCTGCATTTACACTGAGGGAACGGCTCCTTACAGGGCCAGATCTCCCCAGAGGATCTATTCTGTTCCTGCTGATCTCTGCAAAGCCTGCACCTTTCAGAGGATCTGTGCAACATCATGCAGGAACAAGCAAAAGAGCCCCAATCCAGAACCCTGGGCTGACGAGCCAGTGGCACTTGTTCTAAAACTGCCAGCACACCAAAGCTTGACACTGCAAGCAACCAACCCCGCATCTTCACACATTCTTGATTTCTACCTCAAAGCGGGTGTGAATGAGGTGCTTCGTCCGGGAAGGTGCGTCCATTCCCTGGATTAAATTAACCTCTGATATTACTGACCACCCATGAGAGGGGTCAGCTGGTGACCAGAAAGCAATACATTTAGAATTAAAGTAGCCTCTTCCCCACTCGCCCTCCGCAAAGCCTACCCTCACTTCCGACCTTCAGGCAGCAGCACATCCGCCCACCAGATGCCCATGCCTGAAACTTCGGTTTTGTCTTCCACCCCCTCTCTCACCTCCCTCCCGCCCAGCCTGTCCCCGTGCCACACTGCTGATCCCGAGGAAACATGTTTTGATTCCTGCAATGGTTGTGAGCCCACCCTGTACACCCCGCCTTTCCCCTTCCGAAGAGCACCCTGCGTTCCCCAGTCAGGCTGAGAACTGGATGGATCCATCTACATTAGCCCCAGGAAGGGGCATCAACTGGCGTAAATAGTGAGCATGGTGCATCCTGTCTGGGCACAGAAATCCCTTGGGAGATGGGCCTGAGACCCAGTTCCGGCCAATGAAATGTAAAGAGACATTTGCGGAAGCCTCCTGGGAAAGGAGTCTTCTCTTCTATGGAAGCTCCTGAAATGAACACTTCCTCTCCCGCCGGACAATTGAGGGAACACAGGTGCTGCTGGTGGCCGTCTGGCAGCCACTTGGCAGCCAGGCTGGGGAACACCCAATCAGCAGAGATCAGAACCGGGGCAGGGGGAGGGGCTGTGCCCACAGCATTCAGAAATTCCTGGGCCAGAGATCAAACCCATGCCACAGCAGTAACCAGAGCCACAGTAGTAACAACACTGGATCCTTAGCCCACTGAGCCACCAGGGAACTCCAAAGATCAGACATTTTTTAAAGGAGCCAGGTCCCTGGTGACATTTCAATGGATCAAGCTTTGCCTGAAGACTGAATTGCCTCTGAACTCTTGACTTAAATACATCTATAACTTCCCTTTATTTGATAAATTAGAGTTGGTTTTTCTGCTCCTTTCCACCAGAAATAATCCGAAACAAATCCGTTCCCTTCTCCTCAGCCCCACTAACAGTCCAGACCCTTATTTGAATCATGACAGTACCCTATTTATTCTACTTACCCCTGAAATACCTACTCTTGAAATTATCATTCTCCCACACAGAGACCAGAGAATCATATCAAATTATAATATTCACTGAACATTTACAAAGTGTCAGACTCTGGTTGGAGTATTTTCAGTGCATAATCACATGTGATCCTCACAAGAGTTCCATGAATTAGGTACCATTATTCTCATTTTACAGATGAGAAAACTGAGGCTTTGAGAGTGAAGAACTGTGTCTAAGGTCACATTATTAAGCAGCGGAGAACCCAGCTGGGAACTCATATCAGTTTAACTCCTAAGCCTTAATCTTACCCACTGTGGTGGTCTCTTGCTGTGAAAGCTCCAGCGTCCCCCTGGCACCTCCTAAATACCATGCAAGCTCCTAACATAGCCCTCAAGGCCCTTCCCAACTGGGTCTCCACACCACGTCCCTCCGAGATCCTAAGGTGTGTCCAAAACAGACACCTCCCTGCTCCCCAACGGGACAGTCTCGTGTCTTTCATTGTGTTAGTCCTTCTGCCAGGAACGCCCTCCCTCCTCTTCCTTTCTCTTCAAAACCCCCTTTTATGCACTGAGACCCCAGTCAAGCATCACTTGTAGCCTACTCTCGTGCCAGGACCCAAAGTGCTTTGGACCGAAGTTAGGGGTTGACTGGTTACAAAGAGCAGAAACTCTCAAGCTACCCGAGATAAAAGAGATGTGCATGCAGGGGACACTGGGGGCTCCACCCGTTTCTAAGGACAAGAAACAAAGGACAGCCAAGCTACACAGGGCCCCAAGCCACCAAATAGGGATTCAAGGCTCCTGGCTCCCCCGAGGCACCTGGTCCCTAAGCTCTCCTGTTCTCTCTTCAGAAACCTCCAAGGCATTCTCAGCAGAGCTCTTGCTCTCTGCCTGCCTCCCCCCCTCCACCTCTACCTTCAGTCTTCCTGTGGTCCCCAGTTGAGCTCCCACTCTCCTGGCACCCCCTGACTCTGTCTGTCACTTAGTCACACCTCAAAGAATTCCATCTTCTCAACCACCAATGCTGTCTCCTCCTAGGTCAGGTGCACCCTTGGTCCAGCCAATCACAGCAACTGGGTGGTGTCCTAAGACAAGTGCATCTGCCCAGGTCTCTCTCAGCGGGGGCTGTGGGGACTCTTGCCCTGTCCCCTCCCCTGACCATTCCTGCGAACACCAATCCAACAGCGTCTAGTGCCAGCACCCAAAGCACTCTCCCGGCGGCTTCCTCTGGCTGCCTCACAGGGAGGGTCAGATGTGCTGGGGGGCTGATGCCCCTCAAAACTCTCAGCCAGTGACTGATGGGAGCCAGTAAATAACTCAGCTCTAGAACTCTGGGGATGCTGACATGGGAGTTCACCACACTGTCTCAGAACTGCCCCGGAGAGTCAAGCCCCAGCTGCCCGGGACATTAACCTGCTTAACGACACACCCTTTATTGGCTGTCCTCCATGCCCTCCTCCCACTCTCTTAAAGGGCTCCTAGCATCCTTAACCAGGCTATTCTATCCAAAGTCTCTTCCATGAACCAATTTCTTTTCATGGATTGTTTCATTGGCAAGTAACATCTAGACACTATTGTGCATTATGACATACAGCAGAAGACTACAACCTGTTAAGTCTTGCAAAGTTTTAATAGACAACAAGCGTGGAGCAGACTTCCACTTTAATTGCATCAAAGAAAGTGTGACTTTTGCCCAACTCCTAAAATCTCCTCAGTGGCCTGCTTATTAAACAGGCACCACTGAAACATTTGCACTCATTCTTATAAACTCTCTCAGATAATTATCTTTTCACTTCCCAGCTCAAAACACCATAAGGCAAATTTGCCAAAGGGTACAGAGAGCAGGTGAAGGCTTCCTTTCACTCATGCTGTTGAGCAATAAACCTGGCGTGGCAATTTAATGTCCACCATCCTAAAGCATATGTGCAAGAACACTGGACAGTGGCTGTGATGGAAAACAGACCAGTGGCTGAAGAAAGTCCCAAGGGCTCACATCATAGTTTTAATTACTTTTAGAGACTGACATATGCTGAATGAGTTACTAAATTGAAATACACCTACCCTGACTTCCATTTCATATTTTTTTCTTTTTTCTTTAATTTTTTCAATTTCCCCAAACACTGTTTTTTTTTTTCTACTGTACAGCACGGTGACCCAGTTACACATACATGTATACATTCCTTTCGCTCACATTATCATGCTCCATCATAAGTGCTTAGACAGAGTTCCCAGTGCTACACAGCAGGATCTCATTGCTAATCCATTCCAAAGGCAACAGTCTGCATCTATTTACCCCAAGCTCCCAGTCCCTCCCAGTCCCTCCCCTTCCCCCTTGGCAACCACAAGTCTATTCTCCAAGTCCATGAGTTTCTTTTCTGTGGAAAGCTTCATTTGTGCCGTATATTAGATTCCAGGTATAAGTATGGTATTTGTCTTTCTCTTTCTGACTTACATCACTCAGTATGAGAGTCTCTAGTTCCATCCATGTTGCTGCAAATGGCATTATTTTGTTCTTTTTTATGGCTGAGTAGTATTCCATTGTGTATATATACCACATCTTCCTAATCCAATCATCTGTTGATGGACATTTGGGCCGTTTCCATGTCTTGGCTATTGTGAATAGTGCTGCAATGAACATGCGGATGCATGTGTCTTTTTTAAGGTTACATGGACACAGTTAAGGGTGTTGAGAGGACAATAGAGAGAGGGAGATTCACTGGTATATATGTCCTTGACTCTTTCAAGGACTTAGACGCAACAGATTTTTTTTTTAAGATGAAATGAGAGGTGAGTCATATACATGAGAGTTAACAGCCAAGTTTGAATCTGACTTCAGCAGCAGCAGCAGCAGCCTCAGCTCTCTTATCTAGAAAATGGAGATTTGTGATAGTACGGAGTCACAGGCTTATTCTGAAGACTAAACAAGATATGGCATGTGGAGTCCTTGGCACATGCTAAGTGCTCAGAAATCATTAGCAAAAGGGATGGAAAGCTCTGTACAACAAGGAAGGAGGGAAGATTTAATTCCTCAAGCTTGTTTTTCATTTCCCTCACATTTAGTGTTCCTGCAGGGGCTCATTCATGAACTTTAGGTCCAAGCATTACTACAGTTGACCATGCTGATTGATACACTGAGAGCAGCAAGTTCACGCCTAGGTCTCTACCCATCAGAAATGTGCACAGGTGTTCACCAAAAGACAGGTGCATAGCAGCACTTTTGGGAATACCCCCAAACTGAAAATCACCGAAAGAGTAGAATGGATAGTTCTTAGCCATTGATAATAAAAAGAGAAACTGACTACTATACCAACAGCAGACTCAATAAACAAACCGTGCTGTACTCACCAGTGGATCCAGGAGTTGAGAATGAGCAAACTACAGCCCCAGCGACACAGACAAATCTCATATACTTGTCATGGACAAGAAAAGCCAGACCACCAGAGTGCCTTGGGCATGATCTCCTTTGCATAATGTACAAAAACAGACAAACCTGTTCAAACCTACACTGTCAAGAGTGAAGAGACCCTCTCCTGGGCATCTATCCAGAGAAAACCAGGACTCGAAAAGACACATGTACTCCAATGTTCATTGCAGCACCATACACAATAGCCAAGTCATGGAAACAACCTAAATGTCCATCGACAGAGAAGTGGATAAAGAAGATGTGGTGCCTATACACAATGGAATATTACTCAGCCATTAAAAGGAGAGAAAGGACGGCATTTGCAGCAACATGGATGAACCTAGAAATTTTCATGCTAAGTGAAGTCAGTCAGACAATGAGACATCAACATCAAATTCTATCACTTACATGTGGAATCTAACAAAAAGGACACAATGAACTTCTTTGCAGAACAGATACTGACTCACAGACTTTGAAAAACTTAGTTTCCAAATGAGACAGGTTGGAGGGTGAGGGGGGGTACACCAAGGGTTTGGGATGGAAATGCTGTAAAATGTGATTGTGATTGTGGTACACCTATAAATCCATTAAGTAATTTAAAAAAATTTTTTTAAATAAATTATAAAATCAATCAATCAATCACCACATTGTACCCTTTAAAAAAAAAGTCCGGAGAGTGGTTACTGTTGGAGGAGTGGTTACAATGGCTGGAGGAGACCCAAAGTCTCTGGGGAGATGGTATTATTCTCGTATTTGAGCGGGGTGCTCAAGAGGATGGGTACACTCTGGGAAATTCGAGTTGGACTTTTGGAATGTGCACCCTTACCTGTAGGTATGTGATACTAAAAGCTCACCAAAGAAGCGAGTTAAACCCCATGGGCCCAGGAACTGGGCCTTTCCAAGAAGTGGCCAACTCCTGCACAGTTACAGTGATGCTGGTGGACACTAATGGAGACCTGGGTGACCTGGAAACCCAGGTGTCCACCCGCACTGTTCACCATCTACAGCGGAAATTCGAGCCTAACCAGCTACAACTGCGTGAATATGCAGTGGCCAGGACAGTGACCTCTAGACCAAGATGGGGGACACCTAGAAACTGTCTCTTAGTCGAGATGCAAGCCCTCTCACTTCCCCATTGTCCTCCAGATATGTGGTCAGAAGGGCAACACAGGGATTGTGGCAGATCATTGCTTTAAGGGACACTGTGACCTTCCAAGCACCAGGCATATGGCACATGAATCATCCTATTTGGAGAAGATGGAAACAGCAGTAAGCTTTTCTGTACAAAAGAATAAATTTGAGATCTTCTGAGACAAATGTGTATATATGTATAGTTTATATACATGAAGTTATAGATTTTATAGCTAGGCATACCTCATTTTATTGCATTTTTCTCTACTGCACATTGAAAATCCATTTTTTAAAAACAAATTGAAGGTTTGTGGCAATCCTGCATCATCAGACTATGGTTAACATTTTAGCGATAAGATAATTAAGGTATGTACATTTTTAAACAGAATGCTACTGCACTATCTATAGACTAAATATAGTGTAAACATAACTTTTATTTGACGGGGGAGCCAAAACATTCATGGGCCTCACTTTAGCATGACATTTGCTTTATTGTGATGGTCTAGAACCAAACCCACGATATCTCCAAGGTATGCCTATATTGTTTTAAATAATTTTTTCTCTATATATATAGTTTTTCAATTTGAAATTGTTTATGGCCTCAGGAAAGCAGGCTTTTAATAGTCCTCCAATGACACTAAAAAGATCATTTTGGCAACAGACACTTCTTAATAAAATAAGTACTTCAACATATACTTAATACTTCTGTTATCAGTCATTTTCTTGGTGATTATATTTATTTAACTGGTCTCACAGATTCTGTGGAAAATACACTTCATCCTAATATTTTTCTCCCCCTCCAAATTCTCCCAGGTCAAGTGAAAACCCCTAGGCGTTCCAAAGTCGCCAGACTTCAGTCCTCATGCACCACCCAAGGAATGTGGGTTGTCACCAAAAAGCTAGAAGCAGCAAGAGCCTAGAGCCTTAGGAGGGAACTGGGTCCTGCAGGCACCCCGGTTTCCACCCAGCGATACCAATCAGACTTCTGGCTTCCAGAGCCATGGGAATAAATTCTTGTTGTGTTAAGCTATCGCGTTTGTGGTAACCTGTTATGGCAGCAATAAGAAAGTAACATACAACCCAAGACTGCATTTGTTTTTTCTCTCTCTATAATGCCCACTTGCTAAATTTAAATGAATGTTTCCCCCCCACACACACACACACAAAAAAAAAAAAACAAAAAAAAAACATGAAGTAGAACAGTTGAGAATAAAAGGTCTATTTTATTGGATTCCTAAGCACAGAAAATGGTGAGAAGGACCGTATTAGGCGTTTGAGACTGACTGCTTGTGTGGCCTTGGCTAAATCACTTTGAGTCACTTTTGCCACTTGTAAAATGAAGAAATAAGCTTTAAAGTAGTGATTCTATAAATTCAGATGATTCTATAAACCTATGTATCTTTTTACTTAATTTTCAACTAATTTCATAGTGGTCCCTAGGCAATCACTGATTTAATGTCACCTCCTTAAGTGTCACCTCCTCTGAGAAGCCCTCCCTGAATCACCTCTCTTCTCAATACCCCAGTAGCTCTTGGTACACATCTCCATCTCAGCTCTCACGGCACACTGTGCTCTAGTCATTTGTCTCTATACCCAAGTTCCCCACTAGGTGTATGTTCCTGGAGGACAGGAGTCACCTTTTACTCACTCCTGTATCTGCAGTGCCCAGCTCAGAAATGAATGGGCAAAGAAATTACTAAGTTGTTATGAAGTAATGACCTCTCATCCTACCAGTTGACTGATGAAGATGTCACAGGACAGGGCTGAGCACGAGAGTTCAGCCCTCAGGGAGCCATCCATCAAATAGTCCTTGCATCTAGACTGCATTTTTACAAGTGATTTATGTGTTTTCGCCAGTGTAGATCTGACTTGTTTGATCTACTTAATGAGCTCAAGTCATAATTCAAAAGCCATCTTTGACAACTTGTATGCTTAAGTTTCATAATTATAATCAATACAGCCATGCTTCAAAATTTCAAATGACTGCTAGAGATGCCTTCTTGACTCATCAAGGTTTTAGAAAGACTTTCCTAAAAATCTTGCCAATTACACAAATGAACCTATCTATAGAAACAGTCTCTCAGACAGGGAGAACAGACTTGTGGTTGCCAAGGGGGAGGTGGAAGGGAATGGGACCGACTGGGAGCTTAGAGTTAGTAGATGCAATTATTACATTCAGAACAGATAAGCAATGAGGTCCTACTATATAGCACAGGGAACCATATCTACTTTCTTGGAATAAACCATGATAGGAGATAACACAAGAAAGGAAATGTGTATATACGTGTGTGTGTGTGTATAAATAACTGGGTCACTTTGTTGTACAGCAGAATTTGTCCCTTTATTTGGGGGGAATGCACCTGCGGCATATGGAGGCTTCCAGGCTAGGGGTCCAATCAGAGCTGCAGCTGCCAGCCTACATCACAGCCACAGCAAATGCCAGATCTGACTGCATCTGTGACCTACACCGCAGCTCATGGCAATGCCGGATCCTTAACACACTGAGCGAGGCCAGGAATTGAACCCGCATCCTCATGGATACGAGTCAGGCTCATTACCACTGAGCCATGACAGGAAGTCCCGTACAGCAGAATTTGGCACAACATTGTAAATCAACAATACTTTAATAAAATAAAAAATTAAAATATATATATATATATATCTTACCATTTATATCTAGAACTCCAAAGTCCACAGGTGTAAATTCAATGGTAACACATGAAAGCCATACAGGGAAGAATTTTGCCTGTGCCGGGCTTGTTCTCTCCCCACTGTTGGTTTCCGTCTCTTCTTCGGGTGGAAGTTAAGGGCTCATCATGGGAGTAGATGCTGCAACTGCCCTATGGTGTCAAGGAGCATTGTCCTAGCCCAGTAAACAAATGCAACCTGCCAAGATTTTGACTGGAGCCCTCCATTTTTTGCTGAATTTCAATATAAAGATTTGTCTGTTTCTTCTTTTTTTTTTTAGGGCTGCACCTGCGACATATGGAGGTTCCCAGGCTAGGGGTCGAATTGGATCTGCAGCTGCCAGCCTACACCACAGCCAGAGCCACGCCAGATCTGAGCCACATCTGTGACCTACATCATGGCTCAGGGCAACGCTGGATTGTTAACCCACTGAGTTGGATGGAATCTGTGTTGTTGGGGATGCTAGTCAGACTTGTTTCTGCGGAGCCATAATGGGAACTCCTCTCCTCAATACAGACTTTTCTAAAGCCAGTTGTCAGGATCATAGTTGGTACTGAGCATAGAAGCCGTTTATAACAAAAATGATGGAGTCCAAATTGGATTTAGACGTCAAGGAAAATCTATAAGCTTCAAATAAAACTTAATTGGGACATTATCTGGTGTCATTTTATTAATCAAAATCACCACAGGTACTGTTCCTACCGGAAGGCAAAGATCGACATGGGAAGTCAGGCTAAGAGCTGAGGCAATGGCCTGCTGGAGATGGGATTTACCCTGGGCCTTATTGTTCTGCGAGGAGGACCAAGAATACTTTTCATTGGGATGCATTCCAGCCAGCAAGAGCCCAGGGCCCTCTCCTCCTGTCTGCAGTAATATTACTCAAGATGCTGGCTCTTGCAATGGCTTCTCATTTGCAAATGATAATTTTCATGTTTACAAATGGGAACCGTCTAGGTGTAAAACTTGCTTAGGAAATCGATTATCAGGTACAAATATACAGCCCTCTTGATGAAATTTCCCAAATGTCCCTTTAGGAATTTAAAGGACTCTGCTGCCGCAAATCCAAAATTCTTTGATACTCGTCGTTTCATTTTACCTCATAACTTTAACTATGTTCTTGCAATTATCAACCCCTCAAAAAAATAAAATCTGTACCTACACGAGTGATGGTCAAACTTTGCGTTTTAGAGCCCAGATAGTCAGTGATTCAAACTAAAATGCCTCTAATGTTAGTAAATTTTTCCTAATCCACAAAGGGGAAAACAAAAACAGGGGCAATTGTCCCAATTTTACATTTCTATCTAAAACCGTCAGAAGTATGGAGTTCCCGTCGTGGCTCAGTGGTTAACAAATCCGACTAGGAACCATAAGGTTGTGGGTTCGACCCCTGGCCTCGCTCAGTGGGTTAAGGATCCGGTGTTGCTGTGAGCTGTGGTGTAGGCCGGTGTCTATAGCTCCAATTCGACCCCTAGCCTGGGAACCTCCATGCACCTCCAGTGAGGTCCTAGAAAAGACAAAAAATAAAAAATAAAAATAAAAAAGAAAACTGTCAGAAGTGCTGTTACTCGGAGAACAGCAGATACAATTAGTGAATTACTAACACATACTGAAGCCAATAGGGTTTCGATCAAATGGCTAAAAATGAACGTGATGGAGAGAACATTTTAATGCAACTTAATTTGTATAGCGCCACCGAAAGTAGGAGAGGCCCTGGAGACAACACCAAGTTGAAAAACTGTTTCCGCCCGTCAAAGGTCTGCAAATCTTTGCCGGATGGTCTGTGAAACTTGTCCGGGAAAACAGGACAGCGGAGTGAAGGCTCTCAGTGGAAAGCACCTCGGCGGATGAACACGCTTCCTCCTCCCAGGTGGTGGAAGATGGGTGGGCGGCGGCTGAACGCCAGAAGCAGCTGGAACCGTAAAGGGCAGGAGGTGGAAAGAGGAGGTAGGAAGAGGACTTTGCAGCTGGGTTGGGGAGAAAGAGGACATGGCTGAGAAAAGAAAACGCAAGCACCATGCCTTCTTCATGGAGAAGCAGAAAGTACAGCGTTCACCTGGGGGAGAAGACTTGGGCAGAGATGTAATTAGAGATACAAGTAGGACTCGGAATGAATAGGGACCTTGGATGCCAAGCTGGAGTCTAGATACTTTCCTTGAGGCAACTGGGAGACAATAGAGATGGCTGAAGAGGGATGATTTAGAAAGATTAATGTCCCTGCATTGTGCAAAACGCAGAGGAGTTGGTGAAATACAAGACGGGCGACCAGTGTCAGCCTACGGAGATAGATCAGGCATAAGCCGGGTGGGTGAAGAAGGCATGGAAGAGGTGCTGAAAGAGGGTTTGGCTTGGAGGCTAACTGGATAAGGAGGACAGAGACAAAGCAGACACTGTATTTCTAGGTCTAAATGACTGGGGTCATTAATCAAAAACGCTACAAATTCAAGGAGAGTAAATATGACGAGTGCTGATTTTAGACAAAAAATGTCCAGGATTGAAAGAATGACATTTATGCAGAGCTTGCCATGGGTCAAGTGCATTGTAAGCCCTTTATGGGTATCAGCTCACATCATTGTCCCAGACACTCCATGAGATGGATGTGTCACCTCCCCCCCCTTTTACAGACCAAAGAACTGAGGCCCACGATGCAGGGAGTGAATGGTAGAGTTGAGACTTGAACTGAGACCGTGGTTTTGCATTTACATTTCCAGTTTTCAAGAGGCAGCTGATGATGTAGGGTGGAAACCTAGACGACGACTCAGAGCTAGAGACGGAAATGTGGGAGAAAGACATGTGGGAGCCGTAATGGCAGCCTGGGAAGGGAGCAGAGAGCTGAAGGGGGAGTCCAGAGCAGAGCTCGGACCGGCCCTTGGTTTTGTTTCAACTGCAGATCTGAATTCAATAAAGATGACTAGCAGAATCCTGTGATAAATGACCTAAATTCAGAAACTGACTTTGAGAAATAAAGAGGCCAATTCTTTGTTTTCTTCCCATTCGCTGCCCTTGTCACTTTCCCTCCCCTTCTCACAGTGTCTGAGATGGGTGTCACGATCATCAGAGATTCAAGGGTCTGAGTCTAACCAGGAGAGAGAAACCACACAGCAATTTGAACAGCAAAAGGTCAATATAAAAGTATTAACTATAAAAGGGGATTCGATTTATGAGACAAGCTGAGAGGAAGTGAAAAGAACACCAAAGAATTTAGGACTAGCAGGGACAGAGAGAAGCCACCACCACTAGAGCTGAGAGAGGGCACTGCCCAGCTCACCCTGGAGCTGAGATCTGACCGAATTAGAAAGGGCACAACTGTGGCTCATTGGATGCAGAGGAGACATTGGTGAGCGTCTTCTAGGTGCCAGGGAAACCAGTTCACAAGGAATTGCCTCGCCAAAGGCACTCTTTTTTTTGGTCTTTTTGTCATTTCTAGGGCTGTTCCCACAGCATATGGAGGTTCCCAGGCTAGGGGGTCTAATCTGAGCTACAACCGCCGGCCTACACCACAGCCACAGCAACGCAGGATCCGAGCCACGTCTGCCACCTACACCACAGCTCACAGCAACACCTGGATTCTAGCAAGGCTGGGGATTGAACCCACAACCTCATGGTTCCTAGTTGGATTTGTAAACCACTGAGCCACGATGGGAACTCCACCAAAGGCAGTCTTGATTGAGGAAGAGGTGCTGGGGGGAAGCTGCTGGCTGCTGAAGGCGACTGCCTGTGAGTCCTACAGGGTCGGAGACATCCTGCTACAAAACCACCCAAGAGGAGTGCCAGGAGAGGCCACTGGCCACTGTGTACTACAGAGCTGAGCCTGGAGGAGCTGCAAACACGGCAGGAGCTTGGTGGAGGCTCAAGAAAGCTATGCATGCTAAAGGAGCTTGAGAGCAGGTGCAATCCAGGAGGTAAAACCCTTTCCTCCTGCAGTGTCTCTCCAGCCCCCTCTACTGCCAATCCTTCACTGTCAGCTGGCTCAGGGAAAACAGTTAAAGGGCCCAGATCCATTTTCACAGAGCAAGCAAAAAGGATGAATTTGGAGGAGAGACCCTAAGTCAATAACACAAATGTCCTCCTCAGTGATGTCCGTTTCCTCTCATGACGCTTTAAAAGCCATCCCGCTGTATTTGTTGATGCTGAGATTGCTGTTGTATTAGGGATGGTGGGGTGGCTGCTATTGTTGCTGTTGTTATTAAGGAAAAGAGAAAAACTGGAACTTTCTCATTCCCTTCCCAACCTGAAAGCCAAGCATAACCTGGGTGCCATAATATGCTAAGCATTGAACTAAGAACCAAGCTGCAGTGGAGGCAGAACCCTTTAAATTCGGCAAACTTGCCTGGAAGGAGTTTTGGCTGCCACCAGCACTCATTTCACTCATTGAGAATAAGTGTTCAAGTATTAAAACAGTTGATTTGAAAAGGAAAAGTAAAACTTGCTGAAGCTGTGATTATCTCTTTAGATAACTCACGAAGCCATCTGAACAACAAGGTAATAATATAAAATTCCGGGAATAACTGGGTGCAAGTTATTCAAAATCTAATAGCTCTCGTATATGAAATATTAACTCTGTATTACGTAAACCTCTCTTTCACTATAGCAAGGAGAAACTGTGAAGGATCACATAAAAATCTGTAAAATGATTGATTAGGTGGGATTGAGCTGCAAGAAGGAAAACATCCAAGTAAAAATCTACTTCCGAAATTCCTTAAAATTACAGAAACTGTATTTTTTAAAAGAATGTGCCCTGAAAAGCATGGGGATTGGGGAACAGCCTAAGAATGGATCAGAGAACTGGAAAGCCTGATGGAATTACTGGAATATAGAAAGCCAAGGAGACCAAACTCACCAAGACATGAGCAGAGGAAGAAACTGCTTAAAGAGAAGTGAAGTGTGCCAGCTGCTGGGCCAGGTGTAGGAAAGCCCAGCCTCAAGGGACACTGGCTTAAGGAGAGAAGATGCCATGATCTACTACCAGGGAAACCTAAAAAATGAACCAGAAGAGGCTGATCTACAATGGCAGTAATGTTAGGCCTCAGGCTAGAAGCCAAGAACGGCCCTGAAGAAAAGGAATGGCACACTTGCCACAAGCCCAGCTGTTAAAATTCATTTCCTGGCCTCTATGTGGTTACAATAGTGATGCTCTGGGCTATGATGTTTAAGTAGAAATCACCAGATAAGATTAGTATGTACCTTTTTACTCCTCACCTTTTCCCTTCTTCCTGTATAAGAACAGAATGTGATGGGTGGTGCTCTGGCAGCCATCTCGTGTTCATGAGGATAAGTGTCTCATCCTAAGGATGGTGGAGTAGAATGCTGATGGAGCATTGACTTTGTAGAGCTACCAGGCCAGGCCTGGATGGGGCCAGCTTCAGACTGCTGTCATATAAAAGAAAAATAAATTCTTATTCTATAACCTAGAGCTAACTATCATTTCTAACCCAAAAGGTACATAACTACTTAGCTTTGCAATACATAAAGCAAAATCTGATAGAGGAAAACAAAACAAAACAAAACAAAACTTAGCATGTCAACAATCAGTGGGAGATTTTAATACATCTGTTTCTAAAATCAATTGATCTTAAACATTATAATTAAAAGGCAGAAATTATCAGTCTGGATAAAAAAGCACAACCAAACTACATACTGCTAAAGACAGAATTTAAGTTTTTTAAAATGCAGACAGGTAGAAAAAAAAACAAAAACAAGATATGCCATGTAAACTTTGGGTATAAGAATCAACAAAAATAGACAAGGAATATTACAGAGAAAATGAGAATCATTTCAGAATGGTAAGTTGGCCAATTCATCAAGACATAATTCTAAATGTGACACACCTAATAATAGAGCTTCAAAACACATGCAGCAAAAATTGACAGAGCTAAAGGGAGAAATAAATCTACAATCATAGTTGGAGATTTTGTCATTTCCCTCTCAGTAATTGATGGAAAAAATTGACAGAAAATCATTAAAGATAAAAAAGACTTGAATAACCCCAGCTAACAACTTGACCTCACTGACATTTCTAGAACATGCCATCCAACAACTGCAGAATGCACAATCTTTTTACATGGCCATGGAATAGTTATTAAGATAGACCCTTAGCCCACACCAAAATCAGCTGGTGAAGCAAACAAAAATGAGGACTTAACACAACTGACAAGTTAGATCCAATAGATCTACATGTCACACATCCCAACAGATACAAAAGCACTTTTCAAATCACAAAAACCAGTGCCAAAAACAGACCGTGTACCTGACTATGGTAGGCAGCTGCCAGTACGGCCCCCAGTGAGCCTCACCTCCCAGTAAGCGCACCCTGTGTGGTCCCCTCCCATTGAGTATGGCTGCACTTGGTGGTTCCCTTCTGAGGGGTAGAATAAGATGAAGTGATGGTGTATGACTCAGAAACTAGGTCTGAAAGGGCTGTCTGGTGTTGCTTTCACTCTCTGGTCCCTCCTAGGAGAAGCCAGCTGCTATATAGAAGCCCACCTGGTGAGGAACTGAGGCCTCCTGCCAACAGCCATGTGAATGAACCATGGAAGCTGCTCCCCCTGCCCCAGTGGAATCTTCAGATGCTTCAAGTCCCCCAACAGCTTGTTGAAACCTCATTTTTTTTTGAAGACCGTATATAATTATATGCTGAAATTGAACTATCCAATTAAAATGATAATTTTCTGGAGTTCCTGTCGTGGCTCAGCAGAAATGAATCTGACTAGCAGCCATGCGGACGCAGGTTCGATCCCTGGCCTCACTCAGTGGGTTAAGGATCCAGAGTTGCCATGAGCTGTGGTGCAGGTTGCAGATGCAGCTTGGATCTGATGTTGCTGTGGCTGTGACATAGGCTAGCAGCTACAGTTCTGATTTGAATCCTAGCCTGAGAACTTCATATGGCACAGGTGTGGCCCTAAAAAGCAAAAAAAAAAAAAAAAAAAATATATATATATATATGTATATATATATACACACACACACACATATATATATAATTTTCTAGTACTGTTCAATAGAACTTCCTACAAGGATGGAAATATTCTATATTTACTCTGTCAGATATGTTAGCCATTGGCCATATACAACAACACTTGAGCAATTAAGATATGGTTAGCGCAGCTGAGGAACTGAATTTTTACATGTTATTTCATTTTAATTAACTTCAAAAAATACATATGGATGGTAGCAACCATAATACACAGCATAATTCTAGGAAAAAAATTACAAAAGAGGAGGAAACATTTACTTAGTCCAGACACTCTGAAAGAATTTGAAAGAACAGCTGAATATACACTCTAAAATTTTTTCCAGCCATAGATGTTTAATAGGTAAGTTCCATTCCTAAATATAACATTCATAAATAATACCTGTTATAAGTCTGCAGGGTATAGAAAGATCTCTGATACCAAATTCTAATAAGAAAGCATGTATCCACACACACACAGATGGAGATAGATATAAACATCAGTAAAACACAACCCCAACATCTCAGTGAGGAGGAGTCAGCAAACTCAGTCTGGTCTCTTACTGTTTTCATATGGTCCACAGCTAAAAATAGTTTTTACCTCTTTTAATCGTTAGAAATTAATGTTGCTACAGACTAGATAATGTATCTTCATGAATTCAACTTAAGATTACAAGGCAAAACAATACATGTGAAACATATACAAAAATCAATTCCCTTTTCATTACAGCCGTAAGACTATATATAAATGAAACTGAAGCACAGAGAGGTAAAGTAACATGCCTGAGGTCACACAGCAAGTTGTTGTCAGGGCCAAGAGCAGAATACAGTCTATGGCCTTAAACACCATACTCTGGGGTATGTCACATTAGCATCAAAATGCACTGTGTGGTGTTTGTAATGACTGGCCCACAAGAACCTACTGCAGAGCACAGGGACTCTACCCAATGGTCTGTGACGCTCTATATGGAAAAGAATCTGAAAAAGAATGGAAATGTGACTATGTACAACTGAATCACTTTGCTGTACAGTAAAAATTATCACAACATTGTAAATCAACTATCCTTCGATAAAAACTCTTAAAAATAAAGCAAACGCCATCTCCTTAGACAACAAAGATATGAACAAAGAGCTAGGTGTGTACATCGGAGCGGAGACTTAAGAGTGGGAGTTCCCTTCGTAGCTCAGCGGTTATAATGAACCCAACTAGGATCCATGAGGATGTGGGTTTGATCCCTGGCCTCACTCAGTGGGTTGAGGATCCAGCACTGCTGTGAGCTGTGGTGTAGGTTGCAGATGCGGCTAGGATCTGGCGTTGCTGGGGCTGTGGTGTAGGCCAGTAGCTGTAGCTCTGATTTGACCCCTAGCCTGGGAACTCCCAATGCCGTGGGTACAGCCCTAGAGAAAGAGAGAGAGAGAGAAAGAGAGAGCGAGCAAGAGGGAGCTTCTTAGAGGAAGTGACGTGCCACCTTGAAAACTGAGGGCTGCATTCTATGCCTCTATGATTACACATCTCTTATGTCTGTCTCCTTTCTAGACTGCGAGCTCCAAGGAGTAGAGCACTACCATTTGACCGGCCTTCCAAGAAATGACTATGCTCAATTCAAAGTCTAGGCACGGGTAGATACCATGGAGTTCCCATTGTGGCACAGTGGTTAAAGAATCTGACTAGGAGCCATGAGGTTTCGGGTTCGATCCCTGGCCTTGCTCAGTGGGTTAAGGATCTGGCATTGCCAAGAGCTGTGGTTTAGGTTGCAGATGCGGCTCGGATCTGGCGTTGCTGTGGCTGCAGTGTAGGCTGGTGGCTACAGCTCCAATTCGACCCCGAGCCTGGGAACCTCCATATGCCGCAGGACCGGCCCTAGAAAAGGCAAAAAGACAAAAAAAAAAAAAAAGAAAAGAAAAAAGAAAAAAAGCCTAGGCATGGGTAGATACCAGAATTAGGCAGGACCTATCTGTGTGAAAAGGCAGTTTTAAAAGTGAAATACATAAAAACTTATTGCAGAGCAGCATTAACAAATAAACATTTGTAATCTGATCACAGGAAGTACTATCTTTGAACTCTAAGTGAAATACTATCTCCCCCAAAAAAATTCCATTCTTATTAATAAACTTGTATTAAAAAATTATACTTTATGGAGTTCCCGTCGTGGCGCAGTGGTTAACGAATCCGACTAGGAACCATGAGGTTGCAGGTTCGGTCCCTGCCCTTGCTCAGTGGGTTAATGATCCGGCGTTGCTGTGAGCTGTGGTGTAGGTTGCAGACGCGGCTCGGATCCCGCGTTGCTGTGGCTCTGGCATAGGCCGGTGGCTACAGCTCCGATTGGACCCCTAGCCTGGGAACCTCCATATGCCGCGGGAGCGGCCCAAGAAATAGCAACAACAGCAACAACAACAACAGACAAAAAGACAAAAAAGACAAAAAAAAAAAATTATACTTTACTATTGCTATTGTTATATTTTGTTATATATCCAATTATATTTTGGATTTCATCAACCCAAAAAATGCAGAAATTTGTCCTCTCTTTTGATTTCTAAGTACTTTCATAATATCCTTGATTTCGCCTTTTGACCAGCAAAAGTCTCAAGTATTTACTATCTGATCCTTTACAGATGAAATTTGCCAATGCTTCATTTAAACAATATGGTTTATTTTCTCACTCATGCTCCATGTCCACTGCTACGGCAGGAGGCTGTGCTCATCATAGTTACTCAAGGGCACCAGCTGGCCTTGAATGTTCTGGTCACTAAGTCAAAAGGAGAAAAAAATACCCTGGACAACTGCTGTGATAATAAAATGCCTGGGCCAGAATTGTGACACGAGGTCCATTTTCAATCGGTTGAACCAAACTACTAACACGGCTGGATCCAGCTCCAAGAGATCTAAGAATTGCAATCCCACCACATGCTCAGAAGGCAGATGGCTGCACTAGTAACACAAGTATAGTGGGTTGAATGGTGTCCCCCGCCCCCGACCCCTGCTGCAAATGTCCATGTCCTAATCCCCTCAATCTGTGAATGTGACCTTATTTGAGAAAAGAGTCATTTATTATAAAAGCCCTAGAAAGCTAATACAAAATCTTACAGGACTATCTCAAAAATGAGTACAAATCTAACAAACCTAAATTAAATTTGAGCAAATCAAATCCAAAAAGTGTACTGTGACATTTCCAAATAGTTAAAAAGGGCTTATTCTAGAAAGAATAGAATGGTTCAACAGTCTCCTGATGAATTTACTTTGTTAACAAATTAACAAAGATCATCTCAATAATCAAAAGAATATATACAAAAAATTCAACTCATTTTCCCAATGAAACCCCCCCCCCTTTTTTTTTTTTACTTTAGGGCCATACCCACAGCATATGGAAGTTCCCAGGCTAAGGGTCCAATCATCAAAGCTACAGCTGCCAGCCTACGCCACAGCCATGTGGGATCCTAAACCCACAGAGCAAGGCCAGGGATCAAACCCGCATCCTCATGGACCCTAGTCAGGTTCATTAACCACTGAGCCACATAGGGAACTCCTCCAGTGAAACTTTTTTAATTGAAGTCTAGTTGATTTTAATACTATATTATGTTCAAGTGTACAGCATACTGATTCAGTGTTTTTACGGATTACATACCCCATTAAGTTCTCACAAATAATGGCTTTAACTGCCTATGTATAATATATCTTTATTTTATACATAGCCCTTTCCCCCTTCCCTCAACCACTAGTTTTCTATATCGGAGTCTGTTTCTATTCTGCTATATACATTCATTTTATTTTTAGATTCCACAAATAAGTGACATATTGCAGTATTTGTCTTTATCTCTTTGACTTATTTCACTAAGCATAATACTCCCTAGGTTCATCCACGTTGCTGCAAGGGCAGAATTTCATTCTTTTTATGTTTATTAAATATTAAATGAGTAATATTCCACTGTGTATATACCACATTCTCTTCATCCGTTCATCTGTTGATGGACACCTGGGTTGCTTCCATGTTTGGGCTATGGTAAATACTGCTGCTATACATCTTTTGGGGTGCATGTATCTTCTTTATTTAGTGTTTTCAGTTGGGGGGGTATTCTCAGAAATGGAATTTGCTGGATCATATAGTGATTTTCAGTTTTTTGAGGTCTTCCATACTGTTTTCCCCGTAACGGCTATACCAACTTACAGTCCCACCAAAGTTTCCCTTTTCTCACATCCTTGCCAACATTTGCTATTTGTAGACTTTTGGATAATAGCCATTCTGACACATGTGAAGTGTTACCTCATTATTGCTTTTATTCGCATTTCTCCAATTATCAGTGATGTTGGGTATCTTCTCATGTGCCTATTAGCTAGCTGAATGTTTGGAAGAAGGTCTATTCAGGTCTTTTGCCCATTTTTTTGATTGAGTTGTTTTGATAAGGAGTTGTATAAACATCATGTTCTGTTTATATGGTTTGGATATTAACCCCTTCTTGGTCATATCATTTGCAAATATTTTTCGCCATTCCATGTGTTGTCTTTTTCACTTTGTTGATGGTTTCCTCTGCTATGCAAAAGCTTTTAAGTTTAATTAGGTCCCATTTTTTTTTAATTGAAGTATAGTTGATTTACAAAATCATGTAAGTTTCAAGGGTATAGCACAGTAATTCAGTTATACATTTTTTTGTTTTTTTTCCTTTATAGATTATTACGAAATATTGAATATAGTTCCATATACTACACAGTAGGTCCTTGTTGGTTATCTATTTTATATAGAGTAGTATATATATGTTAACCCCTCTGCCTATGTGCTTATATTTGCTTTCATTTCATTTCTTTTGCCTTAGGAGACAGATCCAAAAAAAACACTGCTACGATTCACATCAAAGAGTGTTCTGCCTATGTTCCTTCTAGAAGTTTTATGATTTTAGGTCTCTAATCCATTTTAAGTTTACTTCTGTACATGGTATAAGGAAATGTTCCAGTCTCATTCATTTTTAGTAGTTGTCTCTCTGTTCCCAGCACTACTTACTGAAGAGACTGTCTTTTCTCCTCCCGATGAAACTTTAAACAAATTTAGGAAAAGATTGCTAAACTTTTCATAAAGACTATCTACCAGAAACCTACGACTGACATCATACTGAATGACAAGAAAAATTAAGGAAGGTCTAATTAAATCAGGAATAAGAGAAAGATGCCCACTAACAACCCTGCTATTCAACATTGTACTGGAGGTCTCTCTGTCAATGCAAGAATTGGGGCAGGGGGTGGGGTAAGAACTGTAAGAACTGGAAAAAGAGAGATGTTGTAATTAGGACAACATGTTCATCAACTTAGAAAATCCAATGGAATTGACTAATATTAGAAATAATTCCAATCATCAGAATCAAAGAAGGCTTCAGAAGGCAGCTCTATCCAAGGCCAAAGTCACTAGAACAGTAACTGGAAATTTCGTGGGGAAAGATTACATTTTCAGGAGGAAACCAAATCATCAGCAATCTAGGAATAAATTTATTAGGAAATGTATATGATAAAAATGAACAAAACCAGAAAGTTTTACTAGAGGAAAGAATTGCAATGTTCCTGAATGAAGAGATTTAATACTGCTAAGATTTTAATTCAAAAATTTATAAATTCAAATCAATTCCAATCAAAACCCCAAGAATTAATCATGTCAATACTAAAATTCATGTCAAAAATACCCAAGAATTTCCCAAGAAAACAGTTTTTTAAAATAATTAATGCAATTTCCTTAGCCGACGTGCTGAAGTGATAGCAAATACCACTGTGTAATTCAGAGACAGCAATTAGCACATAGGTAATGAAACTAAATGGAGAGACCAGGCGCTGATCCATATACTAAGAGGAATTTCCTATCAGATACCAACAACTCTTCAGATCAAAGGGGATGAAACAGACAATTCAGTAACCGTCACTGGACAAATCAAATATCCACTCACGAGAAAATAAAAACACACCTACCCCACACTACTCAAGCACAAAATCCAGATGATTATTAAAAAACAAAAACAGTAGCAGAAACTCTAGACCCATGCTTTTCTGACCTTGGCAGAACAACAACATACACAAAACCCAGAAACTATAAAGGAAAAAATTTACTTATTTGCTCATATAGAAATTGAAAACTTCTTGACAACAAAAGATCCTGAAGCAAAAACAAAATACCAGAGGACCATGAAGAAAAAATAACTACAGGATTAAAGTTTATAACACAAAAATATATAAAATGTATAATACACAAAGCATTCCTCTAAGTCAAGAAAAAGACAAGAAAAATGAACAAAGAGCATCAATATCTAAGCCACAGAGAAAGAAAGAAAACTACTAAACTTTGGAATGATATCATACATTGGTCATAATATATTACATTAAGACTACAAGAAAACCATTTTTGTCACCTAATTTTACAACATTTTTTTTTACTTTTGTGGGTGTACGTTCGCAAGGATGGTCAGATATTCTCATATTCTATGTCTGAAAGGACAATTTTGGCAAAAACATACTCTTTCAATTAGTCATTTCACCTCTAAAAATCCATCATACTGAAGTAGTTTTTAAATATCTATAATGATTTATATTAAAATAATTTTCAAGGAATTCCCATCATGGCTCAACAGTTAATGAACCCAACTAGCAACTATGACGATGTGGGTTCAACCCCTGGCCTCACTCAGTGGGTTAAGGATCTGGTGTTGCCATGAGCTGCAGTATAGGTTGCAGATGAGGCTTGGATCTGGCATGGCTATGGTATAGGCCAGTGGCTACAGCTCTAATTAGACCCCTAGCCTGGGAACCTCTATATGCCACAAGTGTGGCCCTAAAAAGACCAAAAAAAAAAAAAAAAGGAGAAAAGGAAAAAAAAGGAAAATGGAATTTTCAAGATTTTACTTAGAGGAGTTCCCATTGTGGCTCAGTGATAACGAACCCGACTAGTATCCATGAGGATGCTAGATAAAGTAAAACAGTAGGGGAAAAAAGCTGTAGAACCCCTTTTTCTCCTTCCCTGATCTCTCAACCATAGTTTCCATCCTTAAGGACGCCTGGCACTCACAGCTCGGCTCTCAGCTGCCCACCTGCCCAAATCACTCAAGAAGGAAGCACAGAATCTTTACATGTTACTATCACTCAATGAAATATTTGCATAAACTAAAAATGAATGACCCCGAGGCAGACAGTGTACAATGCAGGAGAAACATTCAGCAGGGAGGGAACACTGGAGACAGAGGCCTTCCCAGCCTCTGCCCCTCACCCCCCACCAAACGGGTTGTTGCTGATGCAGCTGATCCTGGTGGCAAACAGCTCAATTAGTCATTGGTTCTGTCATCAACCTCATGAAAAGGTAAGTTGATTTGCCTGTGAGTATATTTGATCATTAAAAACTCTGAAAGCCCCCGTGGGATAATTAAAGAGTATGAGAATAGAAACGTGAAAATACCATGATGGATGGCAGCAGACCAGTCCTGAAAGCACACCTGCAAGAAAGGCGCTGATATAATTGATGAAAACCTCAGACACTTTAAAACTTCTCAGCAGCCCAGGTCAAAGCTGGTGCTATATGTGGGCCTCTAAAGAAGCAATTTCAAGCTCCCCCAGGAGCAATTTCAAGCTCACAGCAGAGTTGCACTAAAGCAACTGTGTGTGTTCATGGCTCCTACCAATTTATGACTCGGCGAGTGTAAAACATCCCAAACAGCCCAGCTCATGTACAGACCCTGGAGATGGATGGCCGAAGGACACTGAGCTTATTAACTACAACCACGAAGCAGCTTTCACTTAGAAAGTAAAAATGGCCCTAGGTGTTAAAACTAAGACCCCCTGGCAGGAGAGCATTAATGAGGCTGGTTAGGAGGTGGGACAGAGTAGCGCCGGAGAGGAGGCATTGGTTCTGAAGCAGCAGGACTCTGCACAGGTGCTGTAGCAGGGACGAATCCCACCCTCTCTTAGGGATTCCTGGCATACCACACAATTCACCATTATCATCTCGGCCCACTGCATCATGTACCCCTTATGTGCCCAGTGGTATGCTGAGAACTGAGCCTCTAGAGATAAACTAGACGAGACCCCAACCCTCGGGATTCGTCTAGAGCTAACTTTCCCTGTAGAAGCACAGACACGAAGTAATTTAGGCTTCCTAGGCTACAAAGTCACACCTCAGTAGCCCGAGAAAGGGCTCTATGTAAACAAAGATAATATGTAAACAAACAGTCACAGCTGTATTCCATAAAACTTTTCAAAAGGATTTGACCTGCAGGCAGTGGTCTGCCATTTCCAGGTCTAGAAGGCCATTCAACAAATACATGGTCCAAACTACAATAATCGGAGCCTGCTATGGGCCCAGTACTGTTCAACATGCTTTATGATATTGACTCATTCAATCCTCATTACAACCCTCTGAGCTCGTGTTATTATGCCCATTTGACAGATGAGAAAACTAAGGCATAGAAATGGGACTCAGCCATGATCACACAAGCAGCAAAAAGGACGCGCGAGGGCTTGAACCATGCCGGTCCAGAGCCTGCACAGGTGAGGACTGCACTGCACCCCTCTCTGGCACCAAACTCCCTGTCAACAAGTATATGAGGCCAAGTGTGATTAGAAAGTTAGTAGGAAAAAGACTGGGACGGCAGAAGAAGGACGGGCTTGCATTGCATGGCTGGGCCTGAAGCTCGGGATGCAGTCTCTCAGGAAAACAGCTGTGGGGAAAAGACAACATTCTGGGCCCTGTTAGTTTTTTATTGCCGCCATTCCAATGATCACACACTCAGCAGCTCAAAATAACACAAACTTAGCATCTCACCGTTCTGTAGGTCGGAATACAGGGCACCTCCAGGCTTCTCTGCTCCAGTTCTTGCCAGGCCCAGGCCCAAGTGTCAGCGTGCCCGGCTCTTATCTGAAGGCCCTGGGAGTCGAACCTGCTGCTGCGCTCACTCAGGCTCTTGGCAGAACGTACCTGCTTGAGGTTGGAGGGCTGAGTTCCCATCTCCTCGTCCATCGTTGGCCGGGAGCCGCTCTCAGCCCCGTAGGCCGCCCGGATTCCTCATCCTGTTGCCCTCCCCGGCTTTACGCAGTGCGCTGACTCCTTCTCACACACTAACTTCGACCACAGCCCTCCTGCCTCCAGCTGGAGACTGTCTTCTGCTTTTAAGGGCTCGTGCGATTAAATTAGATGCACCTGTCCCTCCTGGAAGCTGGGCACTGCATACATAAGGTAAAGTTTTTGTTATTACAATTACTCATGATAATCTGTTATTTCTAAAAAAATAAATAAAAATAAAAATAAATTAGAGGTGCCTGGATGAGAGAGGCCACTCTCTGCATTTTCTAGTCTGTAGCATGAATGACACTGGCAAAGTCCCTTTTGTCCAACAAAATACATCACAGGTTCTAGGGATTAGGGTGTAAATACTGCTGGGGGCCCCTCTGCCTGCCACACAGGCAGAAGAAACAATACATGCAAAAGCCTTGGCATGGAAATTAAAATAAGGCCAATGTGGGCAGAGAAGAGCAAGATGGCAGATGAAGGAAGAGCTGGGCCGGCCCAGGCTGGAGGGGTGGTTGGGGGCTGGACATTGCGGGTCTTGCAGGCCATGATGAGAAGCTGAGATTTGGCTTGTAAGCAGGGGGACGATAACCTGATTCGCGTTGTTTTAAATGATGAGCTGCTGGGGAGAGATGGATGGGGGAGGGGCGAGAACAGAGGTGGGGAGATGAATTCAGTGGCTACTGGGTGGTCTAGAGTTGTGATAATGGCCATGGCAGAGCTGGAAGGAAGAAGGCGATTTGAAGCATATTTTAGGGGAGACCTGTTGATGGACTGGAGGCAAGTGGTGAGAGGCATTAGGAGTAAGAAGGAAAGGAGTTCCTGCTGCAGCACAGTGGGTTAAGACTCCAACTGCAGTGGCTTGGGTCGCTGCAGAGGTGTGAGTTCGATTCCCAGCCCGGCACTATGGGTTAAAGTTCCTGACCCAGGAACTTCCAAGTGCCATGGATGCAGGAAAAAAAAGAGAGAGAAAGAAAGAGAGAGAGAGAGAAAGAAGAACAGGTCTGGAGTTGAAGATAAGAGTTCAGCCTTGGACACACACCGCTGAGATGGCTCTCAGGCATCTAAGTAGATTTATAAAGTAGGCAACGTATGTTTGGGGAGGCAGGCAAATGCCACAGAGTTCTGCCCACTCCAAAAGATTTTCCCAGCAGCCACGATGGTTTGTTATCACAGGCCTCACTTCATTTGGGAAAGATTCGGGGTCTCCAGGAGGGTACCACTGAATGTCCCACCACACTCAATACCACAGCTCCCTCCTCAGGAGGCTGTGAGCCAGGAGGGAGGGAGAAAGGCACAGGATGGGACATTTTTGATGTTGAGAGACAAGCCCAGGGAGGTGGCTGGAGTGGGAGGCATCTCAGGAGGAGACCGTCAATTATAATGGACCTGCGTGAAAAACCTGCACCACACCACCCTCTGTTCAGCCCCAATCCCGGACTGCAGAGACAAAGATGTCAATTAAAGGGAAGCTGTGAGCTGTGAGCTGCTTGTCATCCAGCAGGGGGACAAGAATACTGGCTGGGGCAGAACTCATTGCCACTGCCTGCTGGAAAGGTACATGGCACAGGCTCCCCTGAGGATGCCCTGGGGCTGATCAAAGAAAGTCAGTGTGAAGTGGCACCAGTCTCAGCACACAGATGGATCCGGATTAGAAGTTCCTATTACAGTTCCCAAGAATTACTCTGGATCCTCTCCTCCACCTCAAGAGATGGACGTGCCATCCCCTGCAGTCCATGCACACTTAGGAGTCGGACTGCATGGTTTTATAGCCCAGCTTTGCCATTTAGTGTGCAACCTTAGGCAAGCCACTTAACCTGTGCCTCGGATATCTCATCTGTAAAATGGACACGGCAAGAGTCGTACTGGGGAGTCCACTCTTGGGAGAGCAAAATGAGGGGCTCTGTGGACCCACTCAATGAAATAAGCATAACCAGTGACAACTATTTAAAAGCAAACAAAAAACTACCATTTAAAGTCTCTGAAAATTGTCCTAAGGGCACATAGCAAATGAAGAAGCATTTATTCAAGAAAAGCGACTACCACTTGCTAAAAACTATGAGGTCTGTGGCCCCGGAGCCACAACTGCCTCCCACTCAGCTCCGCCCCCACCCCCGCCCATCCACTCTGGGCCACTGTGGCCAAGAAGAGGGCTCCCTCACCTCCTAAACAAGGGGTACAGACAAGCCAAGAAGACCAGAGGCTCCTGCCCACCCAGGGCCTGGAGTAGTGCTCAGAGTTTTCTGCGAGGAAAAAGCAGCTCCTAAAAGGAAATGACTTTCTTTGAAACAATGTGGGAAAGTTCAAACCTAACAGTGCTCTTGGAAACAATGCAGATTGTGATCATAAGGAAACAAGAGGAGGCTGGTAGCTTATTTAAGGGCACCAAGCTAAACCACAGGCTGGCTAGTTCACCAGAGAGATGCAGGAAGAGACAGCTAAGAGCCCTACTGGGGTCAAAACAAACCTCAAAGCCCGGCCTCCAAAGCTACCCCCCCCCAATTAAACTGATCCAATGTGGAGCAATTGAAGCCCCCAGGACACTGTTGAAAACAATAGAGCAATCAGCAGCAAATACTGAAGACTAACAGCTGGGTGTGATACCAAGTGAGGCAACCATCTTAATAGATGGGCAGAGACACAGTCAGAGAGAGCGCCCTGCTAAAACCACTGTCTTCCCAGGACTGTGTACACACTCTTGACTCTGGAACACAATCATTTCACTTTCTCTCCAGAGATAAAGGGGGTACTGCAGAGATTGAGAATAATTCTCCATCACCACCCTCATGGAATCATGTTCAGATTAGACAAGGTTTGCTAAAGCGCTTTGCAAACTATAAACTACACCGTATGTGTTGGGTAGCATTACCACTTAACAGGGCAATCACTATAAGGTAGTCATTCAAATGACAGATTCTGGGGTGAGTCATGTGGGTTCAGAGCCCAAAGCCTTCACTTCTTGACTTTGGGGGTTACCTAACGTCTCTCAGGCTCAGTAACCTCATTTATAAAGACATGTCATGTATGTCCCAGAGAACACACTTATAAAGTTTTAACTCATTACCTGGTACCAGCCAGTGACAACCAGTGAGAACTGCTATCATAAACATCAAGTAGCACCAGGTTGCTTTAGAAGCAGAATTTCCTGGGACCCCCAAAGCCAAATCTGAAAAAAGAAAGTCGACACTAATTCATTAACTTGTTAAAAACAAATAAGATCTAAGGAAATTTGTACCTGCCACTTTAAAAATACAGACATTGATCTGTTAGATGTTGTTAGTTCATTTCCATATTCCCAAGCAGGTTTTACTTTGTAAAGACATTTCTAGGGTGCATCCGAAGGGTATTTGCTGGTGGTGTACAGTGATGTACATTGTAGTGCCTTTGACATTAGAAAGACTTTCAACAGTTTCTCAAAGGCACAAAGGCTTATTCTTTTGTCCTTCAACTTGTCCTTAATAGAGATCACGCAAACGCTACATAGCTGCAGCTGTGCGGCTTCTGGTGGAAACACTGCAGGCCCTTTTTGGGTTTATACCTTAGGTTGGTCCCTGTCTGACCACTTTTTTCTCTAGATGAAAAGGTGACCCAATCTCCATGGAAGAAATACTCTGATGGTTGCAACCAATTCAGGAGGAAAGCAACACAGTTTTGTTACCTTCATGTGCTTTTTTAAGCAAGCTGCCCTAGGGGTTTTCTTTGATGGCAGCCTCTAAAATGGATCTAATGTCTCAGGTGCTCCTTGACTAGGTATGCTGTAGATAATAAACCATCTCCACGTGGTCCCATATTTACTGAGCCATACCGCCTCCTATGTAGGCATTGATTCTTCAAGCCACAAGCTCTCTTAACTTTACCGACTAAAAATAGACCCAGAAAAATACTGCTTTGCTGCATTCTTTTTTGCACCTCCAAATCCTACGGTGCTCAGTGTACAAGTGAAATTGTTATGCTGCATGGTGGGGGTAGAAGTGAAATTTATTATAATTTCTTCAGTTCTTGCTGTTAAGTGTCTTTTCCCAAAAAGTAGGTTAATATGATTGGAATACAGGGTACAATCACAGCCACATGATTTACATTTTTAAGCGTTCAGATCACTGTCCTGAGCTCTTCCAGCTAAAAGTTAATAATTTGCTAGCAATGACCCCAAGCACTAGGTCACTGCTCTGGCTCCACCTGCCATCGGGCACCCCTCCCCGTCCCCTCTGCCCTGCTCAAGCGAAGGCCCGCACCATCTCTTGCCTTCACTGATGCCCAGCTTCCCACTGGGCTCCTAGCTGCAGCCTCAGCCCCTGAGCCTGCAGGAAGCTTTGGTGGGACAAATGGTAAGTGCAAAGTATTGCTCCTTGCCAGTAAATTCAAGAAAAGCAAGATTCTGCAGACAATGAAGAAAGGATTCATAGGCACATATTCAATAGTCCTTCCTCCACGTGTGAATTTTTATAGGTGAAAACACTTGTCAACAGGCAACTTTTCATTCTGACCAGTTAGGCACCAGTAAGAGGTTAGGTTTCTTCTTCGTTCAAATGTTGTGAAATCCATTTAAGTAATTTCTCTTTACTGAGAAATTTATGTAGAAGTGTTCTTTATGCCCCGAGGCTACTAAAGCTCCATTCCCACATCTGAGCTCCTCTTGGCAATGAACTATTCAAAAGCAGGTGGCCACAGACTATAGGTGTCTACAAGGACTTGGATTGCTAAACTCTTCACACCCACCAACCTCGGTGGGCCACCTGAAGTAGCACTCAGGAGTGAATGTTTCATTGCCCCCCGCCCAGCAGTGGGGACAGGGAATGCAAAGCAGAGTGGACACACCACTCTTGTTCTGCCCTCTTGGGTTCAGACCCATGGTGTGCTGGACCTAACTCCTACTAGACGACATAGGTGACCATTACATTTTCAGGAATTCTGTGAGCTAAATTTTAAACAGTCATTATTTTAAAACCAAGCTATATAAATTTCCAATTAAACAAATAATAGAAAAACAAAGGCACTGATTAATCAACACTCATCACTTCCTAATGAGCTTACTACTCTTTATTCTCATCTCTGCTCTTGGGATTACCAACATCTGTCATGTCTGCATGGAGAAGATGCCCTCCCTGTAAGGCTGTGCCACTGTGCATTTCTTCCCAACTCCACCTTAGGGACAGTATGGTGGTGGCTTGAAATCAGCCACGGTGGGAATAACTACACCACAGACATTAGCATGTGACAGAAATTAGGGCTTCCCATCCCCCATCACCAGAAAGGGTTGGGGAACATTTAGGAACGTAGCCCTGGTTCTTACCCACCTCCAGTGTAGAGCTGTCAGGCAGGAGACCCCACATCTTCCACATAGCAGGTGTAGCTCCTGGAGACAGTGATGGGCTCAGGCACAGTCATATGACCCAAACAGGGCCAATCAAAGACCTTTGGAGAGGAGTTTGATGGGGAGAGTGGCAGAGTCGGCTTCATTCTTTCTTTGAGATTTCAAGCTAGAAGTATAGGTAAGCCTAGAGTCGCTGGGGATCTTCACGTGGAGGGAATCTGTCAAAAAAAGAAAAACCACACAAAAGGAAACCCAAGTAAGAGAAATGGGGCAGGGGAATTGTGACATCATTTGAGCACCTTGATCCAGCGGTACCTAAAATTAGACAAATTCCTGGAGTTTTCAGATATATGAGTTAAAAAATTCCTTTGGGGCTTGACAAATTTTAAGTTCTTAGTTTCTGTCCTTTGTAAGTAAAAAATTTCTGACCTAATGCCTTTCTTAGTAGGATTTAAGTAGATCACTGGGCTCTGGTTAAGGTTTTGCTCTTATTAAGCAAAAATTGTCAGCCTCAAAGCAAACAGCAAAGCTGACCTCCTGCCAAGCAAATGCAACCTAACAGCCCGTCTATTAATGCAAAGGTTCTGAGCATGCCTTAAGGGAGACTCTATTTTCAATATCCAGGGACACAAAATGCCAAATACATGCCAGGCAGTAGGACCTCTGGATCTGATTCCCACCCCCAGAGTTTCAGACTGAGTAGGTCTGAAATGGGGCAGTTGAATATGTATCTCTATTGACTCCCCCGAAGATGCTGACGCAGTTGGTGCCATGACCATACTGCAAAAACCATCGTCTGTACTTTAGAAATATAAACCAAGGAGTTCCCGTCATGGCGCAGCAGAAATGAATCCGACTAGGAACAATGAGGTTGCAGGTTCAATCCCTGGCATCACTCAGTGGGTTAGGGATCCAGTATTGCCATGAGCTGTGGTATAGAACACAGACACAGCTCGGATCCCAGGTTGCTGTGGCTGTGGCATAGGCCAGCAGCTACAGCTCCAACTAGACCCCTAGCCTGGGAACCTCCATATGCTGTAGGTGCAGCCCCAAATAAGGACGATAAGACAAAAAAGAAGAAATATAAGCCAAGAGGTGGGAAACACCAGTTTGGGGGTGGGGGCTATTCCCCAGCTCCTATCCGCCCTTCTCAGGTCCCGATGCACAGGGTGGCCCCCAGGGGCCATGTTTGTGCCACTTGACTCTGCCCCTTGTTCAGAGCTGATCAAAGTTGGGCCAAGTCAATGGTTTTTCCCAAGAACCTGAAACTCAGAAGAGAGACAAAAATGAGAAGTCATCACAGCTGAGTCTCAGAGGTGGCAGCCTGGAAAGCTGATCCAGACATCCTGCTGCCGAGTATCCGTGTGCTAAGAACAGATGCTCTGCAGTCAGCCTGCCTGCCTTCTAGCCTCTGTGCCCCAAGTCACTCACTGGTAAAGCAAGGTGATAATAATAAGACCAACCTCATGAGGTTGCTGTGAAAATGAAATCAAGATGCAGTTTGGGCCCAGGCCCTGGCATGCCGGGAGTGTTCAGGAAATGGGAGCTACCACTGCCCCCCCCATTTGTGTCACTGTTCCGGCGTGGGGCTGACAGGCTCCTGCCCATCTTCAATTCTATGAGCTCTCACAGCAGCCTCCCAATACATTCCCTCCTCTTAAGTTAGCTAAAGTGGGTTCCCATGGCTTGCAGTCAAAGGAACTTAAGTAAAACACAATCACAGAGAAAGGTTTCTGGATTGCCTACACTGGTGTGGCACCACCAGCCAGCAGGTACAAACCAGCCCAGAAAGGCACTTCACCCTCGCTAACTCAACCCGCTTTTCATTCAACAAGCATTAACTGAGCAGCTCTTGAAGGACACTGCACCAGACCGCGTGGGAAAACACGGTCCCTGCCCTGAACAGGTTTCCAGCCTTGGAAGATATCAAAGCTCGCACGTAATTAACTGAGATGCAAGATAGGAAGCTGGGTGGCCATCAGATCAGAGCGATAAAGATGCAATGTCACCGCCCCCAATCGGGACGACTGGAGCTTGACCCCGCACAGGGGCATGGGGAGCCAGTATAAAACCCAGACAGCAGAGGTGTCCCTCCCAAGAAGCTACACAGTCGGGGGTACGATGATACGCAAAAGCCCATCAGTCCCTGGTGAGGGCTGCTGCCAAGGACATTAATCCCCAGTACATTCCACCTGCTCTGTGGGTTACAAAGCAGACTTGGGGCAAGAGAAATCCCCCCCTCCTCCAACCTTCCGCACCCTAACAGAGAAACCCAGACGCCGGCAGTTAGTGTCACCAACCCAGGTTTTTGGACTCTTTAATCCATAGAAGTTTTTTCCTCTGGCTGCACCCATGGCATGTGGAAGTTCCCACGCCAGAGATCGAACTCACGCCACAGCAGTCACCAGAGCCACAGCAGTGACAATGATGGATCCTTAACATACCAAGCCAACAGGGAACTCCAATAGAAACTGGTAAGAGGCCAGATGAGAAATTCAGGCAAGGCTTTATTGGAATTCTGCTGCAGCACAAGGGAGCCAAAACAGGTAACAGGTGGCCTTGCTCACTCAAACACAACTGAAGGCGGGATGGGAGGAGAGGCGTCTAGCTTCTCCAGCTGGCTTTGCCACCCCATCCACTTTGGACACAATTTTCCACCTTCCTGTCTCTCCTCCCAACTTTGAATACCTACTCCAGTAAGACGGGTGGGCCAGGGGCATACCATGGGAAGAGGGGGCTATTCAAAAAGGGGACCATCCTTCTGGAACCTGGTTACCACCCCCTTTGAGCCCCAGAAGAGGGTGATGTCGTGACGTAAAAGGAGCATGGATTTGGGGCTCAGACACAGTGGGTCCACCTGGGTACCAGCCCTCCTGGAGGCTTGGGCAGGCCACTGCCCCGTCTGAACCTCAGTTTCCTCACCAGCAAACATGGGGGGGCACTGAAATGATGTGGTGAGAATGGCACTGCACCCCTGCGGTCTTCCTTCCAAAACCCAGAGCCCCAGTCTAATCATAAGGAAAACATTAGACAGTGAATGTCCCCAAGTTAGGGACATTCGACGAGTGCATGACCAGTACTCCTCAAATCCGTTAAGCTTGCGGAAAATGAGGGAAGTCTCAGAAACTGTCACAGCCAAGAAGAGCCTAAAGAAACATGATGGTCAAATGTAACATGGTGCCCTGGTGACCTTCCTAGAACAGAAAAAGGATTTTAGGTTAAAAAAAAAAAGGAAATCTGAATAAAATATGAGCTTTGGTTAATAGCAATGTATCCTGATTGATTCACTTATTGTGACACATGTACCAAGCGAACACAAGGTGTTCACAGCAGGAGAAACTGAGTCTGGGGTATGAAGGAGCACGCTGTACTCTTTTTGCAGTTTTTCTGTAAAGCTAAAACTGCTCTGAAATTAAAAGTTTATCTTAAAAATGGAAGCAAAGGAGTTCCCATTGCGGTGCAGCGGAAATGAACCCGACTAGAATCCATGGGATGCAGGTTCGATCCCTGGCCTCACTCAGTGGGTTAGGGATCTGGCGTTGCCGTGAGCTGTGGTGTAGGTCACAGATACAGCTCGGATCCTGCATGGCTGTAGCTCCAATTAGACCACTAGCCTGGGAATCTCCATATGCCTTGGGTATGGCCCTAAAACGCAAAAAAAAAAAAAAAAAAAAAAAAAAAACAAACAGGAAGCACACCTCCTCCTTCACGGGCTGCTGGAAGGCTCAAAGAGATGTATGGGGAGTGAGTGGCAGAGCCAAGGCTCTCCAGAAAGGTTTCCTTAAGAAGCTGTAAGAAAACTGCACGTTCCAAGAACAAATCTTGTTTCAATGGGAGCTCAACCAGTCTTCCCACTTTACTCTTTCTTCACACTGATTTATCCTCACGTCATTCCATTTATTCCCTACATTCATCATGTGACCAGCCTTAGATACATGCACCCGTTTTTAGGTTTGTTTCCAGGAGTCTCCCGTAACTCTAAATAATAATAATAATAGTAATCGAAAAATGAGTAAGTAAACAAAGTTAGGTTCCTTTTACCTAGCGAAACAAAAGCAAATGACAGGGTATGACTTTACAAACCATCGCATACCCCAGGCCCAAACAGTTGCACAATCTCATTCACTGTAGGGTAGCTCTCAGACACAGAACAGAGAGCCCTACAAATGGGCCCATGGGATGCCAGAGCAAGGCCAGCAAGGGGGAGCTGCTTGTCCTCCTAAATGCAATAAGGAACTTGACGAGAAACTGCTCAGCCCCAGAAGGGCTGCAGCTGCAATACCTCAGCCCGAGCCTGTACTGGACCTGTTGGGACAAGCCGGGCGATAAATGAAATCTTTGTCTTCGCACAGATCCGCCACCAGGCAGGCAAGGAGGGAAGGACCCTGGCCCCCCGCGATATGAAGGCTATATGAATGCATCTGAAGACTGAAAAATCTCCCAGCCCCCTGGCTCAAAGCATTGATTGGAGGCTCCTGGATTCTGTATTGAGTGTGCAGACGGCAGTGAGCCCAGAGCCGCTCAGGAGAAATGGGAAATCATCTGCTGACTACATCAATGGATTTCTTAGGATTGCCTTGCAAAGTCGTGCCATCAGTATAGATTGGTGGCTTGCTTTTTATAAAGGCTTTCTCCCAAGGACCCGTGGCTCCATCTTATTGCTTCTAAAAAGTGAAGTCTGCCTTTTCTTTTACTGGTTGAGGACTACAGGAGCCCCCCAAAGGCAAGTTTGGCCCCCAATCTACACCTGCCCCGCCATGTACTAAAGCAGACTGGAGTTGCAGCTCTGGGCCCGTCATTTGTGACTCTGAACCCCAGCTCGGGTGCTGGAGAACCGTGGGGCGATGGGGACACGGCAGAGGGGCGGCAGCAGGGCCCATGGAGGAGGCGCGAGGCTCTGAGAGTTGCTAGGAGGGCAGGCTCCCTCATGCGGGGCTCTCTGCCGTGATTCCAGGGCTGGGAGCCTGCCAATTCCGTGTGTCCCAGAGCTCTGAGTATGGCCTGGGCTGCAGACCTTTGCTTCAAACCGCGTGGCCGTATCCTCACCTCCTGCAGCGAGGGGAAAGGCCAAGGCAATAGCAAGACACTTCTGCTGCCAGCCTGCCACGCTGCTCAGAACAGCCTGGCTCCTCAGTGACCATCTCCCAGCTGGGAAAGGCCCAGACCGTGGACTCAGCCCCTCTGCTCACTTCCCTCCCTAGCCTGTAATTACAGAAACAGAGAGATAGTAAGTCATAAATGGAAAGAATGGCATAGTTAAATACTTTACAACTTCAATGATCTTTGTTTAAAAAAAAAAAAAAAAAAAAAAGGAGGCTATAAATCATTAGAAAGCAAGCCACAGCTAAAGCAATGTGCAACCTATTTCAAAGGGTCAACATCGATTGCCTATAGATGTTGATTTGTAAGGATAGAGATTTAATTCTCACAAATCCTTACACATCAATAAGAAAAAAACACAACCCAGAAGAGGGAGCCTGAAGTGCCAAAAAAATAGATGAAGGTGTTCAGACCCACTCACACTGAGGGGTCAGCAAATGGCACCCAAGAGGTACAGGATTCAGAACACCTCTGGGGCTGGCTGAGCCGGGAAATAATAATAACAACAGACCCAGCAAGAGAAGGCCCCTCACGTGGCTATGAATAATCTCAGGAAGTGGGCGAAGAGAGGGCCTGCCCTCCTCCCCTCCCCCAGTACCCTCTCCCTGAATACAATGAGGTTTTCTCTCTTTAAAAAACAAAACAAAACAAAACTGAAGCAGCCATGGTAAAATATAGTATTTAAGAAACTTGTGCAGTGGGTACATGTTTATTATTTTCTGAATTTTTTCTTTTTTTTATGGCCACGCATGCAGCATATGGACATTCCCAAGCCAGGGATTGAATCTGAGCTGCACCTGTGACCTATGCAGCTGTGGCAACGTCAGTCCCTTTTAACCCGCACCAGCCCAGGGATCGAACACATGCCTCCGCAGCAACCTGGACCACTACAGTCAGATTCCTTTTTTTCTTTTTTTTTGGTCTTTTTGTCTTTTTAGGGCCACACCCGCGGCATATGGAGGTTCCAAGGCTAGGGGTCGAATTGGTGCTGTAGCCACCAGCCTATGCCAGAGCCACAACAATGCCAGATCCAAGCCATGTCTGTGACCTATACCACAGCTCACAGCAACACCGGATCCTTAACCCACTGAGCGCGGCCAGGGATCGAACCCTCAACCTCATGGTTCCTAGTCGGATTCATTTCCGCTGTGCCAAGACAAGAACTCCTACAGTCAGATTCTTAACCCACCATGCCACAGTGGGAACTCCTATTTTCTGAATTTTTTTTGCATGCTTGAAACACCTTTCAATTTTTATAAAGTTCATAAATGAGGACACATGAATGAAATAATGACATTAAAAACAAGGACAGAATAGGAAGAAAACCCCAATGCAGAAGAAAGTCCCTTGGGGCAGTGACCTGGAGGGGGGCAAGGTGAGCTTCCCCTCCCCACTCTAATGGTCATGAACCTGGCTTCATTCCCTGGGTTATTTATGACCCTGTGTGGGGGCCTTTCTCCTGCCCAGTCTGAGGCCAGTTTGGGGACCCACCCAACCACCATAAGGACTCTGATAACAGGCCAGAAATGCTGAAGTCTAATATTTTTGGTATTAAGAAAGTGTATAACTTTCACATTAACCAAGTCGTGGTGTTAATAAGAATATTCATTACTTATTATAAATGTGGATGCTGAGAAAGGGCATGACCTGAGTTCTTATCATTTATTACAGACTGTCTTTCAAGAAGAAGACTCTCACTTAAATTTCCTAAGGTCTGGGTTTGTCTCCATTCCTGATATTTAAAAAAAAAATTTCACTGTGAATACAAATTAGTTCGGATTGGGTCAAAGACAAATATATTAGTTTCCAAAATGTCAAAGATTTGTGCTTTTGTCTCCAGTAAGAAATCTGGTCATAGCAATTTGTGCTTTCTTTGTGATGGCAATTAAGTCCAAGTAGCAAGAACCTATAATTTTAGGTTTGAAGTTGACTCAAATGGTTGAAAATATTTACTTTTCCTTTGCTCTTTCTATGGGCTCACATAACGAATTGAATGCAGGGCTCTCTTTCTTGATTATTGCTTCACAAAGAAATTGCCATGCCTCATTACTCGTTTTCAAAAAGAGATGATAGTATACTTTATTACAGGATTTTTATGTATTGCTAATGTCTAGAACACTCAGTAGATTAATTATCGCTATACAAGGAGAAATTGATTGAGTGAATTGAATATCTAAAAAAAGTCCATCAACTGTGACCTAAAAACTTTATAGAAGAGGGCACACAAGGACCCAATGAGAAACATATAAATCTGACACCAGAGGTATAAAGTTATACCCAGAGGTTTATCTAAGATTGATCGAAGAACCATGGTATTCAATAGGCAATTTTTTAATACTAAACAATATAAATTACCTATAGGAGGTAGAAGACTTGAGAAATATAGCTAAAAATATACTCTGAGGTTTATACAGCATTATAAATTAAAGAAGCTAAATTATTTACAGGCATTAAAAGACAGACTTCCATAAAATTTCGGATGTAAGTTTTGAAGAGTTGCTGATAAAATATGACATCGGTGGTCACAGGACAAGTTCTAAACCTCAGGAAGCTGAAGCAGGAGGACACTGGACACTTTCTGTTTGCTCAGCATGCTTTTCTGAGTCCTCCCTGGAGAGGAGCCCATTCCATAGGGTTCAAGTAAAGCAAACCCTTACTAATTAACGTAAGATGCTGGGTATTCCATCCAGGCTTGGCCCTCCAAATATAATCTCCACCCCTCCCACCCCACTCTGGGCTGGGGAAGTCGATTGGTCCGGCCTGTGCTAAGAGCTCCTCCCGCTGGCTTCCACGGGGTGGGGCCCCCATGGGAGGCACCAGTAGGAAACAAAGGCAGAAGGAAAGTGAGGTTGGTCAGAGAGTTTATTGCCCAGCACCTTCCCCAAAATCCACAGCTCCTAACAGGACGTGATCCCAGCTCCCAGTACATGGCCCTACTTGCTCATTCAGGCACAGGGATGGTGCCAGCCGCCGGGGATACTGTATTATCCTTGCTGGCTTCCCTCCATCCTCCCCTGTACCACTGCAAATGATTCATTTATTACGCTCTTCTCAAACCACTCACAGGGAACGTGCCATCTACCTCCTGCTGGGACCCTGGCTAACATTCTTGATCCTCCACTTCCAGTTTCACGAGTGCATTGGGCCCTGGAAGCTCTAGACTGCGATCACCCAAACAGCTGCAGCTGCCAGCAAGAAGAAGGCCTCTCTCTTGACCATTTAGATCCACATTTGGAAAGAAAACTCTGGCAAAAGAGTAAAGGAAGATGAGGAAGAAGGCAAAACCTGATGCAGAGAGACTAGTTTCTTTTTCATGACTGCTGCATGCCAGGTACTGCAACATAAGCAAAAAGGGTGGAGTCTATAGTCCAAACAACATATTGAATCTGAACTGGGACCACCTTCAGCCGCACTGGACTTCATTTGGGACATGAACGCCGTTTGCAAAGTCACCCCAGATTTAAATGTCCAGTGCAGAAGTGTCCGGCTTATCTTCCTCAGGTCATATTTAGACAGACCAGAATAACCCAATTTTGGAGGCGCAGTTCTTCTGCAATCATTATAGCAATGATGCACTGATTTAATCTTCCTGACAGCTGGAGAAAGAAGGTTCTGTTATGATCCCAATTTTACAGAAGAGGAAACTAAGGCTTAAGATGACACAACCAAAAAAGTCGTGCATTTCAAACTCAAGTAACACTGACTCCCATCCTCTCTCTCTCTCTCTCTCTCTCTCTCTCTATATATATATATATATATATATATATATATAAAATACACACACACATATATATATATTTTAACACAGTTGCATTAGAACTTAGGAATGCAGCCTCACTGTTGGGGACTTAAACCCCAGTCTCCCAGATGACAAACAGAAATAGTCCCCACTATACTAATGAGAAAGACATTCCCAGCTTCAGTACCTTAATCTGGACCCTCCACGATAATCTTTTTTCATCATTATCTAATTAGAACAGAATCTTCTAATCTAATCACTTAAATCTCCAATAAAAATTAACTACACCAGGAATGACTGGTAGGAAAATGATAAATCCCTATACCATTCATACCTCAGGAAACATCAAAATTACCATCCATGCACACTTTAACATGAACATATCAGAACAATATGTCTTTCATAACATTCCATGGATATTGTCCAGGGATGTAGGAACAAAGGGCTCTTAGTGTGGAGTCCCCAGTGCTGTCTAGGGAAAATCTCTCTTTTTTTCTTTTTTTTTTTTTTGGCTTTTTAGGGCCGCACCCGAGGCATATGGAGGTCCCCAGGCTAGGGGTCTAACCAGAGTTACAGCTGCCAGCCTACGCCAGAGCCACAGCAATGCCAGAGGAGCCAAGCCGCATCTTCGTCCAACACCACAGCTCATGGCAATGCCAGATCATTTCCACTGCACCATGATGAGAACTCCATTTTTTCCTAGATTTTTTTTTTGCGAATCTATTTTTGATTGTATCCAGAACATCGTGGCCATGGCTGGAGGCTCTCCAGTTCAGTGGGGTATGAGCACTTTGTGTTCAGCTGACACTTCATCATTACTTACGACTGGGCGACAACACCCATCATTTGCATTTACCATCAAAGCATAATATTGTAAAGCCCAGCACTCTGGCTTCCTAGTAAGACATGCGCAGTTAGCCTTGATGAGAGCAGCGTTTTCTGCACTGGCTTCTCATCAGACAGGATAGGGACTCACTGCCCCGTCTCCAGAAACAGAGCAACGACGTTTGCTTTGGAGTGTCCCCCTTCATTCAGATGTCCAGTGGTTATGAGTGAAGACATAGTCCTGGTGACAGAGAAGGAACTAGGTCCGATTAGGAAGGGAAGAAAGATGTTTCAGACACAGGTCCTGCAAATAGTGGAAGTTCCTGGAAAGGACGCTAGCCTCGGAGAGATGTCAGAACCACACATGACTGCTCATCATTCCCATTATCTGCACTGGAATCTTAGGGCGCCTAAAAGGCACAAAAGCAGGGAACAAGGAAATGTAAAAAATCAGTTTGGAGGGCTAACGTGGTAGATCAGCAAATAGATGGTAATCAGCCCTAATGGGCATGCGCGTGCGCGCATGCGCCAGTGCACTCCCACCTGCGCACACGTGATACTCAGATCTCCTGGTAAGAATGCGTCAGTGTGCAAGTGAGCAAAAATGAAGGTGGGCACCTGCCCAGGGTGATGGATCTGAAATGGAAAAAGCACCTGAGATCAGTATGGGTAGGAAGGGGGTAGTAACAGTTCCCCACAGGCCACAGAACCAAGACAGGATGCTCAGAGAGCAAATGTAAGTTACCAGCACTGAGGAGACCTGACTCTTTTAAGGGAATCCATCTTCCCCCGGAAACCTTTCTTCATGTCCCAGGACTTGGCTGACCTAGATCTGCAGGTAAATAAACCTGCTGGAGTGAGGAGCACAGGAGTCTTAAAATGTGGCCTTTCACTGAGTTTATTTTGCACTCACCTCTTTCTCAATCCCAGAGATCCTTCAACTCTTTCCCTTCTCTCCCTGAACACCACATTAGATCATACGTATTGTCTGCAGTGACCTGTTTAACTGGGTGAGTATTCAGAGCTTTACTTCTCCACGTGCCAGGTGCACACAGCCTAGGATCAATTTTTAACCTGAGCTGAAAAAAGTTTTCATTATGATCCACCTAAAATAATTGCCAAGGGTTTGCTAATTACTATGTGATGAAAATTCAGCACTAAGAGAGGCTGACTGTGGATTATAAAGTCACTTCCTTTAAGGATAAATAAATGAAATCAAAACACTACTTTAGATCATCAAAAAGAAGTTGTGATGATTAATTTTTGTATCAACCCCACTGGCCATGAGGTGCCCAGATTAAATATTATTTCTGAGTGGGTGTGTGAAGGTATTTCCAGATGAGATTAGCAATGGAATTGGTGGATTCGGTAAAGTGCACTGCCATCCCCCAATGTGGGTAGACATCCAATTCATTGTGGGTCTGAATAGCAGAGAAGAAGGCATTCAACCTTCCTTTTTCAGCTCCCACTCTTGAGCTGGGACATCTCATCTCATCTCCTGCCCTCATATTAGGATCTATACCAGCTTTTCTGGGTCTCCAGCTTGCAGATGGCAGATCATGGGATCATGAGAGAGAGCTTCTGTGATCTCATGAGCCAATTCTTCATTATATGGACATAGACATATAGATATGTCTCATACTGATTCTGTTTCACCAATGAACCCTAATGCATAAGCCAAAATTTTACCTCTTTACATTCATTTATTGCCAAAGCCATGTCTCTATCGTCATATTCTAGGATTTTTGTGGAACCATCTTCGTCTTTAAGAAAGATACATGAGGAATTCCCGTCATGGCTCAGTGGTTGACGAATCCGACTAGGAACCACGAGGTTGCCGGTTCGATCCCTGGCCTTGCTCAGTGGGTTAAGGATCTGGCGTTGCCATGAACTGTGGTGTAGATCACAGTTGCGGCTCAGATCCCGTGTTGCTGTGGCTCTGGCATAGGCTGGCGGCTACAGCTCCAATTGGACCCCTAGCCTGGGAACTTCCAAATGCCGTGAGTGCTGCCCTAAAATGACAAAAAGACCCAAAAAAATTAAAAAGCAAAAAAAAAAAATCTATTCAATCGCAAGTTGACAATAATTCTCTGAAGTACGGTAAAGCCACAGAATAATTCCAAGCTTAACATAGTAATGATATCTTAAACACCATGGAGCAAAATGACTATTTATATCCCATGTACTTTTGGAATGGGTTTGTCTCCAAACCCTCATTCATCCCCCATCACCTGACTCATTAACCATCTGCCCCCAGCATCCTTGATAATCACTGGGAAAACGCAACCACAGCGAGCAAAACTCACAACGACCACCAATTTCCCAGTGCAGGAATTCCTACCTAAGGAATGAATGTCTCAAGGGTCCTTCCTGGGAGTGAGGAAAATAATAGCAAATTCAGCTCTGAGAACCAGAACTTATACCTACGCCTGGCTTGACGATAAACTTTTTTTTCCTGTAACTATGAAAACTGTACTGTCTTCAGGCATCTCCGGGACCTGGGAGACCTCATAAAATGAGAGCTCTTCAGAGGTCAAGTGCAGCATAAATCTCCTTAAGCTTGCTGTACTCGCTCCGAAATGTAAGTTATGATAAATACTCCGTGGCAGACTGACCCACGTGCTCAAATGACATTTGTTGAGGATTTGAATGTCTTTGCCATTTGATTCAAGGAAGGTCTCAGAGTAGTCAGGCAAAACGTGCAGATCAGAGATAGGAAGTTCAAGTGTGGCAGCTCTAGAAGGCCAAAAGGAAAACATTGGGAATGCATTTAGAGAAGGCTGATCAACATGTTCCTTATGGAATTTAAAGACCGGGCAATAAGGCCTTCCCCTCCCCCAGTTCTGGATGAAGTGTGGCTGGAAGTGGCTTGGAGAGGACCCCAAGTGACTTGTTACACTTGAGGAAAACATCACTGGCCCTCTTAATATCTGCAGCTGCCTCTTCTCTAGAACTTGGCTTACATGAGCAGCCAAACGTTCTTCTTTCCATATTTCAACTCAAGTCATTGCTCACCATTCTCTGTGTACCTACTATAGATTTTTTTAAATACTCATTAGCGTTCTAATGAGGAGATCCCATTGGGTCTGTTCTCTGGGCTGAGAGAGATATTTCATATTTGGATATTTTAGGAGTGACACTGTTCTTTCAAACCTGGTTGGTATAAATATTCTATTTTTGATTGATGCCTCTCTAAGCTCTGTCTTTCATGTGCGTGGCCTGACAGTTTAATTGTCAGCTCTTCTTCCAAGTGCAACTGATCAGAGCTCCTCACTTGAGGGTTCCCGAATTGGAGAGGCTGTATACCTCAGTAATTTTAAGCACCTGCCTTGCCTCCTAATGTAGAAAAACTCATAAACCGCTCAAGAGCTCTAAATAGTCCTGCATTCGCTGTGGCGCCTACTTCATTGTGAGGATAAACAGATCTCTCCACTCCATTTAACTCCAATCAGTGACACACACATCTCAGGATTTATGCTCCAAGTGGTACTCTGGTCTCCCACTTCACACACGCATGGCCTGCTTAGTGGCCAGATGCGTTCTCCATTTGAAGGTTGTAAGCATCTTATTTACCTTCACACTTTTGAAGACATTATCCACTATTTTGTTTAGGAGCCAGTCGTATTCCAAGAAAAAACTGATTTTTTTTTTTTCCCAGTGTATGTGGACTGAATGTTTCTCTTGGGTTCTGATTGAATTCAGACTATTGTCAGTGGGATACCAACAAAGTTTGGGGCAACATGTTTAAGAGACACGTGGAAAGCATCCAGAAGAAAGTAATGAAAACAAATAAAAGGTAGCAAAAACAAGACTGATAACGGGATAAATGAATCAAGACCAAAATGGCTGAGAATGAATCCCTAGGCTACCTGGGTCACTGAGGCAAAAAATGTCATGCACTTATTTTGTTGTTGTTGTTGTTGTTGTTGCTATTTCTTGGGCCGCTCCCGCGGCATATGGAGGTTCCCAGGCTAGGGGTCCAATCGGAGCTGTAGCCACCAGCCTACGCCAGAGCCACAGCAACGCGGGATCCGAGCCGCGTCTGCAACCTACACCACAGCTCACGAGCAACGCCGGATCGTTAACCCACTGAGCAAGGGCAGGGACCGAACCCACAACCTCATGGTTCCTAGTCGGATTCGTTAACCACTGCTCCACGACGGGAACTCCTCATGCACTTATTAACAGTCATTTATACAAACCACTTAGTGTTTATTCAGAAGTCCTTCCACCCGAGGGCCATGACACCATTGTCATCCTCCTTAAAGACGTATTGGACTTCCCTGAGTTTATAGGAGTGAACAAAATGTGTTAGAGATTTTACAGCAACAAGACTGTTCTCTCAAGAAGTTCAAGTTTTAGGAGTTATCTCAAAATATGACCAAGTGAAAATAAGGTCTTAACATTGAACTATGAATGGTGAGTGAGGACCCCAAGGACAACAGAGGAATGATATCATCTTTCATGTTCCAGGGTCAACCACTAAATATATATATATATACACACACATATATAATTTATATACATTATATATATTTTATATATATATATAAAATCCAGGTATGCATGCTGAGTGTCAGCTCTATACAAGGTATTATAGAGTCACCTTGAATTGCCATTTTCATTTCTCAAGATTATCCAGATATTCCCCATTCGATGCTGTTCTTTTGAAGTAGCAGTTAGCACAGTGCCTAGCATATAGTTAATGCTCAGTAAATACCTTTTGAGTAAATAAGATGGTGCAGGAGTGAAACACATCTTATTGGGAGCTGATTATAGTTAGAATTGCCACAATGCCAATTTTAGAGTAAGAAATAGGTAATTTTGATGAAATAACGAAGTTACAAACAGTTAAGTGTTTTGTTTAGAAGCTTCTACAGCCGCTTGTCCTTTTTCCTAGCATTTCATTCTCCAAAGTCATCAGCAGCCACTAATTAAACCAAAGCCATTTGAAACCTTTGAAACCCAATGTGTGGACCCCCAGTTAGATATATACACATATTTTTAAAAAGAAAAAAGAAAACCGCATTGTCAATGAAATGACCCCCAAAATACAAAATTTGAAGAATAGCTAACAAGTACTATAAAGCACAGGCCAAGATGAAGCAGGACTCTGAGAGTTAGTTAGTACATATAACTCAGATCCAGAACAGGACAGATCTCCCCAAAAGTGTTACCAAGAGATGAACCCACTGGACACCAAGATGGGAGAGGACTGGCCAGCCTTGCAAGAAGCAAGAAATGACATTCCTGTGGATGCTCCATAGGTCACTACAGAACGGCAGAGGAAAGGGAGCTGAAGAAGGAGCCACGTGATGAGCCATGTGATGACCCAGCCTCCTGACCAGGGTGCTCCTTCTGGAGGCTGGAAGGAAAGACAGAAGGCAGGGATCTCCAAACACACATGGCTCAGAAGGTCTGTGATCTCAAGTACACTGCCCCTTCGATGCCAAAAATAGAACAGAAACACATCCTCGGGACAGAAAACGTAACACAATGTGGTATCTATATACGAAAACAGCCCTAAAGTAAGTTTTGAACAGTCCTAGCTCATTCCCCTCACCCATATCCGGCTACTCCTCAACACGTGGCAAAGATGCTCATGTATGAAGGCTAATAGAAACACGAAAGAAATCGAGATCAACAGAAAGGAGGGGGAAGAGTTGGAAGGTGAAAGAAAAAGAATGCAGAAAGATCAGATGAAGACAACGTATATGAGCAGAACTAGCCTAGAAACCGAGTTTAGACAAGTAGTTCTCCATAACTTCAAAAACATGACAGGCAACCTAATCTCTCTGGCAAGGGCTCAAATAAGACACACAAAAGAAAAAGGAAGAGATCAAAAACAGGAGAAAATGGAAGCTAGTGGCAGAGCTCAGAAAAGAAATGAGAAATATCTTCAAGGGATTTGTTTTCCTTAAAGCTACGTTAGAAACCACAAAAAGCAAACAAGTTTAACTGAGATCAGAGACACAGAATACTTAGGAATTCCGTTTTTTAAAAAGGAATAAAGATATCAACATCATTAGAGAGAAGTCAGGACAAAGATTCAAAATATATATCACCAGTAAAGCACCCCTCCTCCCCACCAAAAAAAAAAAAAAAAAAGCAAAAAATCTGAATAGAAAAACACTATTTTTGATACTGCAGGTTATAAATGAAATACTAGCATTTTAAATGCTGAAATTTAAAAAACAGATTTAAAATTGAAAATCATAAAGGCAACAGATTCAGCATAACTCAACCAGAATAAATACAAAGAAAACCACGCCAAAGTACAACAGAGTCAAACTGCTAAAGTCAAAGATAAATTAATGCAGCCAGAGGGGGAAAAAAGAAAAAAAAAAAAAGACCCATTATATACAATGAAACAATAATACAAACAACTGGCTTCTCATCAGAAATAATGGGATTCCCAAACAATGGAATGACATCTTTAAAATGCTGAAAGAAAAAAAAAAGTATTAGATTTCCTATCTTGGCTCAGCAGTTAGCAAATCTGACTAGCGTCCTTGAGAACATGGGTTTGACCCCTGGCCTCGCTCAGTGGGTTAAGGATCCAGCATTTGCCGTGAGTTGCCCTGAGCTGTGGGGTAGAGCGGCAGCTACAGCTGCAGTTCGACCCATAGCCTGGGAACTTCCATATGCTGTGGGTGCGGCCCTAAAAAAAAAAGACAAAAAAAAAAAAAAGTAAAAAAAGTATCAACTGAGAAAAACATTCAAATTGTTGTAGTTTTAGCATAAGATATACACATAAAGCAATGGAATAGAATACAATGTCCAGAAATGAACCTTGATATACTCATAACTGATTTTTTGTAAAGGCACCAAGGTAATTTAATGGGAAGGTAGGATCTTTCAACAAATAGTACCGACAAATTGATAACCCATGTGGAAAAAAAATGAACCTTAACACATACCTCATACCATAAACAATAATTAATTTGAAATCAATCATAGATCTAAAGGTAAAAACTAAAGTATTACACCTATAGAAGAAACTATAGGAAAGAATCTTCACAATCTTGGTGTAACCAACCAATTCATAGAAAACAAAAGGCATAACTCCTAAGAAAAAAAATGATACACTGACGTCATCAAAATTAAAGCATATGCTCTTCAAAAGTCACTATTAAGAAAATGGAAAGTAAGACACACCAGGAGAAAATATTTGCAAAAAAATATACCATATCATCTTTTAATTCTAAAATGTAATTATTATTGAAAATCTATTTTACATAATTACAATGATAATTACATAATACACTTAATATATAATATAGGTATCATATAGTATCTGTTTCATAGTATCTCTCTATAGTAATTTTCTTATTTATTATTTATAATTGTGAAAATAGAATATATGTATATAACACATATTTTATTCTTAGAAAACCCAAAATTATCAGTCTGAATTCCTATATCACGTTAACTGTGTACAGTAATTAAGATAACTGACTGCAAAAATGCAGATCCATGTGCTAATATGCATAAATACAAGCCTCTAAAAGTGCGCAATTGTTTTATATTGCTTTAAGTGTTACTGTGTTGCCTTGTCAGATTAACACTGCTGTGGAATTTAAATTCTTAGCATCATTAAAATTACGCTCAAGTGATTATTCACATTTAGCTCACGACTTAGGAAAAGCATTATGATCAAATATTGCTGTTGCATAAAAACTTACACACAAAGCACAACTATTGAACAAAACATCGCTCTTCAACAGCCTCACTTTAAATGCTGGGCCTCAACTCAACACAGCAAATTGTATTTTAACAATAAAATAATAATGTTTGCCGTCCTAGAATTGCCAACATTTATGATTTTGAATGCATTTTACACATCTTAAATAGTCATCATTATCCTCATTTTCCACACAGTAACCTTCACTCCATGTTAAGGAAAAGGCAGACTCTGCTGCCAACTGCTGCATTTGTCTTTGGCAACATCAAGCCCAGAAGCCAAGAAAAACCTGTTTGGGGGACCCTACCAGACATTAGGGATAGAAAGGGAGGCTATTAATACATCTTTCCTTCCTCCTCCAAAATGCTACTTTTCTCTAAATTTCTTAACATGGGAATTTCATTTTTTCATGGCTTAGCAGAGTCTGCTGTTAGCATCAAGTACTGTGGCCCTGCCACTGAGCAGAACACCCTGGGTAACTAGACAGCAGGGGCTGGGGCGGAGAAGGGAGGGAGGAAGCAACAAAGTGTTGCAGAGAGAGTGGGGGCTTAGGGCCAGGGGCCGGAGTTTACTTAGTGACTCTGAACAAACTTCAATTTTTTTATTGTTATCTCCCCAACACAATTTTTTTCCCACTGTACAGCATAGCGACCCACTTACACATACAGGTATACATTTCTTTTTCTCACATTATCAGGCTCCGTCATAAGTAACTAGACATAGTTCTCAGTGCTACACAGCAGGATCTCATTTCTAATCCATCCCAAAGGCAATAGTCTTCATCTATTAACCCCAAGCACCCCATCCATCCCACTCCCTCCCCCTCCCCCTCCCCCTCGGCAACCACAAGTCTATTCTCCAAGTGCATGATTTTCTTTTCTGTGAAAGGTTCATTTGTGCCTTATATTAGATTCCAGATATAAGTGATATCATATGGTATTTGTCTTTCTCTTTCTGACTTACATCACTCAGTATGAGAGTCTCTAGTTCCATCCATGTTGCTGCAAATGGCATTATTTTGTTCTTTTTTATGACTGAGTAGTATTGCATTGTGTATATATACCACATCTTCCTAATCCAGTCATCTGTCAATGGACATTTAGGTTGTTTCCATGACTTGGCTATTGTGAATAGTGCTACCATGAACATATAGGTGCATGTATCTTTTTCAATGAAAGTTTTGTCCAGATATCTGCCCAAGAGTGGGATTGTGGGGTCATATGGTAGTTCTATGTATAGTTTTCTAAGGTACCTCCATACTGATCTCCATAGTGGTTGTACCAGCTTCCATTCCCACCAACAGTGCCGGAAGGTTCCCTTTTCTCCACACCCCCTCCAGCTTCTGTTGTTTGTGGACTTATTAATGATGGCTGTTCTGACTGATGTGAGGTGGTATCTCATGGTAGTTTTGATTTGTGTTTCTCTAATAATTAGGGATGCTGAGCATTTTTTCATGTGCTTATTGGCTATCTGTACATCTTCCTTGGAGAAATGTCTGTTCAGGTCTTTTGCCCATTTTTCCATTGGGTTGTTGGGTTTTTTGCTGTTGAGTTGTATAAGTTGTTTGTGTATTTTAGAGATTAAGCTCTTGTCAGTTGCATCATTTGAAACTATTTTCTCCCATTCTATAAGTTGTTTTTTTGTTGTTATTGTTTTCTTTTTTGGTTTCCTTTGCTGTGCAAAAGCTTGTCAGTTTGATTAGGTCACATTGGTTTATTTTTGCTTTTATTTCTGTTGCTTTGGGAGACTGACAAGAAAACATTTGTAAGGTTGATGTCAGAGAATGTTTTGCCTATGTTCTCTTCCAGGAGTTTGATTGTATCTTGTCTTATATTTAGGTCTTTCAGCCATTTTGAGTTTATTTTCGTGCATGGTATGAGGGTGTGTTCCAGTTTCATTGATTCACATGCAGCTGTCCAGGTTTCCCAGCAATTCTTGCTGAATAAACTGTCTTTTTCCCATTTTATCTTCTTGCCTCCTTTGTCAAAGATTAATTGACCATAGGTGTCTGGGTTTATTTCCGGGTTCTCTATTCTGTTCCATTGGTCTGTAGGTCTGTTTTGGTACCAGTACCACACTGTCTTGATGACTGTGGCTTTGTAATATTGCTTGAGGTCTGGGAGAGTTATGCCTCCTGCTTGGTTTTTGTTTCTCAGGATTGCTTTGGCGATTCTGGGTCTTTTGTGGTTCCATATAAATTTTTGGATTGTTTGTTCTAGTTCTGTGAAAAATGTCATGGGTAATTTGATAGGGATTGCACTGAATCTGTAGATTGCTTTGGGTGGTATGGCCATTTTTACAATATTGATTTTTCCAATCCATGAACATGGAATATCTTTCCATTTCTTTACATCTTCTTTAATTTCCTTGATTAATGTTTTATAGTTCTCGGCATATAAGTCCTTTACTTCCTTGGTCAGGTGTATTCCCAGGTATTTGATTTTTGGGGGTGCAGTTTTAAAAGGTATTGTGTTTTTGTAATCCTTTTCTAAAATTTCATTGTTAGTATACAGAAATGCAACTGATGTCTGAATGTGAATCTTATATCCTGCTACTTTGCTGAATTTGTTGATCAGTTCAAGTAGCTTTTGGGTTGAGTCCTTAGGGTTTTCTATATATAGTATCATGTCATCTGCATACAGTGACAGTTTTATCTCTTCTCTTCTTATTTGGATGCCTTTTATTTCTTTTGTTTGTCTGATTGCTGTGGCTAAAAGTTTGAAGAAGAAGGAAAAACTCCCAAAGACATTCTATGAAGCCACCATCACCCTAATTCCAAAACCAGACAAAGATAACACCAAAAAAGAAAACTATCAGCCAATATCTTTGATGAATATAGATGCAAAAATTCTCAACAAAATTTTAGCCAACCAAATCCAACAACATATCAAAAAGATCATACACCATGATCAGGTGGGATTCATCCCAGGTTCACAAGGATGGTTCCACATATGCAAATCAATCAACATCATACACCACATTAACAAGAGGAAAGTCAAAAACCATATGATCATCTCAATAGATGCAGAAAAAGCAAAGTCCAACATCCATTCATGATAAAGACTCTCACCTAAGTGGGTATAGGAGGAACATTCCTTAACATAATCAAAGCCATTTATGACAAACCCACAGCAAATATAATACTCAATGGAGAAAAGCTGAAAGCCTTCCCACTAAAATCTGGAACAAGACAGGGATGCCCACTCTCACCACTGTTATTCAACATAGTATTGAACAAACTTACTTCTGGTCTCAGTCTCCTCTGCAAACGGGAGATCACGTCCACCATGCATGGCTAGGTCAGGAAATATGTAGAGCACGTATCACACCTCTGGAAAATAGCCCCCCAATTTAATGTTAGTTCCCTCCTTCAGCTCCCTGTCTTCAAAAGTTTTACAGCCATGGGGGAAGGAGAGATTATGGTAAGTATATTGGGAGAAAAAAAAAATTCCAGGTAAATCTCTACCTTCTATAGGCATGTTCAGGTAAATTAACTGCTTAAAGGTGTAAAATGAAGCCATTAAAAGTAACTAGAAAAAAAATCGAGGTTGCATTTTTATTATTCTAGAATGAGAAAGCCCTTTCTCAAGCTGAAGAGGAAAGGTAAAACTAAAGAAAAATATGGACACGGTTGACCCTTAAAAAATAAATAAATATTTCCATAGCCGAAATTTTAAATTCTCAAAGTTAAAACATAAAAAAGCAAACGGGGGGAAATTTGCCCTCCAAATGACAAAGAGCTAATATCTTTAGCATATAGACAGTTCTTCAAAAGCAATGATAAAAAGATAAAAGCACCTTTTAGGGGAAAAATGAGCAAAGGACAGGAAAAGTGCTTCACTGAACACTCAGCAAATATTTGAGCTCCTTCGCCTTCTGTGTGTCAAGCGCTCTTTTAGGAATGGGAGGTAGATAGAAAAGAAAAAAAACCAATGAACATCTCAACCTGCATGAGCTGATCGTCTAATAAAGAATAAGCCCAAGTGGGGAAAACAAAAGCAAAAACCTTAACAATTAAGGGAATGCAAATTAAAATGAGTTCCCACTTCCCTTGACAAAGATTAAAAGATTATGTAAAGAGCAGTAGAACAGTATTTTTTTAGAAGCTTGGAAGACTGCACACTTATTTCTCAGAAATTCCTCTTTTAAGAATTTATCCTGGAGTTCCCATCATGGCTCAGCAGAAACTAATCTGTCTAGCGTCCATGAGGACATGGGTTCGATCCCTGGCCTCGATCAGTGGGTTAAGGATCCCGCATTGCCATGAGCTGTGGTGTAGGTCACAGACACGCCTCGGATCCCGAGTTGCTGTGGCTGTGGTGTAGGATGGCAGCTACAGCTCCGATTTGACCCCTAACCTGGGACCTCCATATGCTACAGGTGTGGCCCCAAAAAGACCAAAAAAAAAAAAAAAATTTATCGTAATGAAGTCTTTATCCTAATGAAGTCTGTAATGATGCAGGTACAAGGATATACATGGCAGCCTTGTTTATAATACAAAAAACTGAAAATAACCCCAAATCCACCAAGATGTTGATTCAATAAATTATAGACCACCTATACAATTAAATATAATGTAGGCATTAAAAAAAATCATAGCAATTAACAATGTCCACATCACACTTACAAAAAGAGCACATTTCAAGGAGTTCCCGTTGTGGTGCAATGGAAACGAACCCGACTAGAATCCATGAGGATTCAGATTTGATACCAGGCCTCACTCAGTGGGTTAAGGATCTGGTGTTGCCGTGAGCTGTGGTCTAGGTCACAGACACAGCTCGGATCCCATGTTGCTGTGGCAGTGGCATAAGCTGGCAGCTGTAGCTCCAATTTGACCCCTAGCCTGGGAAATTCCACATGCCGCAGGTGTGGCCCTAAAAAGCAAAATAAACGAATAAATAAATAGAGCATATTTCAAAAATGCATATACTGTATGGTACCATGTTTATGTTTAGATGATTGATTGATGTAGATATCTTTAAGCATAAAAAAGAATCTCAAATGACTATATATCAAAATATTTTGTAGAGCAGATATCTTTGGATGGAGAGGCTATGGGTGTTTTTTGAAATGGTACATTTCTATAAGTTCTCAAATGTTTGCAATATACATTATTTTATAATCAGAAAAATGCTAAAATTATTTGCACTGGAATTTCTTTTAAAAGCTGAACAAGGGCCAAGAGCATACACAGTCCTGGAAGAGTTAGGCTCGCGGCTGTAAGAGTCCACTCTTTAATTGGAAGCACCAGTACCCACAAATCCAAATTCCTCTCCTCTTTTCAGGCAGGCAAGAGATGTCTTTGCCGTAACCAATTCCTGGGAAATGCCAGCCTCGGTGACCAAGAAGACCAGACTTTGGGGACAACAGGAGAGTCTGTGCTCTCAACGAGATTTCCGGTTGGAATAAAAAGATCCCCAAGGGGCCCAGCCAGTCAAGTTAAGTGAATATATAGCCCCTGTGAAAACAGCTCTCCACTCCAGGCCATTAAATATTCACCACACGGACCAGAAAGGCCCAAGTAATTGGAATTGGAACTGCCTTTTATCTGTGGCACTCAAATTTTAATATATAAAATCCAGCTCTAAATCCCATTTATGGAAATTTGTTACAACTAAATTACAAATCTCACAGTAGTCCATGGAGCTTCTGTGCTCTCAGTCTCTTTAACCAGGAAGCAATGAAATTAATTATTTTTATTTCAAACTCATTTAGCTTTCTGTCACCAGCAGGAACGTTTTTACCATATCAGGAGTCTTTGGGGTTATCAGTGTTTCTGCCTAGTCTCTTCCCATTTCAATTTTTCATCAAAATAAAGCCCTTTTATCTCCCCAAATATGCATATCATATTCATAGCTAATGCCTTTTTAAAAATAGCTCTTCTGACCCACCTCATTAATGGTGTAAAATTCCCTGTTCAAATACATATCATTAGCCAGTGAACTGCCATCCTTTTTGAAAAACACATATGCAAAGGGTTTAATTCAAAGGTGGTGTTTTTTTAGTTTGCACAAAGGTGCTGCTGCTTTGCTTGGTGACATGCTTGCTAGGTTGCTAGAAAGAAGAATTAGTCGATAGCAACAATATAAATTAAAAAGGTAGGAGGAGTGCCCTGGGAATGGCTTTGCCCCCATTTCCATCCACCTTGTGCTGCATGGTCTTCGCCCTGCATTCCACAGTATGCGTGGCTGCCAAGAGAGGTAGACACACCTGCACCAGGAGTGGGAGGACCTGGAGTTTCCTCTCTTCCCACGTGCTCTTCCTACATGCAAGTGGATTCTGTCTGACAGACCAGGGTAAACTAAGCTGATACTTGAAGGGGGCTGACATCCTCTTCGCCACCTCTCACCTCAAATTTCATCATCTCTGATTAGAGCTGGAAGACCTGGTTTCTGGTCCAAGCTGGGACATGTGTCCAAGGATATGATTTTGATCTGTGGGCCTCAGTTTCCCTATCTGTAAAATGGGGGGATTGGACCCAGATGCAAACTGGGGTTTTTCTGCCTACACACTGTGGGAAGTCCAAAGCTATGCCTAAGATTTCCACAAACCTCTCAGAGTGTAGGAATTGGGGAGTCATGTTCTTGGGGTCACCTCTGGCATGCAGCTCCTGCACCAGATCAACCCAGATGGGGATTTCTGAAAGCAACCCCAGTGGTTCTGCCAATTGGCTGAGACAGGGAGAACCACTGCATGAAAGAATCACTGCAGCCCCTCCCAACTCTGGCAGCATGAGATTCACTGGGTCTTATTTTATTGAATTTACTGCTCAAAAAACCTGGGAAAAAACTGTCACCATGACCCAGAGTAAAGACAATCTTCTTGGGAGAAGATGAGAGAACAAGAAAAAGACTTCCAACCAGCATGAAATGCAGAAACAAAGGCGGCCACATCCATGCCACACAGCAGAGGCTCTGGGAATTGGTCCGCCCAAGTGGTCTGCCGGACAGTGCAGAGAAAGTCACTCTGTAAATGCCTCAGGGCAGCAGTGACAAATCCCCCAGCTAAGACCATCCCAGCGGTTCTTCCTTTGCTGGAGTGGCTCCAGTTTGCAGTGAGCAATCAGGGTTCCTCTGCTCCCCAATTCCACACCTTTGGTCACACACAAATCTTGCTCTCTAGAGCTCCCGCCCCGACCTCACCCAGGGTTAAAACTTGTAAAATTAATGCTGGTATCTCAATTGTCACAAGATCTGGAAAGGGGGGAACAGTACACATGGATACTGAGTTCATCTGAAGACACTGTCCTCTTCTGTCCTTTCTTGGGAAAATTCAGCAGAGCCCTGGAAGACAAGTGGCCCGAATATCAGCTCACAAGGACAATGTCCCACAAGGAGATAGCACTCTCAAAATAGGAAAATTTGAGGAGGGTTTTACTTAAAGGTGTGGTAAAGGAACAAAAAGGGATGGTGTAATGGCAGCTGAGCTGAAGGACAAAGAAGGGGGAACAGCAACTGGAATATTTTGTATATATTCTAATATATGTTATATGTATATATAATTCTTATATACATATACTGAAATTTTTCACTATATTTCATTCACTATATATACACTATATGTATATATACATATACTGAAATTTTTCACTATATTTCATTCACTATAATACACTGCTCTATGCAATATATATTCCTACATATTCCAATTATAACACATGTAAATATAGGCATACATGTACATATATGTATAGGTATAGACATATTCCTTACTCAAAACATGCACCCCTGGAGTTCCTGTCATGGCTCAGTGGTTGACGAATCCGACTAGGAACCATGAGGTTGCGGGTTCAATCCCTGGTCTTGCTCAGTGGGTTAAGGATCCGGCGCTGCCGTGAGCTGTGGTGTAGGCTGCAGACACGGCTCAGATCCCGAGTTGCTGTGGCTCCAGCCTAGGCTGGTGGCTACAGCTCCGATTCGACCCCTGGCCTGAGAACCTCCATATGCTGCAGGAGTAGCCCAAGAAATGGCAAAAAGACAAAAAAAAAAAAAATGCGCCCCTACTGAGTGTTAGCATGGAAAGCTCGGTGTTGCCTGGTGTTACCCATCACCAACATCCAAGGCAACAAATTTGATACTCTATTCATTAAAGGTTCAGCAATGTGTGGACCAACCCCATCCAGAGAATCAAACCTCAAATATAATTATTTTGGACATGAGAACTGATAGCGCATATTTTTTGTTCATCTGATCTGACTGGTTTACCGGTTTCCCGTTTATCATTTAAATATTGATATAAGGTAGTAAAAAGCAAAGGACTTACTTGAAAACTATGAGCAGTGACATCAATATTCACATCCTGTGATCAGAGTGAGTCACGAGCACCTTGATATAATCTTAAAAGTAGAGCAAGAGTGGGAGTTTCCGTCGTCGCTCAGAGGAAACAAATCTGACTAGGATCCATGAGAACACAGGTTCAATCCCTGGCCTCGCTCAGTGGGTTAAGGATCCGGTGTTGCCATGAGCTGCAGTGTAGGTCACAGACATGGCTCAGATCTCGCATTGCTGTGGCTGTGGCTGTGGCATAGGCCAGTGGCTACAGCTCTGATTCGACCCCTAGCCTGGGAACTTCCATATGCCACGGGTACAGCCATTAAAAAAAAAAAAAAAAGACAAAAGCAGAACAAGAGTTAACTACCTGGCCATATACTATTAGAGTGCCATTGAGAGTTGGCCCAGATTAGCTGCTTATAAAGCCACCCCTACTCCTTTCCTAAATAAAGACATTTGAGTTTTCACACTAAAGCTGTTGAATCCATGACTTTAAAAGACACTAATTGGCATATCTCTCTTTTCCTTGCCATTCTCTATTTACACTTAAACTACCTAGAAAAGTGCTAAAAATTCTATTGCCAGACCTAACCCTCTCTTGACCTCTCAAGATCCAAATATTTAAACTGCCTGCTAGAACCTTCCGCCTGACCATCACTCAGGTATGCCCAACGTACAATGTCTGAAATCAAATTTTCCAGCTCCATCTCTTTCTCTTCTGCTTACTCCCAACCTGCCCCTGGGCTCCGTGTCTCAGGAAGACCACATCAGCTTGGCCACCAAACGGCAGCCTCACCCACACATCCGAAGGGTAGCCGGAACCATTCAATTCTACACGTAAGACGCTTCTCAAATCCTGCCTTCCTCTCCCCTCTCATTCCCCCACTCAAAGTCTCACAAACTCACTTGGAAATTTTCTATAACAATAATCATAGTTACCATTTTAGTAAGCTCTTCATACGTATTTTACCTATTCTCTTATTTAACAATTATAGCAATCTTATGATCAAAGCGTGTTTTTAATCCCTATTGTTCAAAAGAGAAAACTGAAATGAAAGAAAGCCAATGTCCTATAGCTGGTAACTGGCAGAGGCAGAATTTGAACCCAGTTGGCCTGCCTCTAGCATTCACACACTCAGCCATTGACACTGCCTCCCACGTTTTTCTTTTTCTTTCTTTTTTTTTTTTTTTTTTTTTTTTTGTCTTTTTAGGGCCACACCTGTGGCACATGGAGGTTCCCAGGCTAGGGGGTCGACGGAGCTGTAGCCACTGGCCTACACCACAGCCACAACAACACAGGATCAGAACCTCGTCTGCAACCTACACCACAGCTCAAGGCAATGCCAGATCCTTAACCCATGAACGAGGCCAGGGATTGAACCTGCATCCTCATGGAGACTAGTCAGATTCAGTTCTGCCGAGCCACAACAGGAACTCCTGCCTCCCACATTTAAACCCAGAGAAAAGAATTGGCAGCCCTCATACCAAATCTCTCAGGAGGGGTCAGAGATCAGAAGGAGAAGGATAGCGAAGTCAAGATTTTCAGTTTGTATTTCCTAATACTGCTATATACATTTTTACAATAATTATTTATTTAAAACATAATTTTAAAATATTTATTTCTACTGCACTAAAAAAAATGTGGATTATCCTCCTCTGTACACACCTTCACTCTGTCAAAGCATAACCATGGGCTGAGTCTCCTTGCATGGCCTTGAGTGACATGCCCACTTGTCTCTAGGAGCACATCTGCTCACCTGGACACAGCCAGGTGACCCTTGGAGACCAGGCGTATAGTGGGGACTACGGAAACACAGGTAGACGTGGTCCTATCAGCAAGCCAAAAGTATCTTCCAGGGGCATCCACAGCCCTCTAAAAGGGCCACACGATTAGACCTGTTTTCTATGTATCACTGATACTAACTCTCCCTTTTATGTTCAAAAGTAACCCCATGTAAACAACAGCTTGTATGGTCAGGCCACCTGTTCTGGGCCCAGATTCAGATTAGCTGGTCCACAACCCAGGAGTTGTTCCTTGGGACACCGGTCCAGGCCTGGACTCCAGTCACAGCCATGCAACATGGTCTTTGAACAGGCCAAAATTGCAAGACACTGATCAGTTTGCGAGCTATATCCTACGTCTCCAAAATCACACTCAGGACACAGGACACCAAGAGAAATAGCTTCAATGGCCAATGTCTGTGAATGCCAAAAAATGGCTGAAGCTCTCATCTCCAAAATAGCAGAGTTGGTCCAGGGATCCAGGTGTTGGCCAGGGTAACCAAACAAGAAGATAACTAAGAAACTAATCTCTCCCACAGTTCCATTTTAAATTTCTACTGGCTTACTTTCATTTCTCCCTCTGTCTATGCAAAAAGGCTGAAGGATAATTTATAATAAAAGATACAAATTACAAAAGCACAATTAAAAATCATCAAAAAACACACAGCCACATAAAAGATAGGGAGAGATATTCTCCAAGAAGCTTAGCATAAACTTATTACTGCCTTAGGTAGGAAGTTTAACTTTGAGCTTCCCATCAGCAAAGGCAAAAAGGGAAATATTACCCACTGATTAAAGGAATCACGTTAGGTCTTCAGAAAAGGAAGATAGGGAGGAAAACTTCTCTAGAATGTAACATGGAGTAGTTCAAGGACCACAGAGTGACCCAACTGACAAGATCTCCAGTGAAAATATGGTTCAAGATGTAAAAAAATATTCCATAAGGTGAGTATTACCCATGACAACCCTTAAGGAAAACAGGAGGTGTTGTATTATATTGAAATTCAGTGGAAGCATTTTGTCAAGAAGCTAAGCTAATCATCCAAATGACAACTCCCCTATCTGATCACCTAATTTGATGTATACTATTATGTTAGGCGTTGTACTCCTGAGACCAGAAGTGAGATTTTAATCTGTATATTTTGATTTTTTTAAAGTGAAAAGAAAGGCAACCAGAAGTGATAGAAAGAGTCTACTTGTGTAAGAACAATATGGGATCCTGTGCACTTCACTTAGGAATATCTAAAGGACTTAAAGAAATTAATTGAAAAAAGCATGGCAGAACCCCTGGGAAGTTCAGCTTCAGGAAAATGGGACAGTCATTCTGCCTGGTGATGAATGACCTGAAGTCCCACATCAGCCTGTGCAGGAGCCCCAAAGCCCTAGGCTGGTGGAGGCAGCCACTGGAAACTGTCATCAACAGAAAGGTTCCCATTAGAAATTCTTGCAAAGGCCCAGGCTGACTTTTTCGCTGTCTAACTGATGTCTCTCCATGGACGGTGGGCATCAATGTTCAACTAGAACAGATTTCTCATTAGTCCCCTCCACTAGCACCCTTTGGTTTTGGTAGTTACAGGTCAAAGGGAAGGCCAAGGCTTCCTTGATACGTGTGACAAGTGGGTGTGACAGCAGGTGGCTAGGCTTCAAGCTATCTCACATCTCTCCCACCTCTGAAACACCTCAAGAATTTGTTCATGTTGTTTCAACTATAAACATGTATTAAGTCATTAGCAGGAAGTCTGGCATGATGCTGTCAACCTTAACTGTACTTGCTCTTATCCAACCTCATTCTACAAAAGATTTGAAACAGGCTTATAATATAATACCAAATACAATATATGGTAAGATAGAAAAATATAAACTATAAAGCAGAGCCAGAGAAAATATAAATTAGAACAGAAGATCTAGGCAGAGCAGGCTCATCTAAACATGAGTGTGCTCTGCAGCCATGAGCCCTGTAGGGAAGCTAACCTGAGATGCAGATTTCACTCTGAGCTCTAGCAAAGAGAACAGGAGGTGTAATACACTTTCATCTCAGGATGCAAACGCTAGCATGCAAATACACCCTACTTGGTACCACTGGCTTCTATCATAAGCCTGTATCTACAGGCATATGTGTATATACATACATATACAGAGCCTGCCTGAATTTAAAAACACAACGTCATCATGAAAATAGAAATGGACTGTCCTGCAAAGATCTCCTCCCTTCAGGACACTGAATGACAACCCTGACTATGCATCAGACTCTCCTGGAAGCTTTCAGCAAATGTCAAGGCCAGGTTCCACCCCCAGAGACTTATTTAGCTGATCTGGCATGGGCCTGGCATATGTAATTTTTAAGAGCTTTCCAGGAGATTCTAAAATGTAGCCTGGATTGGGAACCACTAATTTAGGATGATCTCTAATCCTAAATTAGAATTTTTTTTTTCTTTTTACGGCCACGCCTGTGGCATATGGAATTTCCCGGGTAGGGGTTGAACCAGAGCTGCAGCTGAGGCCTACACCACAGCAATACAACACTGAATCCAAGCTGCATCTGTGACCTATGCCGCAGCTTATGACAACACAACACTGGATCCTTAGCCCACTGAGTGAGGCCAGAGGTCGAACCTGCATCCTCACAAAGATAACGTCAGGTCTTTAACTAGCTGAGCCACAACGGGCACTCCTTAGAATTTTTAAAGAAATGTAGGGACAATTTAAGGCAAATTCCATTGCCTTTCCTAGAGTTCTCTGTAGCCTGAAACATCTAGAATGACCTAGAAGTACCTGCTATTCACTTGGCTTGGTAGTTTTCTCATCATGCACCCCTACCCCTACCCCTTTCACTGCCTAATTCTGGCTTATCCTGCAGGTGTCAGCCATCCTGTCACCTCTTGCACAAAGACTTTCCTTAGCCCCTGCGCTGAGCTGGGGGTCCAGGCTCTGTACCCACCCACCCACCACCAACCCCTTCCCCTTCCATTTTCCTTTCTACACAGGCTGCCATTGGTTCATTTCATCTCTCCCACTTGACTATAAGTTCCCCAAGGACAAGAACTCTGACTGCCTTACTCACCATACCTGGGTGCAGCATACTTAACAGAAGTTTAGCAGGTATTTGTTGGGTTAATCTTGATTCCTAAAGTCTCTTTCTCCAAAAGAGAAACTGATCATGATGTTGCATATAAAATATGACACAAGCAGCCTACTAGGAATGTGGAAGCAGGCACAGCTCTGCAAAAGAGAGGATAGAGAAAAGGAATGTTCAAGTCAGTGCTTTCTTGGAAATGATTACTAGATATTTTACCCAGAAAGAGAAATCTAAGTATCTTTAAAAACTGGAACCATGAAGAGAAACAAAAGACAAACCAGAGATGGAGAGAAAATATTTGCAAAACACGTATCTGATAAAGGACTGGCATCCAAAATATACAAAGAACTTGTAAAATTCAACAATAAGTAAACAAAAATAAACAATTCAAAAATGGGCCAAAGATCTGGACATCTCATCAAAGAAAGTATACAGATGGAAAATAAGCATATGAAAAGATGCCCCCACATCAAATGTCATCTGGGGATTGCAAATTAAAACAACAATGAGATACAACTACACACCAGTTAGAATGACCAACACCCAACACACTGACCACATCAAATGCTGGCAAGGGTACGGAGCAACGGGAACTCTCTCCTTCACTGCTGGTGGGAATGCAAAACGGAATAGACAACCTAGAAGACGATTTGACCACTTCTTACCTTTACCATTCGATCCAACAATCTCGTTCCTTGGTATTTACCCAGATGAGTTGGAAACATGTCTACACAAACACCTGCACTTGAATGTTCGCAGCAGTCTAATTCATAATTGCCAATAAGCAACAAAGCATGTCCTTCGATAGGTGAATGGATAAACTGATACATCCATCCAATGAAGTATTATTCAGCGATAAAAAAGAAATGTGTTGTTAAGAAATGTGTTAAGGAGGAACCTTAAAGTGTACATTGCGAAGTCAAGGAAGACAGTCTGAAAGGGCTACATACTATGTGATTCCAACTATAGGATGTTCTGTAAAAAGCGAAACTATAGAGACAATAGAATCATCTGTGGGTAACAGGGGTTGGGGAGGAGGAAGAAGAGATGAATAGATGGAGCACAGGGGATTTTTAAGGCAGTGAGACTACTCTGCATGACACTATAATAATACTTATGTGCCATTCACACCTGTCAAAACCCATAGAACTACAAAACAAAGAGTAAGCCCTAATGTAAATAATAATGGACTTAATAACAATATATCCATGCTAGTTCACCAATTGTTCTAAGTGTATCACATTAACACAAGATGTCAATAACAGGGGAAACTGTGGCATAAATTGGGGGGAGGTGTAATATGGGACCTCTCTGTACTTTCAGCTCAACCTTTCTATAAATCCAAACTTCTCTAAAAAATAAAGTCTTTTTTTTTAAGAAGCGGGACCACAGCAGCTCTGTTTTCAAAGCCGCTCACCCATGGAGCCAGACTCTTCCCCATGCATCATGGTGTTGGAGAAAATATTAGAAGACCAAGAGGAAGGGGGCTTATAGTAGGTGTCCTTATCTTACTTCAGTAAGTAAGCCCCCCTGGGAGGGGTCTCCCCAGAGCCAGGTGGAACTGAATTCCATGGGTTAGCAGGATACATTTGCTGATGTTGGGTTTCAAAGTACCAGGGAGAGCAAGGTATATCACTTGGTAGACTTGTATTTCTTCCAAGATAGCAGCAACAAATTCCAGCCCTTTTTTACTCAACATTTTTCAGTTCTTCTAATATACACAAGCCTTGCTTTTATTACTGACAATTTGACTATTCCCTTTCCTATTACCCAAAGGAAGAACTTTCTGGACCCTTCAAAATAGCAGCGTATTGGTTAGAGATATGAGCCCTGGTGACAAAGAAGTTTGAATCTGAAACTTGAGTTCAGTAACTGCCATTTCCTAGCTATGCGGCCATGTGGAATTTACTTAACTACCTCGTCTATAAGATGGAATAATCCTCGTACCTCCATCCGAGAGGGGATATGAGATAATGCATATAAAGCAATGAGTCAAACAACAGCTTAAAAGCAAAAGCATACATAATAGGGTTGTTATTATATTTATTATTCCAAGCCCTATACTTGTGCTGTAATGCCATGAAGCCTTTTTGCAGCTGACAGATGGTAATGATTAATGCTGGAAAACAATCAAAGATATTATGGTCTCTGATGCTGTCACTTCTGTCTCACAGCACATGAATCCCATACTATGTTAACCCTTTAGCCCACCACACTTCTTTTTTTTTTTTTTTTTTTTTTTCCAATATCTTTTTGTCATTTCTAGGACCGCTTCTGTGGCATATGGAGGTTCCCAGGCTAGGGGTCTAATCGGAGCTGAAGCTTCCGGCCTACACCACAGCCACAGCAACTCGGGATCTGAGCCACGTCTGCAACCTACACCACAGCTCACAGCAATGCTGGATCCTTAACCCACTGAGCAAGGCCAGGGATCGAACCCGCAACCTCATGGTTCCTAGCCGGATTCGTTAACCACTGAGCCACGACAGGAACTCCCATCACACTTCTAAGGTACTCCAAACTGCACTTTCAAAATTCTTACTTTTAAACCTCCATCTAGCATATCTATACCAAATTTTTCTTTCCACTTATACATAATAGTAGCCACCTCAATCTATTTGAACAAAATCAATACATTTGTATAATGTAGAAAGAACATCAATAAAAGACATTACAGTAATCTCCTCAAATGGAATGAGAAGTATTTGCCCTGGACAAAACCACAGAGCAAGGAAAGTGTGTTCTCAACTTTTCCTCTTTTTCAGGGGCCACCCCACCCTTAGCCAGATGCCCTGGTGAGGTGGTAGCCGACAGACATTGAAGATACTGGGCTTCCTGGGGTATCTGCTCATAAATAGGGTGTTCTTAAGAAACAAAAGAGCCTTTGGATTTTAAAGACTCTAGACTCTTTAGCTCTTGCTTGGGATAAATCTGGAATAGGAAAACTTTTTTTTTTTTTTTTGGTATCTTTTACATCCTACCAACATGATTGTCTAAAGTCAATCTGTAAAATCTCCCCAAAAGGTCAAAAGAGCGCAGACCACCACAGCTAGGTTCACACAAATTTCATTCCAGACTCATAACATTGAAACTCTTCCCAAGATGTCTTCTAATTAGCTCTATTTTGACCAAGATTTCTCCTAAGCGCTCTGACCATGTGGCTGGTAAGCTGATTCCAGAAGGTCTATAGATACTTGCTTAAGACTACAGGTGTTTCAGATCTATCTTGGGACCACAAAAGCAATTAGAATAGCAGGGGAAGTCTGCTTAGCTTTATTATGGCTGGTGCTCAGCCAAAATGAGAGCCGCCATACAAAACATTAATGAAAAGTAGTTCCAGAACAGGAAAATGCAAATAATGTTTCAGCTGTTGATTTTTGGTCAACAACCCAGCAAAGCTGAGTGAAATAGCAAATCTTTCTGTGCCAGTCACTTCAAAGTGGCACAATTGCCAGACTAACCAACTGGAACTTAGAGCCGTGTTTTATTGTCTCCTGTCCTACCCATTAATAATAGCAAGGGGACAATAATTCAAAATAATTACCGAAGTGAAAGGTAGTAATTAGCAGTACAAATTAGCTATTAAATGATTCAGAAATTTCAAAGTGAGAAGATGACCTTTTCACTTCTTATCTGGCAGTGATAAATTGGGTTCTGATTTGAGAAGAAAAATAAAACCCAAATCCAACACATTATGGATTTTCTTCCCCTTCCAATGGGAACTGAGCCAAGTTAATTAAAAAGATGGTAGAAAGCATGAATTTCAGGATGTTCCCTAGTGGATTTCTCACCTCCCTACCTGGAATGGGTCTCCTTCCCTCCAGCCCACCCTCGGCACCTCCTCTTATAGCTATGAGAAGGAAAAACGGGGATTCCTACTGCATAATAGTTTATTTAATTAGCAGATAATCTAATAAACCTGTGTTGTGACAATATTTTCCACTCTAATTAAAAGTTACTGGCTGAATATCCACATGCTTGGTCTTCATTAATTCCTCTAACAAATAATTTAGCTTCACGATAAACACAGCATTGTAGTTCTAGTCTTGGATATTTTCCATCTAAAAACATTGCCAAGTTATTCTTGCCGTTTTACCTGCTGAGCAAAATTACACAGATTCCACTATACAAAGCTAAGCACACCACTCACCTCTGTTGATGTATTAACCTGAAGTCCTACTAAACATTGTTCCTTTTCTTGAAAAGGCACCCCTTGGCTCTGGAATTAGATATTCCTTTTGTATGATCAAGTCCCTTCTGTCACCTTGCTCTGATGCAATTACAATCTGGGCTATTCTTTACAAGTCAAAGTATGAAAACCTTTTTCTGTACTCTATTTTAAGGTCCAAGATCTTGACATGAGAAAGCATGGTGCCATGGGACGGGCGTGGAGAGAAAGGTGATTATCGCTTTAACACAAAACACAAAACAGCAGGTGAGCATCATACCCATGTGGCTTCTACCTGAGGGCAGAATTCAGAATCACCAGTAGAGGCAAAAATGATCTTAGATGAATGAGGAGACAAAGACTCATAGTAGAGGTGGATTTCGCCCATCACCACACAGCTAACTGGGGACAGACCCAGCCTAGATCCCAGGTCATCACCCGGCTTTGGGTCCAGTGCTCTTGTGCCCACAGAACCCCAGCCCCCTCCTTCCAAAGGTCCCCCCTTCCCCCACCTGGAGATACAGTGCCACACTCATTATTCGCAAATTTCATATTTGGAAATTCACCTACTTGCTAAAATGTATTTGTAACTCCAAAATCAATACTCACGACACTTTCACAATCATTCATGGACGTGCACACAGAGTAATAATAATCTGAGCCACCCCACATGCACATTCTCAGCCAAGGTCGAACAAAGCTACCCTCTGCCTTCTTGTTGCAGCTCTTATACTGTTAACAAATATCCCTTATGTAGCCTATTTCACTCTGCTTTTCTAGATCTTTGTGCTTTTTGTGATTTCACTGTTTAAAATGGCATAGTGCTGAGGCATTTCTAAGGACGGGGGGTTGTGATGTGACTTACAGAGAAAATACGTGTTAGATAAGCTTCCTTCAGGCATGAGTTATAACGCTGTTTACTGTGAGTTCCGTTTTACCTAATCAACCATATGTATTAAATAAGATGCCTTTAAACAGAAACATGCATACAAGGTTATGTATTAACTGGTTGACAAAATTCTTATGAACACAGTCTCACAGGAACCTAACCTCATGGTTCCTGTAGGAGCGATGGCTCAGTATTCGTTAATTCAGTGTTCACAGCAACATACCTACCATGAGTAATAAGAATCACCTGTATGTTTGATTAGCCCATCAGTAGGGACAGGGAGCCCACAGAACAAAAACATTATAACAATACAGGAAAGGTAGGAAGATCTCATCAAGTTCACGGGCATCTGGGAGATAGGCAGAGTCCCTGCGGGCTTCCACCCTTGTCAGCAGGTCTACAAGTGTTGATTGGGCAGAACCAGGTCCCTCCGCTGTGCATCGTCCCATGTGCATCATGTATCTGTTACCAAGCATGTGAAAGCCGACATGAGAAGATGAATGATCAGTGGTGCTTTCTGAAAGCAAACAGAGTGGCAAGCCTAGAAATTCAAAAGAGCAGGATCACAGCAAACGTGTGCATTAGCCCCTCCGCCTCAGACGCTCTCTCCCGCAAATGCTGCCGGAATGCACTCAGGGTTTTCTTTCAGCTGCGTCTCCAACGACCCTGGTTGTGACACTAGTCTTTGATTCTCATAAGAAAGGCAGACTGAGAAGCTGTCTCCCTGGAAAGTCACCATAAAAAAGTCCGGTTATTTAAAAAAAACGCCTTGATGCTCAGCACTTCAAGTGCCAATTTCCAAAAAATGTTAGTACACACACACAAATAATATTTGCAAGAACATACACCCAGTGTCAGCAGTGGGTTTATATGAAGGATAAAATCACAAGGGGCTTTCACTTTGTACTTCATATATTTCCACAATGTTTGGGTTCTTTGTGAAAAGCCTTTAGGACATCTTGCAATGGACGGCATTATGTCCCCCCTCACAAAATTATGCATATGTTGAAGTTCGAATCTCCAGTGTGACTGCTTTTGGAGATAGGGCCTATGAGGAGGGGACTGAGGCTAACTAACCCAATGGGGCTGGTGTCCCTAAAAAAGAGGAAGGGACACCAGGGCTCACTCTTTCTGCCATGCGGGGACACGGTAAGAAGGCAGTCAGCCGTATGTAAGCCAGGAAGGGAGCTCTCACCAGGAACCAGATCACCTGGCACCTTGATCTTGGATTTCCTGGCTCTCAGAACTGTAAGAAAGTAAATGTCTTTTGTTTAAGCCACCCAGTCTATGGTTTTGTTCTGACCGCCAGAACTGACTAAATACGTCTTTGTAAGGACGGAGGAAAATGATACGTTTAATAAATACACACTTATTTTTATGGCTCAGACACACTCAGTACAGAACCATTCTTTGTGTGTTGTGTTTTTTTTGTTTTTTGTCTTTTTAGGGACATACCTGTGGCATATGGAGGTTCCCAGGCTAGGGGCTGAATCAGAGCTGCAGCCACCAGCTTACACCACGGCCACAGCAATGCAGAATCCGAGCCACCTCTGCGACCTACACCACAGCTCATGGCAATGCTGGATCCTTAACCCACTGAGCAAGGCCTGCATCCTCATAGATGCTAATCAGATTCATTTCTGCTGAGTCATGACAGGAACTCCCAGTTCTTGTTTTATACTTAGCAAACATATGATCCCAGCAAACTATTTGAAAAATATCATTAAACCTTGAAAAGTAACATCTATATAGAAGTTAAGAGCCTCTTGGTTTGGTAATTTGTTTCTGCTTGACAGTGTTCCCTATGGCAGATTTTTTAAAACTTGAGCTCAAACATGTAATCAAGTCAATTCCAAACAACTCACATAGTTTTCTGTGTACTCTGTCACCCTTCAAAACACCCCACAGGCAGAATCTCAGCTCTGCCATTGTCCCTTCCAGTGGCCACTCTGGAAATCTCTGCAATGGCCATTACCTGCCTTCTTCCTCCATAACACAGGTGACATCTAAATAAGGCACAAGAGCTTTGAGACCAGGCAGCAAATGCATACTTTTCAAAAGAGACCAGTGGAAACAACAGCCAGGAAATACCAAGTGTTGACAAGGATGTGAAGAAACTGGAACTCTTATGGTGAGAATGGAAAACGGTATGCTAGTGCCTCGAAAAATTAAGAGTAGAACTACCAGATGATCCAGCAATCCCACTTCAGGGTATATGCATCCGAAAGAATTGAAAACCAAGTCTCACAGAGGTATCTGTACACCCAAGTTCACTGCAGCATTATTCACTATAGTCAATCGGTAGAAGCAACCCAAGTGTCTCTCAACAGATGGATGGTGAAACAAAATGTGGTCCATACATTCAATGGAATGTTATCCAGCCTTTAAAAGGAAGGGACTCTGACACACACGCCAACATGGATGAACCCTGAAGACAGGTGATGATAACAGCCAGGGGCAGATGCAAGGACTTCGGGGAGATGATATTGATGTGGTGCTGGTTACACAGGTGTGTTTAGTGTGTGACAATTCTTTAAGCTGAGGATACTTAAGATATGTACATATACTATGCTTCAATTAAAAGCTTTTTCAGAAATTTCCGGTGTGAATGCAGAACTTCACACCACAACCACAGTGGGTCAATTGACCAGAAGCCAGAAGGGACTGAGAAACAAAGTTGAGTTTAGGCTTTTGAAGATTCAATCATTTCCAGATTGTCAAATAATAGGTATAGATGCTTCTGAGCTGCAGGGCGGGATGCCACATGCTCAACCAGATAATCTCAACCTAGCTGCATGTTGGAACCACCTGGGGAGCTTGAACCATCCCTGGTGCCCAGGCCCTGCCCTTGAAGATTGTGGTGTGGGCAGCAGCTTTGGAATCAGATTTTCAAAGGCTCCCGAGTGTTCTGTGAGCATCCAAAGCTGAGAACCACGGCTCCAGGGACAAAGTACATCATATATCTAAACCAGCCACTCCCCTCCAAGATTACAACATGCACCCAGAAAAGATTGTCATCTTCCAAGACCACACAGCAAATAAGTAGCCAAGATGGGTTAAAAGCTCAGCTCTGTCTGTCTCCAGAGACTGCTAGGTCCATAATATTATCTAAGACACCAGTTTTTCAAGGCACCAGTTTTTCTCATAATTGATTTGCAAACTTTCCATGTGTTTTTCGTCTGGCCTCCTGCTCTTACCCCTGCCAGCTTCTTCATACTATATTCCTGTTTAAACATGATCTCTCTGAGTTTTTCCTCTTCTCTCAGTCCCCCAAACACATGCACTAACCACCCCAGCTGTCATTTCCATCACAGTTGAAAATAGCCCAGCAATTTATTTCTTTCCTTGGTTTTTTTCCCCCCTATTAACTGGTAACCTCCAGGTGAGCAGGAAAGCATCTGTTTTCCTCTCTAATGAATTCCCAACACTTAGCACAGTGCCTGACATTTCATAAGGACTAAATAACTCACTGGTGAATAATAAATAAATGAACCACTCAATTAATATAGAAGTGTGTCACTCAAAGCCTGTGGAAATGGAGCATCTAACATCTCGTGGGCCCAGGCGGGGAGGGGGGTGGGGTGCTGAAATGAATGCAGACCTCCGTGTGAACACTCTGAGGGACTCAGGGTCATCCACAGAGAACACAGGAGAAACAAGAGAAAAACAAGGCAGAGATGAAAACCTAGAGATGGAGAAAGTGTCTCATCATAAGCGGCAGATCACTCATCCAGCTCCCACGTCCCAATCTTACTTCATCTATTCCCCACAACTCTCAATTTATCCTGAGGATGGAGAGCAGACAGATGTGGCTGCTGCTGCTCCACCCCAGAGCTCCTTGGCCCACCTGAGCTCACCTGCAGATTCCGCTGCAAGGACCTCCTGTGATCTGGCTCATTGCAAGCAGGTACCACCCAAGGGGGAGGGACTTAACATCACCACCACGCCTCCCCGGACAACCGAAGGAGGGAAAGGCCAAGGACAAACACTCAGCCTCGCTGTCTTCTGCTAGCATGACCTTCCAGAAGTTCCGCAGAGGGTCCTCGTGGGCTTGAGCCCCGCTGCCCTACAGTCTCTGTGGGCTTGTCTGCTTCCCTGCCTCACTTCCCCCACTTCCTCCCTGTGCTTCCTGATATTAACTCCCAAATAATCCACCTGCATTCAAATGCTTATCTCTGGGTCTGCTTTAGGGGCCCAAATTAGGGCAAGTTGTTATTTCCACCGCACAGGTAAGTGAGTGAAGGCGGGAAGAAGCTGAATCGTGCCCAAGGTGAGTTGTTTTCTTTGCATTTCCCACAAAAACTTAGGGATTCCCACACTGCTTAGGGATGATCTCTCATGCGGCTCAGAGCTCTGGAGGCAGCTACGGGGCAATCTTAACCCAGAGCAGAGTGGGGAGTCCCTGTCCTTTGATCCAGGTGCAGGCAGGTCCCAGCTGAGCAGTGATGCAGGATGACCAGGTCCCAGTACCCATGGAGTCCATATTCTCAGGGACTTAATCTCTGCCCAGGAGGCACTGGCACAAATTGTCGCTATTCACATGTCCAGCTGGACCAAAAAACTCCTGACTACAGAGAAACAGCCAGACTATGAGGAATCCCCCTTCTGACGATGGCTGTGGCAGCCATCAAAGCCTCCCCTGGGCTGCAGGCCCTCCCACTCACACCGAGGCCAGACCTGAGCGCCAATGCACAAGACCCCATGCAGCAATGTGCTGTCTTCCTACACACGCCCAAGTTCACTGGGTAAGGAAGCCCCATTCCCAAGTTCTTAGGGATCCTCGTCTAGTCCAAAATAGAAATTCCCTTCTGAACTCAGGGCAGAAACTGGTGTCCCCGGGGCTGTATCTGTTCCATAAATGTGTTCACTTTTTGGCTAGCTAAGAGTTTTAAAATGAAATATTCTCATGAAAATAGGAATGTCTAGTCTCTCTTGAAAAATGAAAAAGATCTGGTCACCCTGGGCCCACACTCCCAGCTGGCAAGTACTGGCCAGAACCAAACAGTGGCTGCCTTTTCTAAACAAGTCAGGTGCCTTCTGGTTTGCCTCAGTCCCTACCCCTCCCTATTGTCACACACAGACCACCTCTCTCATTCTAAACATTTCAGTCTGGTATCTGCATAAGTTTGGGTACATATCACCTTTAAGTGTGTACATTGTTTCATTCATGCCATTTGGAAATAGATAAAATTTTGTTTTAAAAAGTTACAGCCAAATCAAACATTTGCTTCATCCACCTTGGAACTTTGCAAAGCCCTGCACTCTATTATCTTTAAAGCCCTTTTGAGCTCTGTGATTCTATAATCCTAAAATGCAGCTTACATTTTAGTAGCTGCTGCACACTCTGTTTTGTTGCTCTCTTGTACTTTCCAGGAACAAAAGGGCTTCTCTCTGAGTCAGAGACCAGGGTCTTTCTTATCCTACTATAGCAAAAGGACACACAACTTTGCAACACCCATTATTTGCAGAGATGAATACAAAGAATAAAAGGTAGAAAGAAAATGCTATAGAATCTTATGCAGAAACAATTATTAGATGTGGGGAGAGAGCAAAGAGCAGAAACCCTGGAGCTCAGATCCTCCATTCTTTAATCAAAGAACAAAGCTTTTCTTTGCCTCGGAACCAAGGTCAGTCTCTTTCTATTGGCCCAAGTGATGCTTGGACAGGTAGCCCTTGTTGGGACCCAACTCTGGAGGGTCAATAGTATTTCTATAGCAGGAGCCATTTTCATTGATGCAGCCTCCTCCAGAGAACAGTGAATTGCTGAAACTATCTGGGCTGCACCTATGAGTGAATCCTTTAAGGCCTCTATGGAAGCTCAGACTCTGGCAGGTGGGGACGGAGCTCTACTGCTGCTGACCAAGACAAGGCCTAAAGGAATAATGCAGTTGATCCTCGAAAAACACCATTTGAACTGGGAGCAAAGAGACCTATTTCCTCCTTCTTCAGACAGCAATGGAATTATTATTACACTAAATAATTTCATTCAGACTTTTGCAACTCCATCAAAAGAAAAACAAAACACATAAACAAAAATTAAAGTGAGATGGGAATAAGATGGTGGAATAGAAGGACTGGAGCTCAATTTCTCTCCTAAAAAGAACAAAATTCACAACTAAAGGCTGAGCAATCTTCAACCAAATGGACTGGAAACCTTCAAAAAGATATCCTACTACAGAAGAAAAAGAGGAGACCACATCAAGAGGTAGGAGGGGTGAATTTGCAATATAAACAACTCCATACCTCCCGGTGGGAAGCCCCACAGACTGGAAACTAACTGGTTCACAGAGACTCACCTACAGGAGTGGGAGCTCTGAGCCCCACATCAGAATCCCATGTGTGGGGATCTGGAACTGGGAGAAAGAGCCCCTGGAACATCTGGCATTGAAGGCCAGTGGGGCTTGTGTGCAGGAGTTCCAAGGACTAGGGGAAACAGAGACCCCATTCTTAAAAGGCACACACAGACTTTCACAAGGGGGACAGACACCAAAAGTAAGAGAGGCTACAACTCTATTATCTGCAAAAAGGTCACCACACCATAAACCTATAAAAGTGAAAAGACAGAGAATTTTAACTCAGATGAGGGAGAAAGGAAAAACCCCAGAAAATCAGATAAGTGATGAGGAGACTCTCAGCCTCCAGGAAAAAAAACTTTAGACTGTCGATGCTGAAGATGATGCAAGACATTGGAAATAAACTGGAGGCAAAGATGGATAACTTACAGGAAACACTGACCAAAGAGATACAAGATATCAAACTTAAACAAGAAGAGATGCAAAATACAATAACTGAAATAAAAAATTCACTAGAAGTAGCTAACAGCAGAAGACAGGAGGCAGAAGAACAAATAAGCAAGGTGGAGGACAGATTAGTGGAAATTACAGATGCGAAACAGAAAAGAGAAAAAAGATTGAAAACAATCGAAGAGAGTCTCAGAGAACTGTGGGACAATGTTAAACACACCAACATCCGAATTATAGGAGTTCCAGAAGGAGAAGAGAGAGAGAAGGGGACAGAAAAAATATTCCAAGAGATAATAGCCGAAAATTTCCCTCACATGGGAAAGGAACCACTCACTCAAATCCAGGAAGAGCAACAAGTACCATACAAAATAAACCCAAGGAGGAATACACCGAGATACATATTAATCAAACTGACCAAAATGAAAGACAAAGAGAAAATATCAAAAGCAGCTAGGAAAAAGAAACAACATACAAGGGAACCCCGATAAGTTTATCGGAAGATTTTTCAGCAGAAACTCTGCACACCAGAAGGGAGTGGCATGATATACTTAATGTGATGAAAGGAAAAAACCTCCAATCAAGATTACTTTACCCATACACAAAAATAAACTCCAAATGGATTAAAGACCTAGATATAAGACCAGACACTATCAAACTCCTAGAGGAAAGCATAGGCCAAACACTCTCTGACATAAACGACAGCAACATCTTCTCAGATCCACCTATCAGGGTACTGACAATAAAAAGAAAAATAAACAAATGGGACCTACTCAAACTTCAAATTTGGTTTCTGCACAGCAAAGGAAACCCTAAACAACACAAAAAGACAACCCACAAAATGGGAGAAAATCTTCGCAAGTGAATCAACTGACAAGGGATTAATCTCCAAAATTTATAAACACCTTCTGCAGTTCCATACCAAAAAAACAAACAACCCCATCCAAAAATGAGCAGAAGATCTAAACAGACAATTCTCCAAAGAAGACATACAGATGGCCATGAAACACATGAAAAGATGTTCAGCATCACTCATTATTAGAGAAATGCAAATCAAAACCACTAGGAGGTACCACCTTGCACCAGCCAGAATGGCCATCATCCAAAAGTCTACAAACAATAAGTGTTGGAGAGGGTGTGGAGAAAAAGGAACCCTAGTACACTGTTGGTAGGATTGTAAATTGGTGCAACCACTGTGGAAAACAGTATGGAGATTCCTCAGAAAACTCAAACTAGAACTACCATTTGATCCAGCAATCCCACTCCTGGGCATCTATCCAGAGAAAACCATGACTCGCAAAGACACATGTACTTCGATGTTCATTGCAGCAGTATTTGCAATAGCCAAGACATAGAAACAACCTAAATGTCCATTGACAGAGGAGTGGATCCAGAAGATGTGGTACATATACACAATGGAATATTACTCAGCATCAAAAAGAACGAAATACCAGCATTTTTAGCAACATGGATAGACCTAGAAACTATCATGCTAAGTGAAGTCAGCCATACAATGAGACACCAACATCAAATGCTTTCACTGACATGTGGAATCTGAAAAAAGGACAGAAAGAACTTCTTTGCAGAACAGATGCTGACTCACAGACATTGAAAAACTTATGGTCTCTGGAGGAGACATTTTGGGGGTGGGGGGATGTGCTTGGGCTGTGGGATGGAAATCCTGTGAAATCAAATTGTTATGATCATTATGCAACTACAGATGTGATAAATTCATTTGAGTAATTAAAAAAATGAAAGAAAAAAAAAAGATTACTTTACCCAGCCAGGCTCTCATTCAGATTTGAAGGAGAAATCAAAGCCTTCACAGATAAGCAAAAGCTGAGAGAATTCAGCAACACTAAACTAGCCTTACAACAAATACTAAAGGAACTTCTCTAGGCAGAAAAGACTGCAACAGGAAACAAAAATACCACAAATGACAAGGCTCACCAGTAAAGGTATATATACAGTAAAGATATGAAATCATCCATGCACAGTTATGCCATCAAAATCAGAAATCATGAGAAGAGATAGGTACAAATGCAGGACACTGGAAATGCACATGTAATTAAGAGACCAACAACTTAAAACGATCTCATATACATATATAGACTCTTATATCAAAACTTCAGAATAACTGCAAACCAAAAATCTACAACTGATACACAAACAAATAAGAAAAATCAACTCAAATACAACAATAAAGATAGTTATTAAACCAGAAGAGGAGAGAACAAGAGAAGAAGGGAAGAAAAGAGAGCAACAAAAACAAATCCAAAGCAATTAATAAAATGGCAATAAGAACATACATATCCTTAATTACCTTAAATGTTAATGGACTAAACGCCCCAACCAAAAGACATAGACTGGCTGAATGGATACAAAAACAAGATCCACATATGTGCTGTCTTCAAGAGACCCACTTCACTTCTAGGGACACATACAAATTGAAAGTGAGAGGATGGAAGAAAATATTCCATGTGATTGGGAATCAAAAGAAAGCTGGAACAGCAACACTCATATCAGATAAAATAGACTTTAAAATGAAGAATATTTTAAGAGACAAAGAAGGACATTACCTAATGATCAAAGGATCAATCCAAGAAGAAGATATAACAATTTTAAATATCTACGCACCCAACCTAGCTTCACCACAATATATAAGACAACTGCTAACAACCTTAAAAGGAGAAATCGACAATAACACAATAATAGTGGGGGACTTTAACACCCCACTTACAGCATTGGACAGATCATCCAGACAGAAAATCAATAAGGAAACACAGGCCCTGAATGATGCATTAGACCAGATAGACTTAATAGATATTTATAGGACATTCCATCCAAAAGCAACAGAATACACATTCTTCTCAAGAGCACATGGAACATTCTCTAAGATTGAGCTCATCCTGGGCTACAAATCCAACCTTGGTAACTTTAAGAAAATTGAAATCATATCAAGCATCTTTTCCAACCACAACACTATTCGACTGGAAATCAACAACAAGAAAAAAACTGCAAAAAAAAACCCCAAAATTATTAGATGTGCATTCAGTACCAGAACAGATTATTTAAATTTTTTTTAAAAAATAGCATGGAAGAAAAAAATAAGAAACTCAACAGGCGCTGTACCATGTAGGTAAATCAAAATGCATACAAAACAAGAGCAAATATTTCCAAGGATACACACAAACTTATGTCATTGATCATCAGAATCATGTGGGGGAAAGTGAGGGTTAAGCTAGAGGGGAAAAAAAAGCATTCAGGCCTTACAGAGAATGAGACTGACAATGTCCTACTACAGTGACCCAAAAAAAAAAAAAAAAAAAAAAATACAACGCAAAGCTGCCTCTGAGGGTCTAGAAAGGGAGGAGGGAGGAAAAGCTGGCAATTCAGGCAGTTCTACCTCTGCAACCCCTTTGAGGCAAAACAAAGAAGATATTTGCTCCTTTTATATTTATGTTTTATTTTTAAATGCAAGTCACTGCAAAGAGACTGAATATTAAGAACTAAGTAATAAACACCTGAACCACGAAGCGTGTCCGAATGCATTAAGGGCTCGAGGCTGAAGTATGAATCCCCCAAACTGCAGTTACAGGCAACACGACAGCCCCATGTCCCCCAAGTCAGTGGCTGACCAGTCATATTTGCCATGTATGCCACAACTTGCCCCACTATTTACCATTTACCTTTTTTCCAAGTTATTGCTTTTTGAACTTAAACACCTACTTTAGCCAGGCCCTAAATAACAACTGGCATGAAATCATGGTTTTGGTGTGCCAGTTGTATTTTCTTGTTAAACATTAAGCTTTTAAAAATCTTTAAATGTCACTTATACTATCTCACACTATCTGGCCTAATGTATTTGTTAGGATAATGTCAACTATTATAATCATGAACTAAAAACACATAATGGCTCAAACACAATGGATGTTTATTTCTTGCTCACATGACAGCCCTGGGCAGGTGAACTGAACAGCAGAACCATTTTCCTCCACACAGCCTGGCTGTGCCCTCTGTAGCACCTTATGAGTCATGCCCACTCCAGCCAGCCTGGGAGGGAAAAGAAGGCAGGAGAGCTTGTGGCGGTTGCTATGGCCACAGAAGGGAGCGCCCACCATGGCCAGGCCAGAAGGGGGCGCCCCTCAAGGCCAGTCAAATTCCTTGGCTAGAATCCAGCCCTGTGTCACACCTACCTTCCAGAAGGCTGGGGAATGTGCTGTGAGTTTCAGGAGAAAAAGAGAAAACTCTAAGCTGTGCTTTGGTCCTTTATGCATAAATCTGTTCCTCACCAGTGTCTGGGCATCTCGAAGGCAGGGAGAGGAGCTTTTTCATTTCTATAACCTCTCATGATGCCTGATAGTGTGTTTAAACAAGTATTCATTGTACAGCCGGTCCAACAGTCCTTTCAGGACGCCTACATCCCAGTAAACAACAGACGATGTTGTTGCAACCTGTCTCTACAGGTGCAAGAGCTGATTGTGTGGGAAGCAGGAGGAGCCATGAACATCTGGAGAGCCCCAAGTAAAACCAGACTCTGTCTCAGGGGAAACTTAGTCTTTCTGAAGCCAAAGCAAAATTAAGAAACACTGTCACACATACTCTCCAAAAACATCCAAGAGAGAATGCTAGTGATTTTCTTCTGGGCATCAAGGAAAAGAGGTCAGGAAAACTCCCAGAAGAGGAGAAAAAATGCTCCCATTTGGCAACAGGAAAGAACAGAGATGAATGGATTTAGACTATAAAAGGCACCTTCTAAAATCAACAAATTCCTTTTTTTGTACAGTTAAAACTCCGAGTAGAAATGGAGGGGAAAGAAGGGAAAAGCAATGCAAATCATTAAGTCTGGGAAAAGATGAAGTATTACAGAATAACATTTCAAATGGTGTCCTGGCAAGATGTTAATAAAATCATTTTAAAAATGGAAATTGAGGAGAGAAAAAGGAAACAAATGCCCAAAAGTAGACACTGTCTGAGGTGCTTCGAAGAGTCAATACTTGTTTATAGCTCGGCAGGTATATGATGATAAATAGCTGATGATAAATGCTTTATAAGCATATCAGTTTTTATAATATGAAAACATGTTAAATCATTTTCAAGCACAGACATGAGGCAGGAATGAGAAGCATGTCCTAGGGAGTTCCCTGGTGGCTCAGCAGGTGAAGGATCAGGTGTTGTCACTGTTGTGGCTTGGCTCACTGTTATGGAGTGGGTTTGACCCCCTGGCCTGGGAAACTTCCACATACCCCAGGAGATTGTATCAATTTTCTATTACTGCTGTAACAAATTACACAAATTCAGTGACTTGGGATAACACAATTTTTTTTTCTTGGCAGTGCCTGTGGCATGTGGAAGTTCCAGGCCAGGGATCAAACCCAGGCCACAGCAGTGACAACACCAAATACTTAAGCCACTATAGTACATGGAAACTCTCCCCCAATTTTGTATCTCACAGTCCTACATAGCAGAGTCAGACACAGGTCTCCACGGCCAAGGTCAGATTGTCAGCAGGGTGCCTTCCCATTGGGAGGCTCCAGGGCAAGTCTATGCCCTTGCCTTTTCCAATTTCTAGAGATGTCAGCATTCTTTGGCTCCTGACCCCATTCCTCAGTCTACAAAGCCAAGGGCATCAAGGCAAGTCCTCCAGCTGCCTTCCCATCACTATGATTCAGGGGCTACAGAGGAAGCAAAAATCAATATGGAGGGAATGAATGAAGTGCTCATTTATCAGGTTCCATCTCTGTGCTACACACTGTTCTCAGAACTCTGCAAACACTAGCCCTTAAGAAGGCTGTGTAGGTGCCGTTGTTCTCATTTTAGGGATGCAGAAATTAAGCTACAGCTGGTCATGACAGAGGCAGGGTTCAGGCCAGGTCTGACTCCAGGGTGTCTGTTCCCCCTGCATCAGGTAAGGGGCACCACACTTCCAGAGGAAAACCCAGGAAGGCTGCCTGGCTGGTGATGTGCCCACTGGACTTAGAAGAATGGATGGTATTTTGAGATGCGGAGCTGGGGCTGGAGAATGGGGTGTTCCAGGAAAACGGACAGCAAGAAAGAAATCCTGGAGGTGAAAACAAATCACTGAGTATGTGTGATGAATGGTGAGGAGGCTGGAGTTGAGAACTGAAACAAGGGAACAGTAGAAGTTTGGACCGAATCGATGAGAAAGCCTAAGAATTAGGATCGAGAAGAACAGGTTAGGACATTCAAGTTGAAGTTACTTGTTAAAATATATGAAAAGAGCTCTAAGGTGATGGTAGAAGAAATAGAAAGAGAAGAAAAAGGGCTCTTTGTGAAAGAGTCACAGGATGCCCACAGGAACGAAAAGGGCAAGGGAAACAGGTATCTTTGAGTTGGAGGCTGGAGGACCAGGACAAGGCCTGGAGAGAAATAGGAGATGAGAAAAAGCTGGTTGTGGAGAGTAGCTGACAGTTACACAGCTTTGGTTCTGCTGTGTGCAGGAGCCTGGCACTATGTCCAGGTGGGTACACCCAGCAGAAGAGGGAGCACAAGGGATATCTCTGCATTAGATGCAGCATTAGGTAGGGAGCTCTGTAGGAGGAGGTGGTAGTTGAAACCGGAAAGGGACGATGTTTCTGGTGCAGCCCTCATTCTCTGTGATCTCTGCAAAGGCACACAGACTGTGGGTCCTCACCAGCATCATCTTTGACCTTGGGAGTGGAGACCATGAACTCATGTGTAACATTTTACAGAAAAGCCAAGCCGCTTACCCAGAGTCCTGATAAAGTCCACGTGGACTTGTGAGAGTAAAATCCAGGGGTCCTGCTCCAGTGCCCCTTTCTCTATATTCCCCCAAGAGGCACAGTTCAGTCCTTGCAATTGGCTGATGCAATCCTGGAGCCAAATACATCCTCCTTAGAGCTTAGAGGCAGGGTTCTTCTACACTAGCTCTTTTACTTCGTGTATATAGTAAAACGCTGTCCCTGCTCAGATGGGATGATTAACTGATGACCCTGTGTATGGATTACAAGTTTTTTAAGTTGTTAACAATGTGTTTTAGTGTGTTTCACTTGAATCAACATGCATGTAAATTTATCATCTCAGCCTGTCTCTGTGAGATTCGTGTGGTAAGAGTGAATGGGAGTCATTCCAGTTTTATAAATAAACTGAAGCGGAGAGTCTCTATATATGGCTCCCAATGTCACTTCATGTTCTGTCCTTTCCCCTGTGCCAGAATCAGGTGCTATCATGCTGAGTGCTGAAGTTAACAGGTGCCTGAGACCATGCACTGGCCTTCCAATAAAGATGTTTCTAAAAGAATGAGACCAGAAAATTCTAAAGGGAGGATAACAGTCTGGCATTGATTGGCTTGCAAGCTATTCTCTGTTGCCTTGAATTTAACAAGGATCAAGTTTTACACCAAATGCAAGATTTTGTATTTGTATTCCCTTGTGTTCTTTTTAAAAATGTCCATTTATATTCTTAATAAGAACATATGTTCTAAATAATTCCCATGTGGACAACTGATCAGAAACAGCTAACCAACATAATAACATGGCAGTGACTTCAAAACGCATTGACTTAGGAAAAAGACTTCAAAGGGAAAAAGGATTTTCAAAGGAAATTCTGTTATATTCAAGCAATTGGAAAGAGTTCAGACTTCAAGTCTTCTGCTTTTAACAGATGACTTGTATGCCTTCAATGTCACCTAGCACATCTCTACCTCATTTTAGGCAAAATTAAGTAAAAGGAGGTACAAAGTAACACTCAAATGAAGTATTCTGAGGACCAAAGTGTGCAGGGTGGAGAGACACGAATGTATCCATTCATAGGCCCAGCAATCACCATAATCCTTCAAATCAGAATAGAACAAATGGGTCAGAGTGTGACACCAGCTTTGTAACAAAGTTGCCCAAAGATTAAGGGAGCTTCCTAGGAGATGGAAGCTTCGCTCTCCTGGGAAGTGTTCAGGCCCACCACATTTGCTCTAAGGATAATTCAAAACTTAGAGGGAAGCCAGACCAGGGGACTTTGGAGATGCCTGCATCATAGAACTTCTCTGACACTAGGAAAAAAGGATCCTAAATAATGGCTCTCAAAATTATTTTGATCTATGACCACTTGTCAAGGGATCTCTGACCCTCTAGGAAACCAGGGCTGAATTTTTTTTTTTTTTTTTTTTTTTTTTTGGAGCCACACCTGCATATGGAAGTTCTCAGGCTAAGAGTTGAATCAAGCTACAGCTGCCAACCTACACCATAGCCACAGCCACATCTGCGACCTACAACACAGCTCACCACAATGCTGGATCCTAACCTACTGAGCGAGGCCGGGGAATGAACCCGTATCCTCATGGTTACTAGTCAAATGTGTTACTGCTGAGCCACATGGGAACTCTAGGGCTGTTTTACAAAGGGATGTAGTTATTCATCCAACATGTATTGAAAACATACTATCTTCGAGGAACCATTTTTCAACTTATTGATTCAACAAGTGTTTATTGAGGGTTTACTATGTATCAGATACTGTGCTTGGCCTTGGCAATATAGTTTTGCTCATGGGGATGAGATAAATACATGAATAAGATACATTTAAAGATTTGTAAGTATTATAAATAAAGAAAATGGGGTGATGATGACAGCTGGTGACTGAGAGGCCCCTCTGGATTAAGAGCAAGCCTCCCTGAGGTAGTTCTCTTGGGGCTAAGAGATGAAATGTGAGAAGTGAACATCTGGAGGGCAGAAGGCAGAGGAGAAAAGAACAAGTCCAAGGCTCTAAGGTAGGAACAAGATGGGAGGGTCTATAACAAGGCTGGTGCGGCCAAATAAGACGCGGTGTGAGCAGGTATGGGAGCCAGGCAGGAAGGGCCTGCAGGCCATGGAAAGGAGTTCAGGCTCTATTCTAAGAACGGAGAAGATTCTAGCAGAGGATCCCACCAGCCCCTTCACTTGGGGTTTCATGAAAAACTGCAGAGATGCCTTGACGTTGAAAAGAGGGAACAGGGACATATCTTAAAGAAGAGCAGAGAGACCAGGTCATCTCAGCCCTGAGCAGAGGGGAGCAGAAAGGGCTGGGAGGAGACAGGAGAGCAGCTGCTGAAGACAGGAAGGAAGAGTAAGTCTCCAGACCTAGGTTCAATCAGTGATCACAGGTGGCTCTGCACAAGGTGAAAACATGGACTGAGAAGGACAGGGTGGCCTAGTTACTCTGAGAAGCCTTGGTCCAGAGTTGGGAGGGGACTTTGGAAGGAGGAGCCACCACTTCCTGGCCACCACTCTGGATGCTGTTTTAGCCCCATTCTTGGGCCAGGCTCTGACCCAAATACCCCGAATTCTAAATACCCTGAATTCTAACACCTGCAGTTCCAAAGCTCCAGAATCCCCTTCAGCCTGCTTGAGGTTCCTTTAATGGGGTCAGAATAAGAGGAGAGAGCACTGCAAAGGGAAGGCCAAAGATGCCCCCCATTAGCACTGCTCCTTGGCCACCAAGAATGTTTCCCCTGAATGATGGAAGGAGTGACTGTGCTTTAAAAAAGCCATTTGCTCTTTATTTAATATCATAAAGGAATGCATGTCTCCACACCTGAACAAAAGCTGGCATGACCATGACACTCTAATTAGTTCACAGGCACAGCAGCACCTGGCCCATAAAACTCTTGGAGACACGCAACAGCAGAAGGAAGGCAGGCTATGCACTCAGACAGGCTTGGGTTTGAACAGTGAGCTTGAAAGCCATTTGACCTTGGCAGGTTACTCCACTGGCTGAGCTTTGGTTTCCTCTTCTGAAAAACAGGGATAGCAACACTGGCTCTCCGAGTAGCCTGGATTGGAGGATGTGTGCAAACCCGGAGCACAGTGCCAGGCACAGCATAATGACTCAGTAAAAGTTGTTTCCCCTTCTTCCAGGTGGGATCCTTGGCAGTTCTTTGAGTTAAGCTGTTCGTTTCCTTTTTCTGGAAACATTTTGAGCCAAGTGAAGCTGAAGAGAGAGGCACGCTGGCATTGCTACACAAGACAAGGCCGGAAACTAACTCCGCATGCCTAGCAGAGTGCCCAGCACACAGGGAGCTCCCGCGAATGGGGATGGTCTTTGTTGTTGCCTCTGGTGCTGGCATTGAAGGGCTAACACAGAAGCAAGATGTCAGATCACAGCAAGCCCCTCCTGACTCAGAAAACGCCTTAAATTTGATCTACTAATCAAGAAACCTGCATCTCAGATATAAGTGGAACTTTCTTCTTAGGAACACACCGTTTCCAATTACAGCGCTGGGCCCCTTATTTTCCATTTCCCTCGATTCTTAGAACTCTTGAGAAATCGCCCAACCTTTTACTTAGGGAGTTGGAGGCAGGTTTATGCAGTCGGATCCTGGAATTCCCCAAATAAGAAGGTAAGAACACCAGAGGGGAGGCCATGGAGACTTTTCCCGTCATAAAACTGGGCTGCATTTGTTTCTTTCATAGGAGTCAGGCAGCCGAGTGCCAAATCCCACTGGCATAGATGTAAGACTTCGTAATTCAGTGAGTATCACTAGGCACTGGGGTTAAACGATCTAGGAAAACATCTCCTGCCAGCCCCTGCATGTTCCTACTGTGGATCTTGATCAGGTAGGAACCATCAGCCCTTGGTTGAGACCTCCAGGTACTTGTCAATGTTGAATTAAATCAACATTGACAAGGAGCAGCTTCAGGAGAATCTCCTTTTTTTTTTTTATTTTTAATTTTTTGTCTTTGTCTTTTTAGAGCTGCACCGAGGCATATGGAGGTTCCCAGGCTAGGGGTCTAATCGGAGCTACAGCTGCCAGCCTACAGCACAGCCACAGCAACGCCAGATCCAAGCCACGTCTGCGACCTACACCAAAGCTCACGGCAATACCAGATCCTTAACCCACTGAACGAGGCCAGGGATCAAACCCGCAACCTCATGGTTCCTGGTCAGATTTATTTCCGCTGCGCCACGACGGGAACTCCAGGAGAATCTCCTTTATATAAAAATGTCACATTAATAACAAACAATGGAAGGAAGAAACGCTGACTGAGAGTGCATTTGCAAGAGGTGTACTCATTCTGCTGCAAAACGAATTCCAGAGAGCATATAACCTTGAAAAGCCAGGTGAGCTTAGTATCCTCACATGAAACACAAAGGAATTCCACACAGATGGCTCTAGTGAGTGACAGGAGCTTATTTCTTTGCAAAACAAGGGAGGCATCCATTTTGTCACATTCAGGTTGTGTTTTAATATTCATTTACTTCATAGTCTGTGAAGCCATCACAGAACAGGCTTCAGTATAAGCACAGTAGAGATGAGGTAACAAATACATCTGGAATTCAGTGCTCAGATTTTATTTGCACATCAGTCCTGGGGATTTTCCCACCCAGGTTGTCCCCAGACTCAGTATACGTATGTATGTGCTCTGGGATCCATTTGCTGGGGAAGAGGGACCATGAGCAAGTAGGTGAACTCTAACCTGGAGCTTGTGCCGAGTCCTCTGGAAAGCTGAGTTCAGGTACCATCAAGGGGAATGACGGTTCTTTTTTTTTTTTTTTTTTTTTTTTGGTCTTTTGTCTTTTTAGGGCTGCACCTGCGGCATATGAAGGTTCCCAGGCCAGGGGTTGAATCGGAGCTACACCTGCTGGGTTAACACCACAGCCTCAGCAACTCAGGATCCAAGCCACATCTGCAACCCTACACCACAGCTCATGGTAACGCTGGATCCTTAACCCACTGAGCGAGGCCAGGGGTCGAACCCGTGTCCTCATGGACATCGTCTGGTTGGTTAACTACTGAGACTGAGCCACGACAGGAACTCCTGGGAACAATGATTCTAATCAACAACAGCCCTCATATAATCTGCGGGTTATGAGAGTTCCCATAAGGATGCCAACTCTTCCCTCTGTCTCTCTAGCAAGACTGCCTCCTTCTTCTGGTACTAAAGTCCCTTTTATGTGAGGGACCTACCCTGCTACAGCCCCTCCCAACCCACCTTCATCACAAGGTTGTCACATTCTCACATTGGGCAATTAGTCTTCCCTGGGACTTTGCTGCTGCTGCTGTCAGAGAAGACTGTCTTTGGGGACACTAAGCTAATGGGACACCAGTCTAGAGGCTGTGGGTGGCCAGCTCAGCCCTCAAGTGGAGGAACTAGGAGAATGGCTCCTGCTGGCATTATTTATGCCTCTGGAGCCAACCAGACCTGAAGCCAGATGCACTCCTGGACTTGCAAGTAATAAGCCCTAACATATGCTTTGTGTGCTTCAGCAACTTGAGTTTTGTTTCCTTTACTTACAACCAGAAATATAAAATTGATCATTATACCATAGAACGAACCCTAGAAGAACTATTTCAGAGGAACTACAGAGTAGTATTTCCCACTGCAGTTCAGGAAACCCTGGAAGATCTGTCCTTTGTCAGGTCTGTGTTCAACACCAACCTGACGCTAAAGGTTCCCGGTGGGATGCGTCTTGGAGCCGTGCCCTGGACCGGGTGCTGAAGCAACTGAGCTCTAGAATAAGAGAGGGAAGGTCGCCATGGAAAGAGCTGGGACCCCCCAGCTGCCATGGAAAAACTATCAATTGGCTCTGTGGTTTCAGGAGCATAAAAAAACAGGCCAGTTCACTGATAGGTGCCAGCAGCATCTCGATGTGTCTTCCTAGTCCCGTGGAACCTCTGGCAAAGACTCTGACAGTAAGCCAAACCCCACAGTTATCATCAATATGGAAGAAAAAATCCAGGTATCCCCAAGAACTGGAGTTGGGAGTTGAGAAGATCGAGAAAAGCAGGACCCCCATTTTAGAGCAAATGGAGAACTGAAGTCAGAGGTTCTAGGGTCAAGTCCCCATTCTGACATTTATAAGATACCCGGTGTTAGGAAAGTAGTCGTTCCTAGCTCAAATTGGGGATGCTGATGATAATAATTACAATCAAAACATATACGCAAATTGGTTTTTCTCTCTACTATCAGAGTTCTGTGCTTTCTGCATTGTGGTGTCGTTCATGTGTCTTTTTGTATGTCTGTCTCCCAAACGCTGCTCCTTAAGAGCAGAGACTGTTGTACTCATCCTGTTATCCCTCCTCTTTAGTTAAAACAGTACATGACACTCAAAATCATATACATATCAAGTTAATGAAATTAGGCAACACATCTAGAAGCACTTTATCCTCTTCTGCACACAGCAATATTACAGAGAAATACCAGGTAGAAAACAAACATCAGAAACCCGTACGTCTGGGAACAGGGCAGGAACCAGATTACTGGACCAGAATACGCCAGCAGGGATCTTACAGGGGAAGACAAGAGTCCTGGACCCTGCCCAGGGTGACTTAAGGCTCTATTCCAAGAGCCAGGGGTCAAAGCCTTCCTGAACAGGAGCCAGAGTTATCCTCTGCTTTAGAGGGAACACGGTTGAAGTCCTCAGTCAGAGCCACATCATGGGTACAGAGAGCGGGACAGCTATCTTAATAATTAATGATCCTAAATGCTCAATAGACACTGGAAAGAAACAGCTATGACAAATACTTTGAATGCATCATGGCCCAGTTGTCTCTACTATCCCAGCATTTGCGATCATTGAAGGAGTTAAGGAGTAACTTTCCATTGGAGCCTGTGGAGTTGTTTATACTTTTTATATCAACTTTACTCAGTTTAAAGATACGTCAGCATCTTTCTCCAAAAGTGTGAAAGGTGTTGATGCTTGAATCAATCACAGAGATAAGCAAAAGCATGAACTTCTTGGTTCTCAGCCAGGGAAAGAAGATTATAAGATATGGAAACCACTAAATGGTCCCGCCTAAGACATAGTCTGCACTCCCTAGTTTTAGTAATATAACAGTTTGAAACCATGTGTCTCCAAAGGTTAAAAGTTATTCTATTTCATGAAATATCAAGGCATTTTTGTTTTCTTCCATCCTCCAAAGTTAATTGCAACAAAATTATATCTATCTGACGTATTGAAGTGAATTAATAGTTTTTAATATCTCAGTAGAGTTTCTCATAATTTTCCTCTAGTTCTATTGTACAGGAAATTCATGATCCTTAAATACTAAGAGGATTTTGTTGGATGCTCTAAACAATATAAAATCTCAAACATAGATGGCTGCCCTTGATATTTTCCTACTTCCTATTCGTGTAACAATACATTCATAAAGCATATCTTCGGACAAAAATTATGGATTCTTTTAGTACAAAGCATCTATTCATTACTTCTTCTTTTATAAAGCTTACTTTACTTTCTAAAGAACATCCTGACTCAGTTTTTCTGGGTGTCTCCCTTGTACACGTCATTCAACTTTATTTGATTTTCTCCTGTTTTTGCTTTTTTTTTAAAAAAAAAAAAAAAGCACATCCTGAGATTATATCCAGTTGACTATGAATATTTGAATAATTAATGTCTTATTTCATCAGATAAAAATGCTATTGCTTTTGGCCAAGGCAATGGTGAGTTTTAGAGCAAAGGTGGTAAAAGAATCAAGAAAATTAGAAATATAAAAATAAAAGAATATTGAGTTTTTATGTATAAAGAGGCTACATTCCAAAGTTAATTCCAAGAAATATTTGGGCAAGCAAGGAGTGAAGGAAACAGAAGACAATAAAATTTAAGGGAAATAATAAAATGAATCAGAAAAAATTCTAAGAGTTAATTACAACTCTCAAAATGTCAAAAATTCATATATTTATTTTATTCAAAAAAGTTGGTGTACTCCTATCACTATGAGACTGCTTACAAGTAATTTTGTGTGTGTGTGTGGTCACATCTGCCACCTGAAGAAATTCCCCAGGCCAGAGACTGAACCCGTGCCACAGCCGTGACAACACCAGAGCTTTAACCTTCTAAGGGAACTCTTACAGTAGTTATATTCCTTAGCTTCAATTTTTCTTTTCTTATGTGTAAAATGGGATATCAAAACTCTCCCAGCCTATTTTGAAGACTGTGAAAATTGTAAAATCAAGATACACAGGGTGGCAGCTAGAATGATCCACGCAGCAATGGATTAGAATTTAAAACATCAGTGTAATACATGTTCAGCTTAATATAAATACAGATGGTTACAGGTAGAAATATTTATAGGAACATGGGTTAGTATGCACAGTATTTCCTTGTTCGGTCAGCTGAAAGGATCTAGAGGTAATGACACTCCAATAGCAATGAGCACACCTAGCACATGAATCTTAGTTTCTAATACCATTCAAAGAAAGGAAGGAAGGAAGGAAGGAAGGAAGGAAGGAAGGCAGGAAGGAAAGAAAGAAAGAAGGAAGGAAGGAAGGAAGGAAGGAAGGAAGGAAAGAAAGAAAGAAAGAAAGAAAGAAAGAAAGAAGAAAGAAAGAAAGAAAGAAAGAAAGAAAGAAAGAAAGAAGGAAAGAAAGGAAAAAAGGAAAGAAGGAAAGAAAGAAGGAAAGAAGGAAAGAAAGAAAGAAAGAAAGAAAGAAAAGAAAGAAAGAAAGAAAGAAAAGAAAGAAAGAAAGAAGGAAGGAAGGAAAAAAGGAAGGAAGGAACCAGAGTAAAGACTGGGGCAAGAAATATATAAGATGAGCCTGAAGAATCTTATCATGCCAGAAAGTAAGGAAGTGCTATAAAAAGAAGGAAAGGAAAGAAGAGGGAAAGGGAGGAGAGGAAAGAAAGAAAACATATAGTGGGGTTTTACTAAAGGGACCCAGAAGTCAACTGAAGAGCTTTCAATGGCCAGAACAGGAACAATATGAGCAAAAAATGAAGTGTAAGTTTATAGTCAAAAGACAAATAAATATCCATGATAAATAAATCTTCATTCTCATATATAAATAAGCGTTCAGATAACCATGCCTGTCCTCCAGAGGATGTAATTTAATTGGCCTGGAGTGGAACTTAAGTATCAGTTATTTTGCTCTGGTTTTTTTGTTTTTTGGGTTTTTTACTTTTAATTCCATGGGTTATTCTAATGGGCCTCCAGGAAGGGGACCGCTGGAGTAGCTGACCCTTGAGATTCCATCCCATCCTCAAATTTTTATACTTCCTTTAGTGGGAACCTTCAAGCCAATGTTTAGGAGGAACTCATCTCACCCAAATAACCTTTGTATATTTGTATTTTTCAATCTAATGCTACAACAAATTACTCCAAAACTTAGAAGTTTAAAACAAAAAATATTTACTATTTCAGGTTCTGTGATCAGGAATCTGGACACAGCACAGCTGGGTGACTCTAGCTCTGGGTCTCTCATTCTACAATCAAGATGCTGGCCAGGAATGAAGTCAGCTCAAGGATTAAGTGGGAGAAGTCCAATATTGGTTCCTTAATTGTACTGTATTCCCAGATCACTCCCATGCCTATTGGTAGGTCCCAGAAGATGCACCTCCAAGCTCACTTATCTTGGACAGGCCCAGGCCTTTGCGGGCTGTTGATCAGAGGCATCTGTTCCTTGCCATGTGGACCCCTCTACAAGACGGTTCACTACCTGGCAGCTTGCTTCCCTCAGAGCAAGAACTCAGACAGAAAGCAGAAGTCACCGTCTTTTTGTAACCTCAACTCAGGAGTAACTTCCCATTACTTTTGCCATATTCTGCTCATTAGAAGTGAGTCTAGATCCGGCTCACACACGGTGGTATGGTACCCAAGGGCAGGGATCACTGGGGGGCTCTCTTACAGGCTGCTTACCACTGGATCACACCACCTGCAGTATCAGCATATCTCACACTCTTAAAATAATAGAAGTCTATTTCTTACATCAGTTGAAAACAGGTGTTGCTAATCAATAGGCAGCTTTCCTCCAAATCATGACTCAGGGATTCTGGAGTCACAGAGGTGCCACGACTCGTATCTCCCTTTAGAGAAAACCTGCCACATGGAGTGTATTTAGCTGACAGCCTCTATTTGCTGCACATCATGGATCGCCCCAGCATTGACACTGAGGCCATGCTTTCTGGGGAATGCTACTAGCCAGTGACTGCACCCAGCAGAGGTTCTAGAACCAAATGCTTTCAACTGGCACAGGATCTCCTAAGGGATAGTCTTTGTTCTGGGGCTCTGTTCCCCGAGATTATCTTAGAGCTGCGCTTCAGTCCCAGGCTCTTCCTACCAAAGCCCTTTCCTTCATCTTTCCTTTTGCAGGTTTCCAACCAGAATCTCTGTCTGAAGTTTCTCCTGCACCCCTCCTCACCCTCCCCTTTATCTTCCACGAGCACTTTCTTCAATAAGTCTGTGCTTCTAACTCTGCCTTGACGTCTATTTCCTGAAGGAACTGAACTGACACAAGTGGTAAGATTAGCCCAAGACAGAACAGTTCTATAGGGCTTGAGGACTGGTTCTTTCCACTAGAACATTTTCCCAGGCTGCCCCTGACAAAATCTTCAGAAATTGGGCTACTACCTTATGCCAAGGACTATATGTGCCTCACATCTCACTTGGGTTTGAGTCCTTGCCAGCTGGGTAGTTAAGCTGCTGTATAAAGCTCCCCTTGCCTAATCCTCTTTCCAGGACTCTTTGCTTTCACAGGTATCAGACCTGCACCAGCATCTGAAGGCTCTTCCTGCCTATTCCTGCTCCCTGTCCCTTACATTATCTCATACAGGAATTTCCCCAATTTTCCCCTTTTTGGCATCTGCTTCCTGAAAGACCTGAACTAACGTAGGACCTAAGTTTCCTCCATCATGTGGGTCTATCATGTACTGAATTTTGGCTTCTCAGGTACTGTGCTCATCTACATCTAACCAAAGAAGAAGGATGAATGTGAGAGTACATGAGTGGGAGATTTTTAGAGGTCAGTCATGAAAGTGATACACACTGTTTCCCTTCATATTCAGTGGGCTAATACATACGCTCATATCTAACCCCAAGGGGACTGGGAAATCTAGTTTAGCATGTGTGCAGGAAGATGAGTATACGAATTTATTTTATTTATTTATTCATTTATTTATTTTGTCTTTTTAGGGCCACACCCGCGACATATGGAGGCTCCCAGGCTAGGGATCCAGTTGGAGCTATAGCCACGCTGGCCTACACCACAGCCACAGCAACATCAGATCCGAGCCGCATCTGTGACTTACACCACAGCTCACGGCAATGGCAGATCCTTCACCCACTGAGCGAGGCCAGGGATCTAACCTGCATCCTCATGGATGCTAGTTGGGTTCATTAACCACTGAGCCATGACGGGAACTCAGAGAATATGAATTTGATGATTAACTACGTCAAAGGATAAAATCGACACTCAAAATCTAAAACCAAAAGGCTGAATTTATTATTGCCTAATCAAGGGAGAGCTAAACTGGCCAGGATCGTCTCACTGAACAGAACAATCTGCTGATCTTACCTAGGTTTGGGGGAAGAGTTCATGGTGGGTTGTGTCAATGACAGAGGCAGGAGGAAGAGGACATCAGCCTCAGAAGCATGGGCCACGCAGGTTTGCAGAAGCATGTTTAGTGTGGGTTACCAAAGCCAAAGACGGTCCCTGTCAGCCTTTGAAATGTGTTTTGTGTTGGTTAGCGCCACAGAAGAAAATTGATGTTGGTTCTGGGATTACGTCTACTGAGCGAACCCAGCACCGGCCAAGTGTGAGGTTGTCTCTGGTTGGTTGGCTTTCTGATGTGTCTTCATCAGAGCAAGGTGTCGATGGTTAGACAGGTGTAAATTCAGTTTCAGTGTTAAGTTGTTACCATGGCCCTATCACCATAACTGACTGATTCAACAGATTTAAAGCTGGATAGGATGTTCTCTGGTTACCATCAAGATAAAATTACCAGTCTTTTCCTGAGAATACAGAGACGTTATACATCCTCAATTTTCCGTTGGTCCTTCTTTAGCCAAAGCTGCAGAAGAAACCATGATGAGTTATCCACACCCTTACCACTGCTGCTGAATCGCCCAAAGACCAAGTTTTGTTTCCAGAGATCTGATTTTCAGGCTTTATTCAGGACCACTTGGTTCTCGTTTTGTCTTTGAATTTGTCTCAAACTTTTTGATTCACAAACCTTTTTAACTCTTAAAAATTATGCAGGACCCCAAAGACCTTTTGCTTCTGAGGATTATATCGATTGATGTTTATTGCATTACAAATTAAAACTGAGAAATTTTGTAAATATTTGCTTACTTCCTGCCTTAAAATAACAGTAAAAAAAAAATCCATTACCTGTTTACATAAATAATACACTTTCATGAAAGCACTGTATTTTATAAAAACAAAACAGTCAGGGAGAAGAGTGACATTGTTTTTCACTTTTGCAAACCTCATTAATGACTAGCTTAATAGAAGACAGCAGATTCTTATATCTACGTGTGCATTCAATCAGAGGCAATATGTTGTTCTGATTAAAGTACATGAAGAAAATCTGTCTCATGCAAATGATTGGAAAGAAGAGAAATACTGTCTCTTCATGTACCTATGAACTTTTTTTTTTTATGTTCATTTATTATCTTTTTCCAACAGTGACTTGTTGCTTTTTTTTTTTTTTTTTTTTGTCTTTTTGCTATTTCTTTGGGCCGCTCCTGCGGCATATGGAGGTTCCCAGGCTAGGGGTCTAATCGGAGCTGTAGCCACTGGCTTACACCAGAGCCACAGCAACGCGGGATCCGAGCCGCGTCTGCAACCTACACCACGGATCGTTAACCCACTGAGCAAGGGCAGGGACCGAACCCGCAACCTCATGGTTCCTACTCGGATTCGTTAACCACTGCGCCACGACGGGAACTCCTGAACTTTCTTTCTTGATACTACATCAAACTTGACAAGTGATAGTGTCTTAAAGGTTAATTGCAAAGTAGAATATGATATTTTATCAATGAACTTTTCATATTCTGCTACATTAAAATTCACTGATCTAACCTGCAGTTGAATGGATGTCTTGTCTATATCTGATTTTGTCATTTCATGCTTTGGTAATTTGAAGAGTATTGGTTCACAGAGTAATATAGATATTAAAAATGTTAGCACATTTAATCATACAATATCAAAAAATCACATCAGTTGATATCTTCACTGATCCCATCAGAAAAGTCTTTAAGTATTGGGAGCTGGCGAGCTCATGAAGATAGAGGCAAGTTTCCCAAAATTCTAATTTTTGCTTGAAAACTCAAATTTTATCACTTACAGCAAATTTGGTGAGATGTTTTCCTTTAAGAAACAAACTCCCTTAGTTGACTTTTGAGCAGGTAAGTGCTAAAAGCCAGAGTCTAAATAACTGATTTTCCTGTTGATTATTTCTTTCAATTAAGAATGCTGCCCCTGAAAAGAAGCAGCTAGGTCAGCTCACAACACTGGCACTCATGCACACGGTTTTTCCGTGGGACAACCATCCCACTTTGGCATGACAGCTGAAGTATGTTCCTTCCATTTCCTCACACTGAATATCCAAAAGATGTGTTCTCAGGGCCTAGATCTGATCAAATGTGTACTTCTTATTTCAGTTTAAGGAAATTCTCAAGGGAAGTGGCATTTTTTTAAAGAATTGTGCATGCATGACAATAAAAGTACAACCACTACTTCAGTTTGGCGCCATTGCCTTGGTTCCAGCTAAGACACCGGCAGTTTTAGCCACCATTGCCTTTGCACATCAGTGCAAGTGTCAACAAAACTTAAATGGCAAATAATGTTTTAGCATTACTATGTAAACAGTATTGACCTCAATCCTCTGAAAGGATTGCAGGACTCCAGTGGCCTAAAGACCACACTTTGAGGACCACCACTTTCTACTACCCTTTAAATCGGCTACATGAACTAAGAGTAAGGTGGAAGCGCTGAATTACAGAATTAGGGTAATAACTGTCTTGATCATAACATTGTTAGGCAAGCCATTCTAACAGGAAGGGAAACTTTACAGGATAAGAGAGAAGCACATGGTCTTAACCAAAGAATAAAAATACAACCAAAGGATAAAGAACACAATTATTCAAGGAGAGAGTAGTAATCAGATAGCTAGAAGAATCTTATTCTGATAGTCTTGGGTGGAAGCTGTCTACTTTATGATGTCATCTGGTTGTTCTCTTAGGTAATCAGATGACTTCTATGATCATTTGCTTCCCCCCCCCCTTTTTAGGGTCACAAGTGCAGCATATGGAAGTTCCCAGGCTAGGGGTCAAATAAGAGCTACAGCTGCCAGTCTACACTACAGCCACATCATCTGCCAGATCCAAGCCACGTCTGTGACCTACACCAAAGCTTATGGCAATGCCAAATCTTTGACCCACTGAGCGAGGCCAGGGATCAAACTTGCATCTTCATGGATAGGAGTCCAATTCGTCTCTGTAGCACCACAACGAGAACTTTTATCATTTGCTTTTAAATGTTCTCTGGAGTTCCTCAGATTAGGGTCCCTAATGGTCGCAACTTCTCAATCTGATAAGGTCCCTTCTGATAAGAGTTGAGGGCAGTCTTTTCCTGATGTATTTCCTAGGATACCATACTATCCAGTTATTAGGTCATGCAGGGGCTGTTGAAGTGACTGGTATGAAGAGTCAGCTTCCAGCTGTTAAAAATAGGACTGAGAATACTGGGTCGATCCTTTACAATATTTTGCTTGATTACCCTGGAATCAACCATGGATATTCCTAGATATATAAGTTATGTCCATGCCTGAGAGGGAAGAATACATGGCATAAATTTAGCTCAAGACAACTCACACATGCCTGGTAATTTAGCTAAGTTAAACTCTTAATATTCCATTTGTTATTTTTATATTTTAGAGGGTTGAGGATGATGAAGACAGTGAAGGTTTGAATCAAGGGCAAAGCCTTGTATAATTCACATACACACACACAAATTTCTGGTAAAATATGACCTTCTATTTCTGGATAGATAAATTAGAATGCTTCAAATAAATATGCTCTTACCAGTACCTATTTATAAACCACAAAAGTAGAAAATGACATAAGATCAGTTTGAAGATGATCAAAAAGTCTCTAGGGCGTGCACCTGGAGGAATCAGGCTCCCTGACTTCAGACTATACTACAAAGCTACAGTCTTCAAAACCATATGGTCTGCACAAAGACAGAAATATAGATCAGTGGAACAGGACAGAAAGTGCAGAATAAAACCCACACACCTACAGTCAACTAATCTATGACAAAGGAGGCAAGAATATACAATGGAGAAAAGACAGCCCCTTCAATAAGTGGTGCTGGGGAAACTGGACAGCCACATGTAAAAGAATGAAATTAGGAGTTCCCTTCATGGTGCAGCAGAAATGAATCTGACTAGGAACCATGAGGTTGTGGGTTTGATCCCTGGCCTCACTCAGTGGGTTAAGGATCTGGCATTGCCTTGAGCATAGTGTAGGTCGCAGATACAGCTTGGATCCTGTGTTGCTGTGGCTGTGGCATAGGCCAGCAGTTGTAGCTCCGATTGGATGCCTAGCCTAAGAACCTCCATGTGCCACACTGTGGCCATAAAAAAAAAAAAAAAGAAAAAAAAGAATGAAATTAGAACAGCTCCTAACATCATACACCAAAAGAAACTCAAAATGGATTAAGATCTAAATATAAGACCAGATACTATAAAACCCTTAGAGGAAAACACACTCCAAACACTCTCCAACACAAACCACAGCACCATCTTCTCGGATCCACCTCTTAGAGTAATGACAGTAAAAACAAAAATAAACAAATGGGACCTAATTAAACTTAAAAGTTTCTGCACAGCAAAGGAAACCCTAAACAACACAAAAAGACAACCCACAGAATGAGAGAAAACATTTGCAAATGAAGCAACTGACAAGGGATTAATCTCCAAAATTTATAAACACCTCCTACAGCTCAATACCATAAAAACAAACAACCCCATCCAAAAATGGGCAGAAGATCTAAACAGACAATTCTCCAAAGAAGACATACAGATGGCCAAAAAAACACATGAAAAGATGTTCAACATCACTCATTATTAGAGAAATGCAAATCAAAACCACTCTGAGGTACCACCTTATACCAGCCAGAATGGCCATCATCAAAAATCTACAAACAATAAGTGCTAGAGAGGGTGTGGAGAAAGGGGAACCCTATTACACTGTTGGTGGGAATGTAAATTGATGCAACCACTGTGGAAAACAGTATGGAGATTCCTCAGAAAACTCAAAATAGAGCTACCATTTGATCCAGCAATCCCACTCCTAGGCATCTATTCAGAGAAAACCATGACTCAAAAAGACACATGTACTCCAGTGTTCATTGCAGCACTATTTGCAATAGCCAAGACATGGAAACAACCTAAATGTCCATCAACAGAAGATGTGGTACATATACACAATGGAATATTAGTTAGCCATGAAAAGGAACGAAATACCGGCATTTTTAGCAACATGGATAGACCTAGAAATTATCATGCTAAGTGAAGTCAGCCACACAATGAGACACCAACATCAAATGCTTTCACTGACATGTGGAATCTGAAAAAAGGACAGACTGAACTTCTCTGCAGAACAGATACTGACTCACAGACATTGAAAACTTATGGTCTCTGGAGGAGACAGTTTTGGGGGGTGGGGGGATGTGCTGGGGTTGTGGGATGGAAATCCTATAAAATTGGATTGTGATGATCATTGTACAACTACAAATGTAATAAATTCATTGAGTAATAAACAAACAAAAAAGTGATGGCCCTTATGGCAAAAAATAAATCAAAATGGATACTAAAAAAAAAGATGGGGTACATATACACAATGGAATATTACTCAGCCATTAAAAGGAAAGAAATAATGGCATTTGCAGCAACATGGATGGACCCAGAAATTATCTTGCTAAGTGAAGTCAGTCAGACAATGAGATACCAACATCATATGCTATCACTTACATGTGGAATCTAAAAAAAAGGACACAATGAACTTCTTTGCAGAACAGATACTGACTCATAGACTCTGAAAAACTTACGGTTTCCAAAGGAGACAAGTTGGGGGGTGGGGGAATGCACTGGGGGTTTGGAATATAAATGCTATAAAATTGGTTTGTGATGATTGTTGCACAACTGTAAATGTAATAAAATTCATTGAGTAATAAAAAAGAAAAATAAATAAATAAAAATGGGATTCACACACACACAAAATCTCTAGGCATGGTTTCAGTCCATGTCTCACTTTTGCAACTCTAGAACTAAGTTAGGAACAGATAAAGCATCAACTGACCACATCATCTGCTACTGCAGAAAAATTTCCCCATCTGTGTCTGTATAATGATGTAGCCAGCTGGTCTCTATTATGATTTGTTGTTTCATAGAGGCTTCTGGCACATGGCCTTTTGGTTATCTGGTGCTACTGGAAGCCACTGTGGCTTTACTAGATACCATATCCTCATTAATCTGACAACCTAATTGCTCCCATTGCTTCTTCCCAGAATTGAAGGCAACTTTTGTACTTTTTTGATGGAATCTTTAATTTCTCCATGATTATCTTCCTGTTCTACAAGAATTCTTTATAAATTACATTATTTGCCTATTTGTCAGGATTATCTGCTAATGCATTTCCTCTAGCTCTTATATACAAGGACTTCTGCCTTTCTGACGGCAAGTTCTTTGGAGAGAAGACTTTTTTTGTTCAATAGCATTGAAAAAACATTAACTACTCCAACAGCACACCAGCTCACTGGTAAACAGTTTTACTTTAATTTTTAGTCATTTAACATGCTCTAGAGAGGACCACAACTTCAGCCCTTTGAACCAATTTAGCTTCTGGGACTGAATTTTACAAGAGTTTGGAAGAGTTAGTGCATATCCAGTCTTGTATTATCCCCCTTTTCATTTTAAGATAAGATTCATTCATAAATAATATTATCTTTTTTTTTTTTTGCCTTTTATGGCTGCACCCGAAGCATATGGAAGTTCCCACGCTAGGTGTCAAATCAGAGCTACAGCTGCTGGCCTACAACACAGCCACAGCAACTCAGGATCCAAGCCTCGTCTGCGACCTACACCACAGTTCAAGGAAATGCCAGATTCTTAACCCACCGAGCGAGGCCAGGGATTGAACCCACATCCTCATGGACTGTAGTCAGGTTTGTTAACCACTGATCCATGAAGGGAACTCCCTTCATAAATAATATTAGGTCATGTTTGTCACTGGAGTGTCCAAAAGATCGATTTTGGGTACAGGCATTTCTCAAACTACAGAAACATAAACATGTAATCTTCTTGCATTGGTTAAGGTTAAGTGAGTTTCTGTGTGGCAAAGGAAAAGGAAGAAGTAGCAATATTTTATAAATAGTTGCCTGGCAGAAAATTAATATTTTCAATTAGTGATAGGGATTGTACCATCTGATTTGAAGGTGATCTCAGTCCAAATCTGAAGATGGTTTAATTAATTTATCCAAAGTTGCTAGTGTTCTGAAGCAAGAAAGATAAGCCTTGGCTAATAAATCAAGGAACAGACCATAATGGCAAACAAGGGTTTTCTGCATGTTGAGCTTTTACCTCTAGAGTATAGCTTAACATTTCACTTACATACCAAAAAAAAAAAAAGATTTAAAATAATATGAGAAAAATCAATCTGGACTCTGGACATTGTTCAGTTTTCTGCCTATGTTGTGGAGTCTTTTGCCCATAGGAATTTTGAGGCCATAGTAAATTCTTCAGTTATTTCTCAACTAAGAATGTGTGCATTGTATTGTCTAAATCACCTATAGCAATCGCAAGTAGGAAAATTTTAAGGAACTTCTCAAAAATGAGCTCTCTCAGTATGTTGTATCAGTCATTTTTATATACAAAGTAGATCTTTTATTAAATTTGTAGTTGTTACATCACCAAGGAAAAACGCATATCCTTTTGAGTATGACCCCAAAATTACTGTCAGGACATGGGATAGAAATCAGGCTTATCAGAAACTCCTGCTACTTAAACGGCTTTGGTAAACCAAGGCAAAGAAAGTTCAAGCCCTTTCTAGCCTCCTACAATATACTGCATAACCTCAAGTCTGCCTTTTATAATTTAGTTTGTATTCTAATACAACAAGGTATTTTACTTAAATATAAAGCTACTCAGCTAATATCTGAACTATATAAAGAACTCATAAAACTCAGTGACAAAAAAAAACATATTTTAAAATGGGCAGGAGATCTGAATAGACCTTTTTCCATAGAAGATATATATCATCTATGCCCATTAAAATGGCTATTATTGAAAAAGCAAGAAATATCAAGTGTTGGAAAGGATGTAGAGAAAAGGGAACCCTTATACACTGTTGGTGTGAATGTAAATTAGCGCAACCACTATGGAAAACAGTATGGAGATTACTCCAAAAATTAAGAATACAACTACTATACGATCCAGCTACTCCACTGCTGGGTATTTATCTGAAGAATATGAACATACTAATTCAAAAAGATATATGCACCCCTATGTTCATGACATCATTATTTATAACAGCCAAGATACAGAAACAACCAAAGGAGCCACTGGCCAAATGGATAAAGATGTGATATATATATACACAATGGAATACTACTTGGCTTAAAAAATGATGAAATCTTGTCATCTGCAACAACACAGATGGACCTTGAGGGTATTATGCTAAGTGAAATAAGTCAGACAGAGAAGGATTAATACAGCATGACTTCACTCATACGTGTAACGTAAATAAATAACCAAACCAAACAAAGAAACTGTAGGTACAGAAAACAGAGTAGTGTTTACCAGAGGGGAAAGGTCTTTGGGGAGGGTGAAATGGGTAAAGGGGGTCACCTTTATGGTGGCAGATGGAAACTCAACTTTTGGTGGTGAGCACCCTGTACTATATACAGAAGTCAAAATATAATGTTGCACACATGAAATTTGCATAATGTCATAAACCAGCGTTACTGCACTTTTTAAAAAAAACTATATGCCTTCTTTTGTACTAAGTGCCAGTCAATCTGCATATCCTTTTACTTTTCAGGCAACAGTAACCCTTCTAAGGCAGTGAATTTTCTTAAGGCAGCGGGATCAAGAAAAGATATAGTTAGTGGTAACAATATTAACAGGAAAACTGATTTTTTCCTTTATGTCTTTAGACAAATTTGCCCTGGAAGTTTAGAGGGAGAAGATGAAATTTGGGGGTACTCATGTTTCCTTTGTATGACAACATGTTTGAGCTTTTCTTTGCTAATATGGAACACTGGTTTTTCTCATAGCCAATATCTGCTTCTGCTTGCAAATATCTACAGATATCTTTATTCATAGACTTTCAGCCCTGTTTGGTCCTTATTTCAAAGGTCAATTGTTTTACCTGGAGATCCAGAAATTTGTTTTCATTTCTAGCTTATTTACTCTCTCTATCTTTTAAATTGGCAATTTTCCATTCCAATTTATTTTTTACAACTAAATCCTCTATTTCATGTCTCAACCCACTTACAAAAAGAAAGGACAGGGCTCCCTTTACTTGAGCTGCTAGGTCTAGGCAGAAAACTGCTTAAAAGTTTCCTAGGGTCTATTTTCTAAGTCTCCTATTGATTCATCTTCATTTTGTTTGCAGTTTTGAATCTTTGTCCAATCTTCTTTTTGGGAAGGACTTTTTGAAAGAGCCGAATGGAATACAGTATCTATTTTTCTTGTCCTCTCAAGGTGATTATTAAATTATGGACCACTGGGCGACTTAAATGCTCTTTGTCTTCCCCATCCTGTACTTTGAACCATTTTTCCCCATCTGGGGGGGGGTTGATAATCACATGAACTAGCTGGTACAGATTGGACGGTTCAGAACAATAAAGATCTAGTAAGATCTCAAATTCTGTAGTAAATTTCTGTTTCTCTCATTGAGATTTACAATTGTTTACAATCATTTAAAAAATAAAATAATAAACAAATAGCGAGATCATTTACCTTAGAAGAAACCCTTTCATTTTAAGTGGTTTAGAGTTATCGTAAAATAAAATATTTATAAAAAGAAAAAACATATATAAATAAAATTTTTAAAATTCTTGTTCTTAATTCAACTCCAGACCATGGTTTAAATTCAGCTTATGTTCAGTATTTTGCTCTAGCCATTTTATAATGTGACAAAATGTGCATGTTCTTTTCTTGGAAAAACCCTGAAGAGGGGATAACTCATTCAGGAAGTCAGAGGAAGAACAGAAGGATGAGAAGAACTGCAAAGTGGATGAGGAAGCCAATACAACACAAAGACAGGGGGTGCAAGGAGGGGAGGTCCCACATGCTTTCAACAATAGTGAACTTGAGGGTTTTTTTTTTTCTTTAGGGGTTTTTTGGAGGGGGAGTCACCATTTTGTTCTGTGGGCTCCTTGGCTTATCAATTTTAAAGAAGCCGACAATGAACCTTTGAGTGTTATTATTTCCTAATTTTTCTAGAGTCCTTAAATGTATTAATTTCCTAAATTTTCTAGAGTCCTTGAATGTATTAATTTTGACTTTTAATTAACTAATTAAAACTTTCCCCAAATGTTCACTCTTTTTCTAAATCAAAATATGTTTGCTATTTACCAAGACTAGTGCAAAAGTTAAGACTACAGGGCAAATTCACGTAGGAAACATTCTTTTTTTTTTTTTTTTTTTTTTTTGTCTTTTGTCTTTTTTTGTTGTTGTTGCTATTTCTTGGGCTGCTCCCGCGGCATATGGAGGTTCCCAGGCTAGGGATTGAATCGGAGCTGTAGCCACCCGCCTACGCCAGAGCCACAGCAACGCGGGATCCGAGCCGCGTCTGCAACCTACACCACAGCTCAGGGCAACGCCGGATCGTTAACCCACTGAGCAAGGGCAGGGATCGAACCCGCAACCTCATGGTTCCTAGTCGGATTCGTTAACCTCTGCACCACGATGGGAACTCCAGGAAACGTTCTTGAGGAGAGTGAAATGACAGCATAGACTAACATGAAAGAGTCTTCAGTAGAGATCACGCAGTAGAATACCAGAAAATTATTGATTCCAAAACATGAATAAAACCAAACAATATCCAGTTGACTTGACCATGTCTTTATGAAGATTTGGACATAAAACCGAATCTTCATAAAGATTTATATGTCCAAATCTTCATAGACATAAATCCATAAAGATTTGGACATAAGGCAAAGTTTAACCAATCACCATTGCACAAACTGGCCACCAATCAAATAGATCTTCAACCACTTGTCTTCAAGATGGGTGTGGATTGGAGGGAAAAGTTACTGAGCCTGCACCCATACCCATTCTCCGTGCAGCACTTCTTCGTGTATTCAACAGGCACAGGACAATCCAGGAAGTAACAAAAACAAATCAGACATCACTGTACAGATACTCAAACAGCTACAAAAGCAAAGCAATCTGTGGAAGAATAAGCATGTTAATGGCAAAAAATATTTACCAAATAGTGCAACTACAAATCAAAACCTCTAATGATTGTATTCATATACTTACATCGGATGTTTTCAAACAAATTACATGCGTATAAAGCAAAAGGTCTAATTTTCTCAAAATAATTTTCTTAAATAAATCCTAAGATGCAAATCATAGAATACGAAGGAGCCAAAATCACTGGAAAAAGTCAGACTGATTGGGCACGAATCCTGGGGTAAGAAAATAAATTTAACAACAAGAACACTGAAATGTGTTTGAGCCCAAATCATTGCAAAGACAGCCTTATCTGGTAGCAAGTGCAAAAAGCAAATAAAATTTGTACACAAGTAGCCCAATTACACATGTCATAGGCCCAAGGAACCATGAAATGCTGCCAACTGAAGGCCCTCAAAATTATTTTGGAGAACCTGTCAAAGGATATGAAAGGATGAAACACACCATTTAAAATCTGCATCTAAAAAGCTGAATTTTATTACCTACTTAAGTAAGGTACAGGGTGTCACCTGAGACTTCACTGAGCAAAAGCTAAGTGAAGGGTTTTGGGGGAAGAGGCAGGAGTGGGAAGAAGTCAGCCTTAAAAATGCTTTTTTGTGCTGCTTGCAGAGACTGAAGCGGACAGACACCAGTCTAAGAAATGTGCTCACTGGAGTGAATCCACTGTCACTGCCTGACTTACATTGCCTAACACTGCCCCTGATTGGCTGGCTTTCAGGGATATGCGCACTGTAGCAGGCTGTCATTGATCGATCGATCACAAGCCAGTTCTGGTGTTTACTGGTCACCATGGCTATGAAACCTCCATCTTTTCTTGCAAGTGTGAGGACTTCTCATTCTCAACCTCTGCCACAACCACTTGATTGGATTCACAAAGAATTAAAGGGAAATAATATGATTAACTCCAAAGAGATTATACCATCTCCTCTCCTTATCTCTGTGACAGTCCACCATGTCCAAAAGAAATCAAATGGACTTGGCCAGGCTTGTTTTCCGTAGAACTGTGTTCCTTGCTTTATTGCTTCAGACCTCCAGATGATTTCAGATTGATTAACGACTTTTTTCTGCTGTTCACCATGGTCCCATGCACAACTGATAATTAAATAAGTGGGTTCCAGTTTTCCAGATTCAACCTTTTATTTTCCTTCATCAAAGGAAACTTTATAACTTTTTTAGGCCTCCTGGACTCCCACTGCTCTTCTTGGCTTCTTCTAAGTAGTTGTTAGTGCCTCTGCATTTGGGAGCCAAGTCAATTGAATATACAAGTCAATGACTTCTGCTAAAGTGAATATGCCCAACTTTTCAAAATCGGGACTTGCTGGATGAGACATTTTCAAGGCAAAATACCTAAAAATGCACAGCCCCATGTTTCTAATGCCAAGGAAGTTGTAAAGACATAAGTACTAAAAGAGTTCAGGAGTTCCTTTCGTGGCGCAGTGGTTAACGAATCCGACTAGGAACCATGAGGACACGGGTTTGATCCCTGCCCTTGCTCAGTGGGTTAAGGATTCAGCATTGCTGTGAGCTGTGGCGTGGGTCGCAGACATGGCTCGGATCCTGCGTTGCTGTGGCTGTGGTGTAGGCCGGTGGCTACAGCTCCGATTAGACCCCTAGCCTGGGAACCTCCATATGCCTCGGGAGCTGCTCAAGAAAAGGCAAAAAAAAAAAAAAAAAAATTAGGGAAGTCTTCACAGAGGAGATGGACTTGAATCTTTGTCCAGTCTTCTCTTTGGGAAAGACTTTTGAAAGAGCTGAATGGAATACAGTAGCTGTTTTTCTTGCCCGCTCAAGACAATTAGTAAATTATGGACCACTGGGCTACTTAAACACTCTATTTGTCTTCCCCAACCTGTGCTTTGAACCATTTTTCCATTAATATTTTGGAGTTCCTGCTGCGGTGCAGTGGGTTGAGAATCAGACTAGAGCAGCTCAGGTTGCTGTGGAAGTACAGGTTTGATCCCCACCCTGGCGCAGCGGGTTAAAGGATCCAGTGTGGTCACAGCTGCCATGTAGCTCTCAATCTCTGGCCGGGGAACTTCCATATTGCACAGGTGTGAGGGGAAAAAAATCCATTAATATTTTAACAGGCAGAGAGGAGGAAGCGTTAAACATGGAGCACTCTGAGAAGTCAAGATAGAAATTGCTCTGAGATATTTAAGACAATGTGGAGGGGTTAATTTCTAGGTATTATGTAGCAAGTTGTAAAAGACCATACCCTTTGTCCAACAACCAAACGAGAGGGTTAAGCTTATAAATGCATACTGTTAAACTTTAATTCCAGTTAATGACCAGCCACTCAGAGGAGAAAAGAAATCCCTGGCTGAGCAACAAAAGGAGAATGAAGCCTCCAAGAATGGGAGTAAAGAGGCACCAGCCAAACCTTGAATGAATTTCCAATTTCCAATTCATTTACAACTTCCTTGGCACCTGTGAACTGGAACGACAGATTCCAGGAGTCCTAGCCCCAGAACAGGTCTACATCCCCTGCCTGTTGTTTTCCATAGATCCCCACTGAGTGCTCAGGGCAGGGTACTAAAAGCTGGGGCAGAGCAGAACTGAGAGCTGTATCCCCCAGGGCACACAGAGCCTCCTCTTGCCAGAGAGCCAACCCCTGAAAGGTGGGAAGAAGACAGAGAAGGCAATGCAAGACATGAAGAGTTCTCAGCTGGGAAAAGCCAGAACAGGAAAGAAGAGCTGAGAGAAACCTCCCTAGAGCATTCTGGAAAGCAGAGCGCAATCATCCTAGGCCCAAAACAGGTAGGGGAGGATTGAAGAACAAAGTGAACTATCTAGAAATCCCAAAAGCTAGGAGTGGAATGTAAAACAGAGAGAGTGTGCCTATCACTAGGAAAGTCATCGGCCCAGTTATGATAAATAAGGAGACCTCTGGGTCTTGGCAGTCAGATCCCAAGCCCCACAGGGGAGAATGCCCTAGTTCTCCTCTCAAAATATTTGAAGCAAGAAGTGAACTGACTCCAAGCTGCAAAAAAGCCCCAACCTGGCTCAAGACCTGAACCCCATCATCCCACTCTAGCAGCCTCAACAAGAAAGCACATGTCCTTCTCTGGAGGTAAATGTTGTTTGCCTCAGTCTCTGCAGTTCTTTTATACAAAATATCTAGCATACATCAAAAAATTACAATACACACAACTACATCAAAACATAGTCAACGGATGCAGACAGACAGGCCAGTAGTTAAAACTGTCAGGCATGAACTTTAAAAAAACTATGAGTCCAAAGGATCCAGATAGACCACACACATTCTTAAGCTTTTCTTTATCTTTAGCTAATTGTTTTTCTTCTCTTTGACTTGGGTCCGCTTCCTCATTCTGTATATTGGAAGGGTTTTGGGGGGTGCTTTTTTTTGGTTTTTGTTTTTTGTGTTTTTTTGGTCTTTTTAGGGCTATACCCGAGGCACATGGAGGTTCCCAAGCTAGGGGTCAAATCAGTGCAGTAGCCTCCAGCCTACACCACAACTCATGGCAACACCAGATCCTTAACCCACTGAGCAAGGCCAGGGATCAAACCTCCGTCCCGTGGATGCTAGTCAGATTTGTTTCTGCTGAGCCACGATGGGAACTCTTCAAACCAACTCTTAAGCAGATGAGCGTATTAAAAGCAAATGCTTCCTCTACTTCATGAATGACTAAAATGAAAAAAAAAAAATGTTTTCCACTTGACTTGACTTTTTAATCAAGAATAAATTAGGGAGCAAGATGTGTCAACCTTTGTCTTGGTCTTTAGAGAAGAAAATCATGACTCGCGATAGTTAAATTCACTGGGTGTGCCGAAGACTAATTAACTGGCACCATTAAGTGAAGATCATGTTTTACTTCATTAAACTCCAAACTCACTGACGGTAATATCCCGGGCCTCTGATCCTTATGTCTTCCTTGCCAAAAGGCCTTGGGAAGTTTTATTAATCAACCCCATGCTGATTAGTCAGTTTTTTCTTTCAGAATCCACAACGATTGGTTACATTTCACTTTGCACATCATTTCTTTGCAGCTACCATTTCTATTGTTTTTTTGTTTTGCAGCTACCATTTCTAAAAGGAATTCTTTTTATTCATCCTAAAAAAAGTCTGGTGGAAAGCATGAAATAAACACATCAAAAACTTCAAAACCCCTCTAAGAGACTAAACTAACCATGTTCTCCTGTATAGAAACAATTTCCCCAACAATTTGATGATTATAATTGGAAGGAAGTAGGAAGAAAAACTTTAAATATCTCAAAATACAAGTAAATTCTTACAACAGTTTACAAAATCAAAATCATTTTGCCAACCATTCCCAGACATCTTAGTGTCATGAAATGTCTTTTATTGTTCCTTGTTGTTTCATGCTCTAAATCAGACCTCTCCTCTCATTCCCTTTCACCAATGCACCTGCCCCCAATGCCCCAGCAAACTGCAGCAGCCACTTGCTTAGCAAACACCTCCGCTCTGGCCATACTCCCTGTTCTAAAGGCTTCCACTGTGTGACCATCAGCATCCTCTCTCTGGGAGAACCTGGAAAGCAACGCTGCCTACTTCCTACTTCTGCCTCCTTCCTACTTCTGCCTCCCTGGGCTGTCACTTGGTACAAATATCATACATTGAACACAGGGACGTAAATATTTCTTGGGCTCTATGAAAACTGCAGCTTATGGAAATCCCGGAGGGGCTGCGAAACGACCTGGGGTGGAGTGGGAGAAGGAAGGAGGGGCTTGAGGAGAGACAGGAGACAGACACTGAGATAGAGGGGACCAGACAGCACAGGAGGGAGAAGGGTCTTCTCCTGAACATCAGGCCCTAGACATCCAAATTACAGGATAGACGTCCTAGGAAAAGAGAGATTTACTCATAATTTTGCTCCATTTCAAGATGTTTACCTCGTGTCCACATTACTCATAAAGACAATAATCATACAAGAGGGCTTAGCTGAACTGGCAGCTGCCAAACGTCAAAGACTTCCTGCTGCTCCTTTCTACGTCGGACAGGCACCAACTTTTCATGTGCGATTCTACCCAAGAAAGAGCAGGGAAGGATATCACCCAGGAGGGTCCACAGAGTAACGGTCTCAGACTGTCCTGAGTTCCACAAACCCTGAGACCAACCAAAAACTTCCCTTTGTGTCCAGACATGTGTCATTGGTGAAGTGTCCTGCCTCCTATCGCCCCACTGTCTCCGCCCCATCCATCTCGAGATCCATCAGCTTGGCCCAGAGCTTTTGCTCAATAGTCTTTCCCACCTTGCCCTCCCCTCACTGTAGTGATCACACAGTCATGATTGAAGGAAGATTCTTTCTCAGTTCCAGACTTTCAAAGGAAGGTTGTGCTGCAGGGAGGAACAGAGAAAAGGAGAGAATGAATGCGTGTAGCTGGCAATAGACTGGTCCTGAGGGTGGAGCCAGGTACAGAACTCCTGCTTGCACCTGTTTGCTTCTTCCGCTAAGCACCTGGCTAGGTTTGGCTGAAACTCAGGGCTGAGGATGAACCTTATCAAATGAGGCCATTAGACCAGAGTCCCTCTCCAGCTCTAACACTTCAACATTCTAGAACACTGTTCCCTCCATACCCTACAGTTCAGAACTTGGTGTTTAGTCTAAGGTTGCCAGATTACCAAATAAAAGATACAATACCCAGTTAAATGAGACTAGCAGAAAAAAAAAAAATGACAAGTATTTTTAATACCTGTCCCAAGTATTGAATGATAATACTTGGGATATACTTATATTTTTTTTAAAAAGTATTTATTGTTTATCTGAAAATTTAACTGGGAGTCCTGTATTTTAGCTGGCAACCACAACTTAGCAGATAAATCATAAATAATAATTAATATAGGCCACCATTTACTGAGCACTGACTACGACTAGGACCTCAGAGATATAAGAATTCTCTTATTTGATGCTAACAACCTTATGAGGGAGGTGAAGACAGAAGCTTCCAGAGGTGAGGTGTTGGGCTGGAGAACAGTGATGCTAGAAGTCCCGGCTTGGCTGACTACACGCTGTTATAGGCTATCACTTGGAAATTACTGTAATATTGAAAATGCACCGAATACCTTTTGAACAATATGCACAGAACTCTGTTTATCTTTGAGGAGGACAATTGGGACTCTGAGGTAAGAGAAAGAATTACTTTTCATTGCTTTCATCTGTACTCTTTGGATGTTATTTTAAACAATATATATGATTATTTTCATTCAAATAAAATTAAGCCCCAAATAAAGATGGTTGCAATATACAATTTCAGTTAACAGATTTTTGTCAATGTTAGTGCTTTATCAAAAATAGTGGCAATACTTATAAATACCTTGATTTTGTTTCTTTTTTTCGGAGGTTGATTCCCTTTCAGAGCACAGTTCTCAGTTACTCATAGACCGTTAATAAACACAGCCAGACTTTCGCATTCAAGGACCCTTGCCGGTTAAATAAGGGGAAAATGCCCATGGAGCCCGAGATGCAGAGTTTTCCATGAGCTCCACTGCCTGTGTGCCTCCCTGAGGCAGTAAGCAGATCTTACCTGGAGAATAACATCCCCCAGGGAGTGCTCCAGGCAAAGGCAAGGAGCCTCTCCACTGCATCCCAGACCCACTGCGCAGAGCCTTTGATCTGACTCCACGCACTCAAGGGGGTCTTATTAGTGGTTCCAAATGTCAAATGTCCCATACACACACACACACACACACACACACACACACACACACACACACAGCCCTAATGGCCATGGTACAAGCCTAAGACTCAATGGATTCAGCTCTATATTTTTGAGGAAAAGATATTTCCATGAAAAAGGGACATCATGGTGACAAATTTTCTCCTAAGTGGACTTGAACCCCTCATTGCTAGTTATTGCAGACACACATTCCTATGGTCAGAGAAGAAATAATCACTTTTTTGAAAATCAGCTGCTTGTAACGTTTACCTCGTAATTTTTGTGAAGCCCCACCTCGCTTCTTAAAACCCATTTTGACAGTATTGTGAGGGGTGGTAGATAAGAAGAAGGGGCTTTAAGGTCTCTGGGCAGGTGTTCCTTGGAGCACAGTCTGTGAGGAGCTTGCATGGACAGCACACATCAGCAGCCTCTGCTCCTGCCCGCACAGGCGGGAGGCAGGCTCTCCCAGCACCAGGTAGTGCCCGAGGCGCTTGCAAATGCCAGCCTCAGAGGAGGCACCGCAAGCAAGCTTCCTCCAGGGTTAATGGATAAAAATTAAATCCCATTAATAAAAAAGGGAATATTCAATGGCCACAAAAGCACCAAAGAACAAAATGACAGTGAGCTTTGCATGTAAATTAGATTTTAGAATATAAAGTGTGCAGGGAAGAAAAAGAGAGAAACTTAATGCCTTCTCCAGGGACAAGAGAAATCATGTGAAAAGCAGAGAAATGTGGACCAGGTTACTCTCCACGAGTATCCAGGCCAATCTCCTGATGTCAGAGGTACGATTTGAGTAATAGGAGACATTTGTCCCAGCTCTGCGACCCCGTTCCTAAGAATTACCGGGACCAAGTAGAAGAAAGGAATGTGTGTGTTTCTATGTAAAATCATGACACCCTCCCCCTCCAAGTTCAGTCCCCCTCACCCTGCTTTATGGTTTTCATAGCACTTACCATCAGCCAAATCAAATTACACATACACCTGTCACTTTTCACCTTCTGTCTCTCCTGGTGCACTGGGAAGCCCCCAGAGAATAAAAGTTTCATTTTGTTGGATTCAGAATCACCAACCGCTAGCTAGCACCCAGTAGGTCTTCCATAAATACATGTTGAATGAATGGGCGCATCAAACACCTGGGGATCTTGCTGAATGCATACCACTGATGATGGATACACACAATGTGTTATATCCATTCAACAGAATATTTTCCGGCCATAAAAAGGCATGACGTGCTGATCGATGCTGCAACAGGGATGAACCTTGAGAACATTATGCAAAGTGAAAGAAGCCAGACACAAAAGGCTACATACTATATGATTCCATCTGAATAAACTCTCCAGCAAATTCATAAAGACAAAAAGTAGAGTAGATTAGTGGTTGCCAGGGGCTGGGCAGTTGGTTAGGAGGGTTGGGAGGATGGGAGGTGACAGCTGAAAGACACAAGGATTGGGGTGGGGGTGGGGATTGGCCACATCCATAGCATGTGGAAGGTCCCAGGCCAGGGACAGAACCTGAACCACAGCAGCAACCCGAGCCACTGCAGTGACAAGGTCAGATCCTTAAGCCACTGCCCCACAGCAAGAACTCTGATACAAGGCTTCTTTTCAGGCTGATGAAAATGTTCTAAAATCAGTTATGATGATGACTGCATACCTCTGTGAACAGCCAAAAAACTCCTGAATTTACATTTTAAATGGATGAACTGTATCATATGTGAATTACATATCCATAAAGCTGTTGTAAAAATAATACTAAATCTGACCTCATCATCACACTAAAACCCACACTCCCGCCTTTCTGTACCTCACCTCCCATTAAATGGCATTTTCTAGGAAAAACACACTAATGGAAATAGCAGTGACAACAGATTGTTCGATCCTGTTTTTCTAAGTCATTCCTCATAAAGCAGGAGTCGGCCCCATACAGGCTCACTGCCGCAGGTGCGCCTGCTCTCCTCACCTGCAGCGTGGAGCTGGACTAACCCCTCCAATGGAAGGACAGAGCATTCGCACCTGACTGTCCAGAAGGAAATGCAGAACTAAGATTGAGTACTCTTGGAAATCTAGAATTTCCTTGCCAGGGAAGACATAATTTTAGCAAGCCAAAAATCTGATTGTTAACCCACTTGGAGATGAAGTGATGAAATGTCAACAGTCACAGGGCCAGCTAAGTTTTCAAAAGCAGTAAAATAAAACCACCACATCTATAATTTTTTCAAATGCAGAGTGATTCTTAAACTTAATCCCCTGCTAGACTTTCCTATCCTCTGACCTCTTCAATCTCTCCATCACAGTTTCAAATATCTACCCAGGTCCTACACGATCTAGAATAACAACTTTCTATCTCCCCTTTTCCTTATTCTCAAGCACCATCCACAGACTCTCAAGCTGCCCTTGCCTCTCCCTGAGGGGACAGGACAAGGTCCCATTAGAGACCCCAAGTGCTAAGGACTCTCAGAGAGGATCTTTTGGTCAAAACGCAAAAAGCCGCATGTTTACAACCCATTAAACAACAGCTCTGGGAGTCTCCTGGGCTTGCAAAGAAAGAGTTACGCAATGGAAACAGATTTTATAACAAGATTATTCAGCTTTATTGACTTGCAGAAAATCACTGTCTTCTGTGCCAAAAGAAAAAAAAAAAACTATTTTATTTTCCCCTATTTTTGAAGGCAAAAGATAGCATTTCTTTTTTTCCAAAGGTGATTGATGATGAAAGCATGGGGAAAACATCAGCTCAAAAAGATCCCTACTGTGCCGTGGTGGGATAGAAAAAAGAGATCAGGGCAACCGGGTCTGTGAGGCTCCAGACAGCGGCGACTGTGTCTTAGCTGAGCGTCCCAAGGGCCCACTGTGCTGTGCTGGCGCTGGAGACCCTGTGCACGCCGAGAACTCTGTCCTGTTCCATTCACGTCCATGCAAATGCTAAACTGTGGTTTATGATGTATCTATGACGCATGAAAGCAGGGTTTCTCAGCCTCAGCACTACCAACACTTTGGGCCGGAACATTCTTTGACATGAGGGCCTGTCCCTGCATCAGAGGATGTTTTAGCAGCATCCCTGGCCTCCGCCCACCAGGTGCCAGCAGCACCTTCCAGAGGACAAATAGGGCTCCACAAAGATTGCATCTGGCTGATCTGAAAAGAGGACAGCCTGCTCTATAGCACAGGGAACTGTATCTCATCACTTGTGATGGAACATGATGGAGGATAATATGAAAAAAAGAATGTATATGAATGTATAACTGGATCACTTTGCTCTAGAGCAGAAATTGACAGGACATTGTAAATCGACTATAATAAAAAAAATTTTAAGAGTTCCCGTCATGGCTCAGCGGAAATGAATCTGACTAGTATTCATGAGGCTGCAAGTTCGATCCCTGGCCTCCCTCAAGGGGTTAAGGGTCAAGCATTGCCATGAGCTGTGGTATACGTCACAGATGCATCTCGGATTCCAAGTTGCTGTATCTGTGGTGTGGGCTGGCAGTTGCAGCTCAATTTAACCCCTAATCTGGTGACCTCCATATGCCACAGATGCAGCCCTAAAAGACCAAAAAAAAAATTAAAATTAAAAACAAAAGGAGAGGAAACAGCAGAGAAAAGTATATTATTCTGAAGAGCCAGGGCAAGGACATTTTACTAAGCTGCTGAGGGAGGCTGGGGCAGGAAAGCTTTACTGTTAAGTGCATCTAAGTGGAATCCACCCAAATGTCCACTGATAGATGACTGGATCAGGAAGATGTGGTATATATACACAATGGAATACTACTCGGCCATAAAAAAAGAAAAAAGTCATGCCATTTGCAGCAACATGGATGGAACTAGAGACTCTCATCCTGAGTGAAGTTAAGTCAGAAAGAGAAAGACAAATACCATATGATATCACTTATATCTGGAATCTAATACAAGGCGCAAATGAACTTTTCTGCAGAAAAGAAACTCGTGGACTTGGAGAATAGACTTGTGGTTGCCAAGGGGGAAGGGGAGGAACTGGGAGGGACTGGGAGCTCGGGGTAAATAGATGCAGAATGTTGCCTTAAGGATGGATTAGCAATGGGATCCGGCTGTGTAGCACTGGGAACTCCATCTAGTCACTTATGATGGAGCATGATAATGTGAGAAAAAAGAATGTATACATGTATGTGTAACTGGGTCACCAAGCTATACAGTAGAAAAAATATACATATAAAGAAATAAAAAAAATAAGTGGTGCAAAATCTGTTGACTGGTTTGGCCAGCTTCCACTGTGTGCGAGTCAGGAGCCAGGAATGCAGGGACTCCTCCTGTGGGTGGGAGCTGGGGCTCAGAAACTGCTAAGCTTTCCTCTGATTCCTAGTTTGTACACTATGATCCTTTCTGCCCCACCCAAACCAAGTGGTCATACTTCTGCAGGTTGGGGAGAGCCGGGCTCAGGATGCACAACCATCTCTGCTGGGTGGAATCAGAAGCGCTTTCAGAGGTGGCTACAAAAGGAGTGGAGTCCTTCAAAGCATGCCACCCTGTTACAGCAGGCAGGCAGTTAGGCATGAGCATACATGGGGGTGTGGGGCCAGATGGCAGGAAACCACACATCAGGAAAACAGCAGGGTCCATGGGCGGACAAAGAAAAGCCAGAACCTCCAGACTGATAGGAAACCACAGCTTTTAGGGTGATAAGTGCCCTGGAGGCAGATAAAGAAAGGTGGAAAAGGGCGTGAATCTCCAAGGTCTGATGTATCCAGTTGCTCATTATGCCCTCATTATAAAAAAAATTATAATAAAATTAGCTCTGCAGATAAGAAGTACCTACCATACACCGACCCCGTGACACTTCGATAAAACCAAATAGGGACAAAAATCCCTCCTTCTTTCGGGAAGGTGGAGCTGTGATGAAAATTAAGGACTATGACCCCAAACCCCACCTTCCCAGTGACTACCCTGCCCATACTATGGGATGCCCCATATAACGGGTGCGCCAAAAAACTGCAGGGCAGCTGCTCGCCTCTCTGCCCACCTCTTTAAGAGGTGTATTTCTCGCTTCAATAAATCCTCACTTTTCTCAATTTTCCTTCTCATTTCTGAATTCTTTCTGCAACGAGACAAGACCCTAACCTTCAGGCAGAACCCCACTCCCCTGTGTGCAGTGCCCGGGGCCTCACAGCATCCCAGAGCACCCAGCTCTCAGAGGAGGAAACATCAAAATGATATGTTCGATTTTACATTCAGTGTCTTAAGTCTTATCAACTTAAATGAAATGAACCAAAGGTGGGGGGGGCAGTCCATGCATTAATATTCACTTCACAAAGGAAATACATAAGCAGCGAGGTAGGTGCCCGCTCTCCTTTTCCCAGCACAGCCTCCCAGGGCCAAGGAAAGTGGCTGAACAAACCATCCAGGCACAAAGGCTTGCACTGCATTAGAGGGGCGGTTTAATTGATTCTTATGAACACACAAGAGATCCACATCTCTGATCTCCAGGGTGGTAAAATGAGGAGGTGAATGATAAGAGGCTAATTTAGCCAGCTCAGTGAATGAATAATCATTGCAAATGAATCAGCTGCACCAGGTAATTAAATTAATTTGTCTCATAGACATGACTCACCAACGCTCCACTGAGAGAGGTGCTTTCCTAGATTTGACTTTACTCTTGGATCTTGTTTGGATGTTGAAATTACTTCTCAACTTCTTATTCTCAGGTCACCAAAGTGAATATTTCTCCAGCAAACAATCATTCAGCAAATATCAGAGCTCCTAACATGTGGTAAGCTTGAAAAAAAATGATGAAAGAGACCCAGGTCCTTGTCCTCAAGCAGCTGACAGTCCAGCAGGAAAGACTGATGGTGAATAATCACCAATGTGCAGTGATGAAAAGAACAGACTGGTATGGTGTCATCCATCAAGGAGACTTCATTTAGTCTGGGAAGGAGGAAGCCCTCCCTAAAAGGTGAGCATAAGCACGTGTCAGCTGAGCAAAGGCAGGGAGGGAGCGGATCTAGGTGGAAGTAGCATTATGGCCCAAGGTGCTGAAGAAGAGAGCAAGTCATGGAGCAGGAGATGAGAAAAGTCCAGAATGGCCAAAGTGATGAGTGTGGAAGAGCAGGGTGGGAGATGAGGCCAGAGAAGTAGACAAAGCCCAGACCACGCTGGGCCTTAATGAGCATGAGGCCATTGAGGGCACAATCTCTGGCCTCAAGAAGTTCACAAACCACTGGGAAAGACAATAAGACTAAATACTTTGATGCAGTAAGATGCAGGTATAAAGGCAATAACTAGGAAGTAAGGAGAAGTTGGCCTGCTGGGATTAGAATAATGAGAGCAGGTAACACCAGAGCTGAGTCTTGAAGGATGTATTTCTAGGTGACTGGGAAAGAGGGAAGGGAAGGGCGGTCTAAGCGAGAGGGAACCTGTGTACAAAGGCATGTAGACAGATGAAGACAAGCTTGGGCCATGACAACAGTGAGGTATGAACAGGGAGCAGATGGCAAAATCGTGTGAAAAGGAATTAGGCCTCATTTTTGTATTTTATGGTCACTATAAAACTGAAAACATCTGAGTTATGCTGATAGCCCTGTGTGTTGTGCTTTACTTCCAACATCCCTCAGCAATTTAGATCATGTTTCTCAAGAAATGCTATATTTCTCACTTTCAAGAATATGAGACTCTCTCCTAGGCTATTCACAAACATCTGTTCCATCCTTGTGACTGGCAGTGGAAGAGACATAGTCAGTGCTAGACTAGAACCTGTATGTACTGGCTCTGAGGAGCTGAATGTGCACTCTCCCCAGCTCTGCATTCGGTGACATCTCATCGACAGGTGGAAATCAGCCTTAGGCGGAGTATTTACACAATGGAAATTGGCAGAAGCACTTTCTTGAGAGAGCCTGCTGTTGAACATTACTAGCAAACCACTGGACACAGCTCACAAAGATGTGTTTTCTCTTGAGAACTAAATGAGAACTCAAGGGAGATTCACATCAAACATGTATGATGTCCCTGAAGCTGAAGTCAGGATGAAGAAAGCAAATTATGTCCCTTTTTATGGCTTTTGTTCTACTCTATTCCATGTAATAATGTAGACTTCTTTCTGAAATACACAACCTTCTTCACTCCCTCCAAAATCCAATGTGAGAAAGTGCTGGGGAATAATATTGGAATCATATTCATGGATGGAATCAGCATATTCTCATTAGAGAAAAGCCTTCTAACCTGTCGCCCCAAAACAGAGTTTCTCTGTAGCCTGAAATCCTTTGACTTGAATTCAGTCTTTGGAGGATAACATTCTTTTCTTTTAAAATACAAGCACAGGGCTGCATTTTCATCAGTTAGACCTCTGCTCAGAAGGGGCTCAATAGTGCATTCTAGATAATCCACTCCAGGGATAAAGCAGTCTGGAACCCTGAGTTCTTGGGAGTGAGAAAATTTGCTCCAAAAGGGTATGAAGAACTATGGACTAAATCTCCACCCTTCACCCTCTGCTGCCAGTCCCACCACATCCAATAGGTGGGATATAGAGACCATTTCAGTCCTATTTCTTCACATCTTCTCACTGACACTTTGTATTTTCTGAGTTAATATTATAACTGCTTTAAAATTGAGGAGGGCAGAGTTCCCATCACGGCGCAGCAGAAACGAATCCAACTAGCATCCATGAGGACTCGGGTTCGATCCCTGGACTCACTCACTGGGTTGAGGATTTGGCGTTGCTGTGAGCTGTGCTGTAGGTGGCTGTGGTGTAGGCAGGCAGCTGTAGCTCCAACTGGACCCCTAGCCTGGGACCCTCCATATGCCACAGGTGCAGCCCTAAAAAGCAAAAAAAAAAAAAAAAAAAAAAATTTCAATTAAAATTAAAAAACTTTTTTAAAAATTAAAAAATTGAGGAGTGGGAGTTCTCACAGTGGCGCTGCAGAAACGAATCTGACTAGCATCCATGAGGATGCAGGTTTGATCCCTGGCCTTGCTCAGTGGGTTAAGGATCAGCATTGCTGTGAGCTGTAGTATAGATCACAGATATGGCTACTATCCCTCATTGCCATGGCTGTGACGTAGACCAGCAGCTACAACTCTGATTCGACCCCTAACCTGGGAACCTCCATATGCCTGGGTGTGGCCCTAAAAAAAACAAAAACAAAAAACAAAAAATAAAAGTAAAATAAAATTGAGGATTGGTAAGGAGGAGAGAAGGCTCAGGAATGAACATCACTTTTATAAATCATGGTTTGGTTCTGTTTTATCTTTTTAGGGCCACATGTGCAGCATATGGAAGTTCCCAGGCCTAGGGGTTGAATCAGAGCTGCACCTGCAGGCCTACGCCACAGCCACAGCAACACGGGATCTGAGCCTCATCTGTGACCTACACCACAGCTCACGGCACCTTGGGATTCTTAACCCACTGAGCAAGACCAGGGATCAAACCCATGTTCTCATGGATACTAGTAGGGTTCATTACCACTGAGCCATGATGGGAACTCCCTATAAATCAGAGTTTTAATATTATTACTATACAGCACATGTTTCTGAAACCTGAAACCTCAAAGCTCTAACTTATGTGACAATCAGGACAAAATCAGAAGAAGAAGAAAAAAATAAGTATCTTTTTTTTTTTCTGGACCAGAAGCTCCAGAATGACATAATTAGATTATTCCATGGCCTGGAAAGAAAGGTTCACTCAATTAACCACAAAACATGCCTCTCTGAAAAAGTCATTGCTGCTGATTGCCAGCCCGACAATTACAGGACACAATGTCTTCTGGTGTGTGAGTCTCCAAGCATTTGGGTCTGCCCGTGGATGCTACTCTTACATTAAAGATCACTTTCGCAAGATAAGGCACTCAAGATCTTTTATCAAACCAATGATCACTTATAATTTCTAGCACAGTTTTGCACCTGAGAAGAGCTATTTAACATGAAAATTCAGGATTTAAAGCAGGCTGATCCAGGAAACAGATATTATGAACAAGAGAATACAGTCGGCTAATGTGGCCTAGGTTTCAGGAACAGTTGATCTAACCTTACTAGTCAATACGGAGTAATTGACTCCCTTTGCAGGGGTACATTAACCCAATTTGGACACCATGAAATGCCTGAAAAACAATTCTCCAGTACATTAAACAGTCTCTGGCTCTACTAAAGTGTACATACTCACATTTATGATATTATATTGCCCATTTTTTGTCATTACAATATGCCAGCCAGGTTTTTTTAAAGACAGTGTGAAATGGAAGGCATTTTTAAGGGGAAAGATCAAAAACAACTCTCCAGGAATTCCTATCATGGCTCAGTGGTTAACGAACCCAACTAGTATCCATGCGGATGCAGGTTCGATCCCTGGCCTCACTCAATGTGTTAAGGATTCAGCATTGCCATGAGCTGTGGTGTATGTCACAGATATGGCGCGTGTCCTGTGTTACTGTGGCCGTGGCTCAGGCCGGCAGCTACAGCTCCAACTTGACCCCTAGCCTGGGAACCTCCATATGCAGTGGGTGGGGCCCTAAAAAGACAAAAGACCAAAAAAAAAAAAAAAAAAAAAACCTCTCCAAAGGGCACTTAGAATTCTCATCACTTTCAATCTGGCTTCTCCCTCCACCACCCTCTGAAACTCATCCTCCTGAGTCTTTCATTAGCATTTGGAGAATTCACACACACACACACACACACACACACACACACACACACACACACACGGAAATTTTCTCCTCCCCTAGCTTTCAAAATCTTGTTTCCTGCTGCTGGCTTTCCGCCTCTTTGCACTCCTTTCATCCTCCCTATCATTAATTCATTTCCCTGCCTGCTTTCTCCAGGAAGACAGTCCCACAGCGGCTCTGACCATGACCTCTACCGTTCTCTCTCTGGGCTCTCTCTCTGTTCACTCCCTTCTCTCTCACACAGCCTCACCTCTTCCCTAGACAACCTGACAGCTCTTCTCCAGCCTTTAAACTTGATCCGTGCAAACCCAGCTCACTGCCTTCCCTCCAGGCATCCTGAAGTCTGCCTCAGCATCCCCCAGACACGAAACCCAAGGGGCCACATGCGCTTGGCTTCGCTTTGAGATCCTTTTTCTGGAGCATCTTTCACAACAGACCCCCGTTTCTATTCCCACCACCCTTGCCCTGGCTGCCCTAGGACACTGTGATCCCCAGCTTACTCTATTTTTCTTAACTGGTCTTCTCATCACTCTCTCCAAGCCATCCCTGAGTGGCTGCACGTAAAGTTAGAAGACCAACGTACAGGGTAAGCCAGGATGGCTGCCAGGGTTGCATGAGGTTACTCAGGGCTGCAAATACTCCCTCAGTGCCCTCCACGAGTGTCCACTGCCAAATGAAAAATCCCCCACTTCCCCAGGATTCCAGAACCTCCAAAATAAAGACACAATCTACCTTCCCAGTTTTACCTCACGTTATTTCTCTACTTTAAAATCTGTTCTAGAATATACTATAAAATGCAACGTTCAGTCTCTGCTTTTCCCTTAATATGCCTGCCTGGGCTTCCCTTTGCATCTGGGCTGGTACCACCACCACCATCACCCCAGTCTCTTGAAAGCCCAAACACCCTGCAAGGCTCAAGTCCAAGTGTTCTCATCCATGAGGCCATCTCTGATCCTCCAGCACAACCTTGAACCTCATATGCCATCGTTTTCTTTGGACTACAGGCTCTGTTTCCTCATCTTTCAGTCCCTCCCAGACGATAACCTCCTTGAGGAGAGGGATGTCTTGGTCCTCCCCGTCTCCTGTGTTCTCCTCAGGTTGAGTGTTGGATGAGCATTGATGCATGGAGACAGGGTTCATTCGGAGGCGTTCTCTGGAGTCATTCCTACTATGTCCGTTCCTGGACCAAAAGTTCCTGGGAAAGTATCTAACATGCAGATGAGCCTGTCGAGGGCCACGCACGCCACGGCCCAGCGTGGAGTGGACGTGACATTTACCTCATACCCTTGTTTCACCTGTCCCCATAAAGACTCCTGATAACGCTGTCTTCTTTGTCAACATAGAGAGTGGTATCTCTACCTCTTAATTCTGAGAGTAGACTCTCTTCTTAACAGTTTTTTTTTAAAGCCTGTTTTACCTGAGACCACATTAGTCAAGCATTTATTTTCTTCTGTTTTGAAGAATTTATCATTTATCCCTTTCCCCACTTTTACGATACTCTTTAGTAGTTTATGAATTCAGAGCATGTGTAGGCAAAAGAGAGTTAAGAAAGAAGAATCTGAAAGAGAACAAAACATAGGAACTCTTTCAGAAGTTATGGACTTTTAGAAATTGTGATATAAGTTTCCTTTGCAGTAAAAAACACTGAGTTTTATAGATAAAGGAGAAAAGAAAACCTTGATAAGAGGTTTAGGATGACAGTGAGAAAGAAGGACAAGATTTCATCTGGATTTGAGTCAATTTCAGACATGGTTTCAACTCCTCGTCCACATCTCCTACTCATATGCATATGCTCAAAAGAAGGGTTACAGGAGTTCCCTGCTAGCTCAGCGGGTTAAGGATCCAGGGTGGTCACCGCTGTGGCTCAAGTTGTTGCTGTGGCACAGATTCAATCCCCAGCCCTTGAAATGTCCACATGTTGTGGACGCAGACCAAAAAAGAAAAGGTTACATTGCAGGGAATAGTTCAATGTATTCTGAGCCCCTAAAAGACCTTGGCTTTTCATCTGTTAAGGCCCAGGTTGACAGGCCCTACCAAGCAAGGGAGCTACTTTTCTCAGAGCCATTAAAACACTAATGCGCATCGTGAATTACCAGGAGGTGGACAGCCTGTGCAGCATTTTCTCAAATGCATCACCTTCCTCTCCAAGCGCATCAGAGGGGCCGGTGCTCTATTACACACGGGGAGATGGGACCCCAAGGAAGAACCAACTCAGCTTTCTCAAAGGGGCAGGGAGTCTAGGGGTAGAAAGGGGAAGAGGTTCTAAAGAATAATCAGGAAGACATTAGCAGAGCTTGGAAAGTATGAAAAGGTGCCAGGGAGAAATATGGGGTTGGCGGGCTCAGGACAAGGATGCTCACTGTTTTCTTCATAGTTATTTCTTACTCTGTTTTTTGCTCTCATCTCCCCACCACCCCAAACCTTCAGTGATCATCTGTTCCCGCAGCCCAGGGTGGCTGTGTTCCATTCATGCGAGCCTCTAGGTGACAAACTCTGGAAACACCAGCCGAGAGCATCATAAGGGAAAGGCGCATCCCCAGGGTGAAGCGGCACCTGCAGGGCTTGGGCAGACACCAGCCTCCTCCTGGCCGTTCCTGCCAGTGCGGTATGTACACATACAATCCCCCAGCTTTGCTGAGACTCCGCTGTCCAAGTGCCCAGAATCCTAAAAGTCAAAGAGTGAGACACATCTGTAGCACTTGCTGCTAAACTCCCCATTTTCTGATCACAGCAGGGTTATCAGCTTCCTGAACCACGCACACTGGAACAGATTCTAAAGCATTCTGTGGGCACAGGGGAATTACCTCCTTTCAAAATGAGGTCACTGTAAGTGCTGGAGACCTAAGGTACAGCACGGTGACTACAGTTAATGATAATGTAGCCTCCAGGAGTTCCCATCATGGTGCAGCGGAAACAGATCCAACTAGGAACCACGAGGTTGCGGGTTCAATCCCTGGCCTCGCTTAGTGGGTTAAAGATCTAGCGTTGCCTTGAACTGTGGTGCAGGTCGAAGACACGGCTCAGATGCTGCATTGCTGTGGCTGTGACGTAGGCCGGCAGCTGTAGCTCGGATTAGACCCCTAGTCTGGGAACCTCCATATGCCAGGGGTGCAGCCCTAAAAAGCAAAAAAAAAAAAAAATGTATATATATATATCATCATTTCACAGTTACACATCTCTCGAAACCACCTTGCACATCTTAACTACATGTAGTTTTCACTTGTCAATCATACCTCAATGAAGTTGGAAAAAATAACCGCGAGTCTTCGCTCTCGAAACCCAGGCTCCCCATCTTCACCTCCTTGGGCCCCCTACCCTCTGGCCAGATGGCTGCATCCCCAGCAAGGCTGCCTCAGGCATCATCCAAGCTTTAGGAGAATGGTTAGCCCAGTCATGACCCCTGGCCATGCCCCAAAGCCAAAGCTACTTAAAGGTCACTCAGATTCCGGCTGCCCCAGGGTGGCCAAGGCTCTTCCTAAACAAAGAAAGGCAGGAAAACAAGACGGGAGGGAGAGAGGGGAACAGGAACTTCACGGAGCCTAACTGTTCCCTGTGTCCACCTGGAAGGTCCGACTCTCTCTCTCATTTGGAACAAATTCCTTCCTCCTCAGCCGTCAGGACTCAGGTCAAACATGACTTTCTCTGATGCCTGCCCGACTTCAGCTGGGCGCTGCTGTGGGGCCACAGGCTTCTCTGTTCTGGCGTGCCCCATTCTCAGTCTAGGTCTCTGGGCTAAACGTCAGAGGACTGACTAGGAAACCCCTAGAGTAGTTCCCACCTGTCAAATCCTGTGAGTGCATGAACCACAGAGGCTTCCAGATCTCGTGAGCCAAGGCTGTAAACACTCACACCCCCTCAGGATGTCCCTAGCCCTGAAGGTGCAATTATCCTCTGAGATCCCAAAGAAGGTGGGAGGCCTGGACCCCCGGGCAAGCTTAGCTTCTGAAGGGCCCTCCACCTCTCTGGAGGCATCACGGGGCAATGAGGTGGAGGAAGGAGCCAGGTTTGGGCAGAGTCTCAATCCAGCTGAGGCCAATCTAGAGAAAACGGTGCTGACACGTGGCGAGGGCGATCAGCCAAGGGGCAGAACTTGTGTTTTGTTTTCTGCTGAGATGCCACCAGACAGAGCAGCAGGCAGAGGCAGTGGGGGATGGGGGGCATGGTGGAAATCCAGCCCAGGCCCATCTTCACCGTCGCCATGTCTCTGTCCACCCACCAACCAGCCTCCTCTCACAGTCATCCACGTGCCACCTCTGATGGGGCCACCTCTTTCAGTGACTTTGGTGGTTCCCCTGGCTGAGTCCCCAAGCACTCAGGCCCCCAGATCGGAGGATGTTAACACCTGGTCGGCAAAGAGCATGATTATTTTTCTGTCTCCATGGAGACTCAATTGATTTTCTGCAAACAGCCTTAGACTTTATGAATCAATTCTGTGGGTGGCAGGGAAGGGTGTATTTTGCCAGCATTCTCTGAGATGGGAACCTGTGTGTGTATATCCTCTCCGGTAAAAGCAGACAAGAATTGCAGGCTGCTCTTCCATTTATTAATACTCACATATTATTTCCTATGATCCTCCTGGGAGCCCCACAACCCTGGGAGGGCAAGTGACAGCGCCACTTTATAGATGAAGAAAGTGAGGCTCAGAGGGGTTAAGGAATTAGCCCAGGGTCACACAGCTGAGTCTCCTAACTCCTAGCCCAATACATGTCACATCACTACACCCCACCTGATGATACCGGCTTTCCTAAGAGCTCACGTTGGGTATGGGTATAAAGAAAATAGGCCAGTTTTTTCAGAGTCAAACCCACCCTGGACAACAGTGAACTTCCCAGATGCGAACCCATAAAATAGCAAGCAGGAGTCAGCTGATGGGAGAAGCTGCGTTGACAAGCCGAGAAGGTGGGAGGGATCGGCCAGGTGGCCAATGTGGACTCTACACCTGCTTCTCTTCCCTGAGACACTGACCCCCCACGGCCCTGAGGTACTTGGCCTGGTGCAAATTCAACCCTAAAGCAAACTAAACAAGTAACACATATCATCATGTATGTACAGTGTTAAAAATTATTTCCTGAATATCTGTCATGAGCACAGAACTGTATCAAGTGTGATGGATGCTGAGACCAAGGGGAAGAGACGGTGGGGCCAGCATCTCACCCCTTCCCGGGTGACCCCAAACAAGGAGGGAAGTGGGGGACCAAAGACTCAGAGGAGGAGGGCCAGGGCCACAGTGCTGCATCTGACCCTTGAATCCCCACGAGCTCTGTGGCCAGGCCAGCCCAGCAACAAAGAGGTGACCCTGTTGTGTGGCCTCCAGGCTTACCCCTCCCCCACTGGACATTCACAGCTCATGATCCCACCCACCAGGCTCACCTATCCTACCCCTGGGAAGCACCTTCTGTGGTCCTGGTCCAGCCAGGGCCCCTGGCGTGCGGATAAGCGAGAACACACAGTGTCACCTAGAGAGGGGCTTGAGGAAGACGGCGATGTGCTCGGGTGACCAGCCAGTCCACAGTGGAGCTGCTTGGACCCCAGCCTGTCCCACCCCAGAGCTCCTCGGGGGATGTGCCCCTTGCAAGAGCCTGGGGCCATGATGGCGGAGGAGGGTGCATCTAGAATAGAGGATGGGACACTAGGACCGGAGGCACACGTCACCTGCCCTTCCTGGGGCCTGGTCTCCCGCTCTGTGGTACCCTGGCCTGCCACTGGTGCAGGGAGGGCCCAGGTGACTGCTTTCGGCCTCAGTGGCCATCAGGAGCCTCAGTTTCCCCATGTCAGAAGGAGAGCCCCAGGGTACAGAACAGCTAGGACAGGGCTGACCCCCTACAGTGTCAGAAGATGAAATAACTGCTGCTGCCCCCTTCCCCCCCAAAAAAAAATCCCCACCAAAGGATGCATGTAACCTCACCCACGGAAAAAATTAAAGACACTGTCTCTGCCCTCAAGGTTAAAGGCTAATTTGGAATACTGTGAATACTGTGCAAATTAAGGAGTCTCAAAGGCGAAATTCTTAAAAAAGAAAAACTACCATTTTGGGGGAAAAAAATTATCACAAGGACAAATAAATAAAATTCTCCTCTATAATTCAGTGAGGCTACTCTTAGGTTTATGATACTCTAGAGTGCTTAAAATCACACAAAAGGGAGTCATACTAGCAATCCAACGTAATTTCAATTAATTTGATGGTTTAAAAGGAGTCAGTCACATAAGGCACTTTTTTAAGAAGGCTCAGAAGATGGCAGAGCAAGGCATAGGCACAAAGGCACACCAACCACAGTGATGTCAGCTCAACAATACTGGAAACTTGCTTTCCTTTGGTGATAAATGGCCTCTTCGGCAATGAGACCTGAACTGGTGGGCAGCTTTCCAAAGGCCACCAAAAAGCCTAGCGCTTGAAAAGGAAAACCTTCACCAATGGTTGGCTTATGATCATGAAAGGAGCTTCATATGGGTTACAAAGGAAGACCTGTGCACCAGTTACATATATTGAGATTAAAGCATTCATTGAGTTAGGGAAAGAAGTCATTCAGAATATGCCACTTCTTATATTTGCGTATATTCAGAAGTCCAAATATCTCTGGCCCATTCACTTTTTAAGGTTTACAGTTTTACACCCAAGAGCCTCTCAATTACAGTATTCATCACAGATTTTAATATTCATATGTATGCAACCTGTGCACTGGCTTTCCTCCAAGAGCTGCGTTGCCTCTGTCCCAGAGGTCCAGGAAACCCCTGTGAAGCCATCCTGAGCAGCAATGATAAGAATGGAGGTGTCCCCAGGCCTTTGCCTCAATGCCTTCCCTCTCACAGGCTCAGTTTGGGTCTCAAAGCTACTCAAAATAGAAACCCCACTTCCCTTCCCCTCAGCTCTGATTCCAAAAGCCATCGATCAAGCCCAGAATTGCAAATTGCTTTGGCTTTTTCTACTTTGAATTCATTTTCTGTGATCTTCTGTACAGAATGTGGAAACCAAAGATAATGCCTGTTAACAGTCATCAGGGCATGACTTGGGGCCAGTTAAAGCCATTCGAGGAATTTGTCTTAATATAACAATCCTTTGCTTGAAAGTGTACAAATACACATGCAGATGCAAGTAGGCACTCTCTCTTTCACTCTCTCTCACTCTTTCACACACACACACACACACACACACACACACACACACACACACAACTTCAATGTCTTGGCTACAGACAGACTAGAAACCTGACAGTCAACTGCTGTTGACCAGTTTTCATTTCCAGTGACAATGTGTACACGCACTTCCACTGAGTTACAAGGGACAAGAGCTTGGCTCACTAGTTCATATTCACCTAGACGCTTTTGGATTGGAATTTTAAAATAATTTAATCACATTAATTAGACTTCAAAGCTGTACTGAAATACTTTCTGAATTTTTCTGAAGCTGGAACAAAATAAAGCTGTTCCCTGAGACCATTCTTGATCCCCCCGGAACAAAAATGATTTCATCTAAAATTTAAACTAAGTTAGAAAAATATTTCAGAAAGATTACAAACCCCAAAATAACTGAAAAGACATAAAAAGGAGAAGAGAAGGAAAGCAAAGGGGCAAAAGTAAAATCTGTCCCTAGAAGTCTTATCTCCAAATATGGGGCATTTCTGCTTGATAATATTGCTTATTTTTTGGAATATTCTTCAAAATAGTTACCTATTCCTAGATGATAGCAGGTTCTTTTGAGGCTGACAGCAGGAGTTTGGCTTGTGAATCCAATACACAACCAGAGCTACATCTGCTTTCATGTTTTAAGCCTGAAAGTATTTTCATATCTACTCTGAATGCCTTATCAACTTAGCAAAGGATAGGAATACTCCTAGACCCAAAGACTTTCAGAGTGAATACAATCCCATCAGATGAGCTTAAAATTTGCAAAGAGTTTTTGTTTCACTATTTTAATCCTTTGAGTTATATGCCTTGGCTCTCAGACATGGATGATATCCATCAAGAATGAATGAGAAAATTAATTCACAAGGTATCTTTCTCTTGTGATGAGAAGGTTTTTCTTCTCCTAAAGACGTGACACAGTAACACTTCATGTTGAACAAATTTAACTGCAACATCTTTAATCAGGTAGTGTATAACTTTGCTGCCCTGAATATAATTAGAAACTTCAAAGCCCCCCCAACAAATGCCCAAGGGTAGCAATTGAGTTGAGAACCATTTCAGAGCCTTCACAGGGGTCTCTCTCCTGCCTTCCCAGCAGGCTCCCATCAGTTCGTTGGCTCGTCCTTGCCTGCATCTAAGCTGGTCATTTTATCTACGTGCATCTCACATGGTACTTGCCAGGGAAATGCAAGGGAAAAACACTTTCTTGCTCCCATCCTCCCTTTCTGGAACTTGGCCTGCTTAGAATATTGCTTCCTGATCCTTCCAACAAGTTAAAACCCCAGAGGCACTTAAGAATTAAGAGACGGGAGGCATTCGTTTGGAACATGTACATTGTGTATAAAATCTAATTGTTCCTTTTCATGGTCTCCATCTCGCTAACATCGCCCAACTAGAAATGGAAACTGCCACATAATTTAATCTGTGCAAGAGTCTTACCTTTATGCAACTAGAAGAGAATAAATTCAGGCATTTTTATTCCTTTTTTTCCTCCTCTAAAAGAAGTTAAAACTTTAGAGCCGCTAAGAGATTTCAAGTTCACTTTGAACTCCTCTGGGCTAAGAGATGCAGGAGGTCATGAGTAGGCAATCATATATCCTTTACAGAGAGTCAGGCGGGAGAAAATTAGGTTGTTGGGTTTCCATGGCCCCCATAGGGCTTAGTTCTGGTTAGCATCTTCAGGCAAGGAACTTATTATAACTCAGCAAGTTCAGTCAATTTCCAAAATATTATTCCCCTGAGGTCTAAATACTGGCCACCACATTAGCCAAATAAAAGGCTGGTTGCCCACCCCACCTCTCTCCCCCAGTATGTTCCTTTTAAGAAACTCTAGCTGTGTGACTGGGTGGATAACACTCAAATTGGGCAGGCCTGCACAGACCCCAAATTTGTAGATTAGCATCAATTCAAAGGGAAGAATGGCATCCAACAAGTACTTGCCATGCGTGTTTTACAGTTGTTCTCTCATTTTCTTTTCACAGCAACCCTACAAGGGTTAACACTTTTGTTATCCCTATTTCACAGATGAGGCCCAGAGAGATGAAATAAGTGTCCCACAACAGTCCTTGCCCCGGAGCAGTGGCCTCAGGACCTTCAGAGTTCTTGCACACCTTCTTAGACTTTCCTGGGCGTAACCTGGCTTGTCCCCAACTACAATCCAAAGTCCATGGCTCCCTGGGCTCCTCTGGATGTCCCAGCCTGGCCCTGGCCCTGGCCCCAGAACATTCCATCCTGTCTACCTTGCATATAACAGCCCCCACAGTTCATCCAAAACTCTAGAAACGTCATCATTACATTACCTTGACCTTGATGAATCCTTCACAATATCCTGAAAAGGACATACAGGTTTATCCCAATCTTGCTAGAAACTGAAACTTGAAGGGATGAAGTCAATTCCACCACAGGTCATGCAGCTTATTTAGGGGCAACTCCTCGATTTGACCACTGGAGTTGCCCTGTGTTCTCTCTTACTCCTTGACACACAGTAGATCTCTGATGAATGATTGGTGATTGACGCACAGAGACCTCATTCTCTCCACCACAACTTTTTCCCTTTGTTGTAATTTTCACTTCGGAAAAAAATTTTTGATTCTCAAAAAAAAAAATTACTTGCTCAGCTATGATAACAAGTGGCCCCCAAATTCCAGTGGCTTTAACCCAACAAAAGTTAAGTTCTCACTCATATGTCAAGTCCACTGTGGGTCCAGATGACTGCTCAAGGAAACTGTCCACCACATGGTGGCTCCGCACTGACCTCCATCGACCCATTCTTCCACAGGTGCTATGTGTGGGGAAGAATTAGCAGAGAGCAAGCATCAGCAATCAATGCTTCCACCCACAAGTGACAGATTTACTTTCACCCAGTCTGTTGGTCACAGCATGTCACAGAGCCAGGCCCATCTTCAGGAAGGCAAAGAAATACAATCTTCCTGTTTGTACAGAAGGCAGGAAAACCAGATGTCAAGAAAGCAGTAGTATCTACTGCAAACGGTGAAGAAAGACTTGACAGGCAACATGATTTAAGAAGCGACAAAGTCATGCTGCTAAAACATAGCAGAGTCAGGACCCAAGCCCAGATTTATCTATGTCTGATACCTGGGTCCTCAACAAACAAAATTTTCCTAAGAGGTGTATCTATTCTATATGCCATAATTATTTTGCATGAACAAGTACTTACTGCTTGTTGGCTGAGCCCACTCACTTGTCTGGAGTTTGCCCTTGACAGTGGATGGAGGCCAGCCCTGGCTGGGAGGACCTGGATGGCTCGATACTGCTCCACATACCTGTCATTGTCCAGCAGGCCAGCCTGGGCGTTTTTCATTGCGACAGCAGAGGCACAAGAGCAAGCATCCTCAAAGTAAGCTGATGGCTGAGTCCAGAGTCAGGAAGTGAAGAAGTGGGGAGGGAAGGCACTGTAATAGCAGACAGCAAAGGGAATGAAGAATATGCAAGCTCGTTCTGTAAGCTATTTTCAGTTTCTTGGGGCCATACTGCTTCTGCCACCACTACTCAACTCCGTGACTGAAGACTGAAAGCAGCCATCCGTAATGTAAACTGATGGGTATGACTGTGTTTCAACAAAACCGTATTTAGAAAAACAGGCAGCAGGCCAGATTTGCCCTGAGGGCAGGAGGTTGCTAACCCCTGAATGAGAGCCTTCACTGCAATCTTCCACAGAGGCTTCTAGTCCTAGTTCTGGGATTATCTGGTTGTATGGTCTTGACAGCATCACATTTTTTCCTCACCCTACCTTAACTTTTCCATTTACAAAGTAAAAGGGCTGGGAGTTGTGGCTCAGGGGGATATGAACCCGACTAGTATCCATGAGGATGTGGGTTCGATCCCTGCTCTTGCTCAGTGGGTTAAGGATCCAGCGTTGCTACAAGCTGCAGCATGAGCTGCAGAGGTAGCTCAGATCTGGTGTGGCTGCGGCTAAGGTGGAGGCTGGCAGCTGCAGCTCCAATTCGACCCCTAGTCTGGGAACTTCCATATGCAGCAGGTGAGGCCCTAAAAAGAAAAACAAATGAAAAACAAAGTAAAGGCGTTGGAGTAGCTCTTTAGAACTGTGACATTCTTATATTCACAGTTCAAATTATATTATCACATAAACCCGAAGCTATGTTTTGGAGTCTAGCTGAAGAGATTATTCTCAGCCTATTAACAGAATATGTTGGGGGGGGTGCCCTTGGTATTTAACATAAGAATATTTATGTTAATAGCAGCTGTGAAATATTTATGTTAATAGCATAACATAAATTTATGTTCATAGCAGCTGTGAAAAGAAAACGCATGTGAAATACTCTGTAATAAGCCATAAAATCAGGCAACATACAGCGCTTTGCAGACAGCTGGCGTCCTGAAGCTTCACATTGGTGGTTCCCAACTGGGCAGGGGAAGGGGGGCAGCAATGCTGGTGACCTTTGGAGATATTTTAATTGTCCCCATTGGGGACGTGCTACTGGCATCTAGCTGGCAAAGGCCAGGGATGGTCCCGAATACCCTGAATACAATACACAGGACAGGTGACACACAGAAAAAGAAAAAAAAAAAATCTGGTCCAATGTGTCACCCCAGTCAAGGTTGGGAAATCTGCTTTTCATAGATGAAAAAGCATCAACTGACATTGACAGCAACTTTTCAAATCACTGGGAACTTCAAGTCATGGTCATTCATCCCACAAAAGCACCTCGCATTTTAGACCACCCCCAGTGACTTGATTTTGTAGCCTAGCAACATTTCAGACCAGGTATGTGGTGTCAAAGATTCTGCAGAAATGCTGGAGAACCACACCTTTCCGAAAGGCAGTCACAAATTCCAAAATCTGTCTCAGAAATGATAAATGGCTCAAAATTCTGAAAAAAAAAAACCCACTGGAATTAATACATCATTTTTTAAGTATAATAAATGTCCTCACTACTGCATTAAATAAAATAGTCTTTTAAAAACCTACAATATCGGAGTTCCTGTTGTGGCTCCGTGGAAACGAATCTGACTGGCATCCACGAGGATGCAGGTTCAAACAATGGCCTCACTCAGTGGGTTAAGGATCTGGTGTTGCCATGAGCTGTGGTGTGGGTCGCAGATGAGGCTTGGATCCTGCGTTGATGAAGCTCTGGTGTAGGCTGGCAGCTACAGCTCCGATTCCACCCTTAGCCTGGGAACCTCCATATGCCACGGGAGCGGCCCAAGAAAAGACCAAAAAGGAAAAAAAAAAAAAAAAAAAAAAAACCTCTACAATATCAAAAGCATTGTGGATATTTTCTAACCAGAGAATATTGTATGCAGCAGCAGTATCTTCATCTCATTTGAATTATGACTTGACAATCACATGCAACAGCAGCTTTTAATGTAACCTGCAGTGTATCTCCAACAGGATATAATTTATCAGCGGGTCAAGGAGCTGGAAAATTAATATCTGTTTAAACACATCACATCTGTTAGCAAACTTGTCCAAATAATTTGGCATCATTGCTTACAATATATGTCGACAGAGACCATTTATCATTTGGATTATTTCTAGAACCCACTGGTTTCCTATGCATTGCACAGAAATATGTGTGCATTTGCACACGTGCACATGCTTCACCTGAATCCTTCAGAACACTTTGCACAAGTTGGGTGTTTCCTTTTAAGTGAAGGGAGCACAGAATTGCTTCTGCAGCTTTAGTTCTCTTTCTCCATTGCACTGTCCTTCCTCTTGCCAGCCACTGGTGTCATTTCCACTTCAATTCATTCCTAAACGACCTGAAGTAATAGGTTTTCAGCAAAAGCAGAGGAGACTTTTGAGGATTATGTTCCAGGGCCTGATAAAAAGTTCCTGGAAATACACCCTAGCCCTTCATCAACTGCAAAAGAGCTCTCTGCCTCTCTCTTCAGGGGCCTCGCCAAGCAAAAGCATGTGCCCAAGGGGTGAAAAGCAGAGCTGGGGCATCAGGTGAACCCCTGTCCGAAGCCCACCTGGACCATTTTCTGGCTGTGACCTTGGCAGGTGGCATCACCTCCTTGATTCTCAGCCCCCACATGAAAAGTAAAGACAAAACAATCCTCCTGGGATTGTTGTGAGGATGAGATGAGGTCTTGCTTTTAAAGTACCAAGCACAGGGTCCAGCACTCGGCCCTTCTTAAGTGGCAGGTGTCACTACTAGATCCACAGAGTCTGCAGGCTCTCCATCAGATCCATTTTGAGCCTGCATTTTGGGCCTGACCCTCTGCTCAGTGCCAAGGACAGTACACATGAGGGAGACACATTCTCCCCTGAGATGGTTCACAGTGTTGCCAGGGAAACACACAGGCACAGGTGAAACAGCAGGAGGACAGGCAGAGGTCCCAGAGCACAGACGCTGGAGACCAGAGACCAAGAGTATCAGCTGGAAATTTCCGGAAAGTTAACAGACTGGAAGCTCTCAGCCCAGTGCCTGGTTTCGACAAGGAACGCTGGCCAGTACTATTATCGCTGTCATCACCGCAGAGGGCAGAGGGACACATGCCTCTCCATCACTGGGATTAACAGCGCCGCCCCCTGGTCCCCGGCTCCCACGTCTTACTGAAGGGCAGGGGCCCCGCAGGAGACTCCCTTCTCTGCTGCGTGCTTGCCCCGGGCCTTTTGCATTATCCCTTGCCTTCTTCTCCGTGTGGTTTGCTCTCTCTCTCTTCCTTGGCTTTTGGCTCCGTGTGGGAGTTCTGTGATTTATTATTTGCTAAAAAGGCAAACCTATTTTTTTCCTTGCTCAATTTCCTATTTTTACAAGTGCTGGTGCGAGTGTTCACAAATGCCATAAACCATCTCCATGAAGTCTTGAAATCCCTCAGACGGTTTCAGGATTAGGCCCCATCTAGCAAAATACATTGGCTTTGTGGTGTTTTATCCTTTTATTTAAACCTTATTTGTTTCTTGTGTGCTTTGGTTTTTTAAACAAAAACCTTAACACCTTAAAGAAATGAAGCTGCCAGCACGGAGTTCCCCAGGTATGAGGGCTCCCTTATTAAACTCAGACAAGAGCAACAATCATTTAAACTCAAAAAAGAACAACAATCATCCACATGATTCGAGTTGCACTGAAAAGGCTTCCACAGTTATTTGCCCATATGCAACAACGCCCACTGCCAAGGACCCTAGGTTGGCCTGGGTCCCCTGTTCGGTCTGGGCATTCTGGAAGAAATGCATTAGCACTGGGGATAAACATAAAGATGACCTGTGCAAACCCACATTTAACAAAGAGGAAACTGAGGCTGTGAAGAAGTGACCTGAGAGTTCCCACTGGGGCGCAGTGGGTTAAGAACCCGAAATAGCGTCCATGAGGATGCGAGTTCCATCTTGGCCTTGCTCAGTGGGTTGAAGATGCAGCGCTGGCAGGAGCTCTGGCATAGGTCACAGATGTGGCTCAGATCCAGTGTCGCTGTGGCTATGATGTGGGCCGGCAACTACAGCTCCGATTTAACCCCTAGCCTGGGAACTTCCATACGCCGTGGGTGGGGCTCTAAAAAGAAGAAAAAAAAAAGGGACCTAAACTTGAAAGCAAGCAAGATGTCCTTCAGTAGGTAAATGGATGAACAGATTCCCTGGGGTACATTCAGACAACGGAATATTGTCCTTAGCCCACAGACTATACGAAGCCAGGTGACACAGGCCAAAGTTTGCTGGCCACCACTTTAGCCGGCAAGCTTTGCTTCAGGCCTCTTTTCTAGAGAGCTGAGGCTAAGACACACCACAGTCATAATCCTTAGGTAAATTTTTTAAATAATAATAAATAAATAAATTCTCTGTCTTGAGAATGCTCTGCACTGACCCAGGAGCCTGAACCACTAGACATGCAGAATCATCAAGAAAGATAAATTTCCTGCCTCCTGCCCAGTGGTCCTAATCACTGAAGCTCAGGGATGTAGGAGAGGGGTCTCAGGGCTTCTTCTGTGTCAAACACCACCTTCCATTCCATTTTTCTTCCCCAGAGTGGAATTCTTTACTCCCCTTTAAGGTCAAGGAACATCGGTTAAACTTTTGTATCCTCTGCTGCTACCTCCTACACAAAAGACACTTACTGCTAAATGGATATCACTCAACATGTATTGATTCTTTATCAGAGTAGGAGCAAGAAGACAGATTTCAGGATGGGGCTGGATTTATCAGAGTTACCTAGGGAGGGAGTGGGTGGCCTTCAGGAGAAGTGAGTTCCTCATCATGTTAAGTAATCAAGAAGAGTCTATAAGACCACCTGGCAAGGATGCTAAGGATTCAAGAACTTATACTTCAGATGGAAGGCTGGACTTCATTCCAGCACCTAGAGCCCGCAATTCCCCAAGGTAACCAAGGAGAGCCAGCTGTCCAAGATGCAAGAGAAAGAAACACTGGTGGGATGCCCACCATGGACTAGCCATTTTACCAGGTGCTTTGCAAAGTAACAGGACTAATGACAACTGAACTGAACTTACAATGCGTCCCAAGTACTGGGCAGTGTGCTTTCCCATCCTAATCCAAGAACCCCACGACTAGAAAACAACACAAGGACTGAATCCCAGTACGTCTAAGCCAAAGGCCATGAAGCATCCTGCTTAATATCTCCCGTCAAGGGGGCGGTGAGTCACACCATGAAGTCCCATCATGTCTTGATGGGACCATGCTGTCTGACCACTTAAAAAGCGACATTTAATGACCCTATCCTTTCTTGACTCAATTAAAGTCCATTACGATGTTTCTGCTCTTGAGAAAAAAACATATCAGAGGATCAAACTGCTCCTCAACTTTAAAAAAAAAAAAAAACTGCAGAGAATCTCGAATGTTATGGAACATGAACTCTCCCCTGGGAACTGGGACTAGCTGGTGACAAACTGCACAGCCGCACGCCACTCATTACAAATGCTTAAATGGCAGCCGGTATCTCGGGGGGCCCCTGCGGGCAAGAACCATCAAGCCTGGAAACAACTACTTTGTCATTAACCTGATGCATAATTTATGTGGGCAACAATGTGTCTCCCCTCCTTCCAAAACAGACAAGTGCCAGCACAGAGCCCCAGCTGTGCACCCCAGCCCCTCCGCAGAGAAAGACTAGTCCTGTCGTGGGCCAGCATTTGTTAGGACCTGGAGCACAGTCAGCAACATCGCCTCTAGGGGGGAGGAGGGCTCCAGACCTCCTGCCCACGGCGAGCTGATGTGCTGCTTGGGGGAGCCTGAGCGAAGAGCTCTTATTTCTGCAATCCTTCAGCCCCTGCATTTTAACCAGCCACATTAGCCCAGGGGGCACGCGCGAGGCACTGTGCCCTACAGTTGGCCAAGGCTCAGGGACACAGAAACAGGCCAAGTCTATACCACAGGGCGGTGGGCTTCCCGAGGCCCCAGGACTCTTCCTCCCCTCACTGGCTCACAGTTTTCACCACCTGAGCGTCACCTGTGCTGCTGGTGTCTGGAATGGAAGTCTGCCGAGCCTCCCTGACATTCCCAGGTCTGCAGCAAGACTATTTTGAAGAAGGCATAATGAGGCAGCTTCTCCTCTGCATCAGCTCAAGTTGCTGCTGTGGCAGCCCCTCCCTCTTGTTCCGTCTGCAGAAGCAGAAGCCTCCTCTCCCTCCTCAGGGCCCCTCCACGCCCAGCTCTCATCCCACCATGGCCTCCATTTATGCTCGTCTCCAGGTCTCACATTAAAATTTCCCCACTAATGACATCTCCAGGGGAGTTTTTAACACAAGACATGGAGAGGAGCATAAACGGAGCCAATTGTGAGAGGAGAGCTGGGTGTGGAGGAGCCCTGAAAAGCAAAATTCACAAAGACACAGGCACCCCGATGTTCACTGCAGTGCTGTTTACAATAGCCAAGACATGGAAGCAACCTAAATGGTCATCCACAGAGGACTGGATACAGAACATATGGTACACGCATACAATGGACTATTACTCAGCCATTAAAAAGAATGAAATCAGGAGTTCCCGTGTGGCGCAGTGGTTAACGAATCCAACTAGGAACCATAAGGTTGCGGGTTCGATCCCTGGCCTTGCTCAGTGGGTTAAGGATCCGGCATTGCTGTGGCTCTGGCATAGGTTGGCGGCTACGGCTCCGATTAGACCCCTAGCCTGGGAACCTCCATATGCCGTGGGAGCAGCCCAAGAAATGGCAAAAAGACAAAAAAAAAAAAAAAAAAAAAGAATGAAATCATGCCATTTGCAGTAACATGGATGGACCTAGAAACTACCGTACTAAGTGAAGTAAGTCAGACAAATATCATGAGATCACTAATACGTAAAATCTAATTTAAAAAAGAACTTATTCACAAAATAGAAACAGACTCAAAAATTTCAAAACCAAACTTATGATTACCAAAGGGGAAATGGGGGGGGGCACAAAATGGGAGGTTGGGACTGACATATACACACTGCTGTATATGAAACGGATGAGTAGCAAGGACCTACTATACAGCACAGGGAAATCTACTCAATACCCTGTAGTGACCTATACAGGAAAATAATCTGAAAAGGAATGGATATATATGTGTGTGTGTGTGTGTGTATACATAACTGATCCACTTTGCTGTACACCTGACACGTACACAACATTGAAAGTCAACTATTCTCCAATAAAATTTAAAAAAACAAAAACTTCTCTGGAGAAAGGATTTGACTTGTCAACTTGTCATCTTCCAACACAGAGGGCTCTACTGGCCAAAGTTCAAGAGCCAGGTCCCTTGAAAGGCCACCACTGGCCTATACACTGGTTTTCTTCCTCTTTTATCTCCAGACTTCAGGCCCATTTCCCCACTCCCTGCCACCACCAGAGGCAGCCACTCTAAAGTGCTTAACGTGCACCTCTTTGGTGGGTGCTCACAAAAAGAGCACCCTGATAATATGTGCATGTTCATAAAAGAACTTTATGTGGGAGTTCCCGTCGTGGCGCAGTGGTTAACGAATCCGACTAGGAACCATGAGGTTGCGGGTTCGATCCCTGCCCTTGCTCAGTGGGTTAACGATCCGGCGTTGCCGTGAGCTGTGGTGTAGGTTGCAGACGCGGCTCGGATCCCGCATTGCTGTGGCTCTGGCGTAGGCCGGTGGCTACAGCTCCGATTCAACCCCTAGCCTGGGAACCTCCATATGCTGCGGGAGCGGCCCAAGAAATAGCAACAATAACAACAACAACAACAACAAAAAAAAAAAGAACTTTATGTGAATGCTGTATCTCTATTGTTGTCTCCTTAAGTCCTGGTTATTATCTTTCAGAGTCAAGCCTCACCTCCTTTATGAATGTAATGAAAGTACAGATACTCTGGATCTCCCGCTGTGATGTAATGGGTAAAGAATCCGACTGCAGGAGTTCCCGCTGTGGCTCAGTTGGTTATGAACCTGACTAGTAACCATGAGGATGCAGGTTCGAGCCCTGGCCTCACTCAGTGGGTTAAGGATCCAGCATTGCTGTGAGCTGTGGTGTACGTCAGCAGCTGCAGCTCCAATTCACTCCCTAGCCTGGGAACTTCCATATGCCACAGGTACGGCCCTAAAGAGCAAAAAAAAAATAACAATAATCTGATTGCTGCAGCTTGGGTCGCTGCAGAGCCACAGGATAGATTCCCCACCTGGCACAGAAGGTTAAAGGATCTGGCATTGCCGCACCTGTGGCTCAGATTCAATCCCTGACCCAGAAACTCCTATACATTTCGGGCGCAGTCACTCAAAAAAAAAAAAAGTATAGAAAAATGCATGAAGGGAAATACGAAATTTTGTACACAACACATGATAAAAGCCATCTGTGGACCCCTGAGGGTCAGAGGCGAGGCTGGACACTCATCAGGGATACTGGCCTTTGCCTAAGCAATAGTAAATAAGTAGTCAGACAGGGTCACAAGGCACAAAGCAGGTGTCTACATACTGAGAACTTCCTGTGGCCCATCTTCTCCAAGAAGGTATAGCCATGGCAGCCACTCTCAGTTCAACGGACACCCTTCAATCTGTCCTTCAATGAAGGGATGCAGCACATAAGAGAAACCCACACCTGTTCCCATCTTGCAACGCCCTCCCAGCTCCTTCTATTCATACCCAGTTCCTCCTTCAAAACTCCAGAGTCCTCCCAGAGGGGCATTTTCCTCACCTTTACCAGGTGTCTTCTCCATATTTGTCTTGCACATAATTTTGAATTTGCTATCATGATGCTTAAAAAGAATTATAAATAATTCTTAAGCTACATCTGCCCCACACTCAGGCTGTAAATCTGCTAAAGAGAGGAGCCAGTCTATTCTGTGGGGCGGGGAAGCTGATTCTCAAGAGAAAGATGAGGAGAGATGACCCCATTTCCAGGAGGCAGCGGTCAGTGGGAAGGTTAAGACCTTGGCTGCATACCAAACCACCACCGAATTGAACGGCTTAAAACCAGTTTTTTGGTATTGCCTCTCCCAGTTCTGTGCATTTACCAGACTCCACCCAGCTGCTCTTAGTTGCTCTTACACATCTGCCATCAGGTATTAGCTGGGGTCAGCTGAAGGCTCCCCCAGGTCAGATGTTCTGATGAGCTTCTCATACCCATAGCTGGTGGCTGCCCAGTGGGCACCTCTCAGGCATCAGCCATGTGGGCCTCTTCAGAACACCGTGGTCTCGAGGTAGTGTGACCACCTACATGACAGCAGATGTCTTTAAAACCGTACCCCACCCCACCCGTGACTAAGAAATTGTTGGGCTTGTCTGCCAGGAGGGGAGATAAAGGAAGCAGCTTCTCAAATCTCCGCCGCTTGTAACACATGCAAATTGGCCACAGTGGTTGAAGCCAATATGGCTGATCTGAGGCTGCGCAGAACACCTTGACTGTGGGAAGGGCGGCCTTTGACTCCACAGCCCCAATTTCCACCACATGGTTCATACCAGCTCCCCTTGAAGGTGCACTGATAACTCAGGAAGGAACACGCTGCCTGCTTGCGCCTGCGCCTAAGAACCCATCACTTCCATAAACACTGTAATCGACCGCTTTTTCCCTTAATTCACGCCCCAAACCCTAACCCTTAAATAGCCACATCCTCTTGCTACTGGGGACACAGGTTTGAGCTGTGCCTGCCGTCTCCCTGCCTGTCGACCTTGCTGTGAAGCTTTTTTGTGTCTCAAAAGTCGATGCCAGAGTCGGGCAGCAAGCTTTGTTCAGTAACATCTTTCTTTCCCAAGGCTGCTGAAACAAATTGCCTCCAATAGGGTGGCTTAAAACAGCAGAATTTCATTCTCTTACAGCTAAGGAGGCCAGAAGTCCAAAATAAAGGTGTGATCAGGGTTCCTGCTGGAGGCTCTGAGAGAGAAGACTTCCTGGCCTCCTCATAGCATTTGGTGGCTCTGTTACCAATCCCCAAGAGGTCAATGACCCTTCAGTGGATCCTTTGCCAAGAACCATAAGTGCCAATCAAACAAAACCAGGTTTGGTATAGCGGAGCAGAAAGGTGGTCATGATCAAGGGATGGAGAAGGAAGGGCTCCTGCTCTAAAAACGCCCTCTCTGCTAAGGGAGGAGAGTAAGGGGAATTTTAAGGAGTAGGAGGCAGACTTGTCATCAGACTTGACAGTGGCAGGGATTTTCGGGGGCAGCTGGAACACACCCAGTCTTCCCACTTCTTTGCACAAGGCACGAAACGTGCCTAGCAGAGTACAAATTCTGCCCCCTTGGGCAGAGATCTTAGCATAATAATGAAGCAAAGGTAACTTCTGTACACCTCCAGGCCTCAACCGTGCAGGTGAATTCCTGTGGTCAAGTCAGAGCCGCTTTGGAATCGTTGACCACCACATGGCTTTCAAAGGACAGCTGAAAAACATCTGTCAAACACTGGGTATTTTGAAACCCAGTGCTAAATCGAGGCAAGGATCCTCCAGCTCTCAGGGGTTGCTATGGGTGACAGCTGCCAGCAGCCCTCAGCAGTCCTTGGCATGCGGCTGCATCATTTCAATCTCTGCCTCCACCTTCACGTGGCTTTCTTCTCCCTGTGTCTCCTTCTTTGTCTTCTCCTCTTCTGGGGAAACCAGTGGACTTAGTACCAATTCTAACTAAATCCAGGATGATGTCATCGAGATGTCCTTAACCAATTACATCTGCAAGACTCTTCCAAGTAATTTCTAGGTGGACATGAATTTTCAAGGGACACAGTTTAACCCTCTCATGGGTTCCCTCAGAATAAGATTTTTCAAGAAACCATGGCAGAAGCTACAAGCCTTTGACTCAGCCTCAAAAGCAATCAGCAACATGTCTATGGACTATAAGTGAAAGAGAATGAGCTTGGAGTTCCCGTCGTGGCGCAGTGGTTAACAAATCTGACTAGGAACCATGAGGTTGCGAGTTCAATCCCTGGCCTTGCTCAGTGGGTCAAGGATCCAGCGTTGCTGTGAGCTGTGGTGTAGATTGCAGACGCGGCTCAGATCCCACATTGCTGTGGCTCTGGCGTAGGCCGGTGGCTACAGCTCCGATGAGACCCCTAGCCTGGGAACTTCCATATGCTGCAGGAGTGGCCCTAGAAAAGGCAACAAGAAAAAAGAAAAAGAAAAGAAAAGAAAGAGAGTGATCTTGTATTCAAGAAGAAGGACATGAACACCAGAAGCATGGTCCCTTGGGACCATAGCTGGAAACCAGCATCCCGATGAAGGACCAAGTAAAAGAGGCAGTGAACAGGAGGGATAGAACCCTGAGGGGAGAGGGAGCTTCTTGGCACTGCCGGGTGGGAAACATTGGGGCAGGGGAAGCAAAATGCATGCACTTGATTGGCAGGAAAAGTTTGCAGGCTTGGAAGGAGGAAGGACAGGGTTTTCAGGAACCACCTTCTAGTACAAGAGAAAAATGGTGAGTGAAAGAGATGTCCGAAAAGGATTTTTAAGAAATTTTCACTACTCATCAAGACGGCTCTTTGCCCTTCAGCACTTCTCCAGAGACTGGGTTAAGATTTGAATTCCGTTCATTTATGTTTTCCTGCCTGGCTGTTATTTTTCACGCATGATTTCCTCCAGGCCAAGATCATAAGGTTTTGATACAACCTGCATCTCTCTTAGTTCTCTTAGTAAAGCCAGCACAGGGCTCTGCCCACAGAATGTAATCAACAAATAATCATCAGCTCAAAAGCATTTACAAGTTTAATTTGAAGATGGTAATTTGAACGCTACAACGAGGATTTCTTTTATTTTTTTTAATTAATTAATTTATTTTTTGTCTTTTTGCCTTTTCTAGGGCCACTCCTTTGGCATATGGAGGTTCCCAGGCTAGGGGTCTAATTGGAGCTGTAGCAGCCAGCCTACGCCAGAGCCACAGCAACGCAGGATCCGAGCCGCGTCTGCGACCCATACCACAGCTCATGGCAACACCGAATCCTTGACCCACTGAGCAAGGCCAGGGATCAAACCCACAACCTCATGGTTCTTAGTCAGATTTGTTAACCACCGAGCCACGATGGGAACTCCAGGATTTCTTTTAAATAGGAGTATGTGCCTGCTCTTTTAAAAGAATGCCAACCAAGTTTTTTGTTTGTCTTCACTGTAACAAGTTTCAACATGGGTATTGTTGGATTTTTATGGTTTGAGGACCATTAAAGGTGATGTTTGGCTAAGAGTCTTTGCAGAAAAGTTTGGCTAGAAGGTTCATTTTATTGAGCAAAGGCAGCTGGCAGTTTGTCTTCAGGAAGCATAGGACTCAGAAGACAGAGGCAGTGTTCCCACACAGGCTGCAAAAAATACTCACAATCAGCCAAAGAATTCTTCCAGCTCAAGAAATTTTTAGAGGGTGACTAGGACCCCAGGAAAAAGTGAAGGTTTTATAGCTGCAGTTTTCCAGCTCTAGGGATTTAGTTAATCAGAGAAATTAAGGACTCAAACCACCCAGACGATGTTTAGACCCCAACCAATGAAACAAACCAGCCATGGAAGGGAGTCTACAGAAATACTTCCTATTTCAATGTAGTTGATGTAATCTGGGGACAAAAGATGAGGAACTGACCTGAAATGAGGCCACTCTCCCCACAACAGCACATCCAATCTGTTTTTTTTAAAAAAAAACTAATATTTGTTGAAGACTTAGTATGTTATGCATTTGCTGTACATAATCTCATTTAATCCTTAAAACACTCCTATGAAATTGGTACTAATGAAAAGAAGATGTCCTGGGCTAGACATTTGGGTGGGGGTGGATGGAATAGTCTCTGCTCAAAAAGACTGTCCTTTACTGAAATATAAAGAAGAGTCTGCATATTGTCTGGATGTTTTAAACTGTAATATGGAGGTTCCCAGGCTAGGGGTCACATCGGAGCTGTAGCCACAGCTACAGAAAGGGTTCACCCACCAACTATAATGGAAAAAATAAAAATCATCAAAGAAAAAAGAAAATCAGAAAAAGAGAAAATGTAAAAAAAAAATAAAAGGGGGGGAGTTACTCTTTCCTCTAGCATAACTGATACGCATTGTCTTTTATTATAACCCTGTCCCAATTTCCCCCTCCTCAAGACTAGATTCCTGCCTTCTCAGGACCTCCTCCCCAGAGACGGAGGACAATCTTCGTCTTCTCTTTGAGCTTGACCACGTCGCCCCCCTGCCCTTGAACTTTCCAACACCAGCCAGGCTAGGCTGGTGAAGACATGGTGAAACCAGCCCTCTCATCCTGCCCAGAGAAGTGTAAACAAACCCACCTGTCCTTGGAAAACAACTTGGCAACAGATAGTAGAGATCCTTCTAAATTCCACCTCTGGGAATTTCTCCTCTAAGGAATAACTTGAATCTGCAAAAACAATCTAAATGTCTGATATAGGCAAATAATAAAAGAAATTATTATATCTGATCTAGTGTTGGCACCTTTTACAACAATGTAACATCATGGGGAAATTATAATACATGTAATATTATGTAATTCTAATAAGCCATGGGGTGATATAAAATTGTGTGCACGGTTTGCTTAGAATGAGATTTAGGGTTAATCCCATGCCTAAAGAAAAAATGATTGGAAGGAAATGCATCAAAACGCTAAAATGATTGTATTGGGAGAGGCTTATGTAAATTTTCCTCATCTCGTATAAATTTCATAGTGAAAATAAGGTTGCCTAATAACCCTGTCTACTCCTGCATCACCCCATAGGATTAATGGTCCCAAATATTAGCAAAGCAGCTGGCTCCTTAGAGAGGGGCACTATTATAAATAAATGTAAAGTACCATTTTGAGTTTCTTTTTGAAGCTCTTTCAGCAAAATCACTTGTTTACACAGAGCAATATTCTGGGGGGAAATATCCATGCGGTTAAATATTTTCGCTTCTGAAATTGCCCCGCACATTCTATCTGACTTCGCTCCCAGGACTGGAACCTCCATTCACTGACTCCTGAATACACCATCACAGAGTCAGCCTCTCCATGCCATCTGCTGCGTGCTCTCCAGGCTTAGGATGACTCTACAAAAAGTGCACAGAGCTGCCAAGAATTGTCAGAGGTGCGCCTTATTGTAATAATAATCTGGGGGCAACAGTGAAGCAGAGGAAACAAGAGTTTGTTCCTATAGTCGGGGTAGAAGAGGTGCTGGACCAGAACTGATGGGGGAAGGAAGCAAGGAGAGGATGAAAACGCACTCAGCAGTTGGAGATGGGCATCTTGCAAACTGGGTGTTCCTAAGGAAAGCATTTACATCATAGGCAGTGGTCCAGGCATGTTTCATACACCTAAATGTCACAGTTGAGAGAGAATTCCATGTAAGTGCAGTGCATGTTGGACGTAACACCGTAGGTTTCCTAGCAGAACAGCTGTGTGATGTGAAGGTGAGAGCCATGTACAGGAAACTGATTCCACAAGCTCATGGTAGCCTTCCTGCCTCAACACATGCAAACCAGAAACAGAGTTAAACTTTGGCTACCGAGCAGAGTAGAAAGAACCCTGTGCTTTGGAATTGGAAAGACTTGGGTTCTAATCCAGGCTCAGCCATTTTTAGTTGTGTTTCATTGACAAGATGTTTCGCCTCCCTCAGCCTCAATTTTAGCATCAGAATTCTTAGGAGAATCAGAAATGATATTTGTAGGCTGGAGAGGGTGTAGAGAAAAATGAACCCTCCTACACTATTGGTAGGAATTTGAATTGGTGCAGCCACTATGGAAAATGATATGGAGGTTCCTCAGAAAACTAAAAAAAAAAAAAAAAAAAAAAAGTAGAATTACTATCCAGCAGTCCCACTCATGGGCATATATCTAGACAAAACTATAATTCAAAAAGATACAGGCACCCCTATGTTCATAGCAACATATTCACAATGGCCAAGACATGGATACAACCTAAATGTCCATTGACAGATGAATGGATAAAGAAGATGTGGTACGTACATGCAATGGAATACAACTCAGCTATAAAAAAGAATGAAATAATGCCATCTGCAGCATCATAGATGCAACTAGAGATTATCATACTGAATGAAGTAAGTCAGAAAGAGAAAGACAAATACCATGATATCACGTACATGTGAAATCTAAAATATGACACAAGTGAACCTGTCTAGGAAACAGAAACAGATTCATGGACATGGAGAACTGACTTGTGATTGCTGAGGGGGAGGGGGTTGGGAGGGGGATGGAGAGGGAGGTTGAGGTTAACAGATATAAGCTATTACATATAGAATGGATAAACAATGAGGTCCAACTGTACAGCACAGAGACCTAAAATCAATATCCTGTGATAAACCATAATGGGAAAGAATATTTTAAAAGAGTTTATGTATGTATGTGTATATATGTGTGTGTGTGTGTGTGTGTGTGTCTGTGTGTGTATTCTTCTTAAAATATATATATACTGAATCACTTTGCTGTAAAACAGAAATTAATACGTTGTTAACCAACTATACTTCAATTTAAAAAAGAAACGATGTTTGTAAACATAAAGCTACCATATGACCCAGCAATTCTACTCCTAGTATCTACCCACACGAAGACTTACTTATAAATGTTTATAGGGAGTTCCCATTGTGGCGAAGAGGAAAGGAACCCAATTAGTATCCATGAAGACTCGGCTTGGATCCCTGGCCTCACTCAGTGGGATAAAGATCCAGCGTTGCCATGAGCTTCGGTGTAGGTCACAGATGTGGCTTGGATCCCGAGTTGCTGCAGCTGTGGTGTAGGCCAGCAGCTGTAGCTCCAATTCAACCCCAGCCTGTTGCTCCATATGATGCGAGCAACAACAACAATAATAATAATAAATGTTTATAGCAACATTATTCAAAATAGCCAAAAGAGGAGAAACCACCCAAATGTCCATCAACTGACAAATGGATAAACAAAGTATGGTGTGTACAAACCCTGGGCTATTACTCAGCAATTAAAAGCAATGAAGTACTGATTATTGCTGCAACATGGATGAACCTTAAAACCTTATGCTAGGTGACAGAAGTCAGATCCAAAAGGCCACATGTTTTATGATTCCATTTATGTGAACTGTTCAGAATAGGCAATTCTATGGAGACACAGATTTGTTGCTTAGGACTGGGGAAGAAGACGGCTGGAAGGATGAGAGCTAAAATGGACTAAAACGGATAGCTAGCATGTGATGCTTGCACATATCTGTGAATCCACTAAAAACCACGGAATCCTACACTCTAGATGGATGAATTGCATGGTATGTAAATTATACCTCAAGAAAGCTGTTATTTAAAAAATGAAATGATACATATAAAATGCTTAGCATGGTTCCAGGTAATCAATAGGTCATGATTATTATTTGATCTATAATTTACCTGGCTTCTCTTTCTAGCAAATGGACAACAAGATTTCCTTAGGACAGTGTGTTTCCTGCTCAGCAGGTAATATTAGAAGCAGAACTGCAAACCTTGAAGCGATTTTGCAGCTCATCATTCCCATTTTATTTTATTTTTTGCTTTTTGGGGCTACACTCACAGCATATGAAAGTTCCCAGTCTAGGGGTCAAATCGGAGCTACAGCTTCCGGCCTCCACCACAGCCACAGCAATGCAGGATCCGAGCCGGGTCTGCGACCAACACCACAGCTCAGGGCAATGCTGGATCTCCGACCCACTGAGTGAGGCCAGGGATCGAACCCACATCTTCACGAATACTAGTTGGATTTGTTTCTGCCGCGCCACCACAGGAACTCCCCAGCATTCCGCTTTATAGATGGGCCAACTAAGGCCTAGAAGACTGATGGTTCTTACCTGAGGAATGTGGATTAACCAGTCCATTCCCAGCAAAGCCCTTGCTCCCAGGAGCTCATCTTCAAGAATCAACTGTGCCTGAATCCTTGGCCCAGGATTTATTTCTGAAAGAAGGGCACGCCCACAGGTATAACCAGAATTATCATGGAGCTGGAAGCTGGAGTCTACCAAGAAGTGTTGCGCTCTCCTGGGTGTTCTATTAGTTGGCATTTTCTTCTGCAGGAAGAATCTGGGAAACACAATCAGACACTTAATGAAATGAGATTCAGAGCATCTCCCAACCGTAAACACTGACACTGTATCACACATTCCCTCCTCACCTCTGTACACGTGGGAACCTTGGTGGAAAAAAAGGATAAATCCCAGCAGAGACAGCAGCTGCTGATAGGCTGAAATTTGAAAGGCTATCCTGTCCCCCAAACAACCCCCACCCAAATCTGAGTCTGAAAATCCCCCATTAGAGAGTCATTCCTTTGGGTACAAGGCATTGCCTTTCCAGATCTCCTCTTTTAAGAGTTAAAAACAAACGCCTAGCAGCTATCGGATATTAACATCTTCATGGGAGTGGATTTTTTATCAGGAGGCTGACATAAAGGTCCTCACGGTAATTGTAACTATAAGGTGAAGACGTATTTTTAAAGGAAGATATTCTGGGGAAGGGGGCAGTGAGAGCCAGAAGAGTGAACTGTAGTGGGGAAGGGAATAGACAGAAGCAGACAGAAAAAAAATTATCAACAGGAGCTGAGGAGCCAAAGGTGCCTTATCCTCTTTTCATTTTAAATTGTAGAGACACAGAATTTTAAAGCCAGCAAGAAACCTAGATTTCATCTAGCACAGTGGCTTTCTAAGCTATGTTGGCAATTTATTTTTCAAGTAAATATTACATGAACCTAATATTTAAAACAGGTGAACGGGAGTTAATAACTGCAGAGGGAGGTTCAACGCTCTGCCCACCTGCTCCCCGCCCAGAAGCCCCTTCACGAGTCAAGAATCCGAGACTCCTCCACACAAACTAGAACCTGCTGCCCCACGCTGTTGTGTGGTCGGAAATGGTACCTATTAACATTAATTACTTAGTATAAGTAATAGCTACCAGGTGTTGAGCAATTAATAGTCAATGAAGTCCCGGCACCATAAAAAGTAACCGCTTTACACTTTTCTCATTTAATCCTCATAATAACTCCCTCTGGGGTTGGTACCCTTCTTATTCCCATATTACCAATTAAGTGGCACATGGATTGAAATACAGCTATTAGGAGTCAGAGGCAGGATTCAAACCAGGGCTATCTGACTCCAAACCAGCCATCGTATTTCTCCTAATTCATCCTCCCGGTCCTGGAGCTGCAGAAACCAAGGCTGCGCACTGGAACGTGGGTTGTGTGTGGTCAGAAGGTTGGTGACAGCAGAACAGGTCCCAGGATTGGGGTGCCACTTCCCAGCACAGGGTCCTCCCACAGGGTTCCTTCATCTAAGGGATCGAGTAAGAGGCCTTCGAGGAAGCCCCAGTCTTTAGCCTGTTCCCCCAACTCTTCAAGTCCAGACCCCTGCCAGCCCCCCAGCCCAACGTTTGGTCTCACCAGTGTGTGTCCCAGTCATGCTCCAGGATCTCTGTGTTCTAAAAACGTCCCACTTACAGCTTCACTCCCCTTCTTCACGTTGTCCCCAGAGAAGGGACCCACCCCCCTGGGAATGCCCTTCCCCTGCCTGATTAACTCCGACCGAGCCTTCACGGTTTTGTTAGGGGTCTCCCTGCATGATTCCACACCTACTCTGCTCCCCCTGGACCCCCACAGGCATCCCAGCCCACCTGGTTCATCCTTCCTGCTCACTCCCCTCCACGTGGAAGCATCTTCATTCCTGTGTGCATCTGCCTCTACCTCCAACCAAAAACTTCAAGAGCAAGTCCCACCTGTTACCCACCTTCGTTCCCTGAACCTAGAGCAGAGCTGGCGCCTGATGCTCTCCAGAGAGAAGGAAGGAATAAGCAAATGGCCGTTACGATCACACTCAGAAATAACTGACAATCAAGTACCTTTTGAACTCCCACCCCCTCAATTTTTTCTTCCTTAAGTAAAAAGTTCACTCAAAAGTTAAACAACAGAGTTTTCATTGCGGCTGAGTGGGTTAGGGATCTGGCGTTGCCACAAGCTGCTGCGTAGGTTACAGATGTGGCTTACATCTGGCGAGGCTGTGGCTGTGGTGTAGGCCCACAGCTATAGCTCCAATTGGACCCCTGGCCTGGTAACTTCCATATGCCTTGGCTGTGGCCATTTAAAAAAAAAAAAAGAAAGTTAAACAGCAATTATATTCTATAAGAAAAAAAAAATCGCCTAAAACGAAATGATTAAATATATACTTTTGCCCACAGACTGCAATTCCACTCAGTTAATACATACTAGACTTCCCATAGCTCAGCTGATCCTCAGCTTCTCTGGGGACGAGCACAGCCACACATCCACTGCTGAGCTCCCCATGCCCACCTCTGTCAAGTGGTACCCAAACGTCTCCTCAAACCCACTTGGGACCAAGAAGCTACAGTCTCTCCAAGGCAGCTCATCCTGCAAGAATATAATTACAGCTACTGAAATAAATCAGAGCAAACAGAAAAGGATCCTATATTCGACCATAATCTGCTTCCATGTGATTCTACTCCAATGCTTCTGGTTCACCCCTAGGTCCACTCAGATCCAGTTTAATCCCTTTTCCAGAAAAGAGCCCTTCAGAATCCTCTCAAGTCCCATCTGAGTCTTTGGACCAAATATCCTCAGCTCTGCCAACCTTCTTAGTAACTGCGTGGTTTGTCAACAACTCCCCGGTGTCACAGACTGCTGCGGGGGGTGCATGCAGGATTTTATTTGCCATTTTAGCAGCTAAGCCCAGCATTCCCCCACAGAGCTCATGGTCAACCACCACCTCTGAGTCTTTTCCATTCTTGTGGCTGCTAAGCTAAGCCCCACCCCACCCACCCATTCTAATAGGACGGCTGGATTTATGGACCTTAAACACATCACTGACAAATTTCACTTTGTTTTTATAATTGCGGCAAAGACTGCTAGCTGTTGGTCAAAATCCATTTCCTCTTTTTTTTTTTTTTCTTTCTTTTCTTTTTTATGGCCACACCTGCAGCCTCTGGAAGTTCCTGGGCCTGGGGTCTAATTGGAGCTGCAGCTGCCAGCCTACACCAGAGCCATAGCAACACCAGATCCTTAACCCACTGAGCAAGCCCAGAGATCAACCTGCATCTTCTTGGAGACTATGTCGGGTCAACCAGCCGAGCCACAGTGAGCCCTCCCATTTCCTCTTCTTCCAAGGCTCACAGCTACGTTATACTTCCCAGACTCCCTTGCAGCTATCGTGGCCACGTGACTTAGTCTCAGCCAACATATTGTGAACACAATTCAAGGTATTTAAGAAACAAGTATGACATCAGAATAATCAAAAAGATAATGAGAAATGTTTCTTTTCATAGAGGAACTCTGGCTGACAATGAGGAATAAACAATGGAAGTAGAAAATCACCATGCACAAGCATTTAATGAAATAATGAATTTACACAGTGATCATCAATGGTCATAACACATGCCACCATCTACACAGTAAACTTGCCCCCACATCAACCTGTATCTGGACAAGACTCTAGATATAATTATCAGTTTAAAGGAAATGTAGAAGAATGTGCTAAGCTACACAGTGGAGATACACTCAGCAAAATCCAGACTCTGGGAAATTCTAGAGGACAAATGACCTAATAACAAATAAATTACAAAGGGCAAAAGTGGGGGCAGAGGACCTGTCAATTAAGAGACATATCCGGAGGTCCCTTCGTGGCTCAGTGGTTAACGAACCCAGCTAGGATCCTGAGGATACAGGTTCGAGCCCTGGCCTCAAATCCTGCATTGCTGTGGCTGTGGTATAAGTGGAAGCTGCAGCTCCAATTTGACCTCTATCCTAGGAACCTCCATATGCCACGGGTGTGGCCCTAAAAAGCAGAAGAAAAAAAAAAAAGAGAGAAAGAGAAAAACATATCAACAACTTCTCTGTGTACCTCCTGACTCACACAAGCTGTAGAAAGGTTGAGAATATGAATTACTCATATGAATTACTCCCTAATTGATAATATGAATTACTCCCTAATTTACTCATATTTATTACTGAGTAAATATTTGATGATATTAAGGAAATCCAGTGTTTTAGGAGTAATAATGACGTTGTTCTTAGGCTTTTTAAAAATAGAGTTCTTGGAGTTCCTTCATGGCTCAGCAGGTTAAGGATCCAGGTTTGTCACCGCTGTGGTGCAGGCTTAAACTCTGGCCCTAAACTTTTGCATGCTGTGGGAACATCCAAAAAATTAAAAATGAAAATAACAATAGAGTTCTTTTTTATACTTACATGTAAAGTGATATTGCGGAAGGGTTTGGCTTCAAAAGAATCTCACTGTGGAGGGGAAGGAGGAAGTGGGGTGGAGGGTATAGATGAAACAAGAATGACCCTAAATCAGTCATTGTTGAATCTGAATGATGAGTAGGGGAGATAAAATTTAGTATCTCCCTCCTTTTATATATCTTTGAAGTATTTTTAAGTGATCATATATACTTTTATCACTTCAATTAAAAAGTACATTTCAAGTATAATGTAAATTGGTGCAACCACTGTGGAAAACAGTATGGAGATTCCTCAGAAAACTAAAAATAGAACTACCATTTGACCCAGAAATCCCACTCCTGGGCATCTATCCAGAGAAAACCATGACTCGAAAAGACACATGTACTCCAATGTTCATTGCAGCACTATTTACAATAGCCAAGACATGGAAACAACCTAAATATCCATTGACAGAGGAGTGGATAAAGAAGATGTGGTACCTATACACATCAGAATATTACTCAGCCATTAAAAGGAAAGAAATAACGTCATTTGCAGCAACATGGATGGACCTAGAAATTATCATGCTATACCTTTTAAAATTGTACCTCACAAAATCAAGTACCTCGGAATACACCTTACCAAAGAGGTAAAGGACCTATATGCCGAGAACTATAAAATTTTAATCAAAGAAATCAAAGAAGATGTAAAGAAATGGAAAGATATTCCATGTTCCTGGATTGGGAAAATCAATATTGTGAAAATGGCCATACTACCCAAAGCAATCTACAGATTCAATGCAATCCCTATCAAATTACCCATGACATTTTTCACAGAACTAGAACAAACAATCCAAACATTTATATGGAACCACAAAAGACCCAGAATCGCCAAAGCAATCCTGAGAAACAAAAACCAAGCAGGAGGCATAACTCTCCCAGACTTCAAGAAATACTACAAAGCCACAGTCATCAAAACAGTGTGGTACTGGTATCAAAACAGACAGACAGACCAATGGAACAGAATAGAGAATCCGGAAGTAAACCCTGACACCTATGGTCAATTGATCTTTGACAAGGGAGGCAAGAACATAAAATGGGAAAAGGAAAGTCTATTCAGCAAGCATTGCTGGGAAACCTGGACAGCTGCATGCAAAGCAATGAAACTAGAACACACCCTCACACCAGGCACAAAAATAAACTCAAAATGGCTGAAAGACTTAAATATACGACAGGACACCATCAAACTCCTAGAAGAAAACATAGGCAAAACACTCTCTGACATCAACATCATGAATATTTTCTCAGGTCAGTCTCCCAAAGCAATAGAAACTAGAGCAAAAATAAACCCATGGGACCTCATCAAACTGAAAAGCTTTTGCACAGCAAAGGAAACCAAAAAGAAAACAAAAAGACAACTTACAGAATGGGAGAAAATCGTTTCAAATGATGCAACTGACAAGGGCTTAATCTCTAGAATATATAAGCAACTTATACAACTCAACAGCAAGAAAGCCAATCACCCAATGGAAAAATGGGCAAAAGACCTGAATAGACATTTCTCCAAAGAAGATATACAGATGGCCAACAAACACATGAAAAAAATGCTCAACATCGCTGATTATAAGAGAAATGCAAATCAAAACTACCATGAGATACCACCTCACACCAGTCAGAATGGCCATCATTAATAAATCCACAAATGGCAAGTGCTAGAGGGGCTGTGGAGAAAAGGGAACCCTCCTGCACTGCTGGTGGGAATGTAAACTGGTACAACCACTATGGAGAACAGTTTGGAGATACCTTAGAAATCTATACATAGAACTTCCATATGACCCTGCAATCCCACTCTTGGGCATCTATCCGGACAAAGCTCTACTTAAAAGAGACACATGCACCCGCATGTTCATTGCAGCACTATTCACAATAGCCAGGACATGGAAACAACCCAAATGTCCATCGACAGATGACTGGATTCGGAAGATGTGGTATATATACACAATGGAATACTACTCAGCCATAAAAAAGGATGACATAATGCCATTTGCAGCAACATGGATGGAACTAGAGAATCTCATACTGAGTGAAATGAGCCAGAAAGACAAAGACAAATACCATCTGATATCACTTATAACTGGAATCTAATATCCAGCACAAATGAACATCTCCTCAGAAAAGAAAATCATGGACTTGGAGATGAGACTTGTGGTTGCCTGATGGGAGGGGGAGGGAGTGGGAGGGATCGGGAGCTTGGGCTTATCAGACACAACCTAGAATAGATTTACAAGGAGATCCTGCTGAATAGCATTGAGAACTATGTGTAGATACTCATGTCACAACAGAAGAAAGGGTGGGGGAAAAAAACTGTAATTGCAATGTATACATCTAAGGATAACCTGACCCCCTTGCTGTACAGTGGGAAAATTAAAAAAAAATAAATAAATAAAAAGAAATTATCATGCTATGTGAAGTCAGTCAGATGGTGAGACACCAACATCATATGCTATCACTTACATGTGGAATCTAAAAAAAAGGACACAATGAACTTCCTTGCAGAACAGATACTGACTCACAGGCTTTGAAAAACTTACAGTTTCCAAAGGAGACAGGTTGGGGGTTGGGGGGAAGCACTGAGGGTTTGGGATGGAAATGCTATAAAATTTGGTTGTGATGATTGCTGTACATATATAAATGGAATAAAATTCATTAAGCAATTTTTAAAAAGAAATCAAATAAATATACATATAAACAGGAAAAAATACATTTCATTTGTTTTAGCCCACGGAGAAATGACTAGTCAAAATCAAAAGAAAGCTGTTCTCACATCCATCCTACCAATAAAAACTTTTCATAAGCTATTCTCCTTATGTTTAAATAATTTAGCGTTTGTAAATGTGAACTACTTGCACTCTTAACTGCTTTTTTTCTTTTCTCTTACATTACATGAAAAGATTCATTCAAAGTCTTGAAACTTCATCATTGGAGATCTTCGGTTTTACCTTTATAGTCATCATTCTTATTTTTCAGGATACATCAACTTCATTACAATCTAAGAATTTTTTGAATATATGGTTCTATAGTCTCTGGGAATTTTATTTCAAACAGCAGAACCAATGTTTATATCTTCAAAATAGTCATTTTTGCCATTTTTTTTCTTAATGATTTTTATTTTTTGCACTATAGCTGGTTTACAGTGTTCTGTCAATTTTCTACTGTACAGCAAGGTGACCTAGTCACACATAGATGCATACATTCTTTTTTCTCACATTATCATGCTCCATCATAAGTGACTAGATATAGTTCCCAGTGCTAAACAGCAGGATCTCATTGCTTATTCATTCCAAAGGCAATAGTTGCATCTATTAACCTCAAACTCCCAGTCACTCCCACTCTCTCCCCCTCCCTCTTGGCATCCACAAGTCTGTTCTCCATGTCCATAATTTTCTTTTCTGTGGAAAGGTTCATTTGTGCTGGATATTAGATTCCAGATATAAGCGATATCATATGGTATTTGTCTTTCTCTTTCTGACTTACTTCACTCAGGATGAGAGTCTCTAGTTTCATCCATGTTGCTGCAAATGGCACTATTTTGTCCTTTTTTATGGCTGAGTAGTATTCCATTGCATATATATATATATATATATATATATATATATATATATATATATCATCTTCTTAATCCATTCATCTGTAGATGGACATTTAGGTTGTTTCCATGTCTTGGCTATTGTGAATAGTGCTGCAATGAACATACGGGTTCATGTGTTTTTTTCAAGGAAAGATTTATCCAGGTAAATGCCCAAGAGTGGGATTTCTGTGTCATATGGTAGTTCTATATTTAGTTTTCTGAGGTACCTCCATACACTTTTCCACAGTGGTTGTACCAATTTACATTCCCACCAACAGTGCAGGAGGGTTTCCTTTTCTCCACACCCTCTCCAGGATTTGTTATTTGTGGACTTATTAATGATGGCCATTCTGACTGGTGTGAGGTGGTACCTCGTAATAGTTTTGACTTGTATGTCTCTAATAGTCAGTGATGTTGAGCATTTTTTCATGTGCTTGTTGGCCATCTGTATATCTTCTTTGGAGAAATGTCTATTCAGGTCTTTTGCCCATTTTTCCACTGGGTTGTTGGGTTTTTTGCTGTTGAGTTGTATAAGTTGTTGGTATATTTTAGAGATTACGCCCTTGTCAGTTGCATCATTTGAAACTATTTTCTCCCATTCTGTAAGTTGTCTTTTTGGGGTTTTTTATGGTTTTCTTTGCTATGCAAAAGCTTGTCAGTTTGATTAGGTCACATTGGTTTATTTTTGCTCTAATTTCTGTTGCTTTGGGAGACTGACCTGAGAAAACATCTGTAAGGTTGATGTCAGAGAATGTTTTGCCCATGTTCTCTTCTAGGAGTTTGATGGTGTCTTGTCTTATGTTCAAGCATTTAAGCCAATGTGAGTTTATGGTGTGAGGGTGTGTTCCAGTTTCATTGATTCACATGCAGCTGTCCAGGTTTCCCAGCACCGCTTGCTGAAAAGACTGTCTTTTCCCATTTTATATTCTTGCCTCCTTTGTCAAAGATTAATTGACCACAGGTGTCTGGGTTTATTTCTGGGTTCTCTATTCTGTTCCATTGGTCCATGTGTCTGTTTTGGTACCAGTACCACACTGTCTTGATGACTGTGGCTTTGTAATATTGCCTGAAGTCTGGGAGAGTGATGCCTCCTGCTTGGTTTTTGTTCCTCAGGATTGCTATGGCAATCCTGGGTCTTCTGTTGTTCCATATAAATTTTTGGATTGTTTGTTCTAGTTCTGTGAAAAATCTCAATGGTAACTTGATTGAAATATTTCTTATTTTAAAAAAAATTTTAGGAGTTCCCATCATGGCTCAGCAGAAACAAATCTGACTAAAATCCATGTGGACACGGGTTTGATTCCTGGCCTCAATCTGTGGGTTAAGGATCCGGCATTGCTGTGAGCTATGGTGTAGGTCACAGGCGCGGCTTGGATCCCGAGTTGCTGTGGCTGTGGCGTAGGCTGGCGGCTGCAGCTACAATTCAACCCCCAGCCTGGGAACCTCCATATGCCGTGGGTGTGGCCCTAAAAAAAAACAAACAAAAAAAATTTTTAAGCATGTTCTTTTCCTTCTGGATTCAATTCTAGAGGAAGATGTTAATGAAGTCCTTGGGGAGAGAAGGAGCCACAAGATGAAAGGAGCCTCATGGAAAGTCATCAGCCAGCCAGGGACATCGCCTCAGACTTGTGTGAACAAGAAATAAATTTCTATTGTGTATGAGCCATTACAACATTCTAGGCTTATTTGTGTCCAGAGCCTACTCTATACATAAAATACAGCAACAGAAAGAGCTTTTCTTTTGTCTTTTTAGGGCCACATCCAGGGCACATGGAAGTTCCCAGGCTAGGGGTTGAACAGAGCTACAGCTGCCAGCCTACACCACAGCAACACAAGATCCAAGCCATGTCTGTGACCTACACCACAGGCCAGGGATCGAACCTGCATGGTTATGGATATTAATCAGATTCATTTCCACTGAGCTATAATGGGAACTCTGGAAAGAGCTTTAAAATTATCATCTTTACTGTGTAAATTTCAATAATTTTTCCTGTGATTTTCCTGTGTAATTTTGAGATTTCTCTGAGGTAATATTTTATTAGCATATTTTGGAGACTACACACAGGTACACTATTATTATTTGATATTTTAGCTCCAAAATTCTCTGGCTTGAATAACAATAGAAATCTGATGTAATTAAGTGTTCAAATCCTCTTAATAGTGAAACTCTAACATGCAGGAATGATTGCATTCAAGTAAATGTAGTACACAGTGGTTTTTTTTCGAGGTAAAAATAAAATACAGCAATAAACACGTTGGTCTTGGTTCATAGCTTGATCTTGGGATCGTTCCAAAATAATTATTTTATCCAAATTATACTCCCTCCTTCTGCTCCCTGTGCATTCTAGCATTTGGGCTTTGAAAATGAAAATACCAAGTAGAGCATTTCTAAATGTTAGACAATGGCCTGTAGTTGCCGTTAGAAACTTCCTACAGGGAGACCAAGTCGATTAATCAATATCCTTTGAGTAGTGATTCTGTTATGAATCCACCTAATTATACTCACCCCTGACACAATATTCTGTTTTGTCTAGAGATTATTGTGTCCCTGTCAGATGCCTTGTTAAACTCTAACTAGGTAATTGACAGTTGGGTCTACTAACTGTTAGAAAAAAAGGAAAGAAAATCAGATTTGATTTCTTCTTAGTAAATCCACACAACCTCCATTGATCATTTTCGGTTCTAAGTGGTCACAAGTAATTCCCTTAACAATTTATTCTAGAATCTTAGCTGGTGTTGACTGTCAAGCTCGTTCTTCTATAAATTGTGGAGAGAAAAGCCATCTTTCCCTTTTTTAAAATCAAACTTATTTTTGTAGGTCTCCAACTTCCAACATTGTTTAACGCCTCAAATCCACTCCCAGTGGTTGGGTGACCCCACTTGGAGAGGCCCTGAGAAATCGTTTCTTTGCCTCAAAATATCTGAAATCATTAGAGAAACTCTGGCTCTTAGCTTTGATCCCCTTTTTATCAGTATGCTTCTACCACTGTTTTGAGAGAAGAGATGCAGTAAGAATAGAGCCATTCTACTTTCTCTGTGTCAATTACATCCACAATATGCATCTCTCAGAGCAGTTAGTTGTTTCTTTTGTAAAGAAACAGCAGGTCGGGAGTAACGAATCTGACTAGGAACCATGAGGTTGCGGGTTCGGTCCCTGCCCTTGCTCAGTGGGTTAACGATGGCGTTGCCGTGAGCTGTGGTGTAGGTTGCAGACGCGGCTTGGATCCTGCGTTGCTGTGTCTCTGGCGTAGGCCGGTGGCTACAGCTCCGATTCGACCCCTAGCCTGGGAACCTCCATATGCCGCGGGAGCGGCCCAAGAAATAGCAAAAAAAAGACAAAAAAAAAATTAAAAAAAAAAAGAAAGAAAGAAACAGCAGGTCCCTGAGGCCTTGATTCCTTCCAACTCCCTTCTGAGTGTCCCAGCTCACCCTTAGTTTCTCCAGGAATGTGCACAAGAGACAATTTCACACACTTTATCACTGACTAGGGCTTTAGCAACACATTCATACCTGACTTCCTTCTCCAGGTCCTGGATGAGCAATGCACCAGCTTCAGAGCAATGCCTTCAACATCAGGCCAAGGCCAAGCAGAGAGCATGGACTTGCTATGCTTTTCTGACAACTCCTCAGGCTCTATCAACCCAGCATTAGGTCAAAGAGAGTAAAGGAAGAATGGACGAGGAGAATGACTCACAGAAGAGAGAAGTGAGCTGTCAGAATTCCTTTTACTTGAAATTCTCTTATTCCTCCCCCTTAAATCTCTTCTTCCTAGAATGATGGGGCTGTTGGGCACTCCTGAGGGTTCCCTTTCAGCTCAGGCTCAAGCCAAAAAGCTGTACCTGGAGCAGAGATGATCCTTGAGTGCCCCCTAGGGCATAATGTATGACTAACACTAGCCTTGAACCCAAGCCGTCTTTGTCATTCTTGCTCTGCATATCAGGATGACAGCCCTTGGCATTTTTGTTTCAAAACAAAACAAAAACGTCTTTTTGTCCTTGGCATTTCTGTTTCAAATCTCAAATCGCTCTCAACTTTGACCTTCCTGGCACTATCTCTATAGCGTCTTACTCAAGTGTGTGCTTTTCCTTTCCCCTTTTATGGATGGCCATTCATTCCAATGTGCTGTCAGCAAAAAACAACCCTCTCCAGGATGCCTCAGATGCTTCCGTTTCCCTTCTCCCTACATTGCCTAGGAGCCTCCTTTTTCCAGTGACCATGAAATTGTGCCTATTCTTTATCTAAAATTTGTGAAATCACTTCCTTCAAGTCTACAGTGAGTTCCAACTTATACCCTGCCTTTCTTTCATCAGTAGGATGGCAGTGGTGATCAAGTAGACGAAGACAGTTGGAGATCATTTTAAAATCCACAAGAGCTGGATTTTAGGAATTATATTTTAAAATACACTGTTCCCACTGTTCACAATATCCAGGACATGGAAACAACCCAAATATCCATCGACAGATGATTGGATTCGGAAGATGTGGTATATATACACAATGGAATACTACTCAGCCATAAAAAAGAATGACAATGCCATTTGCAGCAGCATGGATGGAACTAGAGAATCTCATACTGAGTGAAGTGAGTCAGAAAGACAAAGACAAATACCATATGATATCACTTATAACTGGAATCTAATATCCAGCACAAATGAACATCTCCACAGAAAAGAAAATCATGGACTTGGAGAAGAGACTTGTGGCTGCCTGATGGGAGGGGGAGGGAGTGGGAGGGATCGGGAGCTTGGGCTTATCAGACACAACTTAGAATAGATTTACAAGGAGATCCTGCTGAGTAGCATTGAGAACTATGTCTAGATACTCGTATTGTGACAGAACAAAGAGTGGGGGAAAAAATGTATACATGTAAAGATAACTTGATCCCCTTGCTGTACAGTGGGAAAAAATAAAAATAAATAAAATAAAATACACTGTTCCATCAAAGTCAAAGGTCTTTTGAGTTAGATGGGAAAGACATTTATATCATAGCTAATGAAATGCAAAACCTAATCAGGTTATCAAATTGGGTGGGAATGTATACAGACAGAAGAATGAAAAAATCTACAACACACAACCTGAATTCAGGGACAAGGGCTTAAGTGACCACATCCCTCTTGAAGCTGTACGGTTTTTGACAGTGCATCTCAATACACACAATGTTTAGTAAGCCCTGATAAGTGGCCAGCAGAGCCTAGATCCAGGTCTGGTCATGGTGCCAGCTCAAACAAGTTGAGAAGGCAGCTCTCTAAAATTGTGTGGGATTGAGGTAGGTGGTAGATGGGCCCCTGGGCTGAGAACAGCTGAGACTCGTCAGGCTGAGTAAATCGGGCGCTGCTTCTCTTTGACACGTCAAGGAGAAAGTTAATGGCAGGATCTGAGCTCTGCTGGAGTAGAAAGATAAGAGGACCACTTTGACGACTCCTGGGGTCAAGGAGACCTCCGCAATTACATATGTACAGTAAGACCCCTCTGGGTCAGAAAGGGTGAGGGCGCCAGACCGTAATTAGTCCTGATACCATTCCAGCATCCTTTGTTCTGGAATCCATGTTTGCCAAAAAATGCACATGCATATCGGGGAGGGTCCTGTGTCCAGTCAGGTGTGAGAAATAAAAAATAAAACAAGATAATGGCCAAAGGTAAACAAAGACCCAGAAGAATGGTCCTATATGTGATTAAATCACCTCTCTGGTCTGCTCCTCCCTCAGGGGGCGCTTGCACCCACACTCCTCTTTAGGGTGTGTATGGCTTCTTTGCTTCTGACTTCTCTGTGTACTCTCCCACATGTTGTACTGTGACTCTAACAATAAACATTATACCTGTTTTCACAGTCTTTGCCTCCTTGAAACATTCTTGCTTTGAACAGGCAGCAAGAATCAAGGCAACTCTGCTCTTAGCTCTAGCTAGTCTAGTGGCTGGGATTCCCGGTTTTCATCCAGGCTGCTCAGGTTCAACTCCTGAGCAGTGAATTATGACATTGCTTCAGGCCATTACTCACTGCTGTCTCTCCAAGGTCAGAATGATATACCCGTTTTCTTAGTGGTTAGGTACCTTTCAATTTCAGGAATGGTTGGAATTAAGAATACAATTATAAACAAATGTTCTAGACTTAAATTAGTAAGATGTGTGGATTGGACTGACAAGTTTGAGGAAGAGCCACTTATTTTTCTGAACTCAGAAGCCACGGTCTGTAGAGAAAAGGGCACACTCCTATGCTGTTGGTGGGAATATAAGTTGGTATAACCACTATAGAGAATAGCATGGAGGTTCCTTAAAAAACTAAATATGGAACTACCATATGATCCAGCAATCCTACTCCTGGACATATACCCAGAGAAAACCATACAAAATTCAAAAAGATATATGAACCCCAATGTTCACTGCAGCACTATTTACAATAGCCAAGACATGGAAGCAACCTAAATGCCCATCAACAGAGGACTGGATAAAGAACTTGTGGTACATACATACAATGGAATATTACTCAGCCATAACAAAGAATGAAAGAATGCCATCCGCGGCAACGTGGATGGACCTAGAAATTATCATACTAAGTGAAATAAGTCAGACAAAGACAAATATCATATGAGATCATTAATGTGTGGAATCTAATAAAAAGGTATACAAAAGAACTTATTCACAAAATAGAAATAGACTCAAAGATTTCTAAATCAAACTTATCAAAGTTATCAAAGGGGAAATATTGGAAGGAGGGGTAAATTGGGACACACAATACTATATATAAAATTGATGAGGAAATCTATTCAATACTTATGGGGAAAAAATCTGAAAAAGAATGAATAAATAAATAAATATATCCATGCATATCCATATGTCCATATAACTGACACACTTTGCTCTACACCTGAAACTAACACAACATTATAAGTCAACTATATTCCCACAAAAAAAGCCATACTCGAAGGCACCAAAGACTCACATATTTTTCTCCAGGTCGCTCCCTGTAACTTCATCATGAAATCTGTCCTCAGCACTAGGATGTACCCTAGTACCCTTTCTAGTTTGCGGGAGGGTGACCTCCAGTTGGAAAACTGAAGGACTTGTTAGATATTCTGCTTCCGGCTGAGCCTCCCAGCAGGTGGTTAAGCTAGATGGTTAAGCCCTGAAATCATGACCAGTGTATCTGTGGACCATCTGGAGAATTTGCATCCATTGTTCCATCTGGCCATGCAGAATCCTTGCCTGAAAACACTTTGACTCAATTTTATCCCCACTTGCAGGGTCTCATATGGCTTTCTCCCCTCGTCCTGCAGATTTCTGAGAAGGGTTATATTTCATTTACACTAGCCCCAGCTTCACTCTTAACAAGTATAATTCCCTTAAATAAGAGCTAGCTCCCTTTTTATAGCCAAAGCTTCTAATTTCCAGGGGGAAAAAAATGCTGTTGTTCACTCACAAGCTTGTACAATAAGAAAATTCATATAATTCAATCAATAATAAGATCATGAATAAGATCCACTTATTTGCCTGAACAGCAGTCCAGCAGAGCATTCGAGCAGACTTCCTAAGCTAAAAGTCTGACCCAGTTACTTCCTAGCCATGTAACTTTGCTCAACTGCTCTGACCCTCAGTTTCCCAATCTATAAAATGTGTCTAAAACTTGTACTTCCCACCAAACGCTGTTATGGGATGAAATGATGTAAGTTCCATTAAGGACTGAGCACAGTGCCTAGCACATAAGAGCTTCTTGAATGCTACCATCATTATGGGTTCAAGGGCTTTTGAAGACTGTCCACTGGCTCACAGGAGATAAAATCCAGGTTTCCCTGGAATAGTCCACTTCCATCTTAAATTTAGAATAAATGACTTAACAGACTTTGCCCCTCCCTGATTGTCTGCCTTCAGACAAACCTCTGAACAAAAAATAACCATGATCTGAAGCAAGAGAATGGAAGTCTAAGGGAAAACAGAGCCAATTCAACGAGCTCTTAGAAAATGAGTCTTCTGGGTCTGTTATTTGCATTCTCCCTAATTATCTTGTAAACTCCTGGAAATTAGAGACTCACAACTTTTTAATCAAAATTTAATTAGCACCTTGCACACAATAAGCACTCAGTGATTAAGAGCAGATATGAAAAAATTATGTCTCCAGTCACCTAGGTACCAGGGAAACCCAATCCTCATTCTTATTCATTAAAGCTGAGTTCTCCGGAGTTCCCATCGTGGCGCAGCGGTTAACGAATCCGACTAGGAACCATGAGGTTGCGGGTTCGATCCCTGCCCCTGCTCAGTGGGTTAACGATCCGGCGTTGCCGTGAGCTGTGGTGTAGGTTGCAGATGCGGCTCGGATCCCGTGTTGCTGTGGCTCTGGCGTAGGCCAGTGGCTACAGCTCCGATTGGACCCCTAGCCTGGGAACCTCCATATGCCACAGGAGTGGCCCCCAAAAATAGCAAAAAGACAAAAAAAATAAAAATAAAAATAAAGCTGAGTTCTCCAAGCTCTTGTCCCAGAGCCATCAGGTAGAGATTTCTCAGAGCTTCGGTTGAACAGCCCCTTCCTCTCCTATTCACTTCTCCCTGTCTCCTCCCCTCCCCATGGGCAGTTTCCATCTCCCCTGAGAGCTCCCCATGGTAGGAAACAGAGAATTACTTTTTAACAAAGAATAATCTAGAAGAAATACCATATGCGAGTTTCCTCTATATCGGAGCACGCTAGGAGTATGTATATTTTTGGTAATTATTTTTAGCCTTTGCCACATCAGAATGGGGCCTGGAGGTCTCACATCAGCCATTGTTCCTACAAGCTCAGATCCACAGTCTTTTCCTGATAATCTCATAAAGATTTCATTTCAAACAAGCTCTAGGCTGACCCAATAATTTTTCAAAGTTGCTCTCCTACCAAGGAAAGCATCCTCTCCAAACATGCCTTTAAGAAAGAAAATCCATTTCAGTTTACACTTACCAAAAAATATGAGCAAAAGCTCGCATTCCCCAAACCTGAAGATCTATGGCTGCTGTCAGACAATTCAGCCACCTCAATGAAAGTCTGAAACATCAAAAACTCAGGGGCATTCTGTTGTTCAATCTGGCTTCTTAAATAGCAAAGCTTTACTTTCTGATACATAGGGAATCAACAGCCGATTAAAAGAGGTTAAGCTCAGCAGCAAATGGTGCATCAAATTATTTCAGGAGCAGTAAATAAGGAAAGGGAATGTCAAGGCTCCCCAAACATTCCGAGGTGAACTGTGGCATCTGAACGGAGATACCTGAAAGTTGCCTTAGAGAGAGATGATCTTCCAGGCCCAGGAGGAAGGAGATCAAATGAAGTCTGAGTTTATTAGAAAAACATCTGCTGTAGAATGAATGGACTTGCCACTCCTGAAGAGAAAGAGATCAGAAGATGAAAGGTCATTTGCTTACAGTGTGTGTGTGTGTGTGTGTGTGTTTATAGATAGATAGCGTTAATAATATACATACTATAATATGTATATATTAATATATACATAATATATATCACATATTAATATCTATATATTACATAATACATGAAATATTACTCAGCCTTAATAAGGGAAATCCTTCCATTGATGAGCCTGGTGAAATAAACAGGACAAATACGGCATGATCGCGCTTACATGTGGAACCTAAAACAATCAAGCTCATAGAAATGGAGAGCAGAGTGGTTGTCAGGGAGTGGGCAGTGCAGAACATGGAAGACATCGGTCAAGGGGTGCACAGCTGCAGTTACACAAGCTGCGTGAGTTCTGATGATCTAATGTACAGCAATGTGACATGGCTAACAATATTGTATTGTTCGGGTGGTTTTTTGGTGGGGGCTTGGGGGTGTGTTTTTTTGGTTTGGGTTTGTCTTTTTAGGGCTGCACCCAAGGCGTGTGGAAGTTCCCAGGCTAGGGGCTGAATCAGAGCTGCAGCTGCAGGCCTACGCCACAGCCACAGTAATGCAGGATTGGAGCCACATCAGTGACCTACCCCACAGCTCATGGCAACACTGGATCCTTAACCCTCTGAGCAAGACCACGGATCAAACTTGCATCCTCATGGATAGTAGTTGGGTTTGTTACCACTGAGCCACGATGGGAACTCTAACAGTACTGTACTGTATACTTGAAATTTGCTAAAAGGGTAGACTGTAAATGTTCTCATTGCAAAAAAAAAAAAAAAAAAAGGAGAGAGAGAGAAGAGGATTTCCCTTGTAGGTTAAGGATCTAGCATTGTCACTGCAGTGGCTCGGGTCACTGCTGTGGCACAGGTTTGATCCCTGGCCCAGGAACTTCCTTATGCCATGGGCACAGCCAAAAAGAAAGAAAGAAAACCTGTGGCTCTGAGAATTATGATGATAGTCTAGTGGATGCCCTGTGTTTTGCACCCTCGCACTATTGAAAAGTCATTATTGGTTAAAGAGAAAAATGACATAGTAGTGCATCGAGGAAAAGGAGTGACTTATTTAGCAAAACACATTTGAAATTGGGACATAGGAGAGGTATTTTTAAAGTGCTGCTCTGGACATGAAAAGTTGAGGCAGTGGCGTTTCAAACCCTACCATCTTACAAAGCCTGAAGAGTTATTTTGATTACTGGCATCTCCTGCTATCAAACTGAGGAGCAAGGCTGTAAAGCAAATTATTATTAGGCATGCTTCAAAAGTTTGAGACACAAAAGCTGACTAATAAGGACAGATCATTTTTAATTAAGGCTGGTTGTGGACTGCCCTCCTGGAGCTGGTGCATAAATCAAGTAGGGACAATTATCTCCCGAAGTTGCTGCACTCAGTATGCTTAACTGCAGTGACCTGCTGTTGTCTGTCTACCTGTCTGTTATTGTTTTGAGCCCAGGAGTTCCTAGAGGGTGGGGACACCTAGCACTGGGCTGAGCAAGTGGCTGGTGTTCAGTGAACATCCGTTCCAAGCTGTTCTTTGCTCATCACACTTCTGACACCAAATATGTGGGGTTTTCCCTCATACAAACTCATCCTACTGTCTGGACACCAACTGGATTTTCTACAGCTCAGTTCAATTCCGACAGAAAGCACAGATGCCCCCCTCCTCCTGTGTCAAGGGCTCAGTCCCACAAGACTGCCCCCACTTAGATGTCAGTCACAAGTCCAGGGTCCCTGTCCATCTGATTGACCAGCTGTGAAGTCAAAGGGTTCCTTCAACTCCCTCCTCAGGTTCAATAATTTGCTAGAATGGCTCACAAAACTCATCAAATCTCTTTGCTTACTATTACTGGTTTATTATAAAGGTTACAACTCAGAAACAGCCAAAGAGAAGAGATGCACAGGACAAGATTTTGGGGGGAGGTGCTTCCATGCCTTCTCTAGGGGTACCACCCTTCCAGCACCTTGATGTGTTCACCCATCCACTGGAGAGCCCCCCCAAATCCAGCTGTTGGAGGTTTTAAGGAGACACAATTTCTTGGACATAACTGATTAAATCATGCACCATTGGAGATTGACCCAATCTCCAGCTCCTTCCCAGGAGGTCGGGAGTGCAGATGAAAGTTCCATACTTCTCATCATGTCCTGGTCTTTCTGGAGACCAGCCCCCATCCTAAAGCTACTGAAGGGCCCCCACCACCAGTCTTCCCATTAGCACACAGAAGATGGGAAGATGGAGATGGCAAGGTTTCAGAAGCTCTTGTGTCAACAAGACTCCAGATCTGTAGTATAAGACCAAATATTATAACAAAAGATGTTCCTATCACCCATATTGTTCAGGAAATAATAAAGGTTTTAAGAGCTATTTGCTAGGAACCAGACACGGACTAAATTTTTTTTTCTTTTTATGGCCACATCTGTGGTATATGGAAGTTCTCAGGCTAGGGGTAGAATTGGAGTTGCAGCTGCCAACCCACACCACAGCCACAGCAATGTCAGATCTGAGCTGCATCTGCAACCTATGCCTCAGCTCACAGCAATGCCGGATCCTTAACCCACTGAGTGAGGCCAGGGATTGAACCCACATCCTCACAAACACTATGTCAGGTTCTTAACCCACCGAGCCATGATGGGAACTCTCAAAGATCAAATCTTTATTTCTTACTATATTACAATATTACACCCTGGGTGTCACCAAATTTTCCCCAACGCCCAGATAATCATTTTCTGGACAGACAGGATGGCCCAGGAGTAAAAAGCAAGAGTGTAGCCAGACTGCCTCTGAGTGCCTAGTTTCCTGATCCAGAAAATGGAAATAAAATGGCACCTAACTCACAGTGTTTCTGAGGATGAAATGGGTTATGTGCAAAGCCTTTGGAATCCTGCCTGGCATAGAGTGGGTGCCATAAAGTGTTTCTTCTATGATTTGGACAGTGTGAGACTGTCATTTCACTGTGAAACTCTGAACTGCTCTTAGTTTATTTAACAAAACATTAAGTGGAAAAAAGTAAATTACAGAAGAGTAATGGAGTGATCCCATTCATATAAGAAAAAAATGTGTTGTACACGGAAGGCATCTAGACCATGGTTTCCAGAAAGGACAGGAGAGAGAGAATGGGAGGGGAAGGGCAAACGTGAGAGAGGAAATTAAGGAGAACAGTCACTGTTTTGCTCACTTCACTCCTGTATTGTTTGGATCATTTACAGAAGGAATATAATCATGTCTCATGCATAGCTTTAAAAATAATAATAAGGCAAAAAATTAAATGGATCCCAAAATATCATGTTAGCTAGAGTTGCTTGCCCTACACAAAACTCAGCACCCAACCATTGGACCAAAAGTTCCAATGGGACTGCTACATGCTGGGTCTCACTCTTGCCCAGAGATTCTCACTCTCAGTTCTATTGGCATTTGGGGCCAGACAATACTTTGTTGTGGGGACTGTACTATGCACTGCAGGATAACTAGATGCATCCTGGCCTCTACCCTTTAACTTGTCAGGTTTGTTTTTTGTGGGGGTTTTTTGTTTGGGGAGTTTTTGCAGGGTTTTTTGGCCATGTCCAGCATGCAAAAGTTCTGACCTCTATCCTTTAGATGCCAGTAGTACCTCCCCACTTTTGACAACCAAAAATATTCCAAGATATTGCCAAGTGTCCCCTAGGGGGAAAAAAATCACCCTGGTCGAGAACTAATATTTGCCCACCTTATGAAAATGAGCCAATGGTTGCCACTTGTTTTTCAAAGGACTCTAAACTTTATGAGTCATGCTATAAGGCAAAGCCAGCATCAACCTGGGGCCAGGAGAAAGGCACTGAGAGCATGAAGCTGGACTGTGTGTGTGTGTGTGTGTGTGTGTGTGTGTGTGTGTGTGTGTATCTAGTAAAGAGAAAACAATCTGAGGAACTTTATGCACTCCCTCCTGGTAAACATTTAGTCTCTCCTAAGACTGGAAAAAACAATCCACTACACTGGGTTTGCAAAACAACCCTTCCCTGCATCTGCTTCTGCTCCCCTTCAGTAGCACAAGAAAATGTCATCTCTTTCCCTTGGGTCCAATGCACTGATAAGGGCAGTTTACATTAAATCATCTGTTCTGCCAGGAGAGGACATGAAGAATGAAACCACAAGGGGAACTTCTGAGAAACCATCAGAAATCAGGAGTGCCGAAAGATCACATCTCTGGAAGAGGTCTGTATAGCTAAAAAGGCTAAACTGACAACAAAAGTTCCTCTCATTTGAGAAGTTAAAGTATGCATTCTCTCCTTTCTTCTCCTCTTTCTCCCGCTCCCTCACCAAGGGAGACTGAGCCAAGCTGAGGACTCCCAGCAGGGAGCAGTAAACTTTCAGAAGCAGGACCTCTGACCTGAGATTTGGTCCCTGCAGAGGAGAAACTGACTTGTAGGGGGAAGCAGCGCTAGACTTAGAAAACTAAGCAGAAGAGTAACTGTTTTGCTCTCTTCATTCCTGTACTGTTTGAATCTTTGGCAGTAAGAATATAAACATGTCTCATTTGCAGATTTTTTTCAAAAACAGTATGACCCAAAAAATCACCAAAATTGACCCCAGGAGTTCCCTGCTGACTCAGTGGGTTAAGGATCAAAAATAGCCAAGCTATGGGGAGTTCCTGTCGTGGCACAGTGGTTAACGAATCCGACTAGGAACCATGAGGTTGCGGGTTCGATCCCTGCCCTTGCTCAGAGGGTTGACGATCCGGCGTTGCCATGAGCTGTGGTGTAGGTTGCAGGCACAGCTCGGATCCTGCGTTGCTGTGGCTCTGGTGTAGGCTGGCGGCTACAGCTCCGATTAGACCCCTAGCCTGGGAACCTCCATATGCTGCAGGAGCGGCCCAAGAAATAGCAAAAAGACCAAAAAAAAAAAAAAATAGCCAAGCTATGGAAGCAACCTAAATGTTCATCAACAGAAGACTGGAATAAAGATGTGGTACATATATACAATGGAATACTACTCAGCCATAAAAAAGAACAAAATCATGCCATTTGCAGCAACATGGATACAACTAGAGATTCTCGTACTATGTGAAATAAGTCAGAAGGAGAAAGACAAATACCATATGATATCACTTACATGCAGAATCTAAAATACGGCACAAATGAATCTTTCTACAAAACAGAAACAGAGTCACAGAGAGAGAACAGACTCATGATTGCCAAGGGGGAGGGGAAAGGGAGTGGGACAGACTGGGAGGTTGATGTTAATAGATGCAAACTATTACATTTAGAATGGATAAGCAATGAGGTCCTACTCCACAGCACAGGGATCTATAACCAGTCTCTTGGGATAGACCATGATGGAAGATCACATAAGAAAAGGTATATGTGTGTGTGTGTGTGTGTGTGTGTGTATCTGGGTCACTTTGCTGTACAGCAAAAATTGGCACAATATTGTAAATCAACTATACTTTAACAAAAAAAGAAATAAATTTTTTAAAAACAGTAAGACCAAAAAAATTACCAAAATTAACTCACAGGAGTGAGTTCCCTGGTGGCTCAATGGGTCAAGGATCCATAATTGTCACTTGTGTGGCTTGGGTCACTGCTGTGACACAGATTCAGTCTCTGGCCCCAGAACTTATACATGCTACCAGCATGGCCAAAAAAAAAAAAATTGACCCCCAAATACCATGCTAACCAGGGTGGCCCTACTCAAAACTCTCCTAAGTCTTCAGGTCTTCTGAGTGGAACCTTGGGCAGGGTTCTTAGCTTCTCTTGGTCTCAGGTTCGTCACTTATGAAATGGAGATAATAATTCTACCTGCTCTATGGACATCATAGAGTTATTCTAAGAAGCACTGAGACAATGCTTCTGTTGGGCATCAGACATTGCAGGAAATGATGCAAGCTGTCCTGGCCCTAGGACTCACCCCTCCAATAACCATGGGCCTAACAATCCCCAAGGAATGGAAATAAAAACAACACAAGAAATATCAAGAGACTTGGTTGGCCAGGTAGCACGTCCCATGCAATAGGAGCTAGGATTTCACAAAGGTGTACAAGCTCCAACAGGAGGGCATATTTCCAAGACCTCTCCCAGCTGGTCTCCCTCCAGACAGAGCTCAGTAAGCATTCATGTCAGAAGGGGAAGGAAAAGGAGGGTGGGAAACCTTTCAAGGGACAAAACCTGCTGCTGCATCATCCTTCTGTCTTAAGGGGCTCAGCGATATTGTGTCCCCCTTTGTCTATAACAGAATCCTGAAACTACCATGTCAAACCTAAAAAACCTAAATTTATAACTCAGGTGGGAGAAGCATGTATCAGTGATATATATACCACCTTTTCCTCCTGTACAGACTTGCTATCCAGGTATTATTATTATTATTATTATTATTATTATTATTATTGCATTTATGGTGTGGAAGCAAGGTGATCCAACAAAAGTAGCCCAATATGATGGGCTAGTTGGGAAGGTGCAAAGAAAGGCTGGCATTCCCATACCTGGTCTACTCTGCCCTACTCTGACAGAGCATGGGGAAATAGCTCATGCTGCTAAGAAGGAACATGTTTCTAGATCTGCCTGCTGGGAAGATTCCAAAGGATAGAACCTCACCTTTTGGGAATAAGAAATGGACTCTGTGATTTGAGCAGATACAAGATTCCTAAGAACTCCCATTCCTATTTCCATCCACTGAGGTTACCTACATGCCAGACACTGAACTAAAAATTTGCAGACCACATTCCATCTAGTCCTCCCGCAATAAACAAGCAGATGAGGACACAGGAGCCAAGGGACTAGGTCAAGGCAACACCATCTGTAAGTGCCAGAGCCTGGATGCAAACACAAGCCTGTCCAGAGCTTTCGCCCTAATCACAACACACACTGCCTTCGAGCTGCCAAGCGCTGTCCCCACAATCAGCTGTAGATCATACGACAATGTTATATGACAATAAAGTCACACAGTCTACCACCAAAGTGGCTCACGGTCCAGATAGGGTTGATTTCTCTGCCCTGAATCCCCCATCTTGACTCTTCTAAATTCTACTTAGGAGGGTCAAGGGGGGGGGCGCTAGATAAGGTAACAAATGACCTTTCTGAAATATTCTCCATTTGGTGGCTCAAATGAACCCCAAATTAAATTTATTTCCTGCTTAGAAATCTAAGCATGTTCTAAGGAAAATCAAGAATAGATTCTTTGAAATCCTGGTTGAAAAAAGACAACCCCCTAGAAAACAATTCAAGAAACAGGGGAAACGTGTGGTGATGGATGCTAACTAGACGTACTGTGATGATCATTTCACAATACAAACAAATATCAAATCATTACGTTGTACATGTGAAACTAACACAATCTTCTATGTCAATTATACCTCAATTTTAAAATTAATTCACTTAAAAAAAAAGAAACAGGGACAAAAAAGAAAGTAGGAAAGTCGTAAGTGCCAGAAATGAGGGTACAAATACGGGGCAATTAATTTTTTTAATGATTTTTATTTTTTCCATTATAGTTGGTTTACAGTCCTCTGTCAATTTCAACTGTACAGCAAAGTGACCCAGTCACACATATATATGCATTCTTTTTCTCACATTATCCTCCATCATGCTCCATCATAAGTGACTAGATATACAACAGGATCTCATTGCTTATCCACTCCAAATGCAATAGTTTGCATCTATTAATCCCAACCTCCCAGTCCATCCCACTCCCTCCCCCTTCCCTTTGGCAACCACAAGTCTGTTCTACAGGTCCATGAGTTTCTTTTCCGTGGAAAGGTTCATTTGTGCCATGTATTAGATTCCAGATATGTTATATCAAATGGTATCTGTCTTCCTCTTCCTGACTTACTTCACTTAATATGACACTCTCTAGTTCCACCCATGTTGCTGCAAATGGCATTATTTTGTTCTTTTTTATGGCTGAGTAGTATTCCATTGTGTGTATATACCACATCTTCTTAATCCATTCGTCTATCAATGGATATTTAGGTTGTTTCCAGGTCTTGGCTGTGAATAGTGCTGCAATGAACATATGAGTGTATGTATCTTTTTCAAGGAAAGTTTTGTCTGGATATATGCCCAAGAGTGGGATTTCTAGGTCATATGGTAGCTTTACATTTAATTTTCTGAAGTACCTCCATACTGTTTTCCATAGTGGATGTAGCAATTCATAGTCCCACCAACAGTATATGAGAATAAAGGGCAATTAAAATAATCAGTGAAAATAACTGCATATGCCAACAAATTTGAATATCAAGATGAAATTAGTGGCTGTTAGGAAGATATAAATTACCAAAACAGACTCAAGAAAAAGTGGAAGAATTGAACAATAACCATAGAACACTGGGGGAGAGGGGAACTGTCAAACATCTACACTGCGGTAGAAACCAGGCCCAGATAATTTTCCCTATAAAGTTTATCTGTCCTTCAAAGAATAACTAATTTCTATGATGTTCAAATTTTGGCAGAGCACGAAAGAAGATGAAAAACCTTTGCAAATAATTTGGGAAGTAAACATAATTCTGATTCAAAATTTAATCCACAAGGAAATTATACAAAAAAAAAAAAAAATGGAGTTCCCGTCGTGGCGCAGTGGTTAACGAATCCGACTAGGAACCATGAGGTTGCGGGTTCGGTCCCTGCCCTTGCTCAGTGGGTTAACGATCCCGCGTTGCCGTGAGCTGTGGTGTAGGTTGCAGACGCAGCTCGGATCCCGCGTTGCTGTGGCTCTGGCGTAGGCCGGAGACTACAGCTCCGATTGGACCCCTAGCCTGGGAACCTCCATATGCCGCGGGAGCGGCCCAAGAAATAGCAAAAAAAAAAGACAAAAAAAAAAAAAAAGAAAGAAAGAAATTATAGACAAAGAAATTGTAGACCTATGTTACTAACAACATAAGTGGCACAATCTTACATAATATATTAACAAATTGAATTTTAAAATACATATTTTGGGAGTTCCCGTCATGGTGCAGTCGTTAACGAATCCAACTAGGAACCATGAGGTTGTGGGTTCGGTCCCTGCCCTTGCTCAGTGGGTTGATGATGAGTTGCCGTGAGCTGTGGTGTGGGTTGCACACGCAGCTCGGATCCTGCATTGCTGTGGCTCTGGCGTAGGCCAGTGGCTACAGCTCCGATTTGACCCCTAGCCTGGGAACCTCCATATGCCATGGGAAGCAGCCCAAGAAATAGCAAAAAGACAAAAAAATAAATAAAAAATAAAATAAAATACATATTTTGAAGCACAGTGACCAATTTGGGTTTATTACAGGAATTTTACGGTCATTTATAATTATAGGTTGCTTTAACATTGGAAAGCTATTAATGTAATTCATTATAACAGTAGATTAAAGAAGAAAAAATCTACAGGTCTATTTTAATAGACGCTAGAAAAACATTATATAAAAACTGTAAGTAAAATTGAAAGAGAACAAATCCTATAGAGTATACATATACCAATAGTAAACATCATATTAAACAAGGATAGGGGTTCCCGTCATGGCTCAGTGGTTAACGAATCCGACTAGGAACCATGAGGTTGTGGGTTTGATCCCTGGCCTTGCTCAGTGGGTTAACGATCCGGTGTTGCTGTGAGCTGTGGTATAGGTCAAAGACGCGGCTCGGATCCTGCAGTGCTGTGTCTCTGGCCTTAGGCTGGTGGCTACAGCTCCGATTAGACTCCTAGCCTGGGAACTTCCATATGCCGTGGGAAGCAGCCCTAGAAAAGGCAAAAAGACAAAAAAAAAAAAAAAGGACATAATATTCAAGTGAAAAACAAGAAAGGATGCCTTCAACATTGCTTTTGAGGACCTAAAATTATTATTTTTAGATTTTATTCCCACAAATCCAAACACCTCAACTAAAAACGTATTAATACAAAAAGCATTCAGTAATACAACTAGATATAAGTTAAGTATACACAAAGATCAAAGCTTTCCCTTTCCAAAGCAATAATTAGTTAGAAAACATAATGGGATAGTAGATCACTCTCAAAATATTAAAAACACATAAAATGCTAAAGAATAAGATTAATAAAACAGAGGCTTGTTATTTAACCAACAGGATAATGCAAATAATTTACCTAATGTTCATTTTTTTTTAATATCACATAGAATCATTGGATTTTATGGCTACAAGAGATCTTAGAAATTATCTAGTCCAACTTCCTGACTTGCTGAAAATGAAACTGTTACACAGAGAGTTTGAATAATCTATGTTCATAAAGCCAATAAGAAGCTGGATAAAAACTACAATGCAAATTCAGTCCATTGTTCTTCCCACTATATTTTGTTACTTTCACTAAAAGACTTGAAATGCCAACAGAATTATTCAAAATGCCCTTTGATTGAAGAAAAATAATTTGCAAATGCTATGGAGATTAGAATAATATGTGATTGTTTTCTTATGGTCTCAAAGACCTTAAATTGTCTTCGTGAAACAGGGTCCACAGGGCAGAACAAAAGTAGTATGTTCCTCTGTCACACTAAATTGTATGCAATTAGTGCTTTTCAATAGTCATGATACCATTTCTGAAACAATAAAACCCAGTGACCATGTTGCCTGGGAGCAGACTGCAGTACATCTCATCCATAAACTACCCAAACACATCAGTTTAAATCTGTGCACAGTATTGAAATTATAATGAAAAATGTTCTAAATTTAAAACTATCTACCTTCAACCATCTGGAGAAGCTCCTTTATTAAATTTGTTCCTAGTGTCGGTAAGGTCTTATTGTGATAATTCGTTTTCGAGAGAAAAGAAATTTGTCCCTGGTTCATAAGACCGATCAGGCAGCCTTTCAGCCTTGCATGTAATGACAGCCTGAGAAACAGAGAATGAAAGCTGCTAGGTCTCTACGGAGGCTGCTCTAAGACAGGGACCAGGAGAATGAAGATCGCTCAGGGGTCTCAGATGTGGTAAACAGGCAAAGGCAATTTACAAGTCAACTCTAGAAAGAACAACACATCCAGGAAGAGATCAGCTGTAATACAAACATGAGATAATTCTCAAGTCGTAATAACAAAACCCAAACATTTTCTCACCTTTACCTTTATGAAAGAAGGAATGTTGATAGTTTAAAAAATACTACAGATTCTGAAAGCTTAAATCCCAGCATTTTGCTAACTCTCTCTCTCCAGAAAAGTAAAACACACATCAGGGGCAGATTAAAAATCAGGACTTTAATAGAGATCATACCATTCTCTTAGGAGGAAATGGCTTCTCTTTTTCTATAGGCAATTGCTCAAAGGGTAAGATCTTTAAACATGTATATTGGACATCTGTTGATTTAGCCTCTTTTGCCTTGCGTTTATGTTAAGAATACCCATTTTCCCATGAGGAACTGCACCTCTCCAATTCTGAGCTATGTGATCCAGGTGAAACTGACACCTACACCTCACCACCACCCCCACCACCACCCCTTTAGCAACCAGCTGGACCATCAGGAGGCGCTGAAGGGATACCTAGGCGCCAATCTCCTCATTCTGCTCCTTGAGAAAACCACAGCCTTCCTACAGGGAGATCTGCTATGTTGGAGGAGACCACCCTCTCCAGACAGAAGCTTTTCAAGCCAGAGCAAAGTCACAATGTCTTCCCCCACTCACGGTAATCAACCTCATTAGGTCTGTTCCCACCATCCCTCCTACTGTTGGCAAACCCAACTCCATGTGCCTGATGCACAGTGAGGCCAAACACACCAAACCTTTGGAGTTTGGAGCAGAGAAACATTTATTGCAGGGCCGAGCAAGGAGAATGGGTAGCTTAGGCTCAAAAGACGTAAACTCCCTGATGGTTTTGAGACAACAGTTTTTATAGGCAAAATTTAAGGGGGGGGGTGGCCTGCAGGGTGTGTGACCCTGATTGGATGGTGGGGAGGTGGTCCAGGAATCTCCATCATCAGGCTTCTGGTTCCAAGCAGTCTGGGGTACAAGGCTTGTGCTCAGCTGAAGTTACCATCCTCCACCCGGGTGGGGGCCTGAGTTTCTGTAGAAGAACTCAGAGATGTGTATCGGATTATTCTGTACATCTCTTGAGGAGGAATCAGGATCCTGCCCCACTGCTGCCCTACTGCTTCTGGAATGCCTTTCCTTTGTTGCTGCATTCCCTCACTCCTCCAATTAGTAACTGTTCAAATCTGCCCTTTGAAACTCAAGGAAGGTTTAAGAGGCTGAAACCTTTTTCCTGCAACCAAGAAATGGAGGACACAGAAAGGCTTTTGTGCCCAAGAGTGCCCCAAGATGTCCTTCTCACTTTCAATCCCCCCCTCTTCTTTGATATTCCTCAATCTTCTTTTTTCCTTTCAGCCACCCCATGGCATATGGAGTTCTCCGGCCAGGGATCAGATCCAAGCTGCAGTGGTGACCTACTCCGCAGCTGCAGCAATGCCAGATCCTTAAACACCCTGTGCCAGGCCGAGGATCGAACCTGTGTCCTGGTGTTACAGAGATGTGGTCAATCCCATTGCACCACAGCAGGAACTCCTGTTACTCCTCAGTCTTGAGGGGAACAGGTGTTGGACAAGAAAGGGAATAATATTTGGGATAGGTCGGTTAATCAAATCGGTTTTAGAGGGACTCGGTTTTACCACCTGCTCCCAATTCAGGAGGAACCAGATGTGGAGAAGATTATACTTCATGAGCAGATTAAGCTCCCAGAGCCAGCATACTACAGGTCCCTGCAGCCACAGGATGAAGGAGAAGGAAGAGCTTAAATCAACTATAGATTAAAGTTCTAATCAGGGAGTTCCTATTGCAGCTCAGTGGTAACAAGCCCAACTAGCATCCATGAGGACTCTCAGTGCACAGTATTGAAATTATAATGTGTTTTCGCCAATAGACATGACAGAAAAGCAGGAGTCGCAACGCTCATATCAGACAAAATAGACTTTAAAACAAAAGACATAAAGAAAGACAAAGAAGGACACTATTTAATGATTAAGGGATCCATCCAAGGAGAGGATGTTACTATCATCAACATATATGCCCCAAACATAGGAGCACCCAGATACATACAACAAATATTAACAGACATAAAGGGAGATATTGATGAGAATACAATCATAGTAGGAGACCTAAATACCCCCCTCACATCAATGGACAGATCCTCTAGACAGAAAACCAATAAAGCAACAGAGATCCTAAAGGGAACAATAGAAAAGTTAGACTTAATTGATATCTTCAGGACACTACATCCAAAAAAATCAGAATACACATTCTTCTCAAATGCTCATGGAACATTCTCAAGAATCGACCACATATTGGGACATAAAGCGAATCTCAATAAATTTAGGAGCATAGAAATTATCTCAAGTATCTTCTCTGACCACAATGCCATGAAATTAGAAATCAACCATGGGAAAAGCAAAGAGAAAAAACCTACTCCATGGAGACTAAACAACATGCTACTAAAAAACCAATGGGTCAATGAGGAAATCAAGAAGGAAATTAAAAACTACCTTGAAACAAATGATAATGAAGACACAACCTCTCAAAATCTATGGGATGCTGAGAAAGCAGTGCTCAGAGGGAAATTTATAGCAATACAGGCCTTTCTCAAAAAAGAAGAAAGATCCCAAATTGACAACTTAACCCTCCACCTAAACGAATTAGAAAAAGAAGAACAAAAAAGTCCTAAAGTCAGCAGAAGGAAGGAAATTATAAAGATCAAAGAAGAAATCAATAAAATAGAGACTCAAAAAACAATAGAGAAAATTAATAAAACCAAGAGCTGGTTCTTTGAAAAGGTGAACAAAATTGATAAACCCCTGGCCAGACTCACTAAAAAGAGGAGAGAAAGAACCCAAATCACCAAAATTATAAATGAAAAAGGAGAAATCACAACGGATACAGCAGAAATACAAAAACCCATAAGAGAATACTATGAACAACTATATGGCAACAAGTTTGACAATCTGGAAGAAATGGACAATTTTCTCGAATCTTACAGCCTGCCAAAACTGAATCAAGCAGAAACAGACCAACTGAACAGACCGATCACTAGAAATGAAATTGAAGAGGTCATAACATCACTCCCTACAAATAAAAGTCCAGGACCAGATGGCTTCACAGGTGAATTCTATCAAACATATAAAGAGGAATTGGTGCCCATCCTCCTTAAACTCTTTCAAAAGGTTGAAAAAGAAGGAATACTCCCAAAGACATTCTATGATGCCACCATCACCCTCATTCCAAAACCAGGCAGAGATACCACCAAAAAAGAAAACTATCGCCCAATATCATTGATGAATATAGATGCAAAAATTCTCAACAAAATCTTAGCCAACCGAATCCAACAACATACCAAAAAAATTATACACCATGACCAGGTTGGGTTCATCCCAGGTTCACAAGGATGGTTCAACATACGCAAATCAATCAGCATCATACACCACATTAACAAAAAAAAAGTCAAAAATCATATGATCATCTCAATAGATGCAGAAAAAGCATTTGACAAAGTTCAACATCCATTCATGATCAAGACCCTCGCCAAAGTGGGTATAGAGGGAACATTCCTGAATATAATCAAAGCCATTTATGATAAACCCACAGCAAATATAATCCTCAATGGGGAAAAACTGAAAGCCTTCTCACTCAAATCTGGAACAAGACAGGGATGCCCTGTCTCACCACTGCTCTTCAACATAGTTTTGGAAGTCTTAGCCACAGCAATTAGACAAACAAAAGAAATAAAAGGCATCCATATAGGAAGAGAAGAGATCAAACTGTCACTGTACGCAGATGACATGATTCTATACCTAGAAAACCCTAAGGACTCAACCCCAAAACTCCTTGAACTGATTAATAAATTCAGCAAAGTGGCAGGATATAAGATTAACATTCAGAAGTCAGTTGCATTTCTGTATACCAGCAATGAAACATTAGAAAAGGAATACAAAAATACGATACCTTTTAAAATTGTACCACACAAAATCAAATACCTCGGAATACACCTGACCAAAGAGGTAAAGGACCTACATGCCGAGAACTATAAAACCTTAATCAAGGAAATCAAAGAAGATGTAAAGAAATGGAAAGATATTCCATGTTCCTGGATTGGAAAAATCAATATTACGAAAATGGCCATCCTACCCAAAGCAATCTACAGATTCAATGCAATCCCTATCAAATTACCCAGGACATTGTTCACAGAACTAGAACAAACAATCCAAACATTTATATGGAACCACAAAAGACCCAGAATCGCCAAAGCAATCCTGAGAAACAAAAACCAAGCAGGAGGCATAACTCTCCCAGACTTCAAGAAATACTACAAAGCCACAGTCATCAAAACAGTGTGGTACTGGTATCAAAACAGACAGACAGACCAATGGAACAGAATAGAGAATCCGGAAATAAACCCTGACACCTATGGTCAATTAATCTTTGACAAGGGAGGCAGGAACATCAAATGGGAAAAGGAAAGTCTATTCAGCAAGCATTGCTGGGAAACCTGGACAGCTGCATGCAAAGCAATGAAACTAGAACACACCCTCACACCAGGCACAAAAATAAACTCCAAATGGCTGAAAGACTTAAATAAACAACAGGACACCATCAAACTCCTAGAAGAAAACATAGGCAAAACACTCTCTGACATCAACATCATGAATATTTTCTCAGGGCAGTCTCCCAAAGCAATAGAAACTAGAGCAAAAATAAACCCATGGGACCTCATCAAACTGAAAAGCTTTTGCACAACAAAGGAAACCCAAAAGAAAACAAAAAGACAACTTACAGAATGGGAGAAAATAGTTTCAAATGATGCAACGGACAAGGGCTTAATCTCTAGAATATATAAGCAACTTATACAATTCAACAGCAAAAAAACCAATCAATCAATGGAAAAATGGGCAAAAGACCTGAATAGACATTTCTCCAAAGAAGATATACAGATGGCCAACAAACACATGAAAAAATGCTCAACATCATTGATTATAAGAGAAATGCAAATCAAAACTACCATGAGATACCACCTCACACCAGTCAGAATGGCCATCATTAATAAATCCACAAATAACAAGTGCTGGAGGGGCTGTGGAGAAAAGGGAACCCTCCTGCACTGTTGGTGGGAATGTAAACTGGTACAGCCACTATGGAGAACAGTTTGGAGATACCTTAGAAATCTATACATAGAACTTCCATATGACCCCGCAATCCCACTCTTGGGCATCTATCCGGACAAAGCTCTACTTAAAAGAGACACATGCACCCGCATGTTCATTGCAGCACTATTCACAATAGCCAGGATGTGGAAACAACCCAAATGTCCATCGACAGAGGATTGGATTCGGAAGATGTGGTATATATACACAATGGAATACTACTCAGCCATAAAAAGGATGACATAATGCCATTTGCAGCAACATGGATGGAACTAGAGAATCTCATCCTGAGTGAAATGAGCCAGAAAGACAAAGACAAATACCATCTGATATCACTTATAACTGGAATCTAATATCCAGCACAAATGAACATCTCCTCAGAAAAGAAAATAATGGACTTGGAGAAGAGACTTGTGGTTGCCTGATGGGAGGGGGAGGGAGTGGGAGGGATCGGGAGCTTGGGCTTATCAGACACAACCTAGAATAGATTTACAAGGAGATCCTGCTGAATAGCATTGAGAACTATGTCTAGATACTCATGTCGCAACAGAAGAAAGGGTGGGTGAAAAAACTGTAACTGCAATGTATACATCTAAGGATGACCTGACCCCCTTGCTGTACAGTGGGAAAATAAAAAAAAAAATAAAATAAAAAATAAAAGAGACACTTGCACCCGCATGTTCATTGCAGCACTATTCACAATAGCCACGACACGGAAACAACCCAAATGCCCATCGACAGATGATTGGATTCGGAAGAGGTGGTATATATACACAATGGAATACTACTCAGTCATAAAAAAGGATGACATCATGCCATTTGCAGCAACATGGATGGAACTAGAGAATCTCATCCTGAGTGAAATGAGCCAGAAAGACAAAGACAAATGCCATATGATATCACTTATAACTGGAATCTAATACCCAGCACAAATGAACATCTCCTCAGAAAAGAAAATCATGGACTTGGAGAAGAGACTTGTGGCTGCCTGATGGGAGGGGGAGGGAGTGGGAGGGATCGGGAGCTTGGGCTTATCAGACACAACCTAGAATAGATTTACAAGGAGATCCCGCTGAATAGCATTGAGAACTATGTCTAGATACTCATGTTGCAACAGAAGAAAGGGTGGGGGAAAAACTGTAATTGCAATGTATACATGTAAGGATAACCTGACCCCCTTGCTGTACAGTGGGAAAATAAAAAAAAAAAAAAAGAAATTATAATGTGTTTTAATCCCTGGCCTCGCTCAATGGGTTAAGGATCCGGCGTTGCCGTGAGCTGTGGTGTCGGTCACAGACACGGCTCAGATCCTGCGTTGTTGTGGCTGTGGTGTGGGCTGGATTCTATAGCTCTGATTTGACCCCTAGCCTGGGAACGTCCATGTGCCACAGGTGCGGCCCTAAAAAAAAAGTTCTAATCAGAACTAGACAAATTGAAAGTAAGCAAAGTCAAGGCATTTTCCCAAGAATTTATTAAAGGGCAGGAAAGAAGAAACTGACGAGGTATGGCTAGAGGCAGTGACTGAAAGAAAACAATTATATTTATATCCCCGCTGATTTTGACAGATCACAGATTTTTTCATCTTAATGATAAAGCCATGATAGCACCGGAAAACAAGACAGGCTAGTAAAAGGCTATCAATTTTTTTTTAAATCCCAGGAAGACAGCAGATGGAGTCAGAGCAGTAAAAATCAGAACTGAGAGCATCCACACCCAGAGTCCTGAGACAAGTGAGGCTCATCTTGAGAGCCTTAGAGAATTCCAAAGGAAAGAAGAGAAAAAACCGAGCACAGGAGGGGGGGGGGGGCCTGATGAGGCAGATTTATTTTAAAACTGCAGTCAGCCTCACTGTGACAGAAAGTTAATCACTGCTGGCCTGGAGCTGTTCAGCGAGGGTGGGGATTGATTTCAAAGAGGCACAAGGGAACTTTCGGGGATGGATGAAAATGTCCTCTATCTTGATTGAGATGGTGGTTGTGTGGCTACACAGAATGTACACTTCAAATGGGTGCTTTTTAGTTGATGGAAACTGTAACTTAGGCATAAATAAATGAAGCCCAACCAAATGAGAAACGCAAAGACTGTTTGTTGAGAGCTTGCTAGAACAAGGGAGGCAGCCGCCATCCTTGGCTTTTGGCAGAGACTCAAAGGCAGGCCAATGCGTGGGAAGGCTTTAAGGTGGAAAAAGGAGGTGCTCCCTGGTTGGAGGCTGCTGGCCCCGGGAAGCTGGAAGTGGACTCACCAGAAACAGAACATCCTATGTGGTTGCCTATGAGTGAATATTTGGCTTTTTCTGATTGGTCCTCAGTTGGAAGCAGGGACAAAAATTGGAAAAGGTGTCAGTTATTGGTCAAGTCCTGGCCAGTCATTACTGTTATTGTTTAGCCTCTTGGATTGTCACAAGAGGTAGCAATCTGGCTTCTTGCCAGTCTGACTTACAGCAGGCTGGCTTCCTGGGTTGCTTATTGTAAATAAATGGTGGTTTCCTGGGAAGGTTGATGCAGGTTGTGGGTTAAATTTCTCTTTTTAAGTATATGGTCTGGCTATTGCCTATAGGTATATCTGTTTCTCACTTAGTAAAGTTGTTTTAAAAAGAGAGAGAGAGAGAGCGATTCAAGAAATACAGCAACCACTTGAAAAGTATAGATCTTCTTTGAGTCCTGATTCAAACAGTTTAGGAAAAAGAAATAATTTATAAGACAAGTTGAATAACATGAATGTTATCTGGGTATTTTATGATGTTAAGACACTAATGCGGATTTGGGGTGTGGGTGTTGATGGCATCATGACATTTAAAAGGATGGGTCCCTTTCTCTTAGAAATTCATACGAAAACTTACAAATGAAATTATATAATGTCTAGGACTTATTTCAAAATCATTCAGAGTAGAGGCATAATGAAAGGGAATATAAAGGAGATGAGATTGACCACAATAATTGGGTGATGGATCTAAGGGGTTCATTTTACATTTCCCTTTACTTTTCGGATGTTAGAGGTTTTTCATATTAAAAACTTTCAAACAAGTATACACATAGAAAGAAGACTAAAAGAAAATTCAATGACATACTAAATTGCTGATAGCTTTTAAAACTGATTATTGGTCATTTCCATTTTTTTTCCTCCATGCTTTTTTATATTACCAAAACTTTTTTTTTTTTTTTTTTGTCTTTTTGCCTTTTCTAGGGCCACTTTCCGTGGCATATGGAGGTTCCCAGGCTAGGGGTCGAATCAGACCTGTAGCCACTGGCCTACACCAGAGCCACAGCAACGCCAGATCCAAGCCGTGTCTGTGACCTAACCACAGCTCACAGCAACACTGGGTCCTCAACCCACTGAGCAAGGCCAGGGATCGAACCCGCAACCTCATGGTTCCTAGTCGGATTTTTTAACCATTGGGCAATGATGGGAACTCCATACCAAAACATGTTTAGAGGAAGGGAATGCTTTAGGGATTTTTATTGTTTAATTTCACCCGCCCTCCAAGGTGAAGGACTCCAGTCCTCTCTCCTCCAGGAACCGTCCCTGACCTCTTCCACCAAAGTTTGGTTTCCTCCACTGAGCACCTGTGAAACTTAGCACTTCCTCTTCCCATTAGCAACAGGCACATGTTATTGGTTACTTAATTTACATATATTTATTATTGATGTCTGAGAGGGCCCCAAAGCCATCCTTGCATTTAATTTTTCATTATCAGGACTCACAGAAATCAGATCATTATACCCACAGTTACAGTTTATTACAGTGAAAGGATTCAGATTAAGGAGTTCCCGTCGTGGCTCAGTGGCTAACAAATCCAACCAGCATTCATGAGGACGCGGGTTCGATCCCTGGCCTCGCTTCAGTGGGTTAAGGATCTGGTGTTGCTGTAAGCCGTGGTGTAGGTCACAGACACAGCTCAGATCCTGCATTGTTGTGGCTCTGGCGTAGGCTGGTGGCTACAGCTCTGATTAGACCCCTAACCTGGGAATCTCCATATGCCTCGGGTGTGGCCCTAAAAGACAAAAAAGAAAGGATTCAGATTAAAATCACCCAATAAAAAAGGCTCACTGGAGAGAGGCCTGGAGATGCCAGGCATGAGTTTCCAGTTGTCCTCTCCCAGGAATCAGATGGACAACACTTACTTGTCCTAGCAACGATGTATGCCAACACACACAGAGTCTTGGCAACTGGGGAGCTCACCCTAACCTTGGTGTCCAGGGTTTTTATTGGAGCTTGGTTGTGCAGGCATGGCTGACCACCTGTGTGGCTGATCTTCATCTCCAGCCCCTCCAGATGTCAAGCTGATACCTTGTGGCCCAAAGCCCCCACTGTAAATTGTATTGTTAGCCCCATGAACTACACTGTTAGCTTCAACTATCTGGTATGGCCCAAGATTCCCAAGTAAACAAAGATTCTCTTGCCAGGCAAGATATTCTCAGGGCTTAGAGGTTACCTCCCAGGTACCAGGCAAGGGCCAAACCTTTCTTTGGTCAAGGTTAATCCTTTACTGAACAACTGCCTTCTCATTCAGAATTCCAAGCCCTTGTGAGCAGAGATACAGTACACTTTCCAATATTCCTATTGTCTGGCAGAAAACTGCTTACTACTGAAGCTGTTACCCCACTGATGCTTGCTGAGAAAGGACCAATTTAAAGTCTATTCGAAGTTAAAGAGCCAAGAGAGTTAGAGCTTCCTCCAACAGAAATGGGTTTGGCAAAACCTGTAAGACTAGGAAGGAAACAGCCCAAAGAACCGAGGGAAAAGAATTCAGAGGGCAGATAGAATGGGGTCAGCAGACCATCAGCATGAGCATCACCTGGGAGCTCATGAGAAATACAAATTCTCAGGCCCCACCCCAGACCAACTGAATCAGAATCTGTGCTGTAAGGCCAGGAAGTTGTGATTTCACCAGCTCTCCATTGAAACTTGAGAAGTGGAGTTTCCATCGTGACTCAGTGGTTAACGAATCCAACCATGAGGTTGCAGGTTCGATCCCTGGTCTTGCTCAGTGGGTTAAGGATCCGGCATTGCCGTGAGCTGTGGTGTAGGTTGCAGACACGGCTCGGATCCTGTGTTGCTAGGGCCCTGGCGTAGGTCGGCGGCTAAAGCTCCGATTAGACCCCTAGTCTGGGAACCTCCATATGCCGCAGGAGCGGCCCTCAGAAGACAAAAAGACAAGAAAAAAAGAAACTTGAGAAGTACTGACGCTGAGAATAGTCATGTTTCCACATTCTTCTCAGGAGGGAGCAGAAGGACACTCTTATGAAACAGAATTGAGGAAGATCCAAGAGGAACCCACTAAGGAGGTGATTAAAGGTTGGACACCTGGCCCCAGCAGTCACTGGGGCAAAGAGAAGTCCATGAGGATCACAGCTCCAAAAGCTCAGCTTCACTGAGATGACTGGAGCCCGTAGAGTTTGCCAAGATGGTAACCGCTCTTGGGAAAGATCAGGTTATAGAGAACAGAGACTGTATCAAGGTCTTTTAGCTTCCAGAATGAACCATATTGCCCAGTAGCCCTAAGGAGCCCTCTGCTCTCTCTAAGAGGCAACAAATCAGGCTCCTACCTGATATAATATTCTGATCTCTGAAATCAGCCACGGGATACAAATCAAGGATCTCACTGATAAATCAACTGAACGGTATTGATGAAAAATTAAGGTACAGTGTTTTATAAATGTTAAATGACTCTTTGGCCTGAACCGGTATTTAATTTAACAGCTCTCTTTTCTCTCTCAAGTTCAGGTTCTCATTTGCACTCAGTTTATTAGTGCACAGACAGGAGCCATAGATAGGATCAGGAGAATTTCCATAACAATGACTTTTCTCTCACACTGAGCTCGTAATCACTGAGCTGACAACATAATGGACTGCTCATTAGACCCTTCAAGAATAAGCTCTGGGAGTTCCCGTCGTGGTGCAGTGGTTAACGAATCCGACTAGGAACCATGAGGTTGCGGGTTCGGTCCCTGCCCTTGCTCAGTGGGTTAACGATCCGGCGTTGCCGTGAGCTGTGGTGTAGGTTGCAGACGCGGCTCGGATCCCGAGTTGCTGTGGCTCTGGCGTAGGCTGGTGGCTACAGCTCCGATTCAACCCCTATCCTGGGAACCTCCATATGCCGCGGGAGCGGCCCAAGAAATAGCAAAAAGACCAAAAAAAAAAAAAAAAGAATAAGCTCTGGCCAAAGGAGGGGGCTCTCCCTGAACCTGAAATCAAGGAAACCACAGAGGAAGATGTGAAAAAAGCCCAGAGGCTGAAGCAGATCCTCTTATAAGGGAACAGTCTGAGGGATGTACTTGGCGTTTTGCAGAATATTATCACCAACTACGCAAGCATAACAAGTTTCCTTTAGGATTCTTTTTTTGTCCTTTCTTTTCTGGCTGCACCTTGAGATAGGGAAGTTCCCAGGCCACGGATAGAACCCTTGTTGCCTCAGAGACAAAGGTGGATCCTTAACTTGCTGTGCCACAGTGGGAACTCCAATTTTGATTTCTTTTATACAAAGAAAAATAAATAATGAATTTGGCGTTTGGATTAGGTAGCCTAAAAAAAAAAAATTCAAATCATAAACATGTTTTAAAAAGGAAGTATCAGTAAATGACTGCTGAGGGAAACAAACCGCCGCAAAACTCAGTGGCTTAAAAAACAATCAGCTATTGTTTGCTTACGCATCTGGGGGTAGGGGATGACCATTCTGGTCTGCACTCAGCTGGGATGGCTCTGTTCCGTGTGTTTCTCATGCTCCTTGGACCAGTCGGGCAGCCCAGGGAGAAACTTCTCCTTGGTGAAGGCAAAGAGGTCAAGTGGAAACCAGCAAGATCATTTGGTCTAGGCTCAGACCGGGCACTGTTACTTCTGCCCTATTCTCTTGGCCAAAGCAAAGCACGTGGCTAAATCCAAAACAGGAGGGCAGGGAAATATGTTCTACCTTTATGGAAGAAATCCAAGGTCACACGGCAGAGGACGTGGATATAGTCAGGGCAAGAGTTGGGGTCAATGATGCAATCTACCCTAGGGAAGAATGCATTTTCCCTACCATGCATTCTAACTGGAATTATTCTCTAAGATTGCACATGGTACACTGATTTTTTTTAATTATGAAACTATTAATTTAAAGGTAATAGGAATGCATATAGCTCTAAACTGCCTTTTCAGTCCCATCTCCATGAATCCTTTGGCTTGCACACAAATCATCCACGGGAACCCAGGTGGCCAAATTACTGGTTTCCAAATATACCCTATAATTCTACCCTTTGTTGTCCTTACTTAGAATCATGGTTCTCAACATGTGGTCCCTGGACCAGCAGCATCAACATTACCTGGAAGTTGGTTACAAATGCAAATTCTAATTTTTTACCCAGGACTTATTGTTACCAACCCCCTGTGGGCCAGTGACCCCTCCATGGCTCATTTGCCAGGAGTTGCAAATGCCAATCAAACAAAACCAGGCTGATATATCAAGTAGACATTTGATTCATTGATCAAGGAATGGAGAAGGAAGGGCTTCTTCTAAAAACACCTTCTCTCTGAAGGGAGGGGAGTAATGGGAATTTTAAGGAGGAGGCAGATGTGTCATCAGGACTCTGGGAAAGGGATGGGGACTTCTGGCAGCTAGAGCAGGCCCCGTCGTCTACAGTTCTTTGCACCTGTAATTCTTTGCACACATGAGTTGTGCCTGGCGGAGTACAAATTCTGCCCCCTTGGGCAGAGATCTTAGCAGATAATGAAGCAAAGATAACTTGCTGACACCTCCAGGCCTCATCTGTATAGGTGAGTTCCTGTGGTCAAGTCGAAGCTTCTTTGGGGTAGTTGATCACTGCATAGCTCTCAAAGCACAGCTGCAAAACATCTGTTAAACACCAGGTGCTTTTGAAATGAACACGGAGATAAATCAAGACAAGGACCCAGTTCTTAGGGGTGGGTAGGGGTGACAATATTAGATCAGAATCTCTAGCGTTTGGGGCCCAGAAATCTGTACTTTGATGAGCCCTCTGGGTGATTCTGATTCATGTTTAAATATGAAAAGCACTGGCTTAGAGTATCCCCCCCCCACTTCCTGCCCTTGAAGAGGTCCCTTGACTCTCCTATTATGAAGCCTCTGTAGAATGTTCTCAGGCCACCACATCCTCCTGCCAAGACTGTCTCTCCACTTCCGACCTCTCCCAGCATTTATCACACATTCTATGGATTATTACTTTTTCATCTGAAAGTATCTTAACTGCAGACACTGTAGGTATCTGTATCTTAACCATATGTAGCTGTAGATGCTGGCAAGCAGGCCATTGACCATGGAAATTAGAGTCAGAGGGACCTAGGTTCCCATTCCAGCGATGCCCCTTACTAAGTACATGGCCTGGGACAGGGGACTTAACCTCAACAAACCTCAGTTTCCTCATATAAATATGGAATTGATAACGCCTACTGAAACCAAGCAGGGCCCTGTGGGCCTCTGGGCCCACAAGCCTTTCTGTGTCCCCCATTTCCTATTTGTAGGGAATAAACTTCAGGCTCCATGACCTTCCCCAAGCTCCAAAGGGCAGGTTCAAGCAGTTGCTCATTAGGGAACGGAGGGGATTCAGAGACCAGGGAGGAGCCCTCAAGAGATAACAGTGCGACCTTGGGGCAGGTCCTGGTTCCCCCTCGAGGGATACACATAACAACGTCTTTGAGTTCTTCTGCAGAACTAAACCCCCCAACAAATGGAAGACGTTAATGAAGCCTTCTTTCTTCCACCGCCAGACCACTGAACACCAGATTTGAAAACAATGCAAACTTGCCTTCACCCTGACCCTTCTCTTCAGCCCTGTTTTTCACACCCAAAACTATAAAACCACCTCCCAATCTCTCCCAAGGGGGGCACAGTCTTTGAGGCATTCGCCTGCTGTGACCCTCCTTTGCCCGGCAAAGCTATTTTTACTCCTTCACCCAAAACTCGCTGAGTTTTTTTTTTTCCTTTTTTTTTTCTTTTTCTTTTTTTGCTTTTTAGGGCCACACCCACGGCATATGGAGGTTCCCAGGCGAGGGAATTAATCAGAGCTACAGCTGCCCGCCTATACCACAGCCACAGCAGCATCAGATCTGAGCCATGTCTGAGACCTAGACCACAGCTCACGGCAACGCCAGATCCTTAACCCACTGAGCAAAGCCAGGGATCGAACCCTCCATCTCATGGTTCCTAGTCAGATTCATTTCCACTGTGCCACGACGGAAACTCCTGTCTCTGGGTTTCTATTCTCCACCAGTCAGCAGAGGCCAAGTTCCAGCAACACGACCCACTGCGGGGTGGAAATGGAAATAAGCTGCTAAATGTGAAGTGCTGGACACAGTGCCGGGCCCACGGTGTCAGGAGCACAGGGGCCAGTCCTTGGGCTTCTTCATCTTTACAGCACCCGACCCAGTGCAGCTGATACACTTAATCACTTGTTAAGCATTCGCTCTGCTTTAACGACAAACAAGATTTCATTCTCCAGACGTTCTCTCTTTCTCCCGAGGAGTTCGGTTTTCATGCGCCATGCACGAGTCATCCTACCTTATCTGGTCACAAGAGTGGAGTTCTGAAGAAGAGCTGAGGCCTCAGGTCGTGATGGCCAGCGAGCTCTCACCAATCCCGGGGTGCCTGTCGGAGCAATAGGAAGCAGAGACGTTTATAAGATCCACATCTCTTCCTGGATGCTGCCTCCTGGCCTTGTACTTACTTCCATCTGGGTTCCCAAGAGGCATTGAGCCCAGTCCTCAATTTAAGAAAGATGGAGCTCCGGACGTGCAGCTGCCACATCAGTGCCCTAGGAGGACACGGTGACTCCCAATACGGACACAAACTGAACCTTAAATTATTCCAGGTAAAATAAACCCCGTCAAAGAAAGATACGGGTCCAGAGCTTTCTGAGCTGACTCCCAGGCCACTGATGTTGTTAGCTATTGTCATCCTGAACCGCTGGCTCATTCGGCTTCTTTATGAATGCGGCAGAGGCTCAAGTTGAATAGACGGTGACTCAGCTAAAGAGACAAGGAGAATTAAAATGCCCCTAATTACGAAGGAATTTGAATTTGCCATACCTAGGAATTTAGAGACTAAATTCTGGTTAAAACCATTACAGAGATAAGATTCGTGAATTTAACCATAATTACTTTCATTCCATTCTAAAGAAGTGCTAATTATGAAGGTAGCTTTTGTAAAGAAATCATTATACGTGGGGGGATAAAGGTTTATTCACTACGCATTTGGAGACAAAGGATTCATTTGCTGACAAATAATACAGTGCCAGAACTGAGTTTCTAGGGAGCAATATAATTCTTTTTTTTTTTTTTTTTTTTAATATCCTGGGGGAGTTCCTGCTGTGGCTCAGCAGTAACAAACCCAATTAGTAGCCATGGGGACTCAGGTTTGATCCCTGGCCTCGCTCAGTGGGTTAAGGATCCAGCATTGCCATGAGCTATGGTATAGGTCGCAGATGTGGCTCGGGTCCTGCGTTGCTGTGACTGTGGTGTAGGCCAGCAGCTGCAGCTCCAATTTAACCCCTAGCCTGGTCCATACACCATGGATGCGGGCCTAAAAGACAAATATATATATATAGGTATATATCATGGGTTGCAAGTGAACTATACTCCAATAAAATTTAAATATATATATAATACACACATTATATACTATATCATATATATGATAGATATATCATGGCAGTTCTATAGCATATATATCATTATATACTATATCTATTATATATATATAATAGATAATAAATATATATACATCATAGCAGTTCTATAGAAATATTTACACCTTTCTGAAGAATATCCAGAAACTTGAAATTAAAAGTACCAGAAAAGGAGATGGTATTGGCTTTTCATTTCAGAGGATACAGGTTAGAAGTGACCGTCTTTTTTTTTTTTTTTTTTTTTGTCTTTTTGCTACTTCTTGGGCTGCTCCCGCGGCATATGAAGGTTCCCAGGCTAGGGGTCAAATCAGAGCTACAGCCACTGAGCTACAGCCTACACCACAGCCACAGCAACACGGGATCCGAGCCACGTCTGCAACCTACACCACAGCTCACAGCAATGCTGGATCCTTAACCCACTGAGCAGGGCCAGGGATTGAACCTGCAACCTCATGGTTCCTAGTCGGATTCGTTAACCACTGCGCCACGACGGGAACTCGAGAAGTGACCATCTTTTGAAAGCCCTGTATTCCCAGAAAGTAGTGATGGTTGAGAAATACCCCCTCCCCCCACCCCCTCCCCTGTGTTCTAGGAAAGGGCTAACTACAAAGAACTGCCCTTCCAGCATATTCCAAGATACCACCTATCTCCATCCTTCTTCAATGACTCCCTTCTTTTATAAAACCTGAGTTTTTCTCCCTCTCCTTAGAGATGCTCCCTCATTAAGGAATATTCTCCCTATTGCAATACCCTGAATGAAACCGCCTTAAGTGTCCAGGAACTTTGTCCTTGAGAGAAGAGGAATCCCATGTTTTCTCCCAACTGAAAAATCACTTGGTAAGTTAAGTCTGTATTTGCCAGACACCAGGTACAAAGCTGGACGTTATGTCCAATGAGTCATCTCAATAGTGCATTCACACCTAACTCTGAACCAACCTACTTGCAATCGCATTCCAGGGATTGGTACTGCCCACTAGAAAGCTCAGCTCTTGGTTTCTCTAAGCGGAGAGTGATGTCCGGTCTTGTTAGACTAACCCAAGACAAAAGTCCTTCCAGGTAATGCCCATCTCTGGTCTGGATGCCTGCCACCTCCTGGCCGACCTCCTCAAGGCAAATCACACCTGTTCAGGTGTGCTCCAAACGATGTGAGGCTGAAGGTCCCTGGGGACCTTGTGACCATCTGGCCTCCCCGCTGCCAGGCCCTGCTGATGCCTGTTTAGTGTGAAAGACAGAATTCCCCAAATAATTACGGCGATGATTCTATTCAAACTGTTGTTATAGGAAGATGCCCACTACTGGGGAACATCACGACGGTGAGGAAGGAGGACTGGGGGTACCCAGGGACAAGCAGGGGAGGGAAGCATCCCCATTCTCCGGGGGGGTCATGAGGAAGGGTGGATTACCTTGGAATCTGCTGGAATTTGCAGGAGCAGAGGGGCCATTTACACTGACTCCTTTCTCAGAACACAAAAGGCTGGGAGATTTCTGCACTAGCGCAGCTTTTCGGAAGCCCAGGGCCCAGAAGAAATTCACCGTCGTCACTACTGTCTGAGTCTTCATCATGTCACCAAAATCTAAATCCCGCCTCTGTCAAGCCCCTTGCAGGCTGCCATATGCCAGAGCAAAAACAATTATTTAAAAAACTGCCAACCTCCAGACAGCAATGCTTTGTTTTTGTTACCAGCCAAGGGCTCACAGAAGCCAATACGGTGGCTGTGGCTTTTGAGAAACGAAAAGGCTTTCTTGTGAAGTGGACCAGGCAGGAGATAGGAGGCTCGGCTCAACTCAGTCTCCCAATCTGGGGGGTTCGGTCAGACGTCCTGAGTCAGGGAGGAGGGCGGGTCTATGCAGGCGCTGGCTGCCAGGTTCCACGGGGAGGGCTTTGGCGGGCAGCTATCTATGGTTGGGTGGGGACCGGGAGGGGACTTCAGCGCCAGATCTTCCTGGGCAACGAACTCTTTGCTGCTGAAAGGGATCCTTCAGCAGGTGCCAGTCAAGTCCCTGTCCTTTGGTTCCGCTGCAGGGGAGCAACTTCACTCTGAGAACTGAGGTCAAAATTTTCTCCTCTGTGCCTGCTTTGGCTGCATGACTTTTGCGGTTTTATTCTGTTGCCTCTGCAAAACAACTGTGTACCTTGTTGCAAGTAGGATAGAGCCAGTTTGGGCTGGATCTGCAGTTACATTTTCTTGAGGCCAATGGCCTTTGGCTAAGTGGCCACCCTGTGAATGGTTTTCCAGCAAACCGGCTTTCAGAAAGTTAGGCACCTTCCATACAACGATCCCTAGTGTTGTGGTCTCTGCATGTGGGTGGAGAAAGAATTTTCCGGATTTAAACCAAGGTGTGGAAAAGGCAAGTTTATTGAGGCAAGAGACATTGCTAACACAGTGGGCCAACTTCCTGATCATCAGGGAGGGCTGACTCTGGGTGCATGGTCGGGTCTGCTTTTATAGCCCAGAGACAAAGGAGTGTGAGGAGTGGTCCTGCCATATACCTGTTGACCTGCTGATTGGTTGGGAAAGAATGGGGGCTTCTGATTCACTTGCTGGTTGGCTGGGAAAGGATGGGGTCTTTGGATAGACTTGCTGGTTGGATGGGGGTGTATGTTGCTCCTATGGGGCAGGGTAAGGAGTGGGCCACATACCTTTCCTAGTAGGGGGGAAGGAAGGAGTAGGCCAAGTTGCTGGGGTGGGGAGGTCCTTAGGAACGTTGTAACAATTACAGTGAGACAGGTGGGATGAGAAGGGTCTGGCAATTCTTATTTCTGCCAGAGGCTTTCCGAGTTGTATCTCCTTGGAGAAGCCTTGACGTCCCATACAGAGACACCGATGTTTTTGTCTCTCTTCTGAAGCAAATGTTGACATTTCTGTGGGTCCTTTCCTGCCTTTGTCAGCCCCAAACCCACCACTTTTACCCCAGAGCCGAGGAGCCTCAATAAATGCCAGCTGAGTTAAAGCATTCTTTGATGTAAATCTACCATTTATTCATCAGGTAGAGTCATTATAGTTTCCAACTCTGAACATCTCAAATCCAGCAGTGTATTCAAACCTTACATTATGGGAGGAGACAACATCCAGAGGGCTATTGATGCTCCCAGGTTTCGCTGGCTTCCCACACCTGGTCCTAGGCCGGACCAACACCCTAGATGTCAGAGCAATGCTGGGGAGACTCACTGATATCACAGCAAGAGCAGAAAGTAGAAGAAAAATGAAAATTGGAGTTCCTGTTGTGGCTCAGCAGAGTTAGGAACCCAACATGGTATCCATGAGGACACAGGTTCGATCCCTGGCCTCACTCAGTGGGGTTAAGCATCCAGCATTGCTGCAAGCTGCAGCATAGGTTGCAGATGCAGCTCAGATCTAGTGTTGCTGTGGCTCTGGCCTAGAGCGGCAGCTGTAGCTCCAATTCGACCCACAGCCTGGGAACTTCCACAGGCCTCAGGTGCAGCAGTAAAAACAAAAACCCACAGCTAAAGTGCATGAAGAAAAGTTCCATGGTGACTCAGTGGTAACGAACCCAACTAGTTTCCATGAGGATGCAGGTTCGATCCCTGGCCTTGTTCAGTGGTGAAGGACCCGACATTGCCATGAGCTGTGATATAGGTCACAGATGCAGCTCGGGCCCTGCCATGAGCTGTGATGTAGGTCACAGATGTGGCTCGGAGCCCATGTTGCTGTGGCCGGGGAGTAGGCCAGCAGCTGTACCTCTGATTCAACTCCTAGCCTGGGAACTTCCATGTGCTAGAGCAGGTGTGGCCCTAAAGAGAAAAAAGAAAAGAAAAAAAAAAGTGCAAGAAGAGGCCCTACAACACTCAGCGCAGTGTGATGGATCAAAGCCACGCAGGTAAAAGTGTCGGTACCTGTGTTTCCCTGAGACCGAACGAGCACCTCCCAAGGGGTCCGACATTGTCCCCCAAGCACCACGTCCAGGAGGCTGTTGCCCACGTGGAAAGAAAGGGGCCACCAGTGGCCACGGTGAGCTTGGAGGGGAGAGGCCGAGAGCAGCAGCAGCCCCGGTCACGGAGAAGATTCCCTCACAGAGGAGACGGGCAGGAAGCCACACCTGCCACAGAGAGCACGTAACACAAGCACAGCCCTTCAAGCCACCACACAGCAACCGGGGCCCAGAGACAAGCAAGGCAAATGCCAGAGGCTAGAACCCTGTGGGACAAGAAGACTCTGAATTAGACCCAAATTATTTGTTTAACCACACAGGCTGTAAGGATTATGTCTTAACTCCTGAGTAAGGAGAACTCCTAATATCCCATCAGATCCCACGGCATCATATTTGAGAGACAGAATACACAAACAGATGAGGGCCAGACCGTACTGATACTAAAACTCTGACTCACAGCCTCAGTAACATTCCCAGATGGGTCAGGACTTGGTCAATGACCACCAGCTTCCAAGTCAAGACCAATCAGAATAAGCCAGCCTATGGAGTTCCCTGGTGGCCTAGTGGCTAAGGGTTCAGTGTGATCACTGCTGTGGCATAGGTTCAATCCCTAGCCTGGGAATGTCCACATGCCTTGGGTACCAAAAAAAAAGGCCAGCCTAAACTCTGCCACTTTGCCGTAATGATTATTTTGAGTTGGAGGCAATGAAAATGAACAGATTCAGAAAGAAGCCTTCCCAGAGCTTCTCTTACCTGACAAAAAAAACAGAAACTTTTGAGAAATTGAAGACTGCCATAAACCCCCTCTGCCAAGGAAGTTTTTATGGCCACAAGGAAGACAGAAAGTTGGCTCCAAGATTTGTCTACACATATCCCCCTTTGTCTTCCATTGGTCCCCATATGCCTCCACAGTGACCCGAGCATTGCAGTCAGATTCTTAATCCACTGCACCATGGTGGGAACTTCTAAAATAGAACTTAGATACGGCTAAGAGACACGGCTCCCGCGAGCCTTCCCTCGGTCTGATGCCCTTAGAAGCCGAAAACCCTCCTCCTTTGTGTTGTTCCTGGTCTACAGATTTATGCTTCCTTTGCAAGGATGCTACATAAGCCCAAGGTTCCAACCAAGGATGATACATGAGCCCAAGTTGACTCTGTAGCACTCGTCACTGAAGCTTCTCCCACCCGAGGCTTGAGGCATGCCCTGATAAATTCTTGTTCTCTTGTTAATCTATCTTTTGTTGGTCTAGTGTACAGGACCCCAGTCAAAGAACACAAGTTGAGTCAGAGGAAAAATATTTTTCCCCTCCCCTACAAAGCCAAATATGCTGCTTCTCAAACCAATTACTTAAGACGTATACTTGTATTGCATCTGCCTCCAGCTTCCCCAGGCCAACAGCTTCCAATCGGAGCATACCTAAAGCTTTCCCCTTCTTTTCACTATAAAACATTCCCCTTCTCCTGCCTGCCTTGGCATCTCAGGCAGACACAAGCGATGGAAGCTGATTTTCTGCTTGCAGCAAGCTTTGAAGGAGTGGCAGCGTTTGCTTGTTCTCATTTGGGTGGTCTTCTTCATTTGTTTCCACATTTTAGAGTTCATTATAAGATAGAACTTTTTTTTTTTTATGGCCATACCCAGAGCACATAGAAATTCCCAGGCCAGGGATTGAATCCAGGCTGCACTGTGACCTATGGCCACAGCTGCAGTAATGCCACATGCTTTAACCCACTGCACCAGGCCAGGGATCAAACCTGTGCCTCCACAGTGACCCGAGTATTGCAGTCAGATTCTTAACCCACTGCACCGTGGTGGGAAGTTCTAAAGTAGAACTTAGATATGGCCAAGAGACATGGCTCCCGTGAGCCTTGTACAAATATGGAGCTGTGCCAAGCCCATGTTTTCTTGAGTCACTTTCACACCAGCACTAGCAGCTGAATGTGAATTAAGTTTTTATTGCTTCACGTAAGTTAAAATGAGTCAAGAGGGTGAAGGAGAACTGGGCTTGCTCACAAATTAAGGGCCAGGAACTGAACAGGACTCAAAGGCATGCTCCCTGCAGCGGAAACCAATCTGACTAGGAACCATGAGGTTGCAGGTTTGATCCCTGGTCTCGCTCAGTGGGTTAAGGATCTGGTGTTGCTGTGAGCTGTGGTGTGGGTCGCAGATGTGGCTCGAATCCAGCACTGCTCTGTCTGTGGTGTAGGCCGGCAGCTGTAGCTCCGATACGACCCCTAGCCTGGGAACCTCCATATGCCGCGGGAACGGCCCTAAAAAGAGGAAAAGAAAAAAAAAGAAGAAAGAAAGAGAGAGAGAGAGAGAGGGAGGGAAGGAGGGAGAGAGGAAGGAAGGAAAGAAAAGAAGGAAGGAAGGAAGGAAGGAAGGAAGGAAGGAAGGAAGGACAGACAGACAGACAGACGTGCCCCAATGTGTTTCTCTCTTTGAATCATTAGTGGAACCTATTTTGTAGGATCACCGTGAGACCTGAAGGGGTTTGTACATGTTTATACACGCCTAGCACATACCAGCTCCCTGTTAAGATCACCGTTCTAGAGCATGAGCTTGTTAGTCTTGTACTTCAGCCATTGTCATCAAGACGACAGCTAGAGCACTCCTCTGAGTTCTGCATATTTGCACACTGGACTAGATGGGCCCTACTGCACAAGAAGAAGGTAGGGGAATCCTCATCTGGTTTTGCCCAGGATGAACACAGGTCTCTTGAACGCATCTCAATTTGACTGAATTCCTTCTCAATGGGCTCCATGTCACAACAGCAACTGGAAAGCGACAGCACTCCCAAATGGTCTGTCTTTCGGTGGCTGAGTCAGAAGTGGGACCGCCCAGACAGAGGGGTAGGAAAAAAGCAGTCAGTGCAGAGTGAGAAAGAGGGTACTCTATGGTGTGTTTCAGGGTGGCCTGTTCTTATTTGTCACACGTTGTTATGGGTCGAATTGTGTCCTCACTCCAAATATTCATATGGTGAAGTCCTAACCCCAGGCCCTCAGAATGCGATCGTCTAAGAAGTAGATTTCATTGTGATCTATTCCTAAAAAGGGCATTGAAGATGCCCCTCATTAAGACGAGGTCATGCTGGAGTAGGGGAGCCCCTAATCCTATATGACTGGAGCCCTTATAAAAAGGGGACATTTAGGAGTTCCCTGGTGGCCTGTCAGTTAGGGATCCCGCATTGTCTCTGCTGTGGGGCAGGTTCAGTCCCTGGCCCAGGAATTTCCGCATGCCGCAGGCATGGCCAAATAAGTAAATAAAAATAAAAAGGGGAAATTTGGACATAAGTATGCACACGGGGGGAACATCCTGTGAAGACTGGAATTATGCTGCCACAAGCCAAGGAGAGAGGCCAGGAACAGATTCTTCCCCCAAACCTGCAGAGATGGCTTTGTTACCACCTGGGGTTCTTGGCTTCCTGAATCAATAGAAATTCATAAGAAGCCAAACAAGAAATTCAGGGAAGGTTTTACTGGGGCTCCTGTTCCAGCAGAAGGGAACAAAAATAAGTAACAGGTTCCTTTGCTTACTCCCTGAGAGGGGGTGAGCTGGTTGCTGATCTGGGCTGAGGGTAGGGACAGGTCCAGGAAAAGGGCCAGAGGGGTGGCTTAGGTGGTGTGCCCACCCACTTTGTGGTGCAGTAGGCATGGGACACGCCTGGTACTGGCTTTTGCTCCCAGCTCCTCACAAATGGCAGTTGGGATTTTGCTCTTGGTGTATCTTGTTGGCCATAAGTGGACCCAACTGGGAGCACACAGCTATTTTTCAGTCCCTTACAGTTTCCTTGTGTTTTGTTGTTGGAGATGTTTGTTCAGGTGCAAGCATGGTAGAAAATGGCCCCAGGTCCCTGATCCCAGCCTGTCTCAGCATGCACCTGCCATCATTTTAATTTCAGACTTTTGGTCTCCCGATCTGTAAGACAATAAATTCCTGTTGTTCTGAACCAAAGTTTGCAGTGCTTTGTTATGACAGCCCTAGGAAACAAATATATTTGCAGAAAAGTTAGGTTACTGCAGAAAGTATCTGCCCACAGCGTAATAATGTGCTGAAACCCTGTTCCACTCAAATGGAGAGCATTAATAAAAATATGAAATAAAACTTGCCACCAGCATTTAACAACCACTCCATAAAGCAGGACTTCCCACTCTTACAAACTGTTGTGACCTGATATGGCCTTCTTGGAGGGCAGCTTGACAGCGTCCATCAATAAAATACACATCCCTTTGACACAGAAATGTCATTCGTAGGACTTGACCCTATACACATACTTGCATTGATTGCAAAAAGATATTCAAGGAAACATTTGTTGATCATAGCCAGAACACAGGGAGGAAAAAAAAAAAACCACCTTCAGGTCCTTTAATAGTTAGGACTCATTCATACAGAAAAATATGCATTGGATAGGGATTCCCAGAACAATCTCTATGCTAATATGGAAAACTCTCCAGGCCTAATTGTTAAGATGGAAAAAAAAAAAAAAGAAAATTGTAAATCAATGAATAGTATGCAACGTCTTTTTTTTTTTTTTTTTTTTTTAGCGGTAGCAAGGGTTTAAAGACTGGGGGAAGAGAAAGGCAGAGGTGTGACTATAAAGATGCAGGCAAGAGACATCTTTGTGGTGATGGAGCAGTTCTGCATCTTTTTTTTTTTTTTTTTTTTTTTTTTTTTTTTTTTTTTTGTCTTATGGCTGCACCTGTAGCATATGGAAGTTCCCAGGCTAGGGGTCAAATCAGCTGCAACTACAGTCTATACCACAGCCACCATGGCAACACTGGATATGAGCCACAGCAGTGACCCACACAGCACCTTGCAGCAAAGCCAGATCCTTAACCCACTGAGGGAGGTCAGGGATCGAACCCGTGTCCTCATGGATCCTAGCTGGGTTTGTTACCACTGAGCCACAGTGGGAACTCCCAGAGAACTTTTTTTTTTTTTTGGTCTTTTTGTCTTTTTCAGGGCTGCACCTATGGCATATGGAGGTTTCCAGGCTAGGGGTCCAGTCAGAGTTGTGGCTGCCAGCCTACGCCAGAGCCACAGCAACCCCAGATCTGAGCCGCGTCTGCAAACTACACTACAGCTCATGGCAACGCCAGATCCCTGACCCACTGGGTGAGGCCAGGGATCAAACCTGTGTCCTCATGGATGCTAGTCAGGGTTCATTAACCACTGAGCCACGACGGGAACTCCCCCAGAGAACTTTTTAAAATCTACTTTGGAGAAACTGTTTGTAGAGACTCCTGAAACCAACTGTATACAAAGAAGAGTGGGGAGTCCCTTTGTGAGATAGTCTATAGTGCCAGCTTTGGGTTGTTATAATACAATGCTAGATAATTTATATATAGCTTATCAGGACCTCAACAATTGTTCTTTGTTTTTTGTTTTTATTTTATTTGGGGTTTTTTGTTTTGTTTTGTTTTGTTTTTTTCGTCTTTTCATCTTTTTGTCTTTTGAGGGCCGCGCCCGTGGCATATGGAGGTTCCCAGGCTAGGGGTCTAATCGGGGCTGTTGCTGCCGGCCTACACCACAGCCACAGCAACACTGGATCCTTAACCCACTGAGCAAGGTCAGGGATGGAACCTGAAACCTCATGGTTCCTAGTTGGATTCGTTTCTGCTGCCCCACAACAGGAACTCCCTCCACCTTTTTTTGCGATTCATCAAAATAAATTATTGAGGAGTACCCATTGTGGCTCAGAGGGTTAAGGACCCAGCAGTGTAGGTCGCAGGCCCAGCTCGGATCTGGCGTTGCTGTGACTGTGGCGGAGGCCGGCAGATGCAGCTCCAATTTGACCCCTAGCCTGGGAATCTCCATATGCCGCAGGTGTAGCCCTAAAAAAACAGACCAAAAACTTAATAACAGCAATAATAGTTTATTGAGCACCAACTAGATATATGCTACATTGGTCACTAAGATATGACTCTAACCCTTGCGGTTTCTTTTAACTGAGGTATAATTCACAGAGCATCAAATTCACTATGCTGCCTCCCGCTTTTAACTATAACAGTTACACTACCCAACTTAGACAGTGAATTTATTCATTGAGCTCCTTAAGAGCATACTTTGCAGCCAAATCATTTTAAAGATATAGATAAGATACAATGATGCTTAAAGTCAGAGACAATCCAGACTGTCCTGTGGCCTGCCAAGGTCCCCTCTGCCAGGCCCCTGCTGCCTCTCAGCCTTATCTCACGCCTTCTCGCACAGCTCCCGAGCTCACAGATCTACCCTCAGTACCTTCACCCCCAAGCCTTTCCTGCCTCAGTCTGTGCTCTTGCCTTTGCTTCTTCGGAAGGATCGTCTCCTGGACCTTTGCAAGGCCAGGGTCCTGTTCAGATCACAGCCTGGAGTCCCCTTCTCAGAAGCGCCTTCTCACCTCACTTAGCGGAGTGATCTCCCCTCTCGCATCATCTTATCTCCTCCCATGCAAGCCCTTAACACCACTTGTAATTATCTTTTTATTTAATCATTCATTCCCATCTATGCTCCCCATCTTCCGTCCACAGGAAAGCAAGCTCCATGAAGGCAAGGCGTTTGTCTCTATCATTCACACTTAACACAAGGAATGAATCTGAAGGTTCTCCTAGTTGAGACTGCCATAAAACTTTGGGGCTTTAATCCTCCAGTATCCATGTGTTAGAACAGGTCCTGAATTTTGCTTTCTAAGAAAAAGTCTGGCCCTGCTGACAGGTACTTCTGTGACCCACCTCCCTGGGCAGGTGGACCAGCCCTCTGCGGAGGCCGGTGCCTTGGCCAGAGGCCCTGTGTTCCTAGGAGGTTGCCCACCCCATCTCCACCCCAAGGCATCTGCCCTTGAAGGATGACTTAGTCGATGCTAAGTCACTATTTGTCAGAGGACGGAGGGTCAAACACACTCCTAGCCTGCACGTAGCAACGCCACCTTAATTGCAAGAAACCGTTAACCGAGCGCAGCCTGCAAATCACACCACCTATTCTTTCCTTTAATTTTAAATGCAACCTTTTGAGTCAACCAGACCCTTAGAAAGAATAACTGAACCGTGTTCACTTCCCAATACAAGTTTTTACTAAATTACGATTTTTCACTATACTGTTGACCTACATTGTAAGACACTATGAGAAACAACCCTGGGAAGCTCATTATTACACATGATTATACATTCTATGCGAATGTTTGTGAGGATTTTATTCGCTACATCACACTGGGCCTCCTAGCAGAGACCCACAGGAGAAATTTCTCAGCTCTTGGAAACAAAAATAGCGGCACGTCTCTGAGCCACTGGCTGGTTTTTGATCTTTCACACGCCATGAATCTAGTTCATTCCTGAGCTTTGGAGCCTAAAAAGCTCAGCCACACACTTGGGATCTCACACCAAGGGTACTTTATGTACTCACCTCACCTGAGGCTTCATCAGATCTTTCATACCCTAATTTTCCTTTGACCTCAATTTCTTTCCTCATTTTTTTTAACCTTATTAAACTAAATATAGCATTATAGAGGTTCTAATATCTTTTCTAGAATAAAGCAGGGAGTCTACCTAAATTTAAAAAAAAAAAGTGAAGATGTGGGCAGTTTGCTATCATGTTATACAAAATCAGTGATACGGGGGTGCATTCAGGTAGCCTGACTTTAAACTATACCTCATAGCACGCCCAGGCTTTGGTCATGAGGCTCCTCGGGTCACCCCAGGACTACTGAGACCCAACCCCCAGCGAGATGACCGTGGGATGATCTGTCGGAAAAGTTACTCCGGGATGCCGGGAACACAGAAAACACACTGCACTTCCAACATGAGGACCACGTCAAACTCTTTGGGTTGGATGCTCTACGTTGCCACTGTCGATTTGTTAAAGGGCCGCTTCTTCCACCGGCAGCTCTGTTCTTGGCATGTGCCAGGTGAGTTTGCACCTTCGGCTCCATGCCTCCTACTGACCCCCCATCCCTCACCTCAATGGCTTCCGGAACGCTTCTGCTCCCATCCGTTATCAGCACATCCCCAAATCCTTCGCCTCTCCTCAGGACATGTCTTTCTTGTTCCTCTAGGAATCAAACCTCTTCCCCGGAGCCAAGAACACCGTTGGAGAGCGTTCAGAGGGCGCCATTCATAGAGATGACGATGCTGTACCATATCGGTTCTACATCAACAGAAGGAGGCAGCCCTGGCCTCCACCCTCTCACGTGGAGGCCCCTTTTCCTCTGCCCTTCACCTCCCACGGAGCCTGTGGTGCTGAAGCTCTTGGGAAGAGAGCGTCCGTGATCAGACTCTACCCTCTCTTGGAGTTTCCACCTGCCAGCCTCCGCATCCACTGATGTCTTGGGCATTTGGCTCCCTCCCCTTCTTCTCCCTCTACTGTTACAATGATTCTCCACTGAGTTCAGCGTCCACTGGGATGAGCCAGCCCACAATCGGCCCATCCAGTTTCTTGCTTTAAATCTTAGTTTCAATCATCCTTTCCTCGACTGGACAGCAGCCCCACACCTGGAATCATGGCTAATAAGGGTGCCCCCGCCAAAATCTCAATGTCAAACATCCAACTCTTTGATCGCCCCCCCATGTCCTCCCCCTCACCTCCTCTAGTGCTCACTCTCTAGCAAAGACCTCGAGCAATCCATCGAGCTGTTTTTTCACCATCCAGAACCCTCATCCTCACCTCACTTCCTTGCCTGCTCTGAAGTCCACAGTCCAACAGAAGAAACCCTTTCCTGCAAATACCCTTAGCTCCAGGGTCGCTGTCTCCTTCCAGGGTGCTCACTTAACAAAGCCCCAACCCTGTGAAACCCAAGCATGTTATGAGATGTTTCTGGAGAGACTCACGTGGCGGGGATGACCAGACTTACTCCAAGTTTTTATGACCGCACACATCAGATGTGCACTCAACACTGAAGGGCACACTCATCTACACTCCCAAGTAAATGTGCTTGCCCACCCACCAGGATTACATAAATGGAGACGACCCGGGCTATAACTAAGACTCCCCAGGCTGGGGCTAGCCGCCAACAGGGTCCAGTTACAGTAATCACTCAGATTTCATAGGCTAGTGTGAGACCTCAGACCCTTCTGCATTTGGGGGGCTCCCTGGGGGCATCGCGCATGTCCTCTTGTATGGTCATTGCAACATCATCTTCTTCATCCTCTCATTGACATCTGCTTCCCAATAGCCCCCTCTGGTGGCACCTCCCTAGGGCTGGCCATTGACAGGATGCCCGTCAGGACAACGCAGTAGTGGCAATGTGTGTCCTGTTGGCTCAGGGCCCCTCCCCTGGTCCCTGAGGTGCTGGTAGGACTTCAATCACAGCACCCACAGCCACAAGACTGGGCACTTGCCCTGGACTCAGCCAACCGCAGATCCCATGATGGGTCCAAAAGCAAGCACTGCCCCAAGCTGGCCACTCGGAGTTCTTTTGTACAAATAACAGAAAAGGTATCTTGCTACTGCATTTGCTACCCTAGAAGGAGGTTAACTGGGTGCACTGGCAGCGTGTTTACTTAAAAGTGGCTAAGACCTTTCTTCAGGAGGCCAATCCTCAGAGAGACGGAGAGCCCAAGTGCCCTCATTCGAACCTCTTCGTCCATTCATACCTGAAGATCTGTCCTAGACTGGACAGGTACAGGCACCAGTAAGTCCCCCTTGGTGCTGGAGCCAGCTTGATGTGGGTCTCTTCCATTTGTAGCCAAATCCAACTAATAGAGTTAGTTGTCGATGCCAAGACTGCCATTACCTGGTGCTCTCAGCCTTGTGTCTCCTGGGAAGCCAACCCTTCTTGAAGGCCTTTGAGTCTGCACCACACCTAAGCCACACTGTTCCACGCAAGAGGGGGAAGTGCATCATATGCTGAAGTGCAACTCGCATCTCAGGACTTCACCAGTTCCTACAGCTTCTGCCTGCAGCCACACTCTCCACGGGCCGGGACTGAGTTCTTGAATCTGAACTGGAGGCAAATCTGCAAGGCGTGAGCCCTGCTGTCCTCCTCAATCCAGGCTCTCCCTCAGCTGCAACACACACAAAAATCTCTCCTTCCTCCCCTTCCAGAGCCCTCTGCCCACCTGTTATCACACATGCTCAGACATGTCTGAACACCAGGTTCAGCTCAGTCTGCAAACACACACACACACGCGCGCGTGTGCACGCATACACATGCACGTACTTCTAAATTTAAAGTAATGAGAAAGAACCAAGGGAAAGGTTTGTAGACTGCTTTGATTGGAAGGGTCAAGAGGAAGGAGATCCATGCAAAGAAAGTAAAGAGAATGAATATAACAACTTGAATGACTTTTACAAGACCCAGAAAGGACAATAAGTTCTTCTCCTCAAATGTCAGCAAAAAAAAAAAAAAAAAATCCAGCCTCTATTTAAAAATATAGCCAAATGTAATTTCATATGGTTGAATTCACTGTCTAATTGGTTTCTGCCTAGTACCATTTTTGAAGGGTTGCCTCCTCCTCTCTATCCATAGCTGTGCAGTGGGAACAGTCATGTTTGTACAGAATGACCACAGATCAAAAGCCTCTCCCCCAGGAACTTGGGAGGAAGACCAACAGAGGCCACTCAGCCTTCCTAGGGTGGGTGTGGGTGTCAGGGGCTGTTGACAGTAACTTTCTAGATACTCAGTTCTTGGTTCTCGTCTCTGCTGAGATCCAATCAAGGTGTCTGCTCTTGGGTTCGGCCATAGCCCCCAATGCCCTTTCAAAGAATCCTGTCTGCTAAAACTAGGTCAAATGATTTTTTTTTTTTTTTTTTACTTTTCATGGCCACACCTACCTCTTATGGAGGTTCCTAGGATAGAGGTCAAATGGGAGCTACAGCTGCCAGTCTACACCACAGCCACAGCAACACAGGATCCGAGTCACATCTGCGACCTACACTACAGCTCATGGCAACACCGGATCCTAAACCCACTGAGCGAGGCCAGGGATCAAACCTGTGTCCTTATGGATGCTAGTCAGATTCGTTAACTGCTGAGCCACGATGGGAACTCCTCAAATGATTTTCGTTACCGGCAGCCAAAGAGTATTAGTTATAAGACATCTACTGAGCCAAAGATGACTGTTAGAGGACCGAGGAAGAGCAAGAGCCAAGGATCCTAAATAAATAAATGACAGATAATAAAGTGACTTAAGAAATAACCAAAGCAAGAGAGACACTCTGACCCTCATTTCTGTCCCCTGAAGACAGGAAATACATGTCTCTTTGCATCTGGAGGTGGAAGGACTTAGCAGCAGAAATAGGGAATTCGGGCCGAGAAGCCTGTGTAAACAAACCTTGCTCCATTTATTCTTTTCACTTACTCCCTTAAGCCCCAATTCTGTTTAAATTCTTCACGGAGGACCCAAGGCCTAGGTTTCTTTGTCCTGTCAATTCCTCATAAACTTAGTGTTTCTAAAAGCTGCTGCCTGTTTTGGCCCCTTCTTAGGTCCTCTTTCTAGAAGACCTCCATGTGCAAGAATTAAAATGAGTTTCTTTTTCTCTTGTCAAACTATCTTGTGTCAAATGTATCATTAGTCCAGCCACAAGAACTCAAGAAGGATAGAGTGGAAATTTCCCCTTTCCTGAGAGTACTTGCCCTGGGCAGGCTTCAGGGGTCAGGTGCCCCACCTCTCTGCTCCCAAGATGGTCCCACAAAGTCAGACGATGAGCCCCTTGAGGACAGGGACGCAGCTCCCTAGCATCGGTCCTTTGCATGGCTGGTCTTGGAAATTCAACAAATGTCTGTTGGACACACACATGAATTGTCAAAAAGGTAAGTCCTTACTGGTAACCTGTAACAGATACTAGTTACTGTCAACCATGTTTTTTTTTAATTCCTGAGCAGTGGTTCTTGCTCGTGGAATCCTATTTCTCAGCAGTCAAGTTCAGTCAATTTCATACACATTCATCCTGCTTAGAGTCTCTGGCACCCTCTCCTCCAGGGAAGTAGATTTTCCACTGAAACTTGGGATGGCTCCATTTATCAATGTTACGTTGCTCAGGAATATAAGGTTACACTCGTTATTGTGATCTTGGTGTTATCTGGCGACAGGAACACTTAATTATAAACCTCTCATATGTTTTAGGTGGATATTTTTCTCAAAGGACTGAAGTTGAGTGATATGCTTGGCATCTATTTAAATAACAATAACATGTACCTTTTACTGCACCCTTTCTTAAGTAGCCTGGACTGGGCTAAGCATTTTACATGTATGAGCTCACTCATTCCTCACCATAACACCTAGAAGTTATTGCCACTTTATAGACATACGGGTGGCCAGTAGGCATATGAAAAAAACACTCAGCATCACTAATTATTTCAGAAATACGAATCTAAACTACAATGAGGCACCACCTCACATGAGTCAAAGTCAGAACAGCCGTCATTAACAAGTCTACAAAACAACAAATGCTGGGTGGGGAGAAAAGGGAACTCTCCTTCATTGTTGGTGGGAGAGTAAATTGATACAACCACTACAGAAACAATAGGAGGTCCCTCACAAAACTAAACATAGAGCTATCATATGATCTAGCAATCCCACTCCAGGGCATATATCTGGACAAAATTTTCATTCAAGAAGATACATGCACCCTTATGTTCGTAGCAGCACTACTCACAATAGCCAAGACATGGAAACACCCTAAATGTCCATCGACAGATGACTGGATTAAGAAGATGTGGTACATATACATGATGGAATACTACTCAGCCATAAAAAAAGAACAAAATAATGCCATTTGCTGCAACATGGATGCAACTAGAGATTCTCATGCTAAGTAAGTCAGAAAGAGAAAGACAAATAAATACCATGTGATATCACTTATATGCGGGATCTAAAATATGGCACAAATGAACCTATCTACAGAGCAGACTCATGGACACAGAGAACAGACTTGTGGTTGCCAAGCGGGAGGTGGGAGGAAGTGGGATAGACCAGGAGTTTGGGGTTGATAGATGCAAACTATTACATTTAGAATGGACAAACAGGGAGTTCCCGTCGTGGCGCAGTGGTTAACGAATCCGACTAGGAACCATGAGGTTGCGGGTTCGGTCCCTGCCCTTGCTCAGTGGGTTAACGATCCGGCGTTGCCGTGAGCTGTGGTGTAGGTCGCAGACGCGGCTCGGATCCCACGTTGCTGTGGCTCTGGTGTAGGCCGGTGGCTACAGCTCCGATTCAACCCCTAGCCTGGGAACCTCCATATGCCGCGGGAGCGGCCCAAGAAAGAGCAACAACAACAACAACAAAAAAAAAAAAAAAAAAAAAAAAAAGAAAATGTAGAATGGACAAACAATGAGGTCCTGCTGTATAGCCCAGGGAACTACAAAATCCGATCTCTCAGAACAAAGGGTGGGGGAAAAAATGTAATTGTAATGTATACATGTAAGGATAACCTGACCCCCTTGCTGTACAGTGGGAAAATAAAAAAAAAAAATCCAGTCTCTTGGGATAGACAATGACAGAAGATAATATGAGAAAAAGAATGTATATATATGACTGGGTCACTATACTGTACAGCAGAAATTGGCACAACATTGTAAATCAACCATACTCTAATAAAAAACAAAAATTTTTAAAAGAAGTTATTGCCACTTTATAGATGAGGAGATGGATATTTATAGACGTTAAGTAACTTGCTCAATATGACACAGATGGTAAGTGGCAGAGCCCAGAACCAAAGACATTAGATTCAAAATGACCCACGTTCCCTATCAATGGGCATCTAAGAAAAAGATGGACTGAGAATGGGTGTGATGAGGACACCAAAGGGTGGTGAGAAAATTGACTGAAAACAAGTGACTACATTTCATTATGTTCCCATACACCTTTTTCATTGCTCTAAGAATATTTGCTTCTTTCATTATTCTCTTGTTACCTGTCATACAACTGGAAACAGGAACCTGAGGCAAGGAGTGATTGGAAGAGCATTATTCCTCACTTCTCCACTGCAATTTGACATAAGACCATGTATCTAAGCCCACATTAGGAATCTCTTGAAAGCAATAACTTTGCAAACGAGATTACCAGCAGCAAAGCAAACCACCTTGGGGTTCATGAGGTCCGCATTCGCTGAGATGAGAATTCAAACTATAAATCACCAAGACGTAGGAAGATGAAGACTCCTTGGAGGTGTAGACAGAGACGCTATTCTGTGCAACCCCATCTGGGCTTCCTAAGGACACATCCCTAAAACTTACCGCGATGCTCTAACAAAGTGTCCAGTAAAGAGAAGATTTCCTTCGGATTATCTGATATAGATTGGTTAAACAAAACGAAACCTACGCCTGGGGCTGAGCCTGCAATGTGCTTGACTGGTTCTTTTCGAGGTGGATGTCTCCTTTGGGTCGGAAAAGGAAAAGTTCCAAAAGTGCTGAGTCCAGGTATTTTAAATGAATCAAGAGAACATATCAAAATTTGATGGTGGAAAATAGGTCAGCTCCTATATATACATACACTTTTTTTTTTTTTTAAAGAAAAAGGTTTCTACGGTAAGGCCTTGAAATATGCCACACACTGAAAAATACTGCCATTAGAGGAATTAAAACTGAGGCCTAAGGGTTCCTCTCTCTTTGATTTTCTGTCTCCATAAGTCACAGAAAATGTGGCCTATTTGTAGAATTTCACCACGAATTGCTCAAAGAATGTTGACTTGAAAAAAAAAAATCTATTGAAATAAAGGCAAATGTTTTGTGGCAGGCAAGGACACAAATGCAAAGAAATGTTTATGTTCTACTGAACTAGAGATGATTTTTTTAATGGTAACTATGAAACAAAACAGGGTTGGAAATATTGCTAATTAGTGAATATTATACCTTGTCTAATTAATCTTGGGAACCAAGGTGAGTCAAGGGGTGATAAAGGAGGGCCATCCTAGGCTTCAGCATGACCTAGCCAGTCACCAAGGACATTTCTCCCTTTCAGTCTCCTATAGAATTATCATTACTCCCCTGCTATATGTACCAGAGAGTGACTCCCCCATCAAAGAATCCCGACATCGTATGAGTCGCCGCATTAGTGTCCTATGCTCTTGTGTCTAATGCCAAAACAAAGCATTCAGCCCAAATGTCATCAAGAGATGAATGGATAAACCGGATGTAGCAGATCCATAAGTGGAATATCACTCAGCCATGAAAAAGGAATGGAGTTCTAATACATGCCACAATGTGGATGAACCTTGAAAACACTCGAAGTGAAAGAAGCCACATAAAAGGCCACATATTACCTGATTTCACTCATATGAAATAGCAGAAGAGATAAACCCAGAGATTCAGAATGCAGATCGCTGATGGCAGGGATCTAGGGATGGGCGGAAACAGAAAAACAACTGCTTAATGGGTGCAGTGTTTTCTTGTGCAGTGATGAAAATGTTTGGAAGTAGATAGAAGTGGCGACTGCACAGCACCGTGACTGTACCAAATGCCCCTGAATTTTTCCCCTAAAAATGGTTAATTTTATGTCCTGTGAATTTCACTTCAATAAGAAATTTTGCAATAAGATAAAACTTCTACTTTCTGTCTTTAAAAAAATGCCACATGGAAATTTTAATACAAAAGTAAGAGGATGGTGTGATAAATGCTTCTAATAAAAACAAAATTATGAAAGCAGGCCTCCTGTCCTCCACAGCACTCAAAAGTGAAGCATAAAATCTTTTGGATGGGTCATAACCTTCTGAGGAGAAATGGATTTAATCAAAAACTATGGGCTTAGTTGAGCAGGAAGACTCCCAGCCACAAAATTCTAGCCATCACCCCCTCTAGGCAGGAAAAAAAAAAAAAAAAAAAAAGGCTGCAAATGGCAACACTCCTGAGAAGGTTTTTTCTTCTGTTACATCCATCTCTTGCTGAGCCAGTGGGGGGTGGGAGATAAAGCTGTCCCCCAACCCCCAACGGCTCCTCAGTTTCCTGGGAACACTGGGCCCACAAGCTCATCTGAAGGCATAAATCTGCCTCTACACTCAGGGCCCAACCTCCCCACGGAAAGAAACCTGAGCTTTAACCAAATCAGGGAATCTGAGAATTCTGGAAAGTTCACTTTGTGCTGCTCCAGGCTTCCTAAGATTTGCCTTATCGCATATCTGCACAAAACCCTGCTCTAAGAAGAGGTTCCACATAAGAAAGGTGCATCCGTTATGAATCTCTGCTTCCATCTCTTTCCTCCCCAGAAAGTAACACCTTTGCTTTACTTGTAAAATGATTTATCAGGCTTTTTTTTTTTTTTTTGTCTTTTTAGGGCAGCCCCCACAGCATATGGAAGTTCCAGGCTAGGGGTCAATCAGAGCTGCAACTGCCGCTTACACCACATCACAGCAACACTGGATCGACCTACGCTGCAGCTTGCCGCAAGGCTGGATCCAGGCCAGCCTAGAATCAAATCTGCATCCTCACAGACACTATATCAGGTTCTTAACCCTCTGAGCCACAACAGGAACTCCCATCAGGACTTTAATAACTGCTGACCGTGACCAGAATGATCTTGATGAAAGTGGCTTGAGCAGAATCAAAGCTAAGTCAGTGAACGCAACAGCGGGCATATTTTCCAGTGGAATCCTTCCCACGTGGAATGATCTGGGATCAGTATCCAGACACACGGCCATTTCTTATACACGCACTCTTTTCTGGTTGAGTTTGTGCATGGGACGGTGGCTGCAAAAGAGACCTACTGAGTGCACATACAAAGTAACCCATAAGCAAGGAGGCAAGGCTGGGAGAGGAGCTGAATGCAAACCTGGGAGCCACATTTGTGCTGCAGCATCACTTAGAAATTCCTAGATATCGTAGTGGGGGAATACATCCAATTTATCAGCTTTGACAGGAAGGCATGATGAGTCGCCAAACTCCGTCACCTTGGGGCCTTTTTTCCACAGACGCGGCCACAGACTGCACTACAACATGCGTGCTCAGAGCTGTTTGGATTTTCTGACCAAACTCTTCCTCTTATCTTCTTTGAGAAGCAGGAAGGAAATAAACCAAGAAAATAAACATTTGTACAGCAAACTGATAACTAGAAAGTCAGTAACTAAAACAAGTCCTATAAGATTGGCTATCACACTATTTGTCTTCCTCTCCTCACTCTAGAATTTTCTGCACACTTTTATGGGGAGAAGGGGTAAGGAATCCATCAAAATAATAAGACATTGACCATCCATCTCTACCTGCCCGCAGCCATGAACACAGCATCCATCTCTTTAAGTATCTCCATTCATAACAAGGAACAAGAGAAAGAGAGAGGTTTGCATTTAGATTCTTAAACGAATGTGGGCCACCTGAGTTTATACACAATCTGAGATTTTTACAAAATGTATTGTTTAACTTCAGCATCTAAAGAGAGGGTCAGAAGTTTCATCAAGCTCTTAGAAAAAAAAAAAAGCTCTTAGAGAGATCCCTGATCCAAAAAGCTCTAGACTTTAATTTTATTTATTAAAAAAAATTTTTAGGGCCACCCCTGCAGCGTATGGAAGTTCCCAGGCTAGGGGTTGAATCAGAGCTGCAGCTGCCGGCCTACACCACAACCACAGCAACGCTCAATCTAAGCTGCATCTGCAACCTACACCATAGCTTGAGGCAACACCAGATCTTTAACCCACTGAGCAAGGCCAGGGATCAAACCCCAATGCTCACAGGAACAATGCTGTGTTCTTAACCCGCTGAGCCACAATGGGAACTCCTCTTCCTCTTCTTTTGCTAATAGCACCCTCATGCCACCCTTCTCCCTATGAAAAGGGTCCATTTTGTACAACTCTTTCCGGCCTGGGTGGGATGACTGCCTGATTCCTCACGTAAGAGAGCCAATTAGATCTTCAAAGTCACTCATTTGAATTGTTTTTTAACACTTCACAGGTAGACAGAGCCTTGTGAGAGGTTAGAATTTAAATTCACATCACCTGTCTGCAGGTACGCACAAAATTAAATTCAGTTGTTAACAAACGGTGGGTTTCCCCAGACTTCAGTCCTACAGACACAGTTTTTGACAAGCCCCTGCTGACTTGTCTCACGTGAGTCCAAGCAGAGCCAGTTCTGTTCTCTAGAATCTGCTCTGGCTAATTTCTGTTTCATCCACACAAACCCATAAAGCATGAGTCAGATCCACTCTGGCCTAGTTTATAAAATCTTGTTCCAGCATGGAGAACTCAGGTCCCAGGCCTCAGCATGTCAGCCCCACAGGGATCTCCAACCCCCCACCCCAGTGCACTTCTCTCATTCGATGCTGAGAGACCATCTGAACTTCGAGAGACTCAAGTTCACACAGAAAGCATCAGGGCTGGACCAGAACCCCAGGGATGCTGCAACTGCAAAACCCACACTCCTAGCTCCCATGCCATCCTGGGAAGGTGTCGTCCCATTTTACAGTTAAGGAAACAGAGGTGCATATCTGTCCATAAAATGGCTTAGTCACTCACAAGCCAATGTGACCCTGGCTGGTTCCTCCCTAACCATTAACTGTAACAATGTGTCAACTTCAAGGCAGAACTTCCAATCAGCCTCAGGCAAGACGGTGACCTGGCCGTCTTTGGCTTTTTTTTTTTTTTAATTTTTTTTAATACTTAAAATCTTATTACATTTATAAGTGTGCAACAATCATCACAACCAAATTTTATAGCATGTCCATCCCAAACCCTTAGTGCATTCCCCCACCCCGCAACCTGTCCCCTTTGGAAACCGTAAGCTTTTCAGTTTGTGAGTCGGTATCTGTTCTGCAAAGAAGTTCATTGTGTCCTTTTTGCAGATTCTACATACACACACCCGCAGTCAACTCATCTATGACAAAGGAGGCAAGAATATACAATGGAGAAAAGACAGCCCCTTCCATAAGCGGTGCTGGGAAAACTGGACAGCCACATGGAAAAGAATGAAATTAGAACACTTCCTAACACCACACACAAAAATACACTCAGCATGGATTAAAGTCCTAGATATAAGACCAGATACTATAAAACTCTTAGAGGAAAACATAGGCCAAACACTCTCCGACATAAACGACAGTAACATCTCAGATCCACCTCTTAGAGCAATGACAATAAAAGCAAACATAAACAAATGGGACTTAATTAACTTAAAAGTTTCTGGCTTCTCTTCCCTGCACCCCGTGCCCCTGCTTCTTCTCCCTCCCAACCCCGCCCCGCACTGTGAACCATTCACCAGGGCCCCGTTCTCCAAGCAGAAAACTGGCCCAGCCCCTGGTGTGTCCTGACAAGGGCTCCTTGGGGCGTGTCCCCTGTCACTTCAGGGGGAGCGGAGATGTCCTCCACAACCAGCCCTTTCCCTCTCCCTCCCTGAGCAAAATGTGTGCCTCTCCTCCTGACCTGGAGGCCAAGCCTTCATGTACCTTTCCTGATGGAAAGAAGTGTCTGTCTGTCCTTACCGCTCCTCGTGCCATCACTGGTGTTGCCAGGCGGGGCGCCAGGGCGCTGACCCCAGCAGAGCTGGGTGGCGAATCCTCTCGGTGCCTCTAAGACACTGGTTCCAATCTCGCTCCTGCCAGCCTCTCCTCTGCCAAATTCAACACTAGGCATTAGCCCCTTTTCTTTTTTCTGCCTCGAACCCTGAGGGAACTGTTGTTAATAAATGGAGACCTGCCCAGGAAGCAGCAGCTACAGGCCAGGGGAGACGAGATGCTGGGAGACTTCAGGGGACAGGCTCCACCCAGTACCTGGAGAGGTAACAGCTCCCGGGACAGTGTGAGGCAGGGCCAATGCCTCAGCTGCCTGGTGAATGGCAGCTCAGCACCGCTGGCAGGCCCAGGACAGAATTTGGCATCTTATCAGGACAGCTTCTTGGCCAGAAATGCAGGTAGGAAAAGTGCATTACAACCCATGTAAGAGTTGCCACCTCCAGCTCCACGCCTTTCAAAGGTCCCCCTTCAGAGGTGGCTGTGCTCCCTCCAGGGCTGTGTACACCCCAGAGGCTGGGGGCAATGGCCACAATTTAGAGCAAGGGGTTGAAACCAAGTCCCCCCTAAAACTGAGTGTGTAATTACCTTCTCTATTCCTTCTTTTATCCCTCTGACCTCAAACCTGTGCTAACTGAACACTAATCCACCAGCCAAATGACTAGAACGGCTGTTGTCAATAACATCGACACTAATGTAATAAAATTGCCCTTGTCAATAGCCTGGCTAATGTGCTGAAATTGCTGTTGTAGATATTATCATTAACTACAAACTTGAGCTGTTTTTCCAGGTCAAGATGAACTAACAGACCCCCCCACCCCGAGCCGTGGACCACCAGGCCAGAGAATCATAAATTATAGATCACGCTGGTCCAAAACTTCAATTAAGGAATGTCTCAAGACTTGATTAGTCCCAGCCTCTTTGTTATTTTCGTTTTAAAAAACCCCTAATTGGAACAGCTCTGAGGCTTGTCTCCCACCCCTTTGCTTGGCGCCCTGCAATAAACCCTTACTTTGCCGCTGTCAGAGTTTGGCTTTCTGCACTACAGGCACACAAGTCCTTGCTTGGTTACAGTGCGAGAATCACCCCTGCCTTCCAAGGTCGAGGTCACAGAACCCCTTCCAGTTCCGAATGAGGCCACCTGGTTTCCAATCCCGCTCTGGCGCCATCTGCTGGCCACTCTGCATATCGTCTCTGTCAATGGGACAATGCTAACCGCCGCCTCTTGGATGGGGTAGATGAGTCCAGTGCTTAGCGCAGGGCCTGTGGAGCAAGCACTAGAGAAAAGGTTTGCTACTTCCATGGTTTCCAGTTTCCTCTAACAAACCTTGGGTCGGCCGTGTCCCTCTAATCACAGGACATCACTAAATGTCTAGTCACATATATCACTTTTGCTTAAAGGCACACAGCTAAAAACAAAGTATTCCCATGCAAACAATTCACTGATTCCATAGAGAAAATATGGTTTATTCACAGATACACAAGGTCAGGAAAGAACAGCACTATATATCGGATCACTAAGATTCTTAGCCTAGTTGTCTTTTTCAGACAAAATCCAAAATACTATAAACTCTGTTAACATGAGGAGTATTTCCTTGGTCCTCCTCCAGGAAAGCTGGGCCCATATTTTAAAGAAATCAGTGTTTCAACCTTTTCTAACATAAATGGAGAAAGGACAACAGAACTGAGAACAAGGGAAAGTAACTATACTGCTTGGAAACCCCTTGTTATGGTTAATTACGCCCCACCCCCAAATTCATATCTTCAGGTCCTAACCCCCCGTACTTCAGAATGTGACCTTACTTAGGAAGGGTCATTGCAGGTGTAATTAGTTAAGATGAAGTCAGGCACAAAGCAAGGCAAATGGGCAGCTCATGCTCAAAAGACCAGAACTCTGATGGCTTTCAGGGAAGGATTTTTTTGGTGTTGTTTGTCTTTTTAGGGCCACACCTGAGGCATATGGAGGTTCCCAGGCTAGGGGTCCAATCGGAGCTGAAGCCGCCGGCCTATGCCACAGCCACAGCAATGTGGGATCCAAGCCGCGTCTGCAACCTACCGCACAGCTCACAGCAACACTAGATCCTTAACCCATTGAGCAAGGGCAGGGATCAAACCCAGGTCTTCATGGATGCTATTCGGGTTCGCTAACCACTTAGCCACAATGGGAACTCCGTCAGGGAAGGATTTTTAAGGCAACATTTGGGGTGAGGGCTGCAGGGTGCATGGTTTTCTTCTGACTGGTTGGTGGTGAGGACAGGGTGGTGTTTCAGAAAACTTAATCATCAACCTTCTGGCTCCAGTCAGTCTGGGATCAATGTGTTATGATCAGCAGGTAGTCACCACCCTCCATCTGAGTGGGGGTCCTAGTTTCTACAGAACAAGTCAAAGATATTCATCAGATTGTCATGTACCCTTGGGGGGCAGGGCTAGGACTTCATTTTATTATCTGAGCTATTTTTTACATTTAAAAATTTTTTTATTTTATCGTTTATTTATCTGAACTGTTATTTAAGCTATCATTACTTTTTTTATTATAGCTGGTTTACAGTGTTCTGTCAATTTTCTACTGTATAGCATGTTGACCCAATTACACATACATGTATAGATCCATCAGAAGTGATTAGACATAGTTCCCAGTGCTATACAGCAGGATCTTACGGCACATCCATTCCCAAGGCAAGAGTCTGCATCTATTAACCCCAGATTCCCAGTCCATCCCACTCCCTCTCCCCTCCACGATCACCCTGGCAACCACAAGTCCGTCCTCCAAGTCCATGATTTTCTTTTCTGTGGCAAGGTTCATTTGTGTAGTATATCAGATTCTGGATATAAGTGATATCATATGGTATCTGTCTTCCTCTTTCTGACTCCACTCAGTATGAGAGTCTCAAGTTCCATCCATGCTGCTGCAAATGGCATTATTTTGTTCTTTTTTATGGCTCAGTAGTATTCCATTGTGTATATATCCCACATCTTCCTAATCCAATCATCTGTTGATGGACATTTGGGTTGTTTCCATGTCCTGGCTATTGTGAATAGTGCTGCAATGAACATGCAGATGCATGTGTCTTTTTCAAGGAAAGTTTTGTCCAAATATATGCCCAAGAATGGGATTGCTGGGTCATATGGTAGTTCTATGTATAGTTTTCTAAGGTACCTCCGTACTGTGCTCCATAGTGGTTGTACTAGCTTACATTCCCACCACCTATTTAAGCTATCATTACTTTTATTACTCGAGTGCTTTTCCCTTGTTTCTGCATTCCCTCAGTTCCTTAATTAGTTAGCTGTTTGAGTCTACTCTTTGGAACTCAGGGAAGGCCTAGGAGACAAAAGTGCTTTTTTGTTTTGTTTTGTGGCTTTTTTAGGACTGCACCCATGGCATAGAAAGTTCCCAGGCTGGGGGTCAAATCAGAGCTGCATCTGCTGGCCTACACCACAGCCATAGCAAGGCGGGATCCCAGCCATGTCTGCAACCTACACCACAGCTCACAATGGCGCCGGATCCTTAATCCTCTGAGAGAAGCCAGGAATCAAACTTGCATTTTCATGGATACCGCTTGGGTTTGTTACCACTGAGCCACAGCGGGAACTCCCGAGACCAAAGTGTTCTTTACAAACAAGAAACAGGGAACACAGAGGGACTTTTGTACCCAGAAAACCCCCGCAGGGTCCTGCTCAGTTTCATGTTCTCCAGGACTGTGAGTCAATTTCTGTTGTTTCAGTCACCCAGATTGTACTACTTTTTTATAGCTATCCTCAAAAACTAATACACACTTCCATAGCCAGAAAGTGTAGAAGGTTATACGAAGGTCACTCAGTGGTCCACAGAATGTTTGTTCCACAAAGGTTTGGGGGTAGCTGCCCTGGAGGGGTGCCGTGCTGGGTCCTGGGGCTACAATGGTCCCACCACACAGACACGCAAGCCTCAGCACTGAACTCCCTGTGGCCCATGTGACGGCTTGGAAAGGTTGGGGAAGCTGCCAAGAGCTTGGACATGGCCCCTGAGGGACCTGATGTAACCAGTAGCAGCTGCACACAACTGAGGAGAGCCAGAAGGGGCCAAGGTGACAGATGCAGCAGCCTCAGGAGTCTGGCAGTGACGGAGAGGCTCCTGTCAGCTTCACACGCCCACGACAATGTTGCTGATGCAAAAATGGGGAGGAGAAACTGTATCTTGGAGCAAATGGCATGACATCTTCTATGGCTGAAAAGGTATTTTGCTTAGAATTTGCCGTGGGCAACTATGACGAAGCCCTAAAGTTTATCTTCCAGTCAAATGATAAGGTCACTACACTGATTTCAGGTGAGGGCAGGGTCTATTAACCACAGTTTTTCACCTGGTTGAGCCCATTAGGCTGAGCTCTGCACGGGGAGGCGCGACCCCTAGTGGTCGGGAGGAGAGAGAAAACGTTGGGGACAGGATAGAAATGTCTAATTAGGATTTTTAAGTTGTTTATAGGTGAGGGAGTCCTCTATCAGTCTCCCCTGGGCGTTCTCCAGTGACCCCCCCCCCCCGCTACTGCTCCTTGGGGCTTTGAAGGACCTTAAAGGAGGCAACCCAGCGAAAAGGAAAAAATGAACCAACAGCTGGATTTGTCCAGATTTTTCTTTCTTTTTTTTCTTTTTCTTTTTTTGCCATCCTGCCATACATGGAGTTCCTGGGCCAGGGATCAGACCCAAGCCGCAGCTGTGACCTATGCCGCAGCTGCAGCAACGCCAGATCCCCAACGCACTGTATCAGGCCAGGACTCAAACTCACATCCCAGGGCTCCAGAGACACCACTGATCCCACTGCACCGCCACAGTGGGAACTGCAGCCCAGAAGTTATTTTATGGTACTTTTCTTCCCATCGCTCTGATTGCAAGGCCTGTGCACAAGGAAGAACATTGTCTGACTCCCTGTGAAAACCATTCCCTGGAATAACACAGCCCCCAAATGGCAAGATGTTTGCTATGTTCTTAAATCCACCCTTCCGGGGCAGGGAGGCAACTGGACAAGATAGTCACGTGTTACTACAGCACTCTTTGTGTCATCCTAAGAACAGGACATATTGTGCGTTGTTTCTGTGTTCTTAGGAACTCAAGAAAAGGTGTCTTTGGTAAATTCCTATTAAAATGATCGAGGGTCGGAATAAGCCTGTGAGAGGAAAAGAAAAATAAGTGGAGGTCGGACGGAGCTTGTGCCTGCCACCGAGGCCACCCAGAGCAAGCCGGGCATTTCCACGTGGGCTGGAAGGCCAGCGCTGCCCCTGCACACACACGTCACGACCTGCCAGGTAAACGCAGGCATGTGGCATGACCTTGGCTAAGCCCTCGCTCTCCTGGGAGACAGTGCTTCCATGTGTGAGCCCCCTTTCTTACCAAGTCTTAGAACATCTTTAAATGGTATCATTTAGGGTCCTTTGGTTGTGAATGACTGAAAAATTATCCCAAACTCGTTTAAGAAAGGAAAATGGGGAGCACCTGTTGAATGGCGTGTGCGAGCAAACCAAGCAAAGGGGAGCCCGGAGGTAAGATCTGTAGGGGCCAGGACTGTCCCCCCCTCGCTCTGCTTTTCTCTGCCAATGGGCACCATCCTCTCAGACAAGCTCGTCCACAAGGCTGGGGTCAGGATGGCCAGCAGCCCCGTGAGGATTCAAACAGCGAGAAGGTCTCCCTAAGGCTCTAACTAGAAACTTCAAGGGGGGGACCCCAAGTGGCCCAGTTGGGGTAACCTGATTATCACTGGACCAGTCACTACAGAAAGGAGGTGTGATGGGTTCAATTGTGTCCCCCAGAAGACACGCTCGGGTCCTAATTCCTGGAATCATGTGAACGTGACTTTGGAAACAAGGTCTTTGCTGATGTAATCAGGTTAAGATGAGGTCCTCCTGGGTCAGGGTGGGCCCTCATCCAACGACTAGAAAAACATGGACACAGATGTACACACACAGGGAGAAGACCGTGTGATGGCAGATTGGAGAGAGGGCTGCATCTGCAAAGGCCGAGGATCGCCAGCAACTACCAGCAGCTGGGTGAGGGGCGTGGAGCAGATTTTCTCCCAAGGCCTCCAGAAGGAGCCAACCCTGCCAACATCTTGATTCTGGACTTCTAACAGTGGGAGAGTGTCTGCTACGGCAAGCCGCCTGGTTTGTGATATTTTAGCACAGCAGCTCTGGGAAACTCAAACAGAGATGTAGGACCCCCAGTTGATCAGATAGCCACTGCAGTAGTCAAGAAGGCGGGGTCCTAAGAAGGGCAGCCCCCAGTATATGGTTGGAGGGGTGGAAAGGGCTGTACCCCCAAAGAAGGGGGGCTCCAGTACCCGGAAGAGCGTAAAGGGGGCTGGGCAGGCAAGCGCGGCGGCCACTTCATTAGCACACTCTGTCATCATCTTTGGCTGGATTTCTCGTAAAGGACGAGGATGGAAGAGTTCCCACTGTGGTTCAGAGGGTTGAGAACTTGGCTAGTATTCATGAGGATGCGGGTTCAATCCCTGGCCTCGCTCAGTGGGTTAAGGGTCCAGTGTTGCTGCAAGCTGCGGCATAAGTCACAGATGCAGCTTGGATCCGGCATTGCTGTGAGCTGTGGTGCAGGCCAGCAGCTGCAGCTCTGATTCAACCCCTAGCCTGGAACAGCCATATGCCACAGGTGTGGCCCGAAAAGGAAAAGGAAAAAAAATGAAGAGGATGGAATACAGTTTTGCACTACAGAAAATGCATATTCCCTCTTCCAAAGACAGTACAGATTCCTTCATCCAAAGTCAGGGATTTACAAGCCACTGAAATTTGAAGAGTTTTATTCTTTAGATAAGGACTGAAGTAGTTTGAGTTGTTTTGACACCCAGGGAGCTCATAGATTCATGCAGTCGTGCAACTCTGCTGTAAGAAATGTTTTATTAATTACACCAAGGTATATAAAAATTTAAAAGTTATGTTCCTTGAAGTACATATGCTATTTTGGTTGCCTATCGGATTCCATAAAATTCAAATTATGTATCAAAGAAAATAAAGATCCATTCCAATGAATTGAAATTAGCCATCATTTTAACATGCTTTTAAACTATTCTTAATTGATAACATGCTTCTATTGAATGGTCAGTTCAAAGATGGAAAAGCATTACTTACAAAGAGTAATCTTCCAGCAGACAATCCGTTAGCCTTGCTCTTAAAGATTCTATTTCAAGGCAAGCCCCATTGCAGGTAGAATTCTAATGAACCACACAGACAGAATCCTTTAAGAGCCTGGGTAGCCAGGAATGTTCTCCACAGCCATCTTCACTTTGCAAGCGCAAGAGCTTGGAAGCAAATGTAAAAGGGAAGAGAATGTGACTATGCATCCAAATCAGCCAACAAGTGCAGAATCTACTGAGACCTCACTCCTAACAGCTAAGGTGCCGTGTGTCGGTACCCCTGTATGTGATCTGTGGGGATCAGTGACTTCTCATGACACCCCCGGGGGTGGGTACCATTGCTCCCCATTTTACAAAAGTAAACTGAGAAACAGAGAGATTCAGCGACTTGCTCAGATCAGCTCGCTAACAAAGCGACTCTAGAGTTCCTGACCCCCCACCTGCCTCCGAGGGTCTTACAAGATCTTAGGTTCACAGGAAATCATAGACAGCAGTGCTTGATGGCACAGGGTGAAGTAATTCTCACCAGCGTCAGTGCTGCTGATCAGCGGGGTGTCTGACAATCACCATAGTGGTCAGGAGGGTGGGAAAGGAGGTGGCTGGAAGGACGGACAGAACTGGGCTTAGGGGAGCAGGACTGGGATGCCACAGCCCAGGGAGGGTCATGGTGTGTCTCCTCTTTGCCATAGAACAGGGTCATCTGTTTCCTTTGCTTGGGCCAGAAGCCACAGGTCACCAGGAAACATATGACAAAACCTTCAGGTGAAAAGCTACAAACCCAACTCGGGTCACCAACTCATCCTGGTTCCTCTGGACTCCCTTGGTTTTAGCATAAAGTCCCGAGTCCCAGAGATCCTGGGCAAATCAGGATGGGAAGTCAAATTCTAATAGGAAAAAGACAGCTTTTTGAAAAGACACGGTTTACTCTTTTGTTGTTGTTTTTTAAGGCCACACTCACAGCATATGGAAGTTCCCAGGCTAGGGGTCGAATCAGAGCTGTTGGCCCTATGCTACAGTCATGCAGGATCTGAGCCTCGACTTCAACCTACATCACAGCTCACGGCAAAGCCAGATCTTTAACCACTGAGCGAGGCAAGGGATCGAACCTACATCCTCATAGGTAGGTCCTAGTCAGGTTCGTTACCACTGAGCCACGACAGGAACTCCAAAAGTCACAATTTAAAACAAAGCCTATGCCATGCACATCTTACACAAGGTAAGGCAACCCCTCAAAAGACTAAACCCATAGAACCCAAGCTCGTCTGGCCATGGCCACGTAGAGGCTGTGGGACCTTAGGAGAGTCACCTCATCACGCTGGGCCCAGTTTCTTTACCTGTAAAATTACAGGTTTGAAGTTAGGTGAACTTCAAGGTCAAGTTCAGTGCTAACAAGCAGCCTAATATTCTTGAGTTAACATCAGTGTTGGGGAGAGCCCCTGACATCCCTTCCCCTAAAAACACACCCGATACCTACACGCCCCCATACACATCTATACAGTTTCCTTACTTAGGGTTACAGGCTAGGCATCATTTTTCATCTGAGAGCTGAATTCATTGGAAATAGACTCTAAGACAAATTTAGTATTTGGGCATCTCTTTTTTCACCATGATTCTTTCAGAGCTTTAATGTTTCCTAATGTTACTTAGCCAGTCTCAATCAATTCCACAAGGCAGGGGAAAAATGCCTTCGGAATAAACTGATTGATGACAGTCAGGAGATAGGTTTCATGAACAGCAGTCCTTATCTCCCAGACACGGCCTTGGGAAGGCTAGATAAGCTAGGACAGAAGAGAAGTAACAACAGGAGCTGTCAGCTCCAGGGAACAAGTCCCCTGTTAACTGTGCTACATTCTACGAGGGTAGAATTTGTGTAATAGGGTGACTGGGGAAGGATGCTGTGCAGGGTAATTCAAGTCAACAAAAAATCGATTAGCCTGTAGGCCAAAGGGAGATGCAGGGGCTCAGGAAATGTGACAGAAGTGTAAGCAACTCAGCTTCAGTAAGTGGAATCAAATGTTTGTGAACGCCCCACATTCCATTGTTGACACTGGGGAAGGGGACCACTGAGACTTAGATGACTTGCCAAAGAGGATATCATGTGACATTCACCCTCCCTGTGGGCCCTGCCACGACCCTCTTGCTCTGTGTTTTCTAAAGGAACAGGGGGCCAGCTTGGTTAATCACGTCTTTGTCTCTTGCCATAGACCACCTGCTCTGGGGAATAGATTCCGTGAACACGGATGCCCTTCTGACCCGCCTCCGCTTTGCTTTGCTCTCCGCTCCCAAGTTCAACCTGCTTCTAAGGCAGGCAGGTGGCAAATAAATGCGCAATGACCTTGTCCTTTCCACTGAAACCGGGCCGCATCACAGGTGAGGGCCACCCTGTCAATCAAAGACAGCCGAATTGGATCCTAGACACCTGGTAAACAGAGCAATAAGTATTTTTACGTTTCATATCTACAAGAAGAGTACCTGAGCTTTCTCGATAAGAACTAGTCCTGCAGAGAGATTGCAGTTTAACCTCTAATGTGCCCTCTCCGATGGGCAGCAAGCACTAACTTCCTGCCATTTCAAATCTCCAAGTTCAGTCTAAGTGTCTAAGGTTTGATTTATTTTAGGTGCCTCTAAATACAGAGGTACCCCTGAGCCTGGATGTCACAGAGCACCCTTAGAGAAAGGCCTAACTGGAGGTTTAGTCCCAGACTAGAAATTCTCTTCACTGCAAATAGAATCATCAGTATAATTTGGGATACCCCACAATACACCCCGGCCACTGGTCATTCTTTCATTCGTTTTTTTTGATGTTGTTGTTGTTGTTGTTTGTCTTTTTAGGGCCACTCCACGGCATATGAAGTTCCCAGGCTAAGGGTCAAATCAGAGCTGCAGCTGCCAGTCTATACCACAGCCACAGCCCCAGCCGCAGCCCCAAGCTGAGTCTGCAACCTACACCACAGCTCATGGCAACACAGATCCTTAACCTACTGAGCAAGGCCAGGAATCGAACCTGCATTCTCATGGATACTAGTCAGATTCATTTCCTCTGAGCCACAATGGGAATTCCCATTTTTACAATCAAGATTTTCACACAATTTGCGTGGTATTGATAACAATGACCTAGATGATTAAATAATCAAAATGTAATGTAATAATATTCTAATGTACAGAATTGGAATAACTTTTTATTAAAAAGTTAAAATGGAGTTCTCTTGTGGTGCAGCAGGTTAAGGATCCGGCATTGACACTGCAGCAGTTGTCAGTGCAGCGGTCACTGCTATGGCACAAGTTCAATCCCTGGCCCAGGAATTTCCAAATGCCACAGGCGCAGACAAAAAAATATATAATATCTCTATATGTGTATATATAGAGAGAAACAGATGACAAGAAAACATTAAAATTTGAAAATTAAAATTATTTTTATGCTTTCAAATAGTTTTTTCCTTTAAAATATTCTAGAGAGAGTGTGTGAAGGGGTTTAGGGTATGTGCAGGCAAAATAAAGTTTAGTGAAAATTTTCAAATCAAAAGTACTTAAAACAAGTTTAAGTTTTTGAAAATGTAATCAAAGCATATTAAATACATTTTATAAAAGTAAAATTAGGAGTTCCCGATGTGGCACAGTGGGTTAAGAATCCAACTTCAGCATCTCAGGTTACAGCAGAGGCACAGGTTGGATTCCTGCCAGCAGTGGGTTAAAGGATCCAGCGTTGCCGCAGTTGCAGCGCAGGGCAGGCCTGTGACTCAGATTCAATCCCTGGATGGGGAACTTCCATATGCCACCACTGCAGCCATAAAATTAAAGCACATTAAATTAAATTTAATTTAATTTAAATTACATTAAATTAAATAAAAATAAATAAAACTATTCATAATTCCAGCACTCAACTTCCATCCAGTTGCCCATGTAAAGAAAAGACATCACACTCCACGCATGTTTTATTTACATCTACGTATACACCTTTAAAAATAACATGCATTGGGAGTTCCTGTCATGGCTCAGTGGTAATGAACCCGACTAATATCCATGAGGACGGGGTTCGATCCTTGGCCTCACTCATTTGCCGTGAGCTGTGGTGTAGGTCGCAGATGCTCAGATCTGGTGTTGCTATGACACAGATCTAGTGACACCGTGGCAGTGGCGTAGGTTCACAGCTATAGGTCTGATTCAACCCCTAGCCTGGGAACTTCCATATCCTGCAGGTGAGGCCCTAAAAACACCAAAAATAAATAAATAAATATTTTTTAAATTAAAAATAGAATTTAAATATTTTTAAAAGAGTAATATGCAGTTTTAATATTGCAAAATATTCCTCAGCTGCCATATAACTGCTGCAAATATTGGGCTAGTCTCTGAGTACCTCTGGAACCAAGAATTGGAACACAAAGAGAAGCAAGAGAATGAACGCTGGCTCTACTGGGAAACAATAACTCCTTATGCAAGCATCTACAGTAAGTTAATTAAGATAAATGATTAAATTGTCTTTTCTTTACCTCAGTGCTCTGCTGCTCAAATCATCCTTATGCAGCAAAGCAGCTCCAACACAGGCAGCAGCACATCATTCCTGGCTTTGGGGGGCAGTTGCCTTTGCTCAAAGGCAAGAGTCAAGGAGGTGCATTTCCTGGGGGCCTGACCGGAGCTAGTCACAAGAGCAGTTGTTTAGGTTTTTAATTAGTATTAAATCGTAGCATGTGCATGTTGAGTCCTGCTTCCTAAGTGACAGAGACGCCCATTTGTTCTTCGACAGGCAGGACTCTCTAAACCACGGGTCTCAGGACAGGATCCCCTCTGCCCAGGTCCAAGGACAGCCCTGCTTATAATATCCCTCTTAAATGTTTAGTCTGAATAGATCTTCTTTTATTTTAAGATCTATTAAATTCTTTTTCTGGCTGGGCCCAGGGCATGTGGAAGTACCCAGGCCAGGGACTGAACCTGTGCCACAGAGGTGATGACGCAGATCCTTAACAGCTAGGTCACCAGAGAACTCCAAATTCATTTTTAATTCTACAAATAATTTGTGAACATATTTCTTCACTTCAAAAGTCTGTCAACATTAAAGATCAGGCTACAATCCAATTCCTCCACCCACCCCATCCCACTGTTCCAAGTTTGGCTACAAGTTCAGTATAAGTCATTCTAAATGCATTACATCATAGTAATAGCTAACATTTGTGACATATTTACACTGTGCTGGACATTGTTCTACACATTTTATACCCATCTTTTTTTTTTTTTTTTTTTGGCTGCCCTGAAGGATCAGATCGGAGCCACAGTTGCACCCTATGCTATAGCTGTGTCAATGCTGGATCCTCTAACCCACTGTGCAGAGCTTGGAATCAAGCCTGCATTCTGGCTCTGCAGAGACACCACTAATCATGTTGTACCACAGCGAGAACTCTCATATCAACTTTTTTTAATCCTCCTAATAAACTCATGAGGCAACTACTTTACATACACATATTCATATATTTACATATACAGGATTTATAGCAGTGTGTGTGTGTGTGTGTGTGTGTGTGTCATACTCGAGGCGTAGTCCTGACATATATTTTGTTCTTTTATTATATCTTCAAGACCTACTCATGTTAGGACATTTAGATCATACTTACTTTCGTAACAGCAAAAGATGCATGTAAGCACAATCTGCTTTGGGGTGGAAACAAAAGTTTCCTAAAGACCTTCAGAGCATCCCATTTACTGAGATTTCTAGTTTCGTGATTTCTAATTAACTTCAGCTTCTGAGATCCACAGGCAATTAGCCACCAGGTGAAAGGTTAACTGCACAGCTGGTCCAAGCGAAAGCTTCCCGGTGCAAAACTTGTTTGCTGTGCATCATTTTTCTCCCACCAGATAGCTCTCTAGATGAAAGGACAAAAGTCCCACCAGGCTATTTCAGGGTGATTTTCTAATAAATACATGGGATTATTATACATGGGCTCTAATAAATACAAAGGAGCAGAAATTATAATGTCTGACAATGTCCATAAAATGGCCCCCTCCCAGAGCCAGCATCTCAGCATCCCCAGCCATTCCCTCACACATTGAGTTGTCAAAAGCTCCCCTAAGAGCCACAATGCCTCTTTCCTCGACTTTCTTCTCCACCTCACAAACACGTAAATCTCCTCCTAAACATTGCTTTCGACTTGGTGCTGGAAGAACAATCTGAGTATTTCACACCAGTCAGTGAGAGTCTGATACTTCCCCTTTCACAAGTGTCTCAAGGATGGCTTGTTTTAATCCAGCCTCAATTTGGTGAATTGAGACTCATTTGGGGAAATTCTTAGGGACAGAGACAAGACCCAAATACTTCCTCCTTTTTATTGTTGTCGGTAGGCAAATTAGCTCATTAATATTTATAACACATCAAACAAGTTGGGCCCAGAGTGGTGCAGAGTGGATCTCAACATAAATAAACAAATACATTGAGCATTATAAACTAATCAATGCTGCTGGGACCATAAACCTGTAGGCACAGATGAAAGGAGAAATGGGTAAGAGCACAGAGATTTAATGAAAATGGATATTTTCATTTTCTTCTTTACAAGAGCAAAGTAGAATTCAACCCCTTCATAGGTTGGGGTTTGTTTTTTAGTATGCTAGAACCTTTCTGTTTCTTCATGAAAATAAGTACCAGGATATGGAGTTCCCGTCCTGGCGCAGCGGAAACAAATCCGACTAGGAACCATGAGGTTGCGGGTTCGATCCCTGCCCTTGCTCAGTGGGTTGGGGACCTGCATTGCCCTGAGCTGGGGGGGAGGGGGGTTGCAGACGCGGCTCGGATCCGCGTTGCTGTGGCTCTGGCGTAGGCCGGTGGCTACAGCTCCGATTAGACCCCTAGCCTGGGAACCTCCATATGCTGCAGGAGCAGCCCTAGAAAAGGCAAAAAGACGGAAAAAAAAAAAAATTGGCATATAAATAAACAAATAAACAGGAAAAAAAGAAATTAATTTTAATTCATGCACAAGGAGTCCTCATACAAAAGGGACCTAAGGAAGTCCGTAAGGGAGTTCCCATTGTGGCTCAGTGGGTTATAAACCTGACTAGCATCTATGTGCATGCAGGTTCAATCCCTGGCCTCACTCAGTGGGTTAAGGATCCAGCGTTCTCACAGCCTACGGGGTAGGTCGCAGGTGCAGATTGAATCCTGTGTTGCTGTGGTTGTAGCATAAGCCGGCAGCTACAGCTCTGGTTGGACCCCTGGCCTGGGAACCTCCAGATGCTGCAGGTGCAGCCCTGGAAGGAAGGAAGGGAGGAAGGGAAGAGACAAAGAGAGAGAAAGAAAGAAAGAACGAAAGAAAAGAAAGAAAGGAAGGGGACCTAAGAAGTGGCCACAGCAGGCAGTTTTATTCTTTTTAGACAAAGAAACAAATTTGTAAGGAATGGACAGATCAAAGAACTTTAGGCTTTGAATGCTTCATTAGTGAAGAATCTACACGGAGTTTGGACTGGGCGTGGTAAATTAAAGGAGTAACAGTGTTTATACAGGCTTCTCAGCTTGGATCTCTTATCTCCCGAGATAAGGGTGTCCTTCCGCCTCCAGACGCCTTGCAGAGAGATTTATGCCCTGCTTTCAGGGAGACAGAAAGGAGAGCCAGGGTGTCTTGCTTGCATCCTCTCTTTCTTAAGTCATTTTAATTCAAAACCAGCAATACGCCATGGAGGCACATTTGGGGGCGGCATGCCCTGGGCCCCAAGAGCATCAAACAGCTTTGTGACATTCGCCCCAAGCAGCTCTCAAACATAGGTCCAGTCACCTCAGGCTGCTGTATTAAGTTTCATCAGCAAATGTGACGTGCACAGACGTGATGGGGACGTGGAATTCCTGAACACCTCTGCCAGGGACCCCCACAGCCCTACCCCCGGCCAATCGAGCCCCTCCTCCTCCTCCCGGAGGGCACGCACCCCAGCTCTCTGCAGGGTCTTCACAGTTCATCACAACTGAATAAGTCCACTGGATCTGGTCCCCACCATCCCAACTGAATAAATCCCCTGAATCTGTACACGTGGGGCTGCTCACAGGTCTACCCCAGACTCGACGGTGGGTGGATCGGTACCTCACTCAGACAGCTGGCTTTTCCTGAAAACTGTCCTTTCCTTTTTTTTTTTTTTTTCCTTTTTCTTTTTAGGGCTGAACCCACAGCATATGGAAGTTCACTGAGCAAGGCCAGGAATGGAACCCGCATCCTCATGGATACTAGTTGGGTTCTTAACCGGCTGAGCCACAATGGACACTCCAACGTCTATTACCTTTTGAAGTAACTTTCTCTGTGCCAAGTCATGGTGAGAACCAGTGGAAAAAAATGCCTTTCAAACCTTATAGGACTTAGATGTTTCTAAGGACAGCCTCACCTTCAACCCATTCTATCCAAAAATAGATATCTTAAAAAGCACTGCTTTTCACAGTAATGATTTGCTTCCCAATGCGACTCACCAAGCATTTCTTTTAAAGGAGCTCTTTTGTGACACGATGAATGAAAGCTTAGATATAAACTATTATCTTTACACAACTTTTCAGAAACATAAAATAATAATAGCCAGTATTCATTCAGCACCTCCTGAGTTGACAGCCTAAAGCCTTGGTGTGTTTTGGTGTATTAATCTTAAGAAGACCCTCCCAAGCGAAGTACTCTTCTTTTTCCCAATTTTACAGGTGAGAAAAATAGGTTCAGAGTGGTTGGATAAATTTGAGTTCACACCAAATCAAAGTGGTAGAATTAGGAGTCCAGAGCCTAGACTATCACACTAAACAAGGTACCAGCCACGACGGAATCTAAGACACAGCAAATGGTCACAGAGGAGGCTAAGGTCAACAAGCCTTTTAACATTCTCTTTAGGTTCCTCCAGATGTTAAACCCTTGGGATTATCTGTGTTCACCTTTTAGGTCCATCTAATCGTAATCTGATTGAAATTTTAAAATTAAAAGATGGTATTACCCTGACAGGGCCAGTGAGATGCCTTTCATTCAGCTTCTCATATTTCACTCATTTCTGCATCTGTACGACTTTTGCCATCTTCATACATCCCCCAAACTATCATTTACTTAAGGTTTTCATTTAGGGAGTTCCTGCTGTGGCACAGTGGGAACAAATCCAACTAGTATCCATGAGGGTGAGGGTGTGATCCCTGGCCTGGCGCAGTGGGTCAGGGATCCAGCATTGCCCTGAGCTTCGGTGTAGGTTGCAGACACGGCTTGGATCTCTCGTTGCTGTGGCTGTGGTGTAGGCCAGCAGCTGTAGCTCCGATTTGACCCCTAGCCTGGGAACTTCCATATGCCGAAGGTGCAGCCCTAAAAAACAAAATAAAACAAAAAAGATTTTTAATTAAATCATCTGCTTTATTTCAAAAGGATTATATGATACCTGAATTCACTGTTTTGGTGTACTTGTATTTTTTTTCCAATTACTTTAAAATAAATAGCCACTTAAATTTAAAAAACCAGAGTTCTTGTTGTGGCACAGTGGAAATGAATCTGACTAGTAACCATGAGATTGCAGGTTGATCCCTGGCCTTGCTTGGTGGGTTGGGGATCCGGTGTCGCGGTGGTGTAGGTCACAGACATGGCACGGATCCTGCATTGCTATGGCTCTGGTGTAGGCAGGTGGCTACAGCTCCGATTTAACCCCTAGCCTGGGATCCTCCATATTTTACAGGTGCAGGCCTAAAAAGCAAAAAAAATAAAAAATAAAATAAATTTAAAAAACCATTCAGGGAGTTCCCCTTGTGGACCAGTGGGTTAAGAAGCTGACTACTATCCATAAGGATGCAGGTTCAATCCCTAGCCTTGTTCAGTGGGATAAGGATCTGACATTGCTGCAAGCTGCAGCATAGGTTGCAGACGTGGCTTGGATCCGGTGTTGCTGTGGCTATGGCATAGGCCGTTGGTTGCAGCTCTGATTCAACCCCTCGCCCTGGACCTTCCATATGTCGCAGGTATGGCCATAACAAAAACATATATTTCCCAAGATCATTTCTTGTTATATTAGTGGCAATATATAACACAGTAAGAACACACTTCAATGGAAAACCTGTGGCTTCTGGACTTCAACGTGGCACAGTGGGTTAAGAATCCAGCGTTGTCACTGCATTGGCTCAGGCCACTGCTGTGGCATGGGTTCGATCCCTGGCCCAAGAACTTCCATATCCCATGAGCATGGTCAAAAAAACAGAAAAGAAAACCTGTGCCTTCTAGAATTATGATAGAATTAAAAGACAGCAACAATAAAGTCTTTACCGAAGGCATGCTGAGAAGAACTTGGTATTTAGAGAATGTCTTTACAGCGTCAAATGCAAGCACAAGTTCAGCCCAACCATCTGTGACTTTTAAGATCCATCAATCATCATGCAGAACTGTGAAGAAATAGTTTTTGTGACCCTTTAATGCACTGTTTGTCCTTATATCAAATGTAATGCTGCATGTCATTAGGAATTCAATCTTATTAAGTTCTATTTCCCCCATATTAGGAATTTGTTTTAATCATCAGATATTTGCGTTGACTTTGGAAGGCAAACTTCCCACTGTTCAATAGCGTTTCAAGGTCTCCACTGATCTGGGAACTAAGTTACTGACGTGTGTAGCCTCCAGACTCATGTAAAAAGAAATTCCCATCAAAGAAGTGGATTTTATCATAGCATGTCACTCCTGTGACAAAAGGAGAGAAGGCAGCGACTTTGGCCAAATTCCATTCACTCATTTTTCTTATCATCCTTACAGAAGCAGACTATTCTTACTTCTTAGAGTCCTGAGGGCTGATTAATCCCTCAGAAGAAAAAGGTGATGAGCCAGAAACTAGATGAATCAGTACTTAGTGCTGACAGCTGTGAGGCCACCATACATTCCCTGTGGACCTTGCAGGCAAGTATAGAATGTACCAAGGATGCAGGAGAGCAATATTTCGGGGTAGGAGGGGGCAGTGGGTGATCGGCAAGGCAGCTGATATTTTTCTCTATAATTGTCATCTTCATTTCACATGGAAAAAGAAGGAGATTTAGACTCTAATAATGTAAAAAGGAACTGCACAACCTCTTAATTTTGCGATATCTACATTACCATTTTACTCTGGTCAGAGAGAATAAAATGGCATCATTAACACTCTTTTGGTCTTTTTTCTTTTTTTTTTTTTTTTTTGCCATTTCTTAGGCCGCTCCCGCAGCATATGGAGGTTCCCAAGCTAGGGGTCCAATCGGAGCTGTAGCCACTGGCCTACGCCAGAGCCACAGCAACGCAGGATCCGAGCCGTGTCTACAACCTACACCACTGCTCACGCAACGCCGGATCCCTAACCCACTGAGCAAGGCCAGGGATCGAACCCACAACCTCATGGCTCCTAGTCAGATTCGCTAACCACTGAGCCACGACGGGAACTCCAACACTCTTAAATCAACGTATGACAGGAAGGTAAAGATGACCACCAATACTTCCATACTAAGTTCATTTCCATTTAGCCTCTCTTTACAAAACCACAGAATTTGTTCCTTAAACAGAAATCCCATTAGTATAAGCTAAAAGTATATCCAAAACAGTCACCTTGTGTTTTAAGTGTTTTAAAGTCGGCTCATTAGTCCTATCAGAGAGTAAGCTAGAGGGTGTTTGATATAACTACTCAGCTGACTGGCCTGTAAGTCACATGAGCTGGCAAGGTAAGGCCTTTGAGATTTCGGAGATAGATGTTTTGAAGTTATGAAAAGACAGTGTAACTGGCTAGGTAGTTGGACTTTAGCCCTACAGTGCCATGGCTACCAAAAGTAGCCCACAGATGTGTCCCGCATCTAAAAATCAAGAGGGCACATAATGGAAAAGAATATATATATTCTTATATTTTTTATTTTTTATATATATTACATATATTATATATAAGACTATATATACGTGTGTATGTGTATTACTGAATCACTTTGCTGTACAGCAGAAATTAACACATTGTAAATACTTCAATAAAGTAAAAATAAAAAACAAAAAAAAGTATAAACAACAAGGTCCCACTGTATATAGCACAGGGAACTATATTCAATACCTTGTAATAAACCATAATGACAAAGAATATATATGTGTGTGTTGCTATACAGAAACTAACACAACACCATAAATCAACTATACTTTAATAACTTTTTTTGTTGTTGTTGTCTTTTTGGTATTTCTTGGGCCGCTCCCACGGCACATGGAGGTTCCCAGACTAGGGGTCTAATCGGAGCTGTAGCCGCCAGCCTACGCCAGAGCCACAGCAACGTGGGTGGGATCCAAGCTGCGTCTGCAACCTACACCACAGCTCACGGCAATGCCGGATCGTTAACCCACTGAGCAAGGCCAGGGACCGAACCTGCAACCTCATGGTTCCTAGTTGGATTCGTTAACCACTGCGCCACAATGGGAACTCCTAATAACTTTTTTTTAATCACAAAATTGGGAAGGCACACAAAAAAATGTGGATTTCCAACTACAGCTTAAAAACGCATTTCTGGGGAGTTCCCTGGTGGTTTAGTGGTTAGGACTCGGCACTTTCATTGATGTGGTTGGGGTTCAATCTCTGGTTGGGAACTGAGATTCCACATCAAGACACTGCATGCCATGGCCAAAAAAATAAAAAATAAAAAAACAGGAGTTCCGGTTGCGAGTCAGCAGTAACAAATCCAAATAGTATCCATGAGAACACTGGTTTGATCCCTGGCCTCGATCCGTGGGTTGGGGATCTGGGATTGCTGTGACCTGTGGTGTAGGTCACAGGCGCAGCTCAGATCTGGCGTTGCTGTGGCTGTGGCATAAGCTGGCAGCTGCAGCTCTGATCCCTGCCCCCCACCCCCCAGCCTGAAAACCTCCATATGCCGTGGGTGCGGCCCTAAAAAAAAATAATGCATTAATTAAAATTAAAAAACAAACACATATCTGGCAACATGGAGCTTAGCCTCCAGCATATCAGAGGGAGGAAGAAAGGGAGGTGGGGACAGATGGTAAAAGAGAGAAAGAGGCCACGTCCGGCTGGTGACCACCAGGAAGTCACCCTTCTTCTGTCAGGGGCTGAGCCAGTGTCAGTAGTTGCCACCATCCTTCTTAGGAGGTGGGTAATATTTGTACACAATATGTTGGAGGAGAGATCAGACTGTCCCACTCTGCCATGCTTCCAGACACCACCATAACTTCGCAGACAAGTTAGAAGCCAGCTCAGAAGCTATCTTCCCAGGGTTTCCGAGAGGCAGTTCAAGTTTGGAATACATACAAACAAATGTGCAGCTACAAATGTTGAGACTTTAACATACGTTTCATGTCTTTAAACCAACTTAAATGCAGGTAGCCTCTGCTAAGCAAACCATGGGCAGCCCACAGAGCATCACTGCAACGGGGTGGGACTTCTGGCTTATGATGGTGGTACACAGGGAGGATGCAGGTGGGGCAGCCAACCTCACTTCCAGGGCCCTCTACACACACCACCGTGAGAGGTTCTTTCTCCCAGAAAGTGGACTCTCGCTCTCCTCTGGGGCCCCGGGAGCCATCCCACCCATGTTCAGGGGCCAGACCAGTGGGTGTAGCCTCATGGACTATGACACTAGAGGGCTCTAGCTGGGTATTGAACCAGTGGCCTTGGTCTGTTCAGCTTGGTGAGCTCATTAATTGAGTCAATCAGGCACCAGCACAGGGAACTGGGAGAAGACATTGGAAATCTATGGCCAAGTGGTCGTGAGAAAGAACAGACAAGTGAATAAAGTAACTTGCAGAGAGTGTGCATGGAAGAAAACATCTGGAAGGATACACACTAAGTATCGACACTGACTCGCCAGGAGGAGGTGGGGGAGGCTGTTAGCTTACACGGCCTGCTCTGTTTGAGTTTTCTACAGCAAGCATGCATTGCTTTCATAATTATAAAAAATTTCTGAGAGCCTCCTTACCTTCCTGCTTGCATCTTTCACAAGTGTCCTATCTTAATAAATTTATTTCTTGTCTAAAAAAATTCTAAATGAAATATTTATGAAATAATAAGTATAAGATACTTTTTTTTTTTTTTTTTTGCACTTTTAGGGCCGCACCTGTAGCATATGGAAGTTCCTAGGCTAGGGGTTAAATCTGAGCTGTAGCTGCTGACCTACACCACAGCCACAGCCACATGGGATCCAAGCCATGTCTACAACCTACACCACAGCTCATGGCAATGCCAGATCCTTAACCCACTGAGCAAGGCCAGGGATCAAACCCACGTCCTCATGGTTACTAGTAGGGTTTGTTACTGCTGAGCCATGATGGGAACTCCAAGAGAGTCTTATATAATATGTACCATAGGTAGGAATAGATGCATAGGTCTATTCCTATGTCTCCGGCTGGTGGAATGATGGGTAATTGTTGTCTTCTTTATAATTGTATTCTCCAAGTTTTCTACTTTCATCATCTGGGAAAAATAATAAACATTAACAATAAATTTAAGATAGGTTTTGTATCTTAAATCATCTCTCAGCCTCAGTCTCTCACCCCTAAAAATTTTCATTGAAACAGAAAGTACCTATTTGCCTCCTCTTGCCCCACCCCACTAATTTTCCAATCTGGGTCCCCTACAATATTTCTTCATTTACAGCTACCCATCGCATGACAACAGCTGTTGGTATGGCCAGTAAGTGACAACTTTCAAACAGAATCTCAGCATTAAGACTGGCTCACACCTGACCAAGGAGGTAAAGGACCTATATGCCGAGAACTATAAAACTTTAATCAAAGAAATCAAAGAAGATGTAAAGAAATGGAAAGATATTCCATGTTCCTGGATTGGGAAAATCAATATTGTAAAAATGGCCATACTACCCAAAGCAATCTACAGATTCAATGCAATCCCTATCAAATTACCCATGACATTTTTCACAGAACTAGAACAAACAATCCAAACATTTATATGGAACCACAAAAGACCCAGAATCGCCAAAGCAATCCTGAGAAACAAAAACCAAGCAGGAGGCATAACTCTCCCAGACTTCAAGAAATACTACAAAGCCACAGTCATCAAAACAGTGTGGTACTGGTATCAAAACAGACAGACAGACCAATGGAACAGAATAGAGAATCCGGAAATAAACCCTGACACCTATGGTCAATTAATCTTTGACAAGGGAGGCAAGAACATAAAATGGGAAAAGGAAAGTCTATTCAGCAAGCATTGCTGGGAAACCTGGACAGCTGCATGCAAAGCAATGAAACTAGAACACACCCTCACACCAGGCACAAAAATAAACTCCAAATGGCTGAAAGACTTAAATATACGACAGGACACCATCAAACTCCTAGAAGAAAACATAGGCAAAACACTCTCTGACATCAACATCATGAATATTTTCTCAGGTCAGTCTCCCAAAGCAATAGAAACTAGAGCAAAAATAAACCCATGGGACCTCATCAAACTGAAAAGCTTTTGCACAGCAAAGGAAACCAAAAAGAAAACAAAAAGACAACTTTCAGAATGGGAGAAAACAGTTTCAAATGATGCAACTGACAAGGGCTTAATCTCTAGAATATATAAGCAACTTATACAACTCAACAGCAAAAAAAACAATCAATCAATGGAAAAATGGGCAAAAGACCTGAATAGACATTTCTCCAAAGAAGATATACAGATGGCCAACAAACACATGAAAAAATGCTCAACATCGCTGATTATAAGAGAAATGCAAATCAAAACTACCATGAGATACCACCTCACACCAGTCAGAATGGCCATCATTAATAAGTCCACAAATGGCAAGTGCTGGAGGGGCTGTGGAGAAAAGGGAACCCTCCTGCACTGCTGGTGGGAATGTAAACTGGTACAGCCACTATGGAGAACAGTTTGGAGATACCTTAGAAATCTATACATAGAACTTCCATATGACCCCGCAATCCCACTCTTGGGCATCTATCCGGACAAAACTCTACTTAAAAGAGACACATGCACTTGCATGTTCATTGCAGCACTATTCACAATAGCCAGGATATGGAAACAACCCAAATGTCCATCGACAGAGGATTGGATTCGGAAGAAGTGGTATATATACACAATGGAATACTACTCAGCCATAAAAAAGGATGACATCATGCCATTTGCAGCAACATGGATGGAACTAGAGAATCTCATCCTGAGTGAAATGAGCCAGAAAGACAAAGACAAATACCATATGATATCACTTATAACTGGAATCTAATATCCAGCACAAATGAACATCTCCTCAGAAAAGAAAATCATGGACTTAGAAAAGAGACTTGTGGTTGCCTGATGGGAGGGGGAGGGAGTGGGAGGGATCAGGAGCTTGGGCTTATCAGACACAATTTAGAATAGATTTACAAGGAGATCCTGCTGAATAGCATTGAGAACAATGTCTAGATACTCATGTTGCAACAGAAGAAAGGCTGGGGGAAAAACTGTAATTGTAATGTATACATGTAACCTGACCCCCTTGCTGTACAGTGGGAAAATAAAAAAAATAAAAAAATAAAAAAAAAAAAGACTGGCTCCGAAGTAGGGAGTTCCCATCGTGGCTCAGTGGAAACAAATCTGACTAGTATCCATGAGGATGCAGGTCCAATCCCTGGCCTCGCTCAGTGGGTTAAGGATCCGGCGTTGCCGTGAGCTGTAATGTAGGTCACAGGTGCAGGTGCAGCTCGGATCCCTCGTTGCTGTGGCCGTGGTGTAGACCAGCAGCTATAGCTCCAATTCAACTCTTAGCCTGAGAACATCCATATGCCACGGGTGCAGCCCTAAAAAAACAAAAAGACCAAAAAATTTAAAATATTTTTAAAAGACTGGCTCAGAAGTAAACATTTAGAGGCAGCTGGCTCCTGAATGTAATGCCCATTGGGCTGCGTTTCTTGTCCCAAATATCCACACCTACTGCATTCAGACCTGCAACTCAAAGCATATGTCCTCCTGAAGATGACTAGAGATCATCAAGTGAAGAGTAAATCCCCCCAAAGAAGTCCTACTGTGTGATCTCCCCCCCTCCGCCTCCGCACCAGGAGCTGTTGGAGCCTCAAATGGCTTTATCCAGAGTAGAGTCTGGGCAAAGAGTGCATGACAAGCCCGCATTAGATGATATGGCTCTTCTCAATATCATTATTAATATCTTATGGGTAATAACGCACTGCCCTCACTCATGAAACCTGTTGCCGGGGCTTTTCCTAAATCCTACAAACCTCTAATGCATATTCTTGGTATGAAAGATGGCCTGTGGGTTCTTGGGAAAATTCCTCCAAAACTCCTTCACAGAGAAAGATTCACATTGTGCTAAATCCTAATGGTTACCAAGTAACAGAAACATGTAGTCATAATAGTTTCTATACAAAGCTGTGCAACTTGGTGCAATTTGTTTCATCACATTAAGGGTACGTGAGACAGAGGGAGGATGGAAGCACACACACACACAGGTTCCAAGCAAAGAAATGAAGCAGGGTGACCTTGTGGGTTAGGAACTATGTCCTTCAGCCCCTATGTTCCCTTAACCCACAATTCTTTGGATCATGAAAAGTGGGCCATTTTCAGATCCTAGGGGCGGTGACCAGGTCAAGTTCAAAAAATGGAGACCACAAATTATTTACTTCTAAGTGCGAAAGGCACAGACCAAAAAAAGAAGAAAAAAATTGAAAAGCGGTGCCATTGGGCAGAAGTGGTTCCCTATCCCATTCCGTCCCCACCCCTCACTCATTCTCTCACCTGGAGCTAGAAAAGGAAGGCAGCAGAGAGCTGAGAGGAAGGCAGGATCTGAAATAGTCTGCCTTTGGGCTCCGCCCCCAGAAGAGAAGGTGTTGAAACCTGTCAGCCGAGACCCAGATGGATGAGAAATCCAGAATGGAGAGGACTGAGCCTCACCTGTCCCACCTGGAACTCTGGGTGCCTTCTACCTTGTCCCTGTGCCACAAAGGCCAGAGAATACCAACATCACAGGGAGGGCAGCAAGAATGGTTAGGAACTGAGAGGGTCCTCACAGTGGGTCCCAACCTTCCCAACGATCCAGAAAGGTAAGAGAAAGAGAACCAGGCTTTCAAAGAGCTCTTGAAATTAGTGGTCAACTCAGAACCGTCTTCGCTAGGATTCAGTGCTTCCCATGACACCAAGAGACTCCCCACGCTGGGAGACCCCAAAGTAAGAAAGAGTTCTCCCTCTCTAGCTGAGGAGGGGAAGGGGGTGTTTGTCCCTAAATGAGTAGGAAATGACCAAGCTCTAGAAGGTCCCAGGGAAGAGCCCCCAAGGGGCCACCACAAGGTCTGGGGTAATTTTGCTTGGGCACCTTCTGGGACAGTTGGAGGCTGTCAGAGGGGCAGGAGGCCTGCTGACATACACAGATGACCAGGGGCCTCCAGGTGAGCCAAGTTCACTGTCCACCATTCCTGCATGGCTCCTCAGCTTTGCCAGTGGCACTTCGACCAGAATAGCATTCCCACAGGCTGTGTACAGTAAGTTCCAGGCTAGCTGGGTGAACATGGACAAGTAAGTTACCTTCTCTGAACCTCACTTTCTTTTTTGGGGCTGCACCTGTGGCATACAGAAGTTCCCAGGGTAGGAGTCAAACTGGAACTGTAGCTGCCAGCCTGCAGCACCGCCACAGCAATGCCAGATCCTTAACCCACTGAGTGAGGCCAGGGATCAAACCCACATCCTCATGGATACTGGTCAGGTTCTTAACCTGCTGAGCCACAAAGGTCACTAAAGCAGCATAGTGTTTAACCAAACACTTACTCATCCACTTATACCCATGGATTCCTCCCTCCTCAAGTCTGCATTTAGCAAAACTGCACGTAATTATTTATTTGCCTTAGAAGTACATAGGAAATGTATGGGGAAATTTTTTAGGGACTTACTTCAAAAGATGGCTAATAATGTATTGACCCTACAATTTACCAGGCATTTTGCAAGTGCTTTGTAGACATAATCCTTTTCTTTTTCTTTTTAGGGCCACAACTCTGTCATATGGAAGTTCCGAGGCTAGGGATCAAATCAGAGCTATAGCTGCCGGCCACAGACAGCCACAGCCACACCAGATAGCCATAGCTCATGGCAACACTAGATCCTTAGAGAGGCCACTGAGAGAGGCCAAGGATCGAACCCGAATCCTCATGGATACTAGTCAGGTTTGTTACTGCTGAGCCAAAATAGGAACTCCTATAGACATAATCTTATGACCCTAAAGGATCTTCATTTTGTAAATAAGGGCATTTACCCATGAATAAATTGAGGCCGTTAAGTCACAAAAAGTTATGCCATTAAAAACAACCAGTAGTAATATCTATTATTTTACTATATACCACACACTTATTTTTATACACATTAAATAGATGTATAAATATATTGCATGCCTAGCACAGAGTAAGCATTAAATATGTGTTAAAGACTTAATTGGAGTTTTCACTCAATCTCCCCAATACTCCTCAACCCCTCCCAAGAGGTAGGTACTTTTATCCCACAGGAAGTCAGGTCAAAGAGAGGCTAAACAAACTGCCTTGGTCACTTAGGTCCGAAGTGGCGGAAGAGAGATTTGAACCCAGAGAGCCAGATCTCAGTACTGCAATCTTTTGCTCACAGCTGGGAAGTGGTAGAATCCGAACCCCACATCTATCTGACCCCAAACCTCTTGACCGCCTTGATAATTTGCAGGGGCCACAACTTATTTACTTAGAGGAAGTTCAATCAGCCTCTTTGGTCTGGTGCAGGCTGAGCGCACAGTGACCCCTCCCCCAGGCCCCCTGGAATATCTGTTTATTCCCAAGTCTGAAGGTGGCAACTCTGTGCCAAACAGACAAGGTAAGCGAGACAGAGTACCAAGAATAAGCACATCCATGCCCATTAGACTCAGGAGTAATGCTGCTCTGAAAATTCAGACATCCTAGTATCTAATTTGCTTTCCAAAAGGGTGTGAACTCTTCCTCCTCCAAACCCTCGGAGCAGTTATTGAACACTTTCATGGAATTTCTCACATCCTGAATTACATTACGGTTATTATAGAACTTTCACCCCTTCCAGGGGTAAGTTCCTTGAGAACTGTACTGCTAAAAGACAGATCAGGCTGCTGTGTGACATCTCCAAATAACAATGGCTTAAACAAAGGGGAGTTTGTTTCTCTCTCACATAACGGTTCAGGTGCAGAGCATGGAGCTGGAGGGCAGCTCTGCTCCACTATGTTAGGCAGGGATCCAGCCACCTGCCATCTAAGACTCTGCCATCCTTGGAGTCTTGCCTTTATTTATCTACAATGACTCTATACCTTGTCTACATTCCAACCAGCAGGAAGGGGGAAATGTGGCAAGGAGAAGAAAAATCCCTCCCTTCTAAAGGCAAAACCAAGTTAAAAGTTCTTTTCCTATCAAAGAAAGGGAGCTCATGCAGGGAAAGCAAAGGAGCACTGAAGTGACCATGTCTTGGGAAACAGATTCAAAAGGATGTTTTGTGCATGCCGACATTTTTTTCATCCAAAAAAAATGTATAAATTACCACCATATGTCAGACACTGAGCTAATCGTTGGGAATCCAATGCAAGGGGTTTACAAACAATGGATGAATAAACGAATGAGCCCTTTTATGGAAGAGCAATCTGGAGGTAAGGCCATGAAAATTTCATGAGGGCAAATAATTTAAAATATGAACAAAAGTAATTTCTTCCCATAGAAGGTCATAGATAAAAAGAGACATATTTAAAGCTGAATTCTCTATGGCTTGCTGAAAAATACGGAAAATCAATTACAATGAAAATAAACAAATAGACCTGATTTATTGGACTATGCTGCCACTAGCAAAATATATTACCGTCTCAATCCTCAATTTTTACTTTAATGACTTTTTCTTTATTTTGCTCCAAGCACATTTTTATTTTTTTCCCTATACAAAACAAAAAAAACCAACCACCAAAAAATGGTCACTCATTGCATTTACATAAATATACAGGTCTAGAATAGAATTCTTCTAAAAGACAAACAGTCAAGAGATTTCATCTGGGAGAGAAGCCAAAAGTTCAACTCCAATTTATTATTATTTCTAAATTATATATAAAGTACCACATAAAGCCTTTAATAATGTCAGTTGAGCTGCCACTGGAATGCATTATTGTTTTCAGCCATAGATACCACCACCGCAGATTTTTCTCATTTCCCAAACTCCATTAAGATGGAACTTCCCAGGAGTTCCCATCATGGCTCAGTGGCTAAGGAACCCAACTAGTATCCATGAGGATAAGGATTCGATTCCTGGCCTCGCTCAGTAGGTTAAGGATCCGGCATTGTCAGGAGCTGTGGTGTAGTTGGCAGATGTGGCTCGGATCCCATGTTGCTGTAACTGTGGTGCAGGCCGGCAGCTACAGCTCCAAATCAACCCCTAACCTGGGAACCTCCATATGCCACAGGTTCGGCCCTAAAGAGACAAAAGACATTTAAAAACAAAAACAAACAAACAAAAAAAAGATGGAACTTCCCAGACGGTGCCATCAACCCTCCACCTCTCTCCACCATAAAAAAAGTCCAACAAATGATTTGCATGTTGCATTTTAACTAAAATGCCAATAGTAACATGAATAATTAAAGAATGAAATTTTAAAATTCAAATGCTAAGAGATGGATGAAAATTTTGCATTCAAATAAATTGTATTTGATTAGAATAATTTCATTAGACTAGTTTTCTAAACTTAGGCTTTTGGTTTCAAAGAGGCAGAGGTGGGTCCTGTGAATTTGTATTTTATTCCCTCGCGTTGTTAATTTATGATGCTTGTCTCTGCATACACTGTTCCTGAGGACTGGACTTAATTCTCCTTCCTCTCCTTGGCACCCAGACACACTGTAATTACTCGCTGTGCTATTTCTAGGAGAGCAGCCACTGGGAACATTCTGGCAACCACATTAGGCTTGACTCAAAGGAATAATTCCTAAGCACTAAATAAGAGTTCCCCGTCTCAAGAAGGCAGAGCATTGTCTCTTGGAATTCTGCGGTTCTCATTTTATGTAACTTAATTGTATATTCATTTATTCAGCTAGGGTAGGGAAAGCATTTCATAGTGTGTGTGGCAAACAGTTATTATTTGTTAAGGACTTACTATAATGAAAGCACAATTCTAAGTCCTCTGAGGAATACTGAGACTCATTCACTCATTAAAAATACTTACGGATCATTAACTATGTATGTGTGCCTACATGTATGAATGAACATATTCAATCAACATGTATTATGGAGTGACTAGTACGTGCAAAGCAAACAGGGCCTGCTTTCATGAATTTTGCAGGCTAGTGGGGAATGCAGACAACTAAACAATTGCATAAGTAAATATAAAACTAATTATCAAATGGGATAAGTGTTGCAACCCTTATAAAGCTCAGGTTCCTGTAGTTCCTTTTCCTAGAAATGTCACAGACAAACACAATCCATCAAATGAAAGTAATTTCAATATAGCTGAGATCTCTGCCAAGGTGATGAGAAACAAGGAAAGACTGAGAAACTGTCACACCAGTAGGCTGTGGAGATATGATAACTAAATGCAGTATGGTGCCCTGGATTGGATCCTGGGACAGACAGAGGATATTAATGGAAAAGCTGGTAAACCTAAATAAAGCCTGGAGTTTGGTTAATGGCAATGTACCAATGCCAGTTTCTTAGTTTTGGCAAATGTACTGTTGTGATGTTAAGATGCTAATAACGGTGGAAACTGGGTGAGCGGTATATGGAAACTCTCCCTGTTGCCTTTGCATCTTTTCCGTAAATCGAAAATCATTCCAAAATAAAATACTTATTTTTTTAAAAACAGCTCATATCTTTACTTGAATTCTAAAAATTCATGATGGGATCTAAATGTGGTCAGTTAACATTTATTAAAGTCTCCATTTGTGGGAGTTTCTATTGTGGCTCAGTGGGTTAAGAATCCGACTAGTATCCATGAGGATGCAGGTTCCATCCCTGGTCTCGCTCAATGGGTTAAGGATCCGGCTTTACTTGGAGCTGTGGTGTAGTTTGCAAACTTGGCTCAGATCTGGCATTGCTGTGGCTGTGGTGCAGGCCTGAAGCTACAGCTCTGATTCAACCCCTAGCCTGGGAACTTCCGTATGCCTCAGGTGCGGCCCTAAAAAACAAAATAAATAAAGTCTCCATTTGTGATTTACCTCTTATATTAGTTGCATGTTGCTACATAACAAATCAACCTGAAACCTAGCAGCTTAAAACAATAATTATTTGTTACATCACACAGATTCTGAGGATCAGGAATCCAAAAGTGGCTTAGCTGAGGGAAATCTGTTTCAGGGTCTCTCAGAAGGTTGCAATCAAGGCTACAGTCACCTCAAGTCTAAAATGGGACTGGAGAATCAAATTGCAAGCTCATGTAATTGTTTTTAAGTTTCAGTTTCTTGCACCTGTTGACTGGAGGCATTAGTTCTTTACTGTGCCAGCCTCTCCATAGGGCTGCTCACAAAAAGTAGCAGCTAGCTTCTTCCCCCCAGAGCAAGTCATCTGAGAGACCAAGAACGTGCATCCAAGACAGAAGCCACAGTCTTTTTACAACCTAATCTCGGAAGTGACATATCATCACTTCTGCCATATTCTATTCGTTAGAGGCAAAATACTAAGTCCAGCCCACACACAAAGAGTGAGGAATTCAGCTCCACCTCTGGAAGGGAATAGTATCAAAGAATTTGTAGACATGTTTTCAAAATTATCACACCATTGCTCCTTCCTAATACCCTCCTGAAAATTACAAAAAAAAAAAAAAGGATCCGAAACAACAGCAAAAATAGCACAAGGCCAAGGAAAACAGAGGAGACAATAGCAACCAAAATTCAGAACCAGGAAATCAATTCAAACCGAAGGTAAAAGAAAGTTGAATCATAAGCCAATAGCGGAAAAATCCATGAGGCCATATAATTTGTTCTTCAGAGGCTCAAAAAGTCTCATGAATTGGCAGCACCAGGTACCCCTGGAAGTGGAGTAAAGGATTAGGTTGAAAGTCTGTTTAAGAAAAGAATGTTTGGAGTTCTTATTGTGCTGCATCGGAAACCAACTAGGAACCATGAGGTTTCGGGTTCTATCCCTGGCCTCGCTCAGTGGGTTATGGATCCAGCATTGCCCTGAGCTGTGGTGTAGGTTGCAGACACGGCTTGGATCCCATGTTGCTGTGGCTGTGGTGTAGGCCAGCAGCTGTAGCTCCAATTCAACTCCTAGCCTGGGAACCTCCACATGCCACTGGCACGGCCCTAAAAAAAAAAAAAGGAAAAAGAAAAGAATGTATTTATATGTGTGCCTGGGTCACATTGCTGTACAGTAGAAATTGGTCCACTACTGTAAATTAATTATATTTTAATTTTTTCTGTATTTTTTTTTTTTTTTTTGCTATTTCTTGGGCCGCTCCCGCGGCATATGGAGGTTCCCAGGCTAGGGGTCTAATCGGAGCTGTAGCCACCGGCCTACGCCAGAGCCACAGCAACTTGGGATCCGAGCCGCGTCTGCAACCTACACTACAGCTCACGGCAACGCCGAATCATTAACTATTTTAATTTTTTATAAAAAAGAATTAATTAGTATAGCTCTCACCCTTGAGTCTGGGCTGTGCCAGGTACCCTCCTTCCCAAGGGCATAGTATGGAAATGGAGGTGGCAGGGAGTAACTTACAATAACGAAAGCTGACGGGACTGTCTCATCCACGTGATCAAGGCCAGCAAAAACAGATAAATCATGTTAATAGTATGTACAGTGGATATGATGCAATGAAAATGGCACATTCGTTATCAATGCTTCCTCCCAATAGCCAGTACCCCCAGCCTTACCAGGAGAAAAACATCAGACACATTTCAATAGTGGGGCATCCTACAAAATACCTTACCAGTAGTGTATATTCAAGGTCATCAAAACAAGGAAAGTCTAAGAAATTTCCTTAGCCAAGAGGAGCCTAAAGAGATATGTCAGCCAAAAGTAACGTAGTGTCTTAAATGAGACCCTAGAATGGAAGAAAGACATTTAAAAAACTAAAGAGGGAGTTCTCGTCATGTCTCAGTGGAAACAAATCCGACTCGTATCCATGAAGATGCACATTCTCTTCCTGGCCTCGCTCAGTGGGTTAAGGATCTGGCATTGCCGTGAGCTGTGGTGTATGTCGCAGATGTGGCTCGGATCCTGTGTTGCTGTGGTTCTGGTGTAGGCCGGCAGCTGCAGCAATGATTCGACCCCTAGCCTGGGAACTTCCACATGCTGAGGGTGCAGCCCTAAAAAAAAAGAAAGAAAGAAAGAAAGAAAGAAAGAAAGAAAGAAAGAAAGAAAGAAAGAAAGAAAGAAAGAAATCTAAACAATGAACCTTAGTTGATAATAATGTACCATTATCAGTTCATTACTTGTAACAAATGTATCATACCAAGGTAAGATGCTAATAATAGTAGAAACTGAGGGATGGGTATATGGGAACCCTATATACTAACTCCTCAGTTTTTCCGTAATTCTAAAACTACTGATCCTGCTGTATAGCACAGAGAACTGTGTCCAGTCACTTGTTTTGTTTGTTTGTTTTTGTCTTTTTTTGTCTTTTCAGAGCCACACCTGAGGCATATGGAGGTTCCCAGGCTAGGGTCGAATTGGAGCTGTAGCCACCGGCCTACACCAGAGCCACAGCAACTTGGGATCCGAGCCGCGTCTGCAACCTACACCACAGCTCATGGCAATGTCGGATCCTTAACCCACTGAGCAAGGCCAGGGATCGAACCTGCGTCCTCATGGGTGCCCGTCAGGTTCGTTAAACGTTGAGCCATGACGGGAACTCCTCCAGTCACTTGTGATGGAACACAATGGAGGATAATGTGAGAAAAAGAATGTATATATTGATGCATTATTGGGTCACTTTGCTGTACAGCAGAAATTGACCAAACATTGTAAATCAACTGTAATAGAAAAAATAAAAATCTATAAAAAATGTTTTTAACTGAACCTACTCAAGAGAAAGGGTATAGAAAAAGAAATAGTAGGATCCCCTAGATGCTCCCCCCAACTCCATGCGTTTCAGCAGCTGCCCCTGCCCTACCCTGGCAGAAAATGAGAGGTTGATTCACTGGAGTGAGTAAAAAAGATGGAGACACCAACCACAGTCAAAGGACAGAGTAAGATACTAAAAATAAGATTAAGTAAGAATTTACATGTTAATGTTGAGATAGCTCTCCTCTCCTCAGAACCCAGGGGAAACCAGGCTTCTACATCCCAAAGAGGAGATTTAAAATTCTTCACTTCTCCTCAGGCCCAGTAGGTTAAGGATCCAGACTTGTCACTGTAGCCGCTTGGGTCACTGCTGTGACTTGGGTTTGATCCCTGGTCTGGGAACCTCCACGTGCCATGGGTATGAAAAACAAGCAAACTACAACAACAACAAAAAACTTCTCTGGGAGTTCCTGTGGTGGCGCAGCAGAAACAAATCCAACTAGGAACCACGAGGTTTTGGGTTCAATCCCTGGCCTCCCTCAGCAGGTTAAGGATCCCGTGTTGCTGTGAGCTGTGGTGTAGGTCACAGACAAATCTCGGATCTGGTGGTGCTGTGGCTGTGGCATAGGCTGGTAGCTGCAGCTCCAATTGGACCGCTGGCCTGGGAACCTCCATACGCCACAGATACAGCCCTAAAAAAAAAAAAAAAAAAAAAAAAAAAATTTCTCTGTTCAACTCAAGAGAGAATACATAAAGATAGTTAGGAGAATAGGAAGAATCCAAGAATACCCAGTGAACTAGCCCCACCTCCACCCCCAAGGTGAGGAGCTCAATGAATAAGCCCAGTCATACAGGGGTTCTTAGTGTCTCAATGCCAAAAATTATTACCTGATATTTGAAGAAAATCCTTAACATGAAAGACACCAAATGTTAAATAATGTGGGAAACATTGTTAAATGAGTGATAATAAACCTTAGGGTAATTATAATTACCCACTGTATGAGTAATTATCACATGAAATTACTAAAATTTGAAATGTCCTGATATGTTCATTCATAATTCTAGCTATTATCTTAAAATGTTGTATGTGACAGAAATAACCGAATTTCATTGACAATTATAATCCGATCTTTCACGATGCCCTTGTAAGTCTTTTGTTATTAATATGCATAGGCAGTTTGATTTCCTCTGATGCTTTTTTAAAATGTAGACTTCGACGAAGATTTATAAAAGGACTTTTGACAAATATAGATTTCTGATAACTTTTAGATGATTCCACTGAACTGAGTGAGAAATTATAAAACGCTAATGGACACCACACCAAAAACCTATAAAAGAACTATAACTCAGATGAGGGAGAAAGGAAAAACCCCAGAAAATCAGCTAAGTGATCAGGAGATTCTTAGCCTCCAGGAAAGACTTTAGACTGTCGATGCTGAAGATGATGCAAGACATTGGAAATAAACTGGAGGCAAAGATGGATAACTTACAGGAAACACTGACCAAAGAGATACAAGATATCAAACTTAAACAAGAAGAGATGCAAAATACAACAACTGAAATAAAAAACTCCCTAGAAGCAGCCAACAGCAGAATACAGGAGGCAGAAGAACGAATAAGCGAATAAGCGAGGTGGAGGACAGATTAGTGGAAATTATGGATGCAGAACAGAAAAGAGAAAAAAGATGGAAAACAAATGAAGAGAGTCTCAGAGAACTCTGGGACAATGTTAAATGCACCAACATCCGTATTATAGGGGTGCCAGAAGGAGAAGAGAGAGAGAAGGGGACACAAAAAATATTCCAAGAGATAACAGCCAAAAATTTCCCTCACATGGGAAAGGAACCACTCACTCAAATCCAGGAGGCACAACGAGTACCATATAAAATAAACCCAAGGAGGAACACACCGAGACACATAATCATCACACTGACCAAAATTAAGGACAAAGAGAAAATCTTGAAAGCAGCTAGGGAAAAGAAACAAGTAACATACAAGGGAACCCCGGTAAGGTTATTGGCAGATTTTTCAGCTGAAACTCTGCAGGCCAGAAGGGAGTGGCATGATATACTTCACATGATGAAAGGAAAAAACCTTCAACCAAGAATACTCTACCCAGCAAGGCTCTCATTCAGATTTGAAGGAGAAATCAAAACCTTCTCAGATAAGCAAAAGCTGAGAGAATTCAGCAACACTAAACCAGCCTTACAACAAATACTAAAGGAACTTCTATAGGCAGAAAAGAACAAGAGAAGAAGGAAAGGAAAAAGAGCAGCAAAAACAAATCCAAAGCAATTAATAAAATGGCAGTAAGAACATACATATCAATAATTACCTTAAATGTGAATGGACTAAACACCCCAACCAAAAGACATAGACTGGCTGAATGGATACAAATAACACCCAAATATATGCTGTCTTCAAGAGACCCACTTCACTTCTAGGGACACATACAAATTGAAAGTGAGAGGATGGAAGAAAATATTTCATGCAAACGGGGATCAAAAGAAAGCTGGAGTAGCAATACTCATATCAGACAAAATAGACTTTAAAATGAAGAATATTTTAAAGGACAAAGAAGGACATTACATAATGATCAAAGGATCAATCCAAGAAGAAGATATAACAATTTTAAATATCTATGCACCCAACCTAGCTTCACCACAATATATAAGACAACTGCTAACAACCTTAAAGGACAAATCGACAATAACGCAATCATAGTGGGGGACTTTAACACCCCACTTACAGCAATGGACAGATAGACCAGACAGAAAATTGATAAGGAAACACAGGCCCTGAATGATGCATTAAACCAGATGGACTTAATAGATATTTACAGGACATTGCATCCAAAAGCAACAGAACACACATTCTTCTCAAGTGCATATGGAACATTCTCTAAGATTGATCACATCCTGGGCTACAAATCCAACATCGGTAACTTTAAGAAAATTGAAATCATATCAAGCATCTTTTCTGACTACAACGATATACGACTGGAAATCAACAACAAGAAAAAAACTGCAAAAAACACAAACACATGGAGACTAAACAACATGCTACTAAACAACCAATGGATCACTCAAGAAATCAACAAGGAAATTAAAAAATACCTAGAAGCAAATGACAACAAAGATACGACACTCCAAAACCTATGGGATGTAGCAAAAGCTGTTCTAAGAGAAAAGTTTATAGCAATACAAGCCCACCTCAGGAAACAAGAAAAAGCTCAAATAAACAAGCTAACTTTACATCTAAAGCAGCTCGAGAGAGAAGAACAGACAAGACCTAAAGTTAGTAGAAGGAAAGAAATCATAAAGATCAGAGCAGAAATCAATGAACTAGAAACAAAGAAAACCATAGAAAAGATCAATGAAACGAAAAGCTGGTTCTTTGAAAAGATCAACAAAATTGATAAACCCTTAGCCAGACTTATCAAGCAAAAAAGAGAGAGGACTCAAATCAATAAAATTAGAAATGAAGAAGGAGAAGTAACAGCAGACATCACAGAAATACAAAGGATCATAAGAAACTACTACATGAAACTATATGCCAATAAAATGGAAAACCTACAAGAAATGGACAAATTCTGAGAAAAGTACAATCTTCCAAGACTAAACCAAGATGAAATATAAAAAATGAATGGACCCATCACAAGAACTGAAATTGAAACTGTGATTACAAAACTTCAACAAACAAAAGTCCAGGACCAGATGGCTTCACCGGCGAATTCTATCAAACATTTAAAGAGCTAACACCTCTATTTCTGAAACTATTTCAAAAAATTGCAGAAGAGATACTCCCAAACTCATTCTATGAGGCCACCATCACCCTGGTGCCAAAACCAGACAAAGATACCACAAAAAAAGAAAACTACAGGCCAATTTCACCAATGAACATCGATGCAAAAATCCTCAACAAAATACTAGCAAAGTGCATCCAACAATACATTAAAAGTATTATACATCATGATCAAGTGGGATTTATCCCAGGGATGCAAGTGTTCTTCAATATTCACAAATCAATCAGTGTGATACACCGCATTAACAAACTGAAGAACAAAAACCATATGATCCTCTCAATAGACAAGGAAAAAGCCTTTGACAAAATCCAACACCCATTTCTGATAAAAACCCTCCAGAAAGTGAGCGTAGAGGGAACCTACCTCAACATAATAAAGGCCATATATGACAAACCCACAGCGAATATCATTCTCAATGGTGAAAAGATGAAAGAATTCCCACTGAGATCAGGAACAAGACAAGGATGTCCACTCTCGCCACTACTATTCAACATAGTTTTGGAAGTCCTAGCCACAGCAATCAGAGAAGTAAAAGAAATAAAAGGAATCCAAATTGGAAAGGAAGAAGTAAAACTATCCCTATTTGCAGATGACATGATACTATACCTAGAGAACCCTAAAGACTCTACCAGAAAACTGTTAGAGCTCATCCATGAATTTGGCAAAGTTGCAGGATACAAAATCAATACACAGAAATCGATGGCATTTCTTTTTTTTTTTTTTTTTTTTTTTTTGGTCTTTTTGTCTTTTTTTTTTTTTGTTGTTGTTGTTGTTATTGTTGCTATTTCTTGGGCCGCTCCCGCGGCATATGGAGGTTCCCAGGCTAGGGGTTGAATCGGAGCTGTAACCACTGGCCTACGCCAGAGCCACAGCAACACGGGATCCGAGCCGCGTCTGCAACCTACACCACAGCTCACGGCAATGCCGGATCGTTTAACCCACTGAGCAAGGGCAGGGATCGAACCCGCAACCTCATGGTTCCTAGTCGGATTCGTTAACCACTGCGCCACGACGGGAACTCCCGATGGCATTTCTATACACTAACAATGAAATAGCAGAAAGAGAAATTAGGGAAGCAATACCATTTACCATCATATCCAAAAGAATAAAATACCTAGGAGTAAACCTACCTAAAGAGACAAAAGACCTGTACCCTGAAAACTATAGGACACAGATGAAAGAAATCAAAGATGACACAAATAGATGGAAAGATATACCATGCTCATGGATTGGAAGAGTTAATATTATCAAAATGACTACACTACCTAAGGTAATATACAGATTCAATGCAATCCCTATCAAGTTACAAAGGACATTTTTCACAGAACTTCAACAAAATATTTTAAAGTTTGTTTGGAAGCACAAAAGACCCAGAAGAGCAAAAGACATCCTAAAAAAGAAAAATGGAGCTGGAGGAATCAGGCCCCCTGACTTCAGACTATACTACAAAGCAATAGTCATCAAAACCATATGATACTGGCACAAAGACAGAAATAGAGATAAGTGGAACAGGATAGAAAGACCACAATTCAACCCACGCACCCTCAGCTAACTCATCTATGACAAAGGAGGCAAGAATATACAATGGAGAAAGGACAGCTTGTTCAATAAGTGGTGCTGGGAAAACTGGACAGCCACATGGAAAAGAATGAAATTAGAACACGTCCTAACACCATACACAAAAACAAACTCCAAATGGATTAAAGACCTAGATATAAGACCAGACACTATCAAACTCCTAGAGGATAACATAGGCCAAACACTCTCTGACATAAACGACAGCAACATCTTCTCAGATCCACCTATCAGAGTATTGACAACAACAACAAAAATAAACAAATGGAACCTAATTAAACTTCAAAGTTTCTGCACAGCAAAGGAAACCCTAAACAACACAAAAAGACAACCCACAGAATGGGAGAAAATCTTTGCAAGTGAATCGACTGACAAGGGATTAATCTCCAAAATTTATAAACACCTTCTGCAGCTCCATACCAAAAAAACAAACAACCCCATCAAAAAAAGGGCAGAATATCTAAACAGACAGTTCTCCAAAGAAGACATATAGATGGACGAGAAACACATGAAAAGATGTTCAACATCACTCATTATTAGGGAAATGCAAATCAAAACCACTCTGAGTTACCACCTTACACCAGCCAGAATGACCACATCAAAAAGTCAACAAACAATAAGTGCTAGAGAGGGTGTGGAGAAAAAGGAACCCTAGTACACTGTTAGTGGGAATGTAAATTGGGCAACCACTGTGGAAAACAGTATGGAGATTCCTCAGAAAACTCAAAATAGAACTACCATTCAATCCAGCAATCCCACTGCTGGGCATGTATCCAGAGAAAACCATGACTCGAAAAGACACATGTACTTCGATGTTCATTGCAGCACTATTTGCAACAGCCAAGACATGGAAACAACCTAAATGTCCATCGACAGAGGAGTGAATCAAGAAGATGTGGTACATATACACGATGGAATATTACTCAGCCATTAAAATGAATGAAATACCAGCATTTTTAGCAAAATGGATGGACCTAGAAATTATCATACCAAGTGAGGTCAGCCATACAATGAGACACCAACATCAAATGCTTTCACTGACATGTGGAATCTGAAAAAAGGACAGACTGAACTTCTCTGCAGAACAGATGCTGACTCACAGACATTGAAAAACTTATGGTCTCCAAAGGAGACAGTTTGGGGGGTGGGGATGTGCTTGGGTTATGGGATGGAAATCCTGTGAAATTGAATTGTTATGATCATTATATAACTACAGATGTGATAAATTCATTTGAATAATTAAAAAAAACTTTAATGGGAAAACTGATGACTTCCTAAAACTACTAACAAAAAAACCAAGGTCAATGAAAATTAATTTTATGGGACTGAATGAACTGATGAGTGTGGTTTATAATTTTGTGACTGTATGTCTAAAATACTACTGGCTTTTAATCTTTGTTTTCCAGATATGAGGAAACCTTTCCTCTTCTCCCAGCTATGACTTGCCTCAAGCTGATAATATACACGATGGAATATTACTCAGGAATATTATTTATTACTCAATAAACAAAAAAAGACACCAAAAACAGGGGTTCCTGCTGTGGCTCAGTGGTTAACAAACCCGACTAGTAACCACAAGGTTTTGGGTTCGATCCCTGGCCTTGCTCAGTGGGTTAAGGATCCGGCGTGGCCATGAGCTGTGGTGTAGGTCAAAGATGTGGCTCGGATCCTGTGTTGCTGTGGCTGTGGTGTAGGCCGGCGTCTACAGCTCCGATTCACCCCCTAGCCTGGGAACCTCCATATGCCGCAGCTGCAGTGCTAAAAAGACAAAAAAAAAAAAAAGGAAAGAAAGAAAGACATCAAAAACAATAAAAATCAATTTAGAAGAAATAGGTACTACAAGAAAAAGAAAAGCTTCAACATCATATTTAATATTCTCATAACAATGAAAATATTTTATCTCCATGAAATTAGAACAGGATGCTATACAAATGAGCACCAAGAAGAACAAAAGAGGGGCTGGCTCTTGGAAATTAAATTTTTAGCAGAGCCAAAATGAAAAACTTAGAAGACAAAAGTCCAAAGGGATGAAAATGTTTAGATAAATAAGAACAGCTGACCAGACCAGGAGATTCAACACCCACATAAGAGGGGTGCCAGAGAAGAGCACAGAAAAGCCGAAGGGAAGACAATTAACTTATCTATGTTTCATGAACATTTTCCAGAATTTAAAGAATAAGTCTGTAGTATGAAAAGACCAAATGATGGTGGATACAAATAGACCCAACCCAGGATCATGACCTTGTGAAACATGAGAGACATGGTCTAACCAAATATAATAACCAACCCCTGCCCCTTGCCAATGACTGGCTCGGGACCCAGCATGCAGTGCAATGCTAGTCACTGAGACATGAAGGAAAGTGTGCATCAGTTTTCTGGGAAAGCTTTCTTAGGAACTCAGATTCAGGAAGAAAGACTCCCTTTTGCTGCTTCTGGGTGTTTAGAATTGTCTTAGCCATCTTCTAACCACAGAGCAGACAGCCTAAGAGGACCCACATTTGGTAAGTGGAGAAGCTAGGTCTCCAAATGCCATCTTCTTCTTCTTCTTTTTTGGCCATGCCTGCAGCATGCAGAAATTCCCAGGCCAGGGATCAAAGACTGAACCCAAACCACGGCAATGATGACAACAGATCCTTAACCACTAAGCCACAAGGAAATGCCTTTTTTTTTTTTTGGCCAACTTTGGTTTTTTGTTTGTTTGTTTGTTTTGGTTTTTAGGGCCGCCCTCGGCATATGGAAGTACCCAGACTAGGGGTCCAATTGGAGCTACAGCTGCCCGCCTACACCACAGCCACAGCGATGTGGGATCTGAACCACTTCTGCAACCCACACCACAGCTCATGGCAACACCAGAGTCCCAACCCACTGAGCAAGCTAGGGATCAAACCCGCAACCTCATGGTTCCTAATCAGATTAATTTCCACTACCCACAACAGGAACTCCCTTTTTGCCCGCCTTCTTAATTCAACTCATAGTCTGCACTAAAAGACTACCCATGGATAACAGCCTGATGGAAAAATCATAGCCATGACTCCTATTATGTCACAATAGTTCATACATCAAGAGCCTCTAATTAGCTCATGGCACTTTTCTGGGACCTCTGCAACTTGAATTTGTATATTTATTAGTACTTCAAAGTACTTCAAAGTAACCCTAGATCATAAATCCTTGAATATATCAATATCCTGGATGTTCTAGTAACAGCAATTATCAGTTTAAACTACAACTCATTCAAAATATCATCAAATAAACAATACATTAAGAAGGCTCATTCACTTTCAAGTTGACTTATTTTCATGCCAGGTATTCAGTGATTAGGTCTCAGGCAGATTAAAGCATAGTACTAAAGAGGCCAAGGTCACAAATTTGAATCTCCAGGTAAAGTAGTTTAATTATCTCCACTATTAACTTCAACTAGCAATTTTTCAAACATATGAAATCTGACTCTAACACAAGAGACAAATTTTATCATGTGACCAAATTTTAAAAAATGAGGAGGTGGTCAAATTGGATGTGGGAGATCATCCTATTCCTGCCAAAAAAAAAACAAAAAACTGTAGTCAAGGAGCTTCCTGGTGGCTCAGCAGGTTAAAGATCTGGCATTGTTGCTGCTGTGGCAAAGGTTTAAGCCCTGACCCCAGGAACTTCCTTCCTGCCCCCCCACCCCAAAAATGTAGTCATGACAGTGGTTAGAAAGCATTTTCTTTCTTTCTTTCTTTTTTTCTTTTTTCAGACTTTCAGGGCCTCACCTGTGGCATACGGAGGTTCCCAGGGTAGGGGACCAATCAGAGCTGTAGCTGCTGGTCTATACCACAGCCACAATAATTCAGGATCCGAGCCGTGTCTGTGACATACACCACAGCTCACGGCAATGCCAGATCCTTAACCCACTGAGTGAGACCAGGGATGGAACCTGCGTCCTCATGGAGACGAGTCGGATTCGAAACAGCATTTTCCTTAATAACAAGGGAAAGCCATTGCGCTTTCTCATTCAGTCAACCGTCTCACTGAGTCCAATGGCGTTAACCACCTCGTACGGAGTGATGACAAGTGTAAACCCACACGTCTGTCCAGATCACTTGTCTAAATGCCAAGTCTTCATAGCCAATTGCAACTGTCCATCTCCTCCTCAACAGAGGGGAAGGTCCATGGACATCTCAGCCTCAACAGAGCGAAACGTATCTGTGCTTTCTCCTTTCCATCTCCACGGATGACACCGCTAAGCAACAAGTGGCCCAAGACAAACCTTAGAGCCTTTCACAACCACCGCTTGTCCCCCAACCACAGGTCCTTCCTTCTTTCTCAGTATTTCTTCACTTTATTTTTTTATTATAGTTGATTTACAAGCTCTGTCAGTTTCTGCTGTACAGCAAGGTGACCCCTTCTACATTTATACACATGCTTTTTTTCACATCCTCCATCACGTTCCATCCATCGTAGTATTTCTTCACTTTGATCCTTCCTCTGTATCCTCCGTGAGGTATCTCTGTCCTATTCTATTTCCGTGGTCTTGGAAGTAGTCATTCTTTCTCCAGCATCTCCTCTCTCCAATCTCCAGAGCCATTAGAGTAGCACTAAAATGCAGATCTGATGGGAGGAAGCAAAGGAGGCATGTGGAGAGGTGAGAGCGTGGTGCATCTCCCCGGTCATCTGGGTGTGTGTTTTATCTCCTAAGTAGGGGCCCTCTGAAAGCCTGTACACAGAGTGACATAATCATAAAGACTTTTGTTGTTGTTATCAAATGGACATAAGCTGGGGACGGGATTACGATGGCGGAATAGAAGGATTGGAGCTCAACTTCTCTCCTAAAAACAACAAAATTCACAACTAAAGCCTGAGCCATCTCCACCCAAATGGACCGGAAACCCATACCCTACTCCAGAAGAAAAAGAGGAGGCCACATCCACAGGTAGGAGGGGTGATTTCGTGATAAAAACAACCCCATACCTCCTGGGTGGGAAGCTCCACAGACTGAAAACTAACTGGCTCACAGAGATTCACCTACAGGAGTGAGAGTTCTGAGCCCCACATCAAACCCTCACGTGCGGGGATCGGGCACTGGGAGAAAGAGCCCCTGGAGCATCTGGCATTGAAGGCCAGTGGGGCTTGTGTGCAGGAGCTCCACAGGACTGGGGGAAACGGAGACCCCATTCTTAAAAGGCACACACAGACTTTCATGTGCACTAGGTCCCAGGGCAGAGCGAGGTCTCCACAGGAACCTAGGTCAAACCTGACTGCAGTTCTTGGAGGACATCATGGGAAAACAGGGGTGAATGTGGCTTGTTGTGAGGGAAGGACATTGAAGGCAAAGCTCTCGGGAATATTCAGCAGCTGCCTTTCTCTGGAGGGGGCCATTTTGGGAAAATCTGGCCCCACCCGTCAGTCAGCTGCTGAGAAGCCCCAGGGCAAACAACAACCCAGGTGGGATCACAGCCCCACCCCTCAGTAAACAGGCTACCTAAAAACCCCTCAGGCACATAGCTGCCTCTAATCCCATCCAGAGACTAAGCCCCACCCACCAGAGGGATTAGAATCAGCCCCACCTACCAGTGGGCAGGCATCAGCCCCTCCCATCAGGAAGCCTATAGCAAGCCCCCCATACCGACTTCAGCCACAAGGGGGGCAGACACCAGAAGTAAGAGAGGCTACAACTCTATTATCTATAAAAAGGTTACCACACCAAAAACCTATAAAAATGGAAAGACAGAGAACTATAACTCAGATGAGGGAGAAAGGAAAAACCCCAGAAAATCAGCTAAGTGATCAGGAGATTCTTAGCCTCCAGAAAAGACTTTAGACTGTCGATGCTGAAGATGATGCAAGACATTGGAAATAAACTGGAGGCAAAGATGGATAACTTACAGGAAACACTGACCAAAGAGATACAAGATATCAAACTTAAACAAGAAGAGATGCAAAATACAACAACTGAAATAAAAAACTCCCTAGAAGCAGCCAACAGCAGAATACAGGAGGCAGAAGAACGAATAAGCGAATAAGCGAGGTGGAGGACAGATTAGTGGAAATTATGGATGCAGAACAGAAAAGAGAAAAAAGATGGAAAACAAATGAAGAGAGTCTCAGAGAACTCTGGGACAATGTTAAATGCACCAACATCCGTATTATAGGGGTGCCAGAAGGAGAAGAGAGAGAGAAGGGGACACAAAAAATATTCCAAGAGATAACAGCCAAAAATTTCCCTCACATGGGAAAGGAACCACTCACTCAAATCCAGGAGGCACAACGAGTACCATATAAAATAAACCCAAGGAGGAACACACCGAGACACATAATCATCACACTGACCAAAATTAAGGACAAAGAGAAAATCTTGAAAGCAGCTAGGGAAAAGAAACAAGTAACATACAAGGGAACCCCAATAAGGATATCAGCAGATTTTTCAGCAGAAACTCTGCAGGCCAGAAGGGAGTGGCATGATATACTTAACGTGATGAAAGGAAAAAAACCTCCAACCAAGAATACTCTACCCAGCAAGGCTCTCATTCAGATTTGAAGGAGAAATCAAAACCTTCTCAGATAAGCAAAAGCTGAGAGAATTCAGCAACACTAAACCAGCCTTACAACAAATACTAAAGGAGCTTCTCTAGGCAGGAAAGAAAAGATCAGCAAAAGGAAACAAAAATTCCACAAATGACGAGGCTCACCAGTAAAGGTATATATACAGTAAAGATACGAAATCATCCATGCACAATTATGCCACCAAAATCAGAAATCATGAGAAGAGGTGGGTACAAATGCAGGACACCGGAGATGAACTTGCAATTAAGAGAGCAACAACTTAAAACAATCACATATACATATAGACTCTTACATCAAAACTTCAGAATAACTGCAAACCAAAAATCTACAATTGATACACAAACAAGGAATGTCTGGAGAAGAAATATATCTCATAGTAAATAAGTGCATAATCCACCATGAAGGGGGTCATTTGACATCATTCTTGGAATGCTGCAGTCTTCTTAGATCTGATTCTGATTTCCTCTCCATCAAAGAACTTATGATAATTATAATTAAATAATGCCACTGTACAATTAAATAATACAGTTCTACAATTGTATTATTAATAACCATTTCTCTCCATGGTACAATGTAAAGTCTATAATGTCTTGTTTATCACATCACCTAGAATGGTATAATGCCTTTATTGAAGAATCAATGAGATGTAACAAATTGTGAGGACATATTTATATAGTTACACTGTTTTTTAACCAAATTATGCATTTTATATTTTACTTATTTTCAGAGGGCGTATTATTTTTGTTATGCTCACCAGTTAACTTATTCTTTTTACTATGCTATATAAAATATTTAATGGTATATGAGGCTTTCTTTATAAATTTTAGTTGCATAATATAACAATTTAATATAATGCTAATTTTTAAAGAAAAATTGAAATGTAATAGATAAAACTAAGTAGTAAAGATGAAAGCCATAAAATTGGGATAAAGTATAGAATAAATTTCCTATTTGTCTCAGCATATTATCTATTCCACTTCTCCAGTGGGAGTCACTTAATCTGTTTCTTAAGATCCATGTTATAATAATCTATGTGAATGTAATTGTGTGTAAATGTATGTATTTTATTCTGTAAAAAAATAAAAATAATTTTTAAAAATGGACATAAGCCCTCATTACTATTGAAATTGGTGTTTTCTGACTGATGTTGAACCTCTCTTTGTATACTTCCATTCCTTCAGGCTTCCTCTTCCTGTAGTTCCCCTTTTTATTTTTTTCTGAATTTGTTTCCCTGTCCCATTCCGATTTTTAGATGAAATTTTTTTATGTTCTGGAAGCTAATTTTGTTTTTCAGCCAGAGATGTTGCAACTATATTACCAGCTGTCACCTATTCATTTACTTTGATGACATTTGCCTTTTGAGTGTGAGTGTGTGTGTGTGTGTGTGTGTGTCTTTTTAGGGCCGCACCTGCAGTATATGGAGGCTCCCAGGATCAGGGCCAAATCTGAGCCTTAGCCACCAGCCACGGCAACACCAGATCCGAGCCGTGTCTGCAACCTACATGGAAGCTCACAGCAACGCTGGATCCTTAACCCACTGAGTGAGGCCAGGGATGGAACCTGCGTCCTCATGGATACTCGTCAGATTCGTTTCCAGTGAGCCACGACAGGAACACCGACATTTGCCTATTTAGCAGCCAAGAAAGTCTATTTTTAATGTATTCAAATCTATTTTTTCTTTATTGCGCATACTTTGAGCATCCTATTAAGAAATCCTCCCCGTCCAAGATCATAAAGAATTGTCTACATTTTTTCCTATGATGTTGCACTTTTATCTTTATGTCATTAATCCGCCAAGAGTTTACTTCTGAATATGGTAGAGTTGAGGGCCCAGATAACAGCCCCAATTTTCCCAAAATTATTTGCCAATAATCTCTCTTTCCCTAGCTCTATAAAATACCAAATCTCCATTGACATGGGGCCTATTTCTAGACGCTTTTGTTCCACTGGAGCTGTTTTTACGCCTGATTCTATAATACGCGCTAATATCTGGTAGTGTAAGTGCCTTTTCTTTCCTCCATTTTTCCCCTAAAATGTCTTAGTCATTCTTAAAGTTTTATTCATTTATCTAATTTGCAGAGTCAGTTTATTAAATCCCTAAAATACTCTTGGAATTGCAGAGTCAGAGTCAGTTTATTAAATCCCCAAAATACTCTTGGAATTGCATTGAATTTATAGATTAATGAAGTGAAATCAATAGTTTTATAATGTTGTCATCTCATCCACAGCTCATTTGTTTACATTTTATATCTTCTAATAGAGTTTCAAATTTTTCTTCATAAAGATCTTGAGATTTTTATTATGTTAGTTCCTAGAAAATTTATAGGTTTGTGGAGTTTGGAGGTTTTTTTTCCTCTATTTTAATTGGTATTGGGGTTTTTTTTTTACATTTTATAATGTGATATTTCTAGAGCAGAAGTTACTATTGATTTTATACCCCCAAACTTGCTGAACTTTTAATTCTCTTGTTAGTTCTAACACTTTATTTACTATCTCGGATTTACTATATAAATTCTCAAACCATCTGTTTTTAAATAAGGATAATTTTGTCTCTCTTTTTTTTTTTTTTTTTTTTTTTTGCTTGTAAGGGCCATGCTGCACTCGAGGCATATGGAAGTTCCCAGGCTAGGGATCAAATTGGAGCTACAGCTACTGGCTTATGCCACAACAACACCGGATCTGAGCCATGTCTGCAGCCTATACCACAGCTCACAGCAATGTTGGATCCTTTAACCTACTGAGCGAAACCAGAGATCGAACCCACATCCACATGGATACTCATCGGCTTCGCTACCACTGAACCACGACAGGAATTCCCTCTTTTTTTTTTTGGCCACACACATGGCATATGGAATTTCCCCAAGCCAGGAATCGAACCTGCGGCTCAGCAGCAACCCAAGCCACTGCAGAGACAATGCCGGATCCTTAACCTGCTGTGCCACAGGGGGAACTCCCAGGATAATTTTGTCTCTTCAGTTCTCTATTAGCTATGATTTAGGTTCAGCTGCATCCAACAGAGACACAAAGTAACAGTGGCTTAAAGAAGATACAAACATACTTCTTGGAGTTCCCTGGTGGCCTAGTGGGTTAAGAATCCAGCATTGTCACTGCTATGGCTCAAGTTACTGCTATAGCATAGGTTCCATCCCTGGCTCAGGAACTTGGACATGCCACCGGCCCAGCCAAAAAAAAAATGTATTTCTTTCTCACGTAAGAGTTGGGATGTAGGAGAAATTCGGATCTGGTAGGATGGCTCTGCAGTCATCTAGGACCCAGGCTAGTCCATCAGCCTTAGAAAGTACCCCTCATCCTCAGTACCACGGTGTTGCTCCTGGCATCCTGAATATGCTCCCGGCAGCAGGACAAACAAAAGAAACATGTCAGAAGTTGCCTACACAACTCCCACTTACAACCTACTGGCCAAAAGCAGCAAGAGAAGCCAGGAAATGACTTTATTCTAGGTGGCTGAGGCCTCAGCTAAAATTCAAAGACTCTGCTAGAGAACAAGAAGAATGACTGGAAGATGTCATATTTTTCAAGGCCCCTTACTTCTTCTCCCCACCTCACTATATTGGACAAGACCTCTGTTCTATTTCATGTGCTGTTCACTGTGTGTTTTGCAGTGTGTGTGGCTAACCATTTCCTTTTTTAAAAAATACATTGAAATGATCATTCTTTTTCTTCTTCCATCAACATCATAAGTTAAATTGAATCAGGGTGCTTTTGGATGCAAGTACTAGAATGACCAAGTAACGTGACTTAAATCGTAAGAGGTTTGTATTGCACATTACAATAAGGCCAAAGGAGGAAGATGTCGAGGTTGGCCAATTCTTCTGGATGTCACCTCATGGTCACAGTCCAAAGACCACGAAAACCTCACATACCCTCACGTAAAAATAGAAAGCGAGGGTGAAGAGAGAAGGTGGAGATCCTTGTGGATTGTTTCCTGTTTTCTCTTTCCCAGCAGACTTTCCCCAGTGATGAGAACTGGTCATATACCCTCTTCTAATCCGTTAACAGCAGGAAATGGGATTATCGTGAATGGCTCAAAGCACCATGGTTCAGCCTAAACAGCTGGGAGAAAGAACTGTCTTCCTTAAGCATGATGGCATTCTATACAAATGAATAAAACTGAGGTTAGGAAGACAGATAATGTTTACTGAGGAAGCCACCCTGAGTGTCTGCCACATTCTTTGATACGGTTTTCTGATTTTGACCGGATTTTCATTCCTTGGATAAATCCTTCTTGTCCATGATATGTTCCTTTTTTAATCTATCATTTAATTTGATTAGCTAATATTTTTATTTAAGATTTTGGCGTCTGTGTCTGTATGTAAAATTGTATACCTTTCTCTTCTTGCCCTGTTCTTATCCAGCTGCTATATATTAGATGGTTGAATAAAATAGGCACAGCTACTTTCCCTCTTTTTCTATATTTTTGGAAAACTTGTATATAAAAGAATTATTCCTTGAAAGTTTGGTAGAACGCATCATCAGGTCCTCATTATTTTGTAAAGGGAAGTTTTTTTCTTTTTTTTTTTTTTTTTCCCTTTTTACTGCTGCACTTGTTGGCATATGGAAGTTCCCAGGCTAGGGGTCAAATTGGAGCTGCAGCTGCCAGCCTATGCCACAGCCACAGCAACACCAGATCCAAGCTGCATCTGCAAACCATGCTGCAGCTTGTAGTAACAGCTAGATCCTAACTCACTGAGTGAGGCCAGGGATGGAACCCACATCCTCATGGACACTATGCAGCGTTCTTAACCCACTGAGCCACAGCAGGAACTCCAAAGGAAGTTTTTAATTGAAATATAGTTGATTTATAATATTATATTAGCTTCAGATATACAACGTAGTAATTCAATATTTTTAAAGATTACACTTCATTTAAAATTACTATAAAATATTGTCTATAGTCCCATGCTATACAATATTTCCTTGTAGCTTATTTTATACATAGTAGTTTGCACCTCTTAATTCTCTATCTCTACCTTGCCCCTCACCCCTGCCTTCTCCCAAGTGGTATCCACTCATTTGTTCTTTGTATTTGTGAGTCCGTTTCTATTTTGTTGTAGTCATTCATTTGCCTTATTTTTTAGATTCCACATATAAGTGATAACATGAAGTATTTGTCTTTCTGTTTTATTTCACCAAATATAATATGCTCCAGGTCTGTCCATGGTGTTGCACATGGCAAATTTTCATTGCTTTTTTTTACAGCTGAGTAGTATACCATTGTATGTTCATACAGCATTTTCTTTCTCCATTCATCTGTTGATGGTACTTACTCTGCTTCCGTATCCTGGCTGTTATAGATAATGCTTCTATGAACATGGAGTGCATGTATCTTTTCAAATTAGTGTCTTCATTTTCTTGGGATACATACCTGGGAGTGGAATTGCTGGATCATATGGGAGCTCCAATCTTAGTTGTTTTTTTGTTTTTGTTTGTCATTTTAGGGCCGCACCTGCAGCATACGGTGGTTCCCAGGCAAGGGGTGGAATCAGAGATGTAGCTGCCGGCCTACACCAGAGCCACATCAACACAGGACCCGAACTGCATCTGCAACCTACACCACAGCTCACAGCAACACCAGATCCTTAACCCACTGAGTTAAGGCCAGGGATTGAACCTGCATCCTCATGGATGCTAGCCAGATTCGTTAACCACTGAGCCACGACAGGAACTTCCAATTTTAGTTTTTTGAGAAACCTCAATACTGTTTTCTATAGTGGCTGCACCAATTGATAGTCCCATCAACAGTATCCTGGGGTTGTGAAGGGAAATTTTTGATTAAAGTGTCTTGATAGTCATTGGTCTACTCTAGCTATTTCTCCTTGTTCCTTTTGTGTGTGTGTGTATGTGTGTGTGTGTGTGTGTGTGTGTTCCCTTCATGCTTCAGTGGTTAGCAAATCCGAGTAGGAACCATGAGGTTATGGGTTCAATCCCTGGCCTCGCTCAGTGGATTAAGGATCCAGCGTTGCCGTGAGCTGTGGTAGAGGTCACGGTCGTGGCTTGGATCCTGCATTGCTGTGGCTCTGGTGTGGGCTGGCGGCCACAGCCCTAAAAAAACCATAAGAAAAAAAAGTGTGTGTGTGTGTGTGTGTATTTTAAGAAAAATGCTTCCCACACACATACCAACTAAGTTTTGGGATAATTTGTTACATAGCAAAAGATGACTGACACACCCCTACACCATCTTTAACTCAGAAATGACTCTGTGATATATTTTAAAATTTCCAGGCACATGGGGTTTGTTTTTAGCTAGTCTTCTGTATCAGTTTTCTCTTGCTGCTGTAACCAATGACCACAAGCTTAGTAGCTTTAAAACAGCACACATGGATTATTTTACAGTTTGGGAGATCAGAACTTGGACAGCGTGGGTCTCACCTTGCTAACGTCCCTGGGTCAGCGGGACTGCGCTCCTTCCTGGAGACCATAGGGGAGGAACTGCTTCTTGCGTCTCCAGGTCTTTGGCAGAATTCAGTTTCTTGTTGCAGGACTGAGACCTTGTTTCCTTACTGGCTGTCAGCTGAGGGTCATTCCCAGCCCCTAGAGGCCACACACAGCCCTTGGCTTGCAGCCACATGCTTCCATTTTCCAAGCCAGGGGTGGCCGATGGAGTCCTTCTCGCATCGCACCTCTCTGTTCCACAGTCCCCCTCTGCCCCAGCTGGGAAAACTTCTCTCCTATTAAGAATTCATGATTTGGAGTTCCTGTTGTGGCTCAGCAGGTTAAGAATCTAATTAATATCCATGAAGATGTGGGTTCAATCCCTGGCCTCTCTCAGTGGGTTAAGGACCCGGCAGTTGCCACAAGCTGCAACGTAGGTCACAGATGAGCTGGGATCTGGTGTGGCTGTGGCTGTGGTGTAGTCTGGTGCTGCAACTCTGATTCAACCCCTGGCCTGGGAACTTCCATATGCCATGGGTGAGGCCCTAGAAAGAAAAAAAAAAACAAAAACAAAAAACTTGTGATTAGATTCAGCTCACCTGGATAATCCAGGCTCCTCATTAGCTCAGTCTCTACCCTAATTACACCTGCGAAGACCCTTTTGCCACATAAAGTAACATACTCACAGGTTGTAGGGAGTTGGGTGTCCACATCCTTTCAGGGCCATTATTCTTCCTACCACATTTTCTAATACTGATTAATAATGTTATTGTATTTCTATCACAATACAATGTCTGCCAGAAGCCATTTCATTTCAAATTCACTGAGACCTTCTTTACGGCATAGTACAGAAATCGCTTTATGCCTGTTCTGTGTACATTCAAAAAAATGTATAGCCTGTGTTTCTTAGATGTAAAGTTAAATTGAAGTTCCCATTATGGCTCAGCAGTTAACGAATCTGACTAGCATCCATGAGGATGCAGGTTCGATCCCTGGCCTTGCTCAGTGGGTTAAGGATCTGGCATTGCCCAGGGTGATAGAAGAGAAAGAAGAAGCCCAGGTAAAGCCAGCCCCAGACCACCCTGGCTTTGGTTTCTTGCCCTTGACCCCTCTCTCCCCTTTCTCCCAAGAGTTTAGGGTCAGGTGTTGAGGGCAGCTTTGGGCACCATCCCTTCTTATCTCCTCTCGGCATCTCTAGGGTCAGAATCAGAAGTTGTTGGTTTCCTTGACCAAAAGATAAATTCTGAATAGCCTGTAACAGAGATCGTTCTTTTTGCAAGAAACCGTGCCACTGTCTGTTGCCTCTAAATCAAATTAACTTAGATTTGGAGCCTCACCCATGGTCAGGCTGATGGGAAGATACAAGCCCTTTCTCTATTTTCAAAAGGTGATATAGTCACAAGGCTCAGAAATAAAAAATACATCCAACAAGTGATACTATGAACATCCCCTTCCTATGCCCAAATATAACCACGGATATTGGTTTCTTATGCATCTTTCCAGAGTTTCATTATATACCTATACAACAAGCATAAGAATGTATTATATGCACACACACACACACGCAGTCTTTTTTGCTCCCTCTTTCCACAAAGGACAGCAGCATACTATACAGTCTACTCAGCATTCTGCCTTTGTTACTTCACTTAACTACCTGGTAGCTCTTTCTCTCCCGAGAAGTCGAGCATCTTTTTACAGCTCTAAGCCTCCCGTGGTGTGGAGGCCTGTGATTTCTCTAACCATCTCCCACTGATAGACATTCAGGTCATTTACAGTCTCTGCCATTACAAACAATGCTGCATTGAACGATATGGAGCTTAAAGGAAGTGGGGCGGGGTGTGGGGGGGGACGGGATGAGAAAACACCCAAGGCATTTCATTTTGTGAGCGCTTCCCAGTAACTTCTTTCTCCTGCTGCTGTTTCTTCCTGCCACATTTTTATTTTCCTGGAAGCCACATGTTGATGCTGGATTGCGGTTTCCACATTGTGCAGGGTCATTTTAGCAGCAAGAATTACACAATAAAATAGGAAAATGTGCATCTGCGGACATCCCAAAAGTAGCATCAACAGCAGCATTAAATCATGCGTTTGTCCAGTGCTTTCAGCAGCCCCGAGTGCTGAGACAGCAGACGGGCGGGGACTCTGCCAGGTCAACAACAGTAACCATCAGCTGCAGACACCTCCTTTCTGCCACAGCAGCCCAAGATGCCCAGGGTATGCTGGTCAGGCCGCTCCTAAAGGTTACAGACACCGCAGAAGGCACACAGGAATTTTTTTCCTCAAAGCTCTATGGCTTTCAAAAACCCAATGGCATATGTACCTAAAAGAATTGAATATGTATGTGTGACTGGGTCACTTTGCTGTACAGTAGAAAATTGACAGAACACTGTAAACCAACTATAATAGAAAAAATAAAATCATTTTAAAAAAAGAATTGAAAGCAGGAACTCAAAGCTATATTTGGACACCCACCTTCAAAGCAGCACTATTCACAGTAGCCACGGGGTAGAAGCAACCCCAGTGTCCACTGGGGATAAAAAGATAAAGTATATACGTACAATGGAATGTTACTCAGCTTTTAAAAGGTAGGATATTCTGGCAAATACTACAATATGGATGAACCCTGAGCACATTATGTTATATAAAATAAGCCAGACACAGAGGACAAATACTATGTTACAATAAGTACCTAAGAGAAAACAAATTCATAGACACCAAAAGCAGAACAGTGGCTGCCAGGGGCTGGAGGGGAGAAGGAAGTGGGGAGTCAGTTTGATGGCTACTGAGTTTCCATTTTGCAAGATGAAAAGAGTTCTGGAAATAGATGGTGGTGATGGTTGTACAATATTGTCAATGTTCTCTTTTTTCATTTTTTTGGGGGGGGGCGGCCAAGTTTCCCTTGTTTAAATTAAAATATAGTTGGAGTTCCTGTTGTAGCTCAGGGTAACAAACCCAAACAGTATCCATGAGGATGAGGGTTTGATCCCTGGCCTCACTCAATGGGTTAAGGATCCGACGCTGTCGTGAGCTATAGTGTAGGTAGCTGTGGCTGTGGGAGAGTCCTGCAGCTACAGCTCCAATTCAACCCCTAGACAGGGAACTTCCATATGCTGCAGGTGAGGCCCTAAAAAGACAAAAAAATAAAAATAAAATAAAGTTGATTTATAATGTGCCAATTTCTGCTGTACAGCAAAGTGACTCAGTCATACATATATACATACATCCTTTTTGATATGATTTTCCATCATGATCTATCCCAGGAGACTGGATATAGTTGTCTGTGCTGTACAGTAGGACCTCAGTGCTTATCCATCCTAAATGTAATGGTTTGCATCTACTACCCCCAAACTCCCAATTCATCCCACTCCCTCCCCCTTGGCAACCACAAGTCTCTTCTCTATGCCTGTGAGTCTGTTTCTGTTTTATACACAGGTTCATTTGTGCCATATTTTAGATTCTACATATACATAATAATGTGAATTTTTTTTTTTTTTAGGGCCGCAGCCGCAGCATGTGGAAGTTCCCAGGCTAGAGGTCAAATCAGAGCTGTAGATGCAGCCCTACACCAGAGCCACAGCAACGCAGGATCCCAGCAGCATCTGCAACCTACACCGTGGCTCACTGCAACACCAGATCCTTAACCCACTGAGCAAGGTTGGGGATTGAACCTGTGTCCTCATGGATACCAGTCAGATTCGTTTCCGCTGAGCCATGATGGGAACTCCATAATATGAATGTTCTTAATGAGACAATATTACATATAAAAATAGTTAAGTTGGTAAGTTATATTATGTGAATTGTACCATTTTAAAAAAAAATTTAGAGAGTGAAAAAATAAACTATTGGCAGCCCCTGGATTGAGGTCAATCTTTCTGGATCAGCAGCCGTAAATAGAACCTTTTCAGATCAAATCATTTTCTCCAAGAGGCATTTCTCCACAATCGGTGAAGGGAGTTGTAGAGCAAAGATCTTATCATGAGGACACTAGTGGTGAGAGACTGCAAGTTAATATTAATCAAGCCCCCACTGAGCTGGGCACTAAGCTCGGCTTCTTTATCTCATTTAATCCTTATTAAATCTCTGCAAGGTCAATACTATCTGCAATTTGCAGATGAGAAACCCGATGTTCAGTAAACCCAAAAGAAAAAGAGCTGAAAATTATTAGCACCATTAAGAGCAAAGAGTAAAGTGATAGACGTGAGATAAATGAAAAATAATCAATACTTTCCCATGTCCTAACCAGATCAAACTTGTTTTTTAAAAAATCATTCCATCTACAGCAACTACAGAGGTCTGGGGAAACACTGCCAAAGTCTACTGAAGAAACGGAAATAAGACAAGGATTGGGACAAGGGAATAGAGTGAAAAATTCGCTTTTTGGAGTCCAATCGTGGTGCAGTGGAAACGAATCCGACTAGGAACCATGAGGTTCCGGGTTCGATCCCTGGCCATGCTCAGTGGGTTAAGGATCCAGGCATTGCCATGAGTTGCAGTGTAGGTTGCAGACAAGGCTTGGCTCTGTCGTTGCTGTGGCTCTAGTGTAGGCTGGCAGCAATAGCTCCAATTAGACCCCTAGCCTGGGAACCTCCCTATGTCGCGAGTGCAGCCCTAAAAACATACACACACACACACACAAAAGTCACTTTTTACTTGGTGCGATAGAGCAAATACTTATGTTCCCTAAATCCACATGTTGAAATCATAACCTCTAATTTGATGATATTAGGTGGAGCCTTTGATGGGTGATTAGGTCACCAGAGGAGCCCTCACAAAAGGAATTAGGGCCCTTGAAAAGAGACCCCAGAGGGCGCCCTCCCCGCTTTCGACGTGAGGACACAATGTGTGAAACCGGAAGTAGGCTTGCACCAGACGCGGAATCTACTGATGCCCTGATCTTCGACTTCCCAGCCTCAAGAACCATGAGAAATAAATTTCAGCTGTTTAGAATTCACCCAATCTGTGGCAGTTTCTTGTAGCAACCTAAGACTATGACGCCTAGTATCACCTCGGTACAATTTGTGGTTTTATAATAATTATTTTTATAATAACAGAAAGCTGTTAAAATTAAAGAGAGGTTAAGAAAACTGTCCAGAGTCAGGATTTGAAAGCAAATCAGTCAGAATCCAAAGGATTCCTTTATGGTCCACGACCCTAGAGCACACCCAGGATGGCCATCATCAGAGCTCCCATTATGGCGCCGTGGAAACAAATCCGACTAGTATCCATGAGGATGCGGGTTCGATCTCTGGCCTTGTTCAGTGGGTCGGGGATCCAGGGTTGCCGTGAGCTGTGGTGTAGGTCACAGATATGGCTCACATCTGGTGCGGCTGTGGCTGTGGCACAGGCCGGCAGCGGTAGCTCTGATTCAACCCCTAGCCTGGGAACTTCCATATGCCGTGGGTGTGGCCCTAAAAAGCAAAATTAATTAAAAAAAATAAAGACCATCACCAAAATGAAAATATAAGGTCTAAACTCCCCGTGGGGTGCCCAGTGGTCCACAAACATGCAGTGGTTCTGCTCCAGTGTCACCAATGTTGCTATAAAATGTTCCCTGATTTAGGAACTTTCCATGCCAGGGCCATGATGTGGCACATGGGGTGTGGCACACAGGGGGGCAGGGTTGGCAGGAGGGCACTTTACGTTGCTTTCTCTGTGAATGACACCCCCTGGGCCACATCTCTATGTGGGGCCATTGCTCTTGGCCCAATTTATTTATTTTTTTCAGGTGTATGAAATAGTGAGTCAACATTTAAATACACCATTCAACGATCACAACCGTAACTCTAGTAACCTTCTCTTCCCACACGGAGTTATTACAATAATTAAAATATATATATATATATATATATATATATTTTTTTTTGTCTTTTTCTAGGGCCACTCCTGCAGCACATGCAGGTTCCCAAGCTAGGGGTCTAATTGGAGCTGTAGCCTCTGGCCTACGCCAGAGCCACAGCAACTCAGGATCTGAGCTGTGTCTGCGACCCACACCACGCTCACGGCAACGCCGGATCCTTAACCCACTGAGCAAGGGCAGGGATCAAACCCGCAACCTCATGGTTCCTAGTCGGATTCGTTAGCCACTGAGCCACAATGGGAACTCCAGTGACAGTGTTTCTTATGGTGTATAATACATTCCCATGACTTGTTTATTTTCTCCTTCCTTCCCTTCTTTCTTTTTCCTTTTTGGCCTTCCAACAGCACATGGATTTCCCATTGGCCCAATTTCTTATCCACTTTCCCCAGCAGTTGCTCCATGTCACTGCCCTCAAGTCCAACGCTTTGCCTTGGACCCAGTGACCAGCCACGCCCTCTGGATGGACCCTGCACTTACCCTGTCCATCTCTACCCCTGGCACAACCTCTGCCACCCCTTCAAGGCACTGAGCCTTCACGCTTTGGACCTTCACTGTGGCAGGTGAACTTCACCTTCAGGAGACACGATCCCAGGCAGTTCCAGGGAAAGCCACCCCTTGCCTCCCTGGATGAGAGCCTCCCAGCAAGAATCCCTTTCTTCATTTGCAGCAACACAAATGGACCTAGAAATTATCATGCTAAGTGCAGTCAGTCAGAGGGTGAGACACCGACATCCAATGCTATCACTTACATGTGGAATCTAAAAGAAGGACACAGTGACCTTCTTTGCAGAACAGATACTGACTCACAGACTTTGAAAAATGTATGGTTTCCAAAGGAGACAGGTTGGGGGTGGGGGGATAGGTGGGGAGCTTGGGCTGGGAATGCTATAAAATTGGGTTGTGACGATCGTTGTGCAACTATAAATGTAATAAAATTCGTTAAAATCTTTAAAAAGAATATAATAAAAAATATTAGTTAAAAAAATAAAATAAAGGTTCTCTTTAGTCCTTTGAGCTAAAAAAAAAAAAAAAAAAATCCCTTTCTTTGCATTCTTTGCACCTTCCCAGATCTTCAGCAATGCATAAGCCCCGGTAGGACATGGCCCAGAACTCCCAGGAAATGATACCCGATTGCAATTTTTTGCTCTTCTGTCTATTCCCCACGCCCAGATTTCCAGTCCATCACACACACGTGTCTTTTATATATGTCTTCATTTTATGTATGGAAAACTCCATCCACACAGCTGAATTTCTGTAAATACATAACATTTGCAAAGCACTCCTGCATACCTTGGTTCACCTGGCCCGCACAGAAACCCTGTTAGGAGACCCGTGACCTGCCCTGAGGGGTAATCTGCATAACAACAACGATAATAATACCCAGCATGATTGCGTGCTGACTGCGTTCTGGGCAGTGAGCTAATACGTGATATACATTATCTCATTTACTCCTCAAACTCTCCTCCAAGGTTATAATTAGCCCCACTTTACAAATGAGGGCTCTATGCTCAGAGATGTTAAGTAAATTTCCCAGGTTCGCACGCACGGCTAGTATGTGGGAGAGCTGGGATTCAAGGGCAGGCCTTCGAGGCGGGATCAAGATGGCAGAGGAGCAGACAGAGTCAGGCCCTCAAAGCTCTTTCTGTTCTACTGTGGCTCCGGTAGTATTAGAAATGCCAATGCACAGCAAAGGGGGAAAGAGAAAATTCATCAAAGTCGCAAATGAATTCAGAAAAGACATAAACATGGACAAGCAATCCCACACTCCCTGGAACAGAGGAAGTTTCCACACTGTAACACCTGAGGCCATCTATGCAGCATCTACTCTGTGCCGGGCCTAAGGGCTTCCTGTGGGACTTTTCTTACCAAATGTTGGCTTAGGGATCGTCAGGAAGAGATGACAACACTTAATTCTAGTGCTATTATTAGAGGTAAATGAGGAGTTACCGTTGTGGCTCAGTGGTAAAGAATCCAACTAGGATCCATGAGGTTGCAGGTTCTATTCCTGGCCTCACTCAGTGGGTTAAGGATCTGCCATTGCTGTAAGCTGTGGTGTAGGTCACAGACTCGGCTCGGATCTGGTGTTGCTGTGACTATGGTGTAGGCTGGCAGCTGCAGCTCTGATTCAACCCCTAGCTTGGAAACTTCCATACACTATGGGTGCAGCCCTAAAATTTTTTAATTTTAAAGATAAAAAAATAAAAAATAACATAAAATACAGGCAAATGAGACAAAGCATGAAGGGCGCTCAGCACTGGACAGAGCAGCAATTATTTCTGTTGCAGCAATTAGGATCAATGGGATTGATCAAACATCCCCAGGGCCCCCCCCTCAGGAGTGAGGGAGGCCTCCCAGAAGTGCCCCACCCCTACCCAAGCCAGCTGCCCCCTCATTGGCCAAAACAGAGCACACAACCATCACAAACCAATCGCTGGCGAAGGGACAGTGCCATGATGAGGTTAGACTCATCCTTTGCTGTGAAGACATACACAGTCCAAACAAGCAACAATAAAAGAAGTTTCCTTTTATTCTTTTAACTTGAGCCTCTCTGAAACTACTAGGAGAGATTCAGCAGTATTTCTCACATTCCCGTTCCTCTCACCCCAGTTTCTATGGAGCCTCTCAGCCGACCCTCCTCCCGAGGCACCAGGTCCTTCTCCAGCCCTCAGAGTTCCCTCCTTTATTGCATATATTGACTTATCCCTCTGATGACAGCTTCTCCTTCTCCCCTTTCCTCCTGGTTTGGTCTTTCTCCGCCCACCTTAGCATCATCCCTACCCCTTTTTCTCTCTCACCCCAAACCCAATCTAATAGAAGATCCTCTGGCTTCTACCTTCAAACTGTGTGTAGGACGAGCCACTTCTCAGCTGTGTCCCTGCTACAACAGGGGTCAGGCCACCACCCTCTCTCACCTGAATTCATGTAAGAGCCTCCCAGTTGGTCTCCCTGCTCCCATCCTTGTACTGGAGAAGATGCAGTGACGTGCCACCTAGACTGACCCTTCAGATAAGGCATCATTTCCCAGCTGTCAGGAGTGTCACCTGCCAATGGCTCTCTGCTGAGCCCCTCCCCAGGGACTGCCCTCTGAAGAAGCAAGCTGCCTGGCCGGAACTCCTGCCCTCTCCCTGGGAGCAGACCACATCCTGTGACTAGTCGACTTACGGTCATAAAGCCTGGGGTCCTTGCTTCAATCTGGGACATCTTCAGAGGCCATTCAGTTGAGCTTCTGCTGCCATGGCAACACTTAGGACTCCACCCACCCCGCCTCCCTCACTCTCCCAGATGTTGCTCCCAAGGACACCCCCCAAAACTTCCCGTGTATTTTCTTCTTCTCAGTCTGTTTCTGGGGAAATCCAATGATGACACCCCCAACTGTCCTCTCTCACCAAAGCAGCCAGAAGATGTTATTAAAAGACAAATCCCGTCATATCACCTCTCTGCTCAAATCTCTCCAGTGGCACCCCACTTCTCTCAGGACCAAGTCCAAGTCCTCATCATGGCTTCAAGACCCCCAAACAATCCGCTTGGGACCCCTTTCTCCTTTGCTCCCTCTGCAGCCTCCTTGCCATGCTGGGTACGCACCCCCTCCCACCTTCAGTCACACCTGACGTGTTCTCTGCCCGTGAGCTCTTTCCCAAACACCCCTACTGCTCCTGGCCTCACCGCCACCTAGTCTGCTCAAATGTCACCTGTGCGCACAGCCAAGCCTGACCACCCTTCTAAACTTGTAACACCCCTCCCAGATTGTTAATTGCCCTTAGCCCACTTGATTTTGATTTTGTCCACTGCATGTACCATATTCTAGAATGGCATATATCTACATATCACCTACACATATTTAGGATGTATACTGCTTATTGTATAACTGTCCTCCCACGAGAACAGAAGTTCCAAGGGCAGGGATCTCCATTTTGTCCATTTTGTTCATTGCTGCATCCTGGGTGCCCAGCCTGGAGCCTGGTAAGGTCTGTGGTAAATCTTTGTAGAACGAATGAGTGAATGAATGAATGAATCCACGTCTGCCTCACAAAAGCTTAGCATCTCGTCCAAGGGTAACAGCAGAGTTTTTTACGTAAGTCTAGGAAAGAGGAGTGAATCTGTACATTTCCTCCCACAATAACTTTTATCCCAGGACATAAGTGTACTCGGGGTCATTCAGCTTATAGCAGGTCTACCTTGTAAGAGAAAATTGCCACTGATTTCAGAGCCCAAACTTATATTCATATTAAAATGAAATTTCTGCCTAGTGACGAAAAGAATAAATGCTGCCCTGGGTTGCTGTGAGGACCAGATGAGACCCTAGTGCCTGGGCACAGTCAGTGCTCTGTGGAGGGAGATTTGGCTAGTTCTTTTATTTCTTCTGAAAGCTCCTCAGTCATAACAAGAGAGCCAAATACCAGATGGGCTGATGCTAGTACTGGTTGAGATTAGTCTTTGAGATTTATTTCAATTTCCAACTTTCTGCAATATAGCTAAAATTACAATTTGTATAAATATGTCATTACCTAAGGAGAAAAAGGAGCACAGTGAGAGTAAAATATATTGAAGTAAAATACCTAGTGTGTGTACATGTAAATAATTATAGAAATTATATATGAATTCATTTGAACGTATTTTTTTAAATGTATTAACCAGGAAGTTAACAGTAGTCAGAAGGCAGCTGAATCAGGAATAGAGGAGTCAATTAATGGAATTCTTATTGAAGAATTTTCTGATAGAGAAAATGCTGCATTTTATGCATTGACCTTTTTTTTTAAGGTAGAAATAGGAACCAAATTTAAACTGGGTTGGGATAGTAAGAGGGGTAACCTTTAGTAAGAGAAAATCCTTTAACCAATCCAGGAGGTTTATTTGATCCTATCAGGATCTGATTTCTCCGGTTCTTCAGAAACCTTTCAAACTTTAATGTTCTTCCTTTGAAGGGTGAAGTTCACCAACTCTTGTACATACTTAAAGAGATTAACTTTTAAGCTTTCTCCTCTGATATAAAATGTACACCACCTCCTCTCCTTTCATCTTAGTTCCCGCTGGGGTGAGCCAGGCACAATTTGAAGAAACCTCAGCAATTATTAAGGAAGAAACACATGGCTGCCAATCAGGCTGAAGATATGGGTCAGGATTTAGAAATAAAAACATTAACTAATTGTATTAATCCCTCTATGTCAAACACTTTACATACATGAGCTCATCTCACTCTCATATCAACCCCAAAAAGTGTAAGTAACTGGTATAATACTTATTGTACACTTTAGGACCCTAAAGTGAGATGACAGGTTGACTTAGAGGTGGAAAAAGAACACGAACAAATACAAGCAATCTGTTTCCAGGGCCTCTGCTCTTAAACGGTTGCCCTACACCCCATCCTACCCCTCAGAGGGAGACCTGCCAGAAAAGACTAGGCACTGAGCATTTCTCCCCTGGGATTATAGACAAAGGTGCAGTGGGAGAACTCATAGCGACCTTATTAAGGGCAAAACTAGTCCTTGGAAAATGTTCCCCCAAAAAGAGATGTGTCTGGGAAGAATTCTAAAGGCAAAGCTGTGGAAGCAGCTATGGAAATTCACAGCCATGGTATTGCCCATTTAGAGGAAGAGATTCTTGTCAAGCCGTGACTTAAGCAGTGATTTAAACCACCTGACATTTTACCATACTGTGCCTTAGCGTGCAGTTTTCTTTCTAGCTAAGGGTTTATCGTGCTCATTATTTTACATCAGTTTTGAAAAGTCCTCATCAGTCTTCAAATATTGCTCCTACACTATCCTCTGTCCTCCTTGCCTTCAAGGACTCCAGTTATACATGTTTAGACCTTCCATCATAACACACATATCTCTGACACTCTTCCTGTGTTTTCTATCCTTTTCCTCTGTGAGCTTCAGTCTATTTCTTTCTGATCTACCTTCCAATCCACTATTCCTCTTTTCAACTATGTCTTATCTTCTGGCAAACCTACTACTGAATTCTTATCTTCTATTACATATTGTTCAGTTCTAGAATTTCCATTCTGGGTTTTGTTTGTTTTGTGGCTGCATGTGCAGCATATGGAAGTTCCCACACCAGAGACCGAATCTGAGGCACAGCTGTGACTTAAACATAGCTGTGGCAATGCTGGATCCTCTAACCTTGGTCAGGGATCAAACCTGTGCCTCTGAAGAAACCCAAGCCACTGCAGTCAGATTCTCAACCCACTGTACCACAGTGAGAATTTCTCCATTCTGTGTTTTGTTTTGTTTTGTTCTAAGGGCCACACCCATGGCACATGGAGGTTCCCAGGCTAGGGGTTGAATCAGAGCTGTAGTTGCTGGCCTACACCACAGCCACAGCGACGCCAGATCCAAGCCACATCTGTGACCTACACCACAGCTCAAGGCAATGCTGTATCCTTAGCCCACTGAGCGAGGCCAGGGATCAAACTCATGGATGTTAGTCAGATTCATTTCTGCTAAGCCATGATGGGAACTCCTCTTGATTCTGTTTTTTAAACATATCCAAGTTCTCTAATAGAAGTCTCAAAATTGTCATCTAATTTATTGACAATATTAATCACCATTGGTTTTAAACCTGTGTCTAATAACTTTAAGGGCAAATTATTTTTGGTCACACCCATAGCATGCTGAAATTCCCAGTCCAGGGATTGAATGCATGCCACAGCAATAACCCCAACTGACGCAGTGACAACACCGGATCCTTAACCCACTGCACCACAAGGGAACGCCAAATTTCATTTTTAAATAAGTGAAATGCCACGGATACTAAAAAGGAATTTAAAGTGTTGCTAACACTGAAGTAAGACATGTGCCCTTGAATGAGAACAAATGAATGCAATACAAACCATATACTCAGCATAAAAAACGTAAAACTTACTGAACCAGGGAGCCTTCCCAGAAGATTCAGAAAGGTTCAGAAACTGGATCATTAGGTTTACGTGACCATGTGTGCAAGCCACATCTAAGTGGCATCCTTGGGTCAAACCAGTTTGTGGATTTAGACACAAAATACCACCTTTTGGTAAACCCCCTTCTAGATGAATCAGAATTGAAAGCCTCAGGAGGTATGTTAAACGGCCAATGTGTTCTAAGAGATGAAAGTCTTATAAAATGCACATTTTCCATAACTGTTTCATTTTTGTTCACTTGGTTTTTTAGTAGAATTTATTTGGGGATGAAAAACAGAAAAACCACTAGACAGCTAAGTAGCTGAGAGTTAAATCTACTCGAAATGTACAGTTTGGGGGGATGCCAACACTGCCACAGAGGGAACAAAAACTTGAGGGTGATTTTGAGCCTGCCAAGAAGTTGTAGAATGACTTGAAATTGAGTGAAGAGGAGTTCCCATCGTGGCTCAGCAGTAACAAACTGGACTAGTATCCATGAGGACACAGGTTCAATCCCTGGCCTTGCTCAGTGGCTTAAGGATCCTGTGGTGTGGGTCACAGAAGCAGCTCAGATCTGACATTGTTGTGGCTGTGGTGTAGGCTGGCAGCTGTAGCTCTGATTGGACCCCTAGCCTGTGAACTTCTATATGCCGCAGGTGTGCCCCTAAAAAAGCAAAAATAATAATAATGGTAAATTTATTTTTTTGTCTTTTTTTTTTTTGCCATTTCTTGGGCTGCTCCCATGGCACATGGAGGTTCCCAGGCTAGGGGTCGAATTGGAGCTGTAGCCACCGGCCTATACCAGAGCCACAGCAACATGGGATCCAAGCCACGTCTGCGACCTACACCACAGCTCACAGCAACCCCAGATCCACTGAGCAAGGCCAGGGATCGAACCTGCAACCTCATGGTTCCTAGTTGGATTCGTTAACCACTGAGCCACTACGGGAACTCCATGGTAAATTTTTTTAAAGGTGAGTGAAAAAAGTCTTATTTCCTTAGCAACTTCCTATTTCATTTGATCTGAGAGAAATCATACCTGTTTAGTGATTGAATTTAAAATCCAATCAAATGTTCACAAAGCTTTCTCTGAAAGGAGTTTCATCCAAAGGTTGATCTATATCTGATGTATATTTTCTTCTATTTACACACACACACATATACACACATGTATATGTACACATATATTTGGAAAATTGGAAACAATCAAAAATAGGTGATTAAGTAAAACTTGATTTGATTCCAGAAGACTGTTTTCGTAACACAGAAAAAATTCAAGAAATAGTCAATGAAAAAAGCAAGTTCCAAACATTATTCTCTGACCCCATTTTTATTAAGGAAAAATGCAAAATGTTGAGGGTGGAATATGTGTGATTGTTATTTTCTCATTTATGCATCTCTGCATTTTCCAAATTTCCTAATTCAACACAGTGTCAAGAGCTACGTCAGAGTTACTCATTTTAAGGCTTGTCAGAGTTACCTATACTAATAAATAAGGTATTTCCACACAGAAGCAAAATGGCACCACAGAAAGAGGACTGGATGGTAAAAACTTGAGTTCAAGTCCCAGCCTCTCCATTCACTCCATGAATCACTTTGGACGATTCACTCACCTCTGGGAATCTCGGTTCTCTCGTCCATAAATATGGGGATGCTCACCACTGTCCTGCCTTCCTCCCTTAATTAGCATACAGATCAAATGTGAATGCATGAAGCAGTTATTCCGTTTGGGATTCAAAGTGAACTGAAATGGACATGGACCCAGGAGACCAGGACTCCAGTGCTGGCTTTGTCATGATCTGTGACTGTAACCAGGCCCCCTCCCATTTTAATCATCAGATGGCTGGGGGACTGGGTAGGAAGATTTCTGAGCCCCCAACTCCAGCCACAGTTCAGGTTGGCACCTCCACCGTTCTCCCAGATTGGGCTGTTACATACAAGGGGCCACACTACCCCTGCAGCGGCACTCTGTACCAGGACAGCACCTCTGTCTCATCAGCTGACCTTGCACCAATAGTGCTGCCACCTGCCACTGACAACGCCGCATTTGGGCTGTTTTTATAGTCAAAGAAATACACAGATTTGCCCTGACCGATTCACGATCTCCTACCATCTGCTAAGACACTTTGTGCTCAAGACTAGAAATCTGTGAAATTCTGAGTCTTCCTTCCTCTTCTCCAAGTTCTTCCCAAACTGACCATCTAATTTTGTTCAGCTACACTGAACACTTGTTTCCAGATGTTTGCTCTATAACTCTCCCACAAGGAATAATCCATTGTATATAAATCTTGGTCCAAATTTTTTAAGACTATTTCTCAAAGTGAAATTACTGGGTTAAAAGGTACAGGACATTTTAAGGCTCTTGATACATATTACACCAAATTGTCTTCTGGAAAGGAAGTATCAATTAATATTCCTGCTAGCAATGTATCAAGTTATGCTCCCATCCATCTTTTTTTTTTCCCATTTGCCAGTGTGATCAGTTTTTTCAAAAAGTCTGGGAAGTTCCCACTATGGCACAATAGGTTTGATCCCCGGGCTGGCACAGTGAGTTAAAAGGATCTGGCATTGCTGCACCTATAGCATAGGTTGCAGATGCGTCTCAGATTCCATTCTTGGCCCAGGAATTTCCACATGGCATGAGTGTAGCCATTTTTTTAAAAAGTTCTGCCTATTACACTATAATTGGCATTTAGCTTTATTTATTTATTTATTTATTTTTTTAAGGGCCGTACCTGCAGTATATGGAAGTTCCCAGGCTAGGGATCAAATCGGAGCTACAGCTGCCAGCCCACACCACAGCCACAGCAACTCAGGATCCAAGTCGCGTCTGCAACCTACACCAAAGCTCCTGGCAACACCAGATTCCCAACCCACTGAGCAGGGCCAGGGATCGAACCTGTGTCCTCATGGATACTGGTTAGATTCATTTCCACTGTGCCACAACAAGAACGCCCTGATTTGTATTTTTGAGATAAGCAATGTGGATCACATTTTAGTTCAAGTGTACTAGTTTGTTTTGTTTTAGCGAATTAGCTATTCATGTCCTTTTCATATTTTTTAAGTTGCTAAAAGTTCATCAAAGAAAACCTGTGAAGCAATCTCTTCCACAGCTAAAAAGGGTAGGAGACCTAATTGGAGATACAAAAATTCAAACTAATTAAAATTGAAATTAATTAATGTAAAGTGAAAAAATTTAGCCAAATCAGCCTGTTAATACACATACTGTTTATAGAAATTAAAACATAAATACTTCCAGTTTTGTGAAATGTTTTTACCTTAAAGTAATTTTAAGAAAAGTTGATCTTTTTCTCTATGTTGCCATTCTGAACCCCCTTAAGAAAAACTGCGACTTTTCTTGAGAATGACACTTTTCATCAAAATGAAATAAAATTCAAAAGCCAAAAAAGAATTAAAATGGACTCCAACCACTTTAAAGTTGGTTAGGACCTGAACTATGCAACACTAAACAATAGCTATAAAAAAAAATTCTTTAAATATTCATTTCCCTTTGGGGCCTGGCAAATGGGAATTTAGTTCCAGTTTACTGCTCATGATCACTCTTGCAATTCAAGAACATTCTTTCCGGAACTTCAATATATGCCAAGAATAGACTTGAAGGTCCTCCTTCAGCTCCAAAGAAAGCAGTGACAGAGGGGACTCTATAATCCAGCCAGCAGACTGGACTGAATTCTGAAAACTTAATCTTCACATATTTCTTCCGGAGGAGACTGAGACTCAAACTCACCAATTCAGAACGAACTCATCATGTTTGACAACAGTTGAGGCAAACTCTAATTTTCAGTTGGCAAAATACTGTCATTTTACAGAGAAAAAAAAACTCCACAGGTCCCAGGCAATAAGTGATTAGAGGGGGAGAAAATCAGAGTCACTGTAGATCTGGGTGTTGACCAAACTGATTTTGGAAAGGGGAGAAACCGAGGGTGACACTGCGGGCTTGATTCTGAAATTTGCTGGAAAAATGAAAAGTGCCATCAGAAAATGAATTTGGAGGAGTTCCCGCTGTGGCACAGTGGGTTAAGAACCTGACTGCTCCTGCTTGGGTTGCCGTGGAGGTTAACGCAATGGGTTAAAGGATCTGGCCTCGCCACAGCTGCAGCTCGGATTTAATCCCTGGCTAGGGAACTTTCATATGCCTCTGGTGCGGCCAAAGACAAAGCAAGAGAAGAAAAAAAGGAAGGAAGGAAAGAAGAGAGGAAAGAAGGAAAGAAGAGAGGAAAGAAAGTGAATTTTGAAAGAAGTTAAATGAAAGGTATTTGAGCTAAAAGAAATGAGACAGTCTCAGAAAAAAAAAAAGCAACTTTCTATGACAACTGTATGTTTCAAATATAAGACTAGAGTTTGCCTACCCAAATGCTGAATAAAACAGCAAAATCTGTGCTTGCTTCGGCAGCACATATACTAAAATTGGAACGATACAGAGAAGATTAGCATGGCCCCTGCGCAAGGATGACACGCAAATTCGTGAAGCGTTCCATATTTTTCGGGAGCTTGGGCTTATCAAACACAACCTAGAATAGATTTACAAGGAGATCCTGCTGAATAGCATTGAGAACTATGTCTAGATACTCATGTCGCAACAGAAGAAAGGGTGGGGGAAAAAACTGTAACTGCAATGTATACATCTAAGGATAACCTGACCCCCTTGCTGTACAGTGGGAAAATAAAAATAAATAAATAAATAAATAAATAAAACTCACAACAACAACAACAAAAAAAAAACAGCAAAATCTCCCCCTCTCACACACATGACCCATTCTCTCCCTCTCTCTTTTTTTTTTTTTTTTTTTTTTTTGGTCTTTTTAGGACCGCACCCTTGGCACGTGTAAGGTCCCAGGCTAGGGGATGAGTCGGGGCCACATCTGCTGGCCTACACCACAGCCACAGCAACGCCAGATCCTTAACCCACCGAGCGAGGCCAGGGATCAAACCCTCATCCTCTTGGATTCAGATTCGTTACCACTGAGCAATGACGGGAACTCCCCACATGACCCATTCTAATAAGACTGACAGAAGAGGGACATTTCAAAATTGGCAGATTGAGGATTTCTGGATGACATCAGGACTACCTAGTCAAAGCTATCGCGGGCATTATTTAAAGAAACGAAGTGTTTTGACACAGGTGATACGTGGGCGGGGAGAGTGGGTGGATTTTATATCTGTCTTTCCATAGGGAAAGCTTGTAATAAAGTTCTTTTTTGCTCAAAGGACAAAAAAGTATTAAATCCAGATCCTCAGTGTGAACTTCCCACCTTAAAAGGACACCTCATCGGCTAACTGCACCCTTAGAAACGGCCGCCTCCTGAAACTGTGTACCAGACCCTAAACCTTTGTGTTTTGAAGTGAAAGCCTTTCCTTTAGCCTCCCAGGCCTCCCCTCCGTCTCAAAAGGCTGACTCAAGACTTCATTACCAGGACATATTGTTACAGCTAAAAACTAGTTACAACAGTCTCCATCATGTTATGGCCTGCCTTGGCCACTAACTTATCACTAATATTTACTTTCTAGTTAGAGTTATATTGCACCTACTGTTTCCTTTTGTAACTGACACACTCCCTAACACCCCTTCCCTGCGAGCAATCTTCCTTCCAGAAAGAAGGTCAAGGAACGATAGCCCTGACGACAACCAGAAACCGTCACCCAACCCACGGACGCCGGATGTGACGACTCTGAAATGACCTATGGATAAAGAATAATACAGACACCTTAATCAAAAACTCTGTCTTCCGAGCTAAACCTCTAAATTCCCTTGCTACCCCCTCTCAAGTCAGGACACGGTTTTAAGGCACTAGCCTGCTGTGTCCTCCTTTGCCCGCAAAGCCATAAAGCTGTTCTTCTCTTCCTCAAAACTCTGTCTCTGAGGCTTCACTGGTGTCGGTGTCCAGAGGCTGCATTTTCGGCTACACTCCCTTCCTTCCCAGCCACCTGCGGAAATGGACTCATGCAGGTGCCTTGCTCTTACCTGATGGATGTTCACAAAGGTCAGGATGTAACCGTGAGAAACTCTAGCGATGCCGTTGTGTTTGGGGAGGGGTTCCAGGTGGAGGACAGCGTGGCAGAGGCTGCAGGTGTCAGGCAAGAGGAGATCGGGTTCTTACTAAGAGCATATCTGGGCCCTCTGGGTTTGCCTGCCCCTTTCTTGGCCTTTGAGGGCAGAAAATGGAATCCCCTCTTAGTTGTTTTCCCCGCCTTGAGTGGTGCTTTTTGAGTTGAGACACCTGAGACCAAGCCAGTGTAAAATGAATGGCAATTAAACACCACTGAGCAGCACTGGTTCAGGGCAAGCAGCCCCCTCCGGCTTTCCGTGGGGCAGAGGCTTTGCAGAGAAGGCGGGAGTACAGGGTTCTATCTCCTGCAGTGGCAGGAAAAGGACAACAGAGAACAAGCAAACTGGGAGAAGCAAATTGCCTTGCTTCAGACAGAGGGAGTGGCAGACGAGGTCAGAGAGAGGCTGGGGACAAGGAGCAAGGACAGGAAATTCTCCAACCAGGGAAAGCCTTCCCCCCACTCCCAGAGGTACAGGGGAGCCAGGGATTGCTTCAGGGATTCAGGACGGACTGCGGAATCAGGACAGTGCCTCAGCTGCCCCCGCTGAAGGAAAGCCAGGGTGACAGATGTGAGAATGGAGAACCAACCCCAAGGGGACACTAAAATCTGGGGGTGAAATCTGAGGCATTCAGGTGGGCACAAAGGCTAGAACACTTCCACAAGCTTTTTAGGGTCACACCCACAGCATATGGAAGTTCCCAAACTAAGGGTCGAATCAGAGCTGCAGCTGCCCACCTATGCCACAGCCACAGCAAGATCCAAGCTGTGCCTAAGACCTACACCGAAACACCAGATCCTTAACCCACTGAGCGAGGCCAGGGATCAAACCTTCATCTTCAGGGATACAAGTTGGGTTTGTAGCCTGCTGAGCCTCAAAGGGAACGCCTTTATTTATATTTTTAAAAGTATATAAAAATATACTTTTCATCTATGAATTTTCATCTGTGCATTTTGCATAACAATATATCATCTATGCATTTCACCTATGTATTTTAATCTATGTATTTTGTATAACAATATATAAAATGCAGGGGCTTTATGTCATATTATTAAAATCAGTTAAGCAATTAAAAAAAAAAACAGCTTTGCAACTCCTAATAAATATGCCTTGGAAAGAGATACAAAGGGTCTCAGAGACACAGCTGGGCACAGGCTTTGACAGGTGCAGGAAAGGACTGCATCTTAGCTGGCAGTAAGCACTTTCCAACATTCCAAACTGTGTTCCTTTCAACAAGAGTGAAGGCTTTTGAGTAACTTACAAAAAAAAAAAAGTACCACTAGATATCTTGTCCTTAAAATAATTTTAATGAACACATTCATACAGCTGTTTTTGCATTTCATGCCCAACAATTTAATTTCGTGCCCTAAGGTGCAATCCTCTTTCCTACCTCACATCTGTCCACTTCTTGAAGGCACTTTTCTCACCCCCCTTGTCCCTGGCTGCCACTACTCACCTGTCTTTTCAGTTACAGAGGGACCAACCCTGGCACAACCACTGAGGCCACGGGAGGGTTCATCATACCAATGATACCATTCTCCATACTTGGGAGTATGTGGAAATTCCCACAACACAACCTTTTAAAAGTCTCTTCAATATAAGGAATGAAAGAAAAACATGGTGGGTCACCCCATGTACACCAATTCCACCTGAACCGCGACTCGCCCCCTAGTGAAAATGCAGCCCTGGCTTACGATCTGATGGATGTGTCCTTGCCAATCCCTGCTCTGCCACCATACAGTTTCCTACACCCAACACACGCTGTGATAGTTTACCGTCACATGAAGTGCATACACCGCCCAAAGTCATTTCACTTGATCTGAGACTGCAAGAAGCAGGTGTTGGATGAAGAGGCTGCATTGCCTCACAAGCGCCTACTGGTGTTAACAACATGAAGTCATTTTCAGAGTCCCACGGGGCCAAGACGTTTGGGAACATCTGCAATAGGCTTGATGTTTTAAAGGAGGAAAACAAAATATCAGGAAGAAAAGAAGGCAGAATTTAGGAAGGAAAAGGGTGTTTTTTCGGAGTTCCTATCATGGCTCAGTGGTTAATGAACCCAACTAGCATCCACAAGGACGCGGGTTTGATCCCTAGCCTTGCTCAGTGGGTTAAGGATCCAGTGTTGCTGCGAGCTGTGGTGTAGGTCACAGACGAGGCCCTGATCCTGCGTTGCTGTGGCTGTGGTGTAGGCCAGCAGCTTAGCTCTGATTCGACCCCTAGCCTGGAAACCTCCATATGCTGAGGATGCAGCCCTGAAAAGACGAAAAGACAAAAAAAAAAAAAAATTTTTTTTCAATCCTTATCCCAAAAAGACCTTACAGAATCCGGGCATGTGGAAGTTAATGAAAGGTGCTAAGAGTGCCACTGACCTGCAAGAAGACAGAAAAATAAGCATTACCTTCCCCCTCCACCAACTAGCCCCACAGCTCCTGCCCTGTTCCCAGTGACCTGTACTTCCTCCAGGCCTCCACATCTGCAGACACCTGGGCCTCTGCAAAAGACAGCCCTCTCTGGTGGCTCTCGGGGACAAAAAAACCTGGCCAAGTACAACCCAGGGAGGACTGGAAGCAGCAGTGACCTAAAAACAAAGACCGGGGGGGTGCTCATGATAAAAGACTAACAGTAGTGATACTTAGCTCACATTCTGAGTGCTTCCTACGTGGCCAGCACTGCGACAGGCTCCTTACATTTTCGTGTAAGCTTCAAAGCAACTCTACAAGTTTGAGGAATTTCACGAAAGAGGAAATGGACCAAAAACCAGGAATACTTTGGTGAGAGGTTAGGGGGAAACATTCTTGCCGAAATAAGAGTTTTTAACTACGGAACAACCCCGCCCCCCACCTTGGCTAAAAAGGCAGCTGCAAGCCTTTTCAGCTATGCTGGCTTCACATCACTCTTCTTGTAATAATGTAGCAACTGTGGGCCCTGTGTCCAAGCCAGCAGCCCTGCTAATCGTGTACCCAGCATTGCTTATCAATTCTGCTTCTGTAACCTTGCTTGCTCAGTTTCTTAGGGAGGAACACTGTCTGCTTGGGGAAGGGGGGAGGTCCAGGATGCTTACATGGGAAAACCAAGGCCTTGTAGTGTATAAAAGTTACGGAGAACAAAGACCTGGTGCTCACACTCTGGAGATGACTCCTCTGAGCCTGCACTGGTGCTGAATAAACCTTGCTTTTCCATATCTCCGAGTGCTGTTTGTCTCCTTCCGCTGCCACAGTTTCTGCGGTTTCCGCAACACTGCCAGGGACCCACAGCTGAGAGGTAGAGAGGTTGGACAGAAGGCAGATGGGCAGCAGAGCTCTTTATTAGGCTCTTTGGTAAGCCCACTTTAAGGGTGAGATATCAGGAACAAGACTGGTAACCCACTGAAAGTATTATAGAACTACCAGGGAGACAAGGCAGCTGGCAGGCCATCCAGTGCCATGCAGGGAGACGGCCAGGAGCACGAAGGCCATGTCAGCCCCTCAGCTCCTAAAGGAACTGAATTCTATCAACTCACATTAGACAACCCAGCCCTGGGGAACTGACTCATACTAACCGCTGCCAAGTTATTGTTGCAATGAGAACCATGAACTTGGAGGAAAAGCAAAACATTCAGTGTCTGCAGCTCAAGTCAGCCTCTTCCCAGATGGCAAAGCCTACGGTGGAAACAAGTCACCACCAGCAGGCCGCTCGGTAAACACTAAGGCTCAGCACTAAGGTTGTTCGATGGCTCAAGTCCTAAAAACCTGAAACGACAGTGATATAAACACCCAGATCAATCATCCTGGAATTCCCAGAACCGTCCTGATTTCCAGCACGCTGTTGTTGTGAGTTAGTGTTTCAAACATACAACCTCCCCTGCCAGGATCGGGGTATCCTCCCTCCAATATCCTCATTTTCAACAGTCTGTGTGGATCACAGCTTTCCAACAACATACTTACCTCAAAGACCAGTATCATCTGTGGTTTCCTTTTACTGGGATCACACTCTGCTTTTGAGGAAAGGCCTTATTTGGTGGATTCACGGAACACACAGGCCCATCAGCCTTGGAAGGCAGTTTCCTCTCATTCTGACCATGTGAAGGAACCGGGCCTCGGCCGTCCTCCTCGGTTCTGTGATGATGCTCTGAACCTCAATTTCAGACACTGATGCTTTTTTAGTCTGCATGTGGAACTCGGCGTATGGAACAATTTCAGAGTAACTAGAGACTCAACTTTCCTCCTCTGAGGAAAACGGGCGCATTAATCCAGGTAGGGCAGGAGTAAGGTGTCCCCAGGAGTGGTGGAGCTCCTGGGGAGAAAGTCAAGCTTTGCTCAGCAGCCATACTCTTGATAGGGATGGAGTAGGCACAGGTAGTTGCAGAAATCCCGAAAAGGACTTTATTTAAAGAAGGGATATTTAGGGGACATTGGGAGGTCACTGTAAGTTAGTAAATTGCGCAAGAAACCATCAGCACAAGGCAGGCTTGCTTCATTAGTGGAGCCTTGAGAATTGCCTCAGGTTGTTGGGTTGGGGATGGGAAGAGGCCTGCATTCATATTCAGACCAGGGGCAAGAGTTTGAGGACCACCCTTCTGCTGATTTGAATACACACCCTACCGGATACCGAGGAGGAGCAAGTACTCCCAGAAAGGAAGAGGCGGGCTTTTCCGACCCCTACTCCCCTTGGATGAAAACTGTAGCCCACTGGATCCTGGGGCAGAGCTTCCGTGCCTGCCCACTTGCATCTGTCACAAGTGTCCTATCTTAATAAATCTACTTCTTGCCTATCACTTGCTTCTTGCCTTCGGTGCAGAAGACATGAAGAACCTGAACCTCACTGAGTCCAGACACAGGGTGAGTGATACTAAGTTAAAACCGTGGGTTCAAGTCCCAATCTGTGTTCTGGCCGAGTTCAGGCTATTAATACAGTCACTTTCGTGCTCATCTAGTTTATATACTGAAATCTGAAAAAGGCTCTGCTATGTTTTAAAAGGTTGCAAACCAGGAGTTCCTGTCCTGGTGGAGTGGAAATGAATCCGACTACGAACCATGAGGTTGTGGGTTCGATCCCTGGCCTCGCTCAGTGGGTTAAGGATCTGGCATTGCCATGAGCGGTGGTGTAGGTCACAGATGTGGCTTGGATCTGGCGTTGCTGTGGCTGTGGCGTAGGCTGGTGGCTACAGCGCCGATTAGACCCCTAGCCTGGGAACCTCCAAATGCCAAGGCACTGCCCTAAAAAGACAAAAAAATAAAAAAATAAAAGGTTGCGAACCACTGGTCTGGGAGGTCATTCCAAGGCCTCAAAGTATTTAATTCTAATTCTGTTTTTTAAAACTGTTTTATTGAACAAATATTTGGCTAAGACTCTGCAAGGCACGGTGGTGACAACTGAACAACATGCTAATAAAGAGACTCTGCCCTCGGCCCTACTTGTGGTTTTGGGTTTGGTTGTTTTCTTTTCACTGAAGAGTGATATAAATATATGTCTACAAGCAGAGTCCCCCCACAATTTCCACTTTCTGTTTCAAGTGTTCAAATCACAAGATTCCTAAAACTGAGCTGGTCCATGTTTCTACCGGAGACAATGGCTCGAGTGCCCCTTCCCTCTGCCCAACACTCTTAAGACTCAGGCCAAATAACACAGACCAAACCAGCTGCAAGTTGAAAAATCAAACTGGATTTTATTAAAATATACATAAACCCTTATTTTTCCTTTTTTTCATCAGTGTTGGGAAGTTAGGAGGAAATTAAGTGAAAGGTAATAGCAATGGTATAGAGAAATGAGGGCCAGAAGGGAGTTAGTGACACTGTACATTCCAGCCCAGCTCTGCCATCCAGCAACCTGAGGAAGGCATTTAGTGTTGTGTCCTCAGCTGCAGGAGGAGGTGGTTGGAAAATACGTTGTCTGGAGACAACTGCAGCTCAAAAGCTCTACCGTCCTAACTCTGGTATTAGGAACAAATGCTATAGTTATATATTCTAGAGCAGGTACTCAACAGTGAGCGTAAATGAACACTGAACTCATGGGAATACTTTTAAGGAAGACAAGAAAAATACAGAAGTTTCTGCTTTTAAAAAAATGTATTGATGTTACTGTTTTATTCACACTAATTAGTATACACAAAAAATGTGTATCACACATTGCTCTCAAAAAAGTCTATGTTCCATGAGAACTATATAAACAGTGTAAAATGTTTCTACTGCGTAACAAAGAAATCAGCATTCCCATGTAGTATTAGGAAAATATTCAGATAATTTGAAGTTACAGTAAAATAAAGTAAAATCTCACAGAACCGTCTTGTCATGAAGTAGAGTTATAGTCTAGAGGCAACAGATCTCATACTTTCCAACACTTTGGTATAAGTAAAATTAATACAAAGCAAAAAAATTCCCAAATCCAAATAAATTCTACTTTGGTTCTCATACGACTGGAACTTTAGCAAGGAGGCGGCTGTACAGCTACCCTAGATGATGGAGAGACCTGGCACCTGCTCCCCTCTGCCGACAGAAATGACGTGCTGGGAGGGCGGGGCCTCCGGGACGTCAGAAGCGCTCACTTCCCTCCACAACCTGCTCGCCACCAACTGCTTAGCTAAGAGGCTTCAGAGAGACCTAGTTCAGCTTGGAATAGAGGTGATCTTGGTTACGTCTTAACAATACAAATGACCCTGCATTAAAGCAGCTCAGAACTACAATTCACATTTAAAGTAGAACTTAAAAATTTTTTTTGGGGGGGGCCGCATCCGCGGCATGCAGAAATTCAGGCGCCAGAGATCGAACCCGAGCCACAGCAGGGACAACACCAGGTTCTTAACCCATTGTGTCACCAGGGAACTCCAGGACATACATTTTTTAAACACTGTATTACTATAGTTTCTCAAGAAGTCCACTGGACATATACTACAGTAATAATAAAAAAAAAAATACAGGTTTAATAGCCCACTGACAATATTTTCTAAGAAACAGAAATAACCGTCTGCGTGCCACAAACATTTCTTCATTGATACCACATGTTACTCTGACAACTGTACAACTAAACTGATCTGAGGAGTTTTATAAGCTCATCTTCTCATCTATAGTGTCCAAATGTGGTACTGATTTTTTCCATCTTTTTGTTCTATATGTTTTCTCATAAATGAACCCCTACATCTGAGAATTACAGCTGAGCAATTGTCGACGAATCACTTTTCTGTCATCCATCGCAGGAGCAGACTGGGGACGGCCTCTGAGGATTTTCGGCAATGCAATTGATACACGGCTTTCTGTAAAGACAAGAAAGTCTTTAAAAGGAAAAAGAGTCCTCGGTCAACTTTACAAACTTACAGTGATAACACAATAACACACTGTTGTTCCCTTCTAAAGTAAAAGAACACACTGTCAAGTCCCCGCAAACTGCCTCTGAAGAACACAGCCTGTGAGCACAAGACCTCAGGACGGGCCTTCCGGAGGGACAAAAGGGCATGAGGGAGTGTTGGCTGAGACTGACTAGCCCAATAATCTTCATAACAAAACGGGAATAGAAAATAAAAGACAAAATGTAAAGTGAGTTATCTGTCAGGCTGACCTGGTTTTAAAGAACACTTCTAAAAAGGATTAAAAGGGAGTTCCCTTCATGGCTTAGCGGTTAACGAATCTGACCAGTAACCATGAGGACGCAGATTCAATCCCTGGCCTCGCTCAGTGGGCTAATGAGTTGTGGTGTAGGTCACAGACACAGCTTGGATCCCATGGTGCTGTGGCTGTGGCTGTGGCACAGGCTGGCGACTACAGCTCCAATTTGACCCCTAGCCTAGAAACCTCCATATGCCACAGGTGTGGCCCTAGAAAAGTAGAAAAAAAATTTAAAAATTTAAATTAATTATTTTATACTATCAGTATGGTACTAGGAACTTGAGTTCTTGACTAAATTTTACAACCACGTATAAGAAGAAATAAAACAATTACAGTGAACAAATCATGTGGAAATAAAAGGTCTTTAATTTTTCACATCTGATGATATCACAATCCTAGGACTAGTATTGTTTGCTTTGCTTTGTTTTGCGCAGAGGGAGTGTCGGGGAACTTAAATCATCTCAAAATTCATTTGGAATAATAGCCAAGATGATGGTATACTAAGAATTTGTACTGTCAGATATTAAAAACTACAAAATTAACAATCACTAAAATGCTGTATTTCACTGAATCTAAGACACTATCAACTGTAAAACGCAGCATTATTTTATGTACCATGCAAAGAAAAGATGCCTAGGGTAGGGAGTCTAAAACCACCACAAAAAATGAAGAAACCGAATGCTGACAGCCTCAAGAGTTAACAAAATAATAATAATAACCTTTCCTCCAGAAGGCATGGCACACAAGTCTGCACGCCACCTCCCTGACAACAGGAAGAGGGGGAAAAAATTCCTTGATATATGAACTGCTACCTCTATTCCCGCCCTGCCCCCAAATTTTGTAGTCTTGCATTCACACCACCAGTGTAGTCCAAGAAAATCTCAAGCAGAGAAATTAGCTTAAACAGACTTAGATTGGTAGTGCCCCCCAGTGACTGGCAGAAGACAACTCTTAACTTCCATCCAGGCCAACAGGTGATTTTAAGATGCATCCCAAATTTAAAGGTGCTAAAATGCGGAAAATATACTGCAATCAGTGAAATATGGTAGATAAATATAAGTTAATACATGCCATAAAACCTAGAAAACAAATATTGGGCACATGATAAAAAAAAAATTATCAAACCAATGACAAAAGAGTACATTACCCAATATATGGCTCAGGCAAAAAAGATAAGCTATTGAAAAAGTTAAATCCTTGTCTATATTATATTCTTCTAAACTATAAAACCAGAGGAAAAACAAAACTATACACAAACTAAAAATAATAATAATAATAAATATAATGATCTGCATAATAATTAATCTTAAAAGACTGGCCTACATATTTTAAAATATACTTCCTACCCTACCACCCAAAAATTAAAAGCACAAAAAGAAGACATGTCAAACTGGAAAAAAAAAATTGTAATGATAAAAGGTTAACATCCTTAACTATCATAATTACACGTCAATAAGCAAAAATCTCCACCTTACACCTCCAGAAAAATGCACAAAGGTCAGTTGACAAAAAAAGAAATGGTCGGTTAAAGAGACTAATACTAGTCATGAAAATGTAAAATAAAACAATGACAGGAGTTCCCTCTGAGGGACAATGGGATGGACAGCATCTCTGGAGCACTGGGACGCAGGTTCAATCCCCAGCCCAGCACAATGGGTTAAGGATCTGGCGTTGCCGCAGCTCAGATCTGATGATCCCTGGCCTGGGAACTCCATATACCATGGGGCAGTCAAAAAAATAAAAAGGAAAAAAAAAATGATATAATAATTTCTAATTATAAAATTAACAAAACTTTAAAAAACAGTAATAATTAGTGTGGGCAGGGGTGGAGGAAAACTAACACTTTATATTGATGGTAGCTATGAAATTTCAATAACCCTCCTGAAATGCAAGTATGCAATAAATGTAAATTAAAAGCCTTTTCAAAATGTGACTATACTTAGATCTGATGCTATTTCTAGGAATTTAGGTCAAGCAAACAGTCAGTGATATGCTAGAAGTATATACAATGACAGGTCATTTTTTTTTTGGTTTTTTTTTTTTTTTTTGGCTGCCCCACAGCATGTAGAAGTTCCCAGGCCAGGGATCAAACCTGTGCCACAGGGAGTTCCCATTGTGGCACAGTGGAAACGAATCCAACTAGGATCCCTGGGGATGTAGGTTCAATCCCTGTCCTCGCTCAGTGGGTTAGAGATCTAGTATTGCCGTGAGCTGTGGTGTAGGTCACAGACATGGCCCGGATCCCTCATTGCTGTGGCTGTGGCTGTGGCTGTGGTGTAGGCCAGCAGCTGCAGCTCCAATTTGACCCCTATCCTGGGAGTTCTATATGCTGTGGGTGCAGCCCTTAAAAGCAAAAAACAAACAAACAAAAAAAGCCTGAGCCACGGAAGCAACAGCACCAGATCTTTAACCCACTGAACCACAGAGGAACTCCCAGAATTATGTATAATTGTGAAAAGCTAGAAAATCACCTACACAGCTAATAACAGTAGATAAATTAAGGATTTTGACAAACCGAATTCTAAAATGGAATGCAGTGCAGCTATTAAATACATGCATCTCTGAAGCACTGTTCATGCTTGCAAAAGATCAGAATAACCTATATGCCCATTAGTACGGGATGGATACACAAATTGCGGTGTGAAGAGTCAATGGAATACTATACAACTGCTAAAAAAATGAGGCAGCTCTTCTGTTCTGATACATCTTCTTTCTGCCTGAGATGATCTCCTTCCCCCAGATATCCACCTGGGCCACTTCTTCAAGTGACATTTCATCAGTGAGGATGTCCCTTGTCTTCTCATATTCAACAGCAACTTGTTCTCATCCCAAATGCACTCCCTCCCCCAGCTCTGCTGCTGCTCTATTTTCAGCCATCTGGCACACTTCCACTATTTCTTTCCTGTCTGTCCTCATCCAGAGGAAAGAAGATCCTTGAGGAAGAGACTGTGTGGTCCAGTGCTGTGAACCCAAGGCCTAGAACAAGTACCCGGCACTCAGTATGGTGCTCAGCAAACGATGGATGGACGATGGGTGGGTGGATGATATGGGAAAATAGTAAAGATACAAACGTAAGAAGAGTGTCTGTTCTGCTAGTATTTGTCTTTTAAAAAGGAAAAAATCGTGTGTGTGTGTGTGTGTTAGCATATGTCTGGAAGGATACACAAAACTTGTAACACTGGTTGCCTCCAGGCAGGGACACTAGGGAAGAGGCATGGGAAGGAGCTTCCTCTCTTCTGTCACTTCTAAAAGCTAAACCAACTGTACGTACAGAAAGCAAATAAAAATGGTAAACACACAGCACACCCACGTTGTTTCCTGAAGTGGGAAAATTACAAGATATATTCTTTTTTTTTAAAGGGCTTTTTTTCCTTTTTTTTAAAGGGTTTTTAAGGACATGGAGCATTGTTTAGCAGAGCTGCACAGCACCCCAGATCCTGACACACTTCAGACAGGAAACTGAAGTCACCAAAGAACCCCGCTCTCCCACCTCACTTTAACCCACTACCCACAGGGCGCCCTCACGCTCCACCTTCCTCCAGGACCATGGAAGATGTAGCTCTGCTCTTTTTCTAAGGCCAAACCCCTCACTCTGCCCTGGCCCATCTCATTGCCTTTTCCTCCAACAATACCCCATTAGCTCTGGCATTATCAGCTTCTCTCTCAATACTGGATCACCGTCATTGGCAAACGAACGCATCTTAAGATCATAAAATGTCCCCGTCTTATTTGTGCCCCTTCACAGTAAAACTCATTCCTCCCCTCTGGAGTTCCCATTGTGGCGCAGTGGTTAACGAATCCGACTAGGAACCATGAGGTTGCGGGTTCGATCCCTGGCCTTGCTCAGTGGGTTAACGATCTGGCATTGCTGTGGTGTAGGTCGCAGACGTGGCTCGGATCCCACGTTGCTATGGCTGTGGTGTAGGCTGGCAGCTACAGCTCCAATTTGACCCCTAGCCTGGGATCCTCCATATGCCATGGGAGCGGTCCAAGAAAATAGCAAAAATACAAAAAAAAAAACCAAAAACAAACAAACAAAAAAACTCATTCCTCTCTGATCCCTTTCCTCCCCTCAACCCACGTTACCTCTGCCACAATACTAAAGGCCACCAATGACGTCCCAGGTCCTCTTAAGCCAAAGGCCAATTCCTTTTACTTGACCCCTCAGTGGCATCTGACATGGTTGACCACTCTCTCCTTGAATCAATCTTCCTTCTCTCAGCTCCCTTGAGACCACAAGCCCCTGGATTTTCTTTCACTTCACCAGCTGCTTCTCCACAGACTTCTCTTCTCCACCTACACATTCCTAGGGGACCTCATTCAGTTTCTGGTTTCAAAGAGCAAGTATGTGCTGATGATTTGAAAGTTATTATCTTTAGATCTGAGTTTTCTTTAGATCAATATCATCAACTACTGACTCAGCAAAACAGAACTACAGACTCTCCAACCCCCAGAACTTCCCCAAAACCCACTCCCCCCAGAAGCCTTCCCAGAAAAAATTCCAGCATCCACTCAGTTGCTTACATCAAAATCCAAAGAGCCATCTTTAACTCTTCTTTCGCACACATCCCACGGTGAATGCATCTTTAAGTCCTAGACAACGCCACCTCACACTAGATCTCCATGTAGTCATCTTTCACCATCCCTATCGCTGCAACCTTAGTCAGAGTCCCCCCCCCCCAGCTTCTTAATTATTCTCCCTCCATCCTCGCCCAATAGTCCACCCTCCACCCAGCACCCAGGGCGATCTTTCTAAAGTATAAACCTCATCGCATCACTCCTCTTCTTAAAACCCCCAATGCTTCCATTAGGCTTAGAACAAAATGCAAGTGTTTTACCAGATCCCTGGTGGCCAGGTCCACCTACCCCCTGCCTCATTCCCTTCCTGCCCCATCACTCACTACCCCTGGCTACACGGGGCTGCTCTCAGCCTCTCACACGACGTGTCTGCTCCCATCTCAGGACCCTGGCAGCTGCTCTTCTTCTGCCTGGATTGCTCTCCCTATATCTCCAGGCATCCACCTCCTTGTCATCATTCAAGTATGACTCACACATCACCAGCTCAGCAAGGCCTTCGCAGAAGCATCCCCAGTCACTCTCAACATCTTCCTCTTTAATCTTTTCCAGAGAACCTATCAATATCTGAAATTTACTTATGGATTAAAGTGCGGGTTTATGGTCAATCTCCGCCCAGCAGAAGGTAATTTCCTTAAAGGTGAGAAATGAATCTTATTTACCACTTAACCGCGAGCATGAAAACTGGCACCTAGTATGTAGTAGGTGCTGAATAAATATTTGTCAACCAGTTGAATGCCTTTTATAATTGAAAATTTGGACTGAGGAGGCTTGTGAAATTACATTTAGTTTATCTTAACATTATAATATCAGAAATGGTGATAACTGATAAAACCGTATCGAGAGTCTGGCTACAAAATGGCTTTTTAGACCTCTTACCTACTCTGTTGAGTAAGATTTTCTAACATACATTAGGAAATGACCTAGATGTCGGCTAAATATGATGCAGTAGAGCCACACCACATAATGGGGCAGATTCCTACGCAGCCATTAAAGAGAATGGAAAAGATCCACACGAGTTAGGATGAAGCTGTAAGGCTGATGGACAACATCGGGTTGCAGAACGACAGAGTCAATGTAGATGCTTGTTTTGACATGCATACGTCTTTGACTGGACGTGCACCGGGGAATTTCTCTAAGAAAATCCTACTGAAAGTGGTTACCTCTCCAAAATAAGAAAGCCAAGACTGAACTTATCATTTATTATTTAAAAAAAAAATCAAAAAGTGCCAGGAACTACTTTTGATTTCAGTAATCTAGAGCCTACCATTTTGCATTTCACTCTTTCAAAGGCTTTAATATTTCTAACTTTTTTTTCTTTTTAGGGCCACACCTGCGGCATTTGGAAGTTCCCAGGCTAGGGACTGATTTGGAGCTGCAGCTGCCAGCCTACGCCATAGCCATAGCAACACGGGATCCAAGCCACATCTGCGAACATCACCACAGCTTGCGGCAACACTGGATCCTTAACCCACTGAGCGAGGGCAGGGTACAAACCTGTATCCTCATGGATATTAGTCAGATTCTTAACCCACTGAGCCACAAGGGGAACTCCTAAGTTTCTAACTTTTTAAAAAAATACCTTTTTTTAAACTTTTTAAATTATTTATTTATTTACTTAGTCTTTACGAGTGCTGCACCCACAGCATATGGAGGGTCCCAGGCTGGGGGTCTAACAGGAGCTGTAGCTGCAGGCCTACGCCAGAGCCACAGCAACGTGGGATCCGAGCCGAGTCTGTGACCTACACCACAGCTCACAGCAATGCGGGATCCTAAACCGACTGAGCAAGACCAGGGATCAAACCCACAACCTCATGGTTCCTAGTTGGATTTGTTAACCAATGCGCCACGACGGGAACTCCACCTTACCTACTTTTTAAGATAAGGTATAATCGAGTGAGGAAAAACGGGGGTCAGGAGAACAGTCAGGATTATAGAGTGTGGCCGACCTGCAGGCTGGTTCGTGCATCATCGGTGTAACCCCCTTCCCTCAATAATGGGTGGGAATGCTTAAAACAAAACCTATACAATCTTTCAACTAATTTGGGGTTGAGGAGGGACATGGGGCATGTAACACAGGCTTGGTCAATAGGTACAAGTAAATTTTTGGACATGCTTCTGCTTTCCTAATTAAGACAGATATAACCGATTCTACCCTTTCTTCCCATTCATGCTCTAAATGCAAATATGACGTCTAGGACTATGGGAGCCAAAGTGCAGGTGAAAAGATGCAAACAATCTGGGTGTCTAGTGACATCATTCAACACATGAAACCTTCCTGCCATGTACGAAAAGTAAATCTCCATTTGTCTCATGAGTTCAGTTCTGTTACCTATAACTAAAAGAATTCCTGATATTCCTGGGAATCTGAACAGAAAATCAAAGAAACTGAAAATAAAAGAACTCATTCTATGTATGCCTTACTAGAAAGAAGGCTGTGACAAGTCATAAATGTAGACTGCAAACCAATGCCCTTCCTTAATGTCTCAATTCTGAATTTAAAAAAGAAAAAAGAAAAATACTCAGAGGAAACAGAAAAAAGAAAATCATCAACAACTCAATTAAAAAAAAAGGCTTCAGAATGAAACACTCAGAATTTATACACACAATAATGATAAACTTACGCGGTGAAGCTGAAGTCCAATCAATGCAGGGGCTGTTCTGGGCTAATGTTCATTGTCCGATAAATTTCTTTAAGTAATAACAGGGCAGTATCTTCAGATTCCCTATCAAAAAGAAAAGCACATTTACTTAAGAGAATTCGTTGAAATTAACCTTTATGCATAAAAGTGGAAAATACAGCTTTGGTTCTGTTCAGCTCTTTCTAAGAAGGGTAAATGAAAATAAAAGAGTGTAATTCAGAGCTGTCCTTAAAAACTGGATGGATACTGACCAGCTCCAAAATAACTGTGCTGACATTCTCCTTGGTGACCAAGGATTTACAAAAGGATGGCTTTCAAAGTCTCCACATTCCCATTCTGAGGAGGGCATCCCTACAAAAACAGTGCGCAAGTACTAAGGGCCTTTGGTCAAATGCAGATGACATGCTGCCATCTTGTGGATAAGTCAACTCAAGAGGAAAGAACTGAGTCTGACCATATGGGCATTCAAATCAATCTTCTGTAACAGATGGTAAAGCAGCAAGAGTCTCACTAAGACTGCTGTATGTGCTAGCACCTAAAGGCCCCATGAATGTTATCAAAGGTGAAGATACTTACCAATAACATAAGTGACTCTGAAGAGCGAAAAGATATTCATTAAAACTCTCTATTGGCTTTTCTTGAAGAACATAGTCAATCCGGCGACCTCCGTTTAGCATTCCAACCTTTCCTAAGTAGTCCTCATCCTTGGAAATATCTGGACTTTCAACAATCTTTTCTGCTAGAATTTAAACCATTTCAATATCAAAGTCAATCACTTAATCATTATCCTTTGACTTTAGCTGACTTTCTGGGCTCAAGGGAATATTGCTTGACACGCGTAGCAACCTGGGAAGCTACCAGGGTCCTTTCCCATTCCTCCAAAGAGCCAGGGGAAGAGGTGCTGGCTCCCTGAGAGAGAGGAGAAAGAGCCAACAAGCTGACAGAAGTTTTGAAGGAAAGGGGTGAGAGAGCATTATAGAAAGAAAGGAAATAGAATTAGAATCCGTAAGAATCAAAAGCACAACACCCTGACATTGCATGTACAGTCTACAACGACACAGTTAGACACAGCACAGGGGTCTTTCAAGATGCCTGAATACCAACTTAGTTCTCAACTCTGATATTCCACTCTAGCCTTATAAACCTCATCAAAACTTTAAGCTTGCAAAGTAAGAAGTTTAGCAACTATCACCCCAAATCCCAGTAAAAAAAAAAAAAAAAAAAAAAAAAAAAGAGAGAGATGACATGCATTCTGAAGTACAGGTTACCCTAACAGAGATTTCCTTTATAGGAAGAGCCTCTACATTTCAACCAAAAAAAAAAAAAAAGACTACAATGGAAAAGGATCATCAAATAATTTCTGTGTGCTATGTTCTCAAAGAATATTTGTTCTGGAAAATGCCTCAAATGTCAAGTTACCTTCAACTACTTGCTTTTCTTCTTCTTCTTTGATTTGATTGGCTACCTTCTCCAATTCTTCTTGCAACTGAGTTGAAGAGGTATGAGCACGGGCAAACTCATTTAATGTCTGCCAAGCACTTTTCAGAGAGCTAATGAAACCCTGCTTCAAATCAGATCCCATACGAGAGAGACTTTCTTTCAACTCTAAAGAGATTAAGATGACAGGTTATCAGTTACTGGGTAAAATTGTGCACCAAAAAAAATTAAAACAAAAGTTACACCCTTTTCAGAATGAAAAAGACCTCTTATTCTTATCTTAAATATCATAAATATGGAGTTTCTCAGCCACGAACTTTCAAAGTGTTAAAATGTTTTGAGAAGTCTTATTCTGTCTTTTTTTTTTTAAACTAAACTTGATCCAAAGTTATACATTTCCTCTCTCCGGGGGGGGGGGGGGGGATTCAAACATCATAAAAATATAAGCACATTTATATACATTTTTTTACTATAAGTTAAAAAATGGACTCAAGAGATTAGAGATGACTGTTTTTCTAATTTGTAATGGTGAAATGGGTTTAAGAATTTGAGATTCTGATATAACCACAATTTAAATGTCTAATTTAAAAATAAACTCCTGCACCTTCACCTTTCTTACATTCGTCTAATAAATCACACTTGAATTCAAAATCTTAGCGTATCAAATTTCTTTTTTTTATGGCCCCACCCATGCACACGAAAGTTCCTGGGCCAGGGATTAAATCCGAGTCACAACTGTGACCTATGCCACAGCTGCAGCAATGCCAGATCCTTTAACCTGCTGTGCCAGGCTGGGAATTGAACTTGTGCCTTTGCAGCAACCCAAGCCACTACAGCCGGATTCCTCACCCACTGCGCTAAAGCAGGATTTCCTCAAATTTTTCATTTTAAACTTCAAAAGAGTTATTTTTTTTTAAGCATGATGCAAATAAAAAAAATAAGAAGGAAAAAAAATTTTTTTTTTTGTCTTTTGTCTTTTTAGGGCTGCACCCACGGCATGTGGAGGTTCCCAGGCTAGGTGTCTAATTGGAGCTATAGCTGCTGGCCTACACCACAGCCACAGCAACACCAGATCCGAGCCGTGTCAGCTCACGGCAACACCGGATCCTTAACCCACTGAGAGAGGCCAGGGATCAAACCCGCAACCTCATGGTTCCTAGTCGGATTTGTTTCTGCTGCGCCACGACGGGAACTCCGTGAAGAAAAAAATTTTTAAATAAGAAGGCATGATCACTTTTCCTTCTTGTAAACCTATGGATAACATATGCCATTAGTAGGCCTAAAAGAAACCTAAACCCCACTTGGAATTATTATCAATCCGTTTTTCTTAATGAATTTCTTTAACAAGAAAGTTTGTCTAGTTAGCAAGGAAAAAACAGCTCAATTGACTTAGCATCAAATTTTTTTCTTGACATACTGATCATTGTTAGTTCAAAAATGACTGACTATAACCAAATTCTATCAAAATCTATGCATCTCATCACTTTATTACCAATTACCCCTGTTCCTTATTATCTCAACAACTACAATGTTATCAAGGAGCAAGCATGAAGAAGTAACTCAGAGTTCCTGCCATGGCTCAGAGGAAACAAATCTGACTAGTATCCATGAGGACGCAGGGTCGATTCCTGGCCTTGCTCAGTGGGTTAAGGATCCAGCGTGGCCATGAGCTGTGGTGTAGGTTGCAGGTGTGGCTCAGATCTAGTGTTGCTGTGGCTGTGGGGTAGGCCAGCAGCTACAGGTCCGATTCGACCCCTAACCTGGGAATCTCCACATGCCGTGGGTGCAGCCCTAAAAAAAAAAAAAAGAAGGAACTCATTCATAACTTTCTTGATGGCTCCTTCGAATACTTTGTAAACAAGTTCTGAAAATAGTAGGCACTTAAATAAGCACTTAGTGTTAAAATTTTCATAATTCATTACAAATGACAGCTTACAAAATGACAGGAAAGAAACACGTTTTTACAATATTTGCTTTTTACCTAAATGAAGTCTTTTTCTGCCTTTGTGATGTGGAATGAGAACCGCTTTTAGGTCCAAATCTGGTACAATCATAGGTTCTAATCTATACGCCACTGGATCAAGCTAAAAACAGAAGAATTAGAAATTTAAGAAAAGCTGTTCTGAGTTACATGTCTTGGTTGAGTGAGAAAATGGCTAACTGCTAAACCAGAGGTTTTGATTTTTTTTTCACACCTTATTCAAATACTTTCAAGTTTATGGGTAAAATTACTTTGCAAGCAAAGAAAGAGAATTATTTCCTTGAACAACGCCTTTTTGGTAGAATAGTGTATTGGAACCTCAGACCGTATTTTTTAGGTCAGAGAGCTGAGCTGTACAAAATAAAAGCGCATTAATTCCTAAGAAACAAGAATCTGAGAATCTACTAAGATAAAGAGGACTGGTGCCTCATCTTCTTCCAAATGGAAAGTAGATGCAGTTCACTCACTGGATGATAAATATTGAAGAATCCTTTGCAGGTGGGAAGCCTGTAGTTCTCATCTATCCTATTCACTCCTCGAATGGTGAGAAACATACCAATTGGAGATCCCAAGGCAAAAAAAATCTCAGGTTCAAAGTCTAGGGAGTTGTAAACAACAGAAACCTAAAAAGAATCAAAAAACAACAAAAGTTGGTCATTCCAATGTCATACAATACAAAATTCAAAAGTTCAAACTGGAACTGCACTTAATTAAGAGCATCCTAATGCAGATAACACCTTTCAAGGTGTGATTTCTGGAGCAGATAATCAAAGTCATGGACAGCTGTCGCTAGCTCGAAGGGACAAAAAAAATTTCCTTTAGATATTTTTATACACTATTATATCCTCTGACTATACTTTTATTTGTTGTATAAGGTTAAAACATATGGTGTACAAATTTATTATAGTTATAAATGTGGCTAAAACTCCCGACTCTAGAATCAAACTGCCTGGGTTTTGGTTTGGTCTGGTTTGGGTTTTGTTGTTGTTGTTGTTGTTGTTGTTGCTGTTGTTTACAGCGGCACTTGGGGCATATGGAAGTTCCCAGGCCAGGGGTCAAATCAGAGCTGCAGCTGCTGGCCTACACCACAGCCACAGCAACACCAGATCCTGCGACCTAAACTGCAGCTTGTGGCAATGCCAGATCCTTAACTCAATGAGCAAGCCCAGGGATTGAACCCACATGAACCAGCATCCTCATGGACACTAAGTCAGGCTCTTAACCTGCTGAGCCACAATGGGAACTCCAAACTGCCTGGGTTTAAATCCTGACTACTCCCTACTGTGTGACCTCAGGCAAGTTTCTTAACCTCTCTTGCCCCCACCTCAGTTTCCTCTTCTACCAAATGGGGATCATAACAACGCCAAACTCATGCTGTGGCTGAAAAACAAACCTAAACTATATAAAGTGCTTAGCACAGACCTTCACATATTTCAAGCATCCAGTGACTGTTACTTCTTTTATAAAACTACCATCCTCATCTGCTAGGCATGTTCCTTTCCATTAGAAAGATGACTCATCCCCAAAGAGCTCCTGTCTGGGAGAAGCTTGCACGTAGCCTCTCGGCTCACTGAGAACAGCCTAGTCAGAGGAAGCACCTCATTCGGTCAGCAGTCTATAATTTACAAAGCTCTTTCCTTTGCTGCTCGGTGACAGGATATGTGTCTTCATTATTTTAGTATCCTGAGCACGAAGAACAAAGAACAGGGATAATCCAAATGCATGACAGAGATCCACTGAAAGCAGAGGGCATGGCAGCAACCCTGGTGCCCACTTATCAGATGAGGACGGTGACACTTCCCCAGAAGCACAGAGCCAGTGAGTGGCAGACTGAGGACCTTGAACTCCAAATCCAATACTCTCTACTAACTAGGCTGCCATTCTAACAAAGTCTAAACTTCACACCCCTTGGCTTGCCCTTATATTTGCAAATTCAATAGTCTCTGCTACTGATGAGGGCCACAAGGAGATGTTCTCAAGATTATGCATTTTCCCCTAGATCCAGAAAAAAAAGAAAAGAAGAAAAAACAAAGTTAGGGAGTTCCCATCGTTGCTCAGTGGAAACAAACCTGACTAGCGTCCATGAGGACACAGGTTCAATCCCTGGCCTCGTTCAGTGGGTTAAGGATCCGGCATTGCCGTGAGCTGTGGTGTAGGTGGCAGATGCGGCTCAGATCCCTAGTTGCTGGGGCTGCAGTGTAGGCCAGCAGCTACAGCTCCGAGCCAACCCCTTGCCTGGGACTCTCCATATGCTTCAGGTGTGGCCCTAAAAAGGTAGAAGGAAGGAAGGAAATTAAAAAAACTATAAACTGGAAAAAATATTTATAACAATGGGTCAATATTCTTAATCTATAAGGAATCTTAAGTATCAGTAAGGAAAAAAGAAACCCAATAGAAAAATAGATAAAACCAGCACTTCACCAAAAAAAAAAAAAAAAAAACCTAAAAAGATGACAAAATACAGAACTTCTCTAGTACTTAAAGAAATACAGCGAGATAGTTATCCGAGATATAAATACTTAAAAAAAAAGTAAAACTCTACTTTTGTATGTAAAAAAAATTACTTCTTTAGAAAAAGTTACACAAGAGAGAATACTATATATTTTTAAATCAAAATGATAATAGCAGTAGTTGTGAGGGAGAGAAGAGAGAGGCAATCTTAACTGCCAGTGGCAATACAAACTGGTTCAACCTTTCCTGGGGCAAGTAGCAATAACCATTAACCTTTCTTTGTGCACATCCTTTGATCCAGCCATATACTTCCAGTTATTTAACTGAAAGAATAAAAAATGTACACAGAAAATTGGTTTAAAATTGTTCATCACTGGATTGCTTAAAAGAGTTAAAAACTGCTTGCATGTCCAACATTGTGGCTTGAATGTATCTCCCCCTCACCAAAAAAGAGACCTTAATTGCATTGGGTGAGGGGGGCCAAGTCCAATATAACTAGTGTTACTATAAAAAGGGGAAATCTGGACACAGAAGCACGTGCAGAGGGAAGATGATGTGAGGGCAAAGGGCGGATGTCACATGAGCATGGAGGATCGGAACAATGCATCTATAAGCCAAGGGACGCTAACAATAGCCAGTAAACCATCAGAAACTAGGAGGAGGTAAGAAAGGCTCCCCCTAGAGCCTTCAGAGGGAGCAAGGCCCTGCTGACACCTCGATCGTGGACTACTAGCCTCCAGAACGGTGAGACATTAGGTTTCTGGTGTTTTAAGCCACTCAGTTTGTGACACTTTGTTATGGCAGCCCTTGGAAACAAACACATCCAATAAAAAGTAAGAGAATAAATTATCTTTCCCAATAGTGAAACGTAGCAGTTGTTAAAAATGAAGTCATAGAGAAATATTTACTGACATTGAGAATACAGTTGTAACAAGCTGTTTGAAAACAGTAATAAGATGGTCCCGACTTAACAGTGATTCAAATTATGATTTTTTGGAGTTCGAGTTGTGGCTCAGAGGTTAATGAACCTGACTAGTATCCATGAGGACGCAGGTTCGATCCCTGGCCTTGCTCGGTGGGTTAAGGATCCGGTATTGCCGTGAGCTGTGGTGTAGGTCGCAGACACAGCTTGGATCCTGAGTTGCTGTGGCTGTGGTGTAGGCCAGCAGCTGAAGCTCCGATTCGACCCCTAGCCTGGGAACTTCCATATGCCGTGGGTGCAGCCCTAAAAAAAAAATGCAAAAAAAATTGCAATGTTTATGAATGAATAGGGCTTAAAAGCTTGAACAGGCTATAGCAAACATCCAGTACCATTTTCTGCCTTCTTTAAATCAGTCATGAACTCACTTAAGAGAATGGAGCCATATAAATATACTGAAAGTAACACTGTCTAAAAAGATTTTAATACTCTTAAGACACTGAGAAACAAGTACATCATTAAAGGTGGCATTATCAATTACTTGATAGGTTTTTATAGGAATATTTCCCTCAGGGAAGAAATGTGAGTAAAAAAAAACATAAGTTGAGGAAATGCAGCAAATGTCTCTCATGGCAGTTTAAGTATATTCTGAAATTAATTTTATTCTGGAAATAATTTTCTAACTATCACCACTTCTGTAACTAGTGGCTGTGAGAGACTAACACTACAAAATTATGAAAGGTGAAAAATACTGAAATAAAGACAACTTCAAAAGCTAGACATTATGTTCAGTACACACATTCAATCCCTATTTCAAACATTAAGAAAGAAGCGGACAATTTTTACCAAGAGAAAATCAGTTTTCTGCATCCCCACAAAAATACTGTTGAATAAATAAAGAATTTAAAGCCAACCCAAATAAAACAGATACGTGACTCCAACGTAAAATATAGCCCAAGTCAATATGTAAACTTACCTGTCCAGTGCCAACTTCAAAAGACTCGTAATCTACATGCACAGAAGAAACGTAAGCTCCGACTGGAAGTTTCCTCTTGGACTCGTTCGATTCTAAGGGAGGAGGAGCCATTTCTTTAGCTTTCTGAGTACTTTCCTCTTGTCCTTTTGTCGAGGTGGCCATCATTACCTTCTTTTCTGATGCTGCTTTTTTCTGTTCCTGTGAAACACCAATATTTTCTAATATAACTTTGAAGGAAGAAAAGCTCTGTTATCTGCTATCACTATGAAATAAACACTCTATCTCAGCAGTAAGGAACGATTAGTAATTTCTCCAGCATACTAACGGCACTGTGGTTATTGGAGAAACGTCCTTTTAGAGACACATATTAAATATTTAGGAGGAAAATACCATGATGTCTATAAATCTACTTTAAAATCCTTACAGCAAATTAAAAAAATTAAAATGTGGCAAAATAGCTACAATTTCATCTAAATATTAGCTATCATTATACTGTTTGCTCTATACTTTTTATATAATTTTAAATTTTAATAAAATTTTTAAAATGCCAACCTCTTCCTTTATGCTCTCACTTTAGACCAAGAACTCAGAAGTACTTTACATAACTGTAAAATATACACTTCCTATAAAGATGCATAACTCGGAGTTCCCGTCGTGGCGCAGTGGTTAACGAATCCGACTGGGAACCATGAGGTTGCGGGTTCGGTCCCTGCCCTTGCTCAGTGGGTTGAGGATCCGGCGTTGCTGTGAGCTGTGGTGTAGGTTGCAGACGCGGCTCAGATCCCGCGTTGCTGTGGCTCTGGCGTAGGCTGGTGGCTATGGCTCCGATTCGACCCCTAGCCTGGGAACCTCCATATGCCGCAGGGGCGGCCCAAGAAATAGCAAAAAAGACAAAAAAAAAAAAAAAGATGCGTAACTCAAGAGAAATTTATTCATTCAACATATGCACACCATTATGTTTACACGGAGCCACTGACAAGTTTTTCCCAAACGCATTCTAGGAAGAACAGATAGACACACTGCAGTATATTCATACAATGAACTAACTACTCAGAAATAAAATGAACTGACTACCCACGAACATTTCATCGCCTTATTAAAATAATGGGCTAGTTTGGGTTCCATTATTTCAGTTACAGTGAGTGGACAGGACGCACCGTGTGAGCTCGTTATTGATCTGACAGCGCCTTGTTAACTGTGTAAAACGCAGAGCAATCGATGACAATGTGGCTGAGAAAGCTTCGTGGTTCAGCCAGAGGCAATTACTTTTGAATTTAAAAAAGAGGATGACTTTATAGAATTTTCACTCCTTTCAAAACAATTCTTACATTGCCATAATTTATATACCCAGCTACTACAGAGGCCAAACCAGGTTCCTTCTAGAGATTTTTTAAGAACTATAGAACACTTCACTTTTTTCCCCCTTTTATTACAAAGTAAAATCAAGGACGATGTAAGGCCTAGAAACACAGTTTCTCAGTTGTTCTTGTTTTGTGTTGCTACAGGCCCGTGCGTCACTGATGTGTGCATGGAAACAAGTGTGCTTTCACATGGAGAACATGGCCTGGTGGGAAGGAACAGCACCAACACCTGTGTCCTATTTGGGTGTGAGCACCGTGCCCACCAGAGATTAATACCTCGGGCTCTACCTCACAGGGCTGGTGCGAGGTTCAAAAATGAGGACAAGCTCTTTGTCAAGTAAAATTATACAGTGATTCAACATACAAGAAAACTGAAGGTAACTGCCAAAGCTAATAACCTCTTTCTCAGCTCTTAACCTTCACCATCACATACAACTATCAGAAACACCATCTGTGTCCGAAACATGTTGGGAGCTGCACCATTCTTTTCCATTTCCTATGATACCCCATCATCTCTCGCTGAGTAGCTGCATAATTACAGTGACTGCACTAAGAGATTTTTAACAGCCTCTAGCTTCATTCCATTCCAACTCCATCCCCAGACCTTAACAAAGTAACATTCAAAGACTGTAACCAAGTGGACTCTCTAAAACACAATCATAGAACTGCCCTCATTGTTTCACTGACCTAAAGCAATGGCTCTCAAACCATGTTCCCTTAGAATCTGAACAAAGAAGTTTACACACTGCTAAAATTAAATTGTGGCCCAGTTCAAAAACGATAATGATGACAACAGTAACAATAATGTAAAAATCAAGTTGATAAGAAAATTGTTTCAACTTTAAGATTTGCTCCAATTCTTTTTTTTTTCCCTTTAGTACTCCACATTAGCCAGGAAGCTCTAGGCAGCAGCGAAAGTAAGCAAATATTAATGGAAAAACTAGGAAGGAATGAATATGTTTAAAAACTCACTTATTGTAAACACATTTGCTCATGGTTATAGTTTTATAATGTGGTTTATAGCACACAGTTTTACATTTTAACATTTCTGATGTAAAAATTAGACTACAGAGATGATTTGGTGCTAAATCATAATTAGTGACAGAATTATTAAACAGTCAGCACTTCATGTTTATTTAAAAGTACCATTTACAAGGAGATCCCGCTGAATAGCATTGAGAACTATGTCTAGATACTCATGTTGCAACAGAAGAAATGGTGGGGGAAAAACTGTAATTGTAATGTATACATGTAAGGATAACCTGACCCCCTTGCTGTACAGTGGGAAAATAAAATTAAAAAAAATAAAAAAAATAAAAAAAATAAAAAAAAATAAAAGTACCATGACTTCCTTAAAATTGTACCCAAAAAATCAAATACCTGGGAATAAACCTAACCAAGGAGGTGAAAGACTTATGCTGAGAACTATAAAACATTAATTGAGGAAATTAAAGAGGATTCAAAGAAATGGAAGGATATTCCATGCTCCGGGGTTGGAAAAATTAATATAGTAAAAATGGCCATACTACCCAAAGCAATCTACGGATTCATGCAATCCCTATCAAATTACCCATGACATTTTTCACAGAACTAGAACAAACAATCCAAATATTTATATGGAACAACAAAAGACCCAGAATTGCCATAGCAATCCTGAGGAACAAAAACCAAGCAGGAGGCATCACTCCCCCAGACTTCAGGCAATATTACAAAGCCACAGTCATCAAGACAGTGTGGTACTGGTATCCAGATAGACATATAGACCAATGGAACAGAACAGAAAATCCAGAAATAAATCCAGACCCCTACGGTCAATTAATCTTTGACAAAGGAGGCAAGAACATAAAATGGGAAAAGACAGTCTTTACAGCAAATGGTGCTGGGAAACCTGGACAGCTGCATGTGAATCAATGAAACTGGAACACACCCTCTCACCATGCACAAGAATAAACTCAAGATGGCTTAAAGACTTAAACATAAGACAAGATACCATCAAACTTCTAGAAGAGAACTAGGCAAAACATTCTCTGACATCAACCTTACAGATGTTTTCTCAGGTCAGTCTCCCAAAGCAACAGAAATAAAAGCAAAAATAAACCAATGTGACCTAATCAAACTGACAAGCTTTTGTACAGCAAAGGAAACCATAAAAAAAAACCCACAAAGACAACTTACAGAATGGGAGAAAAGTTTCAAACGATGCAACTGACAAAGGATTAATCTCTAAAATATACAAACAACTTATACAGCTCAACAGCAAGAAGAACAAGCCAATTGAAAAATGGGCAAAAGACCTAAATAGACATTTCTCCAAAGAAGACACACAGATGGCCAATGAGTACATGAAAAAATGCTCAACATCACTGATTATTAGAGAAATGCAAATCAAAATTACTATTATTAGAGAAATGCAAATCACGCCAATCAGAATGGTCATCATTAATAAGTCCACAAATAACAAATGCTAGAGAGGGTGTGGAGAAAAGGGAACCCTGCTGCACTGTTGGTGAAAATGTAAATTGGTACAACTACTATGGAGAACAGTATGGAAGTACCTTAGAAAACTATACATAGAACTACCACATGACCCAATCCCACTCTTGGGCATATATCCAGACAAAACTTTCCTTGAAAAAGACACATGCACCCCACATGTTCGCTGCAGCACTATTCACAATAGCCAAGACATGGAAACGGCCCAAATGTCCATCAACAGATGATTGGATTAGGAAGATGTGGTGTATATACACAATGGAATACTACTCAGCCATTAAAAAAGAACAAAATAATGCCATTTGCAGCAACATGGATGGAACTAGAGACTCTCATACTAAGTGAAGTCAGTCAGAAAGAAAAAGACAAACACCATATGATATCACATATCTGGAATCTAATACACAGCACAAATAAACCTTCCCACAAATGAACCTTTCCTACCTTTTCATGGACATGGAAAACAGACTTGTGGTTGCCAAGAGGGAGTGGGATGGACTGGGAATTCGGGGCTAATAGATGCAAACTATTGCCTTTGGAATGGATAAGCAATGAGATCCTGCTGTATAACAAAGGGAACTATATCCAGTCACTTATGACAGAGTATGATAATGTGAGAAAAAAGAGTGTATGCATGTATGTGTAACTGGGTCACCTTGCTGCACAGTAGAAAACTGACAGAATACTGTAAACCACCTATAATGGAAAATATAAAAATCATTATAAAAAAGAAAAAAAAGTACCATGACTTCCAAGTCAGTAAGAACATGTTTGAGAACTACTCCCTTCCAAGAGAAAACTGCCCTATCCGCCACTCGGGCTTTCAGGACTTTCTACCCTACCTTATTCTCAGCTCATCTACTGTTTCTGCTGCGGAAAAATACCTGCCTACTCTTGGAAGGCCATGTCCCCTAATCCTACCCCACCTTCAAGCTCAAGCACCAACACCTTACAGAAGTTTTCTCTCACTAACCTCAGCCCCTTCTCCCCAGGCCAGAACTGCAACCCCTCATCTGGCTCTGACAGCACAATAGGCCTGATGTGCCTTTTTTTTTTTTTTTTTTTTTTTTTTGTCTTTTTAAGGCTGCCCCCTCAGGATGTGGAGGTTTCCAGGCTAGAGGTCAAATAGGAGCATACACCACAGCCACAACAATGCAAAATCCCAGTCGACTCTGAAACCTACATAACAGCTCACGGCAACACCGGATCCTTAACCCACTGAGTGAGGCCAGGGATTGAACCTACGTCCTCATGGATGCTGGTCAGATTTGTTTCCACTGAGCCACAATGGGAACTGCTGCATCATTTGCATTCAAACCTCTCCCTCTAACTAGACAACATACCCTCAGTTCATCTCCAAATATCAAGAATTCAGCGCAGTGTCTGATCCAAAAGATACACTCATAAAATGTTCAACAACTCTTTGGTTAATCTAATTATAAAAAATCAGTCCTATGAATTTATAGTCACGTTACATATAAAGAAATGGCATATGTTAAGTTCCAAAGAAGTAACACAAATTAAAGAATCCCAAAAATTCAAAGATAGATCAACAAAGACCATGATAATCCAATAAAAATAAAATAGCCACCTAAGTGCTGTCTAACTTTTCTAAGTACACAGGAAATCTCTGTAAAGTTAACTTAGTAAAAATTAAATAAGTTATTTCCAATTTTTTTCTTTTTCAACGCCTTCTAAATTGTTACTAGTATTGCCCTGTTTTGGACTGTTGGCGATTTTTGCTTTTTTGGTTATTATTTAATGGGATGTGTGTGTTCTTATCTCTTTAAAAGGTGAGAAGGACTGGAATGAGAGAAAATGAGCTAACATTTATTGGATGATAAGCTTCATATGCATTACTTCATCTTCGCTCCAATACTATAAGGAAGGTATTATCACTCTCATTTTAGAAATGAATGAAACCAAGGACCAGAAAAGCTAAGCCAAGTGCTCACAAACATGTAGTCAGTAACTGGTTGAACAGGATGACTGACTTGTCTCAGACTCACCCAGCTGGTGCACTGGGAAATCCCCAAATACCATTTTAAAACTTAAAATCCATCTTGGAATTTGCTCAGCCCCAGTAAAACCGGGATGTCAGTTACTCTAACTGGAATTTAAATCCACTTCTGGCTGACTCCCCAGCCTGGGCTTCTATCAACTCCATTACTGTGCCCTGGGCAGGGAGTACATGGGCTGGCCTAACCACGACGGCACTAACAAAAACTTCCAAAATATCAACAAACTAGCCACAGCTGAGTTTTGTTTTCTTTCAGGGACAGGGATGAACTTTACCAGTTTGACCGCTTTATGTTTTACAAAGTTAGCGATCTTCTTTCTGGGTCCAAGTGGTATTCCCATTTCCTTCAGGTCGTCAACCGTACACATAAGCTTTAAAAGAAAACAAGCACATTAATTAGTCAATCTAATGATACATGAACTGAAATTGAAAAAAAAAGAAATTATGAAAAGATTGCATCAAAGGCAATCAAATATCCAGTCAATTTTTTCAAAGCTAATTTTTTTGTTTTTAAATCACAAATTAATTTAGGCCTCCCCATCTAAATCATGCTCTTAATTTAAAAGAAAATATTGTGCATGTTGTACAAAATTCAAAAGCTCTATCATGCATGCAATGAAGTCTCTCCTTTCCACCTGTCCCAACCACCCAGTTCTCTCAGCAGCGACTCTTGACAATCTGCTCTGCTTCCAGAGACAGCTTATGTATACACAGCACCCCATGCTTTTCTCCATGCGTGACCTTCCTGTAAACAGGACTGAACTTTGGTCTTGTCACCTAACATACCTTGGAGATCATCCCATACCAATACCTCTATCATGGCCTCATTCATTCAACAGCTGCAGGGTAGGCCATTGTGTGGATACACAATAATATCACTAGCACCTACTAGTGGACACAGCAGGTGTTTCTAAGGTTTTACTACCACAAGCAGTGCTGCAGTGAGTATTCTTGTAGATATACTTGAGCGAATATTTTTCTATAGGAAATTATTCTTGGAAGTAAAATTGCTGGGGTACAGGATATGTATTTTTTATATTTTAAAAGATACTGTTGTACTGCCCTGAATAGAGCATGTACCATTTTACACTTGTACTAACAGTATGTAACAGTGCCTATTTCCCCTCAACCTGGCCACACAGTATATTATCAAACTCTTAATATTCTTGCCAAGTGATAGTTTAAAAAAAAAAATCTCATTGCACTTTTAACTTATATTTATGAGTTTTCATATGATAAAAAGTCATTTGTTATTTTCTTATTATCATCTGTTCATATTCTTTGCCTATTTTCCTATTTCGTTGATGGTCTTTGTGTAACTAATCTGTAGGAGCTTTGAACTGTAAGGAAATAAACCTTTGTCTATAATGTATGTTCCAAGTAGTCTTCCTAACCTATCACTGGCCTTCAGATGTTTTTATGGCATCCTCTGCTACACAATTGTTTTTCCTTTATGGCTTCCAGGTTTTACATCATACTTAGAAAAGCTTTCCCATATTATTTAAAAAAAGTTCTCTTTTTTCAATTTTTTTTTTTGTCTTTTGTCTTTTTTGTTGTTGTTTTGTTGTTGTTGTTGTTGCTATTTCTTGGGCCGCTCCCGCGGCATATGGAGGTTCCCAGGCTAGGGGTTGAATCAGAGCTGTAGCCACCGGCCTACGCCAGAGCCACAGCAACGCGGGATCCGAGCCGCGTCTGCAACCTACACCACAGCTCACGGCAACGCCAGATCGTTAACCCACTGAGCAAGGGCAGGGACTGAACCCACAACCTCATGGTTCCTAGTCGGATTCGTTAACCACTGCGCTACGACGGGAACTCCTCTTTTTTCAATTTTTTAAACATCTAAGTCTCTGACTTATCTGAATGCATTATGATGCTAAAGTGTTTAAATCTTAATTTTTTAAATTTTATACACAGGAAAAACAACTTTAACCAAAAATGAATCAAACTATCATCAGTACCAGAGATTCCATATCAATCTTTTCCTTTTCAAAAGTGCTAACATAGTCAGAGAGGCTAAGTGCTTCCAGAGTTTCTTGCAAAGTTAGGACTTCTTCATTTTCAACATCAAGGTCACAAGACTCATCCAACATCGGCTTTGGCTCTTCAGGTATCTTAGGGGAAAAAAAAAAAAACGGTGAGGGAAGATCACAAAGCTCAGAAAGATTCCCACAAAGTTATTTTCTAAACTATGGAAACACCTTAATTCTAATCCATACATAAATTATAATTTTGGGCAGATTGATATCCAAAATTTGAATATTCTGAAAAAGTATATAAATTTAGTAAATCCATGCTCCCATTCCCTATAATTTACACTTTTTTAAAAAAATCATAAACTTCCTCTCACATTTAAATTTATAATCCATAAGGAAGAAGAATGAGAAATTCAAATACTGAGCTCTACGGATTCCGTTACACCTATAAACTTCGGGATGTTGTGATACACAGAAACGGTTCAATTTTAGAAAACTGTTCAGCTCCAATTCTAAACCTAGATGTTAACTGGACCATACCTGCTTTTCCTGATAATGTGGCTGCTTCACAACTCCATTAGCAACAGCAAAAGGCCCAGGAGAATTTGACAAATTCAAATCTTTTTGATTAGACAGGATGTCAAACAAGATTAAAGAGCCTTAAAAAAAGAAGCAAAGCGTTTTGCTTTATAACACACAGGTGCTTTTAGAACGCTAAAAAAAAAATCTATTTTTTTGTTCAAAGTCCTAAGCAGAAGTTACTTAAAAGATGTTAATCAAGATCGATAATCAATATTCTTGTTTTACCAAAGAACAGAATAAATTGAAATAGAAAGCATTCCTAGGTAACATAAAAGGTGAAGAGCAAAGGCAGAATATAAACAATGCATTCATTTCTACCCATTATAAAACTTAAAATCTGTAATTCTAAACCTTGAACAATGTCACCCACATGGAAAGCAGTGATGACTCAACAAAAATTGTATTTAAAATGTGGATATTTGAAAGTTTTTACCTAAACTGTGACCAGCAACAGAGACCCCTCCTTTGAAGTCTGGGTTCCGACTCATGAAGAGTGCATGCAGACGGTTTATTTCCAACCCCACTTTCTCCACAATCCTCTGACAGTAGGTGGGGCTATTGTAGAATAAAATGTCTAGCAAGGTTTCATTGGTAAAGTGACGAAACCGACCAATACTTGGTAAAGTAATTTTCTTAACATTCCTGTTTAGGAAAAAAAAAAAAAGGATACTTAATCATAACAACCTTAAATCTATGGATTTTTAAAGGTTTAGATTTTGAATCCTGAAAATACACTGAGTAAAATAATCCCACAGATTGAGTTGATTTTATAGACAGAGTTATTATAAATAAATCAAGATAAGCTAAAAAATTGGTCATTTGTGCCAATAACTATACTAAGAATTTCAGGATTCTCTAAAGTTACCACATAAAACAAGTCCAAAGCAAAGATTTTTACTTTAAAGACCAAAGAAGCCTACTCTTCCGTTTTTCTTCCAATTTATTGGACATAAGGATACCTGACAAAAACTGTAGATGGAAAAGACAATAGAGAATGTAGCAAGAAGTAGGAAAGGAGCTTAATGGAATGGAAATCTTCCCTGATTGGAGAATGGCCATACTTCAGAAAACCCTCCCCCCACAGAAAAAGACCACACCCCCATAACAGGGCCTAACATGGATAGAATAGAATGTTCGTAGGATTAGTTTTATTAACACACGCGCCCGCAAACATTAGGACGTTCACTAAAATCCAAGTATGTTATTAGCCATGTGTCCCCAGCATAAATACTACCTCAATCTGCGGCTCTCAACTGGAAGCACTCAAAATTCGTGGAGGCATTTTTAGTTGCCACCGTGCCTAGTGAGTGCTGCTGGCATTTAGACGAAGGATACTAAATGGCCCGTGATACGTACAACAGTCTTAAGAGTCTCCACTGAGAAACAATCTAAATAACCAGGGGTGGTTCTGAACCAGGGGTGGTTTTACCCCTAAGGGACATCCCGTGATGACTAGAGACATTTTTGGTTGTTAACTGAGGGCAGAGTCACCCTGTTATCCAGTGGGGAGAGGCCAGGGATGCTGCTAGACATTCTATAATGTACAGGACAGGCCCATGTCTAAGCCAGTCTAGATTAGTATTTTAAAGCCAGCTCAAGTTTCTTAGATTCTCTTAAATATGTATAACTGGAATATACACATACATACATCCATATGCAGGCACACGCACACACAATAGCACATAAACTTGTCAGTATTTAATTATGTCAGAGCAACTACAAAGTTTTAAAATGTATTTGACATAATAAACTACCTTACAGTTTAAAATTTAAATCCTAAATTTGACTAATCTGAAAAATCAAGTTTATCAAAATGAAAAAAAAAAAAAGTTATGGAAATCCACAAACCTGTCAACACCTGTGGCGTCCCCATCCAAGGAACTATGCCAGTGAACTGGAAGGAATTCCACTCGGCTTATTTTCTGAGCATCTAAAGATTTCTTGAAATGAGTCTGCAGCAGTTTGAGAGAAACCACCCTAAAATCATCCACTTAAAAAAAAAAAAAAATCAGGGATGACAAATTAACTTGATTAAATTTTCCTAGCTTGATATGTACTTAGCAATTACCTCAATTAAGCCAGTATTCTTTTATTTATTTATTTATTTATTTAGTCTTTTGAGGGCCACACCCGAGGCATATGGAGATCCCCAGGCTAGGGGTCTAATCGGAGCTATAGCTGCCAGCCTACACAGCAACGCGAGATCCAAGCCACATCTGTGACCTACACCACAGCTCACAGCAACGCCAGATGCTTAACCCGCTGAGCGAGGCCGGGGATCGAACCTGAAACCTCATGGTTCCTAGTCAGATTCATTTCCACTGCGCCATGACAGCTTCAAACCAGTATTCTTTTAATTAATTAATTTACTTTGCTTTTTGTTTTCTGCCTTTTTTTTTTTTTTTTTTTAAGGGCTGCACCTGTGGCGTATGGAAATTCCCGGGTTACGGGTTGAATCAGAGCTGCAACTGCCAGACTACGCCACAGCCACAGCAACACCAGGTCCAAGCCACATCTTCAACCCACAGCACAGCTTACGGCAACACCAGATCCTTAACCCACTGAGCAAGGCCAAGAATTGAACCTGCATCCTAGTCGGGTTCTTAACCTGCTGAACCACAATGGTGGTTAATTTACTTTTAAAAATTACTTTACTTTTCAAAATTAATTAACTTTTTTTTTTTTTTTTTTTTTTTTGTCTTTTGTCTTTTTGTTGTTGTTGTTGTTGTTGTTGTTGCTGTTGTTGTTGTTGCTATTTCTTGGGCCGCTCCCGCGGCATATGGAGGTTCCCAGGCTAGGGGTCAAATCGGAGCTGTAGCCACCGGCCTACGCCAGAGCCACAGCAACACGGGATCCGAGCCACGTCTGCAACCTACACCACAGCTCACGGCAACGCCGGATCGTTAACCCACTGAGCAAGGGCAGGGACCGAACCCGCAACCTCATGGTTCCTAGTCGGATTCGCTAACCACTGCGCCACAACGGGAACTCCTAATTAACTTACTTTTAAAAATTTTTTTGGCCACTCCCATGGCATGTGGAGGTTCCTGGACCAAGGATCAAACCCAAGCCACAGCAGTGACAATGCCAGATCTTTAAGCTATGAGCCACTAGGGAACTCCCAGTATTTTTTATAATATAAGCTTTTCAGGAAAAACAAAAAGATGAGAAAACTAATCCAAAAAAGAAAAAAATCCAATCTTTAGGAAGTTCTGGTTAACCTTTTAGTATTTTAGAAGGATAAATAAATGAAAAATACTGGTTCAACTACCACTGCTGGGAGGCAGAATGGCACTGTAGGTACACTCTGGAATCAAATTACCTGCTCCAGAACCTACAGACCGTGGCCTGGGCTTCAGATCCTCACCTGACAGTAAAGGTAACAGTAACAGCACCTATACTCTAAAGGATTTATTGTGAGGGTTAAATGGCACACCCCAAGTAGTCAATAAATATGAACTATTATTACAGACGTAAGAATTAAACTTCAAAAATTTATGCAAACCAGGCAGATTCATAGTTCCTTTAAACAGCTTCTCAGAACTATTTCACCATAAATTAGGTGTTACTAGTGGCTGGAAGTGCTCAGTCAGAGGCTGTCAGAAAGACTAAATTACTTCCAAGATCCCTTTTAATTCTTCACAATCTAGGATTTTTTGAGTTATAAATGTCACAAGAGTAAATCAAGTACAAATTAATATTTCCCAGCAATTATTTAAATCTCCTATTACAGTCCCTCAGCCAAAGGCATACAGCTGGAAACTACCCTGAAGATGAAGGTTTAAGTTCCCGTCATGGCTCAGTAGTCAATGAACCCTACCAGTATCCATGAGGACGTGGGTTTGATCCCTGGCCTTGTTCAGTGGGTTAAGGATCCGGCATTGCTGTGGGCTGTGGTGTAGGTCGAAGATGTGGCTTGGATCTGGCATTGCTGTGGCTGTGGTATAGGCCAGCAGCTAGAGCTCTGATTCAACCTCCACATGCCTCCAGTGTGGCCCTAAAAAGATTAAAAAAAAAAAAAAAAAAAAAAGGTTTAAAAGTTCTTCTATTAGTTTTCAAATCATCCCATGAAGTAAAATGACTGACACCTACCACATTCAATAATGCTTCTAAAACGCAAGTCACACACAGGGCCAATGCCATGCACCATGAACACCAAGTGATCTACCTGAGGCATTTCTCCTGCAAAAGATAGACAGACATGCATAAAGACATACAAGCTGGGGAAGTTGCTTAGGTTTTCTTAATTGAATGCAATATTCTAGAAGTCCCTTTTGTCATCACAAACTTGTCAAAGAAATTCATGGCCCTTCCAAGCTACGGATGAACAAAGCTCAAAGTCAATCCTGGCAGGTAACAGTGAACTCAATCAAAGGATGGAAGAAGTAGGCCACTCTGATCCCAGAGGATATCAGCAAATGATGACCAGCAGTTTTGTACCTGCAGAGGCTCTATAACCTTTTGATTTCTTCAGGACTCCCCAGGACACTAAGCCCCACATGGAAAAGCAATTTACCAATATAAAACTTCAAAGTCTTTCCCCCAAATCCTTCTCTTTGTTAGATCCATACATACTATATGCGAACATTTCCAAGTTAAACCTACTATTTTACTCTAGTTATTTCATTCAGATTCACAATATGAGCCCATTTATTTCCCCAAATCTTGCTCACTGCCTGTTTTTATGAAGCCTTATTTCAATACAGCTTTGCCCATTTGTTTGCATACTGTCTACAAATGCTTTCACACTACACTGGCAGACTTAAGTAGATACAGCAGAGCCCATATGACCTGCAAAGCCTAAAATATTTATTATCTGGCCATATGCAGGAAAAAATTGCCACTCCTGCATTAAAGTAATACAAACTAGTGAGGCATGACAAAATGACCAAAAATATGTCAAAAGCCTAGTTTCAACCAGCGAAGTGCTTCTTCACAATAATATGTATTTTAGAATCTATATTACATGGTTAGTGCATCTTCAACAGAATTCTAAATTTAAAAACAAAGAGATATAGAAGTAATAAAATTAAAAGGAAAGATATGTGCCAACCTGACTGATTTCTGCATGGAATGGTAGATAATTCCATTAAATGTTTTCCTTTTCATCATTCTAAAATAGAGAAGCTAAAAGTGACCTTGGTCCTAAACACACCGTCACGAATTATACACACCATCAGGAATTTCATCAAGGTTATCATCAATTCCACGCTTTACCACCCTGGGCCTTGTCTGTCCATCTTGTGTGGTCCCCCACTCATCTGGCACTGATGAAGGCTGGAACTGAACAATAACCTTCAAAATACAAGATAAAGATTATGACAAAGCTCACTACCAAATTCATTTCCACTATAAGCTGAATAATGTATTTCACTACATAATAAACAACTTCACAGTATAGTCTATAGATCAGGTACATGATCTATTCCTCCAAAACCAATGTGTAACCAATTTTGCTAGTAACCATTAATACTATGCGAATCAATATCATTATTTCCAATGCTTATGTCGGAAAATAATACAACTAAATCAGAAGTAGTATGCCTTGATTTTAAAATGTAACAAACATTCAGATTGACACGTAAGATATCATGGAAAAGTTACCTGCAATAGAGGAATCTTTGTTTTATAAATACATATAAGGCAAAATCCTTTAAATAACAATTTGCAAATTCAACTTCAATGCCAACAATGGATTTACCTACCACTTTTCAGGAAAACATATACTATTTTTTTCCCCTCCACAGGGGAATGCTACCAAACATATAAAGAAGAGCTGATAGCTATCCTTCTCAAACTATTCCAAAAAACTGAAGAGGAGGGAACATTCTCAAATTAATTGTATGAGACCACCATTATCCTGATATCAAAACCAAAGACACTGAAAAAGAAAATTACAGGCCAATATCTTTAACAGATATAAATGAAAAATCTTTAACAAAATATTAACAAACCAAATCCAACAACACATAAAAAGGGTCATGCACTATGATTAAGTAGGATTTATTCTAGAGATGCAAGGAGGGTTCAATATTCACAAATCAATCAATGGGATACACCACATTAACAAATAAAATACATGACTATCTCAACAGACACAGAAAAAGCAGCTGACAAAATTCAGCATCCAGTACCACAGCGAACATAATAGAAGCCATTTATGACAAAACCACAGCTAACATCACACTCAGCAGTGAAAATTTTACAGTATTTCCTCTAAATTCAGAAACAAGACAAGGATGTTCACTCCCGCCACCTCTATTTAACATAGTATTGGAAGCCCTAGACACAGCAATCAGAGAAGAAACAGAATCATCAAAGGCATGCAAACTGGAAGGGAAGATGTAAAACTGTCACTATCTGTAGGTGACATGACACTATAGACAGAAAACCCCAGGGAGTTCCCATTATGGCTCAGCAGGTTACGAACTCGACTGGTATCCATGGGGAAGTGGGTTTGATCCCTGGCCTCACTCAGTGGGTTAAGGATCCAGCACTGCTGGGAGCTGTGGCATAGACTGCAGATGCGGCTCGGATCCCACATTGCTGTGGCTCTGGCATAGGCTAGCAGCCATTGCTCCAAATCGACATCTATCGTGGGAACTTCCACATGCTTCAGGTGCAGCCCTAAAAAGCAAAAAAAAGAAAGAGGAGTTCCCGTCGTGGCTCAGTGGTCAACGAATCTGACTAGGAACCATGAGGTTGCAGGTTCAATCCCTGGCCTTGTTCAGTGGGTTAAGGATCCGGCACTGCCGTGAGCTGTGGTATAGGTTGCAGACGCAGCTCGGATCCTGCGTTGCTGTGGCTGGCATAGGACAGTGGCTACAGCTCCGATTCGACCCCTAGCCTGGGAACCTCCATATGGTGCGGGAGCGGCCCTAAAAAAGACAAAAAGACAAAAAAAAAAAGAAAGAAAGAAAGAAAGAAAAGAAAGGAAGAAAACCCCAAAGTCCTCACCAAATTTTTAGCAGTGATAAATGAATTCAGTAAAGTTGCAGGAGTAATATACAGAAATCTGTATATATAATAATGAACTATCAGAAATCTGTATATGTAATAATGAACTTATCAAAAAGAAAAAAAAAACTAAAAAATCCCACTTAAAATTGTATCAAAGAGTAACATACCTAGGGATAAATTTAACCAAAGGGGTGAAAAACCATGCACCCCAATGTTCACAGCAGCACTATTTACAACAGACAGGATATGGAAGCAACCCAAGTGTCCATCAATAGATGAACACAAATAGATAAAGATGTGGTGCACACGTGCACACACACACACACACACACACACACACACACAGAGGAATACTACTCAACCATAAAAAGAATGAAATTCTGCCATTTGTAGCAACATGGATGGAGCTAGAGAATATTACGTGCTATGAAATAAGTCAGAGACAAATACTGCATGATATCACTTATTTGTGGAATATAAAAAATAAAAAATGTATAGAGCAAAACTGAAACAGACTCATAGATTTAAAAAAGTAGCAGTTACAAGCAGGGAGAGGGAAGTGGGGATGGCAACTTAGGGATATGGCATTAAGAGATACTGTGTATAAAACAGATAAGCAACGAGGATATTTTGCACAGCAAAGGAATTATAGCCATTACTTTCTAATAATTTAGGAATATAACCTGTAAAAATACTTAATCACAATGCTACCCACCGAAAACTAACATAAATTAACTATACTTCAATATTAAAAAAAAGTTTAGCATCAACCTTCCCCCTCAAAAAATGAATTCATGCAAGATGGTATGCAAAATTTTTTGTGTTTATATTTAAAAAAAAAGTTTAAAAAAAAACAAAGGGAGGTCGCTGGTGGTCTAGTGTTTAGGACTGGGCACTTTCACCACTTCAGCCCAGGTTCATTCCCTGGTCTGGGAACTGAGATCTTATATCAAGCCACTGCATGCAAAGGCCAAAAAATATATATACATAAAATTTTTAAATAAATAATTTTAAAAATTAAAAATTTAGAAAACAATTAAAAAACAAAAAGTATAATAGTGGCTACCATTGAGAGGTGAAACTAGGGGAACAAAGAGGTAAGAGGCTTTTTATTTCATTTGATTGCTTTTTTTTTTTTTTTTTTTTTTTACATTTTTGGCCACACTTGCGGCATATGGAAGTTCCCAGACCAGGGACGGAATCCAATCAACAGCTGCAACCTAGGCCGCAGCTATGGCAATGCCAGATTCTTAACCCACTATGCCACAGTGGGAACACCAATATAGTTTACTATTTTTTTTTTCTTGAAATGCTCAAGTTTATTTATTTTTTTTCAATGAATTTATCACATCTGTAGTTGTATAATGATCATCACAATCCAATTTCACAGGATTTCCATCCCACAAAACAAGCACACACCCCCACCCCCTTTTTATACTATTTAAAAAAACTTTTTTAACTAGGTTTGCAAAACAAATCCTGGGATGTAAGACACCACAGTTGCTGTCACTTTTTTTTTTTTTAAATATGGAAAACTTCACAAATTGCATGTCTATAGCATTCCAATTTAAGTATACGTGCTGCTGAAGCAAACACTCTACTGTTTAACTTTTGATGGGATATGAATACGTTTTTATCTTTACCTTATTTTAATATTACAATGGGTTTCAAGTTGGTTAGAACGTAAGTTATTTTTGTTTTTTCTTTTATACTCTTTTGTAATAAATGGCCTATGTTCTAAGAAGCTACTGAATGCCAAGCACTATGTTAGATGCTTGTGCATAAATTACCTCACTTCATCTAAAATACGACCCTGGGAAATAAACCTCCAGGTGAGGAATCTGGAGCTCAGAGAGAATAAGGATGGTAAATGGAGAATGTAAACACCACACCAATATCTTTTAAAAAAACAAATGTTCTTGGAGACAATACAAATAAAAAGAGGAAGATTAGAGTTTTACTTTAAAAGTTGAAACAAGGGCAAGGTAGGCAAACTATGGCCTCACGTCAAATCTGCCCCAATGCTTCTTTTTATAAATAATATTTTATTGAAAAGAGCCACATCCATTGGTTTACATGTTTCCTACGCTGCTTTCAGAAACTAACTGGCCTCCGAAACCTTAAATATTTACTCTCTGGCCCTTTACAGAAAAGTCTGCTAATCCTGCATCAAGTACAAAAATTTATCAAGCTTAACTTCAAGGATGCAACTAAGCTTCAGCTAATGTGTTACCATAAAGAGAAACTTCATAAAAGAAACTGAAATTTAAATTTCACATTTATTTCTTTTGCTAATGTGAACTACAGTAAACTTAAATGCAATGCACTTGTTATAAACATACTCCTACTGCAGAAAAAATATATCCCTACTGCAGAACTATCCCTTCAGTAAAGTAATTATTTTTAAAAGCCTAAAGACTTTATTATCTTAAACAGTATCGTTACCTTTGGATTGTGCATAACAATTGTCTCTCCACTCGGAAACTCTAATCTGCGATGCCACTGATTCGTGGTTACAGCTTTTTTATATTCAGCCTGCAATGTAAAAAATACACAATCCAGTTTGACAAATCTCTATCACATTAAGAAAAAGTGTAGGAAACAATTACAACCATGATAACAATAAAAACAGCAGGAATAGCAGCACTCATGTACTAACCGGTTACCATACTTACTGTCCCTTTATATACAGTACCTCAGTTAATTAACTGCTCTCAATAACTGCTAAATAATATTCTCCTCATTACATGGAGATGAAAACCAAGATCTAGAGAGTATACTAACTTCCTAGGGCTGCCATAACAAAGTACCACAAACTGAGTGGCTTATAAAAACAGAAAGGATTGCCTTACGGTTCTGGAGGCCATGTGTCAGCAGAGCCACATTCCTTCTGAAACCTGTAGGGAACTCCTTTCTCACCTCTTCCTGGCTCCTGGAGGTCTGTAAGCAGGTTTTAGTGCTGATGGCTTACAGGTGCACCAGGCCAATCCTCTACTTGGACCCGGCCTTCTCCCTCTGTGTCTGTCTTAACAAGGGTGTCTTCTCCTAAGGACATCAGTCATATTGAATTAAGAGGCCGACCCTACCATCTCATCTTAACTAATTATATCCGGAACTACCCTATTTCCAAATAAAGTCACATTCTGAGGTACTAGAGGTTAAGACGTCAACCTGTCTTTTTTTGGGGAGGGACACAATTTGGCTGCTAGCAGCCACTCTCAGTTCACAGCTGCCCAAGCTCTCACAGTGATCACAGCGGTAGGAGCAAAAGCAGAACTGTGGTTCATTCCCACCACAACTTTCTGACCCAAAGACTTCACTGTCCATCCATTTTCTTACTGTTCCTCCAGAGACACTATTCTTCTTTCTACAGGGCCGGAGTCTGAGGGTCCCTTGGAGAGAGATCAAAGATGAGGTAAGGGGAACCTCTGATACACCCACTGTCCGAAGTCTTTTTTAAAAATTATTAACAGCGAGGGCACAGTCTTTAGGGCATCAGCTTGCTGTGGCCTCCTTTGCCTGACAAAGCAATCAAGTTTAAAAAAAAAAAAAATAATAATAGAGGAGTTCCCATCATGGCTTAGTGGTTAACGAATCCAACTAGGAACCATGAGGTTGCGGGTTCAATCCCTGGCCTTGCTCAGCGGGTTAAGGATCTGGCATTGTCGTGAGCTGTTGTGTAGGCCGCAAACGTGGCTCAGATCCCGCATTGCTGTGGCTCTGGTGTAGGCCGGCGGCTAAGCTCCAATTAGACCCCTAGCCTGGGAACCTCCAGATTCTGTGGGTGCAGCCCTAAAAAGCCAAAAAAAATTTAAAATAATAAAATAAAATAGTAACTGATTGACAACCTTGTCAAAATAGAAGTGGTTCTTTTGGTCTCCTGGGCAGTCATTCCATGACAATTCTTCCCCATCAGTCTTTATCCAGTTGACCCTCTTTCCTTGCTGCTTTAAAAATTTTTTTAAATATATTTATCTATAACTTTTATTTTTATTTCTTTTTTTTTTTAATTTTTTGCTTTTTAGGACCACACCCACGGCATGTGAAGGTTCCCAGGCTCAGGGGTCAAATCAGAGCTGCCGCTGGGAGTACACCACAGCCACAGCAACTCAGGATCCAAGCCATGTCTGCAACCTACACCACAGATGGCAATGCCGGATCCTTAACCCACTGAAAGAGGCCAGGGATTGAACCTGTGTCCTCATGGATGCTAGTCAGATTCGTTTCCACTGAGCCACAATGGGAGCTCCTATTTATAATTTTTAAAAGATCACAAACAAAAATGTTAAAGTTTCACCATCTTAAGAACTATTTTCACCTCATTTCCCTTTCAATCCAGAGCTTTATAATATATCTTATCTGGTAGAGAATGTTTTCATACATCGTTCTTCAAAATGGGTCTTGGTTCCCGGAATTTTGACCTCCCACATAAAATTTAGGAACAGTTTGCAAACTTTACCCAAAAAACCTTGATGTAATTTTGATCGGAATTCCATAAAATTTATAAAACAATTTGGGAAACACTGACATTTTTATTACATTGAGACTGTGCACCTATGAACATAACAGTTTGCTCTATTTCTTTGAGGTCATCTTTTACATCCCTCAATTCTGTTAAGTTTTTCTCCATAAAGTTCATACATATCTTTCGTTGGGCTTTTTTCCTACTTAGCAAGTAGTTTTGCTCATGTTATAGTCTTTTTTTATTATGGTTTCTAATTGGTTATTCCTATTGTATAGGAATGGTATTAATTTGTATATACTGATTTTATATCCACAAACTGGCTAAACTCTTAAATTGGTGCTAATGGTATTTCTAGAGGTTCCCCTGGTTTCTACATAGACATTCATGTCATCATTAAAGCTGTTTTTTGCTTCCAACTCTTTTCTTGTTTTGCCTCAGGGCTCTGATGGGACAGGATCACTGACAATACTAGCAATATATATGATTCTCATCTTCTCAGTGGCTTTCTCGTTTCCTAACTCCTCTGCCTCTTCCCTGAGCTGGTCTGCATTTCCTAGAAGCTCCCAAAGTTAAGAAACAACCACATGCTATTGAGATGGTAAGTACATGAATTCTACCCTCAAAGCCTGTGTCACCCATTTATAATCAAATACAGTTAAGAGAAAGTATTTACTTTCCAATGCTGCTTAGACTGGAAAGTATATAACGTAGCTTCAAAACAATTAAGACTAAACATTCAGCCTTGAAACATTATACCTTCAGTAGGGTCCCACCAAAGATACCAAAAATTATAGCACATGTTTGTTCATTTGTCTACTTAATTATTTAAGTCTAAAATTAAGCTAGAGATATCAGTCTTCCTTTCATACTTTATTCCTTATTCAAATAATTAAAATTATGTTTTAGGAGACTGGCTCTTCCTAATATTTGGTGTTCCCAAGAACGAAATTAATTTTATGCCTTCTTTTCAGTCTTTGCTCTTCTTAGCTGGGTTCTGACTCTGCTCTAAAACAGTGTTTTTCCAACTTTGGGTCATGACAAGTAATAAATTGTAAAAGTTATGTTTTTAAATGAAAGAGAAAAGATCAAAGTGAATGCCACCTAGTGGGGGTAAGTGCTGTTTCATGGACTTCTGCATTTAGTGGTGTGTTTAATCTGGCTCACACCAGCTCACAAGAGCTGATCACACAACTAACTCTTCCCAATTCCTTGTCCAGTTACATCATGTTGATAGTTTAAAACTTGCCGTGATAGAAGTATGTATACCAGGGAAATGAGCAAATGCTTTAAATCAGGGGCTTTTTTCCCTGGAGAACCAGGTTGCCAAACACCACTATTTCTGATAAATAAATATGCATACAGATGCATGCGTATGTGTGTATACAAAAAATGTATATACTAAATCTCAATGCAAAATGTATTCTTACCATTGACTGAACTGAAAAAAAAAATTTGAGGTAGTTCCCTTCGTGGCTCAGTGGTTAACAAACCCGACTAGAAACCATGAGGTCGCAGGTCTCAGCCCTGGCCTCACTCAGTGGATTAAGGATCGGCATTGCCGTGAGCTGTGGTGTAGGTCACAGATGCAGCTCAGATCTCGCATTGCTGTGGCTGTCGTAGGCCAGTAGCTGTGGCTCCCATTCAACCCCTAACCTGGGAACTTCCATATGCCACAGGTACAGCCCAAAAAAAAAGAAAAAAAAATTTGAAGCCTCTGTTCTCAACAAGCGTCTTTCCAATTTACTTAGCCCCAACTAACATCTGCTTATTTTAGGCCTATACTCATCTTTTCGTATTTAATTGGTTATAGGATAGTACTTCATAGTCACTACTATAAAGGTTAATATTTCTAGGGCAGGTACAACTGACAATGCCAAAGAATTACATTTACAAATTTTCTTTTGAAAAAGCAAAATACTCCAGAAAAAGATTGTACCACTATTATTGTTAGAAAAATACGTATATAAAGAACAGTCTAAGAAAACATTTTTATTTCATTCTATTTATTTATTTATTTACTTATTTGTCTTTCTGCCTTTTCTAGGGCTGCTCCCGAGGCATATGGAGATTCCGAGGCTAGGGGTCTAATGGGAGCTTAGCCGCCGGCCTACACCACAGCCACAACAACTCGGGACCTGAGTCGCGTCTGCAACCTACACCACAGCTCACAGCAATGCCAGATCCTTAACCCAATGAGCGAGGCCAGGGATGGAACCCGCAACCTCATGGTTCCTAGTCAGATTTGTTAACCATTGTGCCATGACGGGAACTCCTAAGAAAATATTTTTAAATGTGGAATTTGATTTGAAAGGATGACAAGATTGTGATTTTTTAATTTTTTATTTTAATTTTTGCTTTTTAGGGCCACAACTACAGCATATGGAAGTTCCCAGGCTAGGAGTACAGAGCTGCAGCTGCCAGCCTACACCAAAGCCACAGCAACATGAGATCTGAGCCATGTCTTCAACTTACACCACAACTCACAACACCACCAGATCCTTAACCCACTGAGGGATCAAATTTAGGTCCTCACGGATGATAGTCGGGTTCATTACCACTGAACCATGATGAGAACACCCAAGATTGTGATTTAATTTTTTCTTATTTCTATTAATTATATTATTATGTTTTTCAAGGACAAAAGATACTTAGTAATTAATAGTCAATTGTGAAATTTCTCAGCTCTTAAACAGGATATAAGGCCCAGTCCTCACTTGTATGTTTCAAAATATGAATCTATGGAAGATTAGCATTTTAGAGGTCCTTTTTAATGTTAATATTAGTATTATTTTAATGTTTAATGTTAGTGTTGGTTACACAAGTTTTAGTAATACATTAAAAAATAGTTACTAGGAGTTCCCATCATGGCCTTACTCAGTGGGTTAAGGATCCGGCATTGCTGTGGCTGTGGTGTAGGCTGGCAGCAACAGCTCTGATTGGACCCCTAGCCTGGGAACCTCCATATGCTGCAGGTGCGGCGCTAAAAAGACAAAAAGACAAAAAGAAAAAAAAGCTAACTGAAAAACGTTCTCTATTTCATTTCCCATGTATGCAGATGAATTCATCTATTTCAAATACTCAATACTCAACTATTAAGAGAATTATAACAAGAAATTAACACAATTACATAAAACAACATTAGCCACCAGTTTTAAATGGTTAAAAAAGTCTCATGACATTTGTTTCTATTCTTGCATTTATTTTCATAAACCAGAAGATAATTTCAAGACTTTTAACTGAGTATAAATTTGAAAAGCATTCATATGCCTGGCATGTGCTGTCAACAGCAGATCCCAGAAGCCTAGGTTCTTCTGCAGGCTTGATACAAGCACCTCATTCGTGATGCACCCCTGAAAAACATCCTATCTTTAGACCCTGAGGCCACAATTAGCACCTCATAGAAGATGACAACACTTAAAAAGCGATCTTCTTTGCAAACAAGATCAAGACAGACTTTCAGGTAAAGACTCCTCTGCGGAGAGCAGTGTTACATGAGGCTCAGATGTATACAGTCTATGAGTTTTAAAGAAAAGCATAAAGGGGAGTTCCCGTCGTGGCGCAGTGGTTAACGAATCCGACTAGGAACCATGAGGTTGCGGGTTCGATCCCTGGCCTTGCTCAGTTGGTTAACGATCCAGCGTTGCCGTGAGCTGTGGTGTAGGTTGCAGACACGGCTCGGATCCCGAGTTGCTGTGGCTCTGGCGTAGGCCGGTGGCTACAGCTCCGATTCAACCCCTAGCCTGGGAACCTCCACATGCCGCAGGAGCGGCCCAAGAAATAGCAACAACAACAACAACAAAGACAAAAGACAAAAAAATAAAAAAATAAAAAAATAAATGAAGAAAAGCATAAAGGAAAAAAGCCCACGTACCTCTAGTTTTTCGCTGAACTCCTCTGTATAGGGAATAAATCTGCTATCTGTGTCCCCTTTGTAAAACCAAGTGCAGCGCCGCACTTCAGCTGGCTCCTCTTCCCAGTATACGGCTTTCCGCATGCGGTCATAGAGGTAAACATCATAGCGCCCTCCATCGGTGCCTAGAACCACACTCTCAGGGTCTGGCTGGACTGGAGCACAAAGTCCACATTTTAACTCAAGTTACCAGTATTTTACAAGCAATAAATAATCAATAGGGTGACTCATCTATACCTAAAGACAAAGAACTACAAAGCTCATTTTGGTTCAAAAATATAAGTTTAAGGAGTTCCCATCATGGAGCAGCGGAAACGAATCTAACCAGGAACCATGAGGACTCAGGTTCGATCCCTGGCCTCACTTAGTGGGTTAAGGATCCAGCACTGCCATGAGCTGTGGTGTAGGTTGCAGATGCAGCTCAGATCTGGCGTTGCTGTGGCTGTGGTGTAGGCCAGCGCCTACAGCTCCAATTAGACCCCTAGCCTGGGAACCTCCATGTGCCACAGATGCGGCACTAAAAAGACAAAAAAAAAAAACAAAAACAGAAAATGCTTTATAAATGCTCGAATATATATGTACACACACACACACACACACACCCCCACACACCCACACACCAGAGCTCCCAGCGTGGTGCAGTGGTTAACGAATCCAATTAGGAACCATGAGGTTACGGGTTCGGTCCCTGGCCTCGCTCAGTGGGTTAAGGATCAGGCGTTGCCATGAGCTGTGGTGCAGGTCACAGATGCTGCTCGGATCTAGCGTTGCTGTGGCTCTGGCATAGGCCGGCAGCTACAGCTCCGATTAAACCCCTAGCCTGGGAATCTCCATATGCTGCAGGTGTGGCCCTCAAAAGACAAAAAGACAAAAAAAAAAAAAAAAAAGTTTTCTAGGAGGTTCCCATGGGGCTCAGCAGTAACAAATCTGACTAGTGTCCATGCTACAGCTCCAATTTGACCCCTAGCCTAGGACCTTCCATATGCCACAGGTGTGCCCCCCCCCCAAAAAAAAAAACAGAAAACGCTTTATAAATGCTCGAATGGCTATAAACAAATAAGGAAAATAAGAAAACTGTCACCACAGAGGTTCGGAATGGGAATGCTATAAAACTGGGTTGTGATGATCACTGTACAACTACAAATGTAATAAAATTCATTGAGTTAAAAAAAAAAGGGGGGGGTGGAGTTCCTGTTGTGGCCCACTGGTAACAAACGCAACCAGTAACTGTGAGGACGTGGGTTCCCTGGCCTCACGCAGTGGGTTGGGGATCCAGCATTGCCATGAGGTGTGGTGCAGGTCACAGACACGGCTTGGATCCTGCACTACAGGAGTTGTGGTGTAGGCTAGCAGCCACAGCTCTAATTCGACCCCTAGCCTGGGAACATCCACATTCCTCAAATGCAGCCCTAAAAAGATCCAAAAAAAAAAAAGAGAGAGAAAACTGTCACCTGCGTTATATGAACTATTCTGTTCTTGGATTTAAAATACCTTTAAATAAACAAACAAAATTACTAAAACATTTCTTCAAATACCTTGCTCAAATAACTCAGGAATTATATTACTATCATCTTAAGGTACTGAGGCTGGTGGGCTCTATAAGGATTAAAATATTTGACATTCATTAAAAAGTAGGCCATGGATAAAAGCCCTTCCTTCCTCTTTTCCTAAAATCAGACACAATTTCCCTGGTGGTCTAGTGGTCAGGACTCAGTCCCTTCACCCCTAAAGCCCAGGTTCAATCCCTAGTCTGGGAACTGAGATCCCACATCAACCCACTGCATGCCACAACCAAAAAAAAAAAAAATTGACTAAAATCATATACAAATGATGCAGGATCCATGCTTACCTGAATTATAGATTTTCTCAAGATTCAAAGAGTCAAACACACTGAAAGGCATCCAGAGTTGTTTGTATTCTACCTCCTTGCAGTAAAACCAGTGGGGTTGGACAGGTTCGTATTGGTTTTGAAGTAGAAAAGGAGGTGGCACTTGCACAGAGGGACCAGGAGTTCTAGCAGGTGCCTGCTGCTGGGTTGGAGGGGACAATCCTGACTGCACTGCAGGAGGAATCTGGAGGGGACAAAAAGTTAGGAGCATCTTGTCAGTCCAAAGGAACAATTTTGTATATGCTTCAGACCCAAACTGACTTAGTAATAACTATACTAAATATATCTCTAGACAGCTATTTAATAACTAGGTGCCAAAACAACTAAAATTTTTAAAAAATCTAACACAACCCCAAATCAGTTGCAAAGTAAATAGGACCTTCTCACACTGATGACAAAGTAAACTTCTACCTTTATAGAAATCAACCTAGTAATGTGTCTCCTGTGATTTAACCTTTAAAACATGCATATTCCAGAAGTTCCTATGTGGCACACTGGGCTAAGGACCCAGCATTGCCTTAGCTGTGCCATGGGTTGCAACCACAGATCAGGTTCAATCCCTGGCCAAGGAGTTTCTACATGCCACAGGTGTAGCACAAAAAAAAAAAAAAAAGTGCCATTCCATTTCTAAGACTTCATCCTAAAGATATAACTGTAAAAATTTACCCACAAAGATGTATACCAAAAGGCTATTTATAATAGACAATCACCAAAACAATCTAAATGTCTAACAGAAACCTGATTAAATAAATCATCTTATACTCAAATCTAGAATTCACTAGCACCATTAAAAATGTTTTTAGAGGGGGTTCCCATTGGGCTCAGCAGATTATGAATTCGACTAGTATCCATGAGGATACAGGTTAGATCCCTGGCCTTGCTCAGTAGGTTAAGGATCCAGCGTTGCCATGAGTTATGGTTCAAATCCCATGGTGCTGTGGCTGTGGTCAGGCTGGCACCTGCAGCTCCGATATGACCCCTAGCCTGGGAATCGCCATATGCCGTGGGTGCGGCCCTAAAAAAGCAAGCAAGCAAGAAAGAAGAAAGGAAGAAATGTTTTAGAAAAAAACTTAACGGAGTTCCCGTCATGGCACAGTGGTTAACGAATCTGACTAGGAATCATGAGGTTGCAGGTTCGGTTCCTGCCCTTGCTCAGTGGGTTAACGATCCAACGTTGCCATGAGCTGTGGTGTAGGTTGCAGACGCGGCTCGGATCCAGCGTTGCTGTGGCTCTGGTGTAGGCTGGTGGCTACGGCTCCGATTATACCCCTAGCCTGGGAATCTCCATATGCCGCAGGAGCAGCCCAAGAAATAGCAAAAAGACAAAAAGAAAAGAAAAAAACTTAACTTCTAAAAAATGTTCATTAAAAAACATGTATTATGTTGTCTAGAAAAAAACTACAAATTTGTCTAGAAAAAAGATAAGAAAGACAAAATAAAAACAAGCTTTTCTAGTGGCAATTTTTATTCATTTGGCTATTCTCGTTTTTCAAATTTTCTGCACTGAAACTACCTTTAAAATCAGAATACAATTTTTTTAAAATTTTTTATTAAAAATCATTTCAAGGAGTTCCCATCGTGATTCTGGGGTCATGAACCTGACTAGTATCCATGAGGATGCGGGTTCGAGCCTCAGTGAGCTAAAGGATCCAGCGCTGCCATGAGCTGTGGTGCAGGTCACAGACACGGCTTGGATCCCGGGTTGCTGTGGCTGTGATATAAGCCGGCAGCTACAACTCTGATTCGACCCCTGGCCTGGGAACTCCCATATGCCTCAGGTGCAACCTTAAAAAGACCAAAAAAAAAAAAAAAATTTTTTTTCAAAATATTAACTTAACTTAGGCCGATAACTATACTGTGGTTATATAAAAGAATATCCTTATTCTTAAGAAAGACACACTAAAGTATCTAAGAGTAAAGAATCATGATGTACTTAACTGACATTCAAATGTTTTCCCCCCACAAACTGTACATGTACAGAGTGAGAAAGGCAGGCAGGGAGGGAGGTGGAGAGAGGATGCTCCAACAGGTGCATGTTCACAAATGAGAGAACAAATGAGGTAAAACATTCATGAGGTAAATCTGGGTAGGGTACTGGGGTATTCTCTGTCCTATTATTTTCACAACTTTTCTTTATACATTGAATTAACATTTTAAAAAAAAGTTTTTTGTGTGTCTTTTTAGGGCCAGACCCGCAGCATATGGAAGTTCCCAGGCTAGGGGTCGAATTGGAGCTGCAGCTGTTGTCCTACACCATAGCCTCAGCCACTTGACATCTGAGCCATGTCTCTGACCTACCTTACAGCTCATGGCAACGCTGGATCCAAACCTACTGAGCAAGGCCAGGGATCAAACCCACTGGATCCTAGCTGGATTCATTAACCACTGAGCCACGATGGGAACTCCCATCATTTTTAAAATTCTTAATTATATTTTCAAAATTTCATCAGCAAACAAAGAATACTAACTTATATCACATTCTATGAAACTGGTTCCTTTCCAACATGCTGAAATCCAGTATTACCAAGAGTTTGTATACTGGTGTGATTTAAATTATGGTAAAATGGAGCCCATTCTCTACCCCCAAGAGAGCACTCACGTTATACCCTGTGTGCCCCACTGGCTGGGTTCTTAATTCTTCCTTTCAGTCGTTTCCCCTTTTTTGATTCAGTTTACCTCCCTTTGGAAATCAGCTGAATAATCAGTGGGGGAAAAAGCATAAGGGAATTTCATAAAATTTACCCAACGCAAAAGTTATTCCATCATTCCCCTGAGATAGAGCTTGTCTGTCTAGACTCAAACTCCATAAATAAATAAAAGAAATTATTAATTTTAGTCCCACCCAGTAATTGAGTATTCTGATTGAATAGTGTAATTTAAAATGAAGGGGGAAAAAAAAGGCACAGTGGCAGTGGCACCATCTTGGGAGCGCTGGGACCCAGGTTCGATCCCTAGCCCAGCATAGTGGCTTGGGGATCTGGCGTTGCCGCCTCTGCAGCTCAGGTCACGGTTGCAGCTCGGATCTGATCCCTGGCCCAGGAACTCATGTGCCACGGGGCGTCCAAGAAATTAAAAAAAAATTTTTAAATAAAAATGAGAAGCTGGCAGTCTGTTAATAATTGTTTTGACTCTCATATGTCTCTAGATGACATTTATTATTGGTATCTTATATTAAAATCTGGAACTACTGGCATGTGGTTAACTCATTAAAATCAACTACTATTTCCATAACTAGATTATATTAAAATATGAACCCTTTAATGAGCTACCTTTAAAAGATTACTTCAAAAAAATAAAATAAAATGGGAGATCCCATCGTGGCTCAGTGGTTGACGAGCCTGATTAGTATCCATGAAGATTCGGGTTCATCCCTGGCCTCACTTGGGGATCTGGCGTTGCCATGAGCTGTGGTGTAGGTCACAGACGCAGCTCAAATCCCACGTTGCTGTGGCTTTGGCATAGGCCTGGCTGCAGCCCTAATTGGACTCCTAGCCTGGGACCCTCCAAATGCCATGGGTGTGGTCCTAAAATGACCAAAAAAAAAAAAAAAAAAGATTGTTTACTTCGAAACATGTAGTTTACAAAAAATACCTTCTGAAAAATAATTTGTCATCATATAGATTAGTAAAAACAGTGTTTTTAAAGACAAAGGTTAAGATAAGAGAGAGATTAAAAATTACAGTGAATAACTAGGATATAAGAACACATCCATACCGGTGGCAAAGATCCTGGAGGCATCTGGTACATCTGAACAGGGGGTCCAGTGGGTGGAGGATGGGGAGGATGGGCTGGCGGTTGGCACTGCTGCAGCTGTGGTGGTGTAATATAAGGATTAGCCCTGCTGCTCACAGCTGTGTGGCGATATGGATTGTATCCTTGCTGGGGTGTTCCTTGGGGTGGGCTCCCAAAATTGGAAGGAGGGAGACTACTAGGCTGAGAAGGCAGATAAGTATTTATTCCCATCTGTGAAGAAGGTGGAGCACCATACTGAGCCCTGGAAATGGATGGTGAAAACGCATTTGACACATCTTGGGATCCGGTCGTAAAAGGGAGAGCAGTTGGGGGCTTGGAGAATGCTGCCTGTCCAGTCGATGTGGCCGCAGTTGTTAACGGTGACTGTCCAATATTCCCAAAAGGATCACTACTGCTTGATACCTGAGAGAAGTAACTAAATGTCTGTGGGGTAGACGTGTGAGCAGAAGTCTGACCAAGGAAGCTGTCCTCCTCACCCACTTCTGTGGAATCCTCTGAAAGGGAACGGAAGGGAACAAGGTTTAAAGCTAAGCTCCCACTCTGTAGATCAGAGTCCATGCAGCAGATCTAACAATTATACCTCTATTCTGTTGTTCAAACTTACATTTCTGCAGTACAGACAAAAATGAAAAACTTTTTTTCTTTGAAAACTTTTCTTTGAAATGAAAAACTAGAAAATGTGAGTAAGAAACAACCAAAGGAGAGGGGAAAAATAATAACTTATTCCTAAAGCCCATCTCCCAGAGACGATCACTGAACACTGACAATGTTATGGTATCTTATATAAGTTATGTAGACATATTTGTATATAGAAGAAGTTTTTTAAAATGGAAACAAAATCTCCGCCTGCTGTTTTTTTCTTTTTGGCCCACCTGCAGCAAACACACGTTTCCAGGCCAGGGACTGAACCTGCGCCACAGCAGCAACCTGAGTCACTGCAGTGACAATACTGGATCCTTAGCCCACTGCACCTATACCTACTATTTTTTTACATGTTATTTCGAATGCTGCTTTTTCTGGTAAGAAATAATTCAAATATTATTCCACAACCCAAATACACATAACTTTATTTCTAGAGTAATGATAAAAAACTAAAGTACACACATTAACTCTGTTGACAAGAAGGGGTGTGTCACAGCTCTTACCTACAAAGCCCTCATTGTACAAGTGAATACGTGGTATTTGTATTCCTGAGGCAAAGTAGGCCAACCATTAATTGCCATCCCTGAAACCAGTATCACAACCAGACACTCAATAGAGAATGCCCAATCACTAGAAAAGTCATTTTCTAACCAAGGGACGTTCTCCTCACTTCCCTTTGCCCAACCTGATCTTCGCTGTAGGTATAATCAGCACCAAACTATTTATCCTCTCTTCTACCACCTAGTTATAAAATAAAACATTTTCCTTCTACACAACCTCGAAAGTTCACACACATCAATGTAACTAAGATACTCCACTGTTCAAAACACTCTTCTGAGGAGTTCCTACTGTGCTGCAACAGGATTGGTAGCATCTCTGGAGCGCTGGGACGTAGTAATGACCCAGCCCAGCACAATGGGTTAAGGACCCAGTGCGGGACAGGTCACAAATGTGGGGCAGATCTAATCCCCAGCCCTCCCTGGCCTGGAAACTCCATGTGCTCCGGGGTGGCCAAAAAATGGAAAAAAAAAAAAAAAAAAAAGAAAGAAAGAAAAAAACTCCTCTGAGTTGTTTCTTTGAAACTGAAAATATCACTTCCTATAAGGCCCTCTGTCTGCTTGTATCATTCTGCTTTTCTGAAACATTTCTGCTTCCTGCCCTCTCTTTCCAGTTACTTGAACTTCACTTGGACTCATATTTCTTAGTTTATCTCTCAACATTTAAAAGCAGGAAGGAGTTCCCTGGTGGCTCAGCAGGTTAAGTTGCCACTGCTATTCAGATCACTGTTATGGCTCGGGTTCGATCCCTGGCCCACGAACTTCCACAGGCCACAGGAATGGCCAAAACACAAAAATAAAAAATAAAAGAAGGGGGGAAAAAAATCTCTGTGGTGTCTTCCATTCTTTAACACAACTTGAGATCAACTTGATCCAAGAAATTTTTTTCTGATGAGCATCAATGGCAAATGAAATACTGATCTCAACAAGCTGCCAGCCTCACCTCAGGGGCACTTTCTAATTACACGTGAACACATCTGGCATCCAGACTCAACTTTAATGAGCACCTGTGTACCTGTGATGCTCCCAACTCTGTCTCGAACTGAGACTGATCTCACGCATCCCAGAACCTATTTTCCAACTGCTTCCTCAATACTCGGTTGTCAGGCAAACATACCTCAAACTTAGTAAGCCTGAACTGAATTTGTCCTCCGAACTGGCCCTCTCCATATGCTCCTTGCTATCTCAAAGGATGTTTGCCAACATCCATCCACTCAAAACAGAGACCTCCTGTCTCAGACTCCTCCCTTGCCCTCATACCCTGCATTTAATCATCCAGTTTCTCATTAAAGAAATATGTCCAGAGTACTGATTATATGCCAGGTGGAGACAGGTCTCAGAGCTAAACACAACAGAGAGAAGGGGCCTCTGCCCCAGAGAGTCCAGGCCCCGGTGAGTCACAAAGTCCCAACAATCTGTTGGTGTAAAAGTCTCTCCCATTGTTGTCTGCTCTTCACAGCCAGTGTGGCTCTGACCAGGGCTAGAGTGCCACCAGCTCCAGCCTTACTTAAAACCACCTCCAGTATGACAGCTCTTGCTACAGTCAGCTTTACTCTGATGCAAACTCAGAAAACTCCAGTCTTTCTGAAAGATACCTCTGACTTCACTACCTTTTGAAAATCCTTGGAGTTCCCGTTGTAGCTCAGTAGTTAACAAATCTGACTAGCATCCATGAGGACACAGGTTCTATCCCTGGCCTCGCTCAGTGGGCTAAGGATCAGGCGTTGCCATGAGCTGTGGTGTAGGTCGCAGACAAGGCTCGGATCTGACATTGCTCTGGCTGTGGCGTAGGCTGGCAGCTATAACTCCAATTCGACCCCTAGCCTGAGAACCTCCAATGCACCAGGTGTGGCCCTAAAAAGCAAAAAATTAAAAAATAACTATAACAAAATAAAAAATCCTTCAAGGCACCCCACACCCCATAGCATGAACCACAAATTCCTCAGAATGGTATATGAGGCCCTTGGTGATCCAGTCACCACTGACCACTTGAGCCACTCCCCTGTACTCACTCTGCTCACACAGATCCATGAAGGGGCGGGGGAGGGGTGAGAGAGGAAAGAGCTGGGGATGGACAGAGAATGTGAGCACCTACCACAAATGTGCATGTTTTCTCCAGACTTTTATATATGCCTGTCTCTCAAGACTCCCTCATTTTTCTTTCTTTCTTCTTTTTTTTTTTTTTTTTTTTTTTTTGGCCACACTCGCAGCACACAGAAGTTCCTAGATCAGGAATCAAACCCGAACCACAGCAGTAACCTGAGCCACAGCAGTGATAACACCAAGTCCTTAACCACTAGGCCACCCAGGGAACTACAAGACTCCCTAAATTCTATGTATCCTCCATCACTTAGCTCAAGAAGCACCTCCTCTGTGAGTCCCTAAAGGCCTGAGGGATGTCCTCTTGGCCAGCCTGACAGCCACAGCTCTCACAGCAGCCTAGCAATTATGTACACATGCAGTTCCTGCTGTGGTGCAATGGGATCGACAGCCTCTTGGGAGCACGGGGACACAAGTTCAATCCCCAGCCCAGCACAGTGGGTTAAGGATCCGGCGATGCCACAGCGGCAGCCTAGGTGGCAACTGCAGCTCAGATCTGATCCCTGGCCAGGGAGCTCCAATTACTTACCGAGCTGGTTATAGTGTGTCTGTATATACTGTACAGTCAGTAAGGGCGAGGCTATCTGCTCCTCTGTGTCTCCCTGACATCTGGAACAGGGCCTGGCAAGCAAGCTGCTCGATCCACGTTGGCTGAATTAAGTTGCTTTCTGTGTGTCTCCTTCACTGACATGATTAACTTTGCTTCCAATGTGACAGGTTTTCCTTCTGTCTCTGGAAATTCTCTGAATAGGCTTCTGATGACCAAATCTTTTTTCTTCTTCTTCTTTTTTTTTAGGGCTGCACTTGTGGCATATGGAAGTTTCCAAGCTAGGGGTTGAATAGGGTTGCAGCTGCCAGCCTATGCCACAGCCACAGGAACGCCAGATCCTTAACCCACTGAGCGAGGCCAGGGATTGAACACTCATCCTCATGGATGCTAGTCAGGTTCTTAACCTGCTAAGTCCTAAAGGGAACGCTCTCAAATCTTTTCTAAAAGTAGAAAAATATTTGCTAACAAAATTTGCATTCTAAAAATTAATTTTCTTATTAAAATAATAAACTACCTCCAAGAAACAATAGTTTTCAGGACAAGGAAGTTATCCTGCACTTGACAAGGAAGATGTTTACCATTTACTGATAGTAAAAGACACAAACAAAACATTATATAACAAGGAGGAAGATGGGCATGACCCAAACATTTGTGAAGCAGAGGATGACATGAAAATCTCATGTATGGCCTTATTTATTCCTGAAATCTCTCAAAGCATTCTGCTCCAGCAAACACCTGGCACTTCACCAAACATGGCAATGTCAAACCTTTCAGCCACACTATCAAAATAAGACATACATGTTCCTGATTCTCATCCTTTGATTCATTCATTAATTTCCTATTGAAAAAATTGGTCTACAGCATACCAGGCACTGCTCTAGGTATAAGTTCCTACTCTCATGAAGCTTACATACTAATGGGATAAACTAAACAAATATGTGTACATGTCAGGTGGTGATAAACACCAAGAAGGAACATTCAACAAGGGGAGGGAAACCACCATTTATCGCTGCTTCCCGTTTGCCTTTCTTCACTTCTCCATGAAACTTTCCTTAGTCTTCCAAGCAAGAATAAATTATTCAATGGGAAAACATTCAGCATTTTCTGAGGATCTATGTGCTAGGCATAAATAAGTCATAGCTACAAACTATAGTCCAAACAGAGAGAAAGATGTTTATTTCGCAAACATTACATAACACTATATGCCTGACAATATATTCAGCGCTTTACAAAAATCAATGCACTTCTCATTACAGCCCTAGAAGGCTGTACATATATGGAAAATGAAGCACAGAGAGGTAAAGTAATATGCCTGAGGTCACACAGAGTTACTGGCAGGGCTAACGCTGGAACACGGTCCGTGTTCCTAAACACCAGCTCTGGGTTATGCCACATAACTGCTAAAAAGCAATCTCCCTAGACAATAATGATATGAACAAAAAGCTAAGGTGTACGTAGGAGCAGGGACCTAAGAGAACAAGCAACAGTTCCTTAGAGAAAGTGATGCACTGCCTTGAAAGATGTGTTCTGTACCTCTACTTGGCAAATACTATGTGTCTATCCTAAGAGAGGGTAGCTAGCTGTCAGTCCTAGGAGATATCCTACTGTATCCTAGTAGAGGGGGCACTATCTGTTTTCAGTCCCTGCAAACACCTGGCACACCACTAGGTGTTCAACAAAAATCTGTGGAACAATGCAGGAGTGGCCAGCACTCAGAACAGAGGGTTCCTTCGACAAAGAGCTTGGTTCCTGTCCCCAAGATCCCAAAGTCCCAAGCCACTCAAACCTGGCCAGTGATGGCCCTGGCAAGCTACCCAGAGGGTCGGATCCAGGCAGAAGGAAAACCTCCCGGCCGACCCTCTTTGCCCCACGCCCCCTGCTCACCTCCCCCCACACATTTGCCCCACCAGATCCCCCTCTCCTTACTACCTCCGGGCAAGAGCAAGGAGGCCGAGGCAGCGGCGGCTTGGGTGACCGGGATAAAGGGCACGTTGAAGCTGAACTCCGTGGCCGAGGAGGAGAAGAGTAAGTTGGTGCCCGACGAAGACGCGGAGGCGGCGCCGCCACCACCGTTAGGTTTCCTCTCGGCCATGGCTGCAGCCCACCGTCCGTTACACGTCTCCAACTGGCCGGTGCCGCACCACCGGCCGGAAACCGAACACAGTCGGGGCCAACACACTTCCGCACTTGCGCACAAGGTGCCGGAACTCCGTGCGGCTGGTCAGCTGCAGTCTCCTTACCCCTCAGAGGCTGCCAGAGATCATCATGGCGGCGCTGGCTTCACGCCCGCGTCCTAGCACGTGACACCCTCGACCGCAGGACGGGTGTGGTGGAAACGCTGGTCCAGGCTGGGGCAGGAGTGTGGAAGGAGTGCTTTGGGTAGTTGGTTAAGGCATGAACTGACGCCGAAAGTCTCGGGTTGCGGGGGTGCTCTGGGCGTCCTAAAAGTATCCACAGGGGCGGTTAACTGGATAACTGAAGAAATTGCTGAAGCCGGCAGGCGCAGGTACCAGACAGAGGGAAGAAAAAGTGTGGGCCGTTTGTAGCAAAGGTCTAGCCAAACACAGCCACTCTAGCACACACATCTAACCCGCCCACGTGTCTTCCTGGGCTGGACTGAACTCTTGCCATTAGCCAAAAAACAGAAATGGTAAAACTTCTGAAGTCTTTACGCCAAAGGAAAGAAAAAAAAAATGTTTTTAAGAGAAACTATGGAGTTGATACTTAGGCATGTGACTTTTTAAATAGCTTTTTAATACCTGTCTACAAAATCCGACTAGGTTATTTCTAAAATGCACTGTGGATAATTTGGATATAAATGTAATCTTTCACAAAGTTAGAGATTATGAAAGAAAAAATAACAATCAACCTCTCGGAGTGGGGGGAGGGGGGGATAAAAGAAATCCCAAAAGATTTCATTGGGCATAATGAAACTACTCTCTCCCCTAGCTGTTCACACCTATATAGTACCTGTTTATTAACTAATTCAATAACGATGTAATGTGCTTACTGTCAACGAAAAACAAAGCCAGACACTAGTCTAAAGCAGTAAGGATAAATTTTATTCAGTAATAACTATTGCGTTAGGGAAGTGGGTGCATCATGAACTGAACTGAACTTCCCCAAAGCAAAAGGCTGTGGGATGTGCTAAGGCAAAGGCACTGAAGGGTGCCACAGGGTGTTGGTCCATATCACTGGTCCACCTGGGTTTGTTAATTGGCACTTACCAGCAGGAGAAATAAACTTTCCATATCTTTATGACAGGCAGTGGTACAAGTGAGAGCAAGGTACCTAGGAGGCTGGGAGGAGACAGCTCTCAGGTCCTTGAGAAGAAGTTCTGAGTGACAAGATTTATATCTCGAAGGGGGGAAAGGATTTGTCATTGCAAGCTTTTTAAAGTAACTGCTGTAAGGGAGGTTGAGGGGGCCATATGTCTATCACCTGGTTTGGATTGGAAGAGTAAATTCCCCTGGCAATGATGGCCTCTCTTAGGCAGGGATTTTAGGGTGGACAGGGTTCATCCTGGGGACATGTGCTTGAGCTAC